>NC_080089.1:0-1215666 GCF_950005125.1 Chionomys nivalis
GTCTAGATAAATTGTTTCTCTGGCTTAAAATTGGTACACCTTTTGCTGGTGTTTGTCGTCCTTTGGATGTCTTGGATGTGAGTTCTTCTTCAGGAACATGAACATGCCTGTATTTTCTTCTTCTAGTCATCCTGCCTTACTCTCCTTGGTGTTGTCTTTGAAGCACGCTGGCTCGTGGTGATAGAGCTGTGAGCCTTTAACATCCTAACAAAAGCTTTTGCCTCATTCAGTCACAACAACGCGGTCCCTGGCCCTTGGCCCTGACTCTATGTCTGTATGTGGTCTCATCAAACTCAGCAGGTAATGCTCTTTACCACAGAGCCATCTCTCTTGCCTCTTCCTTGTGGTGCCACTAGAGGGCGCCAAACCTCCTTTTGAGAGCAATTATTTGGTAGCCAGGAATCGAACTTCTGACCTTCGGAAGGGCAGCCAATGTTCTTAACCACTGACCTATCTCTCCAGCTTTTCTTACTGTAGCCAAAAGAGGGCACAAGACCTCATGGCAGATGGTTGTGAATCATTATGTGGTTGCCTGCAATTGATTTCAGGAGGTTCTAAGAGCAGGCAATGCTCTTAAGCACTGAACCATCTCTCATGCCTCTTCTTTTTTGCCAGTAAAGGGCACCAAATCTACCTTTTGAGAGCAATTATGGGATTGCCAGGAATGGAACTTCTGACCTTTGGAAGGGCAGCCAAAGCTCTTATCCACTGAGCTAACACCCCAGCTCTTATTTTTGTATCCAAAAGAGGGCACAAGACCTCATTGCAGATGGTTGTGAGCCATTATGTGGTTGCCTGGAATTGAATTCAGGAGGTTGGAAGAGGAGGCAATGATCTTAACCACGGAGCCATCTCTCATGCCTCTTCCTTATGTTGCCAGTAGAGGGCACCAAACCTCCTTTTGAGAGCAATTATGTGATTTCCAGGAATCGAACTTCTGACCTTTGGAAGAGCAGGCAATGCTCTTAACCACTGAGCCATCTCTCCAACCCGTTTTTCAACTTCTTTTACTAAACCAGCTTTAGTCAACGTGGTGTGTGGATCACATCTCCATTTCCCTGACGTGTGGAGTACAGGGGTCTGCATGGACCTATTGGCCATTCATGTACCTCATAGAGGAGGTCTAGATAATTTGTTTCTCTGGCTTTAAATAGGTTAACATTTTGCTGGTGTTTGTAGTCCTTTGATTGTCTTGGATATGAGTTCTTCTTCAGGCACATGAACATGCCAGTATTTTCTTCTTCTAGCCATCTTGCCTTACTCTCCTTGGTGTTGTCTCTGAAGCACGCTGGCTCATGGTGATAGAGCTGTGAGTCTTTAACATCCTAACAAGAGCTTTTGCCTCATTCAGTCACAACAACGTGGGCCCTGGCCCTGTGCCCCGTCTCTATGTCTGTTCTTGGCCTCATCAAACTCAGCAGGGAGAGCTCTTTACCACAGAGCCATCTTTCCTGCCTCTTCCTTGTGGTGCCACTAGAGGGCGCCAAACCTCCTTTTGAGAGCAATTACGTGGTTCCCAGGAATCGAACTTCTGACCTTTGGAAGGGCAACCAATGCTCTTCACCACTGAGCTGTCTCTCCAGCTCTTCTTACTGTAGCCAAACGAGGGCACAAGACCTCATGGCAGATGGTTGTGACCCGTTATGTGGTCGCCTGGAATTGAATTCAGGAGGTTGGAAGAGCAGGCAATTCTCTTAACCATTGAGCCATCTCTCTTGCATCTTCCTTCTGTTGCCAGTAGAGGGCACCAAACCTCCTTTTGAGAGCAATTATGTGGTTGCCAGGAATCGAACTTCTGACCTTTGGAAGGGCAGGCAAAGCTCTTAACCACTGAGCTATCTCCCCAGCTCTTCTTTCTGTATCCCAAAGAGGGCACAAGACCTCATTGCAGATGGTTGTGAGCCATTATGTGGTTGCCTGGAATTCAGTTCAGGAGGTTGGAAGAGCAGGCAATGTTCTTAACCACTGAGCCATCTCTCCAACCCGTTTTTGAACTTCTTGAACTAAACCAGGTTTACTCAATGTGGTGTGTGGATCATATCTGCATTCCACTAACATGTGGAGTACAGGGGTCTCCATGGACATATTGGCCGTTCACGTACCTCATAGATGAAGTCTAGAAAAATTGTTTGTCTGGCTTTAAATTGGTAAACCTTTTGCTGGTGTTTGTCGTCCTTTGTATGTCTTGGATGTGAGTTCTTCTTAAGGAACATGAACATGCCTGTATTTTCTTCTTCTAACTATCTTTCCTCATTCTGCTTGGTGGTGTCCCTGAAGCATGCAGGCTCATGCTGATAGAGCTGTGAGTCTTTATTATCCTAACAAAATGTGTTGCCTGATTCTGAGACAACAACGTGGGCCCTGGCTGTATGTGTCCACTTGGCCTCATCAACCTCAGCAGGAAATGCTCTTAACCACTGAGCCATCTCTCCTGCCTCTTCCTTCTGTTGCCAGTAGAGGGCACCAAACCTCATTTTGAGAGCAATTATGTGATTTCCAGGAATCGAACTTCTGAACTTTGGAAGAGCAGGCAATGCTCTTAACCACTGAGCCATCTCTCCTGCCTCTCCCCTCTGTTGCCAGTAGAGGGCACCAAACCTCATTTTTAGAGCAACTATGTGATTCCCAGGAATCGAACTTCTGAACTTTGGAAGAGCAGGCAATGCTCTTAACCACTGAGCCATCTCTCCAACCCGTTTTTCAACTTCTTTTACTAAACCAGGTTTACTCAATGTGGTGTGTGGATCACATCTCCATTTCCCTAACATGTGGAGTACAGGGGTCTCCGTGGACCTATTGGCCGATCGTGTACCTCATAGAGGAGGTCTAGATAAATTGTTTCTCTGGCTTAAAATTGGTACACCTTTTGCTGGTGTTTGTCGTCCTTTGGATGTCTTGGATGTGAGTTCTTCTTCAGGAACATGAACATGCCTGTATTTTCTTCTTCTAGTCATCTTGCCTTACTCTCCTTGGTGTTGTCTCTGAAGCACGCTGGCTCGTGGTGATAGAGCTGTGAGCCTTTAACATCCTAACAAAAGCTTTTGGCTCATTCAGTCACAACAACGCGGGCCCTGGCCCTTGGCCCTGACTCTATGTCTGTATGTGGTCTCATCAAACTCAGCAGGCAATGCTCTTTACCACAGAGCCATCTCTCTTGCCTCTTCCTTGTGGTGCCACTAGAGGGCGCCAAACCTCCTTTTGAGAGCAATTATTTGGTAGCCAGGAATCGAACTTCTGACCTTCGGAAGGGCAGCCAATGTTCTTAACCACTGACCTATCTCTCCAGCTTTTCTTACTGTAGCCAAAAGAGGGCACAAGACCTCAAGGCAGATGGTTGTGAATCATTATGTGGTTGCCTGCAATTGATTTCAGGAGGTTCTAAGAGCAGGCAATGCTCTTAAGCACTGAACCATCTCTCATGCCTCTTCTTTTTTGCCAGTAAAGGGCACCAAATCTACCTTTTGAGAGCAATTATGGGATTGCCAGGAATGGAACTTCTGACCTTTGGAAGGGCAGCCAAACTCTTATCCACTGAGCTAACACCCCAGCTCTTATTTTTGTATCGAAAAGAGGGCACAAGACCTAATTGCAGATGGTTGTGAGTCATTATGTGGTTGCCTGGGATTGAATTCAGGAGGTTGGAAGAGGATTCAATGATCTTAACCACGGAGCCATCTCTCATGCCTCTTCCTTACGTTGCCAGTAGAGGGCACCAAACCTCCTTTTGAGAGCAATTATGTGATTTCCAGGAATCGAACTTCTGACCTTTGGAAGAGCAGGCAATGCTCTTAACCACTGAGCCATCTCTCCAACCCGTTTTTCAACTTCTTTTACTAAACCAGCTTTAGTCAATGTGGTGTGTGGATCACATCTCCATTTCCCTGACATGTGGAGTACAGGGGTCTGCATGGACCTATTGGCCATTCATGTACCTCATAGAGGAGGTCTAGATAAATTGTTTCTCTGGCTTTAAATAGGTTAACATTTTGCTGGTGTTTGTAGTCCTTTGATTGTCTTGGATATGAGTTCTTCTTCAGGCACATGAACATGCCAATATTTTCTTCTTCTAGCCATCTTGCCTTACTCTCCTTGGTGTTGTCTCTGAAGCACGCTGGCTCATGGTGATAGAGCTGTGAGTCTTTAACATCCTAACAAGAGCTTTTGCCTCATTCAGTCACAGCAACGTGGGCTCTGGCCCTGTGCCCCGACTCTATGTCTGTTCTTGGCCTCATCAAACTCAGCAGGCAGAGCTCTTTACCACAGAGCCATCTTTCCTGCCTCTTCCTTGTGGTGCAACTAGAGGGCGCCAAACCTCCTTTTGAGAGGAATTACGTGGTTCCCAGGAATCGAACTTCTGACCTTTGGAAGGGCAACCAATGCTCTTAACCACTGAGCTGTCTCTCCAGCTCTTCTTACTGTAGCCAAAAGAGGGCACAACCTCATGGCAGATGGTTGTGACCCATTATGTGGTCGCCTGGAATTGAATTCAGGAGGTTGGAAGAGCAGGCAATTCTCTTAACCATTGAGCCATCTCTCTTGCATCTTCCTTCTCTTGCCAGTATAGGGCACCATACCTCCTTTTGAGAGCAATTATGTGGTTGCCAGGAATCGAACTTCTGACCTTTGGAAGGGCAGGCAAAGCTCTTAACCACTGAGCTATATCCCCAGCTCTTCTTTCTGTATCCAAAAGAGGGCACAAGACCTCATTGCAGATGGTTGTGAGCCATTATGTGGTTGCCTGGAATTCAGTTCAGGTGGTTGGAAGAGCAGGCAATGTTCTTAACCACTGAGCCATCTCTCCAACCCGTTTTTCAACTTCTTGAACTAAACCAGGTTTACTCAATGTGGTGTGTGGATCATATCTGCATTCCACTAACATGTGGAGTACAGGGGTCTCCATGGACGTATTGGCCGTTCATGTACCTCATAGAGGAGGTCTAGATAAATTGTTTCTCTGGCTTAAAATTGGTACACCTTTTGCTGGTGTTTGTCGTCCTTTGGATGTCTTGGATGTGAGTTCTTCTTCAGGAACATGAACATGCCTGTATTTTCTTCTTCTAGTCATCTTGCCTTACTCTCCTTGGTGTTGTCTCTGAAGCACGCTGGCTCGTGGTGATAGAGCTGTGAGCCTTTAACATCCTAACAAAAGCTTTTGCCTCATTCAGTCACAACAACGCGGGCCCTGGCCCTTGGCCCTGACTCTATGTCTGTATGTGGTCTCATCAAACTCAGCAGGCAATGCTCTTTACCACAGAGCCATCTCTCATGCCTCTTCCTTGTGGTGCCACTAGAGGGCGCCAAACCTCCTTTTGAGAGCAATTATTTGGTAGCCAGGAATCGAACTTCTGACCTTCGGAAGGGCAGCCAATGTTCTTAACCAGTGACCTATCTCTCCAGCTTTTCTTACTGTAGCCAAAAGAGGGCACAAGACCTCATGGCAGATGGCTGTGAATCATTATGTGGTTGCCTGCAATTGATTTCAGGAGGTTCTAAGAGCAGGCAATGCTCTTAAGCACTGAACCATCTCTCATGCCTCTTCTTTTTTGCCAGTAAAGGGCACCAAATCTACCTTTTGAGAGCAATTATGGGATTGCCAGGAATGGAACTTCTGACCTTTGGAAGGGCAGCCAAAGCTCTTATCCACTGAGCTAACACCCCAGCTCTTATTTTTGTATCGAAAAGAAGGCACAAGACCTAATTGCAGATGGTTGTGAGCCATTATGTGGTTGCCTGGAATTGAATTCAGGAGGTTGGAAGAGGAGGCAATGATCTTAACCACGGAGCCATCTCTCATGCCTCTTCCTTATGTTGCCAGTAGAGGGCACCAAACCTCCTTTTGAGAGCAATTATGTGATTTCCAGGAATCGAACTTCTGACCTTTGGAAGAGCAGGCAATGCTCTTAACCACTGAGCCATCTCTCCAACCCGTTTTTCAACTTCTTTTACTAAACCAGCTTTAGTCAATGTGGTGTGTGGATCACATCTCCATTTCCCTGACGTGTGGAGTACAGGGGTCTGCATGGACCTATTGGCCATTCATGTACCTCATAGAGGAGGTCTAGATAAATTGTTTCTCTGGCTTTAAATAGGTTAACATTTTGCTGGTGTTTGTAGTCCTTTGATTGTCTTGGATATGAGTTCTTCTTCAGGCACATGAACATGCCAGTATTTTCTTCTTCTAGCCATCTTGCCTTACTCTCCTTGGTGTTGTCTCTGAAGCACGCTGGCTCATGGTGATAGAGCTGTGAGTCTTTAACATCCTAACAAGAGCTTTTGCCTCATTCAGTCACAACAACGTGGGCCCTGGCCCTGTGCCCCGACTCTATGTCTGTTCTTGGCCTCATCAATCTCAGCAGGCAGAGCTCTTTACCACAGAGCCATCTTTCCTGCCTCTTCCTTGTGGTGCCACTAGAGGGCGCCAAACCTCCTTTTGAGAGCAATTACGTGGTTCCCAGGAATCGAACTTCTGACCTTTGGAAGGGCAACCAATGCTCTTAACCACTGAGCTGTCTCTCCAGCTCTTCTTACTGTAGCCAAACGAGGGCACAAGACCTCATGGCAGATGGTTGTGACCCGTTATGTGTTCGCCTGGAATTGAATTCAGGAGGTTGGAAGAGCAGGCAATTCTCTTAACCATTGAGCCATCTCTCTTGCATCTTCCTTCTGTTGCCAGTAGAGGGCACCAAACCTCCTTTTGAGAGCAATTATGTGGTTGCCACGAATCGAACTTCTGACCTTTGGAAGGGTAGACAAAGCTCTTAACCACTGAGCTATCTCCCCAGCTCTTCTTTCTGTATCCAAAAGAGGGCACAAGACCTCATTGCAGATGGTTGTGAGCCATTATGTGGTTGCCTGGAATTCAGTTCAGGAGGTTGGAAGAGCAGGCAATGCTCTTAACCACCGAGCCATCTCTCCAACCCGTTTTTCAACTTCTTTTACTAAACCAGGTTTACTCAATGTGGTGTGTGGATCACATCTCCATTTCCCTAACATGTGGAGTACAGGGGTCTCCATGGACATATTGGCCGTTCGTGTACCTCATAGAGGAGGTCTAGATAAATTGTTTCTCTGGCTTAAAATTGGTACACCTTTTGCTGGTGTTTGTCGTCCTTTGGATGTCTTGGATGTGAGTTCTTCTTCAGGAACATGAACATGCCTGTATTTTCTTCTTCTAGTCATCTTGCCTTACTCTCCTTGGTGTTGTCTCTGAAGCACGCTGGCTCGTGGTGATAGAGCTGTGAGCCTTTAACATCCTAACAAAAGCTTTTGCCTCATTCAGTCACAACAACGCGGGCCCTGGCCCTTGGCCCTGACTCTATGTCTGTATGTGGTCTCATCAAACTCAGCAGGCAATGCTCTTTACCACAGAGCCATCTCTCTTGCCTCTTCCTTGTGGTGCCACTAGAGGGCGCCAAACCTCCTTTTGAGAGCAATTATTTGGTAGCCAGGAATCGAACTTCTGACCTTCGGAAGGGCAGCCAATGTTCTTAACCACTGACCTATCTCTCCAGCTTTTCTTACTGTAGCCAAAAGAGGGCACAAGACCTCAAGGCAGATGGTTGTGAATCATTATGTGGTTGCCTGCAATTGATTTCAGGAGGTTCTAAGAGCAGGCAATGCTCTTAAGCACTGAACCATCTCTCATGCCTCTTCTTTTTTGCCAGTAAAGGGCACCAAATCTACCTTTTGAGAGCAATTATGGGATTGCCAGGAATGGAACTTCTGACCTTTGGAAGGGCAGCCAAACTCTTATCCACTGAGCTAACACCCCAGCTCTTATTTTTGTATCGAAAAGAGGGCACAAGACCTAATTGCAGATGGTTGTGAGTCATTATGTGGTTGCCTGGGATTGAATTCAGGAGGTTGGAAGAGGATTCAATGATCTTAACCACGGAGCCATCTCTCATGCCTCTTCCTTACGTTGCCAGTAGAGGGCACCAAACCTCCTTTTGAGAGCAATTATGTGATTTCCAGGAATCGAACTTCTGACCTTTGGAAGAGCAGGCAATGCTCTTAACCACTGAGCCATCTCTCCAACCCGTTTTTCAACTTCTTTTACTAAACCAGCTTTAGTCAATGTGGTGTGTGGATCACATCTCCATTTCCCTGACATGTGGAGTACAGGGGTCTGCATGGACCTATTGGCCATTCATGTACCTCATAGAGGAGGTCTAGATAAATTGTTTCTCTGGCTTTAAATAGGTTAACATTTTGCTGGTGTTTGTAGTCCTTTGATTGTCTTGGATATGAGTTCTTCTTCAGGCACATGAACATGCCAATATTTTCTTCTTCTAGCCATCTTGCCTTACTCTCCTTGGTGTTGTCTCTGAAGCACGCTGGCTCATGGTGATAGAGCTGTGAGTCTTTAACATCCTAACAAGAGCTTTTGCCTCATTCAGTCACAGCAACGTGGGCTCTGGCCCTGTGCCCCGACTCTATGTCTGTTCTTGGCCTCATCAAACTCAGCAGGCAGAGCTCTTTACCACAGAGCCATCTTTCCTGCCTCTTCCTTGTGGTGCAACTAGAGGGCGCCAAACCTCCTTTTGAGAGGAATTACGTGGTTCCCAGGAATCGAACTTCTGACCTTTGGAAGGGCAACCAATGCTCTTAACCACTGAGCTGTCTCTCCAGCTCTTCTTACTGTAGCCAAAAGAGGGCACAACCTCATGGCAGATGGTTGTGACCCATTATGTGGTCGCCTGGAATTGAATTCAGGAGGTTGGAAGAGCAGGCAATTCTCTTAACCATTGAGCCATCTCTCTTGCATCTTCCTTCTCTTGCCAGTATAGGGCACCATACCTCCTTTTGAGAGCAATTATGTGGTTGCCAGGAATCGAACTTCTGACCTTTGGAAGGGCAGGCAAAGCTCTTAACCACTGAGCTATATCCCCAGCTCTTCTTTCTGTATCCAAAAGAGGGCACAAGACCTCATTGCAGATGGTTGTGAGCCATTATGTGGTTGCCTGGAATTCAGTTCAGGTGGTTGGAAGAGCAGGCAATGTTCTTAACCACTGAGCCATCTCTCCAACCCGTTTTTCAACTTCTTGAACTAAACCAGGTTTACTCAATGTGGTGTGTGGATCATATCTGCATTCCACTAACATGTGGAGTACAGGGGTCTCCATGGACGTATTGGCCGTTCATGTACCTCATAGAGGAGGTCTAGATAAATTGTTTCTCTGGCTTAAAATTGGTACACCTTTTGCTGGTGTTTGTCGTCCTTTGGATGTCTTGGATGTGAGTTCTTCTTCAGGAACATGAACATGCCTGTATTTTCTTCTTCTAGTCATCTTGCCTTACTCTCCTTGGTGTTGTCTCTGAAGCACGCTGGCTCGTGGTGATAGAGCTGTGAGCCTTTAACATCCTAACAAAAGCTTTTGCCTCATTCAGTCACAACAACGCGGGCCCTGGCCCTTGGCCCTGACTCTATGTCTGTATGTGGTCTCATCAAACTCAGCAGGCAATGCTCTTTACCACAGAGCCATCTCTCATGCCTCTTCCTTGTGGTGCCACTAGAGGGCGCCAAACCTCCTTTTGAGAGCAATTATTTGGTAGCCAGGAATCGAACTTCTGACCTTCGGAAGGGCAGCCAATGTTCTTAACCAGTGACCTATCTCTCCAGCTTTTCTTACTGTAGCCAAAAGAGGGCACAAGACCTCATGGCAGATGGCTGTGAATCATTATGTGGTTGCCTGCAATTGATTTCAGGAGGTTCTAAGAGCAGGCAATGCTCTTAAGCACTGAACCATCTCTCATGCCTCTTCTTTTTTGCCAGTAAAGGGCACCAAATCTACCTTTTGAGAGCAATTATGGGATTGCCAGGAATGGAACTTCTGACCTTTGGAAGGGCAGCCAAAGCTCTTATCCACTGAGCTAACACCCCAGCTCTTATTTTTGTATCGAAAAGAAGGCACAAGACCTAATTGCAGATGGTTGTGAGCCATTATGTGGTTGCCTGGAATTGAATTCAGGAGGTTGGAAGAGGAGGCAATGATCTTAACCACGGAGCCATCTCTCATGCCTCTTCCTTATGTTGCCAGTAGAGGGCACCAAACCTCCTTTTGAGAGCAATTATGTGATTTCCAGGAATCGAACTTCTGACCTTTGGAAGAGCAGGCAATGCTCTTAACCACTGAGCCATCTCTCCAACCCGTTTTTCAACTTCTTTTACTAAACCAGCTTTAGTCAATGTGGTGTGTGGATCACATCTCCATTTCCCTGACGTGTGGAGTACAGGGGTCTGCATGGACCTATTGGCCATTCATGTACCTCATAGAGGAGGTCTAGATAAATTGTTTCTCTGGCTTTAAATAGGTTAACATTTTGCTGGTGTTTGTAGTCCTTTGATTGTCTTGGATATGAGTTCTTCTTCAGGCACATGAACATGCCAGTATTTTCTTCTTCTAGCCATCTTGCCTTACTCTCCTTGGTGTTGTCTCTGAAGCACGCTGGCTCATGGTGATAGAGCTGTGAGTCTTTAACATCCTAACAAGAGCTTTTGCCTCATTCAGTCACAACAACGTGGGCCCTGGCCCTGTGCCCCGACTCTATGTCTGTTCTTGGCCTCATCAATCTCAGCAGGCAGAGCTCTTTACCACAGAGCCATCTTTCCTGCCTCTTCCTTGTGGTGCCACTAGAGGGCGCCAAACCTCCTTTTGAGAGCAATTACGTGGTTCCCAGGAATCGAACTTCTGACCTTTGGAAGGGCAACCAATGCTCTTAACCACTGAGCTGTCTCTCCAGCTCTTCTTACTGTAGCCAAACGAGGGCACAAGACCTCATGGCAGATGGTTGTGACCCGTTATGTGTTCGCCTGGAATTGAATTCAGGAGGTTGGAAGAGCAGGCAATTCTCTTAACCATTGAGCCATCTCTCTTGCATCTTCCTTCTGTTGCCAGTAGAGGGCACCAAACCTCCTTTTGAGAGCAATTATGTGGTTGCCACGAATCGAACTTCTGACCTTTGGAAGGGTAGACAAAGCTCTTAACCACTGAGCTATCTCCCCAGCTCTTCTTTCTGTATCCAAAAGAGGGCACAAGACCTCATTGCAGATGGTTGTGAGCCATTATGTGGTTGCCTGGAATTCAGTTCAGGAGGTTGGAAGAGCAGGCAATGCTCTTAACCACCGAGCCATCTCTCCAACCCGTTTTTCAACTTCTTTTACTAAACCAGGTTTACTCAATGTGGTGTGTGGATCACATCTCCATTTCCCTAACATGTGGAGTACAGGGGTCTCCATGGACATATTGGCCGTTCGTGTACCTCATAGAGGAGGTCTAGATAAATTGTTTCTCTGGCTTAAAATTGGTACACCTTTTGCTGGTGTTTGTCGTCCTTTGGATGTCTTGGATGTGAGTTCTTCTTCAGGAACATGAACATGCCTGTATTTTCTTCTTCTAGTCATCTTGCCTTACTCTCCTTGGTGTTGTCTCTGAAGCACGCTGGCTCGTGGTGATAGAGCTGTGAGCCTTTAACATCCTAACAAAAGCTTTTGCCTCATTCAGTCACAACAACGCGGGCCCTGGCCCTTGGCCCTGACTCTATGTCTGTATGTGGTCTCATCAAACTCAGCAGGCAATGCTCTTTACCACAGAGCCATCTCTCTTGCCTCTTCCTTGTGGTGCCACTAGAGGGCGCCAAACCTCCTTTTGAGAGCAATTATTTGGTAGCCAGGAATCGAACTTCTGACCTTCGGAAGGGCAGCCAATGTTCTTAACCACTGACCTATCTCTCCAGCTTTTCTTACTGTAGCCAAAAGAGGGCACAAGACCTCAAGGCAGATGGTTGTGAATCATTATGTGGTTGCCTGCAATTGATTTCAGGAGGTTCTAAGAGCAGGCAATGCTCTTAAGCACTGAACCATCTCTCATGCCTCTTCTTTTTTGCCAGTAAAGGGCACCAAATCTACCTTTTGAGAGCAATTATGGGATTGCCAGGAATGGAACTTCTGACCTTTGGAAGGGCAGCCAAACTCTTATCCACTGAGCTAACACCCCAGCTCTTATTTTTGTATCGAAAAGAGGGCACAAGACCTAATTGCAGATGGTTGTGAGCCATTATGTGGTTGCCTGGGATTGAATTCAGGAGGTTGGAAGAGGATTCAATGATCTTAACCACGGAGCCATCTCTCATGCCTCTTCCTTACGTTGCCAGTAGAGGGCACCAAACCTCCTTTTGAGAGCAATTATGTGATTTCCAGGAATCGAACTTCTGACCTTTGGAAGAGCAGGCAATGCTCTTAACCACTGAGCCATCTCTCCAACCCGTTTTTCAACTTCTTTTACTAAACCAGCTTTAGTCAATGTGGTGTGTGGATCACATCTCCATTTCCCTGACATGTGGAGTACAGGGGTCTGCATGGACCTATTGGCCATTCATGTACCTCATAGAGGAGGTCTAGATAAATTGTTTCTCTGGCTTTAAATAGGTTAACATTTTGCTGGTGTTTGTAGTCCTTTGATTGTCTTGGATATGAGTTCTTCTTCAGGCACATGAACATGCCAATATTTTCTTCTTCTAGCCATCTTGCCTTACTCTCCTTGGTGTTGTCTCTGAAGCACGCTGGCTCATGGTGATAGAGCTGTGAGTCTTTAACATCCTAACAAGAGCTTTTGCCTCATTCAGTCACAGCAACGTGGGCTCTGGCCCTGTGCCCCGACTCTATGTCTGTTCTTGGCCTCATCAAACTCAGCAGGCAGAGCTCTTTACCACAGAGCCATCTTTCCTGCCTCTTCCTTGTGGTGCAACTAGAGGGCGCCAAACCTCCTTTTGAGAGGAATTACGTGGTTCCCAGGAATCGAACTTCTGACCTTTGGAAGGGCAACCAATGCTCTTAACCACTGAGCTGTCTCTCCAGCTCTTCTTACTGTAGTCAAAAGAGGGCACAAGACCTCATGGCAGATGGTTGTGACCCATTATGTGGTCGCCTGGAATTGAATTCAGGAGGTTGGAAGAGCAGGCAATTCTCTTAACCATTGAGCCATCTCTCTTGCATCTTCCTTCTCTTGCCAGTAGAGGGCACCAAACCTCCTTTTGAGAGCAATTATGTGGTTGCCAGGAATCGAACTTCTGACCTTTGGAAGGGCAGGCAAAGCTCTTAACCACTGAGCTATATCCCCAGCTCTTCTTTCTGTATCCAAAAGAGGGCACAAGACCTCATTGCAGATGGTTGTGAGCCATTATGTGGTTGCCTGGAATTCAGTTCAGGTGGTTGGAAGAGCAGGCAATGTTCTTAACCACTGAGCCATCTCTCCAACCCGTTTTTCAACTTCTTGAACTAAACCAGGTTTACTCAATGTGGTGTGTGGATCATATCTGCATTCCACTAACATGTGGAGTACAGGGGTCTCCATGGACCTATTGGCCATTCATGTACCTCATAGAGGAGGTCTAGATAAATTGTTTCTCTGGCTTAAAATTGGTACACCTTTTGCTGGTGTTTGTCGTCCTTTGGATGTCTTGGATGTGAGTTCTTCTTCAGGAACATGAACATGCCTGTATTTTCTTCTTCTAGTCATCTTGCCTTACTCTCCTTGGTGTTGTCTCTGAAGCACGCTGGCTCGTGGTGATAGAGCTGTGAGCCTTTAACATCCTAACAAAAGCTTTTGCCTCATTCAGTCACAACAACGCGGGCCCTGGCCCTTGGCCCTGACTCTATGTCTGTATGTGGTCTCATCAAACTCAGCAGGCAATGCTCTTTACCACAGAGCCATCTCTCATGCCTCTTCCTTGTGGTGCCACTAGAGGGCGCCAAACCTCCTTTTGAGAGCAATTATTTGGTAGCCAGGAATCGAACTTCTGACCTTCGGAAGGGCAGCCAATGTTCTTAACCAGTGACCTATCTCTCCAGCTTTTCTTACTGTAGCCAAAAGAGGGCACAAGACCTCATGGCAGATGGCTGTGAATCATTATGTGGTTGCCTGCAATTGATTTCAGGAGGTTCTAAGAGCAGGCAATGCTCTTAAGCACTGAACCATCTCTCATGCCTCTTCTTTTTTGCCAGTAAAGGGCACCAAATCTACCTTTTGAGAGCAATTATGGGATTGCCAGGAATGGAACTTCTGACCTTTGGAAGGGCAGCCAAAGCTCTTATCCACTGAGCTAACACCCCAGCTCTTATTTTTGTATCGAAAAGAGGGCACAAGACCTAATTGCAGATGGTTGTGAGCCATTATGTGGTTGCCTGGGATTGAATTCAGGAGGTTGGAAGAGGATTCAATGATCTTAACCACGGAGCCATCTCTCATGCCTCTTCCTTATGTTGCCAGTAGAGGGCACCAAACCTCCTTTTGAGAGCAATTATGTGATTTCCAGGAATCGAACTTCTGACCTTTGGAAGAGCAGGCAATGCTCTTAACCACTGAGCCATCTCTCCAACCCGTTTTTCAACTTCTTTTACTAAACCAGCTTTAGTCAATGTGGTGTGTGGATCACATCTCCATTTCCCTGACGTGTGGAGTACAGGGGTCTGCATGGACCTATTGGCCATTCATGTACCTCATAGAGGAGGTCTAGATAAATTGTTTCTCTGGCTTTAAATAGGTTAACATTTTGCTGGTGTTTGTAGTCCTTTGATTGTCTTGGATATGAGTTCTTCTTCAGGCACATGAACATGCCAATATTTTCTTCTTCTAGTCATCTTGCCTTACTCTCCTTGGTGTTGTCTCTGAAGCACGCTGGCTCATGGTGATAGAGCTGTGAGTCTTTAACATCCTAACAAGAGCTTTTGCCTCATTCAGTCACAGCAACGTGGGCTCTGGCCCTGTGCCCCGACTCTATGTCTGTTCTTGGCCTCATCAAACTCAGCAGGCAGAGCTCTTTACCACAGAGCCATCTTTCCTGCCTCTTCCTTGTGGTGCAACTAGAGGGCGCCAAACCTCCTTTTGAGAGGAATTACGTGGTTCCCAGGAATCGAACTTCTGACCTTTGGAAGGGCAACCAATGCTCTTAACCACTGAGCTGTCTCTCCAGCTCTTCTTACTGTAGCCAAAAGAGGGCACAAGACCTCATGGCAGATGGTTGTGACCCATTATGTGGTCGCCTGGAATTGAATTCAGGAGGTTGGAAGAGCAGGCAATTCTCTTAACCATTGAGCCATCTCTCTTGCATCTACCTTCTCTTGCCAGTAGAGGGCACCAAACCTCCTTTTGAGAGCAATTATGTGGTTGCCAGGAATCGAACTTCTGACCTTTGGAAGGGCAGGCAAAGCTCTTAACCACTGAGCTATATCCCCAGCTCTTCTTTCTGTATCCAAAAGAGGGCACAAGACCTCATTGCAGATGGTTGTGAGCCATTATGTGGTTGCCTGGAATTCAGTTCAGGTGGTTGGAAGAGCAGGCAATGTTCTTAACCACTGAGCCATCTCTCCAACCCGTTTTTCAACTTCTTGAACTAAACCAGGTTTACTCAATGTGGTGTGTGGATCATATCTGCATTCCACTAACATGTGGAGTACAGGGGTCTCCATGGACCTATTGGCCATTCATGTACCTCATAGAGGAGGTCTAGATAAATTGTTTCTCTGGCTTAAAATTGGTACACCTTTTGCTGGTGTTTGTCGTCCTTTGGATGTCTTGGATGTGAGTTCTTCTTCAGGAACATGAACATGCCTGTATTTTCTTCTTCTAGTCATCTTGCCTTACACTCCTTGGTGTTGTCTCTGAAGCACGCTGGCTCGTGGTGATAGAGCTGTGAGCCTTTAACATCCTAACAAAAGCTTTTGCCTCATTCAGTCACAACAACGCGGGCCCTGGCCCTTGGCCCTGACTCTATGTCTGTATGTGGTCTCATCAAACTCAGCAGGCAATGCTCTTTACCACAGAGCCATCTCTCATGCCTCTTCCTTGTGGTGCCACTAGAGGGCGCCAAACCTCCTTTTGAGAGCAATTATTTGGTAGCCAGGAATCGAACTTCTGACCTTCGGAAGGGCAGCCAATGTTCTTAACCAGTGACCTATCTCTCCAGCTTTTCTTACTGTAGCCAAAAGAGGGCACAAGACCTCATGGCAGATGGCTGTGAATCATTATGTGGTTGCCTGCAATTGATTTCAGGAGGTTCTAAGAGCAGGCAATGCTCTTAAGCACTGAACCATCTCTCATGCCTCTTCTTTTTTGCCAGTAAAGGGCACCAAATCTACCTTTTGAGAGCAATTATGGGATTGCCAGGAATGGAACTTCTGACCTTTGGAAGGGCAGCCAAAGCTCTTATCCACTGAGCTAACACCCCAGCTCTTATTTTTGTATCGAAAAGAGGGCACAAGACCTAATTGCAGATGGTTGTGAGCCATTATGTGGTTGCCTGGAATTGAATTCAGGAGGTTGGAAGAGGAGGCAATGATCTTAACCACGGAGCCATCTCTCATGCCTCTTCCTTATGTTGCCAGTAGAGGGCACCAAACCTCCTTTTGAGAGCAATTATGTGATTTCCAGGAATCGAACTTCTGACCTTTGGAAGAGCAGGCAATGCTCTTAACCACTGAGCCATCTCTCCAACCCGTTTTTCAACTTCTTTTACTAAACCAGCTTTAGTCAATGTGGTGTGTGGATCACATCTCCATTTCCCTGACGTGTGGAGTACAGGGGTCTGCATGGACCTATTGGCCATTCATGTACCTCATAGAGGAGGTCTAGATAAATTGTTTCTCTGGCTTTAAATAGGTTAACATTTTGCTGGTGTTTGTAGTCCTTTGATTGTCTTGGATATGAGTTCTTCTTCAGGCACATGAACATGCCAGTATTTTCTTCTTCTAGCCATCTTGCCTTACTCTCCTTGGTGTTGTCTCTGAAGCACGCTGGCTCATGGTGATAGAGCTGTGAGTCTTTAACATCCTAACAAGAGCTTTTGCCTCATTCAGTCACAACAACGTGGGCCCTGGCCCTGTGCCCCGACTCTATGTCTGTTCTTGGCCTCATCAATCTCAGCAGGCAGAGCTCTTTACCACAGAGCCATCTTTCCTGCCTCTTCCTTGTGGTGCCACTAGAGGGCGCCAAACCTCCTTTTGAGAGCAATTACGTGGTTCCCAGGAATCGAACTTCTGACCTTTGGAAGGGCAACCAATGCTCTTAACCACTGAGCTGTCTCTCCAGCTCTTCTTACTGTAGCCAAACGAGGGCACAAGACCTCATGGCAGATGGTTGTGACCCGTTATGTGTTCGCCTGGAATTGAATTCAGGAGGTTGGAAGAGCAGGCAATTCTCTTAACCATTGAGCCATCTCTCTTGCATCTTCCTTCTGTTGCCAGTAGAGGGCACCAAACCTCCTTTTGAGAGCAATTATGTGGTTGCCACGAATCGAACTTCTGACCTTTGGAAGGGCAGACAAAGCTCTTAACCACTGAGCTATCTCCCCAGCTCTTCTTTCTGTATCCAAAAGAGGGCACAAGACCTCATTGCAGATGGTTGTGAGCCATTATGTGGTTGCCTGGAATTCAGTTCAGGATGTTGGAAGTGCAGGCAATGCTCTTAACCACCGAGCCATCTCTCCAACCCGTTTTTCAACTTCTTTTACTAAACCAGGTTTACTCAATGTGGTGTGTGGATCACATCTCCATTTCCCTAACATGTGGAGTACAGGGGTCTCCATGGACATATTGGCCGTTCGTGTACCTCATAGAGGAGGTCTAGATAAATTGTTTCTCTGGCTTAAAATTGGTACACCTTTTGCTGGTGTTTGTCGTCCTTTGGATGTCTTGGATGTGAGTTCTTCTTCAGGAACATGAACATGCCTGTATTTTCTTCTTCTAGTCATCTTGCCTTACTCTCCTTGGTGTTGTCTCTGAAGCACGCTGGCTCGTGGTGATAGAGCTGTGAGCCTTTAACATCCTAACAAAAGCTTTTGCCTCATTCAGTCACAACAACGCGGGCCCTGGCCCTTGGCCCTGACTCTATGTCTGTATGTGGTCTCATCAAACTCAGCAGGCAATGCTCTTTACCACAGAGCCATCTCTCTTGCCTCTTCCTTGTGGTGCCACTAGAGGGCGCCAAACCTCCTTTTGAGAGCAATTATTTGGTAGCCAGGAATCGAACTTCTGACCTTCGGAAGGGCAGCCAATGTTCTTAACCACTGACCTATCTCTCCAGCTTTTCTTACTGTAGCCAAAAGAGGGCACAAGACCTCAAGGCAGATGGTTGTGAATCATTATGTGGTTGCCTGCAATTGATTTCAGGAGGTTCTAAGAGCAGGCAATTCTCTTAAGCACTGAACCATCTCTCATGCCTCTTCTTTTTTGCCAGTAAAGGGCACCAAATCTACCTTTTGAGAGCAATTATGGGATTGCCAGGAATGGAACTTCTGACCTTTGGAAGGGCAGCCAAACTCTTATCCACTGAGCTAACACCCCAGCTCTTATTTTTGTATCGAAAAGAGGGCACAAGACCTAATTGCAGATGGTTGTGAGCCATTATGTGGTTGCCTGGGATTGAATTCAGGAGGTTGGAAGAGGATTCAATGATCTTAACCACGGAGCCATCTCTCATGCCTCTTCCTTATGTTGCCAGTAGAGGGCACCAAACCTCCTTTTGAGAGCAATTATGTGATTTCCAGGAATCGAACTTCTGACCTTTGGAAGAGCAGGCAATGCTCTTAACCACTGAGCCATCTCTCCAACCCGTTTTTCAACTTCTTTTACTAAACCAGCTTTAGTCAATGTGGTGTGTGGATCACATCTCCATTTCCCTGACATGTGGAGTACAGGGGTCTGCATGGACCTATTGGCCATTCATGTACCTCATAGAGGAGGTCTAGATAAATTGTTTCTCTGGCTTTAAATAGGTTAACATTTTGCTGGTGTTTGTAGTCCTTTGATTGTCTTGGATATGAGTTCTTCTTCAGGCACATGAACATGCCAATATTTTCTTCTTCTAGCCATCTTGCCTTACTCTCCTTGGTGTTGTCTCTGAAGCACGCTGGCTCATGGTGATAGAGCTGTGAGTCTTTAACATCCTAACAAGAGCTTTTGCCTCATTCAGTCACAGCAACGTGGGCTCTGGCCCTGTGCCCCGACTCTATGTCTGTTCTTGGCCTCATCAAACTCAGCAGGCAGAGCTCTTTACCACAGAGCCATCTTTCCTGCCTCTTCCTTGTGGTGCAACTAGAGGGCGCCAAACCTCCTTTTGAGAGGAATTACGTGGTTCCCAGGAATCGAACTTCTGACCTTTGGAAGGGCAACCAATGCTCTTAACCACTGAGCTGTCTCTCCAGCTCTTCTTACTGTAGCCAAAAGAGGGCACAAGACCTCATGGCAGATGGTTGTGACCCATTATGTGGTCGCCTGGAATTGAATTCAGGAGGTTGGAAGAGCAGGCAATTCTCTTAACCATTGAGCCATCTCTCTTGCATCTACCTTCTCTTGCCAGTAGAGGGCACCAAACCTCCTTTTGAGAGCAATTATGTGGTTGCCAGGAATCGAACTTCTGACCTTTGGAAGGGCAGGCAAAGCTCTTAACCACTGAGCTATATCCCCAGCTCTTCTTTCTGTATCCAAAAGAGGGCACAAGACCTCATTGCAGATGGTTGTGAGCCATTATGTGGTTGCCTGGAATTCAGTTCAGGTGGTTGGAAGAGCAGGCAATGTTCTTAACCACTGAGCCATCTCTCCAACCCGTTTTTCAACTTCTTGAACTAAACCAGGTTTACTCAATGTGGTGTGTGGATCATATCTGCATTCCACTAACATGTGGAGTACAGGGGTCTCCATGGACCTATTGGCCGTTCATGTACCTCATAGAGGAGGTCTAGATAAATTGTTTCTCTGGCTTAAAATTGGTACACCTTTTGCTGGTGTTTGTCGTCCTTTGGATGTCTTGGATGTGAGTTCTTCTTCAGGAACATGAACATGCCTGTATTTTCTTCTTCTAGTCATCTTGCCTTACTCTCCTTGGTGTTGTCTCTGAAGCACGCTGGCTCGTGGTGATAGAGCTGTGAGCCTTTAACATCCTAACAAAAGCTTTTGCCTCATTCAGTCACAACAACGCGGGCCCTGGCCCTTGGCCCTGACTCTATGTCTGTATGTGGTCTCATCAAACTCAGCCGGCAATGCTCTTTACCACAGAGCCATCTCTCATGCCTCTTCCTTGTGGTGCCACTAGAGGGCGCCAAACCTCCTTTTGAGAGCAATTATTTGGTAGCCAGGAATCGAACTTCTGACCTTCGGAAGGGCAGCCAATGTTCTTAACCAGTGACCTATCTCTCCAGCTTTTCTTACTGTAGCCAAAAGAGGGCACAAGACCTCATGGCAGATGGCTGTGAATCATTATGTGGTTGCCTGCAATTGATTTCAGGAGGTTCTAAGAGCAGGCAATGCTCTTAAGCACTGAACCATCTCTCATGCCTCTTTTTTTTGCCAGTAAAGGGCACCAAATCTACCTTTTGAGAGCAATTATGGGATTGCCAGGAATGGAACTTCTGACCTTTGGAAGGGCAGCCAAAGCTCTTATCCACTGAGCTAACACCCCAGCTCTTATTTTTGTATCCAAAAGAGGGCACAAGACCTCATTGCAGATGGTTGTGAGCCATTATGTGGTTGCCTGGAATTGAATTCAGGAGGTTGGAAGAGGAGGCAATGATCTTAACCACGGAGCCATCTCTCATGCCTCTTCCTTATGTTGCCAGTAGAGGGCACCAAACCTCCTTTTGAGAGCAATTATGTGATTTCCAGGAATCGAACTTCTGACCTTTGGAAGAGCAGGCAATGCTCTTAACCACTGAGCCATCTCTCCAACCCGTTTTTCAACTTCTTTTACTAAACCAGCTTTAGTCAATGTGGTGTGTGGATCACATCTCCATTTCCCTGACGTGTGGAGTACAGGGGTCTGCATGGACCTATTGGCCATTCATGTACCTCATAGAGGAGGTCTAGATAAATTGTTTCTCTGGCTTTAAATAGGTTAACATTTTGCTGGTGTTTGTAGTCCTTTGATTGTCTTGGATATGAGTTCTTCTTCAGGCACATGAACATACCAGTATTTTCTTCTTCTAGCCATCTTGCTTTACTCTCCTTGGTGTTGTCTCTGAAGCACGCTGGCTCATGGTGATAGAGCTGTGAGTCTTTAACATCCTAACAAGAGCTTTTGCCTCATTCAGTCACAACAACGTGGGCCCTGGCCCTGTGCCCCGACTCTATGTCTGTTCTTGGCCTCATCAAACTCAGCAGGCAAAGCTCTTTACCACAGAGCCATCTTTCCTGCCTCTTCCTTGTGGTGCCACTAGAGGGCGCCAAACCTCCTTTTGAGAGCAATTACGTGGTTCCCAGGAATCGAACATCTGACCTTTGGAAGGGCAACCAATGCTCTTAACCACTGAGCTGTCTCTCCAGCTCTTCTTACTGTAGCCAAACGAGGGCACAAGACCTCATGGCAGATGGTTGTGACCCGTTATGTGTTCGCCTGGAATTGAATTCAGGAGGTTGGAAGAGCAGGCAATTCTCTTAACCATTGAGCCATCTCTCTTGCATCTTCCTTCTGTTGCCAGTAGAGGGCACCAAACCTCCTTTTGAGAGCAATTATGTGGTTGCCAGGAATCGAACTTCTGACCTTTGGAAGGGCAGGCAAAGCTCTTAACCACTGAGCTATCTCCCCAGCTCTTCTTTCTGTATCCCAAAGAGGGCACAAGACCTCATTGCAGATGGTTGTGAGCCATTATGTGGTTGCCTGGAATTCAGTTCAGGAGGTTGGAAGAGCAGGCAATGTTCTTAACCACTGAGCCATCTCTCCAACCCGTTTTTCAACTTCTTGAACTAAACCAGGTTTACTCAATGTGATGTGTGAATCATATCTGCATTCCACTAACATGTGGAGTACAGGGGTCTCCATGGACATATTGGCCGTTCGCGTACCTCATAGATGAAGTCTAGAAAAATTGTTTGTCTGGCTTTAAATTGGTAAACCTTTTGCTGGTGTTTGTCGTCCTTTGGATGTCTTGGATGTGAGCTTTCTTAAGGAACATGAACATGCCTGTATTTTCTTCTTCTAACCATCTTTCCTCATTCTGCTTGGTGGTGTCCCTGAAGCATGCAGGCTCATGCTGATAGAGCTGTGAGTCTTTATTATCCTAACAAAATGTGTTGCCTGATTCTGAGACAACAATGTGGGCCCTGGCTATATGTGTCCACTTGGCCTCATCAACCTCAGCAGGCAATGCTCTTAACCACTGAGCCATCTCTCCTGCCTCTTCCTTCTGTTGCGAGTAGAGGGCACCAAACCTCATTTTGAGAGCAATTATGTGATTTCCAGGAATCGAACTTCTGAACTTTGGAAGAGCAGGCAACCTTCTTAACCACTGAGCCATCTCTCCTGCCTCTCCCCTCTGTTGCCAGTAGAGGGCACCAAACCTCATTTTGAGAGCAACTATGTGATTCCCAGGAATCGAACTTCTGAACTTTGGAAGAGCAGGCAATGCTCTTAACCACTGAGCCATCTCTCCAACCCGTTTTTCAACTTCTTTTACTAAACCAGGTTTACTCAATGTGGTGTGTGGATCACATCTCCATTTCCCTAACATGTGGAGTACAGGGGTCTCCGTGGACATATTGGCCGTTCGTGTACCTCATAGAGGAGGTCTAGATAAATTGTTTCTCTGGCTTAAAATTGGTACACCTTTTGCTGGTGTTTGTCGTCCTTTGGATGTCTTGGATGTGAGTTCTTCTTCAGGAACATGAACATGCCTGTATTTTCTTCTTCTAGTCATCTTGCCTTACTCTCCTTGGTGTTGTCTCTGAAGCACGCTGGCTCGTGGTGATAGAGCTGTGAGCCTTTAACATCCTAACAAAAGCTTTTGCCTCATTCAGTCACAACAACGCGGGCCCTGGCCCTTGGCCCTGACTCTATGTCTGTATGTGGTCTCATCAAACTCAGCAGGCAATGCTCTTTACCACAGAGCCATCTCTCTTGCCTCTTCCTTGTGGTGCCACTAGAGGGCGCCAAACCTCCTTTTGAGAGCAATTATTTGGTAGCCAGGAATCGAACTTCTGACCTTCGGAAGGGCAGCCAATGTTCTTAACCACTGACCTATCTCTCCAGCTTTTCTTACTGTAGCCAAAAGAGGGCACAAGACCTCAAGGCAGATGGTTGTGAATCATTATGTGGTTGCCTGCAATTGATTTCAGGAGGTTCTAAGAGCAGGCAATGCTCTTAAGCACTGAACCATATCTCATGCCTCTTCTTGTTTGCCAGTAAAGGGCACCAAATCTACATTTGAGAGCAATTATGGGATTGCCAGGAATGGAACTTCTGACCTTTGGAAGGGCAGCCAAAGCTCTTATCCACTGAGCTAACACCCCAGATCTTATTTTTGTATCGAAAAGAGGGCACAAGACCTAATTGCAGATGGTTGTGAGCCATTATGTGGTTGCCTGGAATTGAATTCAGGAGGTTGGAAGAGGAGGCAATGATCTTAACCACGGAGCCATCTCTCATGCCTCTTCCTTATGTTGCCAGTAGAGGGCACCAAACCTCCTTTTGAGAGCAATTATGTGATTTCCAGGAATCGAACTTCTGTCCTTTGGAAGAGCAGGCAATGCTCTTAACCACTGAGCCATCTCTCCAACCCGTTTTTCAACTTCTTTTACTAAACCAGCTTTAGTCAATGTGGTGTGTGGATCACATCTCCATTTCCCTGACATGTGGAGTACAGGGGTCTGCATGGACCTATTGGCCATTCATGTACCTCATAGAGGAGGTCTAGATAAATTGTTTCTCTGGCTTTAAATAGGTTAACATTTTGCTGGTGTTTGTAGTCCTTTGATTGTCTTGGATATGAGTTCTTCTTCAGGCACATGAACATGCCAATATTTTCTTCTTCTAGCCATCTTGCCTTACTCTCCTTGGTGTTGTCTCTGAAGCACGCTGGCTCATGGTGATAGAGCTGTGAGTCTTTAACATCCTAACAAGAGCTTTTGCCTCATTCAGTCACAGCAACGTGGGCCCTGGCCCTGTGCCCCGACTCTATGTCTGTTCTTGGCCTCATCAAACTCAGCAGACAGAGCTCTTTACCACAGAGCCATCTTTCCTGCCTCTTCCTTGTGGTGCCACTAGAGGGCGCCAAACCTCCTTTTGAGAGGAATTACGTGGTTCCCAGGAATCGAACTTCTGACCTTTGGAAGGGCAACCAATGCTCTTAACCACTGAGCTGTCTCTCCAGCTCTTCTTACTGTAGCCAAAAGAGGGCACAAGACCTCATGGCAGATGGTTGTGACCCATTATGTGGTCGCCTGGAATTGAATTCAGGAGGTTGGAAGAGCAGGCAATTCTCTTAACCATTGAGCCATCTCTCTTGCATCTTCCTTCTGTTGCCAGTAGAGGGCACCAAACCTCCTTTTGAGAGCAATTATGTGGTTGCCAGGAATCGAACTTCTGACCTTTGGAAGGGCAGGCAAAGCTCTTAACCACTGAGCTATATCCCCAGCTCTTCTTTCTGTATCCAAAAGAGGGCACAAGACCTCATTGCAGATGGTTGTGAGCCATTATTTGGTTGCCTGGAATTCAGTTCAGGTGGTTGGAAGAGCAGGCAATGTTCTTAACCACTGAGCCATCTCTCCAACCCGTTTTTCAACTTCTTGAACTAAACCAGGTTTACTCAATGTGGTGTGTGGATCATATCTGCATTCCACTAACATGTGGAGTACAGGGGTCTCCATGGACTTATTCGCCATTCGTGTACCTCATAGAGGAGGTCTAGATAAATTGTTTCTCTGGCTTAAAATTGGTACACCTTTTGCTGGTGTTTGTCGTCCTTTGGATGTCTTGGATGTGAGTTCTTCTTCAGGAACATGAACATGCCTGTATTTTCTTCTTCTAGTCATCCTGCCTTACTCTCCTTGGTGTTGTCTCTGAAGCACGCTGGCTCGTGGTGATAGAGCTGTGAGCCTTTAACATCCTAACAAAAGCTTTTGCCTCATTCAGTCACAACAACGCGGTCCCTGGCCCTTGGCCCTGACTCTATGTCTGTATGTGGTCTCATCAAACTCAGCAGGCAATGCTCTTTACCACAGAGCCATCTCTCTTGCCTCTTCCTTGTGGTGCCACTAGAGGGCGGCAAACCTCCTTTTGAGAGCAATTATTTGGTAGCCAGGAATCGAACTTCTGACCTTCGGAAGGGCAGCCAATGTTCTTAACCACTGACCTATCTCTCCAGCTTTTCTTACTGTAGCCAAAAGAGGGCACAAGACCTCATGGCAGATGGTTGTGAATCATTATGTGGTTGCCTGCAATTGATTTCAGGAGGTTCTAAGAGCAGGCAATGCTCTTAAGCACTGAACCATCTCTCATGCCTCTTCTTTTTTGCCAGTAAAGGGCACCAAATCTACCTTTTGAGAGCAATTATGGGATTGCCAGGAATGGAACTTCTGACCTTTGGAAGGGCAGCCAAAGCTCTTATCCACTGAGCTAACACCCCAGCTCTTATTTTTGTATCGAAAAGAGGGCACAAGACCTCATTGCAGATGGTTGTGAGCCATTATGTGGTTGCCTGGAATTGAATTCAGGAGGTTGGAAGAGGAGGCAATGATCTTAACAACGGAGCCATCTCTCATGCCTCTTCCTTATGTTGCCAGTAGAGGGCACCAAACCTCCTTTTGAGAGCAATTATGTGATTTCCAGGAATCGAACTTCTGACCTTTGGAAGAGCAGGCAATGCCCTTAACCACTGAGCCATCTCTCCAACCCGTTTTTCAACTTCTTTTACTAAACCAGCTTTAGTCAACGTGGTGTGTGGATCACATCTCCATTTCCCTGACGTGTGGAGTACAGGGGTCTGCATGGACCTATTGGCCATTCATGTACCTCATAGAGGAGGTCTAGATAAATTGTTTCTCTGGCTTTAAATAGGTTAACATTTTGCTGGTGTTTGTAGTCCTTTGATTGTCTTGGATATGAGTTCTTCTTCAGGCACATGAACATGCCAGTATTTTCTTCTTCTAGCCATCTTGCCTTACTCTCCTTGGTGTTGTCTCTGAAGCACGCTGGCTCATGGTGATAGAGCTGTGAGTCTTTAACATCCTAACAAGAGCTTTTGCCTCATTCAGTCACAACAACGTGGGCCCTGGCCCTGTGCCCCGACTCTATGTCTGTTCTTGGCCTCATCAAACTCAGCAGGCAAAGCTCTTTACCACAGAGCCATCTTTCCTGCCTCTTCCTTGTGGTGCCACTAGAGGGCGCCAAACCTCCTTTTGAGAGCAATTACGTGGTTCCCAGGAATCGCACTTCTGACCTTTGGAAGGGCAAACAATGCTCTTAACCACTGAGCTGTCTCTCCAGCTCTTCTTACTGTAGCCAAACGAGGGCACAAGACCTCATGGCAGATGGTTGTGACCCGTTATGTGGTCGCCTGGAATTGAATTCAGGAGGTTGGAAGAGCAGGCAATTCTCTTAACCATTGAGCCATCTCTCTTGCATCTTCCTTCTGTTGCCAGTAGAGGGCACCAAACCTCCTTTTGAGAGCAATTATGTGGTTGCCAGGAATCGAACTTCTGACCTTTGGAAGGGCAGGCAAAGCTCTTAACCACTGAGCTATCTCCCCAGCTCTTCTTTCTGTATCCCAAAGAGGGCACAAGACCTCATTGCAGATGGTTGTGAGCCATTATGTGGTTGCCTGGAATTCAGTTCAGGAGGTTAGAAGGGCAACCAATGCTCTTAACCGCTGAGCCATCTCTCCAACCCGTTTTTCAACTTCTTGAACTAAACCAGGTTTACTCAATGTGGTGTGTGGATCATATCTGCATTCCACTAACATGTGGAGTACAGGGGTCTCCATGGACATATTGGCCGTTCGCGTACCTCATAGATGAAGTCTAGAAAAATTGTTTGTCTGGCTTTAAATTGGTAAACCTTTTGCTGGTGTTTGTCGTCCTTTGGATGTCTTGGATGTGAGTTCTTCTTCAGGAACATGAACATGCCTGTATTTTCTTCTTCTAACCATCTTTCCTCATTCTGCTTGGTGGTGTCCCTGAAGCATGCAGGCTCATGCTGATAGAGCTGTGAGTCTTTATTATCCTAACAAAATGTGTTGCCTGATTCTGAGACAACAACGTGGGCCCTGGCTGTATGTGTCCACTTGGCCTCATCAACCTCAGCAGGCAATGCTCTTAACCACTGAGCCATCTCTCCTGCCTCTTCCTTCTGTTGCCAGTAGAGGGCACCAAACCTCATTTTGAGAGCAATTATGTGATTTCCAGGAATCGAACTTTTGAACTTTGGAAGAGCAGGCAATGCTCTTAACCACTGAGCCATCTCTCCTGCCTCTCCCCTCTGTTGCCAGTAGAGGGCACCAAACCTCATTTTGAGAGCAACTATGTGATTCCCAGGAATCGAACTTCTGACCTTTGGAAGAGCAGGCAATGCTCTTAACCACTGAGCCATCTCTCCAACCCGTTTTTCAACTTCTTTTACTAAACCAGGTTTACTCAATGTGGTGTGTGGATCACATCTCCATTTCCCTATCATGTGGAGTACAGGCGTCTCCGTGGACCTATTGGCCGATCGTGTACCTCATAGAGGAGGTCTAGATAAATTGTTTCTCTGGCTTAAAATTGGTACACCTTTTGCTGGTGTTTGTCGTCCTTTGGATGTCTTGGAGGTGAGTTCTTCTTCAGGAACATGAACATGCCTGTATTTTCTTCTTCTAGTCATCTTGCCTTACTCTCCTTGGTGTTGTCTCTGAAGCACGCTGGCTCGTGGTGATAGAGCTGTGAGCCTTTAACATCCTAACAAAAGCTTTTGCCTCATTCAGTCACAACAACGCGGGCCCTGGCCCTTGGCCCTGACTCTATGTCTGTATGTGGTCTCATCAAACTCAGCAGGCAATGCTCTTTACCACAGAGCCATCTCTCTTGCCTCTTCCTTGTGGTGCCACTAGAGGGCGCCAAACCTCCTTTTGAGAGCAATTATTTGGTAGCCAGTAATCGAACTTCTGACCTTCGGAAGGGCAGCCAATGTTCTTAACCAGTGACCTATCTCTCCAGCTTTTCTTACTGTAGCCAAAAGAGGGCACAAGACCTCATGGCAGATGGTTGTGAATCATTATGTGGTTGCCTGCAATTGATTTCAGGAGGTTCTAAGAGCAGGCAATGCTCTTAAGCACTGAACCATCTCTCATGCCTCTTCTTTTTTGCCAGTAAAGGGCACCAAATCTACCTTTTGAGAGCAATTATGGGATTGCCAGGAATGGAACTTCTGACCTTTGGAAGGGCAGCCAAAGCTCTTATCCACTGAGCTAACACCCCAGCTCTTATTTTTGTATCGAAAAGAAGGCACAAGACCTAATTGCAGATGGTTGTGAGCCATTATGTGGTTGCCTGGAATTGAATTCAGGAGGTTGGAAGAGGAGGCAATGATCTTAACCACGGAGCCATCTCTCATGCCTCTTCCTTATGTTGCCAGTAGAGGGCACCAAACCTCCTTTTGAGAGCAATTATGTGATTTCCAGGAATCGAACTTCTGAACTTTGGAAGAGCAGGCAATGCTCTTAACCACTGAGCCATCTCTCCAACCCGTTTTTCAACTTCTTTTACTAAACCAGCTTTAGTCAATGTGGTGTGTGGATCACATCTCCATTTCCCTGACGTGTGGAGTACAGGGGTCTGCATGGACCTATTGGCCATTCATGTACCTCATAGAGGAGGTCTAGATAAATTGTTTCTCTGGCTTTAAATAGGTTAACATTTTGCTGGTGTTTGTAGTCCTTTGATTGTCTTGGATATGAGTTCTTCTTGTTCAGGCACATGAACATGCCAATATTTTCTTCTTCTAGCCATCTTGCCTTACTCTCCTTGGTGTTGTCTCTGAAGCACGCTGGCTCATGGTGATAGAGCTGTGAGTCTTTAACATCCTAACAAGAGCTTTTGCCTCATTCAGTCACAACAACGTTAGCCCTGGCCCTGTGCCCCGACTCTATGTCTGTTCTTGGCCTCATCAAACTCAGCAGGGAGAGCTCTTTACCACAGAGCCATCTTTCCTGCCTCTTCCTTCTGTTGCCAATAGAGGGCGCCAAACCTCCTTTTGAGAGCAATTACGTGGTTCCCAGGAATAGAACTTCTGACCTTTGGAAGGGCAACCAATGCTCTTCACCACTGAGCTGTCTCTCCAGCTCTTCTTACTGTAGCCAAAAGAGGGCACAAGACCTCATGGCAGATGGTTGTGACCCATTATGTGGTCGCCTGGAATTGAATTCAGGAGGTTGGAAGAGCAGGCAATTCTCTTAACCATTGAGCCATCTCTCTTGCATCTTCCTTCTGTTGCCAGTAGAGGGCAACAAACCTCCTTTTGAGAGCAATTATGTGGTTGCCAGGAATCGAACTTCTGACCTTTGGAAGGGCAGGCAAAGCTCTTAACCCCTGAGCTATCTCCCCAGCTCTTCTTTCTGTATCCCAAAGAGGGCACAAGACCTCATTGCAGATGGTTGTGAGCCATTATGTGGTTGCCTGGAATTCAGTTCAGGAGGTTGGAAGAGCAGGCAATGTTCTTAACCACTGAGCCATCTCTCCAACCCGTTTTTCAACTTCTTGAACTAAACCAGGTTTACTCAATGTGGTGTGTGGATCATATCTGCATTCCACTAACATGTGGAGTACAGGGGTCTCCATGGACATATTGGCCGTTCGCGTACCTCATAGATGAAGTCTAGATAAATTGTTGGTCTTGCTTTAAATTGGTAAACCTTTTGCTGGTGTTTGTCGTCCTTTGGATGTCTTGGATGTGAGTTCTTCTTAAGGAACATGAACATGCCTGTATTTTCTTCTTCTAACCATCTTTCCTCATTCTGCTTGGTGGTGTCCCTGAAGCATGCAGGCTCATGCTGATAGAGCTGTGAGTCTTTATTATCCGACAAAATGTTTTGCCTGATTCTGAGACAACAATGGGGGCCTTGGCTGTATGTGTCCACTTGGCCTCATCAACCTCAGCAGGCAATGCTCTTAACCACTGAGCCATCTCTCCTGCCTCTTCCTTCTGTTGCCAGTAGAGGGCACCAAACCTCATTTTGAGAGCAATTATGTGATTTCCAGGAATCGAACTTCTGAACTTTGGAAGAGCAGGCAATGCTCTTAACCACTGAGCCATCTCTCATGCCTCTCCTCTCTGTTGCCAGTAGAGGGCGCCAAACCTCCTTTTGAGAGCAATTACGTGGTTCCCAGGAATCGAACTTCTGACCTTTGGAAGGGCAACCAATGCTCTTAACCTCTGAGCCATCTCTCCAACCCGTTTTTCAACTTCTTTTACTAAACCAGGTTTACTCAATGTGGTGTGTGGATCACATCTCCATTTCCCTAACATGTGGAGTACAGGGGTCTCCATGGACCTATTGGCCGTTCGTGTACCTCATAGAGGAGGTCTAGATAAATTGTTTCTCTGGCTTAAAATTGGTACACCTTTTGCTGGTGTTTGTCGTCCTTTGGATGTCTTGGATGTGAGTTCTTCTTCAGGAACATGAACATGCCTGTATTTTCTTCTTCTAGTCATCTTGCCTTACTCTCCTTGGTGTTGTCTCTGAAGCACGCTGGCTCGTGGTGATAGAGCTGTGAGCCTTTAACATCCTAACAAAAGCTTTTGCCTCATTCAGTCACAACAACGCGGGCCCTGGCCCTTGGCCCTGACTCTATGTCTGTATGTGGTCTCATCAAACTCAGCAGGCAATGCTCTTTACCACAGAGCCATCTCTCTTGCCTCTTCCTTGTGGTGCCACTAGAGGGCGCCAAACCTCCTTTTGAGAGCAATTATTTGGTAGCCAGGAATCGAACTTCTGACCTTCGGAAGGGCAGCCAATGTTCTTAACCACTGACCTATCTCTCCAGCTTTTCTTACTGTAGCCAAAAGAGGGCACAAGACCTCATGGCAGATGGTTGTGACCCATTATGTGGTCGCCTGGAATTGAATTCAGAAGGTTAGAAGAGCAGGCAATTCTCTTAACCATTGAGCCATCTCTCTTGCATCTTCCTTCTGTTGCCAGTAGAGGGCACCAAACCTCCTTTTGAGAGCAATTATGTGGTTGCCAGGAATCGAACTTCTGACCTTTGGAAGGGCAGCCAAAGCTCTTATCCACTGAGCTAACACCCCAGCTCTTATTTTTGTATCCAAAAGAGGGCACAAGACCTCATTGCAGATGGTTGTGAGCCATTATGTGGTTGCCTGGAATTGAATTCAGGAGGTTGGAAGAGGAGGCAATGATCTTAACCACGGAGCCATCTCTCATGCCTCTTCCTTATGTTGCCAGTAGAGGGCACCAAACCTCCTTTTGAGAGCAATTATGTGATTTCCAGGAATCGAACTTCTGACCTTTGGAAGAGCAGGCAATGCTCTTAACCACTGAGCCATCTCTCCAACCCGTTTTTCAACTTCTTTTACTAAACCAGCTTTAGTCAATGTGGTGTGTGGATCACATCTCCATTTCCCTGACGTGTGGAGTACAGGGGTCTGCATGGACCTATTGCCCATTCATGTACCTCATAGAGGAGGTCTAGATAAATTGTTTCTCTGGCTTTAAATAGGTTAACATTTTGCTGGTGTTCGTAGTCCTTTGATTGTCTTGGATATGAGTTCTTCTTCAGGCACATGAACATGCCAATATTTTCTTCTTCTAGCCATCTTGCCTTACTCTCCTTGGTGTTGTCTCTGAAGCACGCTGGCTCATGGTGATAGAGCTGTGAGTCTTTAACATCCTAACAAGAGCTTTTGCCTCATTCAGTCACAACAACGAGGGCCCTGGCCCTGTGCCCTGACTCTATGTCTGTTCTTGGCCTCATCAAACTCAGCAGGCAAAGCTCTTTACCACAGAGCCATCTTTCCTGCCTCTTCCTTGTGGTGCCACTAGAGGGCGCCAAACCTCCTTTTGAGAGCAATTACGTGGTTCCCAGGAATCGCACTTCTGACCTTTGGAAGGGCAACCAATGCTCTTAACCACTGAGCTGTCTCTCCAGCTCTTCTTACTGTAGCCAAAAGAGGGCACAAGACCTCATGGCAGATGGTTGTGACCCATTATGTGGTCGCCTGGAATTGAATTCAGAAGGTTAGAAGAGCAGGCAATTCTCTTAACCATTGAGCCATCTCTCTTGCATCTTCCTTCTGTTGCCAGTAGAGGGCACCAAACCTCCTTTTGAGAGCAATTATGTGGTTGCCAGGAATCGAACTTCTGACCTTTGGAAGGGCAGGCAAAGCTCTTATCCACTGAGCTAACACCCCAGCTCTTATTTTTGTATCCAAAAGAGGGCACAAGACCACATTGCAGATGGTTGTGAGCCATTATGTTGTTGCCTGGAATTGAATTCAGGAGGTTGGAAGAGGAGGCAATGATCTTAACCACGGAGCCATCTCTCATGCCTCTTCCTTATGTTGCCACTAGAGGGCACCAAACCTCCTTTTGAGAGCAATTATGTGATTTCCAGGAATCGAACTTTGGACCTTTGGAAGGGCAACCAATGCTCTTAACCACTGAGCTGTCTCTCCAGCTCTTCTTACTGTAGCCAAAAGAGGGCATAAGACCTCATGGCAGATGGTTGTGACCCATTATGTGGTCGCCTGGAATTGAATTCAGGAGGTTGGAAGAGCAGGCAATTCTCTTAACCATTGAGCCATCTCTCTTGCATCTTCCTTCTGTTGCCAGTAGAGGGCACCAAACCTCCTTTTGAGAGCAATTATGTGGTTGCCTGGAATCGAACTTCTGACCTTTGGAAGGGCAGGCAAAGCTCTTAACCACTGAGCTATCTCCCCAGCTCTTCTTTCTGTATCCAAAAGAGGGCACAAGACCTCATTGCAGATTGTTGTGAGCCATTATGTGGTTGCCTGGAATTCAGTTCAGGAGGTTGGAAGAGCAGGCAAAGTTCTTAACCACTGAGCCATCTCTCCAACCCGTTTGTCAACTTCTTGAACTAAACCAGGTTTACTCAATGTGGTGTGTGGATCATATCTGCATTCCACTAACATGTGGAGTACAGGGGTCTCCATGGACATATTGGCCATTCGCGTACCTCATAGATGAAGTCTAGATAAATTGTTTGTCTTGCTTTAAATTGGTAAACCTTTTGCTGGTGTTTGTCGTCCTTTGGATGTCTTGGATGTGAGTTCTTCTTAAGGAACATGAACATGCCTGTATTTTCTTCTTCTAACCATCTTTCCTCATTCTGCTTGGTGGTGTCCCTGAAGCATGCAGGCTCATGCTGATAGAACTGTGAGTCTTTATTATCCTAACAAAATGTGTTGCCTGATTCTGAGACAACAACGTGGGCCCTGGCTGTATGTGTCCACTTGGCCTCATCAACCTCAGCAGGCAATGCTCTTAACCACTGAGCCATCTCTCCTCCCTCTTCCTTCTGTTGCCAGTAGAGGGCACCAAACCTCATTTTGAGAGCAATTATGTGATTTCCAGGAATCGAACTTCTGAACTTTGGAAGAGCAGGCAATGCTCTTAACCACTGAGCCATCTCTCCTGCCTCTCCCCTCTGTTGCCAGTAGAGGGCACCAAACCTCATTTTGAGAGCAACTATGTGATTCTCAGGAATCAAACTTCTGACCTTTGGAAGAGCAGGCAATGCTCTTAAACACTGATCCATCTCTCCAACCCGTTTTTCAACTTCTTTTACTAAACCAGGTTTACTCAATGTGGTGTGTGGATAACATCTCCATTTCCCTAACATGTGGAGTACAGGGGTCTCTGTGGACCTATTGGCCGTTCGTGTACCTCATAGAGGAGGTCTAGATAAATTGTTTCTCTGGCTTAAAATTGGTACACCTTTTGCTGGTGTTTGTCGTCCTTTCTATGTCTTGGATGTGAGTTCTTCTTCAGGAACATGAACATGCCTGTATTTTCTTCTTCTAGTCATCTTGCCTTACTCTCCTTGGTGTAGTCTCTGAAGCATGCTGGCTCGTGGTGATAGAGCTGTGAGCCTTTAACATCCTAACAAAAGCTTTTGCCTCATTCAGTCACAACAACGCGGGCCCTGGCCCTTGGCCCTGACTCTATGTCTGTATGTGGTCTCATCAAACTAAGCAGGAAAAGCTCTTTACCACAGAGCCATCTTTCCTGCCTCTTCCTTGTGGTGCCACTAGAGGGCGCCAAACCTCCTTTTGAGAGCAATTATTTGGTAGCCAGGAATCGAACTTCTGACCTTCGGAAGGGCAGCCAATGTTCTTAACCACTGACCTATCTCTCCAGCTTTTCTTACTGTAGCCAAAAGAGGGCACAAGACCTCATGGCAGATGGTTGTGAATCATTATGTGGTTGCCTGCAATTGATTTCAGGAGGTTCTAAGAGCAGGCAATGCTCTTAAGCACTGAACCATCTCTCATGCCTCTTCTTTTTTGCCAGTAAAGGGCACCAAATCTACCTTTTGAGAGCAATTATGGGATTGCCAGGAATGGAACTTCTGACCTTTGGAAGGGCAGCCAAAGCTCTTATCCACTGAGCTAACACCCCAGCTCTTATTTTTGTATCCAAAAGAGGGCACAAGACCTCATTGCAGATGGTTGTGAGCCATTATGTGGTTGCCTGGAATTGAATTCAGGAGGTTGGAAGAGGAGGCAATGATCTTAACCACGGAGCCATCTCTCATGCCTCTTCCTTATGTTGCCAGTAGAGGGCACCAAACCTCCTTTTGAGAGCAATTATGTGATTTCCAGGAATCGAACTTCTGACCTTTGGAAGAGCAGGCAATGCTCTTAACCACTGAGCCATCTCTCCAACCCGTTTTTCAACTTCTTTTACTAAACCAGCTTTAGTCAATGTGGTGTGTGGATCACATCTCCATTTCCCTGACGTGTGGAGTACAGGGGTCTGCATGGACCTATTGGCCATTCATGTACCTCATAGAGGAGGTCTAGATAAATTGTTTCTCTGGCTTTAAATAGGTTAACATTTTGCTGGTGTTTGTAGTCCTTTGATTGTCTTGGATATGAGTTCTTCTTCAGGCACATGAACATGCCAATATTTTCTTCTTCTAGCCATCTTGCCTTATTCTCCTTGGTGTTGTCTCTGAAGCATGCTGGCTCATGGTGATAGAGCTGTGAGTCTTTAACATCCTAACAAGAGCTTTTGCCTCATTCAGTCACAACAACGAGGGCCCTGGCCCTGTGCCCTGACTCTATGTCTGTTCTTGGCCTCATCAAACTCAGCATGCAAAGCTCTTTACCACAGAGCCATCTTTCCTGCCTCTTCCTTGTGGTGCCACTAGAGGGCGCCAAACCTCCTTTTGTGAGCAATTACGTGGTTCCCAGGAATCGCACTTCTGACCTTTGGAAGGGCAACCAATGCTCTTAACCACTGAGCTGTCTCTCCAGCTCTTCTTACTGTAGCCAAAAGAGGGCACAAGACCTCATGGCAGATGGTTGTGACCCATTATGTGGTCGCCTGGAATTGAATTCAGAAGGTTAGAAGAGCAGGCAATTCTCTTAACCATTGAGCCATCTCTCTTGCATCTTCCTTCTGTTGCCAGTAGAGGGCACCAAACCTCCTTTTGAGAGCAATTATGTGGTTGCCAGGAATCGAACTTCTGACCTTTGGAAGGGCAGGCAAAGCTCTTATCGACTGAGCTAACACCCCAGCTCTTATTTTTGTATCCAAAAGAGGGCACAAGACCACATTGCAGATGGTTGTGAGCCATTATGTTGTTGCCTGGAATTGAATTCAGGAGGTTGGAAGAGGAGGCAATGATCTTAACCACGGAGCCATCTCTCATGCCTCTTCCTTATGTTGCCACTAGAGGGCACCAAACCTCCTTTTGAGAGCAATTATGTGATTTCCAGGAATCGAACTTCTGACTTTGGAAGGGCAACCAATGCTCTTAACCACTGAGCTGTCTCTCCAGCTCTTCTTACTGTAGCCAAAAGAGGGCATAAGACCTCATGGCAGATGGTTGTGACCCATTATGTGGTCGCCTGGAATTGAATTCAGGAGTTTGGAAGAGCAGGCAATTCTCTTAACCATTGAGCCATCTCTCTTGCATCTTCCTTCTGTTGCCAGTAGAGGGCACCAAACCTCCTTTTGAGAGCAATTATGTGGTTGCCTGGAATCGAACTTCTGACCTTTGGAAGGGCAGGCAAAGCTCTTAACCACTGAGCTATCTCCCCAGCTCTTCTTTCTGTATCCAAAAGAGGGCACAAGACCTCATTGCAGATTGTTGTGAGCCATTATGTGGTTGCCTGGAATTCAGTTCAGGAGGTTGGAAGAACAGGCAATGTTCTTAACCACTGAGCCATCTCTCCAACCCGTTTTTCAACTTCTTGAACTAAACCAGGTTTACTCAATGTGGTGTGTGGATCATATCTGCATTCCACTAACATGTGGAGTACAGGGGTCTCCATGGACATATTGGCCGTTCGCGTACCTCATAGATGAAGTCTAGATAAATTGTTTGTCTGGCTTTAAATTGGTAAAACTTTTGCTGGTGTTTGTCGTCCTTTGGATGTCTTGGATGCGAGTTCTTCTTAAGGAACATGAACATGCCTGTATTTTCTTCTTCTAACCATCTTTCCTCATTCTGCTTGGTGGTGTCCCTGAAGCATGCAGGCTCATGCTGATAGAGCTGTGAGTCTTTATTATCCTAACAAAATGTGTTGCCTGATTCTGAGACAACAACGTGGGCCCTGGCTGTATGTGTCCACTTGGCCTCATCAACCTCAGCAGGCAATGCTCTTAACCACTGAGCCATCTCTCCTGCCTCTTCCTTCTGTTGCCAGTAGAGGGCACCAAACCTCATTTTGAGAGCAATTATGTGATTTCCAGGAATCGAACTTCTGAACTTTGGAAGAGCAGGCAATGCTCTTAACCACTGAGCCATCTCTCCTGCCTCTCCCCTCTGTTGCCAGTAGAGGGCACCAAACCTCATTTTGAGAGCAACTATGTGATTCCCAGGAATCGAACTTCTGAACTTTGGAAGAGCAGGCAATGCTCTTAACCACTGAGCCATCTCTCCAACCCGTTTTTCAACTTCTTTTACTAAACCAGGTTTACTCAATGTGGTGTGTGGATCACATCTCCATTTCCCTAACATGTGGAGTACAGGGGTCTCCGTGGACCTATTGGCCGATCGTGTACCTCATAGAGGAGGTCTAGATAAATTGTTTCTCTGGCTTAAAATTGGTACACCTTTTGCTGGTGTTTGTCGTCCTTTGGATGTCTTGGATGTGAGTTCTTCTTCAGGAACATGAACATGCCTGTATTTTCTTCTTCTAGTCATCTTGCCTTACTCTCCTTGGTGTTTTCTCTGAAGCACGCTGGCTCGTGGTGATAGAGCTGTGAGCCTTTAACATCCTAACAAAAGCTTTTGCCTCATTCAGTCACAACAACGCGGGCCCTGGCCCTTGGCCCTGACTCTATGTCTGTATGTGGTCTCATCAAACTCAGCAGGCAAAGCTCTTTACCACAGAGCCATCTTTCCTGCCTCTTCCTTGTGGTGCCACTAGAGGGCGCCAAACCTCCTTTTGAGAGCAATTATTTGGTAGCCAGGAATCGAACTTCTGACCTTCGGAAGGGCAGCCAATGTTCTTAACCACTGACCTATCTCTCCAGCTTTTCTTACTGTAGCCAAAAGAGGGCACAAGACCTCATGGCAGATGGTTGTGAATCATTATGTGGTTGCCTGCAATTGATTTCAGGAGGTTCTAAGAGCAGGCAATGCTCTTAAGCACTGAACCATCTCTCATGCCTCTTCTTTTTTGCCAGTAAAGGGCACCAAATCTACCATTTGAGAGCAATTATGGGATTGCCAGGAATGGAACTTCTGACCTTTGGAAGGGCAGCCAAAGCTCTTATCCACTGAGCTAACACCCCAGCTCTTATTTTTGTATCCAAAAGAGGGCACAAGACCTCATTGCAGATGGTTGTGAGCCATTATGTGGTTGCCTGGAATTGAATTCAGGAGGTTGGAAGAGGAGGCAATGATCTTAACCACGGAGCCATCTCTCATGCCTCTTCCTTATGTTGCCAGTAGACGGCACCAAACCTCCTTTTGAGAGCAATTATGTGATTTCCAGGAATCGAACTTCTGACCTTTGGAAGAGCAGGCAATGCTCTTAACCACTGAGCCATCTCTCCAACCCGTTTTTCAACTTCTTGAACTAAACCAGGTTTACTCAATGTGGTGTGTGGATCATATCCTCATTCCACTAACATGTGGAGTACAGGGGTCTCCATGGACATATTGGCCGTTCGCGTACCTCATAGATGAAGTCTAGATAAATTGTTTGTCTGGCTTTAAATTGGTAAACCTTTTGCTGGTGTTTGTCGTCCTTTGGATGTCTTGGATGTGAGTTCTTCTTAAGGAACATGAACATGCCTGTATTTTCTTCTTCTAACCATTATCCTCATTCTGCTTGGTGGTGTCCCTGAAGCATGCAGGCTCATGCTGATAGAGCTGTGAGTCTTTATTATCCTAACAAAATGTGTTGCCTGATTCTGAGACAACAACGTGGGCCCTGGCTGTATGTGTCCACTTGGCCTCATCAACCTCAGCAGGCAATGCTCTTAACCACTGAGCCATCTCTCCTGCCCTTTCCTTCTGTTGCCAGTAGAGGGCACCAAACCTCATTTTGAGAGGAATTATGTGATTTCCAGGAATCGAACTTCTCAACTTTGGAAGAGCAGGCAATGCTCTTAACCACTGAGCCATCTCTCCTGCCTCTCCCCTCTGTTGCCAGTAGAGGGCACCAAACCTCATTTTGAGAGCAACTATGTGATTCCCAGGAATCGAACTTCTGACCTTTGGAAGAGCAGGCAATGCTCTTAACCACTGATCCATCTCTCCAACCCGTTTTTCAACTTCTTTTACTAAACCAGGTTTACTCAATGTGGTGTGTGGATCACATCTCCATTTCCCTAACATGTGGAGTACAGGGGTCTCCGTGGACCTATTGGCCGTTCGTGTACCTCATAGAGGAGGTCTAGATAAATTGTTTCTCTGGCTTAAAATTGGTACACCTTTTGCTGGTGTTTGTCGTCCTTTGGATGTCTTGGATGTGAGTTCTTCTTCAGGAACATGAACATGCCTGTATTTTCTTCTTCTAGTCATCTTGCCTTACTCTCCTTGGTGTTGTCTCTGAAGCACGCTGGCTCGTGGTGATAAAGCTGTGAGCCTTTAACATCCTAACAAAAGCTTTTGCCTCATTCAGTCACAACAACGCGGGCCCTGGCCCTTGGCCCTGACTCTATGTCTGTATGTGGTCTCATCAAACTCAGCAGGCAAAGCTCTTTACCACAGAGCCATCTTTCCTGCCTCTTCCTTGTGGTGCCACTAGAGGGCGCCAAACCTCCTTTTGAGAGCAATTATTTGGTAGCCAGGAATCGAACTTCTGACCTTCGGAAGGGCAGCCAATGTTCTTAACCACTGACCTATCTCTCCAGCTTTTCTTACTGTAGCCAAAAGAGGGCACAAGACCTCATGGCAGATGGTTGTGAATCATTATGTGGTTGCCTGCAATTGATTTCAGGAGGTTCTAAGAGCAGGCAATGCTCTTAAGCACTGAACCATCTCTCATGCCTCTTCTTTTTTGCCAGTAAAGGGCACCAAATCTACCTTTTGAGAGCAATTATGGGATTGCCAGGAATGGAACTTCTGACCTTTGGAAGGGCAGCCAAAGCTCTTATCCACTGAGCTAACACCCCAGCTCTTATTTTTGTATCCAAAAGAGGGCACAAGACCTCATTGCAGATGGTTGTGAGCCATTATGTGGTTGCCTGGAATTGAATTCAGGAGGTTGGAAGAGGAGGCAATGATCTTAACCACGGAGCCATCTCTCATGCCTCTTCCTTATGTTGCCAGTAGAGGGCACCAAACCTCCTTTTGAGAGCAATTATGTGATTTCCAGGAATCGAACTTCTGACCTTTGGAAGAGCAGGCAATGCTCTTAACCACTGAGCCATCTCTCCAACCCGTTTTTCAACTTCTTTTACTAAACCAGCTTTAGTCAATGTGGTGTGTGGATCACATCTCCATTTCCCTGACGTGTGGAGTACAGGGGTCTGCATGGACCTATTGGCCATTCATGTACCTCATAGAGGAGGTCTAGATAAATTGTTTCTCTGGCTTTAAATAGGTTAACATTTTGCTGGTGTTTGTAGTCCTTTGATTGTCTTGGATATGAGTTCTTCTTCAGGCACATGAACATGCCAATATTTTCTTCTTCTAGCCATCTTGCCTTATTCTCCTTGGTGTTGTCTCTGAAGCATGCTGGCTCATGGTGATAGAGCTGTGAGTCTTTAACATCCTAACAAGAGCTTTTGCCTCATTCAGTCACAACAACGAGGGCCCTGGCCCTGTGCCCTGACTCTATGTCTGTTCTTGGCCTCATCAAACTCAGCATGCAAAGCTCTTTACCACAGAGCCATCTTTCCTGCCTCTTCCTTGTGGTGCCACTAGAGGGCGCCAAACCTCCTTTTGTGAGCAATTACGTGGTTCCCAGGAATCGCACTTCTGACCTTTGGAAGGGCAACCAATGCTCTTAACCACTGAGCTGTCTCTCCAGCTCTTCTTACTGTAGCCAAAAGAGGGCACAAGACCTCATGGCAGATGGTTGTGACCCATTATGTGGTCGCCTGGAATTGAATTCAGAAGGTTAGAAGAGCAGGCAATTCTCTTAACCATTGAGCCATCTCTCTTGCATCTTCCTTCTGTTGCCAGTAGAGGGCACCAAACCTCCTTTTGAGAGCAATTATGTGGTTGCCAGGAATCGAACTTCTGACCTTTGGAAGGGCAGGCAAAGCTCTTATCGACTGAGCTAACACCCCAGCTCTTATTTTTGTATCCAAAAGAGGGCACAAGACCACATTGCAGATGGTTGTGAGCCATTATGTTGTTGCCTGGAATTGAATTCAGGAGGTTGGAAGAGGAGGCAATGATCTTAACCACGGAGCCATCTCTCATGCCTCTTCCTTATGTTGCCACTAGAGGGCACCAAACCTCCTTTTGAGAGCAATTATGTGATTTCCAGGAATCGAACTTCTGACTTTGGAAGGGCAACCAATGCTCTTAACCACTGAGCTGTCTCTCCAGCTCTTCTTACTGTAGCCAAAAGAGGGCATAAGACCTCATGGCAGATGGTTGTGACCCATTATGTGGTCGCCTGGAATTGAATTCAGGAGTTTGGAAGAGCAGGCAATTCTCTTAACCATTGAGCCATCTCTCTTGCATCTTCCTTCTGTTGCCAGTAGAGGGCACCAAACCTCCTTTTGAGAGCAATTATGTGGTTGCCTGGAATCGAACTTCTGACCTTTGGAAGGGCAGGCAAAGCTCTTAACCACTGAGCTATCTCCCCAGCTCTTCTTTCTGTATCCAAAAGAGGGCACAAGACCTCATTGCAGATTGTTGTGAGCCATTATGTGGTTGCCTGGAATTCAGTTCAGGAGGTTGGAAGAACAGGCAATGTTCTTAACCACTGAGCCATCTCTCCAACCCGTTTTTCAACTTCTTGAACTAAACCAGGTTTACTCAATGTGGTGTGTGGATCATATCTGCATTCCACTAACATGTGGAGTACAGGGGTCTCCATGGACATATTGGCCGTTCGCGTACCTCATAGATGAAGTCTAGATAAATTGTTTGTCTGGCTTTAAATTGGTAAAACTTTTGCTGGTGTTTGTCGTCCTTTGGATGTCTTGGATGCGAGTTCTTCTTAAGGAACATGAACATGCCTGTATTTTCTTCTTCTAACCATCTTTCCTCATTCTGCTTGGTGGTGTCCCTGAAGCATGCAGGCTCATGCTGATAGAGCTGTGAGTCTTTATTATCCTAACAAAATGTGTTGCCTGATTCTGAGACAACAACGTGGGCCCTGGCTGTATGTGTCCACTTGGCCTCATCAACCTCAGCAGGCAATGCTCTTAACCACTGAGCCATCTCTCCTGCCTCTTCCTTCTGTTGCCAGTAGAGGGCACCAAACCTCATTTTGAGAGCAATTATGTGATTTCCAGGAATCGAACTTCTGAACTTTGGAAGAGCAGGCAATGCTCTTAACCACTGAGCCATCTCTCCTGCCTCTCCCCTCTGTTGCCAGTAGAGGGCACCAAACCTCATTTTGAGAGCAACTATGTGATTCCCAGGAATCGAACTTCTGAACTTTGGAAGAGCAGGCAATGCTCTTAACCACTGAGCCATCTCTCCAACCCGTTTTTCAACTTCTTTTACTAAACCAGGTTTACTCAATGTGGTGTGTGGATCACATCTCCATTTCCCTAACATGTGGAGTACAGGGGTCTCCGTGGACCTATTGGCCGATCGTGTACCTCATAGAGGAGGTCTAGATAAATTGTTTCTCTGGCTTAAAATTGGTACACCTTTTGCTGGTGTTTGTCGTCCTTTGGATGTCTTGGATGTGAGTTCTTCTTCAGGAACATGAACATGCCTGTATTTTCTTCTTCTAGTCATCTTGCCTTACTCTCCTTGGTGTTTTCTCTGAAGCACGCTGGCTCGTGGTGATAGAGCTGTGAGCCTTTAACATCCTAACAAAAGCTTTTGCCTCATTCAGTCACAACAACGCGGGCCCTGGCCCTTGGCCCTGACTCTATGTCTGTATGTGGTCTCATCAAACTCAGCAGGCAAAGCTCTTTACCACAGAGCCATCTTTCCTGCCTCTTCCTTGTGGTGCCACTAGAGGGCGCCAAACCTCCTTTTGAGAGCAATTATTTGGTAGCCAGGAATCGAACTTCTGACCTTCGGAAGGGCAGCCAATGTTCTTAACCACTGACCTATCTCTCCAGCTTTTCTTACTGTAGCCAAAAGAGGGCACAAGACCTCATGGCAGATGGTTGTGAATCATTATGTGGTTGCCTGCAATTGATTTCAGGAGGTTCTAAGAGCAGGCAATGCTCTTAAGCACTGAACCATCTCTCATGCCTCTTCTTTTTTGCCAGTAAAGGGCACCAAATCTACCATTTGAGAGCAATTATGGGATTGCCAGGAATGGAACTTCTGACCTTTGGAAGGGCAGCCAAAGCTCTTATCCACTGAGCTAACACCCCAGCTCTTATTTTTGTATCCAAAAGAGGGCACAAGACCTCATTGCAGATGGTTGTGAGCCATTATGTGGTTGCCTGGAATTGAATTCAGGAGGTTGGAAGAGGAGGCAATGATCTTAACCACGGAGCCATCTCTCATGCCTCTTCCTTATGTTGCCAGTAGACGGCACCAAACCTCCTTTTGAGAGCAATTATGTGATTTCCAGGAATCGAACTTCTGACCTTTGGAAGAGCAGGCAATGCTCTTAACCACTGAGCCATCTCTCCAACCCGTTTTTCAACTTCTTGAACTAAACCAGGTTTACTCAATGTGGTGTGTGGATCATATCCTCATTCCACTAACATGTGGAGTACAGGGGTCTCCATGGACATATTGGCCGTTCGCGTACCTCATAGATGAAGTCTAGATAAATTGTTTGTCTGGCTTTAAATTGGTAAACCTTTTGCTGGTGTTTGTCGTCCTTTGGATGTCTTGGATGTGAGTTCTTCTTAAGGAACATGAACATGCCTGTATTTTCTTCTTCTAACCATTATCCTCATTCTGCTTGGTGGTGTCCCTGAAGCATGCAGGCTCATGCTGATAGAGCTGTGAGTCTTTATTATCCTAACAAAATGTGTTGCCTGATTCTGAGACAACAACGTGGGCCCTGGCTGTATGTGTCCACTTGGCCTCATCAACCTCAGCAGGCAATGCTCTTAACCACTGAGCCATCTCTCCTGCCCTTTCCTTCTGTTGCCAGTAGAGGGCACCAAACCTCATTTTGAGAGGAATTATGTGATTTCCAGGAATCGAACTTCTCAACTTTGGAAGAGCAGGCAATGCTCTTAACCACTGAGCCATCTCTCCTGCCTCTCCCCTCTGTTGCCAGTAGAGGGCACCAAACCTCATTTTGAGAGCAACTATGTGATTCCCAGGAATCGAACTTCTGACCTTTGGAAGAGCAGGCAATGCTCTTAACCACTGATCCATCTCTCCAACCCGTTTTTCAACTTCTTTTACTAAACCAGGTTTACTCAATGTGGTGTGTGGATCACATCTTCCATTTCCCTAACATGTGGAGTACAGGGGTCTCCGTGGACCTATTGGCCGTTCGTGTACCTCATAGAGGAGGTCTAGATAAATTGTTTCTCTGGCTTAAAATTGGTACACCTTTTGCTGGTGTTTGTCGTCCTTTGGATGTCTTGGATGTGAGTTCTTCTTCAGGAACATGAACATGCCTGTATTTTCTTCTTCTAGTCATCTTGCCTTACTCTCCTTGGTGTTGTCTCTGAAGCATGCTGGCTCGTGGTGATAAAGCTGTGAGCCTTTAACATCCTAACAAAAGCTTTTGCCTCATTCAGTCACAACAACGCGGGCCCTGGCCCTTGGCCCTGACTCTATGTCTGTATGTGGTCTCATCAAACTCAGCAGGCAAAGCTCTTTACCACAGAGCCATCTTTCCTGCCTCTTCCTTGTGGTGCCACTAGAGGGCGCCATACCTCCTTTTGAGAGCAATTATTTGGTAGCCAGGAATCGAACTTCTGACCTTCGGAAGGGCAGCCAATGTTCTTAACCACTGACCTATCTCTCCAGCTTTTCTTACTGTAGCCAAAAGAGGGCACAAGACCTCATGGCAGATGGTTGTGAATCATTATGTGGTTGCCTGCAATTGATTTCAGGAGGTTCTAAGAGCAGGCAATGCTCTTAAGCACTGAACCATCTCTCATGCCTCTTCTTTTTTGCCGGGAAAAGGGCACCAAATCTACCTTTTGAGAGCAATTATGGGATTGCCAGGAATGGAACTTCTGACCTTTGGAAGGGCAGCCAAAGCTCTTATCCACTGAGCTAACACCCCAGCTCTTATTTTTGTATCCAAAAGAGGGCACAAGACCTCATTGCAGATGGTTGTGAGCCATTATGTGGATGCCTGGAATTGAATTCACTAGGTTGGAAGAGGAGGCAATGATCTTAACCACGGAGCCATCTCTCATGCCTCTTCCTTATGTTGCCAGTAGAGGGCACCAAACCTCCTTTTGAGAGCAATTATGTGATTTCCAGGAATCGAACTTCTGACCTTTGGAAGAGCAGGCAATGCTCTTAACCACTGATCCATCTCTCCAACCCGTTTTTCAACTTCTTTTACTAAACCAGCTTTAGTCAATGTGGTGTGTGGATCACATCTCCATTTCCCTGACGTGTGGAGTACAGGGGTCTGCATGGACCTATTGCCCATTCATGTACCTCATAGAGGAGGTCTAGATAAATTGTTTCTCTGGCTTTAAATAGGTTAACATTTTGCTGGTGTTTGTAGTCCTTTGATTGTCTTGGATATGAGTTCTTCTTCAGGCACATGAACATGCCAATATTTTCTTCTTCTAGCCATCTTGCCTTACTCTCCTTGGTGTTGTCTCTGAAGCACGCTGGCTCATGGTGATAGAGCTGTGAGTCTTTAACATCCTAACAAGAGCTTTTGCCTCATTCAGTCACAACAACGAGGGCCCTGGCCCTGTGCCCCGACTCTATGTCTGTTCTTGGCCTCATCAAACTCAGCAGGCAAAGCTCTTTACCACAGAGCCATCTTTCCTGCCTCTTCCTTGTGGTGCCACTAGAGGGCGCCAAACCTCCTTTTGAGAGCAATTACGTGGTTCCCAGGAATCGCACTTCTGACCTTTGGAAGGGCAACCAATGCTCTTAACCACTGAGCTGTCTCTCCAGCTCTTCTTACTGTAGCCAAAAGAGGGCACAAGACCTCATGGCAGATGGTTGTGACCCATTATGTGGTCGCCTGGAATTGAATTCAGAAGGTTGGAAGAGCAGGCAATTCTCTTAAGCATTGAGCCATCTCTCTTGCATCTTCCTTCTGTTGCCAGTAGAGGGCACCAAACCTCCTTTTGAGAGCAATTATGTGGTTGCCAGGAATCGAACTTCTGACCTTTGGAAGGGCAGGCAAAGCTCTTATCCACTGAGCTAACACCCCAGCTCTTATTTTTGTATCCAAAAGAGGGCACAAGACCACATTGCAGATGGTTGTGAGCCATTATGTTGTTGCCTGGAATTGAATTCAGGAGGTTGGAAGAGGAGGCAATGATCTTAACCACGGAGCCATCTCTCATGCCTCTTCCTTATGTTGCCACTAGAGGGCACCAAACCTCCTTTTGAGAGCAATTATGTGATTTCCAGGAATCGAACTTCTGACCTTTGGAAGGGCAACCAATGCTCTTAACCACTGAGCTGTCTCTCCAGCTCTTCTTACTGTAGCCAAAAGAGGGCACAAGACCTCATGGCAGATGGTTGTGACCCATTATGTGGTCGCCTGGAGTTGAATTCAGGAGGTTGGAAGAGCAGGCAATTCTCTTAACCATTGAGCCATCTCTCTTGCATCTTCCTTCTGTTGCCAGTAGAGGGCACCAAACCTCCTTTTGAGAGCAATTATGTGGTTGCCTGGAATCGAACTTCTGACCTTTGGAAGGGCAGGCAAAGCTCTTAACCACTGAGCTATCTCCCCAGCTCTTCTTTCTGTATCCAAAAGAGGGCACAAGACCTCATTGCAGATTGTTGTGAGCCATTATGTGGTTGCCTGGAATTCAGTTCAGGAGGTTGGAAGAGCAGGCAATGTTCTTAACCACTGAGCCATCTCTCCAACCCGTTTTTCAACTTCTTGAACTAAACCAGGTTTACTCAATGTGGTGTGTGGATCATATCTGCATTCCACTAACATGTGGAGTACAGGGGTCTCCATGGACATATTGGCCGTTCGCGTACCTCATAGATGAAGTCTAGATAAATTGTTTGTCTGGCTTTAAATTGGTAAACCTTTTGCTGGTGTTTGTCGTCCTTTGGATGTCTTGGATGTGAGTTCTTCTTAAGGAACATGAACATGCCTGTATTTTCTTCTTCTAACCATCTTTCCTCATTCTGCTTGGTGGTGTCCCTGAAGCATGCAGGCTCATGCTGATAGAGCTGTGAGTCTTTATTATCCTAACAAAATGTGTTGCCTGATTCTGAGACAACAACGTGGGCCCTGGCTGTATGTGTCCACTTGGCCTCATCAACCTCAGCAGGCAATGCTCTTAACCACTGAGCCATCTCTCCTGCCTCTTCCTTCTGTTGCCAGTAGAGGGCACCAAACCTCATTTTGAGAGCAATTATGTGATTTCCAGGAATCGAACTTCTGAACTTTGGAAGAGCAGGCAATGCTCTTAACCACTGAGCCATCTCTCCTGCCTCTCCCCTCTGTTGCCAGTAGAGGGCACCAAACCTCATTTTGAGAGCAACTATGTGATTCCCAGGAATCGAACTTCTGACCTTTGGAAGAGCAGGCAATGCTCTTAAACACTGATCCATCTCTCCAACCCGTTTTTCAACTTCTTTTACTAAACCAGGTTTACTCAATGTGGTGTGTGGATCACATCTCCATTTCCCTAACATGTGGAGTACAGGGGTCTCCGTGGACCTATTGGCCGTTCGTGTACCTCATAGAGGAGGTCTAGATAAATTGTTTCTCTGGCTTAACATTGGTACACCTTTTGCTGGTGTTTGTCGTCCTTTGGATGTCTTGGATGTGAGTTCTTCTTCAGGAACATGACCATGCCTGTATTTTCTTCTTCTAGTCATCTTGCCTTACTCTCCTTGGTGTTTTCTCTGAAGCACGCTGGCTCGTGGTGATAGAGCTGTGAGCCTTTAACATCCTAACAAAAGCTTTTGCCTCATTCAGTCACAACAACGCGGGCCCTGGCCCTTGGCCCTGACTCTATGTCTGTATGTGGTCTCATCAAACTCAGCAGGAAAAGCTCTTTACCACAGAGCCATCTTTCCTGCCTCTTCCTTGTGGTGCCACTAGAGGGCGCCAAACCTCCTTTTGAGAGCAATTATTTGGTAGCCAGGAATCGAACTTCTGACCTTCGGAAGGGCAGCCAATGTTCTTAACCACTGACCTATCTCTCCAGCTTTTCTTACTGTAGCCAAAAGAGGGCACAAGACCTCATGGCAGATGGTTGTGAATCATTATGTGGTTGCCTGCAATTGATTTCAGGAGGTTCTAAGAGCAGGCAATGCTCTTAAGCACTGAACCATCTCTCATGCCTCTTCTTTTTTGCCAGTAAAGGGCACCAAATCTACCTTTTGAGAGCAATTATGGGATTGCCAGGAATGGCACTTCTGACCTTTGGAAGGGCAGCCAAAGCTCTTATCCACTGAGCTAACACCCCAGCTCTTATTTTTGTATCCAAAAGAGGGCACAAGACCTCATTGCAGATGGTTGTGAGCCATTATGTGGTTGCCTGGAATTGAATTCAGGAGGTTGGAAGAGGAGGCAATGATCTTAACCACGGAGCCATCTCTCATGCCTCTTCCTTATGTTGCCAGTAGAGGGCACCAAACCTCCTTTTGAGAGCAATTATGTGATTTCCAGGAATCGAACTTCTGACCTTTGGAAGAGCAGGCAATGCTCTTAACCACTGAGCCATCTCTCCAACCCGTTTTTCAACTTCTTTTACTAAACCAGCTTTAGTCAATGTAGTGTGTGGATCACATCTCTATTTACCTGACGTGTGGAGTACAGGGGTCTGCATGGACCTATTGGCCATTCATGTACCTCATAGAGGAGGTCTAGATAAATTGTTTCTCTGGCTTTAAATAGGTTAACATTTTGCTGGTGTTTGTAGTCCTTTGATTGTCTTGGATATGAGTTCTTCTTCAGGCACATGAACATGCCAATATTTTCTTCTTCTAGCCATCTTGCCTTACTCTCCTTGGTGTTGTCTCTGAAGCACGCTGGCTCATGGTGATAGAGCTGTGAGTCTTTAACATCCTAACAAGAGCTTTTGCCTCATTCAGTCACAACAACGTGGGCCCTGGCCCTGTGCCCCGACTCTATGTCTGTTCTTGGCCTCATCAAACTCAGCAGGCAAAGCTCTTTACCACAGAGCCATCTTTCCTGCCTCTTCCTTGTGGTGCCACTAGAGGGCGCCAAACCTCCTTTTGAGAGCAATTACGTGGTTCCCAGGAATCGAACTTCTGACCTTTGGAAGGGCAACCAATGCTCTTAACCACTGAGCTGTCTCTCCAGCTCTTCTTACTGTAGCCAAAAGAGGGCACAAGACCTCATGGCAGATGGTTGTGACCCATTATGTGGTCGCCTGGAATTGAATTCAGGAGGTTGGAAGAGCAGGCAATTCTCTTAACCATTGAGCCATCTCTCTTGCATCTTCCTTCTGTTGCCAGTAGAGGGCACCAAACCTCCTTTTGAGAGCAATTATGTGGTTGCCAGGAATCGAACTTCTGACCTTTGGAAGGGCAGGCAAAGCTCTTAACCACTGAGCTATCTCCCCAGCTCTTCTTTCTGTATCCCAAAGAGGGCACAAGACCTCATTGCAGATGGTTGTGAGCCATTATGTGGTTGCCTGGAATTCAGTTCAGGAGGTTGGAAGAGCAGGCAATGTTCTTAACCACTGAGCCATCTCTCCAACCCGTTTTTCAACTTCTTGAACTAAACCAGGTTTACTCAATGTGGTGTGTGGATCATATCTGCATTCCACTAACATGTGGAGTACAGGGGTCTCCATGGACATATTGGCCGTTCGCGTACCTCATAGATGAAGTCTAGATAAATTGTTTGTCTGGCTTTAAATTGGTAAATCTTTTGCTGGTGTTTGTCGTCCTTTGGATGTCTTGGATGTGAGTTCTTCTTAAGGAACATGAACATGCCTGTATTTTCTTCTTCTAACCATCTTTCCTCATTCTGCTTGGTGGTGTCCCTGAAGCATGCAGGCTCATGCTGATAGAGCTGTGAGTCTTTATTATCCTAACAAAATGTGTTGCCTGATTCTGAGACAACAACGTGGGCCCTGGCTGTATGTGTCCACTTGGCCTCATCAACCTCAGCAGGCAATGCTCTTAACCACTGAGCCATCTCTCCTGCCTCTTCCTTCTGTTGCCAGTAGAGGGCACCAAACCTCATTTTGAGAGCAATTATGTGATTTCCAGGAATCGAACTTCTGAACTTTGGAAGAGCAGGCAATGCTCTTAACCACTGAGCCATCTCTCCTGCCTCTCCCCTCTGTTGCCAGTAGAGGGCACCAAACCTCATTTTGAGAGCAACTATGTGATTCCCAGGAATCGAACTTCTGAACTTTGGAAGAGCAGGCAATGCTCTTAACCACTGAGCCATCTCTCCAACCCGTTTTTCAACTTCTTTTACTAAACCAGGTTTACTCAATGTGGTGTGTGGATCACATCTCCATTTCCCTAACATGTGGAGTACAGGGGTCTCCGTGGACCTATTGGCCGTTCGTGTACCTCATAGAGGAGGTCTAGATAAATTGTTTCTCTGGCTTAAAATTGGTACACCTTTTGCTGGTGTTTGTCGTCCTTTGGATGTCTTGGATGTGAGTTCTTCTTCAGGAACATGACCATGCCTGTATTTTCTTCTTCTAGTCATCTTGCCTTACTCTCCTTGGTGTTTTCTCTGAAGCACGCTGGCTCGTGGTGATAGAGCTGTGAGCCTTTAACATCCTAACAAAAGCTTTTGCCTCATTCAGTCACAACAACGCGGGCCCTGGCCCTTGGCCCTGACTCTATGTCTGCATGTGGTCTCATCAAACTCAGCAGGCAATGCTCTTAACCACTGAGCCATCTCTCCAACCCGTTTTTCAACTTCTTTTACTAAACCAGGTTTACTCAATGTGGTGTGTGGATCACATCTCCATTTCCCTAACATGTGGAGTACAGGGGTCTCCGTGGACCTATTGGCCGTTCGTGTACCTCATAGAGGAGGTCTAGATAAATTGTTTCTCTGGCTTAAAATTGGTACACCTTTTGCTGGTGTTTGTCGTCCTTTGGATGTCTTGGATGTGAGTTCTTCTTCAGGAACATGACCATGCCTGTATTTTCTTCTTCTAGTCATCTTGCCTTACTCTCCTTGGTGTTTTCTCTGAAGCACGCTGGCTCGTGGTGATAGAGCTGTGAGCCTTTAACATCCTAACAAAAGCTTTTGCCTCATTCAGTCACAACAACGCGGGCCCTGGCCCTTGGCCCTGACTCTATGTCTGCATGTGGTCTCATCAAACTCAGCAGGCAATGCTCTTTACCACAGAGCCATCTCTCTTGCCTCTTCCTTGTGGTGCCACTAGAGGGCGCCAAACCTCCTTTTGAGAGCAATTATTTGGTAGCCAGGAATCGAACTTCTGACCTTCGGAAGGGCAGCCAATGTTCTTAACCACTGACCTATCTCTCCAGCTTTTCTTACTGTAGCCAAAAGAGGGCACAAGACCTCATGGCAGATGGTTGAAAATCATTATGTGGTTGCCTGCAATTGATTTCAGGAGGTTCTAAGAGCAGGCAATGCTCTTAAGCACTGAACCATCTCTCATGCCTCTTCTTTTTTGCCAGTAAAGGGCACCAAATCTACCTTTTGAGAGCAATTATGAGATTGCCAGGAATGGAACTTCTGACCTTTGGAAGGGCAGCCAAAGCTCTTATCCACTGAGCTAACACCCCAGCTCTTATTTTTGTATCCAAAAGAGGGCACAAGACCTCATTGCAGATGGTTGTGAGCCATTATGTGGTTGCCAGGAATTGAATTCAGGAGGTTGGAAGAGGAGGCAATGATCTTAACCACGGAGCCATCTCTCATGCCTCTTCCTTATGTTGCCAGTAGAGGGCACCTAAACTCCTTTTGAGAGCAATTATGTGATTCCCAGGAATCGAACTTCTGACCTTTGGAAGAGCAGGCAATGCTCTTAACCACTGAGCCATCTCTCCAACCCGTTTTTCAACTTCTTTTACTAAACCAGCTAAAGTCAATGTGGTGTGTGGATCACATCTCCATTTCCCTGACGTGTGGAGTACAGGGGTCTGCATGGACCTATTGGCCATTCATGTACCTCATAGAGGAGGTCTAGATAAATTGTTTCTCTGGCTTTAAATAGGTTAACATTTTGCTGTTGTTTGTAGTCCTTTGATTGTCTTGGATATGAGTTCTTCTTCAGGCACATGAACATGCCAATATTTTCTTCTTCTAGCCATCTTGCCTTACTCTCATTGGTGTTGTCTCTGAAGCACGCTGGCTCATGGTGATAGAGCTGTGAGTCTTTAACATCCTAACAAGAGCTTTTGCCTCATTCAGTCACAACAACGTGGGCCCTGGCCCTGGGCCCCGACTCTATGTCTGTTCTTGGCCTCATCAAACTCAGCAGGCAAAGCTCTTTACCACAGAGCCATCTTTCCTGCCTCTTCCTTGTGGTGCCACTAGAGGGCGCCAAACCTCCTTTTGAGAGCAATTACGTGGTTCCCAGGAATCGCACTTCTGACCTTTGGAAGGGCAACCAATGCTCTTAACCACTGAGCTGTCTCTCCAGCTCTTCTTACTGTAGCCAAAAGAGGGCACAAGACCTCATGGCAGATGGTTGTGACCCATTATGTGGTCGCCTGGAATTGAATTCAGGAGGTTGGAAGAGCAGGCAATTCTCTTAACCATTGAGCCATCTCTCTTGCATCTTCCTTCTGTTGCCAGTAGAGGGCACCAAACCTCCTTTTGAGAGCAATTATGTGGTTGCCAGGAATCGAACTTCTGACCTTTGGAAGGGCAGGCAAAGCTCTTAACCACTGAGCTATCTCCCCAGCTCTTCTTTCTGTATCCAAAAGAGGGCACAAGACCTCATTGCAGATGGTTGTGAGCCATTATGTGGTTGCCTGGAATTCAGTTCCGGAGGTTGGAAGAGCAGGCAATGTTCTTAACCACTGAGCCATCTCTCCAACCCGTTTTTCAACTTCTTGAACTAAACCAGGTTTACTCAATGTGGTGTGTGGATCATATCTGCATTCCACTAACATGTGGAGTACAGGGGTCTCCATGGACATATTGGCCGTTCGCGTACCTCATAGATGAAGTCTAGATAAATTGTTTGTCTGGCTTTAAATTGGTAAACCTTTTGCTGGTGTTTGTCGTCCTTTGGATGTCTTGGATGTGAGTTCTTCTTAAGGAACATGAACATGCCTGTATTTTCTTCTTCTAACCATCTTTCCTCATTCTGCTTGGTGGTGTCCCTGAAGCATGCAGGCTCATGCTGATAGAGCTGTGAGTCTTTATTATCCTAACAAAATGTGTTGCCTGATTCTGAGACAACAACGGGGGCCCTGGCTGTATGTGTCCACTTGGCCTCATCAACCTCAGCAGGCAATGCTCTTAACCACTGAGCCATCTCTCCTGCCTCTTCCTTCTGTTGCCAGTAGAGGGCACCAAACCTCATTTTGAGAGCAATTATGTGATTTCCAGGAATCGAACTTCTGAACTTTGGAAGAGCAGGCAATGCTCTTAACCACTGAGCCATCTCTCCTGCCTCTCCCCTCTGTTGCCAGTAGAGGGCACCAAACCTCATTTTGAGAGCAACTATGTGATTCCCAGGAATCGAACTTCTGACCTTTGGAAGAGCAGGCAATGCTCTTAACCACTGAGCCATCTCTCCAACCCGTTTTTCATCTTCTTTTACTAAACCAGGTTTACTCAATGTGGTGTGTGGATCACATCTCCATTTCCCTAACATGTGGAGTACAGGGGTCTCCGTGGACCTATTGGCCGTTCGTGTACCTCATAGAGGAGGTCTAGATAAATTGTTTCTCTGGCTTAAAATTGGTACACCTTTTGCTGGTGTTTGTCGTCCTTTGGATGTCTTGGATGTGAGTTCTTCTTCAGGAACATGAACATGCCTGTATTTTCTTCTTCTAGTCATCTTGCCTTACTCTCCTTGGTGTTTTCTCTGAAGCACGCTGGCTCGTGGTGATAGAGCTGTGAGCCTTTAACATCCTAACAAAAGCTTTTGCCTCATTGAGTCACAACAACGCGGGCCCTGGCCCTTGGCCCTGACTCTATGTCTGTATGTGGTCTCATCAAACTCAGCAGGCAAAGCTCTTTACCACAGAGCCATCTTTCCTGCCTCTTCCTTGTGGTGCCACTAGAGGGCGCCAAACCTCCTTTTGAGAGCAATTATTTGGTAGCCAGGAATCGAACTTCTGACCTTCGGAAGGGCAGCCAATGTTCTTAACCACTGACCTATCTCTCCAGCTTTTCTTACTGTAGCCAAAAGAGGGCACAAGACCTCATGGCAGATGGTTGTGAATCATTATGTGGTTGCCTGCAATTGATTTCAGGAGGTTCTAAGAGCAGGCAATGCTCTTAAGCACTGAACCATCTCTCATGCCTCTTCTTTTCTGCCAGTAAAGGGCACCAAATCTACCTTTTGAGAGCAATTATGGGATTGCCAGGAATGGAACTTCTGACCTTTGGAAGGGCAGCCAAAGCTCTTATCCACTGAGCTAACACCCCAGCTCTTATTTTTGTATCCAAAAGAGGGCACAAGACCTCATTGCAGATGGTTGTGAGCCATTATGTGGTTGCCAGGAATTGAATTCAGGAGGTTGGAAGAGGAGGCAATGATCTTAACCACGGAGCCATCTCTCATGCCTCTTCCTTATGTTGCCAGTAGAGGGCACCTAAATTCCTTTTGAGAGCAATTATGTGATTTCCAGGAATCGAACTTCTGACCTTTGGAAGAGCAGGCAATGCTCTTAACCACTGAGCCATCTCTCCAACCCGTTTTTCAACTTCTTTTACTAAACCAGCTAAAGTCAATGTGGTGTGTGGATCACATCTCCATTTCCCTGACGTGTGGAGTACAGGGGTCTGCATGGACCTATTGGCCATTCATGTACCTCATAGAGGAGGTCTAGATAAATTGTTTCTCTGGCTTTAAATAGGTTAACATTTTGCTGGTGTTTGTAGTCCTTTGATTGTCTTGGATATGAGTTCTTCTTCAGGCACATGAACATGCCAATATTTTCTTCTTCTAGCCATCTTGCCTTACTCTCATTGGTGTTGTCTCTGAAGCACGCTGGCTCATGGTGATAGAGCTGTGAGTCTTTAACATCCTAACAAGAGCTTTTGCCTCATTCAGTCACAACAACGTGGGCCCTGGCCCTGGGCCCCGACTCTATGTCTGTTCTTGGCCTCATCAAACTCAGCAGGCAAAGCTCTTTACCACAGAGCCATCTTTCCTGCCTCTTCCTTGTGGTGCCACTAGAGGGCGCCAAACCTCCTTTTGAGAGCAATTACGTGGTTCCCAGGAATCGCACTTCTGACCTTTGGAAGGGCAACCAATGCTCTTAACCACTGAGCTGTCTCTCCAGCTCTTCTTACTGTAGCCAAAAGAGGGCACAAGACCTCATGGCAGATGGTTGTGACCCATTATGTGGTCGCCTGGAATTGAATTCAGGAGGTTGGAAGAGCAGGCAATTCTCTTAACCATTGAGCAATCTCTCTTGCATCTTCCTTCTGTTGCCAGTAGAGGGCACCAAACCTCCTTTTGAGAGCAATTATGTGGTTGCCAGGAATCGAACTTCTGACCTTTGGAAGGGCAGGCAAAGCTCTTAACCACTGAGCTATCTCCCCAGCTCTTCTTTCTGTATCCAAAAGAGGGCACAAGACCTCATTGCAGATGGTTGTGAGCCATTATGTGGTTGCCTGGAATTCAGTTCAGGAGGTTGGAAGAGCAGGCAATGTTCTTAACCACTGAGCCATCTCTCCAACCCGTTTTTCAACTTCTTGAACTAAACCAGGTTTACTCAATGTGGTCTGTGGATCATATCTGCATTCCACTAACATGTGGAGTACAGGGGTCTCCATGGACATATTGGCCATTCGCGTACCTCATAGATGAAGTCTAGATAAATTGTTTGTCTGGCTTTAAATTGGTAAACCTTTTGCTGGTGTTTGTCGTCCTTTGGATGTCTTGGATGTGAGTTCTTCTTAAGGAACATGAACATGCCTGTATTTTCTTCTTCTAACCATCTTTCCTCATTCTGCTTGGTGGTGTCCCTGAAGCATGCAGGCTCATGCTGATAGAGCTGTGAGTCTTTATTATCCTAACAAAATGTGTTGCCTGATTCTGAGACAACAACGTGGGCCCTGGCTGTATGTGTCCACTTGGCCTCATCAACCTCAGCAGACAATGCTCTTAACCACTGAGCCATCTCTCATGCCTCTTCCTTCTGTTGCCAGTAGAGGGCACCAAACCTCATTTTGAGAGCAATTATGTGATTTCCAGGAATCGAACTTCTGACCTTTGGAAGAGCAGGCAATGCTCTTAACCACTGAGCCATCTCTCCAACCCGTTTTTCAACTTCTTTTACTAAACCAGCTTTAGTCAATGTGGTGTGTGGATCACATCTCCATTTCCCTGACGTGTGGAGTACAGGGGTCTGCATGGACCTATTGGCCATTCATGTACCTCATAGAGGAGGTCTAGATAAATTGTTTCTCTGGCTTTAAATAGGTTAACATTTTGCTGGTGTTTGTAGTCCTTGGGTTGTCTTGGATATGAGTTCTTCTTCAGGCACATGAACATGCCCATATTTTCTTCTTCTAGCCATCTTGCCGTACTCTCCTTGGTGTTGTCTCTGAAGCACGCTGGCTCATGGTGATAGAGCTGTGAGTCTTTAACATCCTAACAAGAGCTTTTGCCTCATTCAGTCACAACAACGTGGGCCCTGGCCCTGTGCCCCGACTCTATGTCTGTTCTTGGCCTCATCAAACTCAGCAGGCAAAGCTCTTTACCACAGAGCCATCTTTCCTGCCTCTTCCTTGTTGTGCCACTAGAGGGCGCCAAACCTCCTTTTGAGAGCAATTACGTGGTTCCCAGGAATCGAACTTCTGACCTTTGGAAGGGCAACCAATGCTCTTAACCACTGAGCTGTCTCTCCAGCTCTTCTTACTGTAGCCAAAAGAGGGCACAAGACCTCATGGCAGATGGTTGTGACCCGTTATGTGGTCGCCTGGAATTGAATACAGGAGGTTGGAAGAGCAGGCAATTCTCTGAACCATTGAGCCATCTCTCTTGCATCTTCCCTCTGTTGCCAGTAGAGGGCACCAAACCTCATTTTGAGAGCAACTATGTGATTCCCAGGAATCGAACTTCTGACCTTTGGAAGAGCAGGCAATGCTCTTAACCACTGAGCCATCTCTCCAACCCGTTTTTCAACTTCTTTTACTAAACCAGGTTTACTCAATGTGGTGTGTGGATCATATCTCCATTTCCCTAACACGTGGAGTCCAGGGGTCTCCGTGGACCTATTGGCCGTTCGTGTACCTCATAGAGGAGGTCTAGATAAATTGTTTCTCTGGCCAAAATAGGTACACCTTTTGCTGGTGTTTGTTGTCCTTTGGATGTCTTGGATGTGAGTTCTTCTTCAGGAACATGAACATGCCTGTATTTTCTTCTTCTAGTCATCTTGCCTTACTCTCCTTGGTGTTGTCTCTGAAGCACGCTGGCTCGTGGTGATAGAGCTGTGAGCCTTTAACATCCTAACAAAAGCTTTTGCCTCATTCAGTCACAACAACGCGGGCCCTGGCCCTTGGCCCTGACTCTATGTCTGTATGTGGTCTCATCAAACTCAGCAGGCAATGCTCTTTACCACAGAGCCATCTTTCCTGCCTCTTCCTTGTGGTGCCACTAGAGGGCGCCAAACCTCCTTTTGAGAGCAATTATTTGGTAGCCAGGAATCGAACTTCTGACCTTCGGAAGGGCAGCCAATGTTCTTAACCACTGACCTATCTCTCCAGCTTTTCTTACTGTAGCCAAAAGAGGGCACAAGACCTCATGGCAGATGGTTGTGAATCATTATGTGGTTGCCTGCAATTGATTTCAGGAGGTTCTAAGAGCAGGCAATGCTCTTAAGCACTGAACCATCTCTCATGCCTCTTCTTATTTGCCAGTAAAGGGCACCAAATCTACCTTTTGAGAGCAATTATGGGATTGCCAGGAATGGAACTTCTGACGTTTGGAAGGCCAGCCAAAGCTCTTATCCACTGAGCTAACACCCCATCTCTTATTTTTGTATCCAAAAGAGGGCACAAGACCTCATTGCAGATGGTTGTGAGCCATTATGTGGTTGCCTGGAATTGAATTCAGGAGGTTGGAAGAGGAGGCAATGATCTTAACCACGGAGCCATCTCTCATGCCTCTTCCTTATGTTGCCAGTAGAGGGCACCAAACCTCCTTTTGAGAGCAATTATGTGATTTCCAGGAATCGAACTTCTGACCTTTGGAAGAGCAGGCAATGCTCTTAACCACTGAGCCATCTCTCCAACCCGTTTTTCAACTTCTTTTACTAAACCAGCTTTAGTCAATGTGGTGTGTGGATCACATCTCCATTTCCCTGACGTGTGGAGTACAGGGGTCTGCATGGACCTATTGGCCATTCATGTACCTCATAGAGGAGGTCTAGATAAATTCTTTCTCTGGCTTTAAATAGGTTAACATTTTGCTGGTGTTTGTAGTCCTTTGATTGTCTTGGATATGAGTTCTTCTTCAGGCACATGAACATGCCAATATTTTCTTCTTCTAGCCATCTTGCCTTACTCTCATTGGTGTTGTCTCTGAAGCACGCTGGCTCATGGTGATAGAGCTGTGAGTCTTTAACATCCTAACAAGAGCTTTTGCCTCATTCAGTCACAACAACGTGGGCCCTGGCCCTGTGCCCCGACTCTATGCCTGTATGTGGTCTCATCAAACTCAGCAGGCAATGCTCTTTACCACAGAGCCATCTCTCTTGCCTCTTCCTTGTGGTGCCACTAGAGGGCGCCAAACCTCCTTTTGAGAGCAATTATTTGGTAGCCAGGAATCGAACTTCTGACCTTCGGAAGGGCAGCCAATGTTCTTAACCACAGACCTATCTCTCCAGCTTTTCTTACTGTAGCCAAAAGAGGGCACAAGACCTCAAGGCAGATGGTTGTGAATCATTATGTGGTTGCCTGCAATTGATTTCAGGAGGTTCTAAGAGCAGGCAATGCTCTTAAGCACTGAACCATCTCTCATGCCTCTTCTTTTTTGCCAGTAAAGGGCACCAAATCTACCTTTTGAGAGCAATTATGGGATTGCCAGGAATGGAACTTCTGACCTTTGGAGGGCAGCCAAAGCTCTTATCCACTGAGCTAACACCCCAGCTCTTATTTTTGTATCCAAAAGAGGGCACAAGACCTCATTGCAGATGGTTGTGAGCCATTATGTGGTTGCCTGGAATTGAATTCAGGAGGTTGGAAGAGGAGGCAATGATCTTAACCACGGAGCCATCTCTCATGCCTCTTCCTTATGTTGCCAGTAGAGGGCACCAAACCTCCTTTTGAGAGCAATTATGTGGTTGCCAGGAATCGAACTTCTGACCTTTGGAAGGGCAGGCAAAGCTCTTAACCACTGAGCTATCTCCCCAGCTCTTCTTTCTGTATCCAAAAGAGGGTACAAGACCTCATTGCAGATGGTTGTGACCAATTTTGTGGTTGCCTGGAATTCAGTTCAAGAGGTTGGAAGAGCAGTCAATGTTCTTAACCACTGAGCCATCTCTCCAACCCGTTTTTCAACTTCTTGAACTAAACCAGGTTTACTCAATGTGGTGTGTGGATCATATCTGCATTCCACTAACATGTGGAGTACAGGGGTCTCCATGGACATATTGGCCGTTCGCGTACCTCATAGATGAAGTCTAGATAAATTGTTTGTCTGGCTTTAAATTGGTAAACCTTTTGCTGGTGTTTGTCGTCCTTTGGATGTCTTGGATGTGAGTTCTTCTTAAGGAACATGAACATGCCTGTATTTTTTTCTTCTAACCATCTTTCCTCATTCTGCTTGGTGGTGTCCCTGAAGCATGCAGGCTCATGCTGATAGAGCTGTGAGTCTTTATTATCCTAACAAAATGTGTTGCCTGATTCTGTGACAACATCGTGGGCCCTGGCTGTATGTGTCCACTTGGCCTCATCAACCTCAGCAAGCAATCCTCTTAACCACTGAGACATCTCTCATGCCTCTTCCCTCTGTTGCCAGTAGAGGGCACCAAACCTCATTTTGAGAGCAACTATGTGATTCCCAGGTATCGAACTTCTGACCTTTGTAAGAGCAGGCAATGCTCTTAACCACTGAGCCATCTCTCCAACCCGTTTTTCAACTTCTTTTACTAAACCAGGTTTACTCAATGTGGTGTGTGGATCATATCTCCATTTCCCTAACACGTGGAGTCCAGGGGTCTCCGTGGACCTATTGGCCGTTCGTGTACCTCATAGAGGAGGTCTAGATAAATTGTTTCTCTGGCCAAAATAGGTACACCTTTTGCTGGTGTTTGTTGTCCTTTGGATGTCTTGGATGTGAGTTCTTCTTCAGGAACATGAACATGCCTGTATTTTCTTCTTCTAGTCATCTTGCCTTACTCTCCTTGGTGTTGTCTCTGAAGCACGCTGGCTCGTGGTGATAGAGCTGTGAGCCTTTAACATCCTAACAAAAGCTTTTGGCTCATTCAGTCACAACAACGCGGGCCCTGGCCCTTGGCCCTGACTCTATGTCTGTATGTGGTCTCATCAAACTCAGCAGGCAATGCTCTTTACCACAGAGCCATCTTTCCTGCCTCTTCCTTGTGGTGCCACTAGAGGGCGCCAAACCTCCTTTTGAGAGCAATTATTTGGTAGCCAGGAATCGAACTTCTGACCTTCGGAAGGGCAGCCAATGTTCTTAACCACTGACCTATCTCTCCAGCTTTTCTTACTGTAGCCAAAAGAGGGCACAAGACCTCATGGCAGATGGTTGTGAATCATTATGTGGTTGCCTGCAATTGATTTCAGGAGGTTCTAAGAGCAGGCAATGCTCTTAAGCACTGAACCATCTCTCATGCCTCTTCTTATTTGCCAGTAAAGGGCACCAAATCTACCTTTTGAGAGCAATTATGGGATTGCCAGGAATGGAACTTCTGACCTTTGGAAGGGCAGCCAAAGCTCTTATCCACTGAGCTAACACCCCAGCTCTTATTTTTGTATCCAAAAGAGGGCACAAGACCTCATTGCAGATGGTTGTGAGCCATTATGTGGTTGCCTGGAATTGAATTCAGGAGGTTGGAAGAGGAGGCAATGATCTTAACCACGGAGCCATCTCTCATGCCTCTTCCTTATGTTGCCAGTAGAGGGCACCAAACCTCCTTTTGAGAGCAATTATGTGATTTCCAGGAATCGAACTTCTGACCTTTGGAAGAGCAGGCAATGCTCTTAACCACTGAGCCATCTCTCCAACCCGTTTTTCAACTTCTTTTACTAAACCAGCTTTAGTCAATGTGGTGTGTGGATCACATCTCCATTTCCCTGACGTGTGGAGTACAGGGGTCTGCATGGACCTATTGGCCATTCATGTACCTCATAGAGGAGGTCTAGATAAATTCTTTCTCTGGCTTTAAATAGGTTAACATTTTGCTGGTGTTTGTAGTCCTTTGATTGTCTTGGATATGAGTTCTTCTTCAGGCACATGAACATGCCAATATTTTCTTCTTCTAGCCATCTTGCCTTACTCTCATTGGTGTTGTCTCTGAAGCACGCTGGCTCATGGTGATAGAGCTGTGAGTCTTTAACATCCTAACAAGAGCTTTTGCCTCATTCAGTCACAACAACGTGGGCCCTGGCCCTGTGCCCCGACTCTATGCCTGTATGTGGTCTCATCAAACTCAGCAGGCAATGCTCTTTACCACAGAGCCATCTCTCTTGCCTCTTCCTTGTGGTGCCACTAGAGGGCGCCAAACCTCCTTTTGAGAGCAATTATTTGGTAGCCAGGAATCGAACTTCTGACCTTCGGAAGGGCAGCCAATGTTCTTAACCACAGACCTATCTCTCCAGCTTTTCTTACTGTAGCCAAAAGAGGGCACAAGACCTCAAGGCAGATGGTTGTGAATCATTATGTGGTTGCCTGCAATTGATTTCAGGAGGTTCTAAGAGCAGGCAATGCTCTTAAGCACTGAACCATCTCTCATGCCTCTTCTTTTTTGCCAGTAAAGGGCACCAAATCTACCTTTTGAGAGCAATTATGGGATTGCCAGGAATGGAACTTCTGACCTTTGGAGGGCAGCCAAAGCTCTTATCCACTGAGCTAACACCCCAGCTCTTATTTTTGTATCCAAAAGAGGGCACAAGACCTCATTGCAGATGGTTGTGAGCCATTATGTGGTTGCCTGGAATTGAATTCAGGAGGTTGGAAGAGGAGGCAATGATCTTAACCACGGAGCCATCTCTCATGCCTCTTCCTTATGTTGCCAGTAGAGGGCACCAAACCTCCTTTTGAGAGCAATTATGTGGTTGCCAGGAATCGAACTTCTGACCTTTGGAAGGGCAGGCAAAGCTCTTAACCACTGAGCTATCTCCCCAGCTCTTCTTTCTGTATCCAAAAGAGGGTACAAGACCTCATTGCAGATGGTTGTGACCAATTTTGTGGTTGCCTGGAATTCAGTTCAAGAGGTTGGAAGAGCAGTCAATGTTCTTAACCACTGAGCCATCTCTCCAACCCGTTTTTCAACTTCTTGAACTAAACCAGGTTTACTCAATGTGGTGTGTGGATCATATCTGCATTCCACTAACATGTGGAGTACAGGGGTCTCCATGGACATATTGGCCGTTCGCGTACCTCATAGATGAAGTCTAGATAAATTGTTTGTCTGGCTTTAAATTGGTAAACCTTTTGCTGGTGTTTGTCGTCCTTTGGATGTCTTGGATGTGAGTTCTTCTTAAGGAACATGAACATGCCTGTATTTTTTTCTTCTAACCATCTTTCCTCATTCTGCTTGGTGGTGTCCCTGAAGCATGCAGGCTCATGCTGATAGAGCTGTGAGTCTTTATTATCCTAACAAAATGTGTTGCCTGATTCTGTGACAACATCGTGGGCCCTGGCTGTATGTGTCCACTTGGCCTCATCAACCTCAGCAAGCAATGCTCTTAACCACTGAGACATCTCTCATGCCTCTTCCCTCTGTTGCCAGTAGAGGGCACCAAACCTCATTTTGAGAGCAACTATGTGATTCCCAGGTATCGAACTTCTGACCTTTGTAAGAGCAGGCAATGCTCTTAACCACTGAGCCATCTCTCCAACCCGTTTTTCAACTTCTTTTACTAAACCAGGTTTACTCAATGTGGTGTGTGGATCATATCTCCATTTCCCTAACACGTGGAGTCCAGGGGTCTCCGTGGACCTATTGGCCGTTCGTGTACCTCATAGAGGAGGTCTAGATAAATTGTTTCTCTGGCCAAAATAGGTACACCTTTTGCTGGTGTTTGTTGTCCTTTGGATGTCTTGGATGTGAGTTCTTCTTCAGGAACATGAACATGCCTGTATTTTCTTCTTCTAGTCATCTTGCCTTACTCTCCTTGGTGTTGTCTCTGAAGCACGCTGGCTCGTGGTGATAGAGCTGTGAGCCTTTAACATCCTAACAAAAGCTTTTGGCTCATTCAGTCACAACAACGCGGGCCCTGGCCCTTGGCCCTGACTCTATGTCTGTATGTGGTCTCATCAAACTCAGCAGGCAATGCTCTTTACCACAGAGCCATCTTTCCTGCCTCTTCCTTGTTGTGCCACTAGAGGGCGCCAAACCTCCTTTTGAGAGCAATTATTTGGTAGCCAGGAATCGAACTTCTGACCTTCGGAAGGGCAGCCAATGTTCTTAACCACTGACCTATCTCTCCAGCTTTTCTTACTGTAGCCAAAAGAGGGCACAAGACCTCATGGCAGATGGTTGTGAATCATTATGTGGTTGCCTGCAATTGATTTCAGGAGGTTCTAAGAGCAGGCAATGCTCTTAAGCACTGAACCATCTCTCATGCCTCTTCTTATTTGCCAGTAAAGGGCACCAAATCTACCTTTTGAGAGCAATTATGGGATTGCCAGGAATGGAACTTCTGACCTTTGGAAGGGCAGCCAAAGCTCTTATCCACTGAGCTAACACCCCAGCTCTTATTTTTGTATCCAAAAGAGGGCACAAGACCTCATTGCAGATGGTTGTGAGCCATTATGTGGTTGCCTGGAATTGAATTCAGGAGGTTGGAAGAGGAGGCAATGATCTTAACCACGGAGCCATCTCTCATGCCTCTTCCTTATGTTGCCAGTAGAGGGCACCAAACCTCCTTTTGAGAGCAATTATGTGATTTCCAGGAATCGAACTTCTGACCTTTGGAAGAGCAGGCAATGCTCTTAACCACTGAGCCATCTCTCCAACCCGTTTTTCAACTTCTTTTACTAAACCAGCTTTAGTCAATGTGGTGTGTGGATCACATCTCCATTTCCCTGACGTGTGGAGTACAGGGGTCTGCATGGACCTATTGGCCATTCATGTACCTCATAGAGGAGGTCTAGATAAATTCTTTCTCTGGCTTTAAATAGGTTAACATTTTGCTGGTGTTTGTAGTCCTTTGATTGTCTTGGATATGAGTTCTTCTTCAGGCACATGAACATGCCAATATTTTCTTCTTCTAGCCATCTTGCCTTACTCTCATTGGTGTTGTCTCTGAAGCACGCTGGCTCATGGTGATAGAGCTGTGAGTCTTTAACATCCTAACAAGAGCTTTTGCCTCATTCAGTCACAACAACGTGGGCCCTGGCCCTGTGCCCCGACTCTATGCCTGTATGTGGTCTCATCAAACTCAGCAGGCAATGCTCTTTACCACAGAGCCATCTCTCTTGCCTCTTCCTTGTGGTGCCACTAGAGGGCGCCAAACCTCCTTTTGAGAGCAATTATTTGGTAGCCAGGAATCGAACTTCTGACCTTCGGAAGGGCAGCCAATGTTCTTAACCACAGACCTATCTCTCCAGCTTTTCTTACTGTAGCCAAAAGAGGGCACAAGACCTCAAGGCAGATGGTTGTGAATCATTATGTGGTTGCCTGCAATTGATTTCAGGAGGTTCTAAGAGCAGGCAATGCTCTTAAGCACTGAACCATCTCTCATGCCTCTTCTTTTTTGCCAGTAAAGGGCACCAAATCTACCTTTTGAGAGCAATTATGGGATTGCCAGGAATGGAACTTCTGACCTTTGGAGGGCAGCCAAAGCTCTTATCCACTGAGCTAACACCCCAGCTCTTATTTTTGTATCCAAAAGAGGGCACAAGACCTCATTGCAGATGGTTGTGAGCCATTATGTGGTTGCCTGGAATTGAATTCAGGAGGTTGGAAGAGGAGGCAATGATCTTAACCACGGAGCCATCTCTCATGCCTCTTCCTTATGTTGCCAGTAGAGGGCACCAAACCTCCTTTTGAGAGCAATTATGTGGTTCCCAGGAATCGCACTTCTGACCTTTGGAAGGGCAACCAATGCTCTTCACCACTGAGCTGTCTCTCCAGCTCTTCTTACTGTAGCCAAAAGAGGGCACAAGACCTCATGGCAGATGGTTGTGACCCATTATGTGGTCGCCTGGAATTGAATTCAGGAGGTTGGAAGAGCAGGCAATTCTCTTAACCATTGAGCCATCTCTCTTGCATCTTCCTTCTGTTGCCAGTAGAGGGCACCAAACCTCCTTTTGAGAGCAATTATGTGGTTGCCTGGAATCGAACTTCTGACCTTTGGAAGGGCAGGCAAAGCTCTTAACCACTGAGCTATCTCCCCAGCTCTTCTTTCTGTATCCAAAAGAGGGCACAAGACCTCATTGCAGATGGTTGTGAGCCATTATGTGGTTGCCTGGAATTCAGTTCCGGAGGTTGGAAGAGCAGGCAATGTTCTTAACCACTGAGCCATCTCTCCAACCCGTTTTTCAACTTCTTGAACTAAACCAGGTTTACTCAATGTGGTGTGTGGATCATATCTGCATTCCACTAACATGTGGAGTACAGGGGTCTCCATGGACATATTGGCCGTTCGCGTACCTCATAGATGAAGTCTAGATAAATTGTTTGTCTGGCTTTAAATTGGTAAACGTTTTGCTGGTGTTTGTCGTCCTTTGGATGTCTTGGATGTGAGTTCTTCTTAAGGAACATGAACATGCCAGTATTTTCTTCTTCTAACCATCTTTCCTCATTCTGCTTGGTGGTGTCCCTGAAGCATGCAGGCTCATGCTGATAGAGCTGTGAGTCTTTATTATCCTAACAAAATGTGTTGCCTGATTCTGAGACAACAACGGGGGCCCTGGCTGTATGTGTCCACTTGGCCTCATCAACCTCAGCAGGCAATGCTCTTAACCACTGAGCCATCTCTCCTGCCTCTTCCTTCTGTTGCCAGTAGAGGGCACCAAACCTCATTTTGAGAGCAATTATGTGATTTCCAGGAATCGAACTTCTGAACTTTGGACGAGCAGGCAATGCTCTTAACCACTGAGCCATCTCTCCTGCCTCTCCCCTCTGTTGCCAGTAGAGGGCACCAAACCTCATTTTGAGAGCAACTATGTGATAGCCCAGGAATCGAACTTCTGACCTTTGGAAGAGCAGGCAATGCTCTTAACCACTGAGCCATCTCTCCAACCCGTTTTTCAACTTCTTTTACTAAACCAGGTTTACTCAATGTGGTGTGTGGATCACATCTCCATTTCCCTAACATGTGGAGTACAGGGGTCTCCGTGGACCTATTGGCCGTTCGTGTACCTCATAGAGGAGGTCTAGATAAATTGTTTCTCTGGCTTAAAATTGGTACACCTTTTGCTGGTGTTTGTCGTCCTTTGGATGTCTTGGATGTGAGTTCTTCTTCAGGAACATGAACATGCCTGTATTTTCTTCTTCTAGTCATCTTGCCTTACTCTCCTTGGTGTTTTCTCTGAAGCACGCTGGGTCGTGGTGATAGAGCTGTGAGCCTTTATCATCCTAACAAAAGCTTTTGCCTCATTCAATCACAACAACGCGGGCCCTGGCCCTTGGCCCTGACTCTATGTCTGTATGTGGTCTCATCAAACTCAGCAGGCAAAGCTCTTTACCACAGAGCCATCTTTCCTGCCTCTTCCTTGTGGTGCCACTAGAGGGCGCCAAACCTCCTTTTGAGAGCAATTATTTGGTAGCCAGGAATCGAACTTCTGACCTTCGGAAGGGCAGCCAATGTTCTTAACCACTGACCTATCTCTCCAGCTTTTCTTACTGTAGCCAAAAGAGGGCACAAGACCTCATGGCAGATGGTTGTGAATCATTATGTGGTTGCCTGCAATTGATTTCAGGAGGTTCTAAGAGCAGGCAATGCTCTTAAGCACTGAACCATCTCTCATGCCTCTTCTTTTCTGCCAGTAAAGGGCACCAAATCTACCTTTTGAGAGCAATTATGGGATTGCCAGGAATGGAACTTCTGACCTTTGGAGGGCAGCCAAAGCTCTTATCCACTGAGCTAACACCCCAGCTCTTATTTTTGTATCCAAAAGAGGGCACAAGACCTCATTGCAGATGGTTGTGAGCCATTATGTGGTTGCCTGGAATTGAATTCAGGAGGTTGGAAGAGGAGGCAATGATCTTAACCACGGAGCCATCTCTCATGCCTCTTCCTTATGTTGCCAGTAGAGGGCACCAAACCTCCTTTTGAGAGCAATTATGTGATTTCCAGGAATCGAACTTCTGACCTTTGGAAGAACAGGCAATTCTCTTAACCACTGAGCCATCTCTCCAACCCGTTTTTCAACTTCTTTTACTAAACCAGCTTTAGTCAATGTGGTGTGTGGATCACATCTCCATTTCCCTGACGTGTGGAGTACAGGGGTCTGCATGGACTTATTTGATGGAGGAAGGTCATTTGTCAATAAACAAACTGCCTTGGCCCATTTGATAGGCTACCCCTTAGGTGGGTGGAGTAAACAGGATAGAATGCTGGGAGGAAGAGGAAGTGAGCTCAGACTCGACAGCTCTGCTCTCTGGAGCAGACGCCATGCACCATGCTCCCCTCTCCCCGGCAGATGCGATGAAGCTCTGACCCAGGATGGACATAGGCTAGAATCTTCCCGGTAAGCGCTCCTTGGGGTGCTACACACATGAATAGAAATGGGCCAAGCAGTGTTTAAAAGAATACAATGCGTGTGTTGTTATTTCGGGTATAAAGCTAACCATGTGGGAGCCGGGCTGTGGGAAGAGGCCCACAACTCCCCACTACAGATGGCCCCCAACGTGTGGATAACTGCATCCACAGAAAGCCTGAGAAAGCTTGGGAAAGAATAGAGTAAAGCGTGTTTTCTTGGTAGCAGCAATTTCTCGGGTCTGCTCTGCTTGCTAGAGGCAAGCAAGTGCTCTCATCTAAGAGAGGCTTCCTGACTCAGCTTCAGCTGTGAAACCTTGCAGCTCATTTAAGAGGTCCTGCCACGAAATACTTAAAACGGTGTTGGTGAAAAGCTGAAGACATGCTTTTCGGTTTTCAGCCGTAGCAGGAAAAAAGTTGTGCTGTTTTAAAATGCTGGCTTTCTGGGCCATCCTACCAGGGCAAACTCTTGACTGTTTGAGGCAGGAGGGCCAACTACAGAGAGAGGACTTGATTGTTGTCTGTGGATGTAATGTCTGCAGTTTGCTTGTTGGCAAAGACCTTGAAACGCCACAGAGTTGTGATAAACTTGGCTACAGCCGCTATCTCCGCCATGAGGCTGGAAAGCTAAGGAATGGCACGGCTTTCGTCCTACTGATATTGCTTGGTAAATTAAAGACTCATGTGGTCAGAAAAAGAGAGAGAGATATACAGTAAAGAGAGATTCAAAGACAAAGAAAACCTTTAAATGATTTACAGTGTACTTAAAAATATATGCAGGCTAAATGTTAAAGTTCTTAAAAAAAATATGGAAGAAAGCAGTTGGGTGTGGTAGTACACACCTTTAATCCCAACACTTAGGAGACAGAGGGAGATTGACCTCTGTGACTTCAAGGTGTGGTAGCACACGCCTTTAATCCCAATGCCTGGGAGGCAGAGACAGACAGATCTCTGAGAGTTCAAGGACAGCCTGGTCTAAAGAGTTATTCCAGGACAAAGATATACAGAAAATATAAAACAAAAGTAAAAATAAACAAAATAGAGTTAAAATAAAGCCGCACAAAGATGGAAAGTACACAGAAAATCTTGATACTGTATGCTATTATGCTCTCTTTGAATTGTTTGAATGCTGAGGAAAGAGCAACATCTGCTAAAAGATATTTGTTTATAAATGCTGCTGAACTAATCCAAGATAGATATTTTCAAAATACCTTGACTTCAGAATTTGGATCTAAGGATATGATACTTTGGAAAAGAGTTTCTTCTTTTGTTTTCACAGAAGATGAGACACTGTGGATTGCTTCTTCGATCCCAATATGGTATGATAGACCACGTCCTCCTGAAGGGTTGCTGTGAACACCTTCAAAAAATTACTTTGCTCAACTGCCGACTGAGAGGAACCTAGCACACAGGTTATACCATGAAAGACTTGATTAACAGCGCCCCCATTCAGCAGGAAGCAGTTTGGAGAGAAAAAACTGCGCCCATGTTCCCATATATTGTTTATAAATGTTCTTTTACATTTAAAGGGAGAGATGATATAGGTATGAATAATTTGCATTGCTATAGATTTTAAGGTCAATTTTGTTATATGTATATGTATTTCTGACCTTGATTAAGGTATTGTGATTGTGTAGTTCACTTAAAAATGTAATGTATATAGGTTGTTAATGGATAATTATCAATAATAGTCAAGTTTGTAGTCATGTTAGTTAGATTTTCTAGATGTGCATGCATATATTTCAGATAGGCATTCATCATATCTTTCAAAGGCTAGAGAATATGGTATTTTAAATGTTTTAATAACTTAGGGTTTTTCATGACAATGAGACACTCTGCTCCTGGCAGCACCAATCTACTTCAAGAAGAAGATGGGCATCGAAGAGGATCCTTATGGAGTTTGATAGCCATTTGGGCAAGAAACTGCTCTTGCCTGGACTATTTTATAAACTGGACACAAAGAACCCGCAGAGAGAGGACTGCTGAACTTGCCTAAAGGTGAGATGATCTTTCGGGGTTCCTGATTCATGAAAGAGTCTGCGAGACATTCTGCAGGACACAGCAGATAGTGACTGAACTGCCTTTAAATTTCCTGCTTCATGGAAACGTCTCTGGATACTATGGACCTTTAGGCCGAAGATGGATGCCCCAACGGTACAGAGGAACTTTGGGTGACTGTCCAGGCAGTGAGATGTCTCTGTCATTTCTAGAGTTTAGAAGTTGCTTACTTTTTGTTTGCTTAGGTAATATTGTATTCTTCTGGAGTCTTTGATGGAGTTGAATAATAGATAGATAGTTATAGTTATAGTTTTCCTTAGTTATGATAAAGATAAAATAGATGTAAATATTGTAATTTTTACTTGATAACTGTTTTGTTATATGTAATTTTGCTATGTTAAAGTTAAAGCCTTCCTTTTTTTTTGTTTAAACAGAAAAAAGGGAAATGATGGAGGAAGGTCATTTGTCAATAAACAAACTGCCTTGGCCCATTTGATAGGCTACCCCTTAGGTGGGTGGAGTAAACAGGATAGAATGCTGGGAGGAAGAGGAAGTGAGCTCAGACTCGACAGCTCTGCTCTCTGGAGCAGACGCCATGCACCATGCTCCCCTCTCCCCGGCAGATGCGATGAAGCTCTGACCCAGGATGGACATAGGCTAGAATCTTCCCGGTAAGCGCTCCTTGGGGTGCTACACACATGAATAGAAATGGGCCAAGCAGTGTTTAAAAGAATACAATGCGTGTGTTGTTATTTCGGGTATAAAGCTAACCATGTGGGAGCCGGGCTGTGGGAAGAGGCCCACAACTCCCCACTACACTTATTGGCCATTCATGTACCTCATAGAGGAGGTCTAGATAAATTGTTTCTCTGGCTTTAAATAGGTTAACATTTTGCTGGTGTTTGTAGTCCTTTGATTGTCTTGGATATGAGTTCTTCTTCAGGCACATGAACATGCCAATATTTTCTTCTTCTAGCCATCTTGACTTACTCTCCTTGGTGTTGTCTCTGAAGCACGCTGGCTCATGGTGATAGAGCTGTGAGTCCTTAACATCCTAACAAGAGCTTTTGCCTCATTCAGTCACAACAACGTGGGCCCTGGCCCTGTGCCCCGACTCTATGTCTGTTCTTGGCCTCATCAAACTCAGCAGGGAGAGCTCTTTCCCACAGAGCCATCTTTCCTGCCTCTTCCTTCTGTTGCCACTAGAGGGCGCCAAACCTCCTTTTGAGAGCAATTACGTGGTTCCCAGGAATCGAACTTCTGACCTTTGGAAGGGCAACCAATGCTCTTCACCACTGAGCTGTCTCTCCAGCTCTTCTTACTGTAGCCAAAAGAGGGCACAAGACCTCATGGCAGATGGTTGTGACCCATTATGTGGTCGCCTGGAATTGAATTCAGGAGGTTGGAAGAGCAGGCAATTCTCTTAACCATTGAGCCATCTCTCTTGCATCTTCCTTCTGTTGCCAGTAGAGGGCACCAAACCTCCTTTTGAGAGCAATTATGTGGTTGCCTGGAATCGAACTTCTGACCTTTGGAAGGGCAGGCAAAGCTCTTAACCACTGAGCTATCTCCCCAGCTCTTCTTTCTGTATCCAAAAGAGGGCACAAGACCTCATTGCAGATGGTTGTGAGCCATTATGTGGTTGCCTGGAATTCAGTTCCGGAGGTTGGAAGAGCAGGCAATGTTCTTAACCACTGAGCCATCTCTCCAACCCGTTTTTCAACTTCTTGAACTAAACCAGGTTTACTCAATGTGGTGTTTGGATCATATCTGCATTCCACTAACATGTGGAGTACAGGGGTCTCCATGGACATATTGGCCGTTCGCGTACCTCATAGATGAAGTCTAGATAAATTGTTTGTCTGGCTTTAAATTGGTAAACCTTTTGCTGGTGTTTGTCGTCCTTTGGATGTCTTGGATGTGAGTTCTTCTTAAGGAACATGAACATGCCTATATTTTCTTCTTCTAACCATCTTTCCTCATTCTGCTTGGTGGTGTCCCTGAAGCATGCAGGCTCATGCTGATAGAGCTGTGAGTCTTTATTATCCTAACAAAATGTGTTGCCTGATTCTGAGACAACAACGGGGGCCCTGGCTGTATGTGTCCACTTGGCCTCATCAACCTCAGCAGGCAATGCTCTTAACCACTGAGCCATCTCTCCTGCCTCTTCCTTCTGTTGCCAGTAGAGGGCACCAAACCTCATTTTGAGAGCAATTATGTGATTTCCAGGAATCGAACTTCTGAACTTTGGAAGAGCAGGCAATGCTCTTAACCACTGAGCCATCTCTCCTGCCTCTCCCCTCTGTTGCCAGTAGAGGGCACCAAACCTCATTTTGAGAGCAACTATGTGATTCCCAGGAATCGAACTTCTGACCTTTGGAAGAGCAGGCAATGCTCTTAACCACTGAGCCATCTCTCCAACCCATTTTTCAACTGCTTTTACTAAACCAGGTTTACTCAATGTGGTGTGTGGATCACATCTCCATTTCCCTAACATGTGGAGTACAGGGGTCTCCGTGGACCTATTGGCCGTTCGTGTACCTCATAGAGGAGGTCTAGATAAATTGTTTCTCTGGCTTAAAATTGGTACACCTTTTGCTGGTGTTTGTCGTCCTTTGGATGTCTTGGATGTGAGTTCTTCTTCAGGAACATGAACATGCCTGTATTTTCTTCTTCTAGTCATCTTGCCTTACTCTCCTTGGTGTTTTCTCTGAAGCACGCTGGCTCGTGGTGATAGAGCTGTGAGCCTTTAACATCCTAACAAAAGCTTTTGCCTCATTCAGTCACAACAACGCGGGCCCTGGCCCTTGGCCCTGACTCTATGTCTGTATGTGGTCTCATCAAACTCAGCAGGCAAAGCTCTTTACCACAGAGCCATCTTTCCTGCCTCTTCCTTGTGGTGCCACTAGAGGGCGCCAAACCTCCTTTTGAGAGCAATTATTTGGTAGCCAGGAATCGAACTTCTGACCTTCGGAAGGGCAGCCAATGTTCTTAACCACTGACCTATCTCTCCAGCTTTTCTTACTGTAGCCAAAAGAGGGCACAAGACCTCATGGCAGATGGTTGTGAATCATTATGTGGTTGCCTGCAATTGATTTCAGGAGGTTCTAAGAGCAGGCAATGCTCTTAAGCACTGAACCATCTCTCATGCCTCTTCTTTTTTGCCAGTAAAGGGCACCAAATCTACCTTTTGAGAGCAATTATGGGATTGCCAGGAATGGAACTTCTGACGTTTGGAAGGGCAGCCAAAGCTCTTATCCACTGAGCTAACACCCCAGCTCTTATTTTTGTATCCAAAAGAGGGCACAAGACCTCATTGCAGATGGTTGTGAGCCATTATGTGGTTGCCTGGAATTGAATTCAGGAGGTTGGAAGAGGAGGCAATGATCTTAACCACGGAGCCATCTCTCATGCCTCTTCCTTATGTTGCCAGTAGAGGGCACCAAACCTCCTTTTGAGAGCAATTATGTGATTTCCAGGAATCGAACTTCTGACCTTTGGAAGAGCAGGCAATGCTCTTAACCACTGAGCCATCTCTCCAACCCGTTTTTCAACTTCTTTTACTAAACCAGCTTTAGTCAATGTGGTGTGTGGATCACATCTCCATTTCCCTGACGTGTGGAGTACAGGGGTCTCCGTGGACCTATTGGCCATTCATGTACCTCATAGAGGAGGTCTAGATAAATTGTTTCTCTGGCTTTAAATAGGTTAACATTTTGCTGGTGTTTGTAGTCCTTGGGTTGTCTTGGATATGAGTTCTTCTTCAGGCACATGAACATGCCAATATTTTCTTCTTCCAGCCATCTTGCCGTACTCTCCTTGGTGTTGTCTCTGAAGCACGCTGGCTCATGGTGATAGAGCTGTGAGTCTTTAACATCCTAACAAGAGCTTTTGCCTCATTCAGTCACAACAACGTGGGCCCTGGCCCTGTGCCCCGACTCTATGTCTGTTCTTGGCCTCATCAAACTCAGCAGGCAAAGCTCTTTACCACAGAGCCATCTTTCCTGCCTCTTCCTTGTGGTGCCACTAGAGGGCGCCAAACCTCCTTTTGAGAGCAATTACGTGGTTCCCAGGAATCGAACTTCTGACCTTTGGAAGGGCAACCAATGCTCTTAACCACTGAGCTGTCTCTCCAGCTCTTCTTACTGTAGCCAAAAGAGGGCACAAGACCTCATGGCAGCTGGTTGTGACCCGTTATGTGGTCGCCTGGAATTGAATTCAGGAGGTTGGAAGAGCAGGCAATTCTCTTAACCATTGAGCCATCTCTCTTGCATCTTCCTTCTGTTGCCAGTAGAGGGCACCAAACCTCCTTTTGAGAGCAATTATGTGGTTGCCAGGAATCGAACTTCTGACCTTTGGAAGGGCAGGCAAAGCTCTTAACCACTGAGCTATCTCCCCAGCTCTTCTTTCTGTATCCAAAAGAGGGCACAAGACCTCATTGTAGATGGTTGTGAGCCATTATGTGGTTGCCTGGAATTCAGTTCAGGAGGTTGGAAGAGCAGGCAATGTTCTTAACCACTGAGCCATCTCTCCAACCCGTTTTTCAACTTCTTGAACTAAACCAGGTTTACTCAATGTGGTGTGTGGATCATATCTGCATTCCACTAACATGTGGAGTACAGGGGTCTCCATGGACATATTGGCCGTTCGCGTACCTCATTGATGAAGTCTAGATAAATTGTTTGTCTGGCTTTAAATTGGTAAACCTTTTGCTGGTGTTTGTCGTCCTTTGGATGTCTTGGATGTGAGTTCTTCTTAAGGAACATGAACATGCCTGTATTTTCTTCTTCTAACCATCTTTCCTCATTCTGCTTGGTGGTGTCCCTGAAGCATGCAGGCTCATGCTGATAGAGCTGTGAGTCTTTATTATCCTAACAAAATGTGTTGCCTGATTCTGAGACAACAACGTGGGCCCTGGCTGTATGTGTCCACTTGGCCTCATCAACCTCAGCAGACAATGCTCTTAACCACTGAGCCATCTCTCCTGCCTCTTCCTTCTGTTGCCAGTAGAGGGCACCAAACCTCATTTTGAGAGCAATTATGTGATTTCCAGGAATCGAACTTCTGAACTTTGGAAGAGCAGGCAATGCTCTTAACCACTGAGCCATCTCTCCTGCCTCTCCCCTCTGTTGCCAGTAGAGGGCACCAAACCTCATTTTGAGAGCAACTATGTGATTCCTTGGAATCGAACTTCTGAACTTTGGAAGAGCAGGCAATGCTCTTAACCACTGAGCCATCTCTCCAACCCGTTTTTCAACTTCTTTTACTAAACCAGGTTTACTCAATGTGGTGTGTGGATCACATCTCCATTTCCCTAACATGTGGAGTACAGGGGTCTCCGTGGACGTATTGGCCGTTCGTGTACCTCATAGAGGAGGTCTAGATAAATTGTTTCTCTGGCTTAAAATTGGTACACCTTTTGCTGGTGTTTGTCGTCCTTTGGATGTCTTGGATGTGAGTTCTTCTTCAGGAACATGAACATGCCTGTATTTTCTTCTTCTAGTCATCTTGCCTTACTCTCCTTGGTGTTGTCTCTGAAGCACGCTGGCTCGTGGTGATAGAGCTGTGAGCCTTTAACATCCTAACAAAAGCTTTTGCCTCATTCAGTCACAACAACGCGGGCCCTGGCCCTTGGCCCTGACTCTATGTCTGTATGTGGTCTCATCAAACTCAGCAAGCAAAGCTCTTTACCACAGAGCCATGTTTCCTGCCTCTTCCTTGTGGTGCCACTAGGGGGCGCCAAACCTCCTTTTGAGAGCAATTATTTGGTAGCCAGGAATCGAACTTCTGACCTTCGGAAGGGCAGCCAATGTTCTTAACCACTGACCTATCTCTCCAGCTTTTCTTACTGTAGCCAAAAGAGGGCACAAGACCTCATGGCAGATGGTTGTGAATCATTATGTGGTTGCCTGCAATTGATTTCAGGAGGTTCTAAGAGCAGGCAATGCTCTTAAGCACTGAACCATCTCTCATGCCTCTTCTTTTTTGCCAGTAAAGGGCACCAAATCTACCTTTTGAGAGCAATTATGGGATTGCCAGGAATGGAACTTCTGACGTTTGGAAGGGCAGCCAAAGCTCTTATCCACTGAGCTAACACCCCAGCTCTTATTTTTGTATCCAAAAGAGGGCACAAGACCTCATTGCAGATGGTTGTGAGCCATTATGTGGTTGCCTGGAATTGAATTCAGGAGGTTGGAAGAGGAGGCAATGATCTTAACCACGGAGCCATCTCTCATGCCTCTTCCTTATGTTGCCAGTAGAGGGCACCAAACCTCCTTTTGAGAGCAATTATGTGATTTCCAGGAATCGAACTTCTGACCTTTGGAAGAGCAGGCAATGCTCTTAACCACTGAGCCATCTCTCCAACCCGTTTTTCAACTTCTTTTACTAAACCAGCTTTAGTCAATGTGGTGTGTGGATCACATCTCCATTTCCCTGACGTGTGGAGTACAGGGGTCTGCATGGACCTATTGGCCATTCATGTACCTCATAGAGGAGGTCTAGATAAATTGTTTCTCTGGCTTTAAATAGGTTAACATTTTGCTGGTGTTTGTCGTCCTTGGGTTGTCTTGGATATGAGTTCTTCTTCAGGCACATGAACATGCCAATATTTTCTTCTTCTAGCCAAATTGCCGTACTCTCCTTGGTGTTGTCTCTGAAGCACGCTGGCTCATGGTGATAGAGCTGTGAGTCTTTAACATCCTAACAAGAGCTTTTGCCTCATTCAGTCACAACAACGTGGGCCCTGGCCCTGTGCCCCAACTCTATGTCTGTTCTTGGCCTCATCAAACTCAGCAGGCAAAGCTCTTTACCACAGAGCCATCTTTCCTGCCTCTTCCTTGTGGTGCCACTAGAGGGCGCCAAACCTCCTTTTGAGAGCAATTACGTGGTTCCCAGGAATCGAACTTCTGACCTTTGGAAGGGCAACCAATGCTCTTAACCACTGAGCTGTCTCTCCAGCTCTTCTTACTGTAGCCAAAAGAGGGCACAAGACCTCATGGCAGATGGTTGTGACCCGTTATGTGGTCGCCTGGAATTGAATTCAGGAGGTTGGAAGAGCAAGCAATTCTCTGAACCATTGAGCCATCTCTCTTGCATCTTCCTTCTGTTGCCAGTAGAGGGCACCAAACCTCCTTTTGAGAGCAATTATGTGGTTGCCAGGAATCGAACTTCTGACCTTTGGAAGGGCAGGCAAAGCTCTTAACCACTGAGCTATCTCCCCAGCTCTTATTTCTGTATCCAAAAGAGGGTACAAGACCTCATTGCAGATGGTTGTGAGCCATTATGTGGTTGCCTGTGTAGTAGGGAGCTGCGGGCCTCTTCCCACAGCCTGGCTCTTGGCTGCCTGGCTAGCTTATGCCCCAAAATAACGACACACAAACTCTATTCTTTTAAACACTGCTTGGCCCATTTCTGTTCATGTATGTAGCACCCCAAGGTGCGCTTACCAGGAAGATTCTAGCCTACGTCCATCCTGGGTCAGAGCTTCATCGTGTCTGCTCTGGAGAGGAGAGCATGGCGTCTGTCTCTCAGAGGAGCTGCCCTGCATCTGAGCTCACTTCCTCTTCCTCCCAGCATTCTATTCTGTTTACTCCACCCACCTAAGGGGTAGCCTATCAAATGGGCCAAGGCAGTTTGTTTATTGACAAATGACCTTCCTCCATCATTTCCCTTTTTTCTGTTTAAACAAAAAAAAAAGGAAGGCTTTAACTTTAACATAGCAAAATTACATATAACAAAACAGTTATCAAGTAAAAATTACAATATTTACATCTATTTTATCTTTATCATAACTAAGGAAAACAATAACTATCTATATATTCTTTAACTCCCTCATAGACTCCAGAAGGATATAATATTACCTAAGCAAACAAGAAATAAGCAACTTTCAAACTCTAGAAATGACAGAGACATCTCACTGCCTGGACAGTCACCCAAAGTTCCTCTGTACCGTTGGGGCATCCATCTTCGGCCTAAAGGCCCATAGTATCCAGAGACGTTTCCATGAAGCAAGAAATTTAAAGGCAGTTCAGTCACTATCTGCTGTGTCCTGCAGAATGTCTCACAGACTCTTTCATGAATCAGGAACCCCGAAAGATCATCTCACCTTTAGGCAAGTTCAGCAGTCCTCTCTCTGAGGGTTCTTTGTGTCCAGTTTATAAAATAGTCCAGGCAAGAGCAGTTTCTTGCCCAAATGGCTATCAAACTCCATAAGGATCCTCTTCGATGCCCATCTCCTTCTTGAAGTAGATTGGTGCTGCCAGGAGCAGAGTGTCTCATTGTCATGAAAAACCCTAAGTTATTAAAACATTTAAAATACCATATTCTCTAGCCTTTGAAAGATATGATGAATGCCTATCTGAAATATATGCATGCACATCTAGAAAATCTAACTAACATGACTACAAACTTGACTATTATTGATAATTATCCATTAACAACCTATACACATTACATTTTTAAGTGAACTACACAATCACAATACCTTAATCAATATCAGAAATACATATACATATAATAAAATTGACCATAAATTAATATCAGTAAACCAAGATTCATATCAATGCAAATTATTCACATCTATATCATCTCCCTCTTGAAATGTAAAAGAACATTTATAAACAATATTTGGGAATATGGGCGCAGTTATTTCTCTCCAAACTGCTTCCTGCTGAATGGGGGCGCTGTTAATCAAGTCTTTCATGGTATAACCTGTGTGCTAGGTTCCTCTCAGTCGGCAGTTGAGCAAAGTAATTTTTTGAAGGTGTTCACGGCAACCCTTCAGGAGGACGTGGTCTATCATACCATATTGGGATCGAAGAAGCAATCCAAAGAGTCTCATCCTCTGTGAAAACAAAAGAAGAAACTCTTTTCCAAAGTATCATATCCTTAGATCCAAATTCTGAAATCAAGGTATTTTGAAAATATCTATCTTGGATTAATTCAGCAGCATTTATAAACAAATATCTTTTAGCATCTGTTGCTCCTTCCTCAGCATTAAAACAATTCAAAGAGAGCATAATAGCATACAGTATCAAGATTCTCATTGTATTTTCCATCTTTGTGCAGCTTTATTTTAACCTCTATTTCGTTTGCTTTTACTTTTATTTTATATTTTCTGTATATCTTCGTCCTGGAATAACTCTTTAGGCCAGGCTGTCCTTGAACTCTCAGAGATCAGTTTGTCTCTACCTTCTAGGCACTGGGATTAAAGGCGTGTGCTACCACACCTTGAAGTCTCAGAGGTCAATCTCCCTCTGCCTCCCAAGTGTTGGGATTAAAGGTGTGTACTACCACACCCAACTACTCTCTTTCTTCCTTATTTTACTTTTAGGAACTTTAACTTTCAGCCTGCATATATTTTTAAACACACTGTAAATCATTTAAAGTTTTCTTTGTCTTTGAATCTCTCTTTACTGTATATCTCTCTTTTTCTGACCACATGAGTCTTTAATTTACCAAGCAATATCAGTAGGATGAAAGCCGTGGCTTTGACGGCTGGATTCAGCCATTCCTTAGCTTTCCAGCCTCATGGCTGAGGTACCGGCTGTAGCCATGTTTACCACCACAACTCTGTGGCGTTTCAAGGTCCTTGCCAGCAAACAAGCTGCAATACTATATCCACAGACAACATTCAACTCCTCTCTCTGTAGTCAGCCCTCCTGCCTCAAACAGTCAGAGTTTGCCCTGGCAGGATGGCCCAGAAAGCCGGCATTTTAAAACAGCACAATTTTTTTCCTGCTATGGCTGAAAACCGAAAAGCATGCCTTCAGCTTTTCACCAACACCGTTTTAAGTATTTCGTGGTAGGACCTCTTAAATGAGCTGCAAGGTTTCACAGCTGAAGCTGAGTCAGGAAGCCTCTCTTAGATGAGAGCACTTGCTTGCCTCTAGCAAGCAGAGCAGACCCGAGAAATTGCTGCTACCAAGAAAACACGCTTTACTCTATTCTTTCCCAAGCTTTCTCAGGCTTTCTGTGGATGCAGTTATCCACGTGGGCGCCATCTGTAGTAGGCAGCTGCGGGCCTCTTCCCACAGCCCGGCTCATGGTTGCCTGGCTAGCTTATGCCCCAAAATAACGACACACAAACTCTATTCTTTTAAACACTGCTTGGCCCATTTCTGTTCATGTATGTAGCACCCCAAGGTGCGCTTACAAGGAAGATTCTAGCCTACGTCCATCCTGGGTCAGAGCTTCATCGTGTCTGCTCTGGAGAGGAGAGCATGGCGTCTGTCTCTCAGAGGAGCTGCCCTGCATCTGAGCTCACTTGCTCTTCCTCCCAGCATTCTATTCTGTTTACTCCACCCACCTAAGGGGTAGCCTATCAAATGGGCCAAGGCAGTTTGTTTATTGACAAATGACCTTCCTCCATCATGCCTGGAATTCAGTTCAGGAGGTTGGAAGAGCAGGCAATGTTCTTAACCACTGAGCCATCTCTCCAACCCGTTTTTCAACTTCTTGAACTAAACCAGGTTTACTCAATGTGGTTTGTGGATCATATCTGCATTCCACTAACATGTGGAGTACAGGGGTCTCCATGGACATATTGGCCGTTCGCGTACCTCATAGATGAAGTCTAGATAAATTGTTTGTCTGGCTTTAAATTGGTAAACATTTTGCTGGTGTTTGTCGTCCTTTGGATGTCTTGGATGTGAGTTCTTCTTAAGGAACATGAACATGCCTGTATTTTCTTCTTCGAACCATCTTTCCTCATTCTGCTTGGTGGTGTCCCTGAAGCATGCAGGCTCATGCTGATAGAGCTGTGAGTCTTTATTATCCTAACAAAATGTGTTGCATGATTCTGAGACAACAACGTGGGCCCTGGCTGTATGTGTCCACTTGGCCTCATCAACCTCAGCAGGAAATGCTCTTAACCACTGAGCCATCTCTCCTGCCTCTCCCTCTGTTGCCAGTAGAGGGCACCAAACCTCATTTTGAGAGCAACTATGTGATTCCCAGGAATCGAACTTCTGACCTTTGGAAGAGCAGGCAATGCTCTTAACCACTGAGCCATCTCTCCAACCCGTTTTTCAACTTCTTTTACTAAACCAGGTTTACTCAATGTGGTGTGTGGATCACATCTCCATTTCCCTAACACGTGGAGTACAGGGGTCTCCGTGGACCTATTGGCCGTTCGTGTACCTCATAGAGGAGGTCTAGATAAATTGTTTCTCTGGCTTAAAATTGGTACACCTTTTGCTGGTGTTTGTCGTCCTTTGGATGTCTTGGATGTGAGTTCTTCTTCAGGAACATGAACATGCCTGTATTTTCTTCTTCTAGTCATCTTGCCTTACTCTCCTTGGTGTTGTCTCTGAAGCACGCTGGCTCGTGGTGATAGAGCTGTGAGCCTTTAACATCCTAACAAAAGCTTTTGCCTCATTCAGTCACAACAACGCGGGCCCTGGCCCTTGGCCCTGACTCTATGTCTGTATGTGGTCTCATCAAACTCAGCAGGCAATGCTCTTTACCACAGAGCCATCTCTCTTGCCTCTTCCTTGTGGTGCCACTAGAGGGCGCCAAACCTCCTTTTGAGAGCAATTATTTGGTAGCCAGGAATCGAACTTCTGACCTTCGGAAGGGCAGCCAATGTTCTTAACCACTGACCTATCTCTCCAGCTTTTCTTACTGTAGCCAAAAGAGGGCACAAGACCTCATGGCAGATGGTTGTGAATCATTATGTGGTTGCCTGCAATTGATTTCAGGAGGTTCTAAGAGCAGGCAATGCTCTTAAGCACTGAACCATCTCTCATGCCTCTTCTTTTTTGCCAGTAAAGGGCACCAAATCTACCTTTTGAGAGCAATTATGGGATTGCCAGGAATGGAACTTCTGACGTTTGGAAGGGCAGCCAAAGCTCTTATCCACTGAGCTAACACCCCAGCTCTTATTTTTGTATCCAAAAGAGGGCACAAGACCTCATTGCAGATGGTTGTGAGCCATTATGTGGTTGCCTGGAATTGAATTCAGGAGGTTGGAAGAGGAGGCAATGATCTTAACCACGGAGCCATCTCTCATGCCTCTTCCTTATGTTGCCAGTAGAGGGCACCAAACCTCCTTTTGAGAGCAATTATGTGATTTCCAGGAATCGAACTTCTGACCTTTGGAAGAGCAGGCAATGCTCTTAACCACTGAGCCATCTCTCCAACCCGTTTTTCAACTTCTTTTACTAAACCAGCTTTAGTCAATGTGGTGTGTGGATCACATCTCCATTTCCCTGACGTGTGGAGTACAGGGGTCTGCATGGACCTATTGGCCATTCATGTACCTCATAGAGGAGGTCTAGATAAATTGTTTCTCTGGCTTTAAATAGGTTAACATTTTGCTGGTGTTTGTAGTCCTTTGATTGTCTTGGATATGAGTTCTTCTTCAGGCACATGAACATGCCAATATTTTCTTCTTCTAGCCATCTTGCCTTACTCTCCTTGGTGTTGTCTCTGAAGCACGCTGGCTCATGGTGATAGAGCTGTGAGTCTTTAACATCCTAACAAGAGCTTTTGCCTCATTCAGTCACAACAACGTGGGCCCTGGCCCTGTGCCCCGACTCTATGTCTGTTCTTGGCCTCATCAAACTCAGCAGGCAAAGCTCTTTACCACAGAGCCATCTTTCCTGCCTCTTCCTTGTGGTGCCACTAGAGGGCGCCAAACCTCCTTTTGAGAGCAATTACGTGGTTCCCAGGAATCGAACTTCTGACCTTTGGAAGGGCAACCAATGCTCTTAACCACTGAGCTGTCTCTCCAGCTCTTCTTACTGTAGCCAAACGAGGGCACAAGACCTCATGGCAGATGGTTGTGACCCGTTATGTGGTCGCCTGGAATTGAATTCAGGAGGTTGGAAGAGCAGGCAATTCTCTTAACCATTGAGCCATCTCTCTTGCATCTTCCTTCTGTTGCCAGTAGAGGGCACCAAACCTCCTTTTGAGAGCAATTATGTGGTTGCCAGGAATCGAACTTCTGACCTTTGGAAGGGCAGGCAAAGCTCTTAACCACTGAGCTATCTCCCCAGCTCTTCTTTCTGTATCCAAAAGAGGGCACAAGACCTCATTGCAGATGGTTGTGAGCCATTATGTGGTTGCCTGGAATTCAGTTCAGGAGGTTGGAAGAGCAGGCAATGTTCTTAACCACTGAGCCATCTCTCCAACCCGTTTTTCAACTTCTTGAACTAAACCAGGTTTACTCAATGTGGTGTGTGGATCATATCTGCATTCCACTAACATGTGGAGTACAGGGGTCTCCATGGACATATTGGCCGTTCGCGTACCTCATAGATGAAGTCTAGATAAATTGTTTGTCTGGCTTTAAATTGGTAAACATTTTGCTGGTGTTTGTCGTCCTTTGGATGTCTTGGATGTGAGTTCTTCTTAAGGAACATGAACATGCCTGTATTTTCTTCTAACCATCTTTCCTCATTCTGCTTGGTGGTGTCCCTGAAGCATGCAGGCTCATGCTGATAGAGCTGTGAGTCTTTATTATCCTAACAAAATGTGTTGCCTGATTCTGAGACAACAACGTGGGCCCTGGCTGTATGTGTCCACTTGGCCTCATCAACCTCAGCAGGCAATGCTCTTAACCACTGAGCCATCTCTCCTGCCTCTTCCTTCTGTTGCCAGTAGAGGGCACCAAACCTCATTTTGAGAGCAATTATGTGATTTCCAGGAATCGAACTTCTGAACTTTGGAAGAGCAGGCAATGCTCTTAACCACTGAGCCATCTCTCCTGCCTCTCCCATCTGTTGCCAGTAGAGGGCACCAAACCTCATTTTGAGAGCAACTATGTGATTCCCAGGAATCGAACTTCTGACCTTTGGAAGAGCAGGCAATGCTCTTAACCACTGAGCCATCTCTCCGACCCGTTTTTCAACTTCTTTTACTAAACCAGGTTTACTCAATGTGGTGTGTGGATCACATCTCCATTTCCCTAACACGTGGAGTACAGGGGTCTCCGTGGACCTATTGGCCATTCGTGTACCTCATAGAGGAGGTCTAGATAAATTGTTTCTCTGGCTTAAAATTGGTACACCTTTTGCTGGTGTTTGTCATCCTTTGGATGTCTTGGATGTGAGTTCTTCTTCAGGAACATGAACATGCCTGTATTTTCTTCTTCTAGTCATCTTGCCTTACTCTCCTTGGTGTTGTCTCTGAAGCACGCTGGCTCGTGGTGATAGAGCTGTGAGCCTTTAACATCCTAACAAAAGCTTTTGCCTCATTCAGTCACAACAACGCGGGCCCTGGCCCTTGGCCCTGACTCTATGTCTGTATGTGGTCTCATCAAACTCAGCAGGCAATGCTCTTTACCACAGAGCCATCTCTCTTGCCTCTTCCTTGTGGTGCCACTAGAGGGTGCCGAACCTCCTTTTGAGAGCAATTATTTGGTAGCCAGGAATCGAACTTCTGACCTTCGGAAGGGCAGCCAATGTTCTTAACCACTGACCTATCTCTCCAGCTTTTCTTACTGTAGCCAAAAGAGGGCACAAGACCTCATGGCAGATGGTTGTGAATCATTATGTGGTTGCCTGCAATTGATTTCAGGAGGTTCTAAGCGCAGGCAATGCTCTTAAGCACTGAACCATCTCTCATGCCTCTTCTTTTTTGCCAGTAAAGGGCACCAAATCTACCTTTTGAGAGCAATTATGGGATTGCCAGGAATGGAACTTCTGACGTTTGGAAGGGCAGCCAAAGCTCTTATCCACTGAGCTAACACCCCAGCTCTTATTTTTGTATCCAAAAGAGGGCACAAGACCTCATTGCAGATGGTTGTGAGCCATTATGTGGTTGCCTGGAATTGAATTCAGGAGGTTGGAAGAGGAGGCAATGATCTTAACCACGGAGCCATCTCTCATGCCTCTTCCTTATGTTGCCAGTAGAGGGCACCAAACCTCCTTTTGAGAGCAATTATGTGATTTCCAGGAATCGAACTTCTGACCTTTGGAAGAGCAGGCAATGCTCTTAACCACTGAGCCATCTCTCCAACCCGTTTTTCAACTTCTTTTACTAAACCAGCTTTAGTCAATGTGGTGTGTGGATCACATCTCCATTTCCCTGACGTGTGGAGTACAGGGGTCTGCATGGACCTATTGGCCATTCATGTACCTCATAGAGGAGGTCTAGATAAATTGTTTCTCTGGCTTTAAATAGGTTAACATTTTGCTGGTGTTTGTAGTCCTTTGATTGTCTTGGATATGAGTTCTTCTTCAGGCACATGAACATGCCAGTATTTTCTTCTTCTAGCCATCTTGCCTTACTCTCCTTGGTGTTGTCTCTGAAGCACGCTGGCTCATGGTGATAGAGCTGTGAGTCTTTAACATCCTAACAAGAGCTTTTGCCTCATTCAGTCACAACAACGTGGGCCCTGGCCCTGTGCCCCGACTCTATGTCTGTTCTTGGCCTCATCAAACTCAGCAGGCAAAGCTCTTTACCACAGAGCCATCTTTTTTGCCTCTTCCTTGTGGTGCCACTAGAGGGCGCCAAACCTCCTTTTGAGAGCAATTACGTGGTTCCCAGGAATCGAACTTCTGACCTTTGGAAGGGCAACCAATGCTCTTAACCACTGAGCTGTCTCTCCAGCTCTTCTTACTGTAGCCAAAAGAGGGCACAAGACCTCATGGCAGATGGTTGTGACCCGTTATGTGGTCGCCTGCAATTGAATTCAGGAGGTTGGAAGAGCAGGCAATTCTCTTAACCATTGAGCCATCTCTCTTGCATCTTCCTTCTGTTGCCAGTAGAGGGCACCAAACCTCCTTTTGAGAGCAATTATGTGGTTGCCAGGAATCGAACTTCTGACCTTTGGAAGGGCAGGCAAAGCTCTTAACCACTGAGCTATCTCCCCAGCTCTTCTTTCTGTATCCAAAAGAGGGCACAAGACCTCATTGCAGATGGTTGTGAGCCATTATGTGGTTGCCTGGAATTCAGTTCAGGAGGTTGGAAGAGCAGGCAATGTTCTTAACCACTGAGCCATCTCTCCAACCCGTTTTTCAACTTCTTGAACTAAACCAGGTTTACTCAATGTGGTGTGTGTATCATATCTGCATTCCACCTACATGTGGAGTACAGGGGTCTCCATGGACATATTGGCCGTTCGCGTACCTCATAGATGAAGTCTAGAAAAATTGTTTGTCTGGCTTTAAATTGGTAAACCTTTTGCTGGTGTTTGTCGTCCTTTGGATGTCTTGGATGTGAGTTTTCTTAAGGAACATGAACATGCCTGTATTTTCTTCTTCTAACCATCTTTCCTCATTCTGCTTGGTGGTGTCCCTGAAGCATGCAGGCTCATGCTGATAGAGCTGTGAGTCTTTATTATCCTAACAAAATGTGTTGCCTGATTCTGAGACAACAACGTGGGCCCTGGCTGTATGTGTCCACTTGGCCTCATCAACCTCAGCAGGCAATGCTCTTAACCACTGAGCCATCTCTCCTGCCTCTTCCTTCTGTTGCCAGTAGAGGGCACCAAACCTCATTTTGAGAGCAATTATGTGATTTCCAGGAATCGAACTTCTGACCTTTGGAAGAGCAGGCAATGCTCTTAACCGCTGAGCCATCTCTCCTGCCTCTCCCCTCTGTTGCCAGTAGAGGGCACCAAACCTCATTTTGAGAGCAACTATGTGATTCCCAGGAATCGAACTTCTGACCTTTGGAAGAGCAGGCAATGCTCTTAACCACTGAGCCATCTCTCCAACCCGTTTTTCAACTTCTTTTACTAAACCAGGTTTACTCAATGTGGTGTGTGGATCACATCTCCATTTCCCTAACACGTGGAGTACAGGGGTCTCCGTGGACCTATTGGCCGTTCGTGTACCTCATAGAGGAGGTCTAGATAAATTGTTTCTCTGGCTTAAAATTGGTACACCTTTTGCTGGTGTTTGTCGTCCTTTGGATGTCTTGGATGTGAGTTCTTCTTCAGGAACATGAACATGCCTGTATTTTCTTCTTCTAGTCATCTTGCCTTACTCTCCTTGGTGTTGTCTCTGAAGCACGCTGGCTCGTGGTGATAGAGCTGTGAGCCTTTAACATCCTAACAAAAGCTTTTGCCTCATTCAGTCACAACAACGCGGGCCCTGGCCCTTGGCCCTGACTCTATGTCTGTCTGTGGTCTCATCAAACTCAGCAGGCAATGCTCTTTACCACAGAGCCATCTCTCTTGCCTCTTCCTTGCGGTGCCACTAGAGGGCGCCAAACCTCCTTTTGAGAGCAATTATTTGGTAGCCAGGAATCGAACTTCTGACCTTCGGAAGGGCAGCCAATGTTCTTAACCACTGACCTATCTCTCCAGCTTTTCTTACTGTAGCCAAAAGAGGGCACAAGACCTCATGGCAGATGGTTGTGAGTCATTATGTGGTTGCCTGCAATTGATTTCAGGAGGTTCTAAGAGCAGGCAATGCTCTTAAGCACTGAACCATCTCTCATGCCTCTTCTTTTTTGCCAGTAAAGGGCACCAAATCTACCTTTTGAGAGCAATTATGGGATTGCCAGGAATGGAACTTCTGACCTTTGGAAGGGCAGCCAAAGCTCTTATCCACTGAGCTAACACCCCAGCTCTTATTTTTGTATCCAAAAGAGGGCACAAGACCTCATTGCAGATGGTTGTGAGCCATTATGTGGTTGCCTGGAATTGAATTCAGGAGGTTGAAAGAGGAGGCAATGATCTTAACCACGGAGCCATCTCTCATGCCTCTTCCTTATGTTGCCAGTAGAGGGCACCAAACCTCCTTTTGAGAGCAATTATGTGATTTCCAGGAATCGAACTTCTGACCTTTGGAAGAACAGGCAATGCTCTTAACCACTGAGCCATCTCTCCAACCCGTTTTTCAACTTCTTTTACTAAACCAGCTTTAGTCAACGTGGTGTGTGGATCACATCTCCATTTCCCTGACGTGTGGAGTACAGGGGTCTGCATGGACCTATTGGCCATTCATGTACCTCATAGAGGAGGTCTAGATAAATTGTTTCTCTGGCTTTAAATAGGTTAACATTTTGCTGGTGTTTGTAGTCCTTTGATTGTCTTGGATATGAGTTCTTCTTCAGGCACATGAACATGCCAGTATTTTCTTCTTCTAGCCATCTTGCCTTACTCTCCTTGGTGTTGTCTCTGAAGCACGCTGGCTCATGGTGATAGAGCTGTGAGTCTTTAACATCCTAACAAGAGCTTTTGCCTCATTCAGTCACAACAACGTGGGCCCTGGCCCTGTGCCCCGACTCTATGTCTGTTCTTGGCCTCATCAAACTCAGCAGGGAGAGCTCTTTACCACAGAGCCATCTTTCCTGCCTCTTCCTTGTGGTGCCACTAGAGGGCGCCAAACCTCCTTTTGAGAGCAATTACGTGGTTCCCAGGAATCGAACTTCTGACCTTTGGAAGGGCAACCAATGCTCTTAACCACTGAGCTGTCTCTCCAGCTCTTCTTACTGTAGCCAAACGAGGGCACAAGACCTCATGGCAGATGGTTGTGACCCGTTATGTGGTCGCCTGGAATTGAATTCAGGAGGTTGGAAGAGCAGGCAATTCTCTTAACCATTGAGCCATCTCTCTTGCATCTTCCTTCTGTTGCCAGTAGAGGGCACCAAACTCCTTTTGAGAGCAATTATGTGGTTGCTAGGAATCGAACTTCTGACCTTTGGAAGGGCAGGCAAAGCTCTTAACCACTGAGCTATCTCCCCAGCTCTTCTTTCTGTATCCCAAAGAGGGCACAAGACCTCATTGCAGATGGTTGTGAGCCATTATGTGGTTGCCTGGAATTCAGTTCAGGAGGTTGGAAGAGCAGGCAATGTTCTTAACCACTGAGCCATCTCTCCAACCCGTTTTTCAACTTCTTGAACTAAACCAGGTTTACTCAATGTGGTGTGTGGATCATATCTGCATTCCACTAACATGTGGAGTACAGGGGTCTCCATGGACATATTGGCCGTTCGCATACCTCATAGATGAAGTCTAGATAAATTGTTTGTCTGGCTTTAAATTGGTAAACCTTTTGCTGGTGTTTGTCGTCCTTTGGATGTCTTGGATGTGAGTTCTTCTTAAGGAACATGAACATGCCTGTATTTTCTTCTTCTAACCATTTTTCCTCATTCTGCTTGGTGGTGTCCCTGAAGCATGCAGGCTCATGCTGATAGAGCTGTGAGTCTTTATTATCCTAACAAAATGTGTTGCCTGATTCTGAGACAACAACGTGGGCCCTGGCTGTATGTGTCGACTTGGCCTCATCAACCTCAGCAGGCAATGCTCTTAACCACTGAGCCATCTCTCCTGCCTCTTCCTTCTGTTGCCAGTAGAGGGCACCAAACCTCATTTTGAGAGCAATTATGTGATTTCCAGGAATCGAACTTCTGAACTTTGGAAGAGCAGGCAATGCTCTTAACCACTGAGCCATCTCTCCTGCCTCTCCCCTCTGTTGCCAGTAGAGGGCACCAAACCTCATTTTGAGAGCAACTATGTGATTCCCAGGAATCAAACTTCTGAACTTTGGAAGAGCAGGCAATGCTCTTAACCACTGAGCCATCTCTCCAACCCGTTTTTCAACTTCTTTTACTAAACCAGGTTTACTCAATGTGGTGTGTGGATCACATCTCCATTTCCCTAACATGTGGAGTACAGGGGTCTCCGTGGACCTATTGGCCGATCGTGTACCTCATAGAGGAGGTCTAGATAAATTGTTTCTCTGGCTTAAAATTGGTACACCTTTTGCTGGTGTTTGTCGTCCTTTGGATGTCTTGGATGTGAGTTCTTCTTCAGGAACATGAACATGCCTGTATTTTCTTCTTCTAGTCATCTTGCCTTACTCTCGTTGGTGTTGTCTCTGAAGCACGCTGGCTCGTGGTGATAGAGCTGTGAGCCTTTAACATCCTAACAAAAGCTTTTGGCTCATTCAGTCACAACAACGCGGGCCCTGGCCCTTGGCCCTGACTCTATGTCTGTATGTGGTCTCATCAAACTCAGCAGGCAATGCTCTTTACCACAGAGCCATCTCTCTTGCCTCTTCCTTGTGGTGCCACTAGAGGGCGCCAAACCTCCTTTTGAGAGCAATTATTTGGTAGCCAGTAATCGAACTTCTGACTTTCGGAAGGGCAGCCAATGTTCTTAACCACTGACCTATCTCTCCAGCTTTTCTTACTGTAGCCAAAAGAGGGCACAAGACCTCATGGCAGATGGTTGTGAATCATTATGGGGTTGCCTGCAATTGATTTCAGGAGGTTCTAAGAGCAGGCAATGCTCTTAAGCACTGAACCATCTCTCATGCCTCTTCTTTTTTGCCAGTAAAGGGCACCAAATCTACCTTTTGAGAGCAATTATGGGATTGCCAGGAATGGAACTTCTGACCTTTGGAAGGGCAACCAAAGCTCTTATCCACTGAGCTAACACCCCAGCTCTTATTTTTGTATCGAAAAGAAGGCACAAGACCTAATTGCAGATGGTTGTGAGCCATTATGTGGTTGCCTGGAATTGAATTCAGGAGGTTGGAAGGGGAGGCAATGATCTTAACCTCGGAGCCATCTCTCATGCCTCTTCCTTATGTTGCCAGTAGAGGGCACCAAACCTCCTTTTGAGAGCAATTATGTGATTTCCAGGAATCGAACTTCTGACCTTTGGAAGAGCAGGCAATGCTCTTAACCACTGAGCCATCTCTCCAACCCGTTTTTCAACTTCTTTTACTAAACCAGCTTTAGTCAATGTGGTGTGTGGATCACATCTCCATTTCCCTGACGTGTGGAGTACAGGGGTCTGCATGGACCTATTGGCCATTCATGTACCTCATAGAGGAGGTCTAGATAAATTGTTTCTCTGGCTTTAAATAGGTTAACATTTTGCTGGTGTTTGTAGTCCTTTGATTGTCTTGGATATGAGTTCTTCTTCAGGCACATGAACATGCCAGTATTTTCTCCTTCTAGCCATCTTGCCTTACTCTCCTTGGTGTTGTCTCTGAAGCACGCTGGCTCATGGTGATAGAGCTGTGAGTCTTTAACATCCTAACAAGAGCTTTTGCCTCATTCAGTCACAACAACGTGGGCCCTGGCCCTGTGCCCCGACTCTATGTCTGTTCTTGGCCTCATCAAACTCAGCAGGCAAAGCTCTTTACCACAGAGCCATCTTTCCTGCCTCTTCCTTGTGGTGCCACTAGAAGGCGCCAAACCTCCTTTTGAGAGCAATTACGTGGTTCCCAGGAATCGCACTTCTGACCTTTGGAAGGGCAACCAATGCTCTTAACCACTGAGCTGTCTCTCCAGCTCTTCTTACTGTAGCCAAACGAGGGCACAAGACCTCATGGCAGATGGTTGTGACCCGTTATGTGGTCGCCTGGAATTGAATTCAGGAGGTTGGAAGAGCAGGCAATTCTCTTAACCAGTGAGCCATCTCTCTTGCATCTTCCTTCTCTTGCCAGTAGAGGGCACCAAACCTCCTTTTGAGAGCAATTATGTGGTTGCCAGGAATCGAACTTCTGACCTTTGGAAGGGCAGGCAAAGCTCTTAACCACTGAGCTATCTCCCCAGCTCTTCTTTCTGTATCCAAAAGAGGGCACAAGACCTCATTGCAGATGGTTGTGAGCCATTATGTGGTTGCCTGGAATTCAGTTCAGGAGGTTGGAAGAGCAGGCAATGTTCTTAACCACTGAGCCATCTCTCCAACCCGTTTTTCAACTTCTTGAACTAAACCAGGTTTACTCAATGTGGTGTGTGGATCATATCTGCATTCCACTAACATGTGGAGTACAGGGGTCTCCATGGACATATTGGCCGTTCGCGTACCTCATAGATGAAGTCTAGATAAATTGTTTGTCTGGCTTTAAATTGGTAAACCTTTTGCTGGTGTTTGTCGTCCTTTGGATGTCTTGGATGTGAGTTCTTCTTAAGGAACATGAACATGCCTGTATTTTCTTCTTCTAACCATCTTTCCTCATTCTGCTTGGTGGTGTCCCTGAAGCATGCAGGCTCATGCTGATAGAGCTGTGAGTCTTTATTATCCTAACAAAATGTGTTGCCTGATTCTGAGACAACAACGTGGGCCCTGGCTGTATGTGTCCACTTGGCCTCATCAACCTCAGCAGGCAATGCTCTTAACCACTGAGCCATCTCTCCTGCCTCTTCCTTCTTTTGCCAGTAGAGGGCACCAAACCTCATTTTGAGAGCAACTATGTGATTCCCAGAAATCGAACTTCTGAACTTTGGAAGAGCAGGCAATGCTCTTAACCACTGAGCCATCTCTCCAACCCGTTTTTCAACTTCTTTTACTAAACCAGGTTTACTCAATGTGGTGTGTGGATCACATCTCCATTTCCCTAACATGTGGAGTACAGGGGTCTCCATGGACATATTGGCCGTTCGTGTACCTCATAGAGGAGGTCTAGATAAATTGTTTCTCTGGCTTAAAATTGGTACACCTTTTGCTGGTGTTTGTCGTCCTTTGGATGTCTTGGATGTGAGTTCTTCTTCAGGAACATGAACATGCCTGTATTTTCTTCTTCTAGTCATCTTGCCTTACTCTCCTTGGTGTTGTCTCTGAAGCACGCTGGCTCGTGGTGATAGAGCTGTGAGCCTTTAACATCCTAACAAAAGCTTTTGGCTCATTCAGTCACAACAACGCGGGCCCTGGCCCTTGGCCCTGACTCTATGTCTGTATGTGGTCTCATCAAACTCAGCAGGCAATGCTCTTTACCACAGAGCCATCTCTCTTGCCTCTTCCTTGTGGTGCCACTAGAGGGCGCCAAACCTCCTTTTGAGAGCAATTATTTGGTAGCCAGGAATCGAACTTCTGACCTTCGGAAGGGCAGCCAATGTTCTTAACCACTGACCTATCTCTCCAGCTTTTCTTACTGTAGCCAAAAGAGGGCACAAGACCTCAAGGCAGATGGTTGTGAATCATTATGTGGTTGCCTGCAATTGATTTCAGGAGGTTCTAAGAGCAGGCAATGCTCTTAAGCACTGAACCATCTCTCATGCCTCTTCTTTTTTGCCAGTAAAGGGCACCAAATCTACCTTTTGAGAGCAATTATGGGATTGCCAGGAATGGAACTTCTGACCTTTGGAAGGGCAGCCAAACTCTTATCCACTGAGCTAACACCCCAGCTCTTATTTTTGTATCGAAAAGAGGGCACAAGACCTAATTGCAGATGGTTGTGAGCCATTATGTGTTTGCCTGGAATTGAATTCAGGAGGTTGGAAGAGGAGGCAAAGATCTTAACCACGGAGCCATCTCTCATGCCTCTTCCTTATGTTGCCAGTAGAGGGCACCAAACCTCCTTTTGAGAGCAATTATGTGATTTCCAGGAATCGAACTTCTGACCTTTGGAAGAGCAGGCAATGCTCTTAACCACTGAGCCATCTCTCCAACCCGTTTTTCAACTTCTTTTACTAAACCAGCTTTAGTCAATGTGGTGTGTGGATCACATCTCCATTTCCCTGACGTGTGGAGTACAGGGGTCTGCATGGACCTATTGGCCATTCATGTACCTCATAGAGGAGGTCTAGATAAATTGTTTCTCTGGCTTTAAATAGGTTAACATTTTGCTGGTGTTTGTAGTCCTTTGATTGTCTTGGATATGAGTTCTTCTTCAGGCACATGAACATGCCAATATTTTCTTCTTCTAGCCATCTTGCCTTACTCTCCTTGGTGTTGTCTCTGAAGCACGCTGGCTCATGGTGATAGAGCTGTGAGTCTTTAACATCCTAACAAGAGCTTTTGCCTCATTCAGTCACAGCAACGTGGGCCCTGGCCCTGTGCCCCGACTCTATGTCTGTTCTTGGCCTCATCAAACTCAGCAGGCAGAGCTCTTTACAACAGAGCCATCTTTCCTGCCTCTTCCTTGTGGTGCAACTAGAGGGCGCCAAACCTCCTTTTGAGAGGAATTACGTGGTTCCCAGGAATCGAACTTCTGACCTTTGGAAGGGCAACCAATGCTCTTAACCACTGAGCTGTCTCTCCAGCTCTTCTTACTGTAGCCAAAAGAGGGCACAAGACCTCATGGCAGATGGTTGTGACCCATTATGTGGTCGCCTGGAATTGAATTCAGGAGGTTGGAAGAGCAGGCAATTCTCTTAACCATTGAGCCATCTCTCTTGCATCTTCCTTCTCTTGCCAGTAGAGGGCACCAAACCTCCTTTTGAGAGCAATTATGTGGTTGCCAGGAATCGAACTTCTGACCTTTGGAAGGGCAGGCAAAGCTCTTAACCACTGAGCTATATCCCCAGCTCTTCTTTCTGTATCCAAAAGAGGGCACAAGACCTCATTGCAGATGGTTGTGAGCCATTATGTGGTTGCCTGGAATTCAGTTCAGGTGGTTGGAAGAGCAGGCAATGTTCTTAACCACTGAGCCATCTCTCCAACCCGTTTTTCAACTTCTTGAACTAAACCAGGTTTACTCAATGTGGTGTGTGGATCATATCTGCATTCCACTAACATGTGGAGTACAGGGGTCTCCATGGACCTATTGGCCGTTCGCGTACCTCATAGAGGAGGTCTAGATAAATTGTTTCTCTGGCTTAAAATTGGTACACCTTTTGCTGGTGTTTGTCGTCCTTTGGATGTCTTGGATGTGAGTTCTTCTTCAGGAACATGAACATGCCTGTATTTTCTTCTTCTAGTCATCTTGCCTTACTCTCCTTGGTGTTGTCTCTGAAGCACGCTGGCTCGTGGTGATAGAGCTGTGAGCCTTTAACATCCTAACAAAACTTTTGCCTCATTCAGTCACAACAAAGCGGGCCCTGGCCCTTGGCCCTGACTCTATGTCTGTATGTGGTCTCATCAAACTCAGCAGGCAATGCTCTTTACCACAGAGCCATCTCTCATGCCTCTTCCTTGTGGTGCCACTAGAGGGCGCCAAACCTCCTTTTGAGAGCAATTATTTGGTAGCCAGGAATCGAACTTCTGACCTTCGGAAGGGCAGCCAATGTTCTTAACCACTGACCTATCTCTCCAGCTTTTCTTACTGTAGCCAAAAGAGGGCACAAGACCTCATGGCAGATGGCTGTGAATCATTATGTGGTTGCCTGCAATTGATTTCAGGAGGTTCTAAGAGCAGGCAATGCTCTTAAGCACTGAACCATCTCTCATGCCTCTTCTTTTTTGCCAGTAAAGGGCACCAAATCTACCTTTTTAGAGCAATTATGGGATTGCCAGGAATGGAACTTCTGACCTTTGGAAGGGCAGCCAAAGCTCTTATCCACTGAGCTAACACCCCAGCTCTTATTTTTGTATCCAAAAGAGGGCACAAGACCTCATTGCAGATGGTTGTGAGCCATTATGTGGTTGCCTGGAATTGAATTCAGGAGGTTGGAAGAGGAGGCAATGATCTTAACCACGGAGCCATCTCTCATGCCTCTTCCTTATGTTGCCAGTAGAGGGCACCAAACCTCCTTTTGAGAGCAATTATGTGATTTCCAGGAATCGAACTTCTGACCTTTGGAAGAGCAGGCAATGCTCTTAACCACTGAGCCATCTCTCCAACCCGTTTTTCAACTTCTTTTACTAAACCAGCTTTAGTCAATGTGGTGTGTGGATCACATCTCCATTTCCCTGACGTGTGGAGTACAGGGGTCTGCATGGACCTATCGGCAATTCATGTACCTCATAGAGGAGGTCTAGATAAATTGTTTCTCTGGCTTTAAATAGGTTAACATTTTCTGGTGTTTGTAGTCCTTTGATTGTCTTGGATATGAGTTCTTCTTCAGGCACATGAACATGCCAGTATTTTCTTCTTCTAGCCATCTTGCCTTACTCTCCTTGGTGTTGTCTCTGAAGCACGCTGGCTCATGGTGATAGAGCTGTGAGTCTTTAACATCCTAACAAGAGCTTTTGCCTCATTCAGTCACAACAACGTGGGCCCTGGCCCTGTGCCCCGACTCTATGTCTGTTCTTGGCCTCATCAAACTCAGCAGGCAGAGCTCTTTACCACAGAGCCATCTTTCCTGCCTCTTCCTTGTGGTGCCACTAGAGGGCGCCAAACCTCCTTTTGAGAGCAATTACGTGGTTCCCAGGAATCGAACTTCTGACCTTTGGAAGGGCAACCAATGCTCTTAACCACTGAGCTATCTCCCCAGCTCTTCTTTCTGTATCCAAAAGAGGGCACAAGACCTCATTGTAGATGGTTGTGAGCCATTATGTGGTTGCCTGGAATTCAGTTCAGGAGGTTGGAAGAGCAGGCAATGTTCTTAACCACTGAGCCATCTCTCCAACCCGTTTTTCAACTTCTTGAACTAAACCAGGTTTACTCAATGTGGTGTGTGAATCATATCTGCATTCCACTAACATGTGGAGTACAGGTGTCTCCATGGACATATTGGCCGTTCGCGTACCTCATAGATGAAGTCTAGATAAATTGTTTGTCTGGCTTTAAATTGGTAAACCTTTTGCTGGTGTTTGTCGTCCTTTGGATGTCTTGGATGTGAGTTTTCTTAAGGAACATGAACATGCCTGTATTTTCTTCTTTTAACCATCTTTCCTCATTCTGCTTGGTGGTGTCCCTGAAGCATGCAGGCTCATGCTGATAGAGCTGTGAGTCTTTATTTTCCTAACAAAATGTGTTGCCTGATTCTGAGACAACAACGTGGGCCGTGGCTGTATGTGTGCACTTGGCCTCATCAACCTCAGCAGGCAATGCTCTTAACCACTGAGCCATCTCTCCTGCCTCTTCCTTCTGTTGCCAGTAGAGGGCACCAAACCTCATTTTGAGAGCAATTATGTGATTTCTAGGAATCGAACTTCTGAACTTTGGAAGAGCAGGCAATGCTCTTAACCACTGAGCCATCTCTCCTGCCTCTCCCCTCTGTTGCCAGTAGAGGGCACCAAACCTCATTTTGAGAGCAACTATGTGATTCCCAGGAATCGAACTTCTGAACTTTGGAAGAGCAGGCAATGCTCTTAACCACCGAGCCATCTCTCCAACCCGTTTTTCAACTTCTTTTACTAAACCAGGTTTACTCAATGTGGTGTGTGGATCACATCTACATTTCCCTAAAATGTGGAGTACAGGGGTCTCCATGGACATATTGGCCGTTCGTGTACCTCATAGAGGAGGTCTAGATAAATTGTTTCTCTGGCTTAAAATTGGTACACCTTTTGCTGGTGTTTGTCGTCCTTTGGATGTCTTGGATGTGAGTTCTTCTTCAGGAACATGAACATGCCTGTATTTTCTTCTTCTAGTCATCTTGCCTTACTCTCCTTGGTGTTGTCTCTGAAGCACGCTGGCTCGTGGTGATAGAGCTGTGAGCCTTTAACATCCTAACAAAAGCTTTTGCCTCATTCAGTCACAACAACGCGGGCCCTGGCCCTTGGCCCTGACTCTATGTCTGTATGTGGTCTCATCAAACTCAGCAGGCAATGCTCTTTACCACAGAGCCATCTCTCTTGCCTCTTCCTTGTGGTGCCACTAGAGGGCGCCAAACCTCCTTTTGAGAGCAATTATTTGGTAGCCAGGAATCGAACTTCTGACCTTCGGAAGGGCAGCCAATGTTCTTAAGCAGTGACCTATCTCTCCAGCTTTTCTTACTGTAGCCAAAAGAGGGCACAAGACCTCAAGGCAGATGGTTGTGAATCATTATGTGGTTGCCTGCAATTGATTTCAGGAGGTTCTAAGAGCAGGCAATGCTCTTAAGCACTGAACCATCGATCATGCCTCTTCTTTTTTGCCAGTAAAGGGCACCAAATCTACCTTTTGAGAGCAATTATGGGATTGCCAGGAATGGAACTTCTGACCTTTGGAAGGGCAGCCAAAGCTCTTATCCACTGAGCTAACACCCCAGCTCTTATTTTTGTATCGAAAAGAGGGCACAAGACCTAATTGCAGATGGTTGTGAGCCATTATGTGGTTGCCTGGAATTGAATTCAGGAGGTTGGAAGAGGAGGCAATGATCTTAACCACGGAGCCATCTCTCATGCCTCTTCCTTATGTTGCCAGTAGAGGGCACCAAACCTCCTTTTGAGAGCAATTATGTGATTTCCAGGAATCGAACTTCTGACCTTTGGAAGAGCAGGCAATGCTCTTAACCACTGAGCCATCTCTCCAACCCGTTTTTCAACTTCTTTTACTAAACCAGCTTTAGTCAATGTGGTGTGTGGATCACATCTCCATTTCCCTGACATGTGGAGTACAGGGGTCTGCATGGACCTATTGGCCATTCATGTACCTCATAGAGGAGGTCTAGATAAATTGTTTCTCTGGCTTTAAATAGGTTAACATTTTGCTGGTGTTTGTAGTCCTTTGATTGTCTTGGATATGAGTTCTTCTTCAGGCACATGAACATGCCAATATTTTCTTCTTCTAGCCATCTTGCCTTACTCTCCTTGGTGTTGTCTCTGAAGCACGCTGGCTCATGGTGATAGAGCTGTGAGTCTTTAACATCCTAACAAGAGCTTTTGCCTCATTCAGTCACAGCAACGTGGGCCCTGGCCCTGTGCCCCGACTCTATGTCTGTTCTTGGCCTCATCAAACTCAGCAGGCAGAGCTCTTTACCACAGAGCCATCTTTCCTGCCTCTTCCTTGTGGTGCCACTAGAGGGCGCCAAACCTCCTTTTGAGAGCAATTACGTGGTTCCCAGGAATCGAACTTCTGACCTTTGGAAGGGCAACCAATGCTCTTAACCACTGAGCTGTCTCTCCAGCTCTTCTTACTGTAGCCAAAAGAGGGCACAAGAACTCATGGCAGATGGTTGTGACCCATTATGTGGTCGCCTGGAATTGAATTCAGGAGGTTGGAAGAGCAGGCAATTCTCTTAACCATTGAGCCATCTCTCTTGCATCTTCCTTCTCTTGCCAGTAGAGGGCACCAAACCTCCTTTTGAGAGCAATTATGTGGTTGCCAGGAATCGAACTTCTGACCTTTGGAAGGGCAGGCAAAGCTCTTAACCACTGAGCTATATCCCCAGCTCTTCTTTCTGTATCCAAAAGAGGGCACAAGTCCTCATTGAGGATGGTTGTGAGCCATTATGTGGTTGCCTGGAATTCAGTTCAGGTGGTTGGAAGAGCAGGCAATGTTCTTAACCACTGAGCCATCTCTCCAACCCGTTTTTCAACTTCTTGAACTAAACCAGGTTTACTCAATGTGGTGTGTGGATCATATCTGCATTCCACTAACATGTGGAGTACAGGGGTCTCCATGGACCTATTGGCCGTTCGTGTACCTCCTAGAGGAGGTCTAGATAAATTGTTTCTCTGGCTTAAAATTGGTACACCTTTTGCTGGTGTTTGTTGTCCTTTGGATGTCCTGGATGTGAGTTCTTCTTCAGGAACATGAACATGCCTGTATTTTCTTCTTCTAGTCATCCTGCCTTATTCTCCTTGGTGTTGTCTCTGAAGCACGCTGGCTCGTGGTGATAGAGCTGTGAGCCTTTAACATCCTAACAAAAGCTTTTGCCTCATTCAGTCACAACAACGCGGGCCCTGGCCCTTGGCCCTGACTCTATGTCTGTATGTGGTCTCATCAAACTCAGCAGGCAATGCTCTTTACCACAGAGCCATCTCTCTTGCCTCTTCCTTGTGGTGCCACTAGAGGGCGCCAAACCTCCTTTTGAGAGCAATTATTTGGTAGCCAGGAATCGAACTTCTGACCTTCGGAAGGGCAGCCAATGTTCTTAACCACTGACCTATCTCTCCAGCTTTTCTTACTGTAGCCAAAAGAGGGCACAAGACCTCAAGGCAGATGGCTGTGAATCATTATGTGATTGCCTGCAATTGATTTCAGGAGGTTCTAAGAGCAGGCAATGCTCTTAAGCACTGAACCATCTCTCATGCCTCTTCTTTTTTGCCAGTAAAGGGCACCAAATCTACCTTTTGAGCGCAATTATGGGATTGCCAGGAATGGAACTTCTGACGTTTGGAAGGGCAGCCAAAGCTCTTATCCACTGAGCTAACACCCCAGCTCTTATTTTTGTATCCAAAAGAGGGCACAAGACCTCATTGCAGATGGTTGTGAGCCATTATGTGGTTGCCTGGAATTGAATTCAGGAGGTTGGAAGAGGAGGCAATGATCTTAACCACGGAGCCATCTCTCATGCCTCTTCCTTATGTTGCCAGTAGAGGGCACCAAACCTCCTTTTGAGAGCAATTATGTGATTTCCAGGAATCGAACTTCTGACCTTTGGAAGAGCAGGCAATGCTCTTAACCACTGAGCCATCTCTCCAACCCGTTTTTCAACTTCTTTTACTAAACCAGCTTTAGTCAATGTGGTGTGTGGATCACATCTCCATTTCCCTGACGTGTGGAGTACAGGGGTCTGCATGGACCTATTGGCCATTCATGTACCTCATAGAGGAGGTCTAGATAAATTGTTTCTCTGGCTTTAAATAGGTTAACATTTTGCTGGTGTTTGTAGTCCTTTGATTGTCTTGGATATGAGTTCTTCTTCAGGCACATGAACATGCCAGTATTTTCTTCTTCTAGCCATCTTGCCTTACTCTCCTTGGTGTTGTCTCTGAAGCACGCTGGCTCATGGTGATAGAGCTGTGAGTCTTTAACATCCTAACAAGAGCTTTTGCCTCATTCAGTCACAACAACGTGGGCCCTGGCCCTGTGCCCCGACTCTATGTCTGTTCTTGGCCTCATCAATCTCAGCAGGCAGAGCTCTTTACCACAGAGCCATCTTTCCTGCCTCTTCCTTGTGGTGCCACTAGAGGGCGCCAAACCTCCTTTTGAGAGCAATTACGTGGTTCCCAGGAATCGAACTTCTGACCTTTGGAAGGGCAACCAATGCTCTTAACCACTGAGCTGTCTCTCCAGCTCTTCTTACTGTAGCCAAACGAGGGCACAAGACCTCATGGCAGATGGTTGTGACCCGTTATGTGGACGCCTGGAATTGAATTCAGGAGGTTGGAAGAGCAGGCAATTCTCTTAACCATTGAGCTATCTCTCTTGCATCTTCCTTCTGTTGCCAGTAGAGGGCACCAAACCTCCTTTTGAGAGCAATTATGTGGTTGCCAGGAATCGAACTTCTGACCTTTGGAAGGGCAGGCAAAGCTCTTAACCACTGAGCTATCTCCCCAGCTCTTCTTTCTGTATCCCAAAGAGGGCACAAGACCTCATTGCAGATGGTTGTGAGCCATTATGTGGTTGCCTGGAATTCAGTTCAGGAGGTTGGAAGAGCAGGCAATGTTCTTAACCACTGAGCCATCTCTCCAACCCGTTTTTCAACTTCTTGAACTAAACCAGGTTTACTCAATGTGGTGTGTGGATCATATCTGCATTCCACTAACATGTAGAGTACAGGGGTCTCCATGGACATATTGGCCGTTCGCGTACCTCATAGATGAAGTCTAGAAAAATTGTTTGTCTGGCTTTAAATTGGTAAACCTTTTGCTGGTGTTTGTCGTCCTTTGGATGTCTTGGATGTGAGTTTTCTTAAGGAACATGAACATGCCTGTATTTTCTTCTTCTAACCATCTTTCCTCATTCTGCTTGGTGGTGTCCCTGAAGCATGCAGGCTCATGCTGATAGAGCTGTGAGTCTTTATTATCCTAACAAAATGTGTTGCCTGATTCTGAGACAAAAATGTGGGCCCTGGCTATATGTGTCCACTTGGCCTCATCAACCTCAGAAGGCAATGCTCTTAACCACTGAGCCATCTCTCCTGCCTCTTCCTTCTGTTGCGAGTAGAGGGCACCAAACCTCATTTTGAGAGCAATTATGTGATTTCAAGGAATCGAACTTCTGAACTTTGGAAGAGCAGGCAATCTTCTTAACCACTGAGCCATCTCTCCTGCCTCTCCCCTCTGTTGCCAGTAGAGGGCACCAAACCTCATTTTGAGAGCAACTATGTGATTCCCAGGAATCGAACTTCTGAACTTTGGAAGAGCAGGCAATGCTCTTAACCACTGAGCCATCTCTCCAACCCGTTTTTCAACTTCTTTTACTAAACCAGGTTTACTCAATGTGGTGTGTGGATCACATCTCCATTTCCCTGACATGTGGAGTACAGGGGTCTCCGTGGACATATTGGCCGTTCGTGTACCTCATAGAGGAGGTCTAGATAAATTGTTTCCCTGGCTTAAAATTGGTACACCTTTTGCTGGTGTTTGTCGTCCTTTGGATGTCTTGGATGTGAGTTCTTCTTCAGGAACATGAACATGCCTGTATTTTCTTCTTCTAGTCATCTTGCCTTACTCTCCTTGGTGTTGTCTCTGAAGCACGCTGTCTCGTGGTGATAGAGCTGTGAGCCTTTAACATCCTAACAAAAGCTTTTGCCTCATTCAGTCACAACAACGCGGTCCCTGGCCCTTGGCCCTGACTCTATGTCTGTATGTGGTCTCATCAAACTAAGCAGGCAATGCTCTTTACCACAGAGCCATCTCTCTTGCCTCTTCCTTGTGGTGCCACTAGAGGGCGCCAAACCTCCTTTTGAGAGCAATTATTTGGTAGCCAGGAATCGAACTTCTGACCTTCGGAAGGGCAGCCAATGTTCTTAACCACTGACCTATCTCTCCAGCTTTTCTTACTGTAGCCAAAAGACGGCACAAGACCTCAAGGCAGATGGTTGTGAATCATTATGTGGTTGCCTGCAATTGATTTCAGGAGGTTCTAAGAGCAGGCAATGCTCTTAAGCACTGAACCATCTCTCATGCCTCTTCTTTTTTGCCAGTAAAGGGCACCAAATCTACGTTTGAGAGCAATTATGGGATTGCCAGGAATGGAACTTCTGACCTTTGGAAGGGCAGCCAAAGCTCTTATCCACTGAGCTAACACCCCAGCTCTTATTTTTGTATCGAAAAGAGGGCACAAGACCTAATTGCAGATGGTTGTGAGCCATTATGTGGTTGCCTGGAATTGAATTCAGGAGGTTGGAAGAGGAGGCAATGATCTTAACCACGGAGCCATCTCTCATGCCTCTTCCTTATGTTGCCAGTAGAGGGCACCAAACCTCCTTTTGAGAGCAATTATGTGATTTCCAGGAATCGAACTTCTGACCTTTGGAAGAGCAGGCAATGCTCTTAACCACTGAGCCATCTCTCCAACCCGTTTTTCAACTTCTTTTACTAAACCAGCTTTAGTCAATGTGGTGTGTGGATCACATCTCCATTTCCCTGACATGTGGAGTACAGGGGTCTGCATGGAACTATTGGCCATTCATGTACCTCATAGAGGAGGTCTAGATAAATTGTTTCTCTGGCTTTAAATAGGTTAACATTTTGCTGGTGTTTGTAGTCCTTTGATTGTCTTGGATATGAGTTCTTCTTCAGGCACATGAACATGCCAATATTTTCTTCTTCTAGCCATCTTGCCTTACTCTCCTTGGTGTTGTCTCTGAAGCACGCTGGCTCATGGTGATAGAGCTGTGAGTCTTTAACATCCTAACAAGAGCTTTTGCCTCATTCAGTCACAGCAACGTGGGCCCTGGCCCTGTGCCCCGACTCTATGTCTGTTCTTGGCCTCATCAAACTCAGCAGACAGAGCTCTTTACCACAGAGCTATCTTTCCTGCCTCTTCCTTGTGGTGCCACTAGAGGGCGCCAAATCTCCTTTTGAGAGGAATTACGTGGTTCCCAGGAATCGAACTTCTGACCTTTGGAAGGGCAACCAATGCTCTTAACCACTGAGCTGTCTCTCCAGCTCTTCTTACTGTAGCCAAAAGAGGGCACAAGACCTCATGGCAGATGGTTGTGACCCATTATGTGGTCGCCTGGAATTGAATTCAGGAGGTTGGAAGAGCAGGCAATTCTCTTAACCATTGAGCCATCTCTCTTGCATCTTCCTTCTGTTGCCAGTAGAGGGCACCAAACCTCCTTTTGAGAGCAATTATGTGGTTGCCAGGAATCGAACTTCTGACCTTTGGAAGGGCAGGCAAAGCTCTTAACCACTGAGCTATATCCCCAGCTCTTCTTTCTGTATCCAAAAGAGGGCACAAGACCTCATTGCAGATGGTTGTGAGCCATTATGTGGTTGCCTGGAATTCAGTTCAGGTGGTTGGAAGAGCAGGCAATGTTCTTAACCACTGAGCCATCTCTCCAACCCCTTTTTCAACTTCTTGAACTAAACCAGGTTTACTCAATGTGGTGTGTGGATCATATCTGCATTCCACTAACATGTGGAGTACAGGGGTCTCCATGGACCTATTGGCCGTTCGTGTACCTCATAGAGGAGGTCTAGATAAATTGTTTCTCTGGCTTAAAATTGGTACACCTTTTGCTGGTGTTTGTCGTCCTTTGGATGTCTTGGATGTGAGTTCTTCTTCAGGAACATGAACATGCCTGTATTTTCTTCTTCTATCATCCTGCCTTACTCTCCTTGGTGTTGTCTCTGAAGCACGCTGGCTCGTGGTGATAGAGCTGTGAGCCTTTAACATCCTAACAAAAGCTTTTGCCTCATTCAGTCACAACAACGCGGTCCCTGGCCCTTGGCCCTGACTCTATGTCTGTATGTGGTCTCATCAAACTCAGCAGGCAATGCTCTTTACCACAGAGCCATCTCTCTTGCCTCTTCCTTGTGGTGCCACTAGAGGGCGCCAAACCTCCTTTTGAGAGCAATTATTTGGTAGCCAGGAATCGAACTTCTGACCTTCGGAAGGGCAGCCAATGTTCTTAACCACTGACCTATCTCTCCAGCTTTTCTTACTGTAGCCAAAAGAGGGCACAAGACCTCATGGCAGATGGTTGTGAATCATTATGTGGTTGCCTGCAATTGATATCAGGAGGTTCTAAGAGCAGGCAATGCTCTTAAGCACTGAACCATCTCTCATGCCTCTTCTTTTTTGCCAGTAAAGGGCACCAAATCTACCTTTTGAGAGCAATTATGGGATTGCCAGGAATGGAACTTCTGACCTTTGGAAGGGCAGCCAAAGCTCTTATCCACTGAGCTAACACCCCAGCTCTTATTTTTGTATCCAAAAGAGGGCACAAGACCTCATTGCAGATGGTTGTGAGCCATTATGTGGTTGCCTGGAATTGAATTCAGGAGGTTGGAAGAGGAGGCAATGATCTTAACCACGGAGCCATCTCTCATGCCTCTTCCTTATGTTGCCAGTAGAGGGCACCAAACCTCCTTTTGAGAGCAATTATGTGATTTCCAGGAATCGAACTTCTGACCTTTGGAAGAGCAGGCAATGCTCTTAACCACTGAGCCATCTCTCCAACCCGTTTTTCAACTTCTTTTACTAAACCAGCTTTAGTCAACGTGGTGTGTGGATCACATCTCCATTTCCCTGACGTGTGGAGTACAGGGGTCTGCATGGACCTATTGGCCATTCATGTACCTCATAGAGGAGGTCTAGATAAATTGTTTCTCTGGCTTTAAATAGGTTAACATTTTGCTGGTGTTTGTAGTCCTTTGATTGTCTTGGATATGAGTTCTTCTTCAGGCACATGAACATGCCAGTATTTTCTTCTTCTAGCCATCTTGCCTTACTCTCCTTGGTGTTGTCTCTGAAGCACGCTGGCTCATGGTGATAGAGCTGTGAGTCTTTAACATCCTAACAAGAGCTTTTGCCTCATTCAGTCACAACAACGTGGGCCCTGGCCCTGTGCCCCGACTCTATGTCTGTTCTTGGCCTCATCAAACTCAGCAGGGAGAGCTCTTTAGCACAGAGCCATCTTTCCTGCCTCTTCCTTGTGGTGCCACTAGAGGGCGCCAAACCTCCTTTTGAGAGCAATTACGTGGTTCCCAGGAATCGAACTTCTGACCTTTGGAAGGGCAGGCAAAGCTCTTAACCACTGAGCTATCTCCCCAGCTCTTCTTTCTGTATCCCAAAGAGGGCACAAGACCTCATTGCAGATAGTTGTGAGCCATTATGTGGTTGCCTGGAATTCAGTTCAGGAGGTTGGAAGAGCAGGCAATGTTCTTAACCACTGAGCCATCTCTCCAACCCGTTTTTCAACTTCTTGAACTAAACCAGGTTTACTCAATGTGGTGTGTGGATCATATCTGCATTCCACTAACATGTGGAGTACAGGGGTCTCCATGGACATATTGGCCGTTCGCGTACCTCATAGATGAAGTCTAGAAAAATTGTTTGTCTGGCTTTAAATTGGTAAACCTTTTGCTGGTTTTTGTCGTCCTTTGGATGTCTTGGATGTGAGTTCTTCTTAAGGAACATGAACATGCCTGTATTTTCTTCTTCTAACCATCTTTCCTCATTCTGCTTGGTGGTGTCCCTGAAGCATGCAGGCTCATGCTGATAGAGCTGTGAGTCTTTATTATCCTAACAAAATGTGTTGCCTGATTCTGAGACAACAACGTGGGCCCTGGCTGTATGTGTCCACTTGGCCTCATCAACCTCAGCAGGCAATGCTCTTAACCACTGAGCCATCTCTCCTGCCTCTTCCTTCTGTTGCCAGTAGAGGGCACCAAACCTCATTTTGAGAGCAATTATGTGATTTCCAGGAATCGAACTTCTGAACTTTGGAAGAGCAGGCAATGCTCTTAACCACTGAGCCATCTCTCCTGCCTCTCCCCTCTGTTGACAGTAGAGGGCACCAAACCTCATTTTGAGAGCAACTATGTGATTCCCAGGAATCGAACTTCTGAACTTTGGAAGAGCAGGCATTGCTCTTAACCACTGAGCCATCTCTCCAACCCGTTTTTCAACTTCTTTTACTAAACCAGGTTTACTCAATGTGGTGTGTGGATCACATCTCCATTTCCCTAACATGTGGAGTACAGGGGTCTCCGTGGACCTATTGGCCAATCGTGTACCTCATAGAGGAGGTCTAGATAAATTGTTTCTCTGGCTTAAAATTGGTACAACTTTTGCTGGTGTTTGTCGTCCTTTGGATGTCTTGGATGTGAGTTCTTCTTCAGGAACATGAACATGCCTGTATTTTCTTCTTCTAGTCATCTTGCCTTACTCTCGCTGGTGTTGTCTCTGAAGCACGCTGGCTCGTGGTGATAGAGCTGTGAGCCTTTAACATCCTAACAAAAGCTTTTGCCTCATTCAGTCACAACAACGCGGTCCCTGGCCCTTGGCCCTGACTCTATATCTGTATGTGGTCTCATCAAACTAAGCAGGCAATGCTCTTTACCACAGAGCCATCTCTCTTGCCTCTTCCTTGTGGTGCCACTAGAGGGCGCCAAACCTCCTTTTGAGAGCAATTATTTGGTAGCCAGGAATCGAACTTCTGACCTTCGGAAGGGCAGCCAATGTTCTTAACCACTGACCTATCTCTCCAGCTTTTCTTACTGTAGCCAAAAGACGGCACAAGACCTCAAGGCAGATGGTTGTGAATCATTATGTGGTTGCCTGCAATTGATTTCAGGAGGTTCTAAGAGCAGGCAATGCTCTTAAGCACTGAACCATCTCTCATGCCTCTTCTTTTTTGCCAGTAAAGGGCACCAAATCTACGTTTGAGAGCAATTATGGGATTGCCAGGAATGGAACTTCTGACCTTTGGAAGGGCAGCCAAAGCTCTTATCCACTGAGCTAACACCCCAGCTCTTATTTTTGTATCCAAAAGAGGGCACAAGACCTCATTGCAGATGGTTGTGAGCCATTATGTGGTTGCCTGGAATTGAATTCAGGAGGTTGGAAGAGGAGGCAATGATCTTAACCACGGAGCCATCTCTCATGCCTCTTCCTTATGTTGCCAGTAGAGGGCACCAAACCTCCTTTTGATAGCAATTATGTGATTTCCAGGAATCGAACTTCTGACCTTTGGAAGAGCAGGCAATGCTCTTAACCACTGAGCCATCTCTCCAACCCGTTTTTCAACTTCTTTTACTAAACCAGCTTTAGTCAATGTGGTGTGTGGATCACATCTCCATTTCCCTGACATGTGGAGTACAGGGGTCTGCATGGAACTATTGGCCATTCATGTACCTCATAGAGGAGGTCTAGATAAATTGTTTCTCTGGCTTTAAATAGGTTAACATTTTGCTGGTGTTTGTAGTCCTTTGATTGTCTTGGATATGAGTTCTTCTTCAGGCACATGAACATGCCAATATTTTCTTCTTCTAGCCATCTTGCCTTACTCTCCTTGGTGTTGTCTCTGAAGCACGCTGGCTCATGGTGATAGAGCTGTGAGTCTTTAACATCCTAATAAGAGCTTTTGCCTCATTCAGTCACAGCAACGTGGGCCCTGGCCCTGTGCCCCGACTCTATGTCTGTTCTTGGCCTCATCAAACTCAGCAGACAGAGCTCTTTACCACAGAGCTATCTTTCCTGCCTCTTCCTTGTGGTGCCACTAGAGGGCGCCAAACCTCCTTTTGAGAGGAATTACGTGGTTCCCAGGAATCGAACTTCTGACCTTTGGAAGGGCAACCAATGCTCTTAACCACTGAGCTGTCTCTCCAGCTCTTCTTACTGTAGCCAAAAGAGGGCACAAGACCTCATGGCAGATGGTTGTGACCCATTATGTGGTCGCCTGGAATTGAATTCAGGAGGTTGGAAGAGCAGGCAATTCTCTTAACCATTGAGCCATCTCTCTTGCATCTTCCTTCTGTTGCCAGTAGAGGGCACCAAACCTCCTTTTGAGAGCAATTATGTGGTTGCCAGGAATCGAACTTCTGACCTTTGGAAGGGCAGGCAAAGCTCTTAACCACTGAGCTATATCCCCAGCTCTTCTTTCTGTATCCAAAAGAGGGCACAAGACCTCATTGCAGATGGTTGTGAGCCATTATGTGGTTGCCTGGAATTCAGTTCAGGTGGTTGGAAGAGCAGGCACTGTTCTTAACCACTGAGCCATCTCTCCAACCCGTTTTTCAACTTCTTGAACTAAACCAGGTTTACTCAATGTGGTGTGTGGATCATATCTGCATTCCACTAACATGTGGAGTACAGGGGTCTCCATGGACCTATTGGCCGTTCGTGTACCTCATAGAGGAGGTCTAGATAAATTGTTTCTCTGGCTTAAAATTGGTACACCTTTTGCTGGTGTTTGTCGTCCTTTGGATGTCTTGGATGTGAGTTCTTCTTCAGGAACATGAACATGCCTGTATTTTCTTCTTCTATCATCCTGCCTTACTCTCCTTGGTGTTGTCTCTGAAGCACGCTGGCTCGTGGTGATAGAGCTGTGAGCCTTTAACATCCTAACAAAAGCTTTTGCCTCATTCAGTCACAACAACGCGGTCCCTGGCCCTTGGCCCTGACTCTATGTCTGTATGTGGTCTCATCAAACTCAGCAGGCAATGCTCTTTACCACAGAGCCATCTCTCTTGCCTCTTCCTTGTGGTGCCACTAGAGGGCGCCAAACCTCCTTTTGAGAGCAATTATTTGGTAGCCAGGAATCGAACTTCTGACCTTCGGAAGGGCAGCCAATGTTCTTAACCACTGACCTATCTCTCCAGCTTTTCTTACTGTAGCCAAAAGAGGGCACAAGACCTCATGGCAGATGGTTGTGAATCATTATGTGGTTGCCTGCAATTGATATCAGGAGGTTCTAAGAGCAGGCAATGCTCTTAAGCACTGAACCATCTCTCATGCCTCTTCTTTTTTGCCAGTAAAGGGCACCAAATCTACCTTTTGAGAGCAATTATGGGATTGCCAGGAATGGAACTTCTGACCTTTGGAAGGGCAGCCAAAGCTCTTATCCACTGAGCTAACACCCCAGCTCTTATTTTTGTATCCAAAAGAGGGCACAAGACCTCATTGCAGATGGTTGTGAGCCATTATGTGGTTGCCTGGAATTGAATTCAGGAGGTTGGAAGAGGAGGCAATGATCTTAACCACGGAGCCATCTCTCATGCCTCTTCCTTATGTTGCCAGTAGAGGGCACCAAACCTCCTTTTGAGAGCAATTATGTGATTTCCAGGAATCGAACTTCTGACCTTTGGAAGAGCAGGCAATGCTCTTAACCACTGAGCCATCTCTCCAACCCGTTTTTCAACTTCTTTTACTAAACCAGCTTTAGTCAACGTGGTGTGTGGATCACATCTCCATTTCCCTGACGTGTGGAGTACAGGGGTCTGCATGGACCTATTGGCCATTCATGTACCTCATAGAGGAGGTCTAGATAAATTGTTTCTCTGGCTTTAAATAGGTTAACATTTTGCTGGTGTTTGTAGTCCTTTGATTGTCTTGGATATGAGTTCTTCTTCAGGCACATGAACATGCCAGTATTTTCTTCTTCTAGCCATCTTGCCTTACTCTCCTTGGTGTTGTCTCTGAAGCACGCTGGCTCATGGTGATAGAGCTGTGAGTCTTTAACATCCTAACAAGAGCTTTTGCCTCATTCAGTCACAACAACGTGGGCCCTGGCCCTGTGCCCCGACTCTATGTCTGTTCTTGGCCTCATCAAACTCAGCAGGGAGAGCTCTTTACCACAGAGCCATCTTTCCTGCCTCTTCCTTGTGGTGCCACTAGAGGGCGCCAAACCTCCTTTTGAGAGCAATTACGTGGTTCCCAGGAATCGAACTTCTGACCTTTGGAAGGGCAGGCAAAGCTCTTAACCACTGAGCTATCTCCCCAGCTCTTCTTTCTGTATCCCAAAGAGGGCACAAGACCTCATTGCAGATGGTTGTGAGCCATTATGTGGTTGCCTGGAATTCAGTTCCGGAGGTTGGAAGAGCAGGCAATGTTCTTAACCACTGAGCCATCTCTCCAACCCGTTTTTCAACTTCTTGAACTAAACCAGGTTTACTCAATGTGGTGTGTGGATCATATCTGCATTCCACTAACATGTGGAGTACAGGTGTCTCCATGGACATATTGGCCGTTCGCGTACCTCATAGATGAAGTCTAGATAAATTGTTTGTCTGGCTTTAAATTGGTAAACCTTTTGCTGGTGTTTGTCGTCCTTTGGATGTCTTGGATGTGAGTTTTCTTAAGGAACATGAACATGCCTGTATTTTCTTCTTTTAACCATCTTTCCTCATTCTGCTTGGTGGTGTCCCTGAAGCATGCAGGCTCATGCTGATAGAGCTGTGAGTCTTTATTTTCCTAACAAAATGTGTTGCCTGATTCTGAGACAACAACGTGGGCCGTGGCTGTATGTGTGCACTTGGCCTCATCAACCTCAGCAGGCAATGCTCTTAACCACTGAGCCATCTCTCCTGCCTCTTCCTTCTGTTGCCAGTAGAGGGCACCAAACCTCATTTTGAGAGCAATTATGTGATTTCTAGGAATCGAACTTCTGAACTTTGGAAGAGCAGGCAATGCTCTTAACCACTGAGCCATCTCTCCTGCCTCTCCCCTCTGTTGCCAGTAGAGGGCACCAAACCTCATTTTGAGAGCAACTATGTGATTCCCAGGAATCGAACTTCTGAACTTTGGAAGAGCAGGCAATGCTCTTAACCACCGAGCCATCTCTCCAACCCGTTTTTCAACTTCTTTTACTAAACCAGGTTTACTCAATGTGGTGTGTGGATCACATCTACATTTCCCTAAAATGTGGAGTACAGGGGTCTCCATGGACATATTGGCCGTTCGTGTACCTCATAGAGGAGGTCTAGATAAATTGTTTCTCTGGCTTAAAATTGGTACACCTTTTGCTGGTGTTTGTCGTCCTTTGGATGTCTTGGATGTGAGTTCTTCTTCAGGAACATGAACATGCCTGTATTTTCTTCTTCTAGTCATCTTGCCTTACTCTCCTTGGTGTTGTCTCTGAAGCACGCTGGCTCGTGGTGATAGAGCTGTGAGCCTTTAACATCCTAACAAAAGCTTTTGCCTCATTCAGTCACAACAACGCGGGCCCTGGCCCTTGGCCCTGACTCTATGTCTGTATGTGGTCTCATCAAACTCAGCAGGCAATGCTCTTTACCACAGAGCCATCTCTCTTGCCTCTTCCTTGTGGTGCCACTAGAGGGCGCCAAACCTCCTTTTGAGAGCAATTATTTGGTAGCCAGGAATCGAACTTCTGACCTTCGGAAGGGCAGCCAATGTTCTTAAGCAGTGACCTATCTCTCCAGCTTTTCTTACTGTAGCCAAAAGAGGGCACAAGACCTCAAGGCAGATGGTTGTGAATCATTATGTGGTTGCCTGCAATTGATTTCAGGAGGTTCTAAGAGCAGGCAATGCTCTTAAGCACTGAACCATCGATCATGCCTCTTCTTTTTTGCCAGTAAAGGGCACCAAATCTACCTTTTGAGAGCAATTATGGGATTGCCAGGAATGGAACTTCTGACCTTTGGAAGGGCAGCCAAAGCTCTTATCCACTGAGCTAACACCCCAGCTCTTATTTTTGTATCGAAAAGAGGGCACAAGACCTAATTGCAGATGGTTGTGAGCCATTATGTGGTTGCCTGGAATTGAATTCAGGAGGTTGGAAGAGGAGGCAATGATCTTAACCACGGAGCCATCTCTCATGCCTCTTCCTTATGTTGCCAGTAGAGGGCACCAAACCTCCTTTTGAGAGCAATTATGTGATTTCCAGGAATCGAACTTCTGACCTTTGGAAGAGCAGGCAATGCTCTTAACCACTGAGCCATCTCTCCAACCCGTTTTTCAACTTCTTTTACTAAACCAGCTTTAGTCAATGTGGTGTGTGGATCACATCTCCATTTCCCTGACATGTGGAGTACAGGGGTCTGCATGGACCTATTGGCCATTCATGTACCTCATAGAGGAGGTCTAGATAAATTGTTTCTCTGGCTTTAAATAGGTTAACATTTTGCTGGTGTTTGTAGTCCTTTGATTGTCTTGGATATGAGTTCTTCTTCAGGCACATGAACATGCCAATATTTTCTTCTTCTAGCCATCTTGCCTTACTCTCCTTGGTGTTGTCTCTGAAGCACGCTGGCTCATGGTGATAGAGCTGTGAGTCTTTAACATCCTAACAAGAGCTTTTGCCTCATTCAGTCACAGCAACGTGGGCCCTGGCCCTGTGCCCCGACTCTATGTCTGTTCTTGGCCTCATCAAACTCAGCAGGCAGAGCTCTTTACCACAGAGCCATCTTTCCTGCCTCTTCCTTGTGGTGCCACTAGAGGGCGCCAAACCTCCTTTTGAGAGCAATTACGTGGTTCCCAGGAATCGAACTTCTGACCTTTGGAAGGGCAACCAATGCTCTTAACCACTGAGCTGTCTCTCCAGCTCTTCTTACTGTAGCCAAAAGAGGGCACAAGAACTCATGGCAGATGGTTGTGACCCATTATGTGGTCGCCTGGAATTGAATTCAGGAGGTTGGAAGAGCAGGCAATTCTCTTAACCATTGAGCCATCTCTCTTGCATCTTCCTTCTCTTGCCAGTAGAGGGCACCAAACCTCCTTTTGAGAGCAATTATGTGGTTGCCAGGAATCGAACTTCTGACCTTTGGAAGGGCAGGCAAAGCTCTTAACCACTGAGCTATATCCCCAGCTCTTCTTTCTGTATCCAAAAGAGGGCACAAGTCCTCATTGAGGATGGTTGTGAGCCATTATGTGGTTGCCTGGAATTCAGTTCAGGTGGTTGGAAGAGCAGGCAATGTTCTTAACCACTGAGCCATCTCTCCAACCCGTTTTTCAACTTCTTGAACTAAACCAGGTTTACTCAATGTGGTGTGTGGATCATATCTGCATTCCACTAACATGTGGAGTACAGGGGTCTCCATGGACCTATTGGCCGTTCGTGTACCTCCTAGAGGAGGTCTAGATAAATTGTTTCTCTGGCTTAAAATTGGTACACCTTTTGCTGGTGTTTGTTGTCCTTTGGATGTCCTGGATGTGAGTTCTTCTTCAGGAACATGAACATGCCTGTATTTTCTTCTTCTAGTCATCCTGCCTTATTCTCCTTGGTGTTGTCTCTGAAGCACGCTGGCTCGTGGTGATAGAGCTGTGAGCCTTTAACATCCTAACAAAAGCTTTTGCCTCATTCAGTCACAACAACGCGGGCCCTGGCCCTTGGCCCTGACTCTATGTCTGTATGTGGTCTCATCAAACTCAGCAGGCAATGCTCTTTACCACAGAGCCATCTCTCTTGCCTCTTCCTTGTGGTGCCACTAGAGGGCGCCAAACCTCCTTTTGAGAGCAATTATTTGGTAGCCAGGAATCGAACTTCTGACCTTCGGAAGGGCAGCCAATGTTCTTAACCACTGACCTATCTCTCCAGCTTTTCTTACTGTAGCCAAAAGAGGGCACAAGACCTCATGGCAGATGGCTGTGAATCATTATGTGATTGCCTGCAATTGATTTCAGGAGGTTCTAAGAGCAGGCAATGCTCTTAAGCACTGAACCATCTCTCATGCCTCTTCTTTTTTGCCAGTAAAGGGCACCAAATCTACCTTTTGAGCGCAATTATGGGATTGCCAGGAATGGAACTTCTGACGTTTGGAAGGGCAGCCAAAGCTCTTATCCACTGAGCTAACACCCCAGCTCTTATTTTTGTATCCAAAAGAGGGCACAAGACCTCATTGCAGATGGTTGTGAGCCATTATGTGGTTGCCTGGAATTGAATTCAGGAGGTTGGAAGAGGAGGCAATGATCTTAACCACGGAGCCATCTCTCATGCCTCTTCCTTATGTTGCCAGTAGAGGGCACCAAACCTCCTTTTGAGAGCAATTATGTGATTTCCAGGAATCGAACTTCTGACCTTTGGAAGAGCAGGCAATGCTCTTAACCACTGAGCCATCTCTCCAACCCGTTTTTCAACTTCTTTTACTAAACCAGCTTTAGTCAATGTGGTGTGTGGATCACATCTCCATTTCCCTGACGTGTGGAGTACAGGGGTCTGCATGGACCTATTGGCCATTCATGTACCTCATAGAGGACGTCTAGATAAATTGTTTCTCTGGCTTTAAATAGGTTAACATTTTGCTGGTGTTTGTAGTCCTTTGATTGTCTTGGATATGAGTTCTTCTTCAGGCACATGAACATGCCAGTATTTTCTTCTTCTAGCCATCTTGCCTTACTCTCCTTGGTGTTGTCTCTGAAGCACGCTGGCTCATGGTGATAGAGCTGTGAGTCTTTAACATCCTAACAAGAGCTTTTGCCTCATTCAGTCACAACAACGTGGGCCCTGGCCCTGTGCCCCGACTCTATGTCTGTTCTTGGCCTCATCAATCTCAGCAGGCAGAGCTCTTTACCACAGAGCCATCTTTCCTGCCTCTTCCTTGTGGTGCCACTAGAGGGCGCCAAACCTCCTTTTGAGAGCAATTACGTGGTTCCCAGGAATCGAACTTCTGACCTTTGGAAGGGCAACCAATGCTCTTAACCACTGAGCTGTCTCTCCAGCTCTTCTTACTGTAGCCAAACGAGGGCACAAGACCTCATGGCAGATGGTTGTGACCCGTTATGTGGACGCCTGGAATTGAATTCAGGAGGTTGGAAGAGCAGGCAATTCTCTTAACCATTGAGCTATCTCTCTTGCATCTTCCTTCTGTTGCCAGTAGAGGGCACCAAACCTCCTTTTGAGAGCAATTATGTGGTTGCCAGGAATCGAACTTCTGACCTTTGGAAGGGCAGGCAAAGCTCTTAACCACTGAGCTATCTCCCCAGCTCTTCTTTCTGTATCCCAAAGAGGGCACAAGACCTCATTGCAGATGGTTGTGAGCCATTATGTGGTTGCCTGGAATTCAGTTCAGGAGGTTGGAAGAGCAGGCAATGTTCTTAACCACTGAGCCATCTCTCCAACCCGTTTTTCAACTTCTTGAACTAAACCAGGTTTACTCAATGTGGTGTGTGGATCATATCTGCATTCCACTAACATGTAGAGTACAGGGGTCTCCATGGACATATTGGCCGTTCGCGTACCTCATAGATGAAGTCTAGAAAAATTGTTTGTCTGGCTTTAAATTGGTAAACCTTTTGCTGGTGTTTGTCGTCCTTTGGATGTCTTGGATGTGAGTTTTCTTAAGGAACATGAACATGCCTGTATTTTCTTCTTCTAACCATCTTTCCTCATTCTGCTTGGTGGTGTCCCTGAAGCATGCAGGCTCATGCTGATAGAGCTGTGAGTCTTTATTATCCTAACAAAATGTGTTGCCTGATTCTGAGACAAAAATGTGGGCCCTGGCTATATGTGTCCACTTGGCCTCATCAACCTCAGAAGGCAATGCTCTTAACCACTGAGCCATCTCTCCTGCCTCTTCCTTCTGTTGCGAGTAGAGGGCACCAAACCTCATTTTGAGAGCAATTATGTGATTTCCAGGAATCGAACTTCTGAACTTTGGAAGAGCAGGCAATCTTCTTAACCACTGAGCCATCTCTCCTGCCTCTCCCCTCTGTTGCCAGTAGAGGGCACCAAACCTCATTTTGAGAGCAACTATGTGATTCCCAGGAATCGAACTTCTGAACTTTGGAAGAGCAGGCAATGCTCTTAACCACTGAGCCATCTCTCCAACCCGTTTTTCAACTTCTTTTACTAAACCAGGTTTACTCAATGTGGTGTGTGGATCACATCTCCATTTCCCTGACATGTGGAGTACAGGGGTCTCCGTGGACATATTGGCCGTTCGTGTACCTCATAGAGGAGGTCTAGATAAATTGTTTCCCTGGCTTAAAATTGGTACACCTTTTGCTGGTGTTTGTCGTCCTTTGGATGTCTTGGATGTGAGTTCTTCTTCAGGAACATGAACATGCCTGTATTTTCTTCTTCTAGTCATCTTGCCTTACTCTCCTTGGTGTTGTCTCTGAAGCACGCTGTCTCGTGGTGATAGAGCTGTGAGCCTTTAACATCCTAACAAAAGCTTTTGCCTCATTCAGTCACAACAACGCGGTCCCTGGCCCTTGGCCCTGACTCTATGTCTGTATGTGGTCTCATCAAACTAAGCAGGCAATGCTCTTTACCACAGAGCCATCTCTCTTGCCTCTTCCTTGTGGTGCCACTAGAGGGCGCCAAACCTCCTTTTGAGAGCAATTATTTGGTAGCCAGGAATCGAACTTCTGACCTTCGGAAGGGCAGCCAATGTTCTTAACCACTGACCTATCTCTCCAGCTTTTCTTACTGTAGCCAAAAGACGGCACAAGACCTCAAGGCAGATGGTTGTGAATCATTATGTGGTTGCCTGCAATTGATTTCAGGAGGTTCTAAGAGCAGGCAATGCTCTTAAGCACTGAACCATCTCTCATGCCTCTTCTTTTTTGCCAGTAAAGGGCACCAAATCTACGTTTGAGAGCAATTATGGGATTGCCAGGAATGGAACTTCTGACCTTTGGAAGGGCAGCCAAAGCTCTTATCCACTGAGCTAACACCCCAGCTCTTATTTTTGTATCGAAAAGAGGGCACAAGACCTAATTGCAGATGGTTGTGAGCCATTATGTGGTTGCCTGGAATTGAATTCAGGAGGTTGGAAGAGGAGGCAATGATCTTAACCACGGAGCCATCTCTCATGCCTCTTCCTTATGTTGCCAGTAGAGGGCACCAAACCTCCTTTTGAGAGCAATTATGTGATTTCCAGGAATCGAACTTCTGACCTTTGGAAGAGCAGGCAATGCTCTTAACCACTGAGCCATCTCTCCAACCCGTTTTTCAACTTCTTTTACTAAACCAGCTTTAGTCAATGTGGTGTGTGGATCACATCTCCATTTCCCTGACATGTGGAGTACAGGGGTCTGCATGGAACTATTGGCCATTCATGTACCTCATAGAGGAGGTCTAGATAAATTGTTTCTCTGGCTTTAAATAGGTTAACATTTTGCTGGTGTTTGTAGTCCTTTGATTGTCTTGGATATGAGTTCTTCTTCAGGCACATGAACATGCCAATATTTTCTTCTTCTAGCCATCTTGCCTTACTCTCCTTGGTGTTGTCTCTGAAGCACGCTGGCTCATGGTGATAGAGCTGTGAGTCTTTAACATCCTAACAAGAGCTTTTGCCTCATTCAGTCACAGCAACGTGGGCCCTGGCCCTGTGCCCCGACTCTATGTCTGTTCTTGGCCTCATCAAACTCAGCAGACAGAGCTCTTTACCACAGAGCTATCTTTCCTGCCTCTTCCTTGTGGTGCCACTAGAGGGCGCCAAATCTCCTTTTGAGCGGAATTACGTGGTTCCCAGGAATCGAACTTCTGACCTTTGGAAGGGCAACCAATGCTCTTAACCACTGAGCTGTCTCTCCAGCTCTTCTTACTGTAGCCAAAAGAGGGCACAAGACCTCATGGCAGATGGTTGTGACCCATTATGTGGTCGCCTGGAATTGAATTCAGGAGGTTGGAAGAGCAGGCAATTCTCTTAACCATTGAGCCATCTCTCTTGCATCTTCCTTCTGTTGCCAGTAGAGGGCACCAAACCTCCTTTTGAGAGCAATTATGTGGTTGCCAGGAATCGAACTTCTGACCTTTGGAAGGGCAGGCAAAGCTCTTAACCACTGAGCTATATCCCCAGCTCTTCTTTCTGTATCCAAAAGAGGGCACAAGACCTCATTGCAGATGGTTGTGAGCCATTATGTGGTTGCCTGGAATTCAGTTCAGGTGGTTGGAAGAGCAGGCAATGTTCTTAACCACTGAGCCATCTCTCCAACCCCTTTTTCAACTTCTTGAACTAAACCAGGTTTACTCAATGTGGTGTGTGGATCATATCTGCATTCCACTAACATGTGGAGTACAGGGGTCTCCATGGACCTATTGGCCGTTCGTGTACCTCATAGAGGAGGTCTAGATAAATTGTTTCTCTGGCTTAAAATTGGTACACCTTTTGCTGGTGTTTGTCGTCCTTTGGATGTCTTGGATGTGAGTTCTTCTTCAGGAACATGAACATGCCTGTATTTTCTTCTTCTATCATCCTGCCTTACTCTCCTTGGTGTTGTCTCTGAAGCACGCTGGCTCGTGGTGATAGAGCTGTGAGCCTTTAACATCCTAACAAAAGCTTTTGCCTCATTCAGTCACAACAACGCGGTCCCTGGCCCTTGGCCCTGACTCTATGTCTGTATGTGGTCTCATCAAACTCAGCAGGCAATGCTCTTTACCACAGAGCCATCTCTCTTGCCTCTTCCTTGTGGTGCCACTAGAGGGCGCCAAACCTCCTTTTGAGAGCAATTATTTGGTAGCCAGGAATCGAACTTCTGACCTTCGGAAGGGCAGCCAATGTTCTTAACCACTGACCTATCTCTCCAGCTTTTCTTACTGTAGCCAAAAGAGGGCACAAGACCTCATGGCAGATGGTTGTGAATCATTATGTGGTTGCCTGCAATTGATATCAGGAGGTTCTAAGAGCAGGCAATGCTCTTAAGCACTGAACCATCTCTCATGCCTCTTCTTTTTTGCCAGTAAAGGGCACCAAATCTACCTTTTGAGAGCAATTATGGGATTGCCAGGAATGGAACTTCTGACCTTTGGAAGGGCAGCCAAAGCTCTTATCCACTGAGCTAACACCCCAGCTCTTATTTTTGTATCCAAAAGAGGGCACAAGACCTCATTGCAGATGGTTGTGAGCCATTATGTGGTTGCCTGGAATTGAATTCAGGAGGTTGGAAGAGGAGGCAATGATCTTAACCACGGAGCCATCTCTCATGCCTCTTCCTTATGTTGCCAGTAGAGGGCACCAAACCTCCTTTTGAGAGCAATTATGTGATTTCCAGGAATCGAACTTCTGACCTTTGGAAGAGCAGGCAATGCTCTTAACCACTGAGCCATCTCTCCAACCCGTTTTTCAACTTCTTTTACTAAACCAGCTTTAGTCAACGTGGTGTGTGGATCACATCTCCATTTCCCTGACGTGTGGAGTACAGGGGTCTGCATGGACCTATTGGCCATTCATGTACCTCATAGAGGAGGTCTAGATAAATTGTTTCTCTGGCTTTAAATAGGTTAACATTTTGCTGGTGTTTGTAGTCCTTTGATTGTCTTGGATATGAGTTCTTCTTCAGGCACATGAACATGCCAGTATTTTCTTCTTCTAGCCATCTTGCCTTACTCTCCTTGGTGTTGTCTCTGAAGCACGCTGGCTCATGGTGATAGAGCTGTGAGTCTTTAACATCCTAACAAGAGCTTTTGCCTCATTCAGTCACAACAACGTGGGCCCTGGCCCTGTGCCCCGACTCTATGTCTGTTCTTGGCCTCATCAAACTCAGCAGGGAGAGCTCTTTAGCACAGAGCCATCTTTCCTGCCTCTTCCTTGTGGTGCCACTAGAGGGCGCCAAACCTCCTTTTGAGAGCAATTACGTGGTTCCCAGGAATCGAACTTCTGACCTTTGGAAGGGCAGGCAAAGCTCTTAACCACTGAGCTATCTCCCCAGCTCTTCTTTCTGTATCCCAAAGAGGGCACAAGACCTCATTGCAGATAGTTGTGAGCCATTATGTGGTTGCCTGGAATTCAGTTCAGGAGGTTGGAAGAGCAGGCAATGTTCTTAACCACTGAGCCATCTCTCCAACCCGTTTTTCAACTTCTTGAACTAAACCAGGTTTACTCAATGTGGTGTGTGGATCATATCTGCATTCCACTAACATGTGGAGTACAGGGGTCTCCATGGACATATTGGCCGTTCGCGTACCTCATAGATGAAGTCTAGAAAAATTGTTTGTCTGGCTTTAAATTGGTAAACCTTTTGCTGGTTTTTGTCGTCCTTTGGATGTCTTGGATGTGAGTTCTTCTTAAGGAACATGAACATGCCTGTATTTTCTTCTTCTAACCATCTTTCCTCATTCTGCTTGGTGGTGTCCCTGAAGCATGCAGGCTCATGCTGATAGAGCTGTGAGTCTTTATTATCCTAACAAAATGTGTTGCCTGATTCTGAGACAACAACGTGGGCCCTGGCTGTATGTGTCCACTTGGCCTCATCAACCTCAGCAGGCAATGCTCTTAACCACTGAGCCATCTCTCCTGCCTCTTCCTTCTGTTGCCAGTAGAGGGCACCAAACCTCATTTTGAGAGCAATTATGTGATTTCCAGGAATCGAACTTCTGAACTTTGGAAGAGCAGGCAATGCTCTTAACCACTGAGCCATCTCTCCTGCCTCTCCCCTCTGTTGACAGTAGAGGGCACCAAACCTCATTTTGAGAGCAACTATGTGATTCCCAGGAATCGAACTTCTGAACTTTGGAAGAGCAGGCATTGCTCTTAACCACTGAGCCATCTCTCCAACCCGTTTTTCAACTTCTTTTACTAAACCAGGTTTACTCAATGTGGTGTGTGGATCACATCTCCATTTCCCTAACATGTGGAGTACAGGGGTCTCCGTGGACCTATTGGCCAATCGTGTACCTCATAGAGGAGGTCTAGATAAATTGTTTCTCTGGCTTAAAATTGGTACAACTTTTGCTGGTGTTTGTCGTCCTTTGGATGTCTTGGATGTGAGTTCTTCTTCAGGAACATGAACATGCCTGTATTTTCTTCTTCTAGTCATCTTGCCTTACTCTCGCTGGTGTTGTCTCTGAAGCACGCTGGCTCGTGGTGATAGAGCTGTGAGCCTTTAACATCCTAACAAAAGCTTTTGCCTCATTCAGTCACAACAACGCGGTCCCTGGCCCTTGGCCCTGACTCTATATCTGTATGTGGTCTCATCAAACTAAGCAGGCAATGCTCTTTACCACAGAGCCATCTCTCTTGCCTCTTCCTTGTGGTGCCACTAGAGGGCGCCAAACCTCCTTTTGAGAGCAATTATTTGGTAGCCAGGAATCGAACTTCTGACCTTCGGAAGGGCAGCCAATGTTCTTAACCACTGACCTATCTCTCCAGCTTTTCTTACTGTAGCCAAAAGACGGCACAAGACCTCAAGGCAGATGGTTGTGAATCATTATGTGGTTGCCTGCAATTGATTTCAGGAGGTTCTAAGAGCAGGCAATGCTCTTAAGCACTGAACCATCTCTCATGCCTCTTCTTTTTTGCCAGTAAAGGGCACCAAATCTACGTTTGAGAGCAATTATGGGATTGCCAGGAATGGAACTTCTGACCTTTGGAAGGGCAGCCAAAGCTCTTATCCACTGAGCTAACACCCCAGCTCTTATTTTTGTATCCAAAAGAGGGCACAAGACCTCATTGCAGATGGTTGTGAGCCATTATGTGGTTGCCTGGAATTGAATTCAGGAGGTTGGAAGAGGAGGCAATGATCTTAACCACGGAGCCATCTCTCATGCCTCTTCCTTATGTTGCCAGTAGAGGGCACCAAACCTCCTTTTGATAGCAATTATGTGATTTCCAGGAATCGAACTTCTGACCTTTGGAAGAGCAGGCAATGCTCTTAACCACTGAGCCATCTCTCCAACCCGTTTTTCAACTTCTTTTACTAAACCAGCTTTAGTCAATGTGGTGTGTGGATCACATCTCCATTTCCCTGACATGTGGAGTACAGGGGTCTGCATGGAACTATTGGCCATTCATGTACCTCATAGAGGAGGTCTAGATAAATTGTTTCTCTGGCTTTAAATAGGTTAACATTTTGCTGGTGTTTGTAGTCCTTTGATTGTCTTGGATATGAGTTCTTCTTCAGGCACATGAACATGCCAATATTTTCTTCTTCTAGCCATCTTGCCTTACTCTCCTTGGTGTTGTCTCTGAAGCACGCTGGCTCATGGTGATAGAGCTGTGAGTCTTTAACATCCTAATAAGAGCTTTTGCCTCATTCAGTCACAGCAACGTGGGCCCTGGCCCTGTGCCCCGACTCTATGTCTGTTCTTGGCCTCATCAAACTCAGCAGACAGAGCTCTTTACCACAGAGCTATCTTTCCTGCCTCTTCCTTGTGGTGCCACTAGAGGGCGCCAAACCTCCTTTTGAGAGGAATTACGTGGTTCCCAGGAATCGAACTTCTGACCTTTGGAAGGGCAACCAATGCTCTTAACCACTGAGCTGTCTCTCCAGCTCTTCTTACTGTAGCCAAAAGAGGGCACAAGACCTCATGGCAGATGGTTGTGACCCATTATGTGGTCGCCTGGAATTGAATTCAGGAGGTTGGAAGAGCAGGCAATTCTCTTAACCATTGAGCCATCTCTCTTGCATCTTCCTTCTGTTGCCAGTAGAGGGCACCAGACCTCCTTTTGAGAGCAATTATGTGGTTGCCAGGAATCGAACTTCTGACCTTTGGAAGGGCAGGCAAAGCTCTTAACCACTGAGCTATCTCCCCAGCTCTTCTTTCTGTATCCAAAAGAGGGCACAAGACCTCATTGCAGATGGTTGTGAGCCATTATGTGGTTGCCTGGAATTCAGTTCAGGAGGTTGGAAGAGCAGGCAATGTTCTTAACCACTGAGCCATCTCTCCAACCCGTTTTTCAACTTCTTGAACTAAACCAGGTTTACTCAATGTGGTGTGTGGATCATATCTGCATTCCACTAACATGTGGAGTACAGGGGTCTCCATGGACATATTGGCCGTTCGCGTACTTCATAGATGAAGTCTAGAAAAATTGTTTGTCTGGCTTTAAATTGGTAAACCTTTTGCTGGTGTTTTTCGTCCTTTGGGTGTCTTGGATGTGAGTTCTTCTTAAGGAACATGAACATGCCTGTATTTTCTTCTTCTAACCATCTTTCCTCATTCTGCTTGGTGGTGTCCCTGAAGCATGCAGGCTCATGCTGATAGAGCTGTGAGTCTTTATTATCCTAACAAAATGTGTTGCCTGATTCTGAGACAACAACGTGGGCCCTGGCTCTATGTGTCCACTTGGCCTCATCAACCTCAGCAGGCAATGCTCTTAACCACTGAGCCATCTCTCCTGCCTCTTCCTTCTGTTGCCAGTAGAGGGCACCAAACCTCATTTTGAGAGCAATTATGTGATTTCCAGGAATCGAACTTCTGAACTTTGGAAGAGCAGGCAATGCTCTTAACCACTGAGCCATCTCTCCTGCCTCTCCTCTCTGTTGCCAGTAGAGGGCACCAAACCTCATTTTGAGAGCAACTATGTGATTCCCAGGAATCGAACTTCTGAACTTTGGAAGAGCAGGCAATGCTCTTAACCACTGAGCCATCTCTCCTGCCTCTCCCCTCTGTTGCCAGTAGAGGGCACCAAACCTCATTTTGAGAGCAACTATGTGATTCCCAGGAATCGAACTTCTGAACTTTGGAAGAGCAGGCAATGCTCTTAACCACTGAGCCATCTCTCCGACCCGTTTTTCAACTTCTTTTACTAAACCATGTTTACTCAATGTGGTTTGTGGATCACATCTCCATTTCCCTAACATGTGGAGTACAGGGGTTTCCGTGGACCTATTGGCCGTTCGTGTACCTCATAGAGGAGGTCTAGATAAATTGTTTCTCTGGCTTAAAATTGGTACACCTTTTGCTGGTGTTTGTCGTCCTTTGGATGTCTTGGATGTGAGTTCTTCTTCAGGAACATGAACATGCCTGTATTTTCTTCTTCTAGTCATCTTGCCGTACTCTCCTTGGTGTTGTCTCTGAAGCACGCTGGCTCGTGGTGATAGAGCTGTGAGCCTTTAACATCCTAACAAAAGCTTTTGCCTCATTCAGTCACAACAACGCGGGCCCTGGCCCTTGGCCCTGACTCTATGTCTGTATGTGGTCTCATCAAACTCAGCAGGCAATGCTCTTTACCACAGAGCCATCTCTCTTGCCTCTTCCTTGTGGTGCCACTAGAGGTCGCCAAACCTCCTTTTGAGAGCAATTATTTGGTAGCCAGGAATCGAACTTCTGACCTTCGGAAGGGCAGCCAATGTTCTTAACCACTGACCTATCTCTCCAGCTTTTCTTACTGTAGCCAAAAGAGGGCACAAGACCTCATGGCAGATGGTTGTGAATCATTATGTGGTTGCCTGCAATTGATTTCAGGAGGTTCTAAGCGCAGGCAATGCTCTTAAGCACTGAACCATCTCTCATGCCTCTTCTTTTTTGCCAGTAAAGGGCACCAAATCTACCTTTTGAGAGCAATTATGGGATTGCCAGGAATGGAACTTCTGACGTTTGGAAGGGCAGCCAAAGCTCTTATCCACTGAGCTAACACCCCAGCTCTTATTTTTGTATCCAAAAGAGGGCACAAGACCTCATTGCAGATGGTTGTGAGCCATTATGTGGTTGCCTGGAATTGAATTCAGGAGGTTGGAAGAGGAGGCAATGATCTTAACCACGGAGCCATCTCTCATGCCTCTTCCTTATGTTGCCAGTAGAGGGCACCAAACCTCCTTTTGAGAGCAATTATGTGATTTCCAGGAATCGAACTTCTGACCTTTGGAAGAGCAGGCAATGCTCTTAACCACTGAGCCATCTCTCCAATCCGTTTTTCAACTTCTTTTACTAAACCAGCTTTAGTCAATGTGGTGTGTGGATCACATCTCCATTTCCCTGACGTGTGGAGTACAGGGGTCTGCATGGACCTATTGGCCATTCATGTACCTCATAGAGGAGGTCTAGATAAATTGTTTCTCTGGCTTTAAATAGGTTAACATTTTGCTGGTGTTTGTAGTCCTTTGATTGTCTTGGATATGAGTTCTTCTTCAGGCACATGAACATGCCAGTATTTTCTTCTCCTAGCCATCTTGCCTTACTCTCCTTGGTGTTGTCTCTGAAGCACGCTGGCTCATGGTGATAGAGCTGTGAGTCTTTAACATCCTAACAAGAGCTTTTGCCTCATTCAGTCACAACAACGTGGGCCCTGGCCCTGTGCCCCGACTCTATGTCTGTTCTTGGCCTCATCAAACTCAGCAGGCAAAGCTCTTTACCACAGAGCCATCTTTCCTGCCTCTTCCTTGTGGTGCCACTAGAGGGCGCCAAACCTCCTTTTGAGAGCAATTACGTGGTTCCCAGGAATCGAACTTCTGACCTTTGGAAGGGCAACCAATGCTCTTAACCACTGAGCTGTCTCTCCAGCTCTTCTTACTGTAGCCAAACGAGGGCACAAGACCTCATGGCAGATGGTTGTGACCCGTTATGTGGTCGCCTGGAATTGAATTCAGGAGGTTGGAAGAGCAGGCAATTCTCTTAACCATTGAGCCATCTCTCTTGCATCTTCCTTCTGTTGCCAGTAGAGGGCACCAAACCTCCTTTTGAGAGCAATTATGTGGTTGCCAGGAATCGAACTTCTGACCTTTGGAAGGGCAGGCAAAGCTCTTAACCACTGAGCTATCTCCCCAGCTCTTCTTTCTGTATCCAAAAGAGGGCACAAGACCTCATTGCAGATGGTTGTGAGCCATTATGTGGTTGCCTGGAATTCAGTTCAGGAGGTTGGAAGAGCAGGCAATGTTCTTAACCACTGAGCCATCTCTCTAACCCGTTTTTCAACTTCTTGAACTAAACCATTTTTACTCAATGTGGTGTGTGGATCATATCTGCATTCCACTAACATGTGGAGTACAGGGGTCTCCATGGACATATTGGCCGTTCGCGTACCTCATAGATGAAGTCTAGATAAATTGTTTGTCTGGCTTTAAATTGGTAAACCTTTTGCTGGTGTTTGTCGTCCTTTGGATGTCTTGGATGTGAGTTCTTCTTAAGGAACATGAACATGCCTGTATTTTCTTCTTCTAACCATCTTTCCTCATTCTGCTTGGTGGTGTCCCTGAAGCATGCAGGCTCATGCTGATAGAGCTGTGAGTCTTTATTATCCTAACAAAATGTGTTGCCTGATTCTGAGACAACAACGTGGGCCCTGGCTGTATGTGTCCACTTGGCCTCATCAACCTCAGCAGGCAATGCTCTTAACCACTGAGCCATCTCTCCTGCCTCTTCCTTCTGTTGCCAGTAGAGGGCACCAAACCTCATTTTGAGAGCAATTATGTGATTTCCAGGAATCGAACTTCTGAACTGTGGAAGAGCAGGCAATGCTCTTAACCACTGAGCCATCTCTCCTGCCTCTCCCATCTGTTGCCAGTAGAGGGCACCAAACTTCATTTTGAGAGCAACTATGTGATTCCCAGGAATCGAACTTCTGACCTTTGGAAGAACAGGCAATGCTCTTAACCACTGAGCCATCTCTCCGACCCGTTTTTCAACTTCTTTTACTAAACCAGGTTTACTCAATGTGGTGTGTGGATCACATCTCCATTTCCCTAACACGTGGAGTACAGGGGTCTCCGTGGACCTATTGGCCGTTCGTGTACCTCATAGAGGAGGTCTAGATAAATTGTTTCTCTGGCTTAAAATTGGTACACCTTTTGCTGGTGTTTGTCGTCCTTTGGATGTCTTGGATGTGAGTTCTTCTTCAGGAACATGAACATGCCTGTATTTTCTTCTTCTAGTCATCTTGCCTTACTCTCCTTGGTGTTGTCTCTGAAGCACGCTGGCTCGTGGTGATAGAGCTGTGAGCCTTTAACATCCTAACAAAAGCTTTTGCCTCATTCAGTCACAACAACGCGGGCCCTGGCCCTTGGCCCTGACTCTATGTCTGTATGTGGTCTCATCAAACTCAGCAGGCAATGCTCTTTACCACAGAGCCATCTCTCTTGCCTCTTCCTTGTGGTGCCACTAGAGGGCGCCAAACCTCCTTTTGAGAGCAATTATTTGGTAGCCAGGAATCGAACTTCTGACCTTCGGAAGGGCAGCCAATGTTCTTAACCACTGACCTATCTCTCCAGCTTTTCTTACTGTAGCCAAAAGAGGGCACAAGACCTCATGGCAGATGGTTGTGAATCATTATGTGGTTGCCTGCAATTGATTTCAGGAGGTTCTAAGAGCAGGCAATGCTCTTAAGCACTGAACCATCTCTCATGCCTCTTCTTTTTTGCCAGTAAAGGGCACCAAATCTACCTTTTGAGAGCAATTATGGGATTGCCAGGAATGGAACTTCTGACGTTTGGAAGGGCAGCCAAAGCTCTTATCCACTGAGCTAACACCCCAGCTCTTATTTTTGTATCCAAAAGAGGGCACAAGACCTCATTGCAGATGGTTGTGAGCCATTATGTGGTTGCCTGGAATTGAATTCAGGAGGTTGGAAGAGGAGGCAATGATCTTAACCACGGAGCCATCTCTCATGCCTCTTCCTTATGTTGCCAGTAGAGGGCACCAAACCTCCTTTTGAGAGCAATTATGTGATTTCCAGGAATCGAACTTCTGACCTTTGGAAGAGCAGGCAATGCTCTTAACCACTGAGCCATCTCTCCAACCCGTTTTTCAACTTCTTTTACTAAACCAGCTTTAGTCAATGCGGTGTGTGGATCACATCTCCATTTCCCTGACGTGTGGAGTACAGGGGTCTGCATGGACCTATTGGCCATTCATGTACCTCATAGAGGAGGTCTAGATAAATTGTTTCTCTGGCTTTAAATAGGTTAACATTTTGCTGGTGTTTGTAGTCCTTTGATTGTCTTGGATATGAGTTCTTCTTCAGGCACATGAACATGCCAGTATTTTCTTCTCCTAGCCATCTTGCCTTACTCTCCTTGGTGTTGTCTCTGAAGCACGCTGGCTCATGGTGATAGAGCTGTGAGTCTTTAACATCCTAACAAAAGCTTTTGCCTCATTCAGTCACAACAACGTGGGCCCTGGCCCTGTGCCCCGACTCTATGTCTGTTCTTGGCCTCATCAAACTCAGCAGGCAAAGCTCTTTACCACAGAGCCATCGTTCCTGCCTCTTCCTTGTGGTGCCACTAGAGGGCGCCAAACCTCCTTTTGAGAGCAATTACGTGGTTCCCAGGAATCGAACTTCTGACCTTTGGAAGGGCAACCAATGCTCTTAACCACTGAGCTGTCTCTCCAGCTCTTCTTACTGTAGCCAAACGAGGGCACAAGACCTCATGGCAGATGGTTGTGACCCGTTATGTGGTCGCATGGAATTGAATTCAGGAGGTTGGAAGAGCAGGCAATTCTCTTAACCATTGAGCCATCTCTCTTGCATCTTCCTTCTGTTGCCAGTAGAGGGCACCAAACCTCCTTTTGAGAGCAATTATGTGGTTGCCAGGAATCGAACTTCTGACCTTTGGAAGGGCAGGCAAAGCTCTTAACCACTGAGCTATCTCCCCAGCTCTTCTTTCTGTATCCAAAAGAGGGCACAAGACCTCATTGCAGATGGTTGTGAGCCATTATGTGGTTGCCTGGAATTCAGTTCAGGAGGTTGGAAGAGCAGGCAATGTTCTTAACCACTGAGCCATCTCTCCAACCCGTTTTTCAACTTCTTGAACTAAACCAGGTTTACTCAATGTGGTGTGTGGATCATATCTGCATTCCACTAACATGTGGAGTACAGGGGTCTCCATGGACATATTGGCCGTTCGCGTACTTCATAGATGAAGTCTAGAAAAATTGTTTGTCTGGCTTTAAATTGGTAAACCTTTTGCTGGTGTTTTTCGTCCTTTGGGTGTCTTTGATGTGAGTTCTTCTTAAGGAACATGAACATGCCTGTATTTTCTTCTTCTAACCATCTTTCCTCATTCTGCTTGGTGGTGTCCCTGAAGCATGCAGGCTCATGCTGATAGAGCTGTGAGTCTTTATTATCCTAACAAAATGTGTTGCCTGATTCTGAGACAACAACGTGGGCCCTGGCTCTATGTGTCCACTTGGCCTCATCAACCTCAGCAGGCAATGCTCTTAACCACTGAGCCATCTCTCCTGCCTCTTCCTTCTGTTGCCAGTAGAGGGCACCAAACCTCATTTTGAGAGCAATTATGTGATTTCCAGGAATCGAACTTCTGAACTTTGGAAGAGCAGGCAATGCTCTTAACCACTGAGCCATCTCTCCTGCCTCTCCTCTCTGTTGCCAGTAGAGGGCACCAAACCTCATTTTGAGAGCAACTATGTGATTCCCAGGAATCGAACTTCTGAACTTTGGAAGAGCAGGCAATGCTCTTAACCACTGAGCCATCTCTCCTGCCTCTCCCCTCTGTTGCCAGTAGAGGGCACCAAACCTCATTTTGAGAGCAACTATGTGATTCCCAGGAATCGAACTTCTGAACTTTGGAAGAGCAGGCAATGCTCTTAACCACTGAGCCATCTCTCCGACCCGTTTTTCAACTTCTTTTACTAAACCATGTTTACTCAATGTGGTTTGTGGATCACATCTCCATTTCCCTAACATGTGGAGTACAGGGTTCTCCGTGGACCTATTGGCCGTTCGTGTACCTCATAGAGGAGGTCTAGATAAATTGTTTCTCTGGCTTAAAATTGGTACACCTTTTGCTGGTGTTTGTCGTCCTTTGGATGTCTTGGATGTGAGTTCTTCTTCAGGAACATGAACATGCCTGTATTTTCTTCTTCTAGTCATCTTGCCTTACTCTCCTTGGTGTTGTCTCTGAAGCACGCTGGCTCGTGGTGATAGAGCTGTGAGCCTTTAACATCCTAACAAAAGCTTTTGCCTCATTCAGTCACAACAACGCGGGCCCTGGCCCTTGGCCCTGACTCTATGTCTGTATGTGGTCTCATCAAACTCAGCAGGCAATGCTCTTTACCACAGAGCCATCTCTCTTGCCTCTTCCTTGTGGTGCCACTAGAGGTCGCCAAACCTCCTTTTGAGAGCAATTATTTGGTAGCCAGGAATCGAACTTCTGACCTTCGGAAGGGCATCCAATGTTCTTAACCACTGACCTATCTCTCCAGCTTTTCTTACTGTAGCCAAAAGAGGGCACAAGACCTCATGGCAGATGGTTGTGAATCATTATGTGGTTGCCTGCAATTGATTTCAGGAGGTTCTAAGCGCAGGCAATGCTCTTAAGCACTGAACCATCTCTCATGCCTCTTCTTTTTTGCCAGTAAAGGGCACCAAATCTACCTTTTGAGAGCAATTATGGGATTGCCAGGAATGGAACTTCTGACGTTTGGAAGGGCAGCCAAAGCTCTTATCCACTGAGCTAACACCCCAGCTCTTATTTTTGTATCCAAAAGAGGGCACAAGACCTCATTGCAGATGGTTGTGAGCCATTATGTGGTTGCCTGGAATTGAATTCAGGAGGTTGGAAGAGGAGGCAATGATCTTAACCACGGAGCCATCTCTCATGCCTCTTCCTTATGTTGCCAGTAGAGGGCACCAAACCTCCTTTTGAGAGCAATTATGTGATTTCCAGGAATCGAACTTCTGACCTTTGGAAGAGCAGGCAATGCTCTTAACCACTGAGCCATCTCTCCAATCCGTTTTTCAACTTCTTTTACTAAACCAGCTTTAGTCAATGTGGTGTGTGGATCACATCTCCATTTCCCTGACGTGTGGAGTACAGGGGTCTGCATGGACCTATTGGCCATTCATGTACCTCATAGAGGAGGTCTAGATAAATTGTTTCTCTGGCTTTAAATAGGTTAACATTTTGCTGGTGTTTGTAGTCCTTTGATTGTCTTGGATATGAGTTCTTCTTCAGGCACATGAACATGCCAGTATTTTCTTCTCCTAGCCATCTTGCCTTACTCTCCTTGGTGTTGTCTCTGAAGCACGCTGGCTCATGGTGATAGAGCTGTGAGTCTTTAACATCCTAACAAGAGCTTTTGCCTCATTCAGTCACAACAACGCGGGCCCTGGCCCTTGGACCTGACTCTATGTCTGCATGTGGTCTCATCAAACTCAGCAGGCAAAGCTCTTTACCACAGAGCCATCTTTTTTGCCTCTTCCTTGTGGTGCCACTAGAGGGCGCCAAACCTCCTTTTGAGAGCAATTACGTGGTTCCCAGGAATCGAACTTCTGACCTTTGGAAGGGCAACCAATGCTCTTAACCACTGAGCTGTCTCTCCAGCTCTTCTTACTGTAGCCAAACGAGGGCACAAGACCTCATGGCAGATGGTTGTGACCCGTTATGTGGTCGCATGGAATTGAATTCAGGAGGTTGGAAGAGCAGGCAATTCTCTTAACCATTGAGCCATCTCTCTTGCATCTTCCTTCTGTTGCCAGTAGAGGGCACCAGACCTCCTTTTGAGAGCAATTATGTGGTTGCCAGGAATCGAACTTCTGACCTTTGGAAGGGCAGGCAAAGCTCTTAACCACTGAGCTATCTCCCCAGCTCTTCTTTCTGTATCCAAAAGAGGGCACAAGACCTCATTGCAGATGGTTGTGAGCCATTATGTGGTTGCCTGGAATTCAGTTCAGGAGGTTGGAAGAGCAGGCAATGTTCTTAACCACTGAGCCATCTCTCCAACCCGTTTTTCAACTTCTTGAACTAAACCAGGTTTACTCAATGTGGTGTGTGGATCATATCTGCATTCCACTAACATGTGGAGTACAGGGGTCTCCATGGACATATTGGCCGTTCGCGTACTTCATAGATGAAGTCTAGAAAAATTGTTTGTCTGGCTTTAAATTGGTAAACCTTTTGCTGGTGTTTTTCGTCCTTTGGGTGTCTTGGATGTGAGTTCTTCTTAAGGAACATGAACATGCCTGTATTTTCTTCTTCTAACCATCTTTCCTCATTCTGCTTGGTGGTGTCCCTGAAGCATGCAGGCTCATGCTGATAGAGCTGTGAGTCTTTATTATCCTAACAAAATGTGTTGCCTGATTCTGAGACAACAACGTGGGCCCTGGCTCTATGTGTCCACTTGGCCTCATCAACCTCAGCAGGCAATGCTCTTAACCACTGAGCCATCTCTCCTGCCTCTTCCTTCTGTTGCCAGTAGAGGGCACCAAACCTCATTTTGAGAGCAATTATGTGATTTCCAGGAATCGAACTTCTGAACTTTGGAAGAGCAGGCAATGCTCTTAACCACTGAGCCATCTCTCCTGCCTCTCCTCTCTGTTGCCAGTAGAGGGCACCAAACCTCATTTTGAGAGCAACTATGTGATTCCCAGGAATCGAACTTCTGAACTTTGGAAGAGCAGGCAATGCTCTTAACCACTGAGCCATCTCTCCTGCCTCTCCCCTCTGTTGCCAGTAGAGGGCACCAAACCTCATTTTGAGAGCAACTATGTGATTCCCAGGAATCGAACTTCTGAACTTTGGAAGAGCAGGCAATGCTCTTAACCACTGAGCCATCTCTCCGACCCGTTTTTCAACTTCTTTTACTAAACCATGTTTACTCAATGTGGTTTGTGGATCACATCTCCATTTCCCTAACACGTGGAGTACAGGGGTCTCCGTGGACCTATTGGCCGTTCGTGTACCTCATAGAGGAGGTCTAGATAAATTGTTTCTCTGGCTTAAAATTGGTACACCTTTTGCTGGTGTTTGTCGTCCTTTGGATGTCTTGGATGTGAGTTCTTCTTCAGGAACATGAACATGCCTGTATTTTCTTCTTCTAGTCATCTTGCCGTACTCTCCTTGGTGTTGTCTCTGAAGCACGCTGGCTCGTGGTGATAGAGCTGTGAGCCTTTAACATCCTAACAAAAGCTTTTGCCTCATTCAGTCACAACAACGCGGGCCCTGGCCCTTGGCCCTGACTCTATGTCTGTATGTGGTCTCATCAAACTCAGCAGGCAATGCTCTTTACCACAGAGCCATCTCTCTTGCCTCTTCCTTGTGGTGCCACTAGAGGTCGCCAAACCTCCTTTTGAGAGCAATTATTTGGTAGCCAGGAATCGAACTTCTGACCTTCGGAAGGGCAGCCAATGTTCTTAACCACTGACCTATCTCTCCAGCTTTTCTTACTGTAGCCAAAAGAGGGCACAAGACCTCATGGCAGATGGTTGTGAATCATTATGTGGTTGCCTGCAATTGATTTCAGGAGGTTCTAAGCGCAGGCAATGCTCTTAAGCACTGAACCATCTCTCATGCCTCTTCTTTTTTGCCAGTAAAGGGCACCAAATCTACGTTTTGAGAGCAATTATGGGATTGCCAGGAATGGAACTTCTGACGTTTGGAAGGGCAGCCAAAGCTCTTATCCACTGAGCTAACACCCCAGCTCTTATTTTTGTATCCAAAAGAGGGCACAAGACCTCATTGCAGATGGTTGTGAGCCATTATGTGGTTGCCTGGAATTGAATTCAGGAGGTTGGAAGAGGAGGCAATGATCTTAACCACGGAGCCATCTCTCATGCCTCTTCCTTATGTTGCCAGTAGAGGGCACCAAACCTCCTTTTGAGAGCAATTATGTGATTTCCAGGAATCGAACTTCTGACCTTTGGAAGAGCAGGCAATGCTCTTAACCACTGAGCCATCTCTCCAATCCGTTTTTCAACTTCTTTTACTAAACCAGCTTTAGTCAATGTGGTGTGTGGATCACATCTCCATTTCCCTGACGTGTGGAGTACAGGGGTCTGCATGGACCTATTGGCCATTCATGTACCTCATAGAGGAGGTCTAGATAAATTGTTTCTCTGGCTTTAAATAGGTTAACATTTTGCTGGTGTTTGTAGTCCTTTGATTGTCTTGGATATGAGTTCTTCTTCAGGCACATGAACATGCCAGTATTTTCTTCTCCTAGCCATCTTGCCTTACTCTCCTTGGTGTTGTCTCTGAAGCACGCTGGCTCATGGTGATAGAGCTGTGAGTCTTTAACATCCTAACAAGAGCTTTTGCCTCATTCAGTCACAACAACGTGGGCCCTGGCCCTGTGCCCCGACTCTATGTCTGTTCTTGGCCTCATCAAACTCAGCAGGCAAAGCTCTTTACCACAGAGCCATCTTTCCTGCCTCTTCCTTGTGGTGCCACTAGAGGGCGCCAAACCTCCTTTTGAGAGCAATTACGTGGTTCCCAGGAATCGAACTTCTGACCTTTGGAAGGGCAACCAATGCTCTTAACCACTGAGCTGTCTCTCCAGCTCTTCTTACTGTAGCCAAACGAGGGCACAAGACCTCATGGCAGATGGTTGTGACCCGTTATGTGGTCGCATGGAATTGAATTCAGGAGGTTGGAAGAGCAGGCAATTCTCTTAACCATTGAGCCATCTCTCTTGCATCTTCCTTCTGTTGCCAGTAGAGGGCACCAAACCTCCTTTTGAGAGCAATTATGTGGTTGCCAGGAATCGAACTTCTGACCTTTGGAAGGGCAGGCAAAGCTCTTAACCACTGAGCTATCTCCCCAGCTCTTCTTTCTGTATCCAAAAGAGGGCACAAGACCTCATTGCAGATGGTTGTGAGCCATTATGTGGTTGCCTGGAATTCAGTTCAGGAGGTTGGAAGAGCAGGCAATGTTCTTAACCACTGAGCCATCTCTCCAACCCGTTTTTCAACTTCTTGAACTAAACCAGGTTTACTCAATGTGGTGTGTGGATCATATCTGCATTCCACTAACATGTGGAGTACAGGGGTCTCCATGGACATATTGGCCGTTCGTGTACCTCATAGATGAAGTCTAGAAAAATTGTTTGTCTGGCTTTAAATTGGTAAACCTTTTGCTGGTGTTTGTCGTCTTTTGGATGTCTTGGATGTGAGTTCTTCTTAAGGAACATGAACATGCCTGTATTTTCTTCTTCTAACCATCTTTCCTCATTCTGCTTGGTGGTGTCCCTGAAGCATGCAGGCTCATGCTGATAGAGCTGTGAGTCTTTATTATCCTAACAAAATGTGTTGCCTGATTCTGAGACAACAACGTGGGCCCTGGCTGTATGTGTCCACTTGGCCTCATCAACCTCAGCAGGCAATGCTCTTAACCACTGAGCCATCTCTCCTGCCTCTTCATTCTGTTGCCAGTAGAGGGCACCAAACCTCATTTTGAGAGCAATTATGTGATTTCCAGGAATCGAACTTCTGAACTGTGGAAGAGCAGGCAATGCTCTTAACCACTGAGCCATCTCTCCTGCCTCTCCCCTCTGTTGCCAGTAGAGGGCACCAAACCTCATTTTGAGAGCAACTATGTGATTCCCAGGAATCGAACTTCTGACCTTTGGAAGAGCAGGCAATGCTCTTAACCACTGAGCCATCTCTCCGACCCGTTTTTCAACTTCTTTTACTAAACCAGGTTTACTCAATGTGGTGTGTGGATCACATCTCCATTTCCCTAACACGTGGAGTACAGGGGTCTCCGTGGACCTATTGGCCGTTCGTGTACCTCATAGAGGAGGTCTAGATTAATTGTTTCTCTGGCTTAAAATTGGTACACCTTTTGCTGGTGTTTGTCGTCCTTTGGATGTCTTGGATGTGAGTTCTTCTTCAGGAACATGAACATGCCTGTATTTTCTTCTTCTAGTCATCTTGCCTTACTCTCCTTGGTGTTGTCTCTGAAGCACGCTGGCTCGTGGTGATAGAGCTGTGAGCCTTTAACATCCTAACGAAAGCCTTTGCCTCATTCAGTCACAACAACGTGGGCCCTGTTCCTTGGCCCTGACTCTATGTATGTATGTGGTGTCATCAAACTCAGCAGGCAATGCTCTTTACCACAGAGCCATCTCTCTTGCCTCTTCCTTGTGGTGCCACTAGAGGGCGCCAAACCTCCTTTTGAGAGCAATTATTTGGTAGCCAGGAATCGAACTTCTGACCTTCGGAAGGGCAGCCAATGTTCTTAACCACTGACCTATCTCTCCAGCTTTTCTTACTGTAGCCAAAAGAGGGCACAAGACCTCATGGCAGATGGTTGTGAATCATTATGTGGTTGCCTGCAATTGATTTCAGGAGGTTCTAAGAGCAGGCAATGCTCTTAAGCACTGAACCATCTCTCATGCCTCTTCTTTTTTGCCAGTAAAGGGCACCAAATCTACCTTTTGAGAGCAATTATGGGATTGCCAGGAATGGAACTTCTGACCTTTGGAAGGGCAGCCAAAGCTCTTATCCACTGAGCTAACACCCCAGCTCTTATTTTTGTATCCAAAAGAGGGCACAAGACCTCATTGCAGATGGTTGTGAGCCATTATGTGGTTGCCTGGAATTGAATTCAGGAGGTTGGAAGAGGAGGCAATGATCTTAACCACGGAGCCATCTCTCATGCCTCTTCCTTATGTTGCCAGTAGAGGGCACCAAACCTCCTTTTGAGAGCAATTATGTCATTTCCAGGAATCGAACTTCTGACCTTTGGAAGAGCAGGCAATGCTCTTAACCACTGAGCCATCTCTCCAACCCGTTTTTCAACTTCTTTTACTAAACCAGCTTTAGTCAATGTGGTGTGTGGATCACATCTCCATTTCCCTGACGTGTGGAGTACAGGGGTCTGCATGGACCTATTGGCCATTCATGTACCTCATAGAGGAGGTCTAGATAAATTGTTTCTCTGGCTTTAAATAGGTTAACATTTTGCTGGTGTTTGTAGTCCTTTGATTGTCTTGGATATGAGTTCTTCTTCAGGCACATGAACATGCCAGTATTTTCTTCTCCTAGCCATCTTGCCTTACTCTCCTTGGTGTTGTCTCTGAAGCACGCTGGCTCATGGTGATAGAGCTGTGAGTCTTTAACATCCTAACAAGAGCTTTTGCCTCATTCAGTCACAACAACGTGGGCCCTGGCCCTGTGCCCCGACTCTATGTCTGTTCTTGGCCTCATCAAACTCAGCAGGCAAAGCTCTTTACCACAGAGCCATCTTTCCTGCCTCTTCCTTGTGGTGCCACTAGAGGGCGCCAAACCTCCTTTTGAGAGCAATTACGTGGTTCCCAGGAATCGAACTTCTGACCTTTGGAAGGGCAACCAATGCTCTTAACCACTGAGCTGTCTCTCCAGCTCTTCTTACTGTAGCCAAACGAGGGCACAAGACCTCATTGCAGATGGTTGTGAGCCATTATGTGGTTGCCTGGAATTCAGTTCAGGAGGTTGGAAGAGCAGGCAATGTTCTTAACCACTGAGCCATCTCTCCAACCCGTTTTTCAACTTCTTGAACTAAACCAGGTTTACTCAATGTGGTGTGTGGATCATATCTGCATTCCACTAACATGTGGAGTACAGGGGTCTCCATGGACATATTGGCCGTTCGTGTACCTCATAGATGAAGTCTAGAAAAATTGTTTGTCTGGCTTTAAATTGGTAAACCTTTTGCTGGTGTTTGTCGTCCTTTGGATGTCTTGGATGTGAGTTCTTCTTAAGGAACATGAACATGCCTGTATTTTCTTCTTCTAACCATCTTTCCTCATTCTGCTTGGTGGTGTCCCTGAAGCATGCAGGCTCATGCGGATAGAGCTGTGAGTCTTTATTATCCTAACAAAATGTGTTGCCTGATTCTGAGACAACAACGTGGGCCCTGGCTGTATGTGTCCACTTGGCCTCATCATCCTCAGCAGGCAATGCTCTTAACCACTGAGCCATCTCTCCTGCCTCTTCATTCTGTTGCCAGTAGAGGGCACCAAACCTCATTTTGAGAGCAATTATGTGATTTCCAGGAATCGAACTTCTGAACTGTGGAAGAGCAGGCAATGCTCTTAACCACTGAGCCATCTCTCCTGCCTCTCCCCTCTGTTGCCAGTAGAGGGCACCAAACCTCATTTTGAGAGCAACTATGTGATTCCCAGGAATCCAACTTCTGACCTTTGGAAGAGCAGGCAATGCTCTTAACCACTGAGCCATCTCTCCGACCCGTTTTTCAACTTCTTTTACTAAACCAGGTTTACTCAATGTGGTTTGTGGATCACATCTCCATTTGCCTAACACGTGGAGTACAGGGGTCTCCGTGGACCTATTGGCCGTTCGTGTACCTCATAGAGGAGGTCTAGATTAATTGTTTCTCTGGCTTAAAATTGGTACACCTTTTGCTGGTGTTTGTCGTCCTTTGGATGTCTTGGATGTGAGTTCTTCTTCAGGAACATGAACATGCCTGTATTTTCTTCTTCTAGTCATCTTGCCTTACTCTCCTTGGTGTTGTCTCTGAAGCACGCTGGCTCGTGGTGATAGAGCTGTGAGCCTTTAACATCCTAACGAAAGCTTTTGCCTCATTCAGTCACAACAACGTGGGCCCTGTTCCTTGGCCCTGACTCTATGTATGTATGTGGTGTCATCAAACTCAGCAGGCAATGCTCTTTACCACAGAGCCATCTCTCTTGCCTCTTCCTTGTGGTGCCACTAGAGGGCGCCAAACCTCCTTTTGAGAGCAATTATTTGGTAGCCAGGAATCGAACTTCTGACCTTCGGAAGGGCAGCCAATGTTCTTAACCACTGACCTATCTCTCCAGCTTTTCTTACTGTAGCCAAAAGAGGGCACAAGACCGCATGGCAGATGGTTGTGAATCATTATGTGGTTGCCTGCAATTGATTTCAGGAGGTTCTAAGAGCAGGCAATGCTCTTAAGCACTGAACCATCTCTCATGCCTCTTCTTTTTTGCCAGTAAAGGGCACCAAATCTACCTTTTGAGAGCAATTATGGGATTGCCAGGAATGGAACTTCTGACCTTTGGAAGGGCAGCCAAAGCTCTTATCCACTGAGCTAACACCCCAGCTCTTATTTTTGTATCCAAAAGAGGGCACAAGACCTCATTGCAGATGGTTGTGAGCCATTATGAGGTTGCCTGGAATTGAATTCAGGAGGTTGGAAGAGGAGGCAATGATCTTAACCACGGAGCCATCTCTCATGCCTCTTCCTTATGTTGCCAGTAGAGGGCACCAAACCTCCTTTTGAGAGCAATTATGTCATTTCCAGGAATCGAACTTCTGACCTTTGGAAGAGCAGGCAATGCTCTTAACCACTGAGCCATCTCTCCAAACCGTTTTTCAACTTCTTTTACTAAACCAGCTTTAGTCAATGTGGTGTGTGGATCACATCTCCATTTCCCTGACGTGTGGAGTACAGGGGTCTGCATGGACCTATTGGCCATTCATGTACCTCATAGAGGAGGTCTAGATAAATTGTTTCTCTGGCTTTAAATAGGTTAACATTTTGCTGGTGTTTGTAGTCCTTTGATTGTCTTGGATATGAGTTCTTCTTCAGGCACATGAACATGCCAGTATTTTCTTCTCCTAGCCATCTTGCCTTACTCTCCTTGGTGTTGTCTCTGAAGCACGCTGGCTCATGGTGATAGAGCTGTGAGTCTTTAACATCCTAACAAGAGCTTTTGCCTCATTCAGTCACAACAACGTGGGCCCAGGCCCTGTGCCCCGACTCTATGTCTGTTCTTGGCCTCATCAAACTCAGCAGGCAAAGCTCTTTACCACAGAGCCATCTTTCCTGCCTCTTCCTTGTGGTGCCACTAGAGGGCGCCAAACCTCCTTTTGAGAGCAATTACGTGGTTCCCAGGAATCGAACTTCTGACCTTTGGAAGGGCAACCAATGCTCTTAACCACTAAGCTGTCTCTCCAGCTCTTCTTACTGTAGCCAAACGAGGGCACAAGACCTCATGGCAGATGGTTGTGACCCGTTATGTGGTCGCCTGGAATTGAATTCAGGAGGTTGGAAGAGCAGGCAATTCTCTTAACCATTGAGCCATCTCTCTTGCATCTTCCTTCTGTTGCCAGTAGAGGGCACCAAACCTCCTTTTGAGAGCAATTATGTGGTTGCCAGGAATCGAACTTCTGACCTTTGGAAGGGCAGGCAAAGCTCTTAACCACTGAGCTATCTCCCCAGCTCTTCTTTCTGTATCCAAAAGAGGTCACAAGACCTCATTGCAGATGGTTGTGAGCCATTATGTGGTTGCCTGGAATTCAGTTCAGGAGGTTGGAAGAGCAGGCAATGTTCTTAACCACTGAGCCATCTCTCCAACCCGTTTTTCAACTTCTTGAACTAAACCAGGTTTACTCAATGTGGTGTGTGGATCATATCTGCATTCCACTAACATGTGGAGTACAGTGGTCTCCATGGACATATTGGCCGTTCGCGTACCTCATAGATGAAGTCTAGAAAAATTGTTTGTCTGGCTTTAAATTGGTAAACCTTTTGCTGGTGTTTGTCGTCCTTTGGATGTCTTGGATGTGAGTTCTTCTTAAGGAACATGAACATGCCTGTATTTTCTTCTTCTAACCATCTTTCCTCATTCTGCTTGGTGGTGTCCCTGAAGCATGCAGGCTCATGCTGATAGAGCTGTGAGTCTTTATTATCCTAACAAAATGTGTTGCCTGATTCTGAGACAACAACGTGGGCCCTGGCTGTATGTGTCCACTTGGCCTCATCAACCTCAGCAGGCAATGCTCTTAACCACTGAGCCATCTCTCCTGCCTCTTCCTTCTGTTGCCAGTAGAGGGCACCAAACCTCATTTTGAGAGCAACTATGTGATTCCCAGGAATCGAACTTCTGACCTTTGGAAGAGCAGGCAATGCTCTTAACCACTGAGCCATCTCTCCGACCCGTTTTTCAACTTCTTTTACTAAACCAGGTTTACTCAATGTGGTGTGTGGATCACATCTCCATTTCCCTAACACGTGGAGTACAGGGGTCTCCGTGGACCTATTGGCCGTTCGTGTACCTCATAGAGGAGGTCTAGATTAATTGTTTCTCTGGCTTAAAATTGGTACACATTTTGCTGGTGTATGTCGTCCTTTGGATGTCTTGGATGTGAGTTCTTCTTCAGGAACATGAACATGCCTGTATTTTCTTCTTCTAGTCATCTTGCCTTACTCTCATTGGTGTTGTCTCTGAAGCACGCTGGCTCGTGGTGATAGAGCTGTGAGCCTTTAACATCCTAACAAAAGCTTTTGCCTCATTCAGTCACAACAACGCGGGCCCTGGCCCTTGGCCCTGACTCTATGTCTGTATGTGGTCTCATCAAACTCAGCAGGCAATGCTCTTTACCACAGAGCCATCTCTCTTGCCTCTTCCTTGTGGTGCCACTAGAGGGCGCCAAACCTCCTTTTGATAGCAATTATTTGGTAGCCAGGAATCGAACTTCTGACCTTCGGAAGGGCAGCCAATGTTCTTAACCACTGACCTATCTCTCCAGCTTTTCTTACTGTAGCCAAAAGAGGGCACAAGACCTCATGGCAGATGGTTGTGAATCATTATGTGGTTGCCTGCAATTGATTTCAGGAGGTTCTAAGAGCAGGCAATGCTCTTAAGCACTGAACCATCTCTCATGCCTCTTCTTTTTTGCCAGTAAAGGGCACCAAATCTACGTTTTGAGAGCAATTATGGGATTGCCAGGAATGGAACTTCTGACCTTTGGAAGGGCAGCCAAAGCTCTTATCCACTGAGCTAACACCCCAGCTCTTATTTTTGTATCCAAAAGAGGGCACAAGACCTCATTGCAGATGGTTGTGAGCCATTATGTGGTTGCCTGGAATTGAATTCAGGAGGTTGGAAGAGGAGGCAATGATCTTAACCACGGAGCCATCTCTCATGCCTCTTCCTTATGTTGCCAGTAGAGGGCACCAAACCTCCTTTTGAGAGCAATTATGTCATTTCCAGGAATCGAACTTCTGACCTTTGGAAGAGCAGGCAATGCTCTTAACCACTGAGCCATCTCTCCAACCCGTTTTTCAACTTCTTTTACTAAACCAGCTTTAGTCAATGTGGTGTGTGGATCACATCTCCATTTCCCTGACGTGTGGAGTACAGGGGTCTGCATGGACCTATTGGCCATTCATGTACCTCATAGAGGAGGTCTAGATAAATTGTTTCTCTGGCTTTAAATAGGTTAACATTTTGCTGGTGTTTGTAGTCCTTTGATTGTCTTGGATATGAGTTCTTCTTCAGGCACATGAACATGCCAGTATTTTCTTCTCCTAGCCATCTTGCCTTACTCTCCTTGGTGTTGTCTCTGAAGCACGCTGGCTCATGGTGATAGAGCTGTGAGTCTTTAACATCCTAACAAGAGCTTTTGCCTCATTCAGTCACAACAACGTGGGCCCTGGCCCTGTGCCCCGACTCTATGTCTGTTCTTGGCCTCATCAAACTCAGCAGGCAAAGCTCTTTACCACAGAGCCATCTTTCCTGCCTCTTCCTTGTGGTGCCACTAGAGGGCGCCAAACCTCCTTTTGAGAGCAATTACGTGGTTCCCAGGAATCGAACTTCTGACCTTTGGAAGGGCAACCAATGCTCTTAACCACTGAGCTGTCTCTCCAGCTCTTCTTACTGTAGCCAAACGAGGGCACAAGACCTCATTGCAGATGGTTGTGAGCCATTATGTGGTTGCCTGGAATTCAGTTCAGGAGGTTGGAAGAGCAGGCAATGTTCTTAACCACTGAGCCATCTCTCCAACCCGTTTTTCAACTTCTTGAACTAAACCAGGTTTACTCAATGTGGTGTGTGGATCATATCTGCATTCCACTAACATGTGGAGTACAGGGGTCTCCATGGACATATTGGCCGTTCGTGTACCTCATAGATGAAGTCTAGAAAAATTGTTTGTCTGGCTTTAAATTGGTAAACCTTTTGCTGGTGTTTGTCGTCCTTTGGATGTCTTGGATGTGAGTTCTTCTTAAGGAACATGAACATGCCTGTATTTTCTTCTTCTAACCATCTTTCCTCATTCTGCTTGGTGGTGTCCCTGAAGCATGCAGGCTCATGCGGATAGAGCTGTGAGTCTTTATTATCCTAACAAAATGTGTTGCCTGATTCTGAGACAACAACGTGGGCCCTGGCTGTATGTGTCCACTTGGCCTCATCATCCTCAGCAGGCAATGCTCTTAACCACTGAGCCATCTCTCCTGCCTCTTCATTCTGTTGCCAGTAGAGGGCACCAAACCTCATTTTGAGAGCAATTATGTGATTTCCAGGAATCGAACTTCTGAACTGTGGAAGAGCAGGCAATGCTCTTAACCACTGAGCCATCTCTCCTGCCTCTCCCCTCTGTTGCCAGTAGAGGGCACCAAACCTCATTTTGAGAGCAACTATGTGATTCCCAGGAATCCAACTTCTGACCTTTGGAAGAGCAGGCAATGCTCTTAACCACTGAGCCATCTCTCCGACCCGTTTTTCAACTTCTTTTACTAAACCAGGTTTACTCAATGTGGTTTGTGGATCACATCTCCATTTGCCTAACACGTGGAGTACAGGGGTCTCCGTGGACCTATTGGCCGTTCGTGTACCTCATAGAGGAGGTCTAGATTAATTGTTTCTCTGGCTTAAAATTGGTACACCTTTTGCTGGTGTTTGTCGTCCTTTGGATGTCTTGGATGTGAGTTCTTCTTCAGGAACATGAACATGCCTGTATTTTCTTCTTCTAGTCATCTTGCCTTACTCTCCTTGGTGTTGTCTCTGAAGCACGCTGGCTCGTGGTGATAGAGCTGTGAGCCTTTAACATCCTAACGAAAGCTTTTGCCTCATTCAGTCACAACAACGTGGGCCCTGTTCCTTGGCCCTGACTCTATGTATGTATGTGGTGTCATCAAACTCAGCAGGCAATGCTCTTTACCACAGAGCCATCTCTCTTGCCTCTTCCTTGTGGTGCCACTAGAGGGCGCCAAACCTCCTTTTGAGAGCAATTATTTGGTAGCCAGGAATCGAACTTCTGACCTTCGGAAGGGCAGCCAATGTTCTTAACCACTGACCTATCTCTCCAGCTTTTCTTACTGTAGCCAAAAGAGGGCACAAGACCGCATGGCAGATGGTTGTGAATCATTATGTGGTTGCCTGCAATTGATTTCAGGAGGTTCTAAGAGCAGGCAATGCTCTTAAGCACTGAACCATCTCTCATGCCTCTTCTTTTTTGCCAGTAAAGGGCACCAAATCTACCTTTTGAGAGCAATTATGGGATTGCCAGGAATGGAACTTCTGACCTTTGGAAGGGCAGCCAAAGCTCTTATCCACTGAGCTAACACCCCAGCTCTTATTTTTGTATCCAAAAGAGGGCACAAGACCTCATTGCAGATGGTTGTGAGCCATTATGAGGTTGCCTGGAATTGAATTCAGGAGGTTGGAAGAGGAGGCAATGATCTTAACCACGGAGCCATCTCTCATGCCTCTTCCTTATGTTGCCAGTAGAGGGCACCAAACCTCCTTTTGAGAGCAATTATGTCATTTCCAGGAATCGAACTTCTGACCTTTGGAAGAGCAGGCAATGCTCTTAACCACTGAGCCATCTCTCCAAACCGTTTTTCAACTTCTTTTACTAAACCAGCTTTAGTCAATGTGGTGTGTGGATCACATCTCCATTTCCCTGACGTGTGGAGTACAGGGGTCTGCATGGACCTATTGGCCATTCATGTACCTCATAGAGGAGGTCTAGATAAATTGTTTCTCTGGCTTTAAATAGGTTAACATTTTGCTGGTGTTTGTAGTCCTTTGATTGTCTTGGATATGAGTTCTTCTTCAGGCACATGAACATGCCAGTATTTTCTTCTCCTAGCCATCTTGCCTTACTCTCCTTGGTGTTGTCTCTGAAGCACGCTGGCTCATGGTGATAGAGCTGTGAGTCTTTAACATCCTAACAAGAGCTTTTGCCTCATTCAGTCACAACAACGTGGGCCCAGGCCCTGTGCCCCGACTCTATGTCTGTTCTTGGCCTCATCAAACTCAGCAGGCAAAGCTCTTTACCACAGAGCCATCTTTCCTGCCTCTTCCTTGTGGTGCCACTAGAGGGCGCCAAACCTCCTTTTGAGAGCAATTACGTGGTTCCCAGGAATCGAACTTCTGACCTTTGGAAGGGCAACCAATGCTCTTAACCACTAAGCTGTCTCTCCAGCTCTTCTTACTGTAGCCAAACGAGGGCACAAGACCTCATGGCAGATGGTTGTGACCCGTTATGTGGTCGCCTGGAATTGAATTCAGGAGGTTGGAAGAGCAGGCAATTCTCTTAACCATTGAGCCATCTCTCTTGCATCTTCCTTCTGTTGCCAGTAGAGGGCACCAAACCTCCTTTTGAGAGCAATTATGTGGTTGCCAGGAATCGAACTTCTGACCTTTGGAAGGGCAGGCAAAGCTCTTAACCACTGAGCTATCTCCCCAGCTCTTCTTTCTGTATCCAAAAGAGGTCACAAGACCTCATTGCAGATGGTTGTGAGCCATTATGTGGTTGCCTGGAATTCAGTTCAGGAGGTTGGAAGAGCAGGCAATGTTCTTAACCACTGAGCCATCTCTCCAACCCGTTTTTCAACTTCTTGAACTAAACCAGGTTTACTCAATGTGGTGTGTGGATCATATCTGCATTCCACTAACATGTGGAGTACAGTGGTCTCCATGGACATATTGGCCGTTCGCGTACCTCATAGATGAAGTCTAGAAAAATTGTTTGTCTGGCTTTAAATTGGTAAACCTTTTGCTGGTGTTTGTCGTCCTTTGGATGTCTTGGATGTGAGTTCTTCTTAAGGAACATGAACATGCCTGTATTTTCTTCTTCTAACCATCTTTCCTCATTCTGCTTGGTGGTGTCCCTGAAGCATGCAGGCTCATGCTGATAGAGCTGTGAGTCTTTATTATCCTAACAAAATGTGTTGCCTGATTCTGAGACAACAACGTGGGCCCTGGCTGTATGTGTCCACTTGGCCTCATCAACCTCAGCAGGCAATGCTCTTAACCACTGAGCCATCTCTCCTGCCTCTTCCTTCTGTTGCCAGTAGAGGGCACCAAACCTCATTTTGAGAGCAACTATGTGATTCCCAGGAATCGAACTTCTGACCTTTGGAAGAGCAGGCAATGCTCTTAACCACTGAGCCATCTCTCCGACCCGTTTTTCAACTTCTTTTACTAAACCAGGTTTACTCAATGTGGTGTGTGGATCACATCTCCATTTCCCTAACACGTGGAGTACAGGGGTCTCCGTGGACCTATTGGCCGTTCGTGTACCTCATAGAGGAGGTCTAGATTAATTGTTTCTCTGGCTTAAAATTGGTACACATTTTGCTGGTGTATGTCGTCCTTTGGATGTCTTGGATGTGAGTTCTTCTTCAGGAACATGAACATGCCTGTATTTTCTTCTTCTAGTCATCTTGCCTTACTCTCATTGGTGTTGTCTCTGAAGCACGCTGGCTCGTGGTGATAGAGCTGTGAGCCTTTAACATCCTAACAAAAGCTTTTGCCTCATTCAGTCACAACAACGCGGGCCCTGGCCCTTGGCCCTGACTCTATGTCTGTATGTGGTCTCATCAAACTCAGCAGGCAATGCTCTTTACCACAGAGCCATCTCTCTTGCCTCTTCCTTGTGGTGCCACTAGAGGGCGCCAAACCTCCTTTTGATAGCAATTATTTGGTAGCCAGGAATCGAACTTCTGACCTTCGGAAGGGCAGCCAATGTTCTTAACCACTGACCTATCTCTCCAGCTTTTCTTACTGTAGCCAAAAGAGGGCACAAGACCTCATGGCAGATGGTTGTGAATCATTATGTGGTTGCCTGCAATTGATTTCAGGAGGTTCTAAGAGCAGGCAATGCTCTTAAGCACTGAACCATCTCTCATGCCTCTTCTTTTTTGCCAGTAAAGGGCACCAAATCTACGTTTTGAGAGCAATTATGGGATTGCCAGGAATGGAACTTCTGACCTTTGGAAGGGCAGCCAAAGCTCTTATCCACTGAGATAACACCCCAGCTCTTATTTTTGTATCCAAAAGAGGGCACAAGACCTCATTGCAGATGGTTGTGAGCCATTATGTGGTTGCCTGGAATTGAATTCAGGAGGTTGGAAGAGGAGGCAATGATCTTAACCACGGAGCCATCTCTCATGCCTCTTCCTTATGTTGCCAGTAGAGGGCACCAAACCTCCTTTTGAGAGCAATTATGTGATTTCCAGGAATCGAACTTCTGACCTTTGGAAGAGCAGGCAATGCTCTTAACCACTGAGCCATCTCTCCAACCCGTTTTTCAACTTCTTTTACTAAACCAGCTTTAGTCAATGTGGTGTGTGGATCACATCTCCATTTCCCTGACGTGTGGAGTACAGGGGTCTGCATGGACCTATTGGCCATTCATGTACCTCATAGAGGAGGTCTAGATAAATTGTTTCTCTGGCTTTAAATAGGTTAACATTTTGCTGGTGTTTGTAGTCCTTTGATTGTCTTGGATATGAGTTCTTCTTCAGGCACATGAACATGCCAGTATTTTCTTCTCCTAGCCATCTTGCCTTACTCTCCTTGGTGTTGTCTCTGAAGCACGCTGGCTCATGGTGATAGAGCTGTGAGTCTTTAACATCCTAACAAGAGCTTTTGCCTCATTCAGTCACAACAACGTGGGCCCTGGCCCTGTGCCCCGACTCTATGTCTGTTCTTGGCCTCATCAAACTCAGCAGGCAAAGCTCTTTACCACAGAGCCATCTTTCATGCCTCTTCCTTGTGGTGCCACTAGAGGGCGCCAAACCTCCTTTTGAGAGCAATTACGTGGTTCCCAGGAATCGAACTTCTGACCTTTGGAAGGGCAACCAATGCTCTTAACCACTGAGCTGTCTCTCCAGCTCTTCTTACTGTAGCCAAACGAGGGCACAAGACCTCATGGCAGATGGTTGTGACCCGTTATGTGGTCGCCTGGAATTGAATTCAGGAGGTTGGAAGAGGAGGCAATTCTCTTAACCATTGAGCCATCTCTCTTGCATCTTCCTTCTGTTGCCAGTAGAGGGCACCAAACCTCCTTTTGAGAGCAATTATGTGGTTGCCAGGAATCGAACTTCTGACCTTTGGAAGGGCAGGCAAAGCTCTTAACCACTGAGCTATCTCCCCAGCTCTTCTTTCTGTATCCAAAAGAGGGCACAAGACCTCATTGCAGATGGTTGTGAGCCATTATGTGGTTGCCTGGAATTCAGTTCAGGAGGTTGGAAGAGCAGGCAATGTTCTTAACCACTGAGCCATCTCTCCAACCCGTTTTTCAACTTCTTGAACTAAACCAGGTTTACTCAATGTGGTGTGTGGATCATATCTGTATTCCACTAACATGTGGAGTACAGGGGTCTCCATGGACATATTGGCCGTTCGCGTACCTCATAGATGAAGTCTAGATAAATTGTTTGTCTGGCTTTAAATTGGTAAACCTTTTGCTGGTGTTTGTCGTCCTTTGGATGTCTTGGATGTGAGTTCTTCTTAAGGAACATGAACATGCCTGTATTTTCTTCTTCTAACCATCTTTCCTCATTCTGCTTGGTGGTGTCCCTGAAGCATGCAGGCTCATGCTGATAGAGCTGTGAGTCTTTATTATCCTAACAAAATGTGTTGCCTGATTCTGAGACAACAACGTGGGCCCTGGCTGTATGTGTCCACTTGTCCTCATCAACCTCAGCAAGCAATGCTCTTAACCACTGAGACATCTCTCCTGCCTCTTCCTTCTGTTGCCAGTAGAGGGCACCAAACCTCATTTTGAGAGCAATTATGTGATTTCCAGGAATCGAACTTCTGAACTTTGGAAGAGCAGGCAATGCTCTTAACCACTGAGCCATCTCTCCTGCCTCTCCCCTCTGTTGCCAGTAGAGGGCACCAAACCTCATTTTGACAGCAACTATGTGATTCCCAGGAATCGAACTTCTGAACTTTGGAAGAGCAGGCAATGCTCTTACCCACTGAGCCATCTCTCCTGCCTCTCCCCTCTGTTGCCAGTAGAGGGCACCAAACCTCATTTTGAGAGCAACTATGTGATTCCCAGGAATCGAACTTCTGAACTTTGGAAGAGCAGGAAATGCTCTTAACCACTGAGCCATCTCTCCTGCCTCTCCCCTCTGTTGCCAGTAGAGGGCACCAAACCTCATTTTGAGAGCAACTATGTGATTCCCAGGAATCGAACTTCTGACCTTTGGAAGAGCAGGCAATGCTCTTAACCACTGAGCCATCTCTCCGACCCGTTTTTCAACTTCTTTTACTAAACCAGGTTTACTCAATGTGGTGTGTGGATCACATCTCCATTTCCCTAACACGTGGAGTACAGGGGTCTCCGTGGACCTATTGGCCGTTCGTGTACCTCATAGAGGAGGTCTAGATTAATTGTTTCTCTGGCTTAAAATTGGTACACATTTTGCTGGTGTTTGTCGTCCTTTGGATGTCTTGGATGTGAGTTCTTCTTCAGGAACATGAACATGCCTGTATTTTCTTCTTCTAGTCATCTTGCCTTACTCTCCTTGGTGTTGTCTCTGAAGCACGCTGGCTCGTGGTGATAGAGCTGTGAGCCTTTAACATCCTAACAAAAGCTTTTGCCTCATTCAGTCACAACAACGCGGGCCCTGGCCCTTGGCCCTGACTCTATGTCTGTATGTGGTCTCATCAAACTCAGCAGGCAATGCTCTTTACCACAGAGCCATCTCTCTTGCCTCTTCCTTGTGGTGCCACTAGAGGGCGCCAAACCTCCTTTTGAGAGCAATTATTTGGTAGCCAGGAATCGAACTTCTGACCTTCGGAAGGGCAGCCAATGTTCTTAACCACTGACCTATCTCTCCAGCTTTTCTTACTGTAGCCAAAAGAGGGCACAAGACCTCATGGCAGATGGTTGTGAATCATTATGTGGTTGCCTGCAATTGATTTCAGGAGGTTCTAAGAGCAGGCAATGCTCTTAAGCACTGAACCATCTCTCATGCCTCTTCTTTTTTGCCAGTAAAGGGCACCAAATCTACCTTTTGAGAGCAATTATGGGATTGCCAGGAATGGAACTTCTGACCTTTGGAAGGGCAGCCAAAGCTCTTATCCACTGAGCTAACACCCCAGCTCTTATTTTTGTATCCAAAAGAGGGCACAAGACCTCATTGCAGATGGTTGTGAGCCATTATGTGGTTGCCTGGAATTGAATTCAGGAGGTTGGAAGAGGAGGCAATGATCTTAACCACGGAGCCATCTCTCATGCCTCTTCCTTATGTTGCCAGTAGAGGGCACCAAACCTCCTTTTGAGAGCAATTATGTCATTTCCAGGAATCGAACTTCTGACCTTTGGAAGAGCAGGCAATGCTCTTAACCACTGAGCCATCTCTCCAACCCGTTTTTCAACTTCTTTTACTAAACCAGCTTTAGTCAATGTGGTGTGTGGATCACATCTCCATTTCCCTGACGTGTGGAGTACAGGGGTCTGCATGGACCTATTGGCCATTCATGTACCTCATAGAGGAGGTCTAGATAAATTGTTTCTCTGGCTTTAAATAGGTTAACATTTTGCTGGTGTTTGTAGTCCTTTGATTGTCTTGGATATGAGTTCTTCTTCAGGCACATGAACATGCCAGTATTTTCTTCTCCTAGCCATCTTGCCTTACTCTCCTTGGTGTTGTCTCTGAAGCACGCTGGCTCATGGTGATAGAGCTGTGAGTCTTTAACATCCTAACAAGAGCTTTTGCCTCATTCAGTCACAACAACGTGGGCCCTGGCCCTGTGCCCCGACTCTATGTCTGTTCTTGGCCTCATCAAACTCAGCAGGCAAAGCTCTTTACCACAGAGCCATCTTTCATGCCTCTTCCTTGTGGTGCCACTAGAGGGCGCCAAACCTCCTTTTGAGAGCAATTACGTGGTTCCCAGGAATCGAACTTCTGACCTTTGGAAGGGCAACCAATGCTCTTAACCACTGAGCTGTCTCTCCAGCTCTTCTTACTGTAGCCAAACGAGGGCACAAGACCTCATGGCAGATGGTTGTGACCCGTTATGTGGTCGCCTGGAATTGAATTCAGGAGGTTGGAAGAGGAGGCAATTCTCTTAACCATTGAGCCATCTCTCTTGCATCTTCCTTCTCTTGCCAGTAGAGGGCACCAAACCTCCTTTTGAGAGCAATTATGTGGTTGCCAGGAATCGAACTTCTGACCTTTGGAAGGGCAGGCAAAGCTCTTAACCACTGAGCTATCTCCCCAGCTCTTCTTTCTGTATCCAAAAGAGGGCACAAGACCTCATTGCAGATGGTTGTGAGCCATTATGTGGTTGCCTGGAATTCAGTTCAGGAGGTTGGAAGAGCAGGCAATGTTCTTAACCACTGAGCCATCTCTCCAACCCGTTTTTCAACTTCTTGAACTAAACCAGGTTTACTCAATGTGGTGTGTGGATCATATCTGCATTCCACTAACATGTGGAGTACAGGGGTCTCCATGGACATATTGGCCGTTCGTGTACCTCATAGATGAAGTCTAGAAAAATTGTTTGTCTGGCTTTAAATTGGTAAACCTTTTGCTGGTGTTTGTCGTCTTTTGGATGTCTTGGATGTGAGTTCTTCTTAAGGAACGTGAACATGCCTGTATTTTCTTCTTCTAACCATCTTTCTTCATTCTGCTTGGTGGTGTCCCTGAAGCATGCAGGCTCATGCTGATAGAGCTGTGAGTCTTTATTATCCTAACAAAATGTGTTGCCTGATTCTGAGACAACAACGTGGGCCCTGGCTGTATGTGTCCACTTGGCCTCATCAACCTCAGCAGGCAATGCTCTTAACCACTGAGCCATCTCTCCTGCCTCTTCATTCTGTTGCCAGTAGAGGGCACCAAACCTCATTTTGAGAGCAATTATGTGATTTCCAGGAATCGAACTTCTGAACTGTGGAAGAGCAGGCAATGCTCTTAACCACTGAGCCATCTCTCCTGCCTCTCCCCTCTGTTGCCAGTAGAGGGCACCAAACCTCATTTTGAGAGCAACTATGTGATTCCCAGGAATCCAACTTCTGACCTTTGGAAGAGCAGGCAATGCTCTTAACCACTGAGCCATCTCTCCGACCCGTTTTTCAACTTCTTTTACTAAACCAGGTTTACTCAATGTGGTGTGTGGATCACATCTCCATTTCCCTAACACGTGGAGTACAGGGGTCTCCGTGGACCTATTGGCCGTTCGTGTACCTCATAGAGGAGGTCTAGATTAATTGTTTCTCTGGCTTAAAATTGGTACACCTTTTGCTGGTGTTTGTCGTCCTTTGGATGTCTTGGATGTGAGTTCTTCTTCAGGAACATGAACATGCCTGTATTTTCTTCTTCTAGTCATCTTGCCTTACTCTCCTTGGTGTTGTCTCTGAAGCACGCTGGCTCGTGGTGATAGAGCTGTGAGCCTTTAACATCCTAACAAAAGCTTTTGCCTCATTCAGTCACAACAACGCGGGCCCTGGCCCTTGGCCCTGACTCTATGTCTGTATGTGGTCTCATCAAACTCAGCAGGCAATGCTCTTTACCACAGAGCCATCTCTCTTGCCTCTTCCTTGTGGTGCCACTAGAGGGCGCCAAACCTCCTTTTGAGAGCAATTATTTGGTAGCCAGGAATCGAACTTCTGACCTTCGGAAGGGCAGCCAATGTTCTTAACCACTGACCTATCTCTCCAGCTTTTCTTACTGTAGCCAAAAGAGGGCACAAGACCTCATGGCAGATGGTTGTGAATCATTATGTGGTTGCCTGCAATTGATTTCAGGAGGTTCTAAGAGCAGGCAATGCTCTTAAGCACTGAACCATCTCTCATGCCTCTTCTTTTTTGCCAGTAAAGGGCACCAAATCTACCTTTTGAGAGCAATTATGGGATTGCCAGGAATGGAACTTCTGACCTTTGGAAGGGCAGCCAAAGCTCTTATCCACTGAGCTAACACCCCAGCTCTTATTTTTGTATCCAAAAGAGGGCACAAGACCTCATTGCAGATGGTTGTGAGCCATTATGTGGTTGCCTGGAATTGAATTCAGGAGGTTGGAAGAGGAGGCAATGATCTTAACCACGGAGCCATCTCTCATGCCTCTTCCTTATGTTGCCAGTAGAGGGCACCAAACCTCCTTTTGAGAGCAATTATGTCATTTCCAGGAATCGAACTTCTGACCTTTGGAAGAGCAGGCAATGCTCTTAACCACTGAGCCATCTCTCCAACCCGTTTTTCAACTTCTTTTACTAAACCAGCTTTAGTCAATGTGGTGTGTGGATCACATCTCCATTTCCCTGACGTGTGGAGTACAGGGGTCTGCATGGACCTATTGGCCATTCATGTACCTCATAGAGGAGGTCTAGATAAATTGTTTCTCTGGCTTTAAATAGGTTAACATTTTGCTGGTGTTTGTAGTCCTTTGATTGTCTTGGATATGAGTTCTTCTTCAGGCACATGAACATGCCAGTATTTTCTTCTCCTAGCCATCTTGCCTTACTCTCCTTGGTGTTGTCTCTGAAGCACGCTGGCTCATGGTGATAGAGCTGTGAGTCTTTAACATCCTAACAAGAGCTTTTGCCTCATTCAGTCACAACAACGTGGGCCCTGGCCCTGTGCCCCGACTCTATGTCTGTTCTTGGCCTCATCAAACTCAGCAGGCAAAGCTCTTTACCACAGAGCCATCTTTCATGCCTCTTCCTTGTGGTGCCACTAGAGGGCGCCAAACCTCCTTTTGAGAGCAATTACGTGGTTCCCAGGAATCGAACTTCTGACCTTTGGAAGGGCAACCAATGCTCTTAACCACTGAGCTGTCTCTCCAGCTCTTCTTACTGTAGCCAAACGAGGGCACAAGACCTCATGGCAGATGGTTGTGACCCGTTATGTGGTCGCCTGGAATTGAATTCAGGAGGTTGGAAGAGGAGGCAATTCTCTTAACCATTGAGCCATCTCTCTTGCATCTTCCTTCTCTTGCCAGTAGAGGGCACCAAACCTCCTTTTGAGAGCAATTATGTGGTTGCCAGGAATCGAACTTCTGACCTTTGGAAGGGCAGGCAAAGCTCTTAACCACTGAGCTATCTCCCCAGCTCTTCTTTCTGTATCCAAAAGAGGGCACAAGACCTCATTGCAGATGGTTGTGAGCCATTATGTGGTTGCCTGGAATTCAGTTCAGGAGGTTGGAAGAGCAGGCAATGTTCTTAACCACTGAGCCATCTCTCCAACCCGTTTTTCAACTTCTTGAACTAAACCAGGTTTACTCAATGTGGTGTGTGGATCATATCTGCATTCCACTAACATGTGGAGTACAGGGGTCTCCATGGACATATTGGCCGTTCGTGTACCTCATAGATGAAGTCTAGAAAAATTGTTTGTCTGGCTTTAAATTGGTAAACCTTTTGCTGGTGTTTGTCGTCTTTTGGATGTCTTGGATGTGAGTTCTTCTTAAGGAACGTGAACATGCCTGTATTTTCTTCTTCTAACCATCTTTCTTCATTCTGCTTGGTGGTGTCCCTGAAGCATGCAGGCTCATGCTGATAGAGCTGTGAGTCTTTATTATCCTAACAAAATGTGTTGCCTGATTCTGAGACAACAACGTGGGCCCTGGCTGTATGTGTCCACTTGGCCTCATCAACCTCAGCAGGCAATGCTCTTAACCACTGAGCCATCTCTCCTGCCTCTTCATTCTGTTGCCAGTAGAGGGCACCAAACCTCATTTTGAGAGCAATTATGTGATTTCCAGGAATCGAACTTCTGAACTGTGGAAGAGCAGGCAATGCTCTTAACCACTGAGCCATCTCTCCTGCCTCTCCCCTCTGTTGCCAGTAGAGGGCACCAAACCTCATTTTGAGAGCAACTATGTGATTCCCAGGAATCCAACTTCTGACCTTTGGAAGAGCAGGCAATGCTCTTAACCACTGAGCCATCTCTCCGACCCGTTTTTCAACTTCTTTTACTAAACCAGGTTTACTCAATGTGGTGTGTGGATCACATCTCCATTTCCCTAACACGTGGAGTACAGGGGTCTCCGTGGACCTATTGGCCGTTCGTGTACCTCATAGAGGAGGTCTAGATTAATTGTTTCTCTGGCTTAAAATTGGTACACCTTTTGCTGGTGTTTGTCGTCCTTTGGATGTCTTGGATGTGAGTTCTTCTTCAGGAACATGAACATGCCTGTATTTTCTTCTTCTAGTCATCTTGCCTTACTCTCCTTGGTGTTGTCTCTGAAGCACGCTGGCTCGTGGTGATAGAGCTGTGAGCCTTTAACATCCTAACGAAAGCTTTTGCCTCATTCAGTCACAACAACGTGGGCCCTGTTCCTTGGCCCTGACTCTATGTATGTATGTGGTGTCATCAAACTCAGCAGGCAATGCTCTTTACCACAGAGCCATCTCTCTTGCCTCTTCCTTGTGGTGCCACTAGAGGGCGCCAAACCTCCTTTTGAGAGCAATTATTTGGTAGCCAGGAATCGAACTTCTGACCTTCGGAAGGGCAGCCAATGTTCTTAACCACTGACCTATCTCTCCAGCTTTTCTTACTGTAGCCAAAAGAGGGCACAAGACCTCATGGCAGATGGTTGTGAATCATTATGTGGTTGCCTGCAATTGATTTAAGGAGGTTCTAAGAGCAGGCAATGCTCTTAAGCACTGAACCATCTCTCATGCCTCTTCTTTTTTGCCAGTAAAGGGCACCAAATCTACCTTTTGAGAGCAATTATGGGATTGCCAGGAATGGAACTTCTGACCTTTGGAAGGGCAGCCAAAGCTCTTATCCACTGAGCTAACACCCCAGCTCTTATTTTTGTATCCAAAAGAGGGCACAAGACCTCATTGCAGATGGTTGTGAGCCATTATGTGGTTGCCTGGAATTGAATTCAGGAGGTTGGAAGAGGAGGCAATGATCTTAACCACGGAGCCATCTCTCATGCCTCTTCCTTATGTTGCCAGTAGAGGGCACCAAACCTCCTTTTGAGAGCAATTATGTCATTTCCAGGAATCGAACTTCTGACCTTTGGAAGAGCAGGCAATGCCCTTAACCACTGAGCCATCTCTCCAACCCGTTTTTCAACTTCTTTTACTAAACCAGCTTTAGTCAACGTGGTGTGTGGATCACATCTCCATTTCCCTGACGTGTGGAGTACAGGGGTCTGCATGGACCTATTGGCCATTCATGTACCTCATAGAGGAGGTCTAGATAAATTGTTTCTCTGGCTTTAAATAGGTTAACATTTTGCTGGTGTTTGTAGTCCTTTGATTGTCTTGGATATGAGTTCTTCTTCAGGAACATGAACATGCCAGTATTTTCTTCTCCTAGCCATCTTGCCTTACTCTCCTTGGTGTTGTCTCTGAAGCACGCTGGCTCATGGTGATAGAGCTGTGAGTCTTTAACATCCTAACAAGAGCTTTTGCCTCATTCAGTCACAACAACGTGGGCCCTGGCCCTGTGCCCCGACTCTATGTCTGTTCTTGGCCTCATCAAACTCAGCAGGCAAAGCTCTTTACCACAGAGCCATCTTTCCTGCCTCTTCCTTGTGGTGCCACTAGAGGGCGCCAAACCTCCTTTTGAGAGCAATTACGTGGTTCCCAGGAATCGAACTTCTGACTTTGGAAGGGCAACCAATGCTCTTAACCACTGAGCTGTCTCTCCAGCTCTTCTTACTGTAGCCAAACGAGGGCACAAGACCTCATTGCAGATGGTTGTGAGCCATTATGTGGTTGCCTGGAATTCAGTTCAGGAGGTTGGAAGAGCAGGCAATGTTCTTAACCACTGAGCCATCTCTCCAACCCGTTTTTCAACTTCTTGAACTAAACCAGGTTTACTCAATGTGGTGTGTGGATCATATCTGCATTCCACTAACATGTGGAGTACAGGGGTCTCCATGGACATATTGGCCGTTCGTGTACCTCATAGATGAAGTCTAGAAAAATTGTTTGTCTGGCTTTAAATTGGTAAACCTTTTGCTGGTGTTTGTCGTCTTTTGGATGTCTTGGATGTGAGTTCTTCTTAAGGAACGTGAACATGCCTGTATTTTCTTCTTCTAACCATCTTTCCTCATTCTGCTTGGTGGTGTCCCTGAAGCATGCAGGCTCATGCTGATAGAGCTGTGAGTCTTTATTATCCTAACAAAATGTGTTGCCTGATTCTGAGACAACAACGTGGGCCCTGGCTGTATGTGTCCACTTGGCCTCATCAACCTCAGCAGGCAATGCTCTTAACCACTGAGCCATCTCTCCTGCCTCTTCATTCTGTTGCCAGTAGAGGGCACCAAACCTCATTTTGAGAGCAATTATGTGATTTCCAGGAATCGAACTTCTGAACTGTGGAAGAGCAGGCAATGCTCTTAACCACTGAGCCATCTCTCCTGCCTCTCCCCTCTGTTGCCAGTAGAGGGCACCAAACCTCATTTTGAGAGCAACTATGTGATTCCCAGGAATCCAACTTCTGACCTTTGGAAGAGCAGGCAATGCTCTTAACCACTGAGCCATCTCTCCGACCCGTTTTTCAACTTCTTTTACTAAACCAGGTTTACTCAATGTGGTGTGTGGATCACATCTCCATTTCCCTAACACGTGGAGTACAGGGGTCTCCGTGGACCTATTGGCCGTTCGTGTACCTCATAGAGGAGGTCTAGATTAATTGTTTCTCTGGCTTAAAATTGGTACACCTTTTGCTGGTGTTTGTCGTCCTTTGGATGTCTTGGATGTGAGTTCTTCTTCAGGAACATGAACATGCCTGTATTTTCTTCTTCTAGTCATCTTGCCTTACTCTCATTGGTGTTGTCTCTGAAGCACGCTGGCTCGTGGTGATAGAGCTGTGAGCCTTTAACATCCTAACAAAAGCTTTTGCCTCATTCAGTCACAACAACGCGGGCCCTGGCCCTTGGCCCTGACTCTATGTCTGTATGTGGTCTCATCAAACTCAGCAGGCAATGCTCTTTACCACAGAGCCATCTCTCTTGCCTCTTCCTTGTGGTGCCACTAGAGGGCGCCAAACCTCCTTTTGAGAGCAATTATTTGGTAGCCAGGAATCGAACTTCTGACCTTCGGAAGGGCAGCCAATGTTCTTAACCACTGACCTATCTCTCCAGCTTTTCTTACTGTAGCCAAAAGAGGGCACAAGACCTCATGGCAGATGGTTGTGAATCATTATGTGGTTGCCTGCAATTGATTTCAGGAGGTTCTAAGAGCAGGCAATGCTCTTAAGCACTGAACCATCTCTCATGCCTCTTCTTTTTTGCCAGTAAAGGGCACCAAATCTACGTTTTGAGAGCAATTATGGGATTGCCAGGAATGGAACTTCTGACCTTTGGAAGGGCAGCCAAAGCTCTTATCCACTGAGATAACACCCCAGCTCTTATTTTTGTATCCAAAAGAGGGCACAAGACCTCATTGCAGATGGTTGTGAGCCATTATGTGGTTGCCTGGAATTGAATTCAGGAGGTTGGAAGAGGAGGCAATGATCTTAACCACGGAGCCATCTCTCATGCCTCTTCCTTATGTTGCCAGTAGAGGGCACCAAACCTCCTTTTGAGAGCAATTATGTGATTTCCAGGAATCGAACTTCTGACCTTTGGAAGAGCAGGCAATGCTCTTAACCACTGAGCCATCTCTCCAACCCGTTTTTCAACTTCTTTTACTAAACCAGCTTTAGTCAATGTGGTGTGTGGATCACATCTCCATTTCCCTGACGTGTGGAGTACAGGGGTCTGCATGGACCTATTGGCCATTCATGTACCTCATAGAGGAGGTCTAGATAAATTGTTTCTCTGGCTTTAAATAGGTTAACATTTTGCTGGTGTTTGTAGTCCTTTGATTGTCTTGGATATGAGTTCTTCTTCAGGCACATGAACATGCCAGTATTTTCTTCTCCTAGCCATCTTGCCTTACTCTCCTTGGTGTTGTCTCTGAAGCACGCTGGCTCATGGTGATAGAGCTGTGAGTCTTTAACATCCTAACAAGAGCTTTTGCCTCATTCAGTCACAACAACGTGGGCCCTGGCCCTGTGCCCCGACTCTATGTCTGTTCTTGGCCTCATCAAACTCAGCAGGCAAAGCTCTTTACCACAGAGCCATCTTTCATGCCTCTTCCTTGTGGTGCCACTAGAGGGCGCCAAACCTCCTTTTGAGAGCAATTACGTGGTTCCCAGGAATCGAACTTCTGACCTTTGGAAGGGCAACCAATGCTCTTAACCACTGAGCTGTCTCTCCAGCTCTTCTTACTGTAGCCAAACGAGGGCACAAGACCTCATGGCAGATGGTTGTGACCCGTTATGTGGTCGCCTGGAATTGAATTCAGGAGGTTGGAAGAGGAGGCAATTCTCTTAACCATTGAGCCATCTCTCTTGCATCTTCCTTCTGTTGCCAGTAGAGGGCACCAAACCTCCTTTTGAGAGCAATTATGTGGTTGCCAGGAATCGAACTTCTGACCTTTGGAAGGGCAGGCAAAGCTCTTAACCACTGAGCTATCTCCCCAGCTCTTCTTTCTGTATCCAAAAGAGGGCACAAGACCTCATTGCAGATGGTTGTGAGCCATTATGTGGTTGCCTGGAATTCAGTTCAGGAGGTTGGAAGAGCAGGCAATGTTCTTAACCACTGAGCCATCTCTCCAACCCGTTTTTCAACTTCTTGAACTAAACCAGGTTTACTCAATGTGGTGTGTGGATCATATCTGTATTCCACTAACATGTGGAGTACAGGGGTCTCCATGGACATATTGGCCGTTCGCGTACCTCATAGATGAAGTCTAGATAAATTGTTTGTCTGGCTTTAAATTGGTAAACCTTTTGCTGGTGTTTGTCGTCCTTTGGATGTCTTGGATGTGAGTTCTTCTTAAGGAACATGAACATGCCTGTATTTTCTTCTTCTAACCATCTTTCCTCATTCTGCTTGGTGGTGTCCCTGAAGCATGCAGGCTCATGCTGATAGAGCTGTGAGTCTTTATTATCCTAACAAAATGTGTTGCCTGATTCTGAGACAACAACGTGGGCCCTGGCTGTATGTGTCCACTTGTCCTCATCAACCTCAGCAAGCAATGCTCTTAACCACTGAGACATCTCTCCTGCCTCTTCCTTCTGTTGCCAGTAGAGGGCACCAAACCTCATTTTGAGAGCAATTATGTGATTTCCAGGAATCGAACTTCTGAACTTTGGAAGAGCAGGCAATGCTCTTAACCACTGAGCCATCTCTCCTGCCTCTCCCCTCTGTTGCCAGTAGAGGGCACCAAACCTCATTTTGACAGCAACTATGTGATTCCCAGGAATCGAACTTCTGAACTTTGGAAGAGCAGGCAATGCTCTTACCCACTGAGCCATCTCTCCTGCCTCTCCCCTCTGTTGCCAGTAGAGGGCACCAAACCTCATTTTGAGAGCAACTATGTGATTCCCAGGAATCGAACTTCTGAACTTTGGAAGAGCAGGAAATGCTCTTAACCACTGAGCCATCTCTCCTGCCTCTCCCCTCTGTTGCCAGTAGAGGGCACCAAACCTCATTTTGAGAGCAACTATGTGATTCCCAGGAATCGAACTTCTGACCTTTGGAAGAGCAGGCAATGCTCTTAACCACTGAGCCATCTCTCCGACCCGTTTTTCAACTTCTTTTACTAAACCAGGTTTACTCAATGTGGTGTGTGGATCACATCTCCATTTCCCTAACACGTGGAGTACAGGGGTCTCCGTGGACCTATTGGCCGTTCGTGTACCTCATAGAGGAGGTCTAGATTAATTGTTTCTCTGGCTTAAAATTGGTACACATTTTGCTGGTGTTTGTCGTCCTTTGGATGTCTTGGATGTGAGTTCTTCTTCAGGAACATGAACATGCCTGTATTTTCTTCTTCTAGTCATCTTGCCTTACTCTCCTTGGTGTTGTCTCTGAAGCACGCTGGCTCGTGGTGATAGAGCTGTGAGCCTTTAACATCCTAACAAAAGCTTTTGCCTCATTCAGTCACAACAACGCGGGCCCTGGCCCTTGGCCCTGACTCTATGTCTGTATGTGGTCTCATCAAACTCAGCAGGCAATGCTCTTTACCACAGAGCCATCTCTCTTGCCTCTTCCTTGTGGTGCCACTAGAGGGCGCCAAACCTCCTTTTGAGAGCAATTATTTGGTAGCCAGGAATCGAACTTCTGACCTTCGGAAGGGCAGCCAATGTTCTTAACCACTGACCTATCTCTCCAGCTTTTCTTACTGTAGCCAAAAGAGGGCACAAGACCTCATGGCAGATGGTTGTGAATCATTATGTGGTTGCCTGCAATTGATTTCAGGAGGTTCTAAGAGCAGGCAATGCTCTTAAGCACTGAACCATCTCTCATGCCTCTTCTTTTTTGCCAGTAAAGGGCACCAAATCTACCTTTTGAGAGCAATTATGGGATTGCCAGGAATGGAACTTCTGACCTTTGGAAGGGCAGCCAAAGCTCTTATCCACTGAGCTAACACCCCAGCTCTTATTTTTGTATCCAAAAGAGGGCACAAGACCTCATTGCAGATGGTTGTGAGCCATTATGTGGTTGCCTGGAATTGAATTCAGGAGGTTGGAAGAGGAGGCAATGATCTTAACCACGGAGCCATCTCTCATGCCTCTTCCTTATGTTGCCAGTAGAGGGCACCAAACCTCCTTTTGAGAGCAATTATGTGATTTCCAGGAATCGAACTTCTGACCTTTGGAAGAGCAGGCAATGCTCTTAACCACTGAGCCATCTCTCCAACCCGTTTTTCAACTTCTTTTACTAAACCAGCTTTAGTCAATGTGGTGTGTGGATCACATCTCCATTTCCCTGACGTGTGGAGTACAGGGGTCTGCATGGACCTATTGGCCATTCATGTACCTCATAGAGGAGGTCTAGATAAATTGTTTCTCTGGCTTTAAATAGGTTAACATTTTGCTGGTGTTTGTAGTCCTTTGATTGTCTTGGATATGAGTTCTTCTTCAGGCACATGAACATGCCAGTATTTTCTTCTCCTAGCCATCTTGCCTTACTCTCCTTGGTGTTGTCTCTGAAGCACGCTGGCTCATGGTGATAGAGCTGTGAGTCTTTAACATCCTAACAAGAGCTTTTGCCTCATTCAGTCACAACAACGTGGGCCCTGGCCCTGTGCCCCGACTCTATGTCTGTTCTTGGCCTCATCAAACTCAGCAGGCAAAGCTCTTTACCACAGAGCCATCTTTCATGCCTCTTCCTTGTGGTGCCACTAGAGGGCGCCAAACCTCCTTTTGAGAGCAATTACGTGGTTCCCAGGAATCGAACTTCTGACCTTTGGAAGGGCAACCAATGCTCTTAACCACTGAGCTGTCTCTCCAGCTCTTCTTACTGTAGCCAAACGAGGGCACAAGACCTCATGGCAGATGGTTGTGACCCGTTATGTGGTCGCCTGGAATTGAATTCAGGAGGTTGGAAGAGGAGGCAATTCTCTTAACCATTGAGCCATCTCTCTTGCATCTTCCTTCTCTTGCCAGTAGAGGGCACCAAACCTCCTTTTGAGAGCAATTATGTGGTTGCCAGGAATCGAACTTCTGACCTTTGGAAGGGCAGGCAAAGCTCTTAACCACTGAGCTATCTCCCCAGCTCTTCTTTCTGTATCCAAAAGAGGGCACAAGACCTCATTGCAGATGGTTGTGAGCCATTATGTGGTTGCCTGGAATTCAGTTCAGGAGGTTGGAAGAGCAGGCAATGTTCTTAACCACTGAGCCATCTCTCCAACCCGTTTTTCAACTTCTTGAACTAAACCAGGTTTACTCAATGTGGTGTGTGGATCATATCTGCATTCCACTAACATGTGGAGTACAGGGGTCTCCATGGACATATTGGCCGTTCGTGTACCTCATAGATGAAGTCTAGAAAAATTGTTTGTCTGGCTTTAAATTGGTAAACCTTTTGCTGGTGTTTGTCGTCTTTTGGATGTCTTGGATGTGAGTTCTTCTTAAGGAACGTGAACATGCCTGTATTTTCTTCTTCTAACCATCTTTCTTCATTCTGCTTGGTGGTGTCCCTGAAGCATGCAGGCTCATGCTGATAGAGCTGTGAGTCTTTATTATCCTAACAAAATGTGTTGCCTGATTCTGAGACAACAACGTGGGCCCTGGCTGTATGTGTCCACTTGGCCTCATCAACCTCAGCAGGCAATGCTCTTAACCACTGAGCCATCTCTCCTGCCTCTTCATTCTGTTGCCAGTAGAGGGCACCAAACCTCATTTTGAGAGCAATTATGTGATTTCCAGGAATCGAACTTCTGAACTGTGGAAGAGCAGGCAATGCTCTTAACCACTGAGCCATCTCTCCTGCCTCTCCCCTCTGTTGCCAGTAGAGGGCACCAAACCTCATTTTGAGAGCAACTATGTGATTCCCAGGAATCCAACTTCTGACCTTTGGAAGAGCAGGCAATGCTCTTAACCACTGAGCCATCTCTCCGACCCGTTTTTCAACTTCTTTTACTAAACCAGGTTTACTCAATGTGGTGTGTGGATCACATCTCCATTTCCCTAACATGTGGAGTACAGGGGTCTCCGTGGACCTATTGGCCGTTCGTGTACCTCATAGAGGAGGTCTAGATTAATTGTTTCTCTGGCTTAAAATTGGTACACCTTTTGCTGGTGTTTGTCGTCCTTTGGATGTCTTGGATGTGAGTTCTTCTTCAGGAACATGAACATGCCTGTATTTTCTTCTTCTAGTCATCTTGCCTTACTCTCCTTGGTGTTGTCTCTGAAGCACGCTGGCTCGTGGTGATAGAGCTGTGAGCCTTTAACATCCTAACGAAAGCTTTTGCCTCATTCAGTCACAACAACGTGGGCCCTGTTCCTTGGCCCTGACTCTATGTATGTATGTGGTGTCATCAAACTCAGCAGGCAATGCTCTTTACCACAGAGCCATCTCTCTTGCCTCTTCCTTGTGGTGCCACTAGAGGGCGCCAAACCTCCTTTTGAGAGCAATTATTTGGTAGCCAGGAATCGAACTTCTGACCTTCGGAAGGGCAGCCAATGTTCTTAACCACTGACCTATCTCTCCAGCTTTTCTTACTGTAGCCAAAAGAGGGCACAAGACCTCATGGCAGATGGTTGTGAATCATTATGTGGTTGCCTGCAATTGATTTAAGGAGGTTCTAAGAGCAGGCAATGCTCTTAAGCACTGAACCATCTCTCATGCCTCTTCTTTTTTGCCAGTAAAGGGCACCAAATCTACCTTTTGAGAGCAATTATGGGATTGCCAGGAATGGAACTTCTGACCTTTGGAAGGGCAGCCAAAGCTCTTATCCACTGAGCTAACACCCCAGCTCTTATTTTTGTATCCAAAAGAGGGCACAAGACCTCATTGCAGATGGTTGTGAGCCATTATGTGGTTGCCTGGAATTGAATTCAGGAGGTTGGAAGAGGAGGCAATGATCTTAACCACGGAGCCATCTCTCATGCCTCTTCCTTATGTTGCCAGTAGAGGGCACCAAACCTCCTTTTGAGAGCAATTATGTCATTTCCAGGAATCGAACTTCTGACCTTTGGAAGAGCAGGCAATGCTCTTAACCACTGAGCCATCTCTCCAACCCGTTTTTCAACTTCTTTTACTAAACCAGCTTTAGTCAATGTGGTGTGTGGATCACATCTCCATTTCCCTGACGTGTGGAGTACAGGGGTCTGCATGGACCTATTGGCCATTCATGTACCTCATAGAGGAGGTCTAGATAAATTGTTTCTCTGGCTTTAAATAGGTTAACATTTTGCTGGTGTTTGTAGTCCTTTGATTGTCTTGGATATGAGTTCTTCTTCAGGAACATGAACATGCCAGTATTTTCTTCTCCTAGCCATCTTGCCTTACTCTCCTTGGTGTTGTCTCTGAAGCACGCTGGCTCATGGTGATAGAGCTGTGAGTCTTTAACATCCTAACAAGAGCTTTTGCCTCATTCAGTCACAACAACGTGGGCCCTGGCCCTGTGCCCCGACTCTATGTCTGTTCTTGGCCTCATCAAACTCAGCAGGCAAAGCTCTTTACCACAGAGCCATCTTTCCTGCCTCTTCCTTGTGGTGCCACTAGAGGGCGCCAAACCTCCTTTTGAGAGCAATTACGTGGTTCCCAGGAATCGAACTTCTGACTTTGGAAGGGCAACCAATGCTCTTAACCACTGAGCTGTCTCTCCAGCTCTTCTTACTGTAGCCAAACGAGGGCACAAGACCTCATTGCAGATGGTTGTGAGCCATTATGTGGTTGCCTGGAATTCAGTTCAGGAGGTTGGAAGGGCAACCAATGCTCTTAACCGCTGAGCCATCTCTCCAACCCGTTTTTCAACTTCTTGAACTAAATCAGGTTTACTCAATGTGGTGTGTGGATCATATCTGCATTCCACTAACATGTGGAGTACAGGGGTCTCCATGGACATATTGGCCGTTCGTGTACCTCATAGATGAAGTCTAGAAAAATTGTTTGTCTGGCTTTAAATTGGTAAACCTTTTGCTGGTGTTTGTCGTCTTTTGGATGTCTTGGATGTGAGTTCTTCTTAAGGAACGTGAACATGCCTGTATTTTCTTCTTCTAACCATCTTTCCTCATTCTGCTTGGTGGTGTCCCTGAAGCATGCAGGCTCATGCTGATAGAGCTGTGAGTCTTTATTATCCTAACAAAATGTGTTGCCTGATTCTGAGACAACAACGTGGGCCCTGGCTGTATGTGTCCACTTGGCCTCATCAACCTCAGCAGGCAATGCTCTTAACCACTGAGCCATCTCTCCTGCCTCTTCATTCTGTTGCCAGTAGAGGGCACCAAACCTCATTTTGAGAGCAATTATGTGATTTCCAGGAATCGAACTTCTGAACTGTGGAAGAGCAGGCAATGCTCTTAACCACTGAGCCATCTCTCCTGCCTCTCCCCTCTGTTGCCAGTAGAGGGCACCAAACCTCATTTTGAGAGCAACTATGTGATTCCCAGGAATCCAACTTCTGACCTTTGGAAGAGCAGGCAATGCTCTTAACCACTGAGCCATCTCTCCGACCCGTTTTTCAACTTCTTTTACTAAACCAGGTTTACTCAATGTGGTGTGTGGATCACATCTCCATTTCCCTAACACGTGGAGTACAGGGGTCTCCGTGGACCTATTGGCCGTTCGTGTACCTCATAGAGGAGGTCTAGATTAATTGTTTCTCTGGCTTAAAATTGGTACACCTTTTGCTGGTGTTTGTCGTCCTTTGGATGTCTTGGATGTGAGTTCTTCTTCAGGAACATGAACATGCCTGTATTTTCTTCTTCTAGTCATCTTGCCTTACTCTCCTTGGTGTTGTCTCTGAAGCACGCTGGCTCGTGGTGATAGAGCTGTGAGCCTTTAACATCCTAACGAAAGCTTTTGCCTCATTCAGTCACAACAACGTGGGCCCTGTTCCTTGGCCCTGACTCTATGTATGTATGTGGTGTCATCAAACTCAGCAGGCAATGCTCTTTACCACAGAGCCATCTCTCTTGCCTCTTCCTTGTGGTGCCACTAGAGGGCGCCAAACCTCCTTTTGAGAGCAATTATTTGGTAGCCAGGAATCGAACTTCTGACCTTCGGAAGGGCAGCCAATGTTCTTAACCACTGACCTATCTCTCCAGCTTTTCTTACTGTAGCCAAAAGAGGGCACAAGACCTCATGGCAGATGGTTGTGAATCATTATGTGGTTGCCTGCAATTGATTTCAGGAGGTTCTAAGAGCAGGCAATGCTCTTAAGCACTGAACCATCTCTCATGCCTCTTCTTTTTTGCCAGTAAAGGGCACCAAATCTACCTTTTGAGAGCAATTATGGGATTGCCAGGAATGGAACTTCTGACCTTTGGAAGGGCAGCCAAAGCTCTTATCCACTGAGCTAACACCCCAGCTCTTATTTTTGTATCCAAAAGAGGGCACAAGACCTCATTGCAGATGGTTGTGAGCCATTATGTGGATGCCTGGAATTGAATTCACTAGGTTGGAAGAGGAGGCAATGATCTTAACCACGGAGCCATCTCTCATGCCTCTTCCTTATGTTGCCAGTAGAGGGCACCAAACCTCCTTTTGAGAGCAATTATGTGATTTCCAGGAATCGAACTTCTGACCTTTGGAAGAGCAGGCAATGCCCTTAACCACTGAGCCATCTCTCCAACCCGTTTTTCAACTTCTTTTACTAAACCAGCTTTAGTCAATGTGGTGTGTGGATCACATCTCCATTTCCCTGACGTGTGGAGTACAGGGGTCTGCATGGACCTATTGCCCATTCATGTACCTCATAGAGGAGGTCTAGATAAATTGTTTCTCTGGCTTTAAATAGGTTAACATTTTGCTGGTGTTTGTAGTCCTTTGATTGTCTTGGATATGAGTTCTTCTTCAGGCACATGAACATGCCAATATTTTCTTCTTCTAGCCATCTTGCCTTACTCTCCTTGGTGTTGTCTCTGAAGCACGCTGGCTCATGGTGATAGAGCTGTGAGTCTTTAACATCCTAACAAGAGCTTTTGCCTCATTCAGTCACAACAACGAGGGCCCTGGCCCTGTGCCCTGACTCTATGTCTGTTCTTGGCCTCATCAAACTCAGCAGGCAAAGCTCTTTACCACAGAGCCATCTTTCCTGCCTCTTCCTTGTGGTGCCACTAGAGGGCGCCAAACCTCCTTTTGAGAGCAATTACGTGGTTCCCAGGAATCGCACTTCTGACCTTTGGAAGGGCAACCAATGCTCTTAACCACTGAGCTGTCTCTCCAGCTCTTATTACTGTAGCCAAAAGAGGGCAGAAGACCTCATGGCAGATGGTTGTGACCCATTATGTGGTCGCCTGGAATTGAATTCAGAAGGTTAGAAGAGCAGGCAATTCTCTTAACCATTGAGCCATCTCTCTTGCATCTTCCTTCTGTTGCCAGTAGAGGGCACCAAACCTCCTTTTGAGAGCAATTATGTGGTTGCCAGGAATCGAACTTCTGACCTTTGGAAGGGCAGGCAAAGCTCTTATCCACTGAGCTAACACCCCAGCTCTTATTTTTGTATCCAAAAGAGGGCACAAGACCACATTGCAGATGGTTGTGAGCCATTATGTTGATACCTGGAATTGAATTCAGGAGGTTGGAAGAGGAGGCAATGATCTTAACCACGGAGCCATCTCTCATGCCTCTTCCTTATGTTGCCACTAGAGGGCACCAAACCTCCTTTTGAGAGCAATTATGTGATTTCCAGGAATCAAACTTCTGACCTTTGGAAGGGCAACCAATGCTCTTAACCACTGAGCTGTCTCTCCAGCTCTTCTTACTGTAGCCAAAAGAGGGCACAAGACCTCATGGCAGATGGTTGTGACCCATTATGTGGTCGCCTGGAATTGAATTCAGGAGGTTGGAAGAGCAGGCAATTCTCTTAACCATTGAGCCATCTCTCTTGCATCTTCCTTCTGTTGCCAGTAGAGGGCACCAAACCTCCTTTTGAGAGCAATTATGTGGTTGCCTGGAATCGAACTTCTGACCTTTGGAAGGGCAGGCAAAGCTCTTAACCACTGAGCTATCTCCCCAGCTCTTCTTTCTGTATCCAAAAGAGGGCACAAGACCTCATTGCAGATTGTTGTGAGCCATTATGTGGTTGCCTGGAATTCAGTTCAGGAGGTTGGAAGAGCAGGCAATGTTCTTAACCACTGAGCCATCTCTCCAACCCGTTTTTCAACTTCTTGAACTAAACCAGGTTTACTCAATGTGGTGTGTGGATCATATCTGCATTCCACTAACATGTGGAGTACAGGGGTCTCCATGGACATATTGGCCGTTCGCGTACCTCATAGATGAAGTCTAGATAAATTGTTTGTCTTGCTTTAAATTGGTAAACCTTTTGCTGGTGTTTGTCGTCCTTTGGATGTCTTGGATGTGAGTTCTTCTTAAGGAACATGAACATGCCTGTATTTTCTTCTTCTAACCATCTTTCCTCATTCTGCTTGGTGGTGTCCCTGAAGCATGCAGGCTCATGCTGATAGAACTGTGAGTCTTTATTATCCTAACAAAATGTGTTGCCTGATTCTGAGACAACAACGTGGGCCCTGGCTGTATGTGTCCACTTGGCCTCATCAACCTCAGCAGGCAATGCTCTTAACCACTGAGCCATCTCTCCTGCCTCTTCCTTCTGTTGCCAGTAGAGGGCACCAAACCTCATTTTGAGAGCAATTATGTGATTTCCAGGAATCGAACTTCTGAACTTTGGAAGAGCAGGCAATGCTCTTAACCACTGAGCCATCTCTCCTGCCTCTCCCCTCTGTTGCCAGTAGAGGGCACCAAACCTCATTTTGAGAGCAACTATGTGATTCCCAGGAATCAAACTTCTGACCTGTGGAAGAGCAGGCAATGCTCTTAAACACTGATCCATCTCTCCAACCCGTTTTTCAACTTCTTTTACTAAACCAGGTTTACTCAATGTGGTGTGTGGATAACATCTCCATTTCCCTAACATGTGGAGTACAGGGGTCTCCGTGGACCTATTGGCCGTTCGTGTACCTCATAGAGGAGGTCTAGATAAATTGTTTCTCTGGCTTAAAATTGGTACACCTTTTGCTGGTGTTTGTCGTCCTTTGGATGTCTTGGATGTGAGTTCTTCTTCAGGAACATGAACATGCCTGTATTTTCTTCTTCTAGTCATCTTGCCTTACTCTCCTTGGTGTTGTCTCTGAAGCACGCTGGCTCGTGGTGATAGAGCTGTGAGCCTTTAACATCCTAACGAAAGCTTTTGCCTCATTCAGTCACAACAACGCGGGCCCTGGCCCTTGGCCCTGACTCTATGTCTGCATGTGGTCTCATCAAACTCAGCAGGCAAAGCTCTTTACCACAGAGCCATCTTTCCTGCCTCTTCCTTGTGGTGCCACTAGAGGGCGCCAAACCTCCTTTTGAGAGCAATTATTTGGTAGCCAGGAATCGAACTTCTGACCTTCGGAAGGGCAGCCAATGTTCTTAACCACTGACCTATCTCTCCAGCTTTTCTTACTGTAGCCAAAAGAGGGCACAAGACCTCATGGCAGATGGTTGTGAATCATTATGTGGTTGCCTGCAATTGATTTCAGGAGGTTCTAAGAGCAGGCAATGCTCTTAAGCACTGAACCATCTCTCATGCCTCTTCTTTTTTTGCCAGTAAAGGGCACCAAATCTACCTTTTGAGAGCAATTATGGGATTGCCAGGAATGGAACTTCTGACCTTTGGAAGGGCAGCCAAAGCTCTTATCCACTGAGCTAACACCCCAGCTCTTATTTTTGTATCCAAAAGAGGGCACAAGACCTCATTGCAGATGGTTGTGAGCCATTATGTGGTTGCCTGGAATTGAATTCAGGAGGTTGGAAGAGGAGGCAATGATCTTAACCACGGAGCCATCTCTCATGCCTCTTCCTTATGTTGCCAGTAGAGGGCACCAAACCTCCTTTTGAGAGCAATTATGTGATTTCCAGGAATCGAACTTCTGACCTTTGGAAGAGCAGGCAATGCTCTTAACCACTGAGCCATCTCTCCAACCCGTTTTTCAACTTCTTTTACTAAACCAGCTTTAGTCAATGTGGTGTGTGGATCACATCTCCATTTCCCTGACGTGTGGAGTACAGGGGTCTGCATGGACCTATTGGCCATTCATGTACCTCATAGAGGAGGTCTAGATAAATTGTTTCTCTGGCTTTAAATAGGTTAACATTTTGCTGGTGTTTGTAGTCCTTTGATTGTCTTGGATATGAGTTCTTCTTCAGGCACATGAACATGCCAATATTTTCTTCTTCTAGCCATCTTGCCGTACTCTCCTTGGTGTTGTCTCTGAAGCACGCTGGCTCATGGTGATAGAGCTGTGAGTCTTTAACATCCTAACAAGAGCTTTTGCCTCATTCAGTCACAACAACGTGGGCCCTATCCCTGTGCCCCGACTCTATGTCTGTTCTTGGCCTCATCAAACTCAGCAGGCAAAGCTCTTTACCACAGAGCCATCTTTCCTGCCTCTTCCTTGTGGTGCCACTAGAGGGCGCCAAACCTCCTTTTGAGAGCAATTACGTGGTTCCCAGGAATCGAACTTCTGACCTTTGGAAGGGCAACCAATGCTCTTAACCACTGAGCTGTCTCTCCAGCTCTTCTTACTGTAGCCAAAAGAGGGCACAAGATCTCATGGCAGATGGTTGTGACCCATTATGTGGTCGCCTGGAATTGAATTCAGGAGGTTGGAAGAGCAGGCAATTCTCTTAACCATTGAGCCATCTCTCTTGCATCTTCCTTCTGTTGCCAGTAGAGGGCACCAAACCTCCTTTTGAGAGCAATTATGTGGTTGCCAGGAATCGAACTTCTGACCTTTGGAAGGGCAGGCAAAGCTCTTAACCACTGAGCTATCTCCCCAGCTCTTCTTTCTGTATCCAAAAGAGGGCACAAGACCTCATTGCAGATGGTTGTGAGCCATTATGTGGTTGCCTGGAATTCAGTTCAGGAGGATGGAAGAGCAGGCAGTGTTCTTAACCACTGAGCCATCTCTCCAACCCGTTTTTCAACTTCTTAACTAAACCAGGTTTACTCTATGTGGTGTGTGGATCATATCTGCATTCCACTAACATGTGGAGTACAGGGGTCTCCATAGAAATATTGGCCGTTCGCGTACCCTATAGATGAAGTCTAGAAAAATTGTTTGTCTGGCTTTAAATTGGTAAACCTTTTGCTGGTGTTTGTCGTCCTTTGGATGTCTTGGATGTGAGTTCTTAAGGAACATGAACATGCCTGTATTTTCTTCTTCTAACCATCTTTCCTCATTCTGCTTGGTGGTGTCCCTGAAGCATGCAGGCTCATGCTGATAGAGCTGTGAGTCTTTATTATCCTAACAAAATGTGTTGCCTGATTCTGAGACAACAACGTGGGCCCTGGCTGTATGTGTCCACTTGGCCTCATCAACCTCAGCAGGCAATGCTCTTAACCACTGAGCCATCTCTCCTGCCTCTTCCTTCTGTTGCCAGTAGAGGGCACCAAACCTCATTTTGAGAGCAATTATGTGATTTCCAGGAATCGAACTTCTGAACTTTGGAAGAGCAGGCAATGCTCTTAACCACTGAGCCATCTCTCCTGCCTCTCCCCTCTGTTGCCAGTAGAGGGCACCAAACCTCATTTTGAGAGCAACTATGTGATTCCCAGGAATCAAACTTCTGACCTGTGGAAGAGCAGGCAATGCTCTTAAACACTGATCCATCTCTCCAACCCGTTTTTCAACTTCTTTTACTAAACCAGGTTTACTCAATGTGGTGTGTGGATAACATCTCCATTTCCCTAACATGTGGAGTACAGGGGTCTCCGTGGACCTATTGGCCGTTCGTGTACCTCATAGAGGAGGTCTAGATAAATTGTTTCTCTGGCTTAAAATTGGTACACCTTTTGCTGGTGTTTGTCGTCCTTTGGATGTCTTGGATGTGAGTTCTTCTTCAGGAACATGAACATGCCTGTATTTTCTTCTTCTAGTCATCTTGCCTTACTCTCCTTGGTGTTGTCTCTGAAGCACGCTGGCTCGTGGTGATAGAGCTGTGAGCCTTTAACATCCTAACAAAAGCTTTTGCCTCATTCAGTCACAACAACGCGGGCCCTGGCCCTTGGCCCTGACTCTATGTCTGCATGTGGTCTCATCAAACTCAGCAGGCAAAGCTCTTTACCACAGAGCCATCTTTCCTGCCTCTTCCTTGTGGTGCCACTAGAGGGCGCCAAACCTCCTTTTGAGAGCAATTATTTGGTAGCCAGGAATCGAACTTCTGACCTTCGGAAGGGCAGCCAATGTTCTTAACCACTGACCTATCTCTCCAGCTTTTCTTACTGTAGCCAAAAGAGGGCACAAGACCTCATGGCAGATGGTTGTGAATCATTATGTGGTTGCCTGCAATTGATTTCAGGAGGTTCTAAGAGCAGGCAATGCTCTTAAGCACTGAACCATCTCTCATGCCTCTTCTTTTTTTGCCAGTAAAGGGCACCAAATCTACCTTTTGAGAGCAATTATGGGATTGCCAGGAATGGAACTTCTGACCTTTGGAAGGGCAGCCAAAGCTCTTATCCACTGAGCTAACACCCCAGCTCTTATTTTTGTATCCAAAAGAGGGCACAAGACCTCATTGCAGATGGTTGTGAGCCATTATGTGGTTGCCTGGAATTGAATTCAGGAGGTTGGAAGAGGAGGCAATGATCTTAACCACGGAGCCATCTCTCATGCCTCTTCCTTATGTTGCCAGTAGAGGGCACCAAACCTCCTTTTGAGAGCAATTATGTGATTTCCAGGAATCGAACTTCTGACCTTTGGAAGAGCAGGCAATGCTCTTAACCACTGAGCCATCTCTCCAACCCGTTTTTCAACTTCTTTTACTAAACCAGCTTTAGTCAATGTGGTGTGTGGATCACATCTCCATTTCCCTGACGTGTGGAGTACAGGGGTCTGCATGGACCTATTGGCCATTCATGTACCTCATAGAGGAGGTCTAGATAAATTGTTTCTCTGGCTTTAAATAGGTTAACATTTTGCTGGTGTTTGTAGTCCTTTGATTGTCTTGGATATGAGTTCTTCTTCAGGCACATGAACATGCCAAAATTTTCTTCTTCTAGCCATCTTGCCGTACTCTCCTTGGTGTTGTCTCTGAAGCACGCTGGCTCATGGTGATAGAGCTGTGAGTCTTTAACATCCTAACAAGAGCTTTTGCCTCATTCAGTCACAACAACGTGGGCCCTGGCCCTGTGCCCCGACTCTATGTCTGTTCTTGGCCTCATCAAACTCAGCAGGCAAAGCTCTTTACCACAGAGCCATCTTTCCTGCCTCTTCCTTGTGGTGCCACTAGAGGGCGCCAAACCTCCTTTTGAGAGCAATTACGTGGTTCCCAGGAATCGAACTTCTGACCTTTGGAAGGGCAACCAATGCTCTTAACCACTGAGCTGTCTCTCCAGCTCTTCTTACTGTAGCCAAAAGAGGGCACAAGACCTCATGGCAGATGGTTGTGACCCATTATGTGGTCGCCTGGAATTGAATTCAGGAGGTTGGAAGAGCAGGCAATTCTCTTAACCATTGAGCCATCTCTCTTGCATCTTCCTTCTGTTGCCAGTAGAGGGCACCAAACCTCCTTTTGAGAGCAATTATGTGGTTGCCAGGAATCGAACTTCTGACCTTTGGAAGGGCAGGCAAAGCTCTTAACCACTGAGCTATCTCCCCAGCTCTTCTTTCTGTATCCAAAAGAGGGCACAAGACCTCATTGCAGATGGTTGTGAGCCATTATGTGGTTGCCTGGAATTCAGTTCAGGAGGTTGGAAGAGCAGGCAGTGTTCTTAACCACTGAGCCATCTCTCCAACCCGTTTTTCAACTTCTTGAACTAAACCAGGTTTACTCTATGTGGTGTGTGGATCATATCTGCATTCCACTAACATGTGGAGTACAGGGGTCTCCATAGAAATATTGGCCGTTCGCGTACCCTATAGATGAAGTCTAGAAAAATTGTTTGTCTGGCTTTAAATTGGTAAACCTTTTGCTGGTGTTTGTCGTCCTTTGGATGTCTTGGATGTGAGTTCTTAAGGAACATGAACATGCCTGTATTTTCTTCTTCTAACCATCTTTCCTCATTCTGCTTGGTGGTGTCCCTGAAGCATGCAGGCTCATGCTGATAGAGCTGTGAGTCTTTATTATCCTAACAAAATGTGTTGCCTGATTCTGAGACAACAACGTGGGCCCTGGCTGTATGTGTCCACTTGGCCTCATCAACCTCAGCAGGCAATGCTCTTAACCACTGAGCCATCTCTCCTGCCTCTTCCTTCTGTTGCCAGTAGAGGGCACCAAACCTCATTTTGAGAGCAATTATGTGATTTCCAGGAATCGAACTTCTGAACTGTGGAAGAGCAGGCAATGCTCTTAACCACTGAGCCATCTCTCCTGCCTCTCCCATCTGTTGCCAGTAGAGGGCACCAACCTCATTTTGAGAGCAACTATGTGATTCCCAGGAATCGAACTTCTGACCTTTGGAAGAGCAGGCAATGCTCTTAACCACTGAGCCATCTCTCCGACCCGTTTTTCAACTTCTTTTACTAAACCAGGTTTACTCAATGTGGTGTGTGGATCACATCTCCATTTCCCTTACACGTGGAGTCCAGGGGTCTCCGTGGACCTATTGGCCGTTCGTGTACCTCATAGAGGAGGTCTAGATAAATTGTTTCTCTGGCTTAAAATTGGTACACCTTTTGCTGGTGTTTGTCGTCCTTTGGATGTCTTGGATGTGAGTTCTTCTTCAGGAACATGAACATGCCTGTATTTTCTTCTTCTAGTCATCTTGCCTTACTCTCCTTGGTGTTGTCTCTGAAGCACGCTGGCTCGTGGTGATAGAGCTGTGAGCCTTTAACATCCTAACAAAAGCTTTTGCCTCATTCAGTCACAACAACGCGGGCCCTGGCCCTTGGCCCTGACTCTATGTCTGTATGTGGTCTCATCAAACTCAGCAGGCAATGCTCTTTACCACAGAGCCATCTCTCTTGCCTCTTCCTTGTGGTGCCACTAGAGGGCGCCAAACCTCCTTTTGAGAGCAATTATTTGGTAGCCAGGAATCGAACTTCTGACCTTCGGAAGGGCAGCCAATGTTCTTAACCACTGACCTATATCTCCAGCTTTTCTTACTGTAGCCAAAAGAGGGCACAAGACCTCATGGCAGATGGTTGTGAATCATTATGTGGTTGCCTGCAATTGATTTCAGGAGGTTGTAAGAGCAGGCAATGCTCTTAAGCACTGAACCATCTCTCATGCCTCTTCTTTTTTGCCAGTAAAGGGCACCAAATCTACCTTTTGAGAGCAATTATGGGATTGCCAGGAATGGAACTTCTGACGTTTGGAAGGGCAGCCAAAGCTCTTATCCACTGAGCTAACACCCCAGCTCTTATTTTTGTATCCAAAAGAGGGCACAAGACCTCATTGCAGATGGTTGTGAGCCATTATGTGGTTGCCTGGAATTGAATTCAGGAGGTTGGAAGAGGAGGCAATGATCTTAACCACGGAGCCATCTCTCATGCCTCTTCCTTATGTTGCCAGTAGAGGGCACCAAACCTCCTTTTGAGAGCAATTATGTGATTTCCAGGAATCGAACTTCTGACCTTTGGAAGAGCAGGCAATGCTCTTAACCACTGAGCCATCTCTCCAACCCGTTTTTCAACTTCTTTTACTAAACCAGCTTTAGTCAATGCGGTGTGTTGATCACATCTCCATTTCCCTGACGTGTGGAGTACAGGGGTCTGCATGGACCTATTGGCCATTCATGTACCTCATAGAGGAGGTCTAGATAAATTGTTTCTCTGGCTTTAAATAGGTTAACATTTTGCTGGTGTTTGTAGTCCTTTGATTGTCTTGGATATGAGTTCTTCTTCAGGCACATGAACATGCCAGTATTTTCTTCTCCTAGCCATCTTGCCTTACTCTCCTTGGTGTTGTCTCTGAAGCACGCTGGCTCATGGTGATAGAGCTGTGAGTCTTTAACATCCTAACAAGAGCTTTTGCCTCATTCAGTCACAACAACGTGGGCCCTGGCCCTGTGCCCCGACTCTATGTCTGTTCTTGGCCTCATCAAACTCAGCAGGCAAAGCTCTTTACCACAGAGCCATCGTTCCTGCCTCTTCCTTGTGGTGCCACTAGAGGGCGCCAAACCTCCTTTTGAGAGCAATTACGTGGTTCCCAGGAATCGAACTTCTGACCTTTGGAAGGGCAACCAATGCTCTTAACCACTGAGCTGTCTCTCCAGCTCTTCTTACTGTAGCCAAACGAGGGCACAAGACCTCATGGCAGATGGTTGTGACCCGTTATGTGGTCGCATGGAATTGAATTCAGGAGGTTGGAAGAGCAGGCAATTCTCTTAACCATTGAGCCATCTCTCTTGCATCTTCCTTCTGTTGCCAGTAGAGGGCACCAAACCTCCTTTTGAGAGCAATTATGTGGTTGCCAGGAATCGAACTTCTGACCTTTGGAAGGGCAGGCAAAGCTCTTAACCACTGAGCTATCTCCCCAGCTCTTCTTTCTGTATCCAAAAGAGGGCACAAGACCTCATTGCAGATGGTTGTGAGCCATTATGTGGTTGCCTGGAATTCAGTTCAGGAGGTTGGAAGAGCAGGCAATGTTCTTAACCACTGAGCCATCTCTCCAACCCGTTTTTCAACTTCTTGAACTAAACCAGGTTTACTCAATGTGGTGTGTGGATCATATCTGCATTCCACTAACATGTGGAGTACAGGGGTCTCCATGGACATATTGGCCGTTCGCGTACTTCATAGATGAAGTCTAGAAAAATTGTTTGTCTGGCTTTAAATTGGTAAACCTTTTGCTGGTGTTTTTCGTCCTTTGGGTGTCTTGGATGTGAGTTCTTCTTAAGGAACATGAACTTGCCTGTATTTTCTTCTTCTAACCATCTTTCCTCATTCTGCTTGGTGGTGTCCCTGAAGCATGCAGGCTCATGCTGATAGAGCTGTGAGTCTTTATTATCTTACAAAATGTGTTGCCTGATTCTGAGACAACAACGTGGGCCCTGGCTCTATGTGTCCACTTGGCCTCATCAACCTCAGCAGGCAATGCTCTTAACCACTGAGCCATCTCTCCTGCCTCTCCTCTCTGTTGCCAGTAGAGGGCACCAAACCTCATTTTGAGAGCAACTATGTGATTCCCAGGAATCGAACTTCTGAACTTTGGAAGAGCAGGCAATGCTCTTAACCACTGAGCCATCTCTCCTGCCTCTCCCCTCTGTTGCCAGTAGAGGGCACCAAACCTCATTTTGAGAGCAACTATGTGATTCCCAGGAATCGAACTTCTGAACTTTGGAAGAGCAGGCAATGCTCTTAACCACTGAGCCATCTCTCCGACCCGTTTTTCAACTTCTTTTACTAAACCATGTTTACTCAATGTGGTTTGTGGATCACATCTCCATTTCCTTAACATGTGGAGTACAGGGGTCTCCGTGGACCTATTGGCCGTTCGTGTACCTCATAGAGGAGGTCTAGATAAATTGTTTCTCTGGCTTAAAATTGGTACACCTTTTGCTGGTGTTTGTCGTCCTTTGGATGTCTTGGATGTGAGTTCTTCTTCAGGAACATGAACATGCCTGTATTTTCTACTTCTAGTCATCTTGCCGTACTCTCCTTGGTGTTGTCTCTGAAGCACGCTGGCTCGTGGTGATAGAGCTGTGAGCCTTTAACATCCTAACAAAAGCTTTTGCCTCATTCAGTCACAACAACGCGGGCCCTGGCCCTTGGCCCTGACTCTATGTCTGTATGTGGTCTCATCAAACTCAGCAGGCAATGCTCTTTACCACAGAGCCATCTCTCTTGCCTCTTCCTTGTGGTGCCACTAGAGGTCGCCAAACCTCCTTTTGAGAGCAATTATTTGGTAGCCAGGAATCGAACTTCTGACCTTCGGAAGGGCAGCCAATGTTCTTAACCACTGACCTATCTCTCCAGCTTTTCTTACTGTAGCCAAAAGAGGGCACAAGACCTCATGGCAGATGGTTGTGAATCATTATGTGGTTGCCTGCAATTGATTTCAGGAGGTTCTAAGCGCAGGCAATGCTCTTAAGCACTGAACCATCTCTCATGCCTCTTCTTTTTTGCCAGTAAAGGGCACCAAATCTACCTTTTGAGAGCAATTATGGGATTGCCAGGAATGGAACTTCTGACGTTTGGAAGGGCAGCCAAAGCTCTTATCCACTGAGCTAACACCCCAGCTCTTATTTTTGTATCCAAAAGAGGGCACAAGACCTCATTGCAGATGGTTGTGAGCCATTATGTGGTTGCCTGGAATTGAATTCAGGAGGTTGGAAGAGGAGGCAATGATCTTAACCACGGAGCCATCTCTCATGCCTCTTCCTTATGTTGCCAGTAGAGGGCACCAAACCTCCTTTTGAGAGCAATTATGTGATTTCCAGGAATCAAACTTCTGACCTTTGGAAGAGCAGGCAATGCTCTTAACCACTGAGCCATCTCTCCAACCCGTTTTTCAACTTCTTTTACTAAACCAGCTTTAGTCAATGTGGTGTGTGGATCACATCTCCATTTCCCTGACGTGTGGAGTACAGGGGTCTGCATGGACCTATTGGCCATTCATGTACCTCATAGAGGAGGTCTAGATAAATTGTTTCTCTGGCTTTAAATAGGTTAACATTTTGCTGGTGTTTGTAGTCCTTTGATTGTCTTGGATATGAGTTCTTCTTCAGGCACATGAACATGCCAGTATTTTCTTCTCCTAGCCATCTTGCCTTACTCTCCTTGGTGTTGTCTCTGAAGCACGCTGGCTCATGGTGATAGAGCTGTGAGTCTTTAACATCCTAACAAGAGCTTTTGCCTCATTCAGTCACAACAACGTGGGCCCTGGCCCTGTGCCCCGACTCTATGTCTGTTCTTGGCCTCATCAAACTCAGCAGGCAAAGCTCTTTACCACAGAGCCATCTTTCCTGCCTCTTCCTTGTGGTGCCACTAGAGGGCGCCAAACCTCCTTTTGAGAGCAATTACGTGGTTCCCAGGAATCGAACTTCTGACCTTTGGAAGGGCAACCAATGCTCTTAACCACTGAGCTGTCTCTCCAGCTCTTCTTACTGTAGCCAAAAGAGGGCACAAGACCTCATGGCAGATGGTTGTGACCCATTATGTGGTCGCCTGGAATTGAATTCAGGAGGTTGGAAGAGCAGGCAATTCTCTTAACCATTGAGCCATCTCTCTTGCATCTTCCTTCTGTTGCCAGTAGAGGGCACCAAACCTCCTTTTGAGAGCAATTATGTGGTTGCCAGGAATCGAACTTCTGACCTTTGGAAGGGCAGGCAAAGCTCTTAACCACTGAGCTATCTCCCCAGCTCTTCTTTCTGTATCCAAAAGAGGGCACAAGACCTCATTGCAGATGGTTGTGAGCCATTATGTGGTTGCCTGGAATTCAGTTCAGGAGGTTGGAAGAGCAGGCAGTGTTCTTAACCACTGAGCCATCTCTCCAACCCGTTTTTCAACTTCTTGAACTAAACCAGGTTTACTCTATGTGGTGTGTGGATCATATCTGCATTCCACTAACATGTGGAGTACAGGGGTCTCCATAGAAATATTGGCCGTTCGCGTACCCTATAGATGAAGTCTAGAAAAATTGTTTGTCTGGCTTTAAATTGGTAAACCTTTTGCTGGTGTTTGTCGTCCTTTGGATGTCTTGGATGTGAGTTCTTCTTAAGGAACATGAACATGCCTGTATTTTCTTCTTCTAACCATCTTTCCTCATTCTGCTTGGTGGTGTCCCTGAAGCATGCAGGCTCATGCTGATAGAGCTGTGAGTCTTTATTATCCTAACAAAATGTGTTGCCTGATTCTGAGACAACAACGTGGGCCCTGGCTGTATGTGTCCACTTGGCCTCATCAACCTCAGCAGGCAATGCTCTTAACCACTGAGCCATCTCTCCTGCCTCTTCCTTCTGTTGCCAGTAGAGGGCACCAAACCTCATTTTGAGAGCAATTATGTGATTTCCAGGAATCGAACTTCTGAACTGTGGAAGAGCAGGCAATGCTCTTAACCACTGAGCCATCTCTCCTGCCTCTCCCATCTGTTGCCAGTAGAGGGCACCAACCTCATTTTGAGAGCAACTATGTGATTCCCAGGAATCGAACTTCTGACCTTTGGAAGAGCAGGCAATGCTCTTAACCACTGAGCCATCTCTCCGACCCGTTTTTCAACTTCTTTTACTAAACCAGGTTTACTCAATGTGGTGTGTGGATCACATCTCCATTTCCCTTACACGTGGAGTCCAGGGGTCTCCGTGGACCTATTGGCCGTTCGTGTACCTCATAGAGGAGGTCTAGATAAATTGTTTCTCTGGCTTAAAATTGGTACACCTTTTGCTGGTGTTTGTCGTCCTTTGGATGTCTTGGATGTGAGTTCTTCTTCAGGAACATGAACATGCCTGTATTTTCTTCTTCTAGTCATCTTGCCTTACTCTCCTTGGTGTTGTCTCTGAAGCACGCTGGCTCGTGGTGATAGAGCTGTGAGCCTTTAACATCCTAACAAAAGCTTTTGCCTCATTCAGTCACAACAACGCGGGCCCTGGCCCTTGGCCCTGACTCTATGTCTGTATGTGGTCTCATCAAACTCAGCAGGCAATGCTCTTTACCACAGAGCCATCTCTCTTGCCTCTTCCTTGTGGTGCCACTAGAGGGCGCCAAACCTCCTTTTGAGAGCAATTATTTGGTAGCCAGGAATCGAACTTCTGACCTTCGGAAGGGCAGCCAATGTTCTTAACCACTGACCTATATCTCCAGCTTTTCTTACTGTAGCCAAAAGAGGGCACAAGACCTCATGGCAGATGGTTGTGAATCATTATGTGGTTGCCTGCAATTGATTTCAGGAGGTTGTAAGAGCAGGCAATGCTCTTAAGCACTGAACCATCTCTCATGCCTCTTCTTTTTTGCCAGTAAAGGGCACCAAATCTACCTTTTGAGAGCAATTATGGGATTGCCAGGAATGGAACTTCTGACGTTTGGAAGGGCAGCCAAAGCTCTTATCCACTGAGCTAACACCCCAGCTCTTATTTTTGTATCCAAAAGAGGGCACAAGACCTCATTGCAGATGGTTGTGAGCCATTATGTGGTTGCCTGGAATTGAATTCAGGAGGTTGGAAGAGGAGGCAATGATCTTAACCACGGAGCCATCTCTCATGCCTCTTCCTTATGTTGCCAGTAGAGGGCACCAAACCTCCTTTTGAGAGCAATTATGTGATTTCCAGGAATCGAACTTCTGACCTTTGGAAGAGCAGGCAATGCTCTTAACCACTGAGCCATCTCTCCAACCCGTTTTTCAACTTCTTTTACTAAACCAGCTTTAGTCAATGCGGTGTGTTGATCACATCTCCATTTCCCTGACGTGTGGAGTACAGGGGTCTGCATGGACCTATTGGCCATTCATGTACCTCATAGAGGAGGTCTAGATAAATTGTTTCTCTGGCTTTAAATAGGTTAACATTTTGCTGGTGTTTGTAGTCCTTTGATTGTCTTGGATATGAGTTCTTCTTCAGGCACATGAACATGCCAGTATTTTCTTCTCCTAGCCATCTTGCCTTACTCTCCTTGGTGTTGTCTCTGAAGCACGCTGGCTCATGGTGATAGAGCTGTGAGTCTTTAACATCCTAACAAGAGCTTTTGCCTCATTCAGTCACAACAACGTGGGCCCTGGCCCTGTGCCCCGACTCTATGTCTGTTCTTGGCCTCATCAAACTCAGCAGGCAAAGCTCTTTACCACAGAGCCATCGTTCCTGCCTCTTCCTTGTGGTGCCACTAGAGGGCGCCAAACCTCCTTTTGAGAGCAATTACGTGGTTCCCAGGAATCGAACTTCTGACCTTTGGAAGGGCAACCAATGCTCTTAACCACTGAGCTGTCTCTCCAGCTCTTCTTACTGTAGCCAAACGAGGGCACAAGACCTCATGGCAGATGGTTGTGACCCGTTATGTGGTCGCATGGAATTGAATTCAGGAGGTTGGAAGAGCAGGCAATTCTCTTAACCATTGAGCCATCTCTCTTGCATCTTCCTTCTGTTGCCAGTAGAGGGCACCAAACCTCCTTTTGAGAGCAATTATGTGGTTGCCAGGAATCGAACTTCTGACCTTTGGAAGGGCAGGCAAAGCTCTTAACCACTGAGCTATCTCCCCAGCTCTTCTTTCTGTATCCAAAAGAGGGCACAAGACCTCATTGCAGATGGTTGTGAGCCATTATGTGGTTGCCTGGAATTCAGTTCAGGAGGTTGGAAGAGCAGGCAATGTTCTTAACCACTGAGCCATCTCTCCAACCCGTTTTTCAACTTCTTGAACTAAACCAGGTTTACTCAATGTGGTGTGTGGATCATATCTGCATTCCACTAACATGTGGAGTACAGGGGTCTCCATGGACATATTGGCCGTTCGCGTACTTCATAGATGAAGTCTAGAAAAATTGTTTGTCTGGCTTTAAATTGGTAAACCTTTTGCTGGTGTTTTTCGTCCTTTGGGTGTCTTGGATGTGAGTTCTTCTTAAGGAACATGAACTTGCCTGTATTTTCTTCTTCTAACCATCTTTCCTCATTCTGCTTGGTGGTGTCCCTGAAGCATGCAGGCTCATGCTGATAGAGCTGTGAGTCTTTATTATCTTACAAAATGTGTTGCCTGATTCTGAGACAACAACGTGGGCCCTGGCTCTATGTGTCCACTTGGCCTCATCAACCTCAGCAGGCAATGCTCTTAACCACTGAGCCATCTCTCCTGCCTCTCCTCTCTGTTGCCAGTAGAGGGCACCAAACCTCATTTTGAGAGCAACTATGTGATTCCCAGGAATCGAACTTCTGAACTTTGGAAGAGCAGGCAATGCTCTTAACCACTGAGCCATCTCTCCTGCCTCTCCCCTCTGTTGCCAGTAGAGGGCACCAAACCTCATTTTGAGAGCAACTATGTGATTCCCAGGAATCGAACTTCTGAACTTTGGAAGAGCAGGCAATGCTCTTAACCACTGAGCCATCTCTCCGACCCGTTTTTCAACTTCTTTTACTAAACCATGTTTACTCAATGTGGTTTGTGGATCACATCTCCATTTCCTTAACATGTGGAGTACAGGGGTCTCCGTGGACCTATTGGCCGTTCGTGTACCTCATAGAGGAGGTCTAGATAAATTGTTTCTCTGGCTTAAAATTGGTACACCTTTTGCTGGTGTTTGTCGTCCTTTGGATGTCTTGGATGTGAGTTCTTCTTCAGGAACATGAACATGCCTGTATTTTCTACTTCTAGTCATCTTGCCGTACTCTCCTTGGTGTTGTCTCTGAAGCACGCTGGCTCGTGGTGATAGAGCTGTGAGCCTTTAACATCCTAACAAAAGCTTTTGCCTCATTCAGTCACAACAACGCGGGCCCTGGCCCTTGGCCCTGACTCTATGTCTGTATGTGGTCTCATCAAACTCAGCAGGCAATGCTCTTTACCACAGAGCCATCTCTCTTGCCTCTTCCTTGTGGTGCCACTAGAGGTCGCCAAACCTCCTTTTGAGAGCAATTATTTGGTAGCCAGGAATCGAACTTCTGACCTTCGGAAGGGCAGCCAATGTTCTTAACCACTGACCTATCTCTCCAGCTTTTCTTACTGTAGCCAAAAGAGGGCACAAGACCTCATGGCAGATGGTTGTGAATCATTATGTGGTTGCCTGCAATTGATTTCAGGAGGTTCTAAGCGCAGGCAATGCTCTTAAGCACTGAACCATCTCTCATGCCTCTTCTTTTTTGCCAGTAAAGGGCACCAAATCTACCTTTTGAGAGCAATTATGGGATTGCCAGGAATGGAACTTCTGACGTTTGGAAGGGCAGCCAAAGCTCTTATCCACTGAGCTAACACCCCAGCTCTTATTTTTGTATCCAAAAGAGGGCACAAGACCTCATTGCAGATGGTTGTGAGCCATTATGTGGTTGCCTGGAATTGAATTCAGGAGGTTGGAAGAGGAGGCAATGATCTTAACCACGGAGCCATCTCTCATGCCTCTTCCTTATGTTGCCAGTAGAGGGCACCAAACCTCCTTTTGAGAGCAATTATGTGATTTCCAGGAATCAAACTTCTGACCTTTGGAAGAGCAGGCAATGCTCTTAACCACTGAGCCATCTCTCCAACCCGTTTTTCAACTTCTTTTACTAAACCAGCTTTAGTCAATGTGGTGTGTGGATCACATCTCCATTTCCCTGACGTGTGGAGTACAGGGGTCTGCATGGACCTATTGGCCATTCATGTACCTCATAGAGGAGGTCTAGATAAATTGTTTCTCTGGCTTTAAATAGGTTAACATTTTGCTGGTGTTTGTAGTCCTTTGATTGTCTTGGATATGAGTTCTTCTTCAGGCACATGAACATGCCAGTATTTTCTTCTCCTAGCCATCTTGCCTTACTCTCCTTGGTGTTGTCTCTGAAGCACGCTGGCTCATGGTGATAGAGCTGTGAGTCTTTAACATCCTAACAAGAGCTTTTGCCTCATTCAGTCACAACAACGTGGGCCCTGGCCCTGTGCCCCGACTCTATGTCTGTTCTTGGCCTCATCAAACTCAGCAGGCAAAGCTCTTTACCACAGAGCCATCTTTCCTGCCTCTTCCTTGTGGTGCCACTAGAGGGCGCCAAACCTCCTTTTGAGAGCAATTACGTGGTTCCCAGGAATCGAACTTCTGACCTTTGGAAGGGCAACCAATGCTCTTAACCACTGAGCTGTCTCTCCAGCTCTTCTTACTGTAGCCAAACGAGGGCACAAGACCTCATGGCAGATGGTTGTGACCCGTTATGTGGTCGCATGGAATTGAATTCAGGAGGTTGGAAGAGCAGGCAATTCTCTTAACCATTGAGCCATCTCTCTTGCATCTTCCTTCTGTTGCCAGTAGAGGGCACCAAACCTCCTTTTGAGAGCAATTATGTGGTTGCCAGGAATCGAACTTCTGACCTTTGGAAGGGCAGGCAAAGCTCTTAACCACTGAGCTATCTCCCCAGCTCTTCTTTCTGTATCCAAAAGAGGGCACAAGACCTCATTGCAGATGGTTGTGAGCCATTATGTGGTTGCCTGGAATTCAGTTCAGGAGGTTGGAAGAGCAGGCAATGTTCTTAACCACTGAGCCATCTCTCCAACCCGTTTTTCAACTTCTTGAACTAAACCAGGTTTACTCAATGTGGTGTGTGGATCATATCTGCATTCCACTAACATGTGGAGTACAGGGGTCTCCATGGACATATTGGCCGTTCGTGTACCTCATAGATGAAGTCTAGATAAATTGTTTGTCTGGCTTTAAATTGGTAAACCTTTTGCTGGTGTTTGTCGTCCTTTGGATGTCTTGGATGTGAGTTCTTAAGGAACATGAACATGCCTGTATTTTCTTCTTCTAACCATCTTTCCTCATTCTGCTTGGTGGTGTCCCTGAAGCATGCAGGCTCATGCTGATAGAGCTGTGAGTCTTTATGATCCTAACAAAATGTGTTGCCTGATTCTGAGACAACAACGTGGGCCCTGGCTGTATGTGTCCACTTGGCCTCATCAACCTCAGCAGGCAATGCTCTTAACCACTGAGCCATCTCTCCTGCCTCTTCCTTCTGTTGCGAGTAGAGGGCACCAAACCTCATTTTGAGAGCAATTATGTGATTTCCAGGAATCGAACTTCTGAACTGTGGAAGAGCAGGCAATGCTCTTAACCACTGAGCCATCTCTCCTGCCTCTCCCATCTGTTGCCAGTAGAGGGCACCAAACCTCATTTTGAGAGCAACTATGTGATTCCCAGGAATCGAACTTCTGACCTTTGGAAGAACAGGCAATGCTCTTAACCACTGAGCCATCTCTCCGACCCGTTTTTCAACTTCTTTTACTAAACCAGGTTTACTCAATGTGGTGTGTGGATCACATCTCCATTTCCCTAACACGTGGAGTACAGGGGTCTCCGTGGACCTATTGGCCGTTCGTGTACCTCATAGAGGAGGTCTAGATAAATTGTTTCTCTGGCTTAAAATTGGTACACCTTTTGCTGGTGTTTGTCGTCCTTTGGATGTCTTGGATGTGAGTTCTTCTTCAGGAACATGAACATGCCTGTATTTTCTTCTTCTAGTCATCTTGCCTTACTCTCCTTGGTGTTGTCTCTGAAGCACGCTGGCTCGTGGTGATAGAGCTGTGAGCCTTTAACATCCTAACAAAAGATTTGCCTCATTCAGTCACAACAACGCGGGCCCTGGCCCTTGGCCCTGACTCTATGTCTGTATGTGGTCTCATCAAACTCAGCAGGCAATGCTCTTTACCACAGAGCCATCTCTCTTGCCTCTTCCTTGTGGTGCCACTAGAGGGCGCCAAACCTCCTTTTGAGAGCAATTATTTGGTAGCCAGGAATCGAACTTCTGACCTTTGGAAGGGCAGCCAATGTTCTTAACCACTGACCTATCTCTCCAGCTTTTCTTACTGTAACCAAAAGAGGGCACAAGACCTCATGGCAGATGGTTGTGAATCATTATGTGGTTGCCTGCAATTGATTTCAGGAGGTTCTAAGAGCAGGCAATGCTCTTAAGCACTGAACCATCTCTCATGCCTCTTCTTTTTTGCCAGTAAAGGGCACCAAATCTACCTTTTGAGAGCAATTATGGGATTGCCAGGAATGGAACTTCTGACCTTTGGAAGGGCAGCCAAAGCTCTTATCCACTGAGATAACACCCCAGCTCTTATTTTTGTATCCAAAAGAGGGCACAAGACCTCATTGCAGATGGTTGTGAGCCATTATGTGGTTGCCTGGAATTGAATTCAGGAGGTTGGAAGAGGAGGCAATGATCTTAACCACGGAGCCATCTCTCATGCCTCTTCCTTATGTTGCCAGTAGAGGGCACCAAACCTCCTTTTGAGAGCAATTATGTGATTTCCAGGAATCGAACTTCTGACCTTTGGAAGAGCAGGCAATGCTCTTAACCACTGAGCCATCTCTCCAACCCGTTTTTCAACTTCTTTTACTAAACCAGCTTTAGTCAATGTGGTGTGTGGATCACATCTCCATTTCCCTGACGTGTGGAGTACAGGGGTCTGCATGGACCTATTGGCCATTCATGTACCTCATAGAGGAGGTCTAGATAAATTGTTTCTCTGGCTTTAAATAGGTTAACATTTTGCTGGTGTTTGTAGTCCTTTGATTGTCTTGGATATGAGTTCTTCTTCAGGCACATGAACATGCCAGTATTTTCTTCTCCTAGCCGTCTTGCCTTACTCTCCTTGGTGTTGTCTCTGAAGCACGCTGGCTCATGGTGATAGAGCTGTGAGTCTTTAACATCCTAACAAGAGCTTTTGCCTCATTCAGTCACAACAACGTGGGCCCTGGCCCTGTGCCCCGACTCTATGTCTGTTCTTGGCCTCATCAAACTCAGCAGGCAAAGCTCTTTACCACAGAGCCATCTTTCCTGCCTCTTCCTTGTGGTGCCATTAGAGGGCGCCAAACCTCCTTTTGAGAGCAATTACGTGGTTCCCAGGAATCGAACTTCTGACCTTTGGAAGGGCAACCAATGCTCTTAACCACTGAGCTGTCTCTCCAGCTCTTCTTACTGTAGCCAAACGAGGGCACAGGACCTCATTGCAGATGGTTGTGAGCCATTATGTGGTTGCCTGGAATTCAGTTCAGGAGGTTGGAAGAGCAGGCAATGTTCTTAACCACTGAGCCATCTCTCCAACCCGTTTTTCAACTTCTTGAACTAAACCAGGTTTACTCAATGTGGTGTGTGGATCATATCTGCATTCCACTAACATGTGGAGTACAGGGGTCTCCATGGACATATTGGCCGTTCGTGTACCTCATAGATGAAGTCTAGAAAAATTGTTTGTCTGGCTTTAAATTGGTAAACCTTTTGCTGGTGTTTGTCGTCTTTTGGATGTCTTGGATGTGAGTTCTTCTTAAGGAACATGAACATGCCTGTATTTTCTTCTTCTAACCATCTTTCCTCATTCTGCTTGGTGGTGTCCCTGAAGCATGCAGGCTCATGCTGATAGAGCTGTGAGTCTTTATTATCCTAACAAAATGTGTTGCCTGATTCTGAGACAACAACGTGGGCCCTGGCTGTATGTGTCCACTTGGCCTCATCAACCTCAGCAGGCAATGCTCTTAACCACTGAGCCATCTCTCCTGCCTCTTCATTCTGTTGCCAGTAGAGGGCACCAAACCTCATTTTGAGAGCAATTATGTGATTTCCAGGAATCGAACTTCTGAACTGTGGAAGAGCAGGCAATGCTCTTAACCACTGAGCCATCTCTCCTGCCTCTCCCCTCTGTTGCCAGTAGAGGGCACCAAACCTCATTTTGAGAGCAACTATGTGATTCCCAGGAATCGAACTTCTGACCTTTGGAAGAGCAGGCAATGCTCTTAACCACTGAGCCATCTCTCCGACCCGTTTTTCAACTTCTTTTACTAAACCAGGTTTACTCAATGTGGTGTGTGGATCACATCTCCATTTCCCTAACACGTGGAGTACAGGGGTCTCCGTGGACCTATTGGCCGTTCGTGTACCTCATAGAGGAGGTCTAGATTAATTGTTTCTCTGGCTTAAAATTGGTACACCTTTTGCTGGTGTTTGTCGTCCTTTGGATGTCTTGGATGTGAGTTCTTCTTCAGGAACATGAACATGCCTGTATTTTCTTCTTCTAGTCATCTTGCCTTACTCTCCTTGGTGTTGTCTCTGAAGCACGCTGGCTCGTGGTGATAGAGCTGTGAGCCTTTAACATCCTAACGAAAGCTTTTGCCTCATTCAGTCACAACAACGTGGGCCCTGTTCCTTGGCCCTGACTCTATGTATGTATGTGGTGTCATCAAACTCAGCAGGCAATGCTCTTTACCACAGAGCCATCTCTCTTGCCTCTTCCTTGTGGTGCCACTAGAGGGCGCCAAACCTCCTTTTGAGAGCAATTATTTGGTAGCCAGGAATCGAACTTCTGACCTTCGGAAGGGCAGCCAATGTTCTTAACCACTGACCTATCTCTCCAGCTTTTCTTACTGTAGCCAAAAGAGGGCACAAGACCTCATGGCAGATGGTTGTGAATCATTATGTGGTTGCCTGCAATTGATTTCAGGAGGTTCTAAGAGCAGGCAATGCTCTTAAGCACTGAACCATCTCTCATGCCTCTTCTTTTTTGCCAGTAAAGGGCACCAAATCTACCTTTTGAGAGCAATTATGGGATTGCCAGGAATGGAACTTCTGACCTTTGGAAGGGCAGCCAAAGCTCTTATCCACTGAGCTAACACCCCAGCTCTTATTTTTGTATCCAAAAGAGGGCACAAGACCTCATTGCAGATGGTTGTGAGCCATTATGTGGTTGCCTGGAATTGAATTCAGGAGGTTGGAAGAGGAGGCAATGATCTTAACCACGGAGCCATCTCTCATGCCTCTTCCTTATGTTGCCAGTAGAGGGCACCAAACCTCCTTTTGAGAGCAATTATGTCATTTCCAGGAATCGAACTTCTGACCTTTGGAAGAGCAGGCAATGCTCTTAACCACTGAGCCATCTCTCCAACCCGTTTTTCAACTTCTTTTACTAAACCAGCTTTAGTCAATGTGGTGTGTGGATCACATCTCCATTTCCCTGACGTGTGGAGTACAGGGGTCTGCATGGACCTATTGGCCATTCATGTACCTCATAGAGGAGGTCTAGATAAATTGTTTCTCTGGCTTTAAATAGGTTAACATTTTGCTGGTGTTTGTAGTCCTTTGATTGTCTTGGATATGAGTTCTTCTTCAGGCACATGAACATGCCAGTATTTTCTTCTCCTAGCCATCTTGCCTTACTCTCCTTGGTGTTGTCTCTGAAGCACGCTGGCTCATGGTGATAGAGCTGTGAGTCTTTAACATCCTAACAAGAGCTTTTGCCTCATTCAGTCACAACAACGTGGGCCCTGGCCCTGTGCCCCGACTCTATGTCTGTTCTTGGCCTCATCAAACTCAGCAGGCAAAGCTCTTTACCACAGAGCCATCTTTCCTGCCTCTTCCTTGTGGTGCCACTAGAGGGCGCCAAACCTCCTTTTGAGAGCAATTACGTGGTTCCCAGGAATCGAACTTCTGACCTTTGGAAGGGCAACCAATGCTCTTAACCACTGAGCTGTCTCTCCAGCTCTTCTTACTGTAGCCAAACGAGGGCACAAGACCTCATTGCAGATGGTTGTGAGCCATTATGTGGTTGCCTGGAATTCAGTTCAGGAGGTTGGAAGAGCAGGCAATGTTCTTAACCACTGAGCCATCTCTCCAACCCGTTTTTCAACTTCTTGAACTAAACCAGGTTTACTCAATGTGGTGTGTGGATCATATCTGCATTCCACTAACCTGTGGAGTACAGGGGTCTCCATGGACATATTGGCCGTTCGTGTACCTCATAGATGAAGTCTAGAAAAATTGTTTGTCTGGCTTTAAATTGGTAAACCTTTTGCTGGTGTTTGTCGTCCTTTGGATGTCTTGGATGTGAGTTCTTCTTAAGGAACATGAACATGCCTGTATTTTCTTCTTCTAACCATCTTTCCTCATTCTGCTTGGTGGTGTCCCTGAAGCATGCAGGCTCATGCGGATAGAGCTGTGAGTCTTTATTATCCTAACAAAATGTGTTGCCTGATTCTGAGACAACAACGTGGGCCCTGGCTGTATGTGTCCACTTGGCCTCATCAACCTCAGCAGGCAATGCTCTTAACCACTGAGCCATCTCTCCTGCCTCTTCATTCTGTTGCCAGTAGAGGGCACCAAACCTCATTTTGAGAGCAATTATGTGATTTCCAGGAATCGAACTTCTGAACTGTGGAAGAGCAGGCAATGCTCTTAACCACTGAGCCATCTCTCCTGCCTCTCCCCTCTGTTGCCAGTAGAGGGCACCAAACCTCATTTTGAGAGCAACTATGTGATTCCCAGGAATCCAACTTCTGACCTTTGGAAGAGCAGGCAATGCTGTTAACCACTGAGCCATCTCTCCGACCCGTTTTTCAACTTCTTTTACTAAACCAGGTTTACTCAATGTGGTGTGTGGATCACATCTCCATTTCCCTAACACGTGGAGTACAGGGGTCTCCGTGGACCTATTGGCCGTTCGTGTACCTCATAGAGGAGGTCTAGATTAATTGTTTCTCTGGCTTAAAATTGGTACACCTTTTGCTGGTGTTTGTCGTCCTTTGGATGTCTTGGATGTGAGTTCTTCTTCAGGAACATGAACATGCCTGTATTTTCTTCTTCTAGTCATCTTGCCTTACTCTCCTTGGTGTTGTCTCTGAAGCACGCTGGCTCGTGGTGATAGAGCTGTGAGCCTTTAACATCCTAACGAAAGCTTTTGCCTCATTCAGTCACAACAACGTGGGCCCTGTTCCTTGGCCCTGACTCTATGTATGTATGTGGTGTCATCAAACTCAGCAGGCAATGCTCTTTACCACAGAGCCATCTCTCTTGCCTCTTCCTTGTGGTGCCACTAGAGGGCGCCAAACCTCCTTTTGAGAGCAATTATTTGGTAGCCAGGAATCGAACTTCTGACCTTCGGAAGGGCAGCCAATGTTCTTAACCACTGACCTATCTCTCCAGCTTTTCTTACTGTAGCCAAAAGAGGGCACAAGACCTCATGGCAGATGGTTGTGAATCATTATGTGGTTGCCTGCAATTGATTTCAGGAGGTTCTAAGAGCAGGCAATGCTCTTAAGCACTGAACCATCTCTCATGCCTCTTCTTTTTTGCCAGTAAAGGGCACCAAATCTACCTTTTGAGAGCAATTATGGGATTGCCAGGAATGGAACTTCTGACCTTTGGAAGGGCAGCCAAAGCTCTTATCCACTGAGCTAACACCCCAGCTCTTATTTTTGTATCCAAAAGAGGGCACAAGACCTCATTGCAGATGGTTGTGAGCCATTATGAGGTTGCCTGGAATTGAATTCTGGAGGTTGGAAGAGGAGGCAATGATCTTAACCACGGAGCCATCTCTCATGCCTCTTCCTTATGTTGCCAGTAGAGGGCACCAAACCTCCTTTTGAGAGCAATTATGTCATTTCCAGGAATCGAACTTCTGACCTTTGGAAGAGCAGGCAATGCTCTTAACCACTGAGCCATCTCTCCAAACCGTTTTTCAACTTCTTTTACTAAACCAGCTTTAGTCAATGTGGTGTGTGGATCACATCTCCATTTCCCTGACGTGTGGAGTACAGGGGTCTGCATGGACCTATTGGCCATTCATGTACCTCATAGAGGAGGTCTAGATAAATTGTTTCTCTGGCTTTAAATAGGTTAACATTTTGCTGGTGTTTGTAGTCCTTTGATTGTCTTGGATATGAGTTCTTCTTCAGGCACATGAACATGCCAGTATTTTCTTCTCCTAGCCATCTTGCCTTACTCTCCTTGGTGTTGTCTCTGAAGCACGCTGGCTCATGGTGATAGAGCTGTGAGTCTTTAACATCCTAACAAGAGCTTTTGCCTCATTCAGTCACAACAACGTGGGCCCAGGCCCTGTGCCCCGACTCTATGTCTGTTCTTGGCCTCATCAAACTCAGCAGGCAAAGCTCTTTACTACAGAGCCATCTTTCCTGCCTCTTCCTTGTGGTGCCACTAGAGGGCGCCAAACCTCCTTTTGAGAGCAATTACGTGGTTCCCAGGAATCGAACTTCTGACCTTTGGAAGGGCAACCAATGCTCTTAACCACTGAGCTGTCTCTCCAGCTCTTCTTACTGTAGCCAAACGAGGGCACAAGACCTCATGGCAGATGGTTGTGACCCGTTATGTGGTCGCCTGGAATTGAATTCAGGAGGTTGGAAGAGCAGGCAATTCTCTTAACCATTGAGCCATCTCTCTTGCATCTTCCTTCTGTTGCCAGTAGAGGGCACCAAACCTCCTTTTGAGAGCAATTATGTGGTTGCCAGGAATCGAACTTCTGACCTTTGGAAGGGCAGGCAAAGCTCTTAACCACTGAGCTATCTCCCCAGCTCTTCTTTCTGTATCCAAAAGAGGGCACAAGACCTCATTGCAGATGGTTGTGAGCCATTATGTGGTTGCCTGGAATTCAGTTCAGGAGGTTGGAAGAGCAGGCAATGTTCTTAACCACTGAGCCATCTCTCCAACCCGTTTTTCAACTTCTTGAACTAAACCAGGTTTACTCAATGTGGTGTGTGGATCATATCTGCATTCCACTAACATGTGGAGTACAGGGGTCTCCATGGACATATTGGCCGTTCGCATACCTCATAGATGAAGTCTAGATAAATTGTTTGTCTGGCTTTAAATTGGTAAACCTTTTGCTGGTGTTTGTCGTCCTTTGGATGTCTTGGATGTGAGTTCTTCTTAAGGAACATGAACATGCCTGTATTTTCTTCTTCTAACCATCTTTCCTCATTCTGCTTGGTGGTGTCCCTGAAGCATGCAGGCTCATGCTGATAGAGCTGTGAGTCTTTATGATCCTAACAAAATGTGTTGCCTGATTCTGAGACAACAACGTGGGCCCTGGCTGTATGTGTCCACTTGGCCTCATCAACCTCAGCAGGCAATGCTCTTAACCACTGAGCCATCTCTCCTGCCTCTTCATTCTGTTGCCAGTAGAGGGCACCAAACCTCATTTTGAGAGCAATTATGTGATTTCCAGGAATCGAACTTCTGAACTGTGGAAGAGCAGGCAATGCTCTTAACCACTGAGCCATCTCTCCTGCCTCTCCCCTCTGTTGCCAGTAGAGGGCACCAAACCTCATTTTGAGAGCAACTATGTGATTCCCAGGAATCGAACTTCTGACCTTTGGAAGAGCAGGCAATGCTCTTAACCACTGAGCCATCTCTCCGACCCGTTTTTCAACTTCTTTTACTAAACCAGGTTTACTCAATGTGGTGTGTGGATCACATCTCCATTTCCCTAACACGTGGAGTACAGGGGTCTCCGTGGACCTATTGGCCGTTCGTGTACCTCATAGAGGAGGTCTAGATTAATTGTTTCTCTGGCTTAAAATTGGTACACATTTTGCTGGTGTTTGTCGTCCTTTGGATGTCTTGGATGTGAGTTCTTCTTCAGGAACATGAACATGCCTGTATTTTCTTCTTCTAGTCATCTTGCCTTACTCTCCTTGGTGTTGTCTCTGAAGCACGCTGGCTCGTGGTGATAGAGCTGTGAGCCTTTAACATCCTAACGAAAGCTTTTGCCTCATTCAGTCACAACAACGCGGGCCCTGGCCCTTGGCCCTGACTCTATGTCTGTATGTGGTCTCATCAAACTCAGCAGGCAATGCTCTTTACCACAGAGCCATCTCTCTTGCCTCTTCCTTGTGGTGCCACTAGAGGGCGCCAAACCTCCTTTTGAGAGCAATTATTTGGTAGCCAGGAATCGAACTTCTGACCTTCGGAAGGGCAGCCAATGTTCTTAACCACTGACCTATCTCTCCAGCTTTTCTTACTGTAGCCAAAAGAGGGCACAAGACCTCATGGCAGATGGTTGTGAATCATTATGTGGTTGCCTGCAATTGATTTCAGGAGGTTCTAAGAGCAGGCAATGCTCTTAAGCACTGAACCATCTCTCATGCCTCTTCTTTTTTGCCAGTAAAGGGCACCAAATCTACCTTTTGAGAGCAATTATGGGATTGCCAGGAATGGAACTTCTGACCTTTGGAAGGGCAGCCAAAGCTCTTATCCACTGAGCTAACACCCCAGCTCTTATTTTTGTATCCAAAAGAGGGCACAAGACCTCATTGCAGATGGTTGTGAGCCATTATGTGGTTGCCTGGAATTGAATTCAGGAGGTTGGAAGAGGAGGCAATGATCTTAACCACGGAGCCATCTCTCATGCCTCTTCCTTATGTTGCCAGTAGAGGGCACCAAACCTCCTTTTGAGAGCAATTATGTCATTTCCAGGAATCGAACTTCTGACCTTTGGAAGAGCAGGCAATGCTCTTAACCACTGAGCCATCTCTCCAACCCGTTTTTCAACTTCTTTTACTAAACCAGCTTTAGTCAATGTGGTGTGTGGATCACATCTCCATTTCCCTGACGTGTGGAGTACAGGGGTCTGCATGGACCTATTGGCCATTCATGTACCTCATAGAGGAGGTCTAGATAAATTGTTTCTCTGGCTTTAAATAGGTTAACATTTTGCTGGTGTTTGTAGTCCTTTGATTGTCTTGGATATGAGTTCTTCTTCAGGCACATGAACATGCCAGTATTTTCTTCTCCTAGCCATCTTGCCTTACTCTCCTTGGTGTTGTCTCTGAAGCACGCTGGCTCATGGTGATAGAGCTGTGAGTCTTTAACATCCTAACAAGAGCTTTTGCCTCATTCAGTCACAACAACGTGGGCCCTGGCCCTGTGCCCCGACTCTATGTCTGTTCTTGGCCTCATCAAACTCAGCAGGCAAAGCTCTTTACCACAGAGCCATCTTTCCTGCCTCTTCCTTGTGGTGCCACTAGAGGGCGCCAAACCTCCTTTTGAGAGCAATTACGTGGTTCCCAGGAATCGAACTTCTGACCTTTGGAAGGGCAACCAATGCTCTTAACCACTGAGCTGTCTCTCCAGCTCTTCTTACTGTAGCCAAACGAGGGCACAAGACCTCATGGCAGATGGTTGTGACCCGTTATGTGGTCGCCTGGAATTGAATTCAGGAGGTTGGAAGAGGAGGCAATTCTCTTAACCATTGAGCCATCTCTCTTGCATCTTCCTTCTGTTGCCAGTACAGGGCACCAAACCTCCTTTTGAGAGCAATTATGTGGTTGCCAGGAATCGAACTTCTGACCTTTGGAAGGGCAGGCAAAGCTCTTAACCACTGAGCTATCTCCCCAGCTCTTCTTTCTGTATCCAAAAGAGGGCACAAGACCTCATTGCAGATGGTTGTGAGCCATTATGTGGTTGCCTGGAATTCAGTTCAGGAGGTTGGAAGAGCAGGCAATGTTCTTAACCACTGAGCCATCTCTCCAACCCGTTTTTCAACTTCTTGAACTAAACCAGGTTTACTCAATGTGGTGTGTGGATCATATCTGCATTCCACTAACATGTGGAGTACAGGGGTCTCCATGGACATATTGGCCGTTCGCGTACCTCATAGATGAAGTCTAGATAAATTGTTTGTCTGGCTTTAAATTGGTAAACCTTTTGCTGGTGTTTGTCGTCCTTTGGATGTCTTGGATGTGAGTTCTTCTTAAGGAACATGAACATGCCTGTATTTTCTTCTTCTAACCATCTTTCCTCATTCTGCTTGGTGGTGTCCCTGAAGCATGCAGGCTCATGCTGATAGAGCTGTGAGTCTTTATTATCCTAACAAAATGTGTTGCCTAATTCTGAGACAACAACGTGGGCCCTGGCTGTATGTGTCCACTTGTCCTCATCAACCTCAGCAAGCAATGCTCTTAACCACTGAGACATCTCTCCTGCCTCTTCCTTCTGTTGCCAGTAGAGGGCACCAAACCTCATTTTGAGAGCAATTATGTGATTTCCAGGAATCGAACTTCTGAACTTTGGAAGAGCAGGAAATGCTCTTAACCACTGAGCCATCTCTCCTGCCTCTCCCCTCTGTTGCCAGTAGAGGGCACCAAACCTCATTTTGAGAGCAACTATGTGATTCCCAGGAATCGAACTTCTGAACTTTGGAAGAGCAGGCAATGCTCTTAACCACTGAGCCATCTCTCCTGCCTCTCCCCTCTGTTGCCAGTAGAGGGCACCAAACCTCATTTTGAGAGCAACTATGTGATTCCCAGGAATCGAACTTCTGAACTTTAGAAGAGCGGGCAATGCTCTTAACCACTGAGCCATCTCTCCGACCCGTTTTTCAACTTCTTTTACTAAACCATGTTTACTCAATGTGGTTTGTGGATCACATCTCCATTTCCCTAACATGTGGAGTACAGGGGTCTCCGTGGACCTATTGGCCGTTCGTGTACCTCATAGAGGAGGTCTAGATAAATTGTTTCTCTGGCTTAAAATTGGTACACCTTTTGCTGGTGTTTGTCGTCCTTTGGATATCTTGGATGTGAGTTCTTCAGGAACATGAACATGCCTGTATTTTCTTCTTCTAGTCATCTTGCCGTACTCTCCTTGGTGTTGTCTCTGAAGCACGCTGGCTCGTGGTGATAGAGCTGTGAGCCTTTAACATCCTAACGAAAGCTTTTGCCTCATTCAGTCACAACAACGCGGGCCCTGGCCCTTGGCCCTGACTCTATGTCTGTATGTGGTCTCATCAAACTCAGCAGGCAATGCTCTTTACCACAGAGCCATCTCTCTTGCCTCTTCCTTGTGGTGCCACTAGAGGGCGCCAAACCTCCTTTTGAGAGCAATTATTTGGTAGCCAGGAATCGAACTTCTGACCTTCGGAAGGGCAGCCAATATTCTTAACCACTGACCTATCTCTCCAGCTTTTCTTACTGTAGCCAAAAGAGGGCACAAGACCTCATGGCAGATGGTTGTGAATCATTATGTGGTTGCCTGCAATTGATTTCAGGAGGTTCTAAGCGTAGGCAATGCTCTTAAGCACTGAACCATCTCTCATGCCTCTTCTTTTTTGCCAGTAAAGGGCACCAAATCTACCTTTTGAGAGCAATTATGGGATTGCCAGGAATGGAACTTCTGACCTTTGGAAGGGCAGCCAAAGCTCTTATCCACTGAGCTAACACCCCAGCTCTTATTTTTGTATCCAAAAGAGGGCACAAGACCTCATTGCAGATGGTTGTGAGCCATTATGTGGTTGCCTGGAATTGAATTCAGGAGGTTGGAAGAGGAGGCAATGATCTTAACCACGGAGCCATCTCTCATGCCTCTTCCTTATGTTGCCAGTAGAGGGCACCAAACCTCCTTTTGAGAGCAATTATGTCATTTCCAGGAATCGAACTTCTGACCTTTGGAAGAGCAGGCAATGCTCTTAACCACTGAGCCATCTCTCCAACCCGTTTTTCAACTTCTTTTACTAAACCAGCTTTAGTCAATGTGGTGTGTGGATCACATCTCCATTTCCCTGACGTGTGGAGTACAGGGGTCTGCATGGACCTATTGGCCATTCATGTACCTCATAGAGGAGGTCTAGATAAATTGTTTCTCTGGCTTTAAATAGGTTAACATTTTGCTGGTGTTTGTAGTCCTTTGATTGTCTTGGATATGAGTTCTTCTTCAGGCACATGAACATGCCAGTATTTTCTTCTCCTAGCCATCTTGCCTTACTCTCCTTGGTGTTGTCTCTGAAGCACGCTGGCTCATGGTGATAGAGCTGTGAGTCTTTAACATCCTAACAAGAGCTTTTGCCTCATTCAGTCACAACAACGTGGGCCCTGGCCCTGTGCCCCGACTCTATGTCTGTTCTTGGCCTCATCAAACTCAGCAGGCAAAGCTCTTTACCACAGAGCCATCTTTCCTGCCTCTTCCTTGTGGTGCCATTAGAGGGCGCCAAACCTCCTTTTGAGAGCAATTACGTGGTTCCCAGGAATCGAACTTCTGACCTTTGGAAGGGCAACCAATGCTCTTAACCACTGAGCTGTCTCTCCAGCTCTTCTTACTGTAGCCAAACGAGGGCACAAGACCTCATTGCAGATGGTTGTGAGCCATTATGTGGTTGCCTGGAATTCAGTTCAGGAGGTTGGAAGAGCAGGCAATGTTCTTAACCACTGAGCCATCTCTCCAACCCGTTTTTCAACTTCTTGAACTAAACCAGGTTTACTCAATGTGGTGTGTGGATCATATCTGCATTCCACTAACATGTGGAGTACAGGGGTCTCCATGGACATATTGGCCGTTCGTGTACCTCATAGATGAAGTCTAGAAAAATTGTTTGTCTGGCTTTAAATTGGTAAACCTTTTGCTGGTGTTTGTCGTCTTTTGGATGTCTTGGATGTGAGTTCTTCTTAAGGAACGTGAACATGCCTGTATTTTCTTCTTCTAACCATCTTTCCTCATTCTGCTTGGTGGTGTCCCTGAAGCATGCAGGCTCATGCTGATAGAGCTGTGAGTCTTTATTATCCTAACAAAATGTGTTGCCTGATTCTGAGACAACAACGTGGGCCCTGGCTGTATGTGTCCACTTGGCCTCATCAACCTCAGCAGGCAATGCTCTTAACCACTGAGCCATCTCTCCTGCCTCTTCATTCTGTTGCCAGTAGAGGGCACCAAACCTCATTTTGAGAGCAATTATGTGATTTCCAGGAATCGAACTTCTGAACTGTGGAAGAGCAGGCAATGCTCTTAACCACTGAGCCATCTCTCCTGCCTCTCCCCTCTGTTGCCAGTAGAGGGCACCAAACCTCATTTTGAGAGCAACTATGTGATTCCCAGGAATCCAACTTCTGACCTTTGGAAGAGCAGGCAATGCTCTTAACCACTGAGCCATCTCTCCGACCCGTTTTTCAACTTCTTTTACTAAACCATGTTTACTCAATGTGGTTTGTGGATCACATCTCCATTTCCCTAACATGTGGAGTACAGGGGTCTCCGTGGACCTATTGGCCGTTCGTGTACCTCATAGAGGAGGTCTAGATAAATTGTTTCTCTGGCTTAAAATTGGTACACCTTTTGCTGGTGTTTGTCGTCCTTTGGATGTCTTGGATGTGAGTTCTTCAGGAACATGAACATGCCTGTATTTTCTTCTTCTAGTCATCTTGCCGTACTCTCCTTGGTGTTGTCTCTGAAGCACGCTGGCTCGTGGTGATAGAGCTGTGAGCCTTTAACATCCTAACGAAAGCTTTTGCCTCATTCAGTCACAACAACGCGGGCCCTGGCCCTTGGCCCTGACTCTATGTCTGTATGTGGTCTCATCAAACTCAGCAGGCAATGCTCTTTACCACAGAGCCATCTCTCTTGCCTCTTCCTTGTGGTGCCACTAGAGGGCGCCAAACCTCCTTTTGAGAGCAATTATTTGGTAGCCAGGAATCGAACTTCTGACCTTCGGAAGGGCAGCCAATGTTCTTAACCACTGACCTATCTCTCCAGCTTTTCTTACTGTAGCCAAAAGAGGGCACAAGACCTCATGGCAGATGGTTGTGAATCATTATGTGGTTGCCTGCAATTGATTTCAGGAGGTTCTAAGCGTAGGCAATGCTCTTAAGCACTGAACCATCTCTCATGCCTCTTCTTTTTTGCCAGTAAAGGGCACCAAATCTACCTTTTGAGAGCAATTATGGGATTGCCAGGAATGGAACTTCTGACCTTTGGAAGGGCAGCCAAAGCTCTTATCCACTGAGCTAACACCCCAGCTCTTATTTTTGTATCCAAAAGAGGGCACAAGACCTCATTGCAGATGGTTGTGAGCCATTATGTGGTTGCCTGGAATTGAATTCAGGAGGTTGGAAGAGGAGGCAATGATCTTAACCACGGAGCCATCTCTCATGCCTCTTCCTTATGTTGCCAGTAGAGGGCACCAAACCTCCTTTTGAGAGCAATTATGTCATTTCCAGGAATCGAACTTCTGACCTTTGGAAGAGCAGGCAATGCTCTTAACCACTGAGCCATCTCTCCAACCCGTTTTTCAACTTCTTTTACTAAACCAGCTTTAGTCAATGTGGTGTGTGGATCACATCTCCATTTCCCTGACGTGTGGAGTACAGGGGTCTGCATGGACCTATTGGCCATTCATGTACCTCATAGAGGAGGTCTAGATAAATTGTTTCTCTGGCTTTAAATAGGTTAACATTTTGCTGGTGTTTGTAGTCCTTTGATTGTCTTGGATATGAGTTCTTCTTCAGGCACATGAACATGCCAGTATTTTCTTCTCCTAGCCATCTTGCCTTACTCTCCTTGGTGTTGTCTCTGAAGCACGCTGGCTCATGGTGATAGAGCTGTGAGTCTTTAACATCCTAACAAGAGCTTTAGCCTCATTCAGTCACAACAACGTGGGCCCTGGCCCTGTGCCCCGACTCTATGTCTGTTCTTGGCCTCATCAAACTCAGCAGGCAAAGCTCTTTACCACAGAGCCATCTTTCCTGCCTCTTCCTTGTGGTGCCATTAGAGGGCGCCAAACCTCCTTTTGAGAGCAATTACGTGGTTCCCAGGAATCGAACTTCTGACCTTTGGAAGGGCAACCAATGCTCTTAACCACTGAGCTGTCTCTCCAGCTCTTCTTACTGTAGCCAAACGAGGGCACAAGACCTCATTGCAGATGGTTGTGAGCCATTATGTGGTTGCCTGGAATTCAGTTCAGGAGGTTGGAAGAGCAGGCAATGTTCTTAACCACTGAGCCATCTCTCCAACCCGTTTTTCAACTTCTTGAACTAAACCAGGTTTACTCAATGTGGTGTGTGGATCATATCTGCATTCCACTAACATGTGGAGTACAGGGGTCTCCATGGACATATTGGCCGTTCGTGTACCTCATAGATGAAGTCTAGAAAAATTGTTTGTCTGGCTTTAAATTGGTAAACCTTTTGCTGGTGTTTGTCGTCTTTTGGATGTCTTGGATGTGAGTTCTTCTTAAGGAACGTGAACATGCCTGTATTTTCTTCTTCTAACCATCTTTCCTCATTCTGCTTGGTGGTGTCCCTGAAGCATGCAGGCTCATGCTGATAGAGCTGTGAGTCTTTATTATCCTAACAAAATGTGTTGCCTGATTCTGAGACAACAACGTGGGCCCTGGCTGTATGTGTCCACTTGGCCTCATCAACCTCAGCAGGCAATGCTCTTAACCACTGAGCCATCTCTCCTGCCTCTTCATTCTGTTGCCAGTAGAGGGCACCAAACCTCATTTTGAGAGCAATTATGTGATTTCCAGGAATCGAACTTCTGAACTGTGGAAGAGCAGGCAATGCTCTTAACCAGTGAGCCATCTCTCCTGCCTCTCCCCTCTGTTGCCAGTAGAGGGCACCAAACCTCATTTTGAGAGCAACTATGTGATTCCCAGGAATCCAACTTCTGACCTTTGGAAGAGCAGGCAATGCTCTTAACCACTGAGCCATCTCTCCGACCCGTTTTTCAACTTCTTTTACTAAACCAGGTTTACTCAATGTGGTGTGTGGATCACATCTCCATTTCCCTAACACGTGGAGTACAGGGGTCTCCGTGGACCTATTGGCCGTTCGTGTACCTCATAGAGGAGGTCTAGATTAATTGTTTCTCTGGCTTAAAATTGGTACACCTTTTGCTGGTGTTTGTCGTCCTTTGGATGTCTTGGATGTGAGTTCTTCTTCAGGAACATGAACATGCCTGTATTTTCTTCTTCTAGTCATCTTGCCTTACTCTCCTTGGTGTTGTCTCTGAAGCACGCTGGCTCGTGGTGATAGAGCTGTGAGCCTTTAACATCCTAACGAAAGCTTTTGCCTCATTCAGTCACAACAACGTGGGCCCTGTTCCTTGGCCCTGACTCTATGTATGTATGTGGTGTCATCAAACTCAGCAGGCAATGCTCTTTACCACAGAGCCATCTCTCTTGCCTCTTCCTTGTGGTGCCACTAGAGGGCGCCAAACCTCCTTTTGAGAGCAATTATTTGGTAGCCAGGAATCGAACTTCTGACCTTCGGAAGGGCAACCAATGCTCTTAACCACTGAGCTGTCTCTCCAGCTCTTCTTACTGTAGCCAAACGAGGGCACAAGACCTCATTGCAGATGGTTGTGAGCCATTATGTGGTTGCCTGGAATTCAGTTCAGGAGGTTGGAAGAGCAGGCAATGTTCTTAACCACTGAGCCATCTCTCCAACCCGTTTTTCAACTTCTTGAACTAAACCAGGTTTACTCAATGTGGTGTGTGGATCATATCTGCATTCCACTAACATGTGGAGTACAGGGGTCTCCATGGACATATTGGCCGTTCGTGTACCTCATAGATGAAGTCTAGAAAAATTGTTTGTCTGGCTTTAAATTGGTAAACCTTTTGCTGGTGTTTGTCGTCTTTTGGATGTCTTGGATGTGAGTTCTTCTTAAGGAACGTGAACATGCCTGTATTTTCTTCTTCTAACCATCTTTCCTCATTCTGCTTGGTGGTGTCCCTGAAGCATGCAGGCTCATGCTGATAGAGCTGTGAGTCTTTATTATCCTAACAAAATGTGTTGCCTGATTCTGAGACAACAACGTGGGCCCTGGCTGTATGTGTCCACTTGGCCTCATCAACCTCAGCAGGCAATGCTCTTAACCACTGAGCCATCTCTCCTGCCTCTTCATTCTGTTGCCAGTAGAGGGCACCAAACCTCATTTTGAGAGCAATTATGTGATTTCCAGGAATCGAACTTCTGAACTGTGGAAGAGCAGGCAATGCTCTTAACCACTGAGCCATCTCTCCTGCCTCTCCCCTCTGTTGCCAGTAGAGGGCACCAAACCTCATTTTGAGAGCAACTATGTGATTCCCAGGAATCCAACTTCTGACCTTTGGAAGAGCAGGCAATGCTGTTAACCACTGAGCCATCTCTCCGACCCGTTTTTCAACTTCTTTTACTAAACCAGGTTTACTCAATGTGGTGTGTGGATCACATCTCCATTTCCCTAACACGTGGAGTACAGGGGTCTCCGTGGACCTATTGGCCGTTCGTGTACCTCATAGAGGAGGTCTAGATTAATTGTTTCTCTGGCTTAAAATTGGTACACCTTTTGCTGGTGTTTGTCGTCCTTTGGATGTCTTGGATGTGAGTTCTTCTTCAGGAACATGAACATGCCTGTATTTTCTTCTTCTAGTCATCTTGCCTTACTCTCCTTGGTGTTGTCTCTGAAGCACGCTGGCTCGTGGTGATAGAGCTGTGAGCCTTTAACATCCTAACGAAAGCTTTTGCCTCATTCAGTCACAACAACGTGGGCCCTGTTCCTTGGCCCTGACTCTATGTATGTATGTGGTGTCATCAAACTCAGCAGGCAATGCTCTTTACCACAGAGCCATCTCTCTTGCCTCTTCCTTGTGGTGCCACTAGAGGGCGCCAAACCTCCTTTTGAGAGCAATTATTTGGTAGCCAGGAATCGAACTTCTGACCTTCGGAAGGGCAGCCAATGTTCTTAACCACTGACCTATCTCTCCAGCTTTTCTTACTGTAGCCAAAAGAGGGCACAAGACCTCATGGCAGATGGTTGTGAATCATTATGTGGTTGCCTGCAATTGATTTCAGGAGGTTCTAAGAGCAGGCAATGCTCTTAAGCACTGAACCATCTCTCATGCCTCTTCTTTTTTGCCAGTAAAGGGCACCAAATCTACCTTTTGAGAGCAATTATGGGATTGCCAGGAATGGAACTTCTGACCTTTGGAAGGGCAGCCAAAGCTCTTATCCACTGAGCTAACACCCCAGCTCTTATTTTTGTATCCAAAAGAGGGCACAAGACCTCATTGCAGATGGTTGTGAGCCATTATGTGGTTGCCTGGAATTGAATTCAGGAGGTTGGAAGAGGAGGCAATGATCTTAACCACGGAGCCATCTCTCATGCCTCTTCCTTATGTTGCCAGTAGAGGGCACCAAACCTCCTTTTGAGAGCAATTATGTCATTTCCAGGAATCGAACTTCTGACCTTTGGAAGAGCAGGCAATGCTCTTAACCACTGAGCCATCTCTCCAACCCGTTTTTCAACTTCTTTTACTAAACCAGCTTTAGTCAATGTGGTGTGTGGATCACATCTCCATTTCCCTGACGTGTGGAGTACAGGGGTCTGCATGGACCTATTGGCCATTCATGTACCTCATAGAGGAGGTCTAGATAAATTGTTTCTCTGGCTTTAAATAGGTTAACATTTTGCTGGTGTTTGTAGTCCTTTGATTGTCTTGGATATGAGTTCTTCTTCAGGAACATGAACATGCCAGTATTTTCTTCTCCTAGCCATCTTGCCTTACTCTCCTTGGTGTTGTCTCTGAAGCACGCTGGCTCATGGTGATAGAGCTGTGAGTCTTTAACATCCTAACAAGAGCTTTTGCCTCATTCAGTCACAACAACGTGGGCCCTGGCCCTGTGCCCCGACTCTATGTCTGTTCTTGGCCTCATCAAACTCAGCAGGCAAAGCTCTTTACCACAGAGCCATCTTTCCTGCCTCTTCCTTGTGGTGCCACTAGAGGGCGCCAAACCTCCTTTTGAGAGCAATTACGTGGTTCCCAGGAATCGAACTTCTGACCTTTGGAAGGGCAACCAATGCTCTTAACCACTGAGCTGTCTCTCCAGCTCTTCTTACTGTAGCCAAACGAGGGCACAAGACCTCATTGCAGATGGTTGTGAGCCATTATGTGGTTGCCTGGAATTCAGTTCAGGAGGTTGGAAGAGCAGGCAATGTTCTTAACCACTGAGCCATCTCTCCAACCCGTTTTTCAACTTCTTGAACTAAACCAGGTTTACTCAATGTGGTGTGTGGATCATATCTGCATTCCACTAACATGTGGAGTACAGGGGTCTCCATGGACATATTGGCCGTTCGTGTACCTCATAGATGAAGTCTAGAAAAATTGTTTGTCTGGCTTTAAATTGGTAAACCTTTTGCTGGTGTTTGTCGTCCTTTGGATGTCTTGGATGTGAGTTCTTCTTAAGGAACATGAACATGCCTGTATTTTCTTCTTCTAACCATCTTTCCTCATTCTGCTTGGTGGTGTCCCTGAAGCATGCAGGCTCATGCGGATAGAGCTGTGAGTCTTTATTATCCTAACAAAATGTGTTGCCTGATTCTGAGACAACAACGTGGGCCCTGGCTGTATGTGTCCACTTGGCCTCATCAACCTCAGCAGGCAATGCTCTTAACCACTGAGCCATCTCTCCTGCCTCTTCATTCTGTTGCCAGTAGAGGGCACCAAACCTCATTTTGAGAGCAATTATGTGATTTCCAGGAATCGAACTTCTGAACTGTGGAAGAGCAGGCAATGCTCTTAACCACTGAGCCATCTCTCCTGCCTCTCCCCTCTGTTGCCAGTAGAGGGCACCAAACCTCATTTTGAGAGCAACTATGTGATTCCCAGGAATCCAACTTCTGACCTTTGGAAGAGCAGGCAATGCTCTTAACCACTGAGCCATCTCTCCGACCCGTTTTTCAACTTCTTTTACTAAACCAGGTTTACTCAATGTGGTGTGTGGATCACATCTCCATTTCCCTAACACGTGGAGTACAGGGGTCTCCGTGGACCTATTGGCCGTTCGTGTACCTCATAGAGGAGGTCTAGATTAATTGTTTCTCTGGCTTAAAATTGGTACACCTTTTGCTGGTGTTTGTCGTCCTTTGGATGTCTTGGATGTGAGTTCTTCTTCAGGAACATGAACATGCCTGTATTTTCTTCTTCTAGTCATCTTGCCTTACTCTCCTTGGTGTTGTCTCTGAAGCACGCTGGCTCGTGGTGATAGAGCTGTGAGCCTTTAACATCCTAACGAAAGCTTTTGCCTCATTCAGTCACAACAACGTGGGCCCTGTTCCTTGGCCCTGACTCTATGTATGTATGTGGTGTCATCAAACTCAGCAGGCAATGCTCTTTACCACAGAGCCATCTCTCTTGCCTCTTCCTTGTGGTGCCACTAGAGGGCGCCAAACCTCCTTTTGAGAGCAATTATTTGGTAGCCAGGAATCGAACTTCTGACCTTCGGAAGGGCAGCCAATGTTCTTAACCACTGACCTATCTCTCCAGCTTTTCTTACTGTAGCCAAAAGAGGGCACAAGACCTCATGGCAGATGGTTGTGAATCATTATGTGGTTGCCTGCAATTGATTTCAGGAGGTTCTAAGAGCAGGCAATGCTCTTAAGCACTGAACCATCTCTCATGCCTCTTCTTTTTTGCCAGTAAAGGGCACCAAATCTACCTTTTGAGAGCAATTATGGGATTGCCAGGAATGGAACTTCTGACCTTTGGAAGGGCAGCCAAAGCTCTTATCCACTGAGCTAACACCCCAGCTCTTATTTTTGTATCCAAAAGAGGGCACAAGACCTCATTGCAGATGGTTGTGAGCCATTATGTGGTTGCCTGGAATTGAATTCAGGAGGTTGGAAGAGGAGGCAATGATCTTAACCACGGAGCCATCTCTCATGCCTCTTCCTTATGTTGCCAGTAGAGGGCACCAAACCTCCTTTTGAGAGCAATTATGTGATTTCCAGGAATCGAACTTCTGACCTTTGGAAGAGCAGGCAATGCTCTTAACCACTGAGCCATCTCTCCAACCCGTTTTTCAACTTCTTTTACTAAACCAGCTTTAGTCAATGTGGTGTGTGGATCACATCTCCATTTCCCTGACGTGTGGAGTACAGGGGTCTGCATGGACCTATTGGCCATTCATGTACCTCATAGAGGAGGTCTAGATAAATTGTTTCTCTGGCTTTAAATAGGTTAACATTTTGCTGGTGTTTGTAGTCCTTTGATTGTCTTGGATATGAGTTCTTCTTCAGGAACATGAACATGCCAGTATTTTCTTCTCCTAGCCATCTTGCCTTACTCTCCTTGGTGTTGTCTCTGAAGCACGCTGGCTCATGGTGATAGAGCTGTGAGTCTTTAACATCCTAACAAGAGCTTTTGCCTCATTCAGTCACAACAACGTGGGCCCTGGCCCTGTGCCCCGACTCTATGTCTGTTCTTGGCCTCATCAAACTCAGCAGGCAAAGCTCTTTACCACAGAGCCATCTTTCCTGCCTCTTCCTTGTGGTGCCACTAGAGGGCGCCAAACCTCCTTTTGAGAGCAATTACGTGGTTCCCAGGAATCGAACTTCTGACCTTTGGAAGGGCAACCAATGCTCTTAACCACTGAGCTGTCTCTCCAGCTCTTCTTACTGTAGCCAAACGAGGGCACAAGACCTCATTGCAGATGGTTGTGAGCCATTATGTGGTTGCCTGGAATTCAGTTCAGGAGGTTGGAAGAGCAGGCAATGTTCTTAACCACTGAGCCATCTCTCCAACCCGTTTTTCAACTTCTTGAACTAAACCAGGTTTACTCAATGTGGTGTGTGGATCATATCTGCATTCCACTAACATGTGGAGTACAGGGGTCTCCATGGACATATTGGCCGTTCGTGTACCTCATAGATGAAGTCTAGAAAAATTGTTTGTCTGGCTTTAAATTGGTAAACCTTTTGCTGGTGTTTGTCGTCCTTTGGATGTCTTGGATGTGAGTTCTTCTTAAGGAACATGAACATGCCTGTATTTTCTTCTTCTAACCATCTTTCCTCATTCTGCTTGGTGGTGTCCCTGAAGCATGCAGGCTCATGCGGATAGAGCTGTGAGTCTTTATTATCCTAACAAAATGTGTTGCCTGATTCTGAGACAACAACGTGGGCCCTGGCTGTATGTGTCCACTTGGCCTCATCAACCTCAGCAGGCAATGCTCTTAACCACTGAGCCATCTCTCCTGCCTCTTCATTCTGTTGCCAGTAGAGGGCACCAAACCTCATTTTGAGAGCAATTATGTGATTTCCAGGAATCGAACTTCTGAACTGTGGAAGAGCAGGCAATGCTCTTAACCACTGAGCCATCTCTCCTGCCTCTCCCCTCTGTTGCCAGTAGAGGGCACCAAACCTCATTTTGAGAGCAACTATGTGATTCCCAGGAATCCAACTTCTGACCTTTGGAAGAGCAGGCAATGCTGTTAACCACTGAGCCATCTCTCCGACCCGTTTTTCAACTTCTTTTACTAAACCAGGTTTACTCAATGTGGTGTGTGGATCACATCTCCATTTCCCTAACACGTGGAGTACAGGGGTCTCCGTGGACCTATTGGCCGTTCGTGTACCTCATAGAGGAGGTCTAGATTAATTGTTTCTCTGGCTTAAAATTGGTACACATTTTGCTGGTGTTTGTCGTCCTTTGGATGTCTTGGATGTGAGTTCTTCTTCAGGAACATGAACATGCCTGTATTTTCTTCTTCTAGTCATCTTGCCTTACTCTCCTTGGTGTTGTCTCTGAAGCACGCTGGCTCGTGGTGATAGAGCTGTGAGCCTTTAACATCCTAACAAAAGCTTTTGCCTCATTCAGTCACAACAACGCGGGCCCTGGCCCTTGGCCCTGACTCTATGTTTGTATGTGGTCTCATCAAACTCAGCAGGCAATGCTCTTTACCACAGAGCCATCTCTCTTGCCTCTTCCTTGTGGTGCCACTAGAGGGCGCCAAACCTCCTTTTGAGAGCAATTATTTGGTAGCCAGGAATCGAACTTCTGACCTTCGGAAGGGCAGCCAATGTTCTTAACCACTGACCTATCTCTCCAGCTTTTCTTACTGTAGCCAAAAGAGGGCACAAGACCTCATGGCAGATGGTTGTGAATCATTATGTGGTTGCCTGCAATTGATTTCAGGAGGTTCTAAGAGCAGGCAATGCTCTTAAGCACTGAACCATCTCTCATGCCTCTTCTTTTTTGCCAGTAAAGGGCACCAAATCTACCTTTTGAGAGCAATTATGGGATTGCCAGGAATGGAACTTCTGACGTTTGGAAGGGCAGCCAAAGCTCTTATCCACTGAGCTAACACCCCAGCTCTTATTTTTGTATCCAAAAGAGGGCACAAGACCTCATTGCAGATGGTTGTGAGCCATTATGTGGTTGCCTGGAATTGAATTCAGGAGGTTGGAAGAGGAGGCAATGATCTTAACCACGGAGCCATCTCTCATGCCTCTTCCTTATGTTGCCAGTAGAGGGCACCAAACCTCCTTTTGAGAGCAATTATGTCATTTCCAGGAATCGAACTTCTGACCTTTGGAAGAGCAGGCAATGCTCTTAACCACTGAGCCATCTCTCCAACCCGTTTTTCAACTTCTTTTACTAAACCAGCTTTAGTCAATGTGGTGTGTGGATCACATCTCCATTTCCCTGACGTGTGGAGTACAGGGGTCTGCATGGACCTATTGGCCATTCATGTACCTCATAGAGGAGGTCTAGATAAATTGTTTCTCTGGCTTTAAATAGGTTAACATTTTGCTGGTGTTTGTAGTCCTTTGATTGTCTTGGATATGAGTTCTTCTTCAGGCACATGAACATGCCAGTATTTTCTTCTCCTAGCCATCTTGCCTTACTCTCCTTGGTGTTGTCTCTGAAGCACGCTGGCTCATGGTGATAGAGCTGTGAGTCTTTAACATCCTAACAAGAGCTTTTGCCTCATTCAGTCACAACAACGTGGGCCCCGGCCCTGTGCCCCGACTCTATGTCTGTTCTTGGCCTCATCAAACTCAGCAGGCAAAGCTCTTTACCACAGAGCCATCTTTCCTGCCTCTTCCTTGTGGTGCCACTAGAGGGCGCCAAACCTCCTTTTGAGAGCAATTACGTGGTTCCCAGGAATCGAACTTCTGACCTTTGGAAGGGCAACCAATGCTCTTAACCACTGAGCTGTCTCTCCAGCTCTTCTTACTGTAGCCAAACGAGGGCACAAGACCTCATGGCAGATGGTTGTGACCCGTTATGTGGTCGCCTGGAATTGAATTCAGGAGGTTGGAAGAGCAGGCAATTCTCTTAACCATTGAGCCATCTCTCTTGCATCTTCCTTCTGTTGCCAGTAGAGGGCACCAAACCTCCTTTTGAGAGCAATTATGTGGTTGCCAGGAATCGAACTTCTGACCTTTGGAAGGGCAGGCAAAGCTCTTAACCACTGAGCTATCTCCCCAGCTCTTCTTTCTGTATCCAAAAGAGGGCACAAGACCTCATTGCAGATGGTTGTGAGCCATTATGTCGTTGCCTGGAATTCAGTTCAGGAGGTTGGAAGAGCAGGCAATGTTCTTAACCACTGAGCCATCTCTCCAACCCGTTTTTCAACTTCTTGAACTAAACCAGGTTTACTCAATGTGGTGTGTGGATCATATCTGCATTCCACTAACATGTGGAGTACAGGGGTCTCCATGGACATATTGGCCGTTCGCGTACCTCATAGATGAAGTCTAGATAAATTGTTTGTCTGGCTTTAAATTGGTAAACCTTTTGCTGGTGTTTTTCGTCCTTTGGATGTCTTGGATGTGAGTTCTTCTTAAGGAACATGAACATGCCTGTATTTTCTTCTTCTAACCATCTTTCCTCATTCTGCTTGGTGGTGTCCCTGAAGCATGCAGGCTCATGCTGATAGAGCTGTGAGTCTTTATGATCCTAACAAAATGTGTTGCCTGATTCTGAGACAACAACGTGGGCCCTGGCTGTATGTGTCCACTTGGCCTCATCAACCTCAGCAAGCAATGCTCTTAACCACTGAGACATCTCTCCTGCCTCTTCCTTCTGTTGCCAGTAGAGGGCACCAAACCTCATTTTGAGAGCAACTATGTGATTCCCAGGAATCGAACTTCTGAACTTTGGAAGAGCAGGCAATGCTCTTAACCACTGAGCCATCTCTCCGACCCGTTTTTCAACTTCTTTTACTAAACCATGTTTACTCAATGTGGTTTGTGGATCACATCTCCATTTCCCTAACATGTGGAGTACAGGGGTCTCCGTGGACCTATTGGCCGTTCGTGTACCTCATAGAGGAGGTCTAGATAAATTGTTTCTCTGGCTTAAAATTGGTACACCTTTTGCTGGTGTTTGTCTTCCTTTGGATGTCTTGGATGTGAGTTCTTCAGGAACATGAACATGCCTGTATTTTCTTCTTCTAGTCATCTTGCCGTACTCTCCTTGGTGTTGTCTCTGAAGCACGCTGGCTCGTGGTGATAGAGCTGTGAGCCTTTAACATCCTAACGAAAGCTTTTGCCTCATTCAGTCACAACAACGCGGGCCCTGGCCCTTGGCCCTGACTCTATGTCTGTATGTGGTCTCATCAAACTCAGCAGGCAATGCTCTTTACCACAGAGCCATCTCTCTTGCCTCTTCCTTGTGGTGCCACTAGAGGGCGCCAAACCTCCTTTTGAGAGCAATTATTTGGTAGCCAGGAATCGAACTTCTGACCTTCGGAAGGGCAGCCAATATTCTTAACCACTGACCTATCTCTCCAGCTTTTCTTACTGTAGCCAAAAGAGGGCACAAGACCTCATGGCAGATGGTTGTGAATCATTATGTGGTTGCCTGCAATTGATTTCAGGAGGTTCTAAGCGTAGGCAATGCTCTTAAGCACTGAACCATCTCTCATGCCTCTTCTTTTTTGCCAGTAAAGGGCACCAAATCTACCTTTTGAGAGCAATTATGGGATTGCCAGGAATGGAACTTCTGACCTTTGGAAGGGCAGCCAAAGCTCTTATCCACTGAGCTAACACCCCAGCTCTTATTTTTGTATCCAAAAGAGGGCACAAGACCTCATTGCAGATGGTTGTGAGCCATTATGTGGTTGCCTGGAATTGAATTCAGGAGGTTGGAAGAGGAGGCAATGATCTTAACCACGGAGCCATCTCTCATGCCTCTTCCTTATGTTGCCAGTAGAGGGCACCAAACCTCCTTTTGAGAGCAATTATGTCATTTCCAGGAATCGAACTTCTGACCTTTGGAAGAGCAGGCAATGCTCTTAACCACTGAGCCATCTCTCCAACCCGTTTTTCAACTTCTTTTACTAAACCAGCTTTAGTCAATGTGGTGTGTGGATCACATCTCCATTTCCCTGACGTGTGGAGTACAGGGGTCTGCATGGACCTATTGGCCATTCATGTACCTCATAGAGGAGGTCTAGATAAATTGTTTCTCTGGCTTTAAATAGGTTAACATTTTGCTGGTGTTTGTAGTCCTTTGATTGTCTTGGATATGAGTTCTTCTTCAGGCACATGAACATGCCAGTATTTTCTTCTCCTAGCCATCTTGCCTTACTCTCCTTGGTGTTGTCTCTGAAGCACGCTGGCTCATGGTGATAGAGCTGTGAGTCTTTAACATCCTAACAAGAGCTTTTGCCTCATTCAGTCACAACAACGTGGGCCCTGGCCCTGTGCCCCGACTCTATGTCTGTTCTTGGCCTCATCAAACTCAGCAGGCAAAGCTCTTTACCACAGAGCCATCTTTCCTGCCTCTTCCTTGTGGTGCCATTAGAGGGCGCCAAACCTCCTTTTGAGAGCAATTACGTGGTTCCCAGGAATCGAACTTCTGACCTTTGGAAGGGCAACCAATGCTCTTAACCACTGAGCTGTCTCTCCAGCTCTTCTTACTGTAGCCAAACGAGGGCACAAGACCTCATTGCAGATGGTTGTGAGCCATTATGTGGTTGCCTGGAATTCAGTTCAGGAGGTTGGAAGAGCAGGCAATGTTCTTAACCACTGAGCCATCTCTCCAACCCGTTTTTCAACTTCTTGAACTAAACCAGGTTTACTCAATGTGGTGTGTGGATCATATCTGCATTCCACTAACATGTGGAGTACAGGGGTCTCCATGGACATATTGGCCGTTCGTGTACCTCATAGATGAAGTCTAGAAAAATTGTTTGTCTGGCTTTAAATTGGTAAACCTTTTGCTGGTGTTTGTCGTCTTTTGGATGTCTTGGATGTGAGTTCTTCTTAAGGAACGTGAACATGCCTGTATTTTCTTCTTCTAACCATCTTTCCTCATTCTGCTTGGTGGTGTCCCTGAAGCATGCAGGCTCATGCTGATAGAGCTGTGAGTCTTTATTATCCTAACAAAATGTGTTGCCTGATTCTGAGACAACAACGTGGGCCCTGGCTGTATGTGTCCACTTGGCCTCATCAACCTCAGCAGGCAATGCTCTTAACCACTGAGCCATCTCTCCTGCCTCTTCATTCTGTTGCCAGTAGAGGGCACCAAACCTCATTTTGAGAGCAATTATGTGATTTCCAGGAATCGAACTTCTGAACTGTGGAAGAGCAGGCAATGCTCTTAACCACTGAGCCATCTCTCCTGCCTCTCCCCTCTGTTGCCAGTAGAGGGCACCAAACCTCATTTTGAGAGCAACTATGTGATTCCCAGGAATCCAACTTCTGACCTTTGGAAGAGCAGGCAATGCTGTTAACCACTGAGCCATCTCTCCGACCCGTTTTTCAACTTCTTTTACTAAACCAGGTTTACTCAATGTGGTGTGTGGATCACATCTCCATTTCCCTAACACGTGGAGTACAGGGGTCTCCGTGGACCTATTGGCCGTTCGTGTACCTCATAGAGGAGGTCTAGATTAATTGTTTCTCTGGCTTAAAATTGGTACACCTTTTGCTGGTGTTTGTCGTCCTTTGGATGTCTTGGATGTGAGTTCTTCTTCAGGAACATGAACATGCCTGTATTTTCTTCTTCTAGTCATCTTGCCTTACTCTCCTTGGTGTTGTCTCTGAAGCACGCTGGCTCGTGGTGATAGAGCTGTGAGCCTTTAACATCCTAACGAAAGCTTTTGCCTCATTCAGTCACAACAACGTGGGCCCTGTTCCTTGGCCCTGACTCTATGTATGTATGTGGTGTCATCAAACTCAGCAGGCAATGCTCTTTACCACAGAGCCATCTCTCTTGCCTCTTCCTTGTGGTGCCACTAGAGGGCGCCAAACCTCCTTTTGAGAGCAATTATTTGGTAGCCAGGAATCGAACTTCTGACCTTCGGAAGGGCAGCCAATGTTCTTAACCACTGACCTATCTCTCCAGCTTTTCTTACTGTAGCCAAAAGAGGGCACAAGACCTCATGGCAGATGGTTGTGAATCATTATGTGGTTGCCTGCAATTGATTTCAGGAGGTTCTAAGAGCAGGCAATGCTCTTAAGCACTGAACCATCTCTCATGCCTCTTCTTTTTTGCCAGTAAAGGGCACCAAATCTACCTTTTGAGAGCAATTATGGGATTGCCAGGAATGGAACTTCTGACCTTTGGAAGGGCAGCCAAAGCTCTTATCCACTGAGCTAACACCCCAGCTCTTATTTTTGTATCCAAAAGAGGGCACAAGACCTCATTGCAGATGGTTGTGAGCCATTATGTGGTTGCCTGGAATTGAATTCAGGAGGTTGGAAGAGGAGGCAATGATCTTAACCACGGAGCCATCTCTCATGCCTCTTCCTTATGTTGCCAGTAGAGGGCACCAAACCTCCTTTTGAGAGCAATTATGTCATTTCCAGGAATCGAACTTCTGACCTTTGGAAGAGCAGGCAATGCTCTTAACCACTGAGCCATCTCTCCAACCCGTTTTTCAACTTCTTTTACTAAACCAGCTTTAGTCAATGTGGTGTGTGGATCACATCTCCATTTCCCTGACGTGTGGAGTACAGGGGTCTGCATGGACCTATTGGCCATTCATGTACCTCATAGAGGAGGTCTAGATAAATTGTTTCTCTGGCTTTAAATAGGTTAACATTTTGCTGGTGTTTGTAGTCCTTTGATTGTCTTGGATATGAGTTCTTCTTCAGGAACATGAACATGCCAGTATTTTCTTCTCCTAGCCATCTTGCCTTACTCTCCTTGGTGTTGTCTCTGAAGCACGCTGGCTCATGGTGATAGAGCTGTGAGTCTTTAACATCCTAACAAGAGCTTTTGCCTCATTCAGTCACAACAACGTGGGCCCTGGCCCTGTGCCCCGACTCTATGTCTGTTCTTGGCCTCATCAAACTCAGCAGGCAAAGCTCTTTACCACAGAGCCATCTTTCCTGCCTCTTCCTTGTGGTGCCACTAGAGGGCGCCAAACCTCCTTTTGAGAGCAATTACGTGGTTCCCAGGAATCGAACTTCTGACCTTTGGAAGGGCAACCAATGCTCTTAACCACTGAGCTGTCTCTCCAGCTCTTCTTACTGTAGCCAAACGAGGGCACAAGACCTCATTGCAGATGGTTGTGAGCCATTATGTGGTTGCCTGGAATTCAGTTCAGGAGGTTGGAAGAGCAGGCAATGTTCTTAACCACTGAGCCATCTCTCCAACCCGTTTTTCAACTTCTTGAACTAAACCAGGTTTACTCAATGTGGTGTGTGGATCATATCTGCATTCCACTAACATGTGGAGTACAGGGGTCTCCATGGACATATTGGCCGTTCGTGTACCTCATAGATGAAGTCTAGAAAAATTGTTTGTCTGGCTTTAAATTGGTAAACCTTTTGCTGGTGTTTGTCGTCTTTTGGATGTCTTGGATGTGAGTTCTTCTTAAGGAACGTGAACATGCCTGTATTTTCTTCTTCTAACCATCTTTCCTCATTCTGCTTGGTGGTGTCCCTGAAGCATGCAGGCTCATGCTGATAGAGCTGTGAGTCTTTATTATCCTAACAAAATGTGTTGCCTGATTCTGAGACAACAACGTGGGCCCTGGCTGTATGTGTCCACTTGGCCTCATCAACCTCAGCAGGCAATGCTCTTAACCACTGAGCCATCTCTCCTGCCTCTTCATTCTGTTGCCAGTAGAGGGCACCAAACCTCATTTTGAGAGCAATTATGTGATTTCCAGGAATCGAACTTCTGAACTGTGGAAGAGCAGGCAATGCTCTTAACCACTGAGCCATCTCTCCTGCCTCTCCCCTCTGTTGCCAGTAGAGGGCACCAAACCTCATTTTGAGAGCAACTATGTGATTCCCAGGAATCCAACTTCTGACCTTTGGAAGAGCAGGCAATGCTGTTAACCACTGAGCCATCTCTCCGACCCGTTTTTCAACTTCTTTTACTAAACCAGGTTTACTCAATGTGGTGTGTGGATCACATCTCCATTTCCCTAACACGTGGAGTACAGGGGTCTCCGTGGACCTATTGGCCGTTCGTGTACCTCATAGAGGAGGTCTAGATTAATTGTTTCTCTGGCTTAAAATTGGTACACCTTTTGCTGGTGTTTGTCGTCCTTTGGATGTCTTGGATGTGAGTTCTTCTTCAAGAACATGAACATGCCTGTATTTTCTTCTTCTAGTCATCTTGCCTTACTCTCCTTGGTGTTGTCTCTGAAGCACGCTGGCTCGTGGTGATAGAGCTGTGAGCCTTTAACATCCTAACGAAAGCTTTTGCCTCATTCAGTCACAACAACGTGGGCCCTGTTCCTTGGCCCTGACTCTATGTATGTATGTGGTGTCATCAAACTCAGCAGGCAATGCTCTTTACCACAGAGCCATCTCTCTTGCCTCTTCCTTGTGGTGCCACTAGAGGGCGCCAAACCTCCTTTTGAGAGCAATTATTTGGTAGCCAGGAATCGAACTTCTGACCTTCGGAAGGGCAGCCAATGTTCTTAACCACTGACCTATCTCTCCAGCTTTTCTTACTGTAGCCAAAAGAGGGCACAAGACCTCATGGCAGATGGTTGTGAATCATTATGTGGTTGCCTGCAATTGATTTCAGGAGGTTCTAAGAGCAGGCAATGCTCTTAAGCACTGAACCATCTCTCATGCCTCTTCTTTTTTGCCAGTAAAGGGCACCAAATCTACCTTTTGAGAGCAATTATGGGATTGCCAGGAATGGAACTTCTGACCTTTGGAAGGGCAGCCAAAGCTCTTATCCACTGAGCTAACACCCCAGCTCTTATTTTTGTATCCAAAAGAGGGCACAAGACCTCATTGCAGATGGTTGTGAGCCATTATGTGGTTGCCTGGAATTGAATTCAGGAGGTTGGAAGAGGAGGCAATGATCTTAACCACGGAGCCATCTCTCATGCCTCTTCCTTATGTTGCCAGTAGAGGGCACCAAACCTCCTTTTGAGAGCAATTATGTCATTTCCAGGAATCGAACTTCTGACCTTTGGAAGAGCAGGCAATGCTCTTAACCACTGAGCCATCTCTCCAACCCGTTTTTCAACTTCTTTTACTAAACCAGCTTTAGTCAATGTGGTGTGTGGATCACATCTCCATTTCCCTGACGTGTGGAGTACAGGGGTCTGCATGGACCTATTGGCCATTCATGTACCTCATAGAGGAGGTCTAGATAAATTGTTTCTCTGGCTTTAAATAGGTTAACATTTTGCTGGTGTTTGTAGTCCTTTGATTGTCTTGGATATGAGTTCTTCTTCAGGAACATGAACATGCCAGTATTTTCTTCTCCTAGCCATCTTGCCTTACTCTCCTTGGTGTTGTCTCTGAAGCACGCTGGCTCATGGTGATAGAGCTGTGAGTCTTTAACATCCTAACAAGAGCTTTTGCCTCATTCAGTCACAACAACGTGGGCCCTGGCCCTGTGCCCCGACTCTATGTCTGTTCTTGGCCTCATCAAACTCAGCAGGCAAAGCTCTTTACCACAGAGCCATCTTTCCTGCCTCTTCCTTGTGGTGCCACTAGAGGGCGCCAAACCTCCTTTTGAGAGCAATTACGTGGTTCCCAGGAATCGAACTTCTGACCTTTGGAAGGGCAACCAATGCTCTTAACCACTGAGCTGTCTCTCCAGCTCTTCTTACTGTAGCCAAACGAGGGCACAAGACCTCATTGCAGATGGTTGTGAGCCATTATGTGGTTGCCTGGAATTCAGTTCAGGAGGTTGGAAGAGCAGGCAATGTTCTTAACCACTGAGCCATCTCTCCAACCCGTTTTTCAACTTCTTGAACTAAACCAGGTTTACTCAATGTGGTGTGTGGATCATATCTGCATTCCACTAACATGTGGAGTACAGGGGTCTCCATGGACATATTGGCCGTTCGTGTACCTCATAGATGAAGTCTAGAAAAATTGTTTGTCTGGCTTTAAATTGGTAAACCTTTTGCTGGTGTTTGTCGTCCTTTGGATGTCTTGGATGTGAGTTCTTCTTAAGGAACATGAACATGCCTGTATTTTCTTCTTCTAACCATCTTTCCTCATTCTGCTTGGTGGTGTCCCTGAAGCATGCAGGCTCATGCGGATAGAGCTGTGAGTCTTTATTATCCTAACAAAATGTGTTGCCTGATTCTGAGACAACAACGTGGGCCCTGGCTGTATGTGTCCACTTGGCCTCATCAACCTCAGCAGGCAATGCTCTTAACCACTGAGCCATCTCTCCTGCCTCTTCATTCTGTTGCCAGTAGAGGGCACCAAACCTCATTTTGAGAGCAATTATGTGATTTCCAGGAATCGAACTTCTGAACTGTGGAAGAGCAGGCAATGCTCTTAACCACTGAGCCATCTCTCCTGCCTCTCCCCTCTGTTGCCAGTAGAGGGCACCAAACCTCATTTTGAGAGCAACTATGTGATTCCCAGGAATCCAACTTCTGACCTTTGGAAGAGCAGGCAATGCTGTTAACCACTGAGCCATCTCTCCGACCCGTTTTTCAACTTCTTTTACTAAACCAGGTTTACTCAATGTGGTGTGTGGATCACATCTCCATTTCCCTAACACGTGGAGTACAGGGGTCTCCGTGGACCTATTGGCCGTTCGTGTACCTCATAGAGGAGGTCTAGATTAATTGTTTCTCTGGCTTAAAATTGGTACACCTTTTGCTGGTGTTTGTCGTCCTTTGGATGTCTTGGATGTGAGTTCTTCTTCAGGAACATGAACATGCCTGTATTTTCTTCTTCTAGTCATCTTGCCTTACTCTCCTTGGTGTTGTCTCTGAAGCACGCTGGCTCGTGGTGATAGAGCTGTGAGCCTTTAACATCCTAACGAAAGCTTTTGCCTCATTCAGTCACAACAACGTGGGCCCTGTTCCTTGGCCCTGACTCTATGTATGTATGTGGTGTCATCAAACTCAGCAGGCAATGCTCTTTACCACAGAGCCATCTCTCTTGCCTCTTCCTTGTGGTGCCACTAGAGGGCGCCAAACCTCCTTTTGAGAGCAATTATTTGGTAGCCAGGAATCGAACTTCTGACCTTCGGAAGGGCAGCCAATGTTCTTAACCACTGACCTATCTCTCCAGCTTTTCTTACTGTAGCCAAAAGAGGGCACAAGACCTCATGGCAGATGGTTGTGAATCATTATGTGGTTGCCTGCAATTGATTTCAGGAGGTTCTAAGAGCAGGCAATGCTCTTAAGCACTGAACCATCTCTCATGCCTCTTCTTTTTTGCCAGTAAAGGGCACCAAATCTACCTTTTGAGAGCAATTATGGGATTGCCAGGAATGGAACTTCTGACCTTTGGAAGGGCAGCCAAAGCTCTTATCCACTGAGCTAACACCCCAGCTCTTATTTTTGTATCCAAAAGAGGGCACAAGACCTCATTGCAGATGGTTGTGAGCCATTATGTGGTTGCCTGGAATTGAATTCAGGAGGTTGGAAGAGGAGGCAATGATCTTAACCACGGAGCCATCTCTCATGCCTCTTCCTTATGTTGCCAGTAGAGGGCACCAAACCTCCTTTTGAGAGCAATTATGTCATTTCCAGGAATCGAACTTCTGACCTTTGGAAGAGCAGGCAATGCTCTTAACCACTGAGCCATCTCTCCAACCCGTTTTTCAACTTCTTTTACTAAACCAGCTTTAGTCAATGTGGTGTGTGGATCACATCTCCATTTCCCTGACGTGTGGAGTACAGGGGTCTGCATGGACCTATTGGCCATTCATGTACCTCATAGAGGAGGTCTAGATAAATTGTTTCTCTGGCTTTAAATAGGTTAACATTTTGCTGGTGTTTGTAGTCCTTTGATTGTCTTGGATATGAGTTCTTCTTCAGGAACATGAACATGCCAGTATTTTCTTCTCCTAGCCATCTTGCCTTACTCTCCTTGGTGTTGTCTCTGAAGCACGCTGGCTCATGGTGATAGAGCTGTGAGTCTTTAACATCCTAACAAGAGCTTTTGCCTCATTCAGTCACAACAACGTGGGCCCTGGCCCTGTGCCCCGACTCTATGTCTGTTCTTGGCCTCATCAAACTCAGCAGGCAAAGCTCTTTACCACAGAGCCATCTTTCCTGCCTCTTCCTTGTGGTGCCACTAGAGGGCGCCAAACCTCCTTTTGAGAGCAATTACGTGGTTCCCAGGAATCGAACTTCTGACCGTTGGAAGGGCAACCAATGCTCTTAACCACTGAGCTGTCTCTCCAGCTCTTCTTACTGTAGCCAAACGAGGGCACAAGACCTCATTGCAGATGGTTGTGAGCCATTATGTGGTTGCCTGGAATTCAGTTCAGGAGGTTGGAAGAGCAGGCAATGTTCTTAACCACTGAGCCATCTCTCCAACCCGTTTTTCAACTTCTTGAACTAAACCAGGTTTACTCAATGTGGTGTGTGGATCATATCTGCATTCCACTAACATGTGGAGTACAGGGGTCTCCATGGACATATTGGCCGTTCGTGTACCTCATAGATGAAGTCTAGAAAAATTGTTTGTCTGGCTTTAAATTGGTAAACCTTTTGCTGGTGTTTGTCGTCCTTTGGATGTCTTGGATGTGAGTTCTTCTTAAGGAACGTGAACATGCCTGTATTTTCTTCTTCTAACCATCTTTCCTCATTCTGCTTGGTGGTGTCCCTGAAGCATGCAGGCTCATGCGGATAGAGCTGTGAGTCTTTATTATCCTAACAAAATGTGTTGCCTGATTCTGAGACAACAACGTGGGCCCTGGCTGTATGTGTCCACTTGGCCTCATCAACCTCAGCAGGCAATGCTCTTAACCACTGAGCCATCTCTCCTGCCTCTTCATTCTGTTGCCAGTAGAGGGCACCAAACCTCATTTTGAGAGCAATTATGTGATTTCCAGGAATCGAACTTCTGAACTGTGGAAGAGCAGGCAATGCTCTTAACCACTGAGCCATCTCTCCTGCCTCTCCCCTCTGTTGCCAGTAGAGGGCACCAAACCTCATTTTGAGAGCAACTATGTGATTCCCAGGAATCCAACTTCTGACCTTTGGAAGAGCAGGCAATGCTGTTAACCACTGAGCCATCTCTCCGACCCGTTTTTCAACTTCTTTTACTAAACCAGGTTTACTCAATGTGGTGTGTGGATCACATCTCCATTTCCCTAACACGTGGAGTACAGGGGTCTCCGTGGACCTATTGGCCGTTCGTGTACCTCATAGAGGAGGTCTAGATTAATTGTTTCTCTGGCTTAAAATTGGTACACCTTTTGCTGGTGTTTGTCGTCCTTTGGATGTCTTGGATGTGAGTTCTTCTTCAGGAACATGAACATGCCTGTATTTTCTTCTTCTAGTCATCTTGCCTTACTCTCCTTGGTGTTGTCTCTGAAGCACGCTGGCTCGTGGTGATAGAGCTGTGAGCCTTTAACATCCTAACGAAAGCTTTTGCCTCATTCAGTCACAACAACGTGGGCCCTGTTCCTTGGCCCTGACTCTATGTATGTATGTGGTGTCATCAAACTCAGCAGGCAATGCTCTTTACCACAGAGCCATCTCTCTTGCCTCTTCCTTGTGGTGCCACTAGAGGGCGCCAAACCTCCTTTTGAGAGCAATTATTTGGTAGCCAGGAATCGAACTTCTGACCTTCGGAAGGGCAGCCAATGTTCTTAACCACTGACCTATCTCTCCAGCTTTTCTTACTGTAGCCAAAAGAGGGCACAAGACCTCATGGCAGATGGTTGTGAATCATTATGTGGTTGCCTGCAATTGATTTCAGGAGGTTCTAAGAGCAGGCAATGCTCTTAAGCACTGAACCATCTCTCATGCCTCTTCTTTTTTGCCAGTAAAGGGCACCAAATCTACCTTTTGAGAGCAATTATGGGATTGCCAGGAATGGAACTTCTGACCTTTGGAAGGGCAGCCAAAGCTCTTATCCACTGAGCTAACACCCCAGCTCTTATTTTTGTATCCAAAAGAGGGCACAAGACCTCATTGCAGATGGTTGTGAGCCATTATGTGGTTGCCTGGAATTTAATTCAGGAGGTTGGAAGAGGAGGCAATGATCTTAACCACGGAGCCATCTCTCATGCCTCTTCCTTATGTTGCCAGTAGAGGGCACCAAACCTCCTTTTGAGAGCAATTATGTCATTTCCAGGAATCGAACTTCTGACCTTTGGAAGAGCAGGCAATGCTCTTAACCACTGAGCCATCTCTCCAACCCGTTTTTCAACTTCTTTTACTAAACCAGCTTTAGTCAATGTGGTGTGTGGATCACATCTCCATTTCCCTGACGTGTGGAGTACAGGGGTCTGCATGGACCTATTGGCCATTCATGTACCTCATAGAGGAGGTCTAGATAAATTGTTTCTCTGGCTTTAAATAGGTTAACATTTTGCTGGTGTTTGTAGTCCTTTGATTGTCTTGGATATGAGTTCTTCTTCAGGCACATGAACATGCCAGTATTTTCTTCTCCTAGCCATCTTGCCTTACTCTCCTTGGTGTTGTCTCTGAAGCACGCTGGCTCATGGTGATAGAGCTGTGAGTCTTTAACATCCTAACAAGAGCTTTTGCCTCATTCAGTCACAACAACGTGGGCCCTGGCCCTGTGCCCCGACTCTATGTCTGTTCTTGGCCTCATCAAACTCAGCAGGCAAAGCTCTTTACCACAGAGCCATCTTTCCTGCCTCTTCCTTGTGGTGCCACTAGAGGGCGCCAAACCTCCTTTTGAGAGCAATTACGTGGTTCCCAGGAATCGAACTTCTGACCTTTGGAAGGGCAACCAATGCTCTTAACCACTGAGCTGTCTCTCCAGCTCTTCTTACTGTAGCCAAACGAGGGCACAAGACCTCATTGCAGATGGTTGTGAGCCATTATGTGGTTGCCTGGAATTCAGTTCAGGAGGTTGGAAGAGCAGGCAATGTTCTTAACCACTGAGCCATCTCTCCAACCCGTTTTTCAACTTCTTGAACTAAACCAGGTTTACTCAATGTGGTGTGTGGATCATATCTGCATTCCACTAACATGTGGAGTACAGGGGTCTCCATGGACATATTGGCCGTTCGTGTACCTCATAGATGAAGTCTAGAAAAATTGTTTGTCTGGCTTTAAATTGGTAAACCTTTTGCTGGTGTTTGTCGTCCTTTGGATGTCTTGGATGTGAGTTCTTCTTAAGGAACATGAACATGCCTGTATTTTCTTCTTCTAACCATCTTTCCTCATTCTGCTTGGTGGTGTCCCTGAAGCATGCAGGCTCATGCGGATAGAGCTGTGAGTCTTTATTATCCTAACAAAATGTGTTGCCTGATTCTGAGACAACAACGTGGGCCCTGGCTGTATGTGTCCACTTGGCCTCATCAACCTCAGCAGGCAATGCTCTTAACCACTGAGCCATCTCTCCTGCCTCTTCATTCTGTTGCCAGTAGAGGGCACCAAACCTCATTTTGAGAGCAATTATGTGATTTCCAGGAATCGAACTTCTGAACTGTGGAAGAGCAGGCAATGCTCTTAACCACTGAGCCATCTCTCCTGCCTCTCCCCTCTGTTGCCAGTAGAGGGCACCAAACCTCATTTTGAGAGCAACTATGTGATTCCCAGGAATCCAACTTCTGACCTTTGGAAGAGCAGGCAATGCTGTTAACCACTGAGCCATCTCTCCGACCCGTTTTTCAACTTCTTTTACTAAACCAGGTTTACTCAATGTGGTGTGTGGATCACATCTCCATTTCCCTAACACGTGGAGTACAGGGGTCTCCGTGGACCTATTGGCCGTTCGTGTACCTCATAGAGGAGGTCTAGATTAATTGTTTCTCTGGCTTAAAATTGGTACACCTTTTGCTGGTGTTTGTCGTCCTTTGGATGTCTTGGATGTGAGTTCTTCTTCAGGAACATGAACATGCCTGTATTTTCTTCTTCTAGTCATCTTGCCTTACTCTCCTTGGTGTTGTCTCTGAAGCACGCTGGCTCGTGGTGATAGAGCTGTGAGCCTTTAACATCCTAACGAAAGCTTTTGCCTCATTCAGTCACAACAACGTGGGCCCTGTTCCTTGGCCCTGACTCTATGTATGTATGTGGTGTCATCAAACTCAGCAGGCAATGCTCTTTACCACAGAGCCATCTCTCTTGCCTCTTCCTTGTGGTGCCACTAGAGGGCGCCAAACCTCCTTTTGAGAGCAATTATTTGGTAGCCAGGAATCGAACTTCTGACCTTCGGAAGGGCAGCCAATGTTCTTAACCACTGACCTATCTCTCCAGCTTTTCTTACTGTAGCCAAAAGAGGGCACAAGACCTCATGGCAGATGGTTGTGAATCATTATGTGGTTGCCTGCAATTGATTTCAGGAGGTTCTAAGAGCAGGCAATGCTCTTAAGCACTGAACCATCTCTCATGCCTCTTCTTTTTTGCCAGTAAAGGGCACCAAATCTACCTTTTGAGAGCAATTATGGGATTGCCAGGAATGGAACTTCTGACCTTTGGAAGGGCAGCCAAAGCTCTTATCCACTGAGCTAACACCCCAGCTCTTATTTTTGTATCCAAAAGAGGGCACAAGACCTCATTGCAGATGGTTGTGAGCCATTATGTGGTTGCCTGGAATTGAATTCAGGAGGTTGGAAGAGGAGGCAATGATCTTAACCACGGAGCCATCTCTCATGCCTCTTCCTTATGTTGCCAGTAGAGGGCACCAAACCTCCTTTTGAGAGCAATTATGTCATTTCCAGGAATCGAACTTCTGACCTTTGGAAGAGCAGGCAATGCTCTTAACCACTGAGCCATCTCTCCAACCCGTTTTTCAACTTCTTTTACTAAACCAGCTTTAGTCAATGTGGTGTGTGGATCACATCTCCATTTCCCTGACGTGTGGAGTACAGGGGTCTGCATGGACCTATTGGCCATTCATGTACCTCATAGAGGAGGTCTAGATAAATTGTTTCTCTGGCTTTAAATAGGTTAACATTTTGCTGGTGTTTGTAGTCCTTTGATTGTCTTGGATATGAGTTCTTCTTCAGGAACATGAACATGCCAGTATTTTCTTCTCCTAGCCATCTTGCCTTACTCTCCTTGGTGTTGTCTCTGAAGCACGCTGGCTCATGGTGATAGAGCTGTGAGTCTTTAACATCCTAACAAGAGCTTTTGCCTCATTCAGTCACAACAACGTGGGCCCTGGCCCTGTGCCCCGACTCTATGTCTGTTCTTGGCCTCATCAAACTCAGCAGGCAAAGCTCTTTACCACAGAGCCATCTTTCCTGCCTCTTCCTTGTGGTGCCACTAGAGGGCGCCAAACCTCCTTTTGAGAGCAATTACGTGGTTCCCAGGAATCGAACTTCTGACCGTTGGAAGGGCAACCAATGCTCTTAACCACTGAGCTGTCTCTCCAGCTCTTCTTACTGTAGCCAAACGAGGGCACAAGACCTCATTGCAGATGGTTGTGAGCCATTATGTGGTTGCCTGGAATTCAGTTCAGGAGGTTGGAAGAGCAGGCAATGTTCTTAACCACTGAGCCATCTCTCCAACCCGTTTTTCAACTTCTTGAACTAAACCAGGTTTACTCAATGTGGTGTGTGGATCATATCTGCATTCCACTAACATGTGGAGTACAGGGGTCTCCATGGACATATTGGCCGTTCGTGTACCTCATAGATGAAGTCTAGAAAAATTGTTTGTCTGGCTTTAAATTGGTAAACCTTTTGCTGGTGTTTGTCGTCCTTTGGATGTCTTGGATGTGAGTTCTTCTTAAGGAACGTGAACATGCCTGTATTTTCTTCTTCTAACCATCTTTCCTCATTCTGCTTGGTGGTGTCCCTGAAGCATGCAGGCTCATGCGGATAGAGCTGTGAGTCTTTATTATCCTAACAAAATGTGTTGCCTGATTCTGAGACAACAACGTGGGCCCTGGCTGTATGTGTCCACTTGGCCTCATCAACCTCAGCAGGCAATGCTCTTAACCACTGAGCCATCTCTCCTGCCTCTTCATTCTGTTGCCAGTAGAGGGCACCAAACCTCATTTTGAGAGCAATTATGTGATTTCCAGGAATCGAACTTCTGAACTGTGGAAGAGCAGGCAATGCTCTTAACCACTGAGCCATCTCTCCTGCCTCTCCCCTCTGTTGCCAGTAGAGGGCACCAAACCTCATTTTGAGAGCAACTATGTGATTCCCAGGAATCCAACTTCTGACCTTTGGAAGAGCAGGCAATGCTGTTAACCACTGAGCCATCTCTCCGACCCGTTTTTCAACTTCTTTTACTAAACCAGGTTTACTCAATGTGGTGTGTGGATCACATCTCCATTTCCCTAACACGTGGAGTACAGGGGTCTCCGTGGACCTATTGGCCGTTCGTGTACCTCATAGAGGAGGTCTAGATTAATTGTTTCTCTGGCTTAAAATTGGTACACCTTTTGCTGGTGTTTGTCGTCCTTTGGATGTCTTGGATGTGAGTTCTTCTTCAGGAACATGAACATGCCTGTATTTTCTTCTTCTAGTCATCTTGCCTTACTCTCCTTGGTGTTGTCTCTGAAGCACGCTGGCTCGTGGTGATAGAGCTGTGAGCCTTTAACATCCTAACGAAAGCTTTTGCCTCATTCAGTCACAACAACGTGGGCCCTGTTCCTTGGCCCTGACTCTATGTATGTATGTGGTGTCATCAAACTCAGCAGGCAATGCTCTTTACCACAGAGCCATCTCTCTTGCCTCTTCCTTGTGGTGCCACTAGAGGGCGCCAAACCTCCTTTTGAGAGCAATTATTTGGTAGCCAGGAATCGAACTTCTGACCTTCGGAAGGGCAGCCAATGTTCTTAACCACTGACCTATCTCTCCAGCTTTTCTTACTGTAGCCAAAAGAGGGCACAAGACCTCATGGCAGATGGTTGTGAATCATTATGTGGTTGCCTGCAATTGATTTCAGGAGGTTCTAAGAGCAGGCAATGCTCTTAAGCACTGAACCATCTCTCATGCCTCTTCTTTTTTGCCAGTAAAGGGCACCAAATCTACCTTTTGAGAGCAATTATGGGATTGCCAGGAATGGAACTTCTGACCTTTGGAAGGGCAGCCAAAGCTCTTATCCACTGAGCTAACACCCCAGCTCTTATTTTTGTATCCAAAAGAGGGCACAAGACCTCATTGCAGATGGTTGTGAGCCATTATGTGGTTGCCTGGAATTTAATTCAGGAGGTTGGAAGAGGAGGCAATGATCTTAACCACGGAGCCATCTCTCATGCCTCTTCCTTATGTTGCCAGTAGAGGGCACCAAACCTCCTTTTGAGAGCAATTATGTCATTTCCAGGAATCGAACTTCTGACCTTTGGAAGAGCAGGCAATGCTCTTAACCACTGAGCCATCTCTCCAACCCGTTTTTCAACTTCTTTTACTAAACCAGCTTTAGTCAATGTGGTGTGTGGATCACATCTCCATTTCCCTGACGTGTGGAGTACAGGGGTCTGCATGGACCTATTGGCCATTCATGTACCTCATAGAGGAGGTCTAGATAAATTGTTTCTCTGGCTTTAAATAGGTTAACATTTTGCTGGTGTTTGTAGTCCTTTGATTGTCTTGGATATGAGTTCTTCTTCAGGCACATGAACATGCCAGTATTTTCTTCTCCTAGCCATCTTGCCTTACTCTCCTTGGTGTTGTCTCTGAAGCACGCTGGCTCATGGTGATAGAGCTGTGAGTCTTTAACATCCTAACAAGAGCTTTTGCCTCATTCAGTCACAACAACGTGGGCCCTGGCCCTGTGCCCCGACTCTATGTCTGTTCTTGGCCTCATCAAACTCAGCAGGCAAAGCTCTTTACCACAGAGCCATCTTTCCTGCCTCTTCCTTGTGGTGCCACTAGAGGGCGCCAAACCTCCTTTTGAGAGCAATTACGTGGTTCCCAGGAATCGAACTTCTGACCTTTGGAAGGGCAACCAATGCTCTTAACCACTGAGCTGTCTCTCCAGCTCTTCTTACTGTAGCCAAACGAGGGCACAAGACCTCATGGCAGATGGTTGTGACCCGTTATGTGGTCGCCTGGAATTGAATTCAGGAGGTTGGAAGAGCAGGCAATTCTCTTAACCATTGAGCCATCTCTCTTGCATCTTCCTTCTGTTGCCAGTAGAGGGCACCAAACCTCCTTTTGAGAGCAATTATGTGGTTGCCAGGAATCGAACTTCTGACCTTTGGAAGGGCAGGCAAAGCTCTTAACCACTGAGCTATCTCCCCAGCTCTTCTTTCTGTATCCAAAAGAGGGCACAAGACCTCATTGCAGATGGTTGTGAGCCATTATGTCGTTGCCTGGAATTCAGTTCAGGAGGTTGGAAGAGCAGGCAATGTTCTTAACCACTGAGCCATCTCTCCAACCCGTTTTTCAACTTCTTGAACTAAACCAGGTTTACTCAATGTGGTGTGTGGATCATATCTGCATTCCACTAACATGTGGAGTACAGGGGTCTCCATGGACATATTGGCCGTTCGCGTACCTCATAGATGAAGTCTAGATAAATTGTTTGTCTGGCTTTAAATTGGTAAACCTTTTGCTGGTGTTTTTCGTCCTTTGGATGTCTTGGATGTGAGTTCTTCTTAAGGAACATGAACATGCCTGTATTTTCTTCTTCTAACCATCTTTCCTCATTCTGCTTGGTGGTGTCCCTGAAGCATGCAGGCTCATGCTGATAGAGCTGTGAGTCTTTATGATCCTAACAAAATGTGTTGCCTGATTCTGAGACAACAACGTGGGCCCTGGCTGTATGTGTCCACTTGGCCTCATCAACCTCAGCAAGCAATGCTCTTAACCACTGAGACATCTCTCCTGCCTCTTCCTTCTGTTGCCAGTAGAGGGCACCAAACCTCATTTTGAGAGCAACTATGTGATTCCCAGGAATCGAACTTCTGACCTTTGGAAGAGCAGGCAATGCTCTTAACCACTGAGCCATCTCTCCGACTCGTTTTTCAACTTCTTTTACTAAACCAGGTTTACTCAATGTGGTGTGTGGATCACATCTCCATTTCCCTAACACGTGGAGTACAGGGGTCTCCGTGGACCTATTGGCCGTTCGTGTACCTCATAGAGGAGGTCTAGATTAATTGTTTCTCTGGCTTAAAATTGGTACACATTTTGCTGGTGTTTGTCGTCCTTTGGATGTCTTGGATGTGAGTTCTTCTTCAGGAACATGAACATGCCTGTATTTTCTTCTTCTAGTCATCTTGCCTTACTCTCCTTGGTGTTGTCTCTGAAGCACGCTGGCTCGTGGTGATAGAGCTGTGAGCCTTTAACATCCTAACAAAAGCTTTTGCCTCATTCAGTCACAACAACGCGGGCCCTGGCCCTTGGCCCTGACTCTATGTTTGTATGTGGTCTCATCAAACTCAGCAGGCAATGCTCTTTACCACAGAGCCATCTCTCTTGCCTCTTCCTTGTGGTGCCACTAGAGGGCGCCAAACCTCCTTTTGAGAGCAATTATTTGGTAGCCAGGAATCGAACTTCTGACCTTCGGAAGGGCAGCCAATGTTCTTAACCACTGACCTATCTCTCCAGCTTTTCTTACTGTAGCCAAAAGAGGGCACAAGACCTCATGGCAGATGGTTGTGAATCATTATGTGGTTGCCTGCAATTGATTTCAGGAGGTTCTAAGAGCAGGCAATGCTCTTAAGCACTGAACCATCTCTCATGCCTCTTCTTTTTTGCCAGTAAAGGGCACCAAATCTACCTTTTGCGAGCAATTATGGGATTGCCAGGAATGGAACTTCTGACCTTTGGAAGGGCAGCCAAAGCTCTTATCCACTGAGCTAACACCCCAGCTCTTATTTTTGTATCCAAAAGAGGGCACAAGACCTCATTGCAGATGGTTGTGAGCCATTATGTGGTTGCCTGGAATTTAATTCAGGAGGTTGGAAGAGGAGGCAATGATCTTAACCACGGAGCCATCTCTCATGCCTCTTCCTTATGTTGCCAGTAGAGGGCACCAAACCTCCTTTTGAGAGCAATTATGTCATTTCCAGGAATCGAACTTCTGACCTTTGGAAGAGCAGGCAATGCTCTTAACCACTGAGCCATCTCTCCAACCCGTTTTTCAACTTCTTTTACTAAACCAGCTTTAGTCAATGTGGTGTGTGGATCACATCTCCATTTCCCTGACGTGTGGAGTACAGGGGTCTGCATGGACCTATTGGCCATTCATGTACCTCATAGAGGAGGTCTAGATAAATTGTTTCTCTGGCTTTAAATAGGTTAACATTTTGCTGGTGTTTGTAGTCCTTTGATTGTCTTGGATATGAGTTCTTCTTCAGGCACATGAACATGCCAGTATTTTCTTCTCCTAGCCATCTTGCCTTACTCTCCTTGGTGTTGTCTCTGAAGCACGCTGGCTCATGGTGATAGAGCTGTGAGTCTTTAACATCCTAACAAGAGCTTTTGCCTCATTCAGTCACAACAACGTGGGCCCTGGCCCTGTGCCCCGACTCTATGTCTGTTCTTGGCCTCATCAAACTCAGCAGGCAAAGCTCTTTACCACAGAGCCATCTTTCCTGCCTCTTCCTTGTGGTGCCACTAGAGGGCGCCAAACCTCCTTTTGAGAGCAATTACGTGGTTCCCAGGAATCGAACTTCTGACCTTTGGAAGGGCAACCAATGCTCTTAACCACTGAGCTGTCTCTCCAGCTCTTCTTACTGTAGCCAAACGAGGGCACAAGACCTCATGGCAGATGGTTGTGACCCGTTATGTGGTCGCCTGGAATTGAATTCAGGAGGTTGGAAGAGCAGGCAATTCTCTTAACCATTGAGCCATCTCTCTTGCATCTTCCTTCTGTTGCCAGTAGAGGGCACCAAACCTCCTTTTGAGAGCAATTATGTGGTTGCCAGGAATCGAACTTCTGACCTTTGGAAGGGCAGGCAAAGCTCTTAACCACTGAGCTATCTCCCCAGCTCTTCTTTCTGTATCCAAAAGAGGGCACAAGACCTCATTGCAGATGGTTGTGAGCCATTATGTCGTTGCCTGGAATTCAGTTCAGGAGGTTGGAAGAGCAGGCAATGTTCTTAACCACTGAGCCATCTCTCCAACCCGTTTTTCAACTTCTTGAACTAAACCAGGTTTACTCAATGTGGTGTGTGGATCATATCTGCATTCCACTAACATGTGGAGTACAGGGGTCTCCATGGACATATTGGCCGTTCGCGTACCTCATAGATGAAGTCTAGATAAATTGTTTGTCTGGCTTTAAATTGGTAAACCTTTTGCTGGTGTTTTTCGTCCTTTGGATGTCTTGGATGTGAGTTCTTCTTAAGGAACATGAACATGCCTGTATTTTCTTCTTCTAACCATCTTTCCTCATTCTGCTTGGTGGTGTCCCTGAAGCATGCAGGCTCATGCTGATAGAGCTGTGAGTCTTTATGATCCTAACAAAATGTGTTGCCTGATTCTGAGACAACAACGTGGGCCCTGGCTGTATGTGTCCACTTGGCCTCATCAACCTCAGCAAGCAATGCTCTTAACCACTGAGACATCTCTCCTGCCTCTTCCTTCTGTTGCCAGTAGAGGGCACCAAACCTCATTTTGAGAGCAACTATGTGATTCCCAGGAATCGAACTTCTGACCTTTGGAAGAGCAGGCAATGCTCTTAACCACTGAGCCATCTCTCCAACCCGTTTTTCAACTTGTTTTACTAAACCAGGTTTACTCAATGTGGTGTGTGGATCATATCTCCATTTCCCTAACACGTGGAGTCCAGGGGTCTCCGTGGACCTATTGGCCGTTCGTGTACCTCATAGAGGAGGTCTAGATAAATTGTTTCTCTGGCTTAAAATTGGTACACCTTTTGCTGGTGTTTGTCGTCCTTTGGATGTCTTGGATGTGAGTTCTTCTTCAGGAACATGAACATGCCTGTATTTTCTTCTTCTAGTCATCTTGCCTTACTCTCCTTGGTGTTGTCTCTGAAGCACGCTGGCTCGTGGTGATAGAGCTGTGAGCCTTTAACATCCTAACAAAAGCTTTTGCCTCATTCAGTCACAACAACGCGGGCCCTGGCCCTTGGCCCTGACTCTATGTCTGTATGTGGTCTCATCAAACTCAGCAGGCAATGCTCTTTACCACAGAGCCATCTCTCTTGCCTCATCCTTGTGGTGCCACTAGAGGGCGCCAAGCCTCCTTTTGAGAGCAATTATTTGGTAGCCAGGAATCGAACTTCTGACCTTCGGAAGGGCAGCCAATGTTCTTAACCACTGACCTATCTCTCCAGCTTTTCTTACTGTAGCCAAAAGAGGGCACAAGACCTCATGGCAGATGGTTTTGAATCATTATGTGGTTGCCTGCAATTGATTTCAGGAGGTTCTAAGAGCAGGCAATGCTCTTAAGCACTGAACCATCTCTCATGCCTCTTCTTTTTTGCCAGTAAAGGGCACCAAATCTACCTTTTGAGAGCAATTATGGGATTGCCAGGAATGGAACTTCTGACCTTTGGAAGGGCAGCCAAAGCTCTTATCCACTGAGCTAACACCCCAGCTCTTATTTTTGTATCTAAAAGAGGGCACAAGACCTCATTGCAGATGGTTGTGAGCCATTATGTGGTTGCCTGGAATTGAATTCAGGAGGTTGGAAGAGGAGGCAATGATCTTAACCACGGAGCCATCTCTCATGCCTCTTCCTTATGTTGCCAGTAGAGGGCACCAAACCTCCTTTTGAGAGCAATTATGTGATTTCCAGGAATCGAACTTCTGACCTTTGGAAGAGCAGGCAATGCTCTTAACCACTGAGCCATCTCTCCAACCCGTTTCTCAACTTCTTTTACTAAACCAGCTTTAGTCAATGTGGTGTGTGGATCACAACTCCATTTCCCTGACGTGTGGAGTACAGGGGTCTGCATGGACCTATTGGCCATTCATGTACCTCATAGAGGAGGTCTAGATAAATTGTTTCTCTGGCTTTAACTAGGTTAACATTTTGCTGGTGTTTGTAGTCCTTTGATTGTCTTGGATATGAGTTCTTCTTCAGGCACATGAACATGCCAGTATTTTCTTCTTCTAGCCATCTTGCCTTACTCTCCTTGGTGTTGTCTCTGAAGCACGCTGGCTCATGGTGATAGAGCTGTGAGTCTTTAACATCCTAACAAGAGCTTTTGCCTCATTCAGTCACAACAACGTGGGCCCTGGCCCTGGGCCCCGACTCTATGTCTGTTCTTGGCCTCATCAAACTCAGCAGGCAAAGCTCTTTACCACAGAGCCATCTTTCCTGCCTCTTCCTTGTGGTGCCACTAGAGGGCGCCAAACCTCCTTTTGAGAGCAATTACGTGGTTCCCAGGAATCGAACTTCTGACCTTTGGAAGGGCAACCAATGCTCTTAACCACTGAGCTGTCTCTCCAGCTCTTCTTACTGTAGCCAAAAGAGGGCACAAGACCTCATGGCAGATGGTTGTGACCCGTTATGTGGTCGCTTGGAATTGAATTCAGGAGGTTGGAAGAGCAGGCAATTCTCTTAACCATTGAGCCATCTCTCTTGCATCTTCCTTCTGTTGCCAGTAGAGGGCACCAAACCTCCTTTTGAGAGCAATTATGTGGTTGCCAGGAATCGAACTTCTGACCTTTGGAAGGGCAGGCAAAGCTCTTAACCACTGAGCTATCTCCCCAGCTCTTCTTTCTGTATCCAAAAGAGGGCACAAGACCTCATTGCAGATGGTTGTGAGCCATTATGTGGTTGCCTGTGTAGTAGGGAGCTGCGGGCCTCTTCCCACAGCCCGGCTCTTGGCTGCCTGGCTAGCTTATGCCCCAAAATAACGACACACAAACTCTATTCTTTTAAACACTGCTTGGCCCATTTCTGTTCATGTATGTAGCACCCCAAGGTGCGCTTACCAGGAAGATTCTAGCCTACGTCCATCCTGGGTCAGAGCTTCATCGTGTCTGCTCTGGAGAGGAGAGCATGGCGTCTGTCTCTCAGAGGAGCTGCCCTGCATCTGAGCTCACTTCCTCTTCCTCCCAGCATTCTATTCTGTTTACTCCACCCACCTAAGGGGTAGCCTATCAAATGGGCCAAGGCAGTTTGTTTATTGACAAATGACCTTCCTCCATCATTTCCCTTTTTTCTGTTTAAACAAAAAAAAAAGGAAGGCTTTAACTTTAACATAGCAAAATTACATATAACAAAACAGTTATCAAGTAAAAATTACAATATTTACATCTATTTTATCTTTATCATAACTAAGGAAAACAATAACTATCTATATATTCTTTAACTCCCTCATAGACTCCAGAAGGATATAATATTACCTAAGCAAACAAGAAATAAGCAACTTTCAAACTCTAGAAATGACAGAGACATCTCACTGCCTGGACAGTCACCCAAAGTTCCTCTGTACCGTTGGGGCATCCATCTTCGGCCTAAAGGCCCATAGTATCCAGAGACGTTTCCATGAAGCAAGAAATTTAAAGGCAGTTCAGTCACTATCTGCTGTGTCCTGCAGAATGTCTCACAGACTCTTTCATGAATCAGGAACCCCGAAAGATCATCTCACCTTTAGGCAAGTTCAGCAGTCCTCTCTCTGAGGGTTCTTTGTGTCCAGTTTATAAAATAGTCCAGGCAAGAGCAGTTTCTTGCCCAAATGGCTATCAAACTCCATAAGGATCCTCTTCGATGCCCATCTCCTTCTTGAAGTAGATTGGTGCTGCCAGGAGCAGAGTGTCTCATTGTCATGAAAAACCCTAAGTTATTAAAACATTTAAAATACCATATTCTCTAGCCTTTGAAAGATATGATGAATGCCTATCTGAAATATATGCATGCACATCTAGAAAATCTAACTAACATGACTACAAACTTGACTATTATTGATAATTATCCATTAACAACCTATACACATTACATTTTTAAGTGAACTACACAATCACAATACCTTAATCAATATCAGAAATACATATACATATAATAAAATTGACCTTAAATTAATATCAGTAAACCAAGATTCATATCAATGCAAATTATTCACATCTATATCATCTCCCTCTTGAAATGTAAAAGAACATTTATAAACAATATTTGGGAATATGGGCGCAGTTATTTCTCTCCAAACTGCTTCCTGCTGAATGGGGGCGCTGTTAATCAAGTCTTTCATGGTATAACCTGTGTGCTAGGTTCCTCTCAGTCGGCAGTTGAGCAAAGTAATTTTTTGAAGGTGTTCACGGCAACCCTTCAGGAGGACGTGGTCTATCATACCATATTGGGATCGAAGAAGCAATCCAAAGAGTCTCATCCTCTGTGAAAACAAAAGAAGAAACTCTTTTCCAAAGTATCATATCCTTAGATCCAAATTCTGAAATCAAGGTATTTTGAAAATATCTATCTTGGATTAATTCAGCAGCATTTATAAACAAATATCTTTTAGCATCTGTTGCTCCTTCCTCAGCATTAAAACAATTCAAAGAGAGCATAATAGCATACAGTATCAAGATTCTCATTGTATTTTCCATCTTTGTGCAGCTTTATTTTAACCTCTATTTCGTTTGCTTTTACTTTTATTTTATATTTTCTGTATATCTTCGTCCTGGAATAACTCTTTAGGCCAGGCTGTCCTTGAACTCTCAGAGATCAGTTTGTCTCTACCTTCTAGGCACTGGGATTAAAGGCGTGTGCTACCACACCTTGAAGTCTCAGAGGTCAATCTCCCTCTGCCTCCCAAGTGTTGGGATTAAAGGTGTGTACTACCACACCCAACTACTCTCTTTCTTCCTTATTTTACTTTTAGGAACTTTAACTTTCAGCCTGCATATATTTTTAAACACACTGTAAATCATTTAAAGTTTTCTTTGTCTTTGAATCTCTCTTTACTGTATATCTCTCTTTTTCTGACCACATGAGTCTTTAATTTACCAAGCAATATCAGTAGGATGAAAGCCGTGGCTTTGACGGCTGGATTCAGCCATTCCTTAGCTTTCCAGCCTCATGGCTGAGGTACCGGCTGTAGCCATGTTTACCACCACAACTCTGTGGCGTTTCAAGGTCCTTGCCAGCAAACAAGCTGCAATACTATATCCACAGACAACATTCAACTCCTCTCTCTGTAGTCAGCCCTCCTGCCTCAAACAGTCAGAGTTTGCCCTGGCAGGATGGCCCAGAAAGCCGGCATTTTAAAACAGCACAATTTTTTTCCTGCTATGGCTGAAAACCGAAAAGCATGCCTTCAGCTTTTCACCAACACCGTTTTAAGTATTTCGTGGTAGGACCTCTTAAATGAGCTGCAAGGTTTCACAGCTGAAGCTGAGTCAGGAAGCCTCTCTTAGATGAGAGCACTTGCTTGCCTCTAGCAAGCAGAGCAGACCCGAGAAATTGCTGCTACCAAGAAAACACGCTTTACTCTATTCTTTCCCAAGCTTTCTCAGGCTTTCTGTGGATGCAGTTATCCACGTGGGCGCCATCTGTAGTAGGCAGCTGCGGGCCTCTTCCCACAGCCCGGCTCATGGTTGCCTGGCTAGCTTATGCCCCAAAATAACGACACACAAACTCTATTCTTTTAAACACTGCTTGGCCCATTTCTGTTCATGTATGTAGCACTCCAAGGTGCGCTTACAAGGAAGATTCTAGCCTACGTCCATCCTGGGTCAGAGCTTCATCGTGTCTGCTCTGGAGAGGACAGCAGGCGTCTGTCTCTCAGAGGAGCTGCCCTGCATCTGAGCTCACTTCCTCTTCCTCCCAGCATTCTATTCTGTTTACTCCACCCACCTAAGGGGTAGCCTATCAAATGGGCCAAGGCAGTTTGTTTATTGACAAATGACCTTCCTCCATCATGCCTGGAATTCAGTTCAGGAGGTTGGAAGAGCAGGCAATGTTCTTAACCACTGAGCCATCTCTCCAACCCGTTTTTCAACTTCTTGAACTAAACCAGGTTTACTCAATGTGGTTTGTGGATCATATCTGCATTCCACTAACATGTGGAGTACAGGGGTCTCCATGGACATATTGGCCGTTCGCGTACCTCATAGATGAAGTCTAGATAAATTGTTTGTCTGGCTTTAAATTGGTAAACCTTTTGCTGGTGTTTGTCGTCCTTTGGATGTCTTGGATGTGAGTTCTTCTTAAGGAACATGAACATGCCTGTATTTTCTTCTTCTAACCATCTTTCCTCATTCTGCTTGGTGGTGTCCCTGAAGCAGGCAGGCTCATGCTGATAGAGCTGTGAGTCTTTATTATCCTAACAAAATCTGTTGCATGATTCTGAGACAACAACGTGGGCCCTGGCTGTATGTGTCCACTTGGCCTCATCAACCTCAGCAGGAAATGCTCTTAACCACTGAGCCATCTCTCCTGCCTCTCCCTCTGTTGCCAGTAGAGGGCACCAAACCTCATTTTGAGAGCAACTATGTGATTCCCAGGAATCGAACTTCTGACCTTTGGAAGAGCAGGCAATGCTCTTAACCACTGAGCCATCTCTCCAACCCGTTTTTCAACTTCTTTTACTAAACCAGGTTTACTCAATGTGGTGTGTGGATCACATCTCCATTTCCCTAACACGTGGAGTACAGGGGTCTCCGTGGACCTATTGGCCGTTCGTGTACCTCATAGAGGAGGTCTAGATAAATTGTTTCTCTGGCTTAAAATTGGTACACCTTTTGCTGGTGTTTGTCGTCCTTTGGATGTCTTGGATGTGAGTTCTTCTTCAGGAACATGAACATGCCTGTATTTTCTTCTTCTAGTCATCTTGCCTTACTCTCCTTGGTGTTGTCTCTGAAGCACGCTGGCTCGTGGTGATAGAGCTGTGAGCCTTTAACATCCTAAAAAAAGCTTTTGCCTCATTCAGTCACAACAACACGGGCCCTCGCCCTTGGCCCTGACTCTATGTCTGTATGTGGTCTCATCAAACTCAGCAGGCAATGCTCTTTACCACAGAGCCATCTCTCTTGCCTCTTCCTTGTGGTGCCACTAGAGGGCGCCAAACCTCCTTTTGAGAGCAATTATTTGGTAGCCAGGAATCGAACTTCTGACCTTCGGAAGGGCAGCCAATGTTCTTAACCACTGACCTATCTCTCCAGCTTTTCTTACTGTAGCCAAAAGAGGGCACAAGACCTCATGGCAGATGGTTGTGAATCATTATGTGGTTGCCTGCAATTGATTTCAGGAGGTTCTAAGAGCAGGCAATGCTCTTAAGCACTGAACCATCTCTCATGCCTCTTCTTTTTTGCCAGTAAAGGGCACCAAATCTACCTTTTGAGAGCAATTATGGGATTGCCAGGAATGGAACTTCTGACCTTTGGTAGGGCAGCCAAAGCTCTTATCCACTGAGCTAACACCCCAGCTCTTATTTTTGTATCTAAAAGAGGGCACAAGACCTCATTGCAGATGGTTGTGAGCCATTATGTGGTTGCCTGGAATTGAATTCAGGAGGTTGGAAGAGGAGGCAATGATCTTAACCACGGAGCCATCTCTCATGCCTCTTCCTTATGTTGCCAGTAGAGGGCACCAAACCTCCTTTTGAGAGCAATTATGTGATTTCCAGGAATCGAACTTCTGACCTTTGGAAGAGCAGGCAATGCTCTTAACCACTGAGCCATCTCTCCATCCCGTTTTTCAACTTCTTTTACTAAACCAGCTTTAGTCAATGTGGTGTGTGGATCACATCTCCATTTCCCTGACGTGTGGAGTACAGGGGTCTGCATGGACCTATTGGCCATTCATGTACCTCATAGAGGAGGTCTAGATAAATTGTTTCTCTGGCTTTAAATAGGTTAACATTTTGCTGGTGTTTGTAGTCCTTTGATTGTCTTGGATATGAGTTCTTCTTCAGGCACATGAACATGCCAGTATTTTCTTCTTCTAGCCATCTTGCCGTACTCTCCTTGGTGTTGTCTGTGAAGCACGCTGGCTCATGGTGATAGAGCTGTGAGTCTTTAACATCCTAACAAGAGCTTTTTCCTCATTCAGTCACAACAACGTGGGCCCTGGCCCTGTGCCCCGACTCTATGTCTGTTCTTGGCCTCATCAAACTCAGCAGGCAGAGCTCTTTACCACAGAGCCATCTTTCCTGCCTCTTCCTTGTGGTGCCACTAGAGGGCGCCAAACCTCCTTTTGAGAGCAATTACGTGGTTCCCAGGAATCGCACTTCTGACCTTTGGAAGGGCAACCAATGCTCTTAACCACTGAGCTGTCTCTCCAGCTCTTCTTACTGTAGCCAAACGAGGGCACAAGACCTCATGGCAGATGGTTGTGACCCGTTATGTGGTCGCCTGGAATTGAAATCAGGAGGTTGGAAGAGCAGGCAATTCTCTTAACCATTGAGCCATCTCTCTTGCATCTTCCTTCTGTTGCCAGTAGAGGGCACCAAACCTCCTTTTGAGAGCAATTATGTGGTTGCCAGGAATCGAACTTCTGACCTTTGGAAGGGCAGGCAAAGCTCTTAACCACTGAGCTATCTCCCCAGCTCTTCTTTCTGTATCCAAAAGAGGGCACAAGACCTCATTGCAGATGGTTGTGAGCCATTATGTGGTTGCCTGGAATTCAGTTCAGGAGGTTGGAAGAGCAGGCAATGTTCTTAACCACTGAGCCATCTCTCCAACCCGTTTTTCAACTTCTTGAACTAAACCAGGTTTACTCAATGTGGTGTGTGGATCATATCTGCATTCCACTAACATGTGGAGTACAGGGGTCTCCATGGACATATTGGCCGTTCGCGTACCTCATAGATGAAGTCTAGATAAATTGTTTGTCTGGCTTTAAATTGGTAAACCTTTTGCTGGTGTTTGTCGTCCTTTGGATGTCTTGGATGTGAGTTCTTCTTAAGGAACATGAACATGCCTGTATTTTCTTCTTCTAACCATCTTTCCTCATTCTGCTTGGTGGTTTCCCTGAAGCATGCAGGCTCATGCTGATAGAGCTGTGAGTCTTTATTATCCTAACAAAATGTGTTGCCTGATTCTGAGACAACAACGTGGGCCCTGGCTGTATGTGTCCACTTGGCCTCATCAACCTCAGCAGGCAATGCTCTTAACCACTGAGCCATCTCTCCTGCCTCTTCCTTCTGTTGCCAGTAAAGGGCACCAAAGCTCATTTTGAGAGCAACTATGTGATTCCCAGGAATCGAACTTCTGACCTTTGGAAGAGCAGGCAATGCTCTTAACCACTGAGCCATCTCTCCGACCCGTTTTTCAACTTCTTTTACTAAACCAGGTTTACTCAATGTGGTGTGTGGATCACATCTCCATTTCCATAACACGTGGAGTACAGGGGTCTCCGTGGACCTATTGGCCGTTCGTGTACCTCATAGAGGAGGTCTAGATAAATTGTTTCTCTGGCTTAAAATTGGTACACCTTTTGCTGGTGTTTGTCGTCCTTTGGATGTCTTGGATGTGAGTTCTTCTTCAGGAACATGAACATGCCTGTATTTTCTTCTTCTAGTCATCTTGCCTTACTCTCCTTGGTGTTGTCTCTGAAGCACGCTGGCTCGTGGTGATAGAGCTGTGAGCCTTTAACATCCTAACAAAAGCTTTTGCCTCATTCAGTCACAACAACGCGGGCCCTGGCCCTTGGCCCTGACTCTATGTCTGTATGTGGTCTCATCAAACTCAGCAGGCAATGCTCTTTACCACAGAGCCATCTCTCTTGCCTCTTCCTTGTGGTGCCACTAGAGGGCGCCAAACCTCCTTTTGAGAGCAATTATTTGGTAGCCAGGAATCGAACTTCTGACCTTCGGAAGGGCAGCCAATGTTCTTAACCACTGACCTATCTCTCCAGCTTTTCTTACTGTAGCCAAAAGAGGGCACAAGACCTCATGGCAGATGGTTGTGAATCATTATGTGGTTGCCTGCAATTGATTTAAGGAGGTTCTAAGAGCAGGCAATGCTCTTAAGCACTGAACCATCTCTCATGCCTCTTCTTTTTTGCCAGTAAAGGGCACCAAATCTACCTTTTGAGAGCAATTATGGGATTGCCAGGAATGGAACTTCTGACCTTTGGAAGGGCAGCCAAAGCTCTTATCCACTGAGCTAACACCCCAGCTCTTATTTTTGTATCCAAAAGAGGGCACAAGACCTCATTGCAGATGGTTGTGAGCCATTATGTGGTTGCCTGGAATTTAATTCAGGAGGTTGGAAGAGGAGGCAATGATCTTAACCACGGAGCCATCTCTCATGCCTCTTCCTTATGTTGCCAGTAGAGGGCACCAAACCTCCTTTTGAGAGCAATTATGTGATTTCCAGGAATCGAACTTCTGACCTTTGGAAGAGCAGGCAATGCTCTTAACCACTGAGCCATCTCTCCAACCCGTTTTTCAACTTCTTTTACTAAACCAGCTTTAGTCAATGTGGTGTGTGGATCACATCTCCATTTCCCTGACGTGTGGAGTACAGGGGTCTGCATGGACCTATTGGCCATTCATGTACCTCATAGAGGAGGTCTAGATAAATTGTTTCTCTGGCTTTAAATAGGTTAACATTTTGCTGGTGTTTGTAGTCCTTTGATTGTCTTGGATATGAGTTCTTCTTCAGGCACATTAACATGCCAGTATTTTCTTCTAGCCATCTTGCCTTACTCTCCTTGGTGTTGTCTCTGAAGCACGCTGGCTCATGGTGATAGAGCTGTGAGTCTTTAACATCCTAACAAGAGCTTTTGCCTCATTCAGTCACAACAACGTGGGCCCTGGCCCTGTGCCCCGACTCTATGTCTGTTCTTGGCCTCATCAAACTCAGCAGGCAAAGCTCTTTACCACAGAGCCATCTTTTTTGCCTCTTCCTTGTGGTGCCACTAGAGGGCGCCAAACCTCCTTTTGAGAGCAATTACGTGGTTCCCAGGAATCGAACTTCTGAGCTTTGGAAGGGCAACCAATGCTCTTAACCACTGAGCTGTCTCTCCAGCTCTTCTTACTGTAGCCAAACGAGGGCACAAGACCTCATGGCAGATGGTTGTGACCCGTTATGTGGTCGCCTGGAATTGAATTCAGGAGGTTGGAAGAGCAGGCAATTCTCTTAACCATTGAGCCATCTCTCTTGCATCTTCCTTCTGTTGCCAGTAGAGGGCACCAAACCTCCTTTTGAGAGCAATTATGTGGTTGCCAGGAATCGAACTTCTGACCTTTGGAAGGGCAGGCAAAGCTCTTAACCACTGAGCTATCTCCCCAGCTCTTCTTTCTGTATCCAAAAGAGGGCACAAGACCTCATTGCAGATGGTTGTGAGCCATTATGTGGTTGCCTGGAATTCAGTTCAGGAGGTTGGAAGAGCAGGCAATGTTCTTAACCACTGAGCCATCTCTCCAACCCGTTTTTCAACTTCTTGAACTAAACCAGGTTTACTCAATGTGGTGTGTGGATCATATCTGCATTCCACTAACATGTGGAGTACAGGGGTCTCCATGGACATATTGGCCGTTCGCGTACCTCATAGATGAAGTCTAGATAAATTGTTTGTCTGGCTTTAAATTGGTAAACCTTTTGCTGGTGTTTGTCGTCCTTTGGATGTCTTGGATGTGAGTTCTTCTTAAGGAACATGAACATGCCTGTATTTTCTTCTAACCATCTTTCCTCATTCTGCTTGGTGGTGTCCCTGAAGCATGCAGGCTCATGCTGATAGAGCTGTGAGTCTTTATTATCCTAACAAAATGTGTTGCCTGATTCTGAGACAACAACGTGGGCCCTGGCTGTATGTGTCCACTTGGCCTCATCAACCTCAGCAGGCAATGCTCTTAACCACTGAGCCATCTCTCCTGCCTCTTCATTCTGTTGCCAGTAGAGGGCACCAAACCTCATTTTGAGAGCAACTATGTGATTCCCAGGAATCGAACTTCTGACCTTTGGAAGAGCAGGCAATGCTCTTAACCACTGAGCCATCTCTCCGACTCGTTTTTCAACTTCTTTTACTAAACCAGGTTTACTCAATGTGGTGTGTGGATCACATCTCCATTTCCCTAACACGTGGAGTACAGGGGTCTCCGTGGACCTATTGGCCGTTCGTGTACCTCATAGAGGAGGTCTAGATTAATTGTTTCTCTGGCTTAAAATTGGTACACATTTTGCTGGTGTTTGTCGTCCTTTGGATGTCTTGGATGTGAGTTCTTCTTCAGGAACATGAACATGCCTGTATTTTCTTCTTCTAGTCATCTTGCCTTACTCTCCTTGGTGTTGTCTCTGAAGCACGCTGGCTCGTGGTGATAGAGCTGTGAGCCTTTAACATCCTAACAAAAGCTTTTGCCTCATTCAGTCACAACAACGCGGGCCCTGGCCCTTGGCCCTGACTCTATGTTTGTATGTGGTCTCATCAAACTCAGCAGGCAATGCTCTTTACCACAGAGCCATCTCTCTTGCCTCTTCCTTGTGGTGCCACTAGAGGGCGCCAAACCTCCTTTTGAGAGCAATTATTTGGTAGCCAGGAATCGAACTTCTGACCTTCGGAAGGGCAGCCAATGTTCTTAACCACTGACCTATCTCTCCAGCTTTTCTTACTGTAGCCAAAAGAGGGCACAAGACCTCATGGCAGATGGTTGTGAATCATTATGTGGTTGCCTGCAATTGATTTCAGGAGGTTCTAAGAGCAGGCAATGCTCTTAAGCACTGAACCATCTCTCATGCCTCTTCTTTTTTGCCAGTAAAGGGCACCAAATCTACCTTTTGAGAGCAATTATGGGATTGCCAGGAATGGAACTTCTGACCTTTGGAAGGGCAGCCAAAGCTCTTATCCACTGAGCTAACACCCCAGCTCTTATTTTTGTATCCAAAAGAGGGCACAAGACCTCATTGCAGATGGTTGTGAGCCATTATGTGGTTGCCTGGAATTTAATTCAGGAGGTTGGAAGAGGAGGCAATGATCTTAACCACGGAGCCATCTCTCATGCCTCTTCCTTATGTTGCCAGTAGAGGGCACCAAACCTCCTTTTGAGAGCAATTATGTCATTTCCAGGAATCGAACTTCTGACCTTTGGAAGAGCAGGCAATGCTCTTAACCACTGAGCCATCTCTCCAACCCGTTTTTCAACTTCTTTTACTAAACCAGCTTTAGTCAATGTGGTGTGTGGATCACATCTCCATTTCCCTGACGTGTGGAGTACAGGGGTCTGCATGGACCTATTGGACATTCATGTACCTCATAGAGGAGGTCTAGATAAATTGTTTCTCTGGCTTTAAATAGGTTAACATTTTGCTGGTGTTTGTAGTCCTTTGATTGTCTTGGATATGAGTTCTTCTTCAGGCACATGAACATGCCAGTATTTTCTTCTCCTAGCCATCTTGCCTTACTCTCCTTGGTGTTGTCTCTGAAGCACGCTGGCTCATGGTGATAGAGCTGTGAGTCTTTAACATCCTAACAAGAGCTTTTGCCTCATTCAGTCACAACAACGTGGGCCCTGGCCCTGTGCCCCGACTCTATGTCTGTTCTTGGCCTCATCAAACTCAGCAGGCAAAGCTCTTTACCACAGAGCCATCTTTCCTGCCTCTTCCTTGTGGTGCCACTAGAGGGCGCCAAACCTCCTTTTGAGAGCAATTACGTGGTTCCCAGGAATCGAACTTCTGACCTTTGGAAGGGCAACCAATGCTCTTAACCACTGAGCTGTCTCTCCAGCTCTTCTTACTGTAGCCAAACGAGGGCACAAGACCTCATGGCAGATGGTTGTGACCCGTTATGTGGTCGCCTGGAATTGAATTCAGGAGGTTGGAAGAGCAGGCAATTCTCTTAACCATTGAGCCATCTCTCTTGCATCTTCCTTCTGTTGCCAGTAGAGGGCACCAAACCTCCTTTTGAGAGCAATTATGTGGTTGCCAGGAATCGAACTTCTGACCTTTGGAAGGGCAGGCAAAGCTCTTAACCACTGAGCTATCTCCCCAGCTCTTCTTTCTGTATCCAAAAGAGGGCACAAGACCTCATTGCAGATGGTTGTGAGCCATTATGTCGTTGCCTGGAATTCAGTTCAGGAGGTTGGAAGAGCAGGCAATGTTCTTAACCACTGAGCCATCTCTCCAACCCGTTTTTCAACTTCTTGAACTAAACCAGGTTTACTCAATGTGGTGTGTGGATCATATCTGCATTCCACTAACATGTGGAGTACAGGGGTCTCCATGGACATATTGGCCGTTCGCGTACCTCATAGATGAAGTCTAGATAAATTGTTTGTCTGGCTTTAAATTGGTAAACCTTTTGCTGGTGTTTTTCGTCCTTTGGATGTCTTGGATGTGAGTTCTTCTTAAGGAACATGAACATGCCTGTATTTTCTTCTTCTAACCATCTTTCCTCATTCTGCTTGGTGGTGTCCCTGAAGCATGCAGGCTCATGCTGATAGAGCTGTGAGTCTTTATGATCCTAACAAAATGTGTTGCCTGATTCTGAGACAACAACGTGGGCCCTGGCTGTATGTGTCCACTTTGCCTCATCAACCTCAGCAAGCAATGCTCTTAACCACTGAGACATCTCTCCTGCCTCTTCCTTCTGTTGCCAGTAGAGGGCACCAAACCTCATTTTGAGAGCAACTATGTGATTCCCAGGAATCGAACTTCTGACCTTTGGAAGAGCAGGCAATGCTCTTAACCACTGAGCCATCTCTCCAACCCGTTTTTCAACTTGTTTTACTAAACCAGGTTTACTCAATGTGGTGTGTGGATCATATCTCCATTTCCCTAACACGTGGAGTCCAGGGGTCTCCGTGGACCTATTGGCCGTTCGTGTACCTCATAGAGGAGGTCTAGATAAATTGTTTCTCTGGCTTAAAATTGGTACACCTTTTGCTGGTGTTTGTCGTCCTTTGGATGTCTTGGATGTGAGTTCTTCTTCAGGAACATGAACATGCCTGTATTTTCTTCTTCTAGTCATCTTGCCTTACTCTCCTTGGTGTTGTCTCTGAAGCACGCTGGCTCGTGGTGATAGAGCTGTGAGCCTTTAACATCCTAACAAAAGCTTTTGCCTCATTCAGTCACAACAACGCGGGCCCTGGCCCTTGGCCCTGACTCTATGTCTGTATGTGGTCTCATCAAACTCAGCAGGCAATGCTCTTTACCACAGAGTCATCTCTCTTGCCTCATCCTTGTGGTGCCACTAGAGGGCGCCAAGCCTCCTTTTGAGAGCAATTATTTGGTAGCCAGGAATCGAACTTCTGACCTTCGGAAGGGCAGCCAATGTTCTTAACCACTGACCTATCTCTCCAGCTTTTCTTACTGTAGCCAAAAGAGGGCACAAGACCTCATGGCAGATGGTTTTGAATCATTATGTGGTTGCCTGCAATTGATTTCAGGAGGTTCTAAGAGCAGGCAATGCTCTTAAGCACTGAACCATCTCTCATGCCTCTTCTTTTTTGCCAGTAAAGGGCACCAAATCTACCTTTTGAGAGCAATTATGGGATTGCCAGGAATGGAACTTCTGACCTTTGGAAGGGCAGCCAAAGCTCTTATCCACTGAGCTAACACCCCAGCTCTTATTTTTGTATCTAAAAGAGGGCACAAGACCTCATTGCAGATGGTTGTGAGCCATTATGTGGTTGCCTGGAATTGAATTCAGGAGGTTGGAAGAGGAGGCAATGATCTTAACCACGGAGCCATCTCTCATGCCTCTTCCTTATGTTGCCAGTAGAGGGCACCAAACCTCCTTTTGAGAGCAATTATGTGATTTCCAGGAATCGAACTTCTGACCTTTGGAAGAGCAGGCAATGCTCTTAACCACTGAGCCATCTCTCCAACCCGTTTTTCAACTTCTTTTACTAAACCAGCTTTAGTCAATGTGGTGTGTGGATCACAACTCCATTTCCCTGACGTGTGGAGTACAGGGGTCTGCATGGACCTATTGGCCATTCATGTACCTCATAGAGGAGGTCTAGATAAATTGTTTCTCTGGCTTTAACTAGGTTAACATTTTGCTGGTGTTTGTAGTCCTTTGATTGTCTTGGATATGAGTTCTTCTTCAGGCACATGAACATGCCAGTATTTTCTTCTTCTAGCCATCTTGCCTTACTCTCCTTGGTGTTGTCTCTGAAGCACGCTGGCTCATGGTGATAGAGCTGTGAGTCTTTAACATCCTAACAAGAGCTTTTGCCTCATTCAGTCACAACAACGTGGGCCCTGGCCCTGGGCCCCGACTCTATGTCTGTTCTTGGCCTCATCAAACTCAGCAGGCAAAGCTCTTTACCACAGAGCCATCTTTCCTGCCTCTTCCTTGTGGTGCCACTAGAGGGCGCCAAACCTCCTTTTGAGAGCAATTACGTGGTTCCCAGGAATCGAACTTCTGACCTTTGGAAGGGCAACCAATGCTCTTAACCACTGAGCTGTCTCTCCAGCTCTTCTTACTGTAGCCAAAAGAGGGCACAAGACCTCATGGCAGATGGTTGTGACCCGTTATGTGGTCGCCTGGAATTGAATTCAGGAGGTTGGAAGAGCAGGCAATTCTCTTAACCATTGAGCCATCTCTCTTGCATCTTCCTTCTGTTGCCAGTAGAGGGCACCAAACCTCCTTTTGAGAGCAATTATGTGGTTGCCAGGAATCGAACTTCTGACCTTTGGAAGGGCAGGCAAAGCTCTTAACCACTGAGCTATCTCCCCAGCTCTTCTTTCTGTATCCAAAAGAGGGCACAAGACCTCATTGCAGATGGTTGTGAGCCATTATGTGGTTGCCTGTGTAGTAGGGAGCTGCGGGCCTCTTCCCACAGCCCGGCTCTTGGCTGCCTGGCTAGCTTATGCCCCAAAATAACGACACACAAACTCTATTCTTTTAAACACTGCTTGGCCCATTTCTGTTCATGTATGTAGCACCCCAAGGTGCGCTTACCAGGAAGATTCTAGCCTACGTCCATCCTGGGTCAGAGCTTCATCGTGTCTGCTCTGGAGAGGAGAGCATGGCGTCTGTCTCTCAGAGGAGCTGCCCTGCATCTGAGCTCACTTCCTCTTCCTCCCAGCATTCTATTCTGTTTACTCCACCCACCTAAGGGGTAGCCTATCAAATGGGCCAAGGCAGTTTGTTTATTGACAAATGACCTTCCTCCATCATTTCCCTTTTTTCTGTTTAAACAAAAAAAAAAGGAAGGCTTTAACTTTAACATAGCAAAATTACATATAACAAAACAGTTATCAAGTAAAAATTACAATATTTACATCTATTTTATCTTTATCATAACTAAGGAAAACAATAACTATCTATATATTCTTTAACTCCCTCATAGACTCCAGAAGGATATAATATTACCTAAGCAAACAAGAAATAAGCAACTTTCAAACTCTAGAAATGACAGAGACATCTCACTGCCTGGACAGTCACCCAAAGTTCCTCTGTACCGTTGGGGCATCCATCTTCGGCCTAAAGGCCCATAGTATCCAGAGACGTTTCCATGAAGCAAGAAATTTAAAGGCAGTTCAGTCACTATCTGCTGTGTCCTGCAGAATGTCTCACAGACTCTTTCATGAATCAGGAACCCCGAAAGATCATCTCACCTTTAGGCAAGTTCAGCAGTCCTCTCTCTGAGGGTTCTTTGTGTCCAGTTTATAAAATAGTCCAGGCAAGAGCAGTTTCTTGCCCAAATGGCTATCAAACTCCATAAGGATCCTCTTCGATGCCCATCTCCTTCTTGAAGTAGATTGGTGCTGCCAGGAGCAGAGTGTCTCATTGTCATGAAAAACCCTAAGTTATTAAAACATTTAAAATACCATATTCTCTAGCCTTTGAAAGATATGATGAATGCCTATCTGAAATATATGCATGCACATCTAGAAAATCTAACTAACATGACTACAAACTTGACTATTATTGATAATTATCCATTAACAACCTATACACATTACATTTTTAAGTGAACTACACAATCACAATACCTTAATCAATATCAGAAATACATATACATATAATAAAATTGACCTTAAATTAATATCAGTAAACCAAGATTCATATCAATGCAAATTATTCACATCTATATCATCTCCCTCTTGAAATGTAAAAGAACATTTATAAACAATATTTGGGAATATGGGCGCAGTTATTTCTCTCCAAACTGCTTCCTGCTGAATGGGGGCGCTGTTAATCAAGTCTTTCATGGTATAACCTGTGTGCTAGGTTCCTCTCAGTCGGCAGTTGAGCAAAGTAATTTTTTGAAGGTGTTCACGGCAACCCTTCAGGAGGACGTGGTCTATCATACCATATTGGGATCGAAGAAGCAATCCAAAGAGTCTCATCCTCTGTGAAAACAAAAGAAGAAACTCTTTTCCAAAGTATCATATCCTTAGATCCAAATTCTGAAATCAAGGTATTTTGAAAATATCTATCTTGGATTAATTCAGCAGCATTTATAAACAAATATCTTTTAGCATCTGTTGCTCCTTCCTCAGCATTAAAACAATTCAAAGAGAGCATAATAGCATACAGTATCAAGATTCTCATTGTATTTTCCATCTTTGTGCAGCTTTATTTTAACCTCTATTTCGTTTGCTTTTACTTTTATTTTATATTTTCTGTATATCTTCGTCCTGGAATAACTCTTTAGGCCAGGCTGTCCTTGAACTCTCAGAGATCAGTTTGTCTCTACCTTCTAGGCACTGGGATTAAAGGCGTGTGCTACCACACCTTGAAGTCTCAGAGGTCAATCTCCCTCTGCCTCCCAAGTGTTGGGATTAAAGGTGTGTACTACCACACCCAACTACTCTCTTTCTTCCTTATTTTACTTTTAGGAACTTTAACTTTCAGCCTGCATATATTTTTAAACACACTGTAAATCATTTAAAGTTTTCTTTGTCTTTGAATCTCTCTTTACTGTATATCTCTCTTTTTCTGACCACATGAGTCTTTAATTTACCAAGCAATATCAGTAGGATGAAAGCCGTGGCTTTGACGGCTGGATTCAGCCATTCCTTAGCTTTCCAGCCTCATGGCTGAGGTACCGGCTGTAGCCATGTTTACCACCACAACTCTGTGGCGTTTCAAGGTCCTTGCCAGCAAACAAGCTGCAATACTATATCCACAGACAACATTCAACTCCTCTCTCTGTAGTCAGCCCTCCTGCCTCAAACAGTCAGAGTTTGCCCTGGCAGGATGGCCCAGAAAGCCGGCATTTTAAAACAGCACAATTTTTTTCCTGCTATGGCTGAAAACCGAAAAGCATGCCTTCAGCTTTTCACCAACACCGTTTTAAGTATTTCGTGGTAGGACCTCTTAAATGAGCTGCAAGGTTTCACAGCTGAAGCTGAGTCAGGAAGCCTCTCTTAGATGAGAGCACTTGCTTGCCTCTAGCAAGCAGAGCAGACCCGAGAAATTGCTGCTACCAAGAAAACACGCTTTACTCTATTCTTTCCCAAGCTTTCTCAGGCTTTCTGTGGATGCAGTTATCCACGTGGGCGCCATCTGTAGTAGGCAGCTGCGGGCCTCTTCCCACAGCCCGGCTCATGGTTGCCTGGCTAGCTTATGCCCCAAAATAACGACACACAAACTCTATTCTTTTAAACACTGCTTGGCCCATTTCTGTTCATGTATGTAGCACTCCAAGGTGCGCTTACAAGGAAGATTCTAGCCTACGTCCATCCTGGGTCAGAGCTTCATCGTGTCTGCTCTGGAGAGGACAGCAGGCGTCTGTCTCTCAGAGGAGCTGCCCTGCATCTGAGCTCACTTCCTCTTCCTCCCAGCATTCTATTCTGTTTACTCCACCCACCTAAGGGGTAGCCTATCAAATGGGCCAAGGCAGTTTGTTTATTGACAAATGACCTTCCTCCATCATGCCTGGAATTCAGTTCAGGAGGTTGGAAGAGCAGGCAATGTTCTTAACCACTGAGCCATCTCTCCAACCCGTTTTTCAACTTCTTGAACTAAACCAGGTTTACTCAATGTGGTTTGTGGATCATATCTGCATTCCACTAACATGTGGAGTACAGGGGTCTCCATGGACATATTGGCCGTTCGCGTACCTCATAGATGAAGTCTAGATAAATTGTTTGTCTGGCTTTAAATTGGTAAACCTTTTGCTGGTGTTTGTCGTCCTTTGGATGTCTTGGATGTGAGTTCTTCTTAAGGAACATGAACATGCCTGTATTTTCTTCTTCTAACCATCTTTCCTCATTCTGCTTGGTGGTGTCCCTGAAGCAGGCAGGCTCATGCTGATAGAGCTGTGAGTCTTTATTATCCTAACAAAATCTGTTGCATGATTCTGAGACAACAACGTGGGCCCTGGCTGTATGTGTCCACTTGGCCTCATCAACCTCAGCAGGAAATGCTCTTAACCACTGAGCCATCTCTCCTGCCTCTCCCTCTGTTGCCAGTAGAGGGCACCAAACCTCATTTTGAGAGCAACTATGTGATTCCCAGGAATCGAACTTCTGACCTTTGGAAGAGCAGGCAATGCTCTTAACCACTGAGCCATCTCTCCAACCCGTTTTTCAACTTCTTTTACTAAACCAGGTTTACTCAATGTGGTGTGTGGATCACATCTCCATTTCCCTAACACGTGGAGTACAGGGGTCTCCGTGGACCTATTGGCCGTTCGTGTACCTCATAGAGGAGGTCTAGATAAATTGTTTCTCTGGCTTAAAATTGGTACACCTTTTGCTGGTGTTTGTCGTCCTTTGGATGTCTTGGATGTGAGTTCTTCTTCAGGAACATGAACATGCCTGTATTTTCTTCTTCTAGTCATCTTGCCTTACTCTCCTTGGTGTTGTCTCTGAAGCACGCTGGCTCGTGGTGATAGAGCTGTGAGCCTTTAACATCCTAAAAAAAGCTTTTGCCTCATTCAGTCACAACAACACGGGCCCTCGCCCTTGGCCCTGACTCTATGTCTGTATGTGGTCTCATCAAACTCAGCAGGCAATGCTCTTTACCACAGAGCCATCTCTCTTGCCTCTTCCTTGTGGTGCCACTAGAGGGCGCCAAACCTCCTTTTGAGAGCAATTATTTGGTAGCCAGGAATCGAACTTCTGACCTTCGGAAGGGCAGCCAATGTTCTTAACCACTGACCTATCTCTCCAGCTTTTCTTACTGTAGCCAAAAGAGGGCACAAGACCTCATGGCAGATGGTTGTGAATCATTATGTGGTTGCCTGCAATTGATTTCAGGAGGTTCTAAGAGCAGGCAATGCTCTTAAGCACTGAACCATCTCTCATGCCTCTTCTTTTTTGCCAGTAAAGGGCACCAAATCTACCTTTTGAGAGCAATTATGGGATTGCCAGGAATGGAACTTCTGACCTTTGGTAGGGCAGCCAAAGCTCTTATCCACTGAGCTAACACCCCAGCTCTTATTTTTGTATCTAAAAGAGGGCACAAGACCTCATTGCAGATGGTTGTGAGCCATTATGTGGTTGCCTGGAATTGAATTCAGGAGGTTGGAAGAGGAGGCAATGATCTTAACCACGGAGCCATCTCTCATGCCTCTTCCTTATGTTGCCAGTAGAGGGCACCAAACCTCCTTTTGAGAGCAATTATGTGATTTCCAGGAATCGAACTTCTGACCTTTGGAAGAGCAGGCAATGCTCTTAACCACTGAGCCATCTCTCCATCCCGTTTTTCAACTTCTTTTACTAAACCAGCTTTAGTCAATGTGGTGTGTGGATCACATCTCCATTTCCCTGACGTGTGGAGTACAGGGGTCTGCATGGACCTATTGGCCATTCATGTACCTCATAGAGGAGGTCTAGATAAATTGTTTCTCTGGCTTTAAATAGGTTAACATTTTGCTGGTGTTTGTAGTCCTTTGATTGTCTTGGATATGAGTTCTTCTTCAGGCACATGAACATGCCAGTATTTTCTTCTTCTAGCCATCTTGCCGTACTCTCCTTGGTGTTGTCTGTGAAGCACGCTGGCTCATGGTGATAGAGCTGTGAGTCTTTAACATCCTAACAAGAGCTTTTTCCTCATTCAGTCACAACAACGTGGGCCCTGGCCCTGTGCCCCGACTCTATGTCTGTTCTTGGCCTCATCAAACTCAGCAGGCAGAGCTCTTTACCACAGAGCCATCTTTCCTGCCTCTTCCTTGTGGTGCCACTAGAGGGCGCCAAACCTCCTTTTGAGAGCAATTACGTGGTTCCCAGGAATCGCACTTCTGACCTTTGGAAGGGCAACCAATGCTCTTAACCACTGAGCTGTCTCTCCAGCTCTTCTTACTGTAGCCAAACGAGGGCACAAGACCTCATGGCAGATGGTTGTGACCCGTTATGTGGTCGCCTGGAATTGAAATCAGGAGGTTGGAAGAGCAGGCAATTCTCTTAACCATTGAGCCATCTCTCTTGCATCTTCCTTCTGTTGCCAGTAGAGGGCACCAAACCTCCTTTTGAGAGCAATTATGTGGTTGCCAGGAATCGAACTTCTGACCTTTGGAAGGGCAGGCAAAGCTCTTAACCACTGAGCTATCTCCCCAGCTCTTCTTTCTGTATCCAAAAGAGGGCACAAGACCTCATTGCAGATGGTTGTGAGCCATTATGTGGTTGCCTGGAATTCAGTTCAGGAGGTTGGAAGAGCAGGCAATGTTCTTAACCACTGAGCCATCTCTCCAACCCGTTTTTCAACTTCTTGAACTAAACCAGGTTTACTCAATGTGGTGTGTGGATCATATCTGCATTCCACTAACATGTGGAGTACAGGGGTCTCCATGGACATATTGGCCGTTCGCGTACCTCATAGATGAAGTCTAGATAAATTGTTTGTCTGGCTTTAAATTGGTAAACCTTTTGCTGGTGTTTGTCGTCCTTTGGATGTCTTGGATGTGAGTTCTTCTTAAGGAACATGAACATGCCTGTATTTTCTTCTTCTAACCATCTTTCCTCATTCTGCTTGGTGGTTTCCCTGAAGCATGCAGGCTCATGCTGATAGAGCTGTGAGTCTTTATTATCCTAACAAAATGTGTTGCCTGATTCTGAGACAACAACGTGGGCCCTGGCTGTATGTGTCCACTTGGCCTCATCAACCTCAGCAGGCAATGCTCTTAACCACTGAGCCATCTCTCCTGCCTCTTCATTCTGTTGCCAGTAGAGGGCACCAAACCTCATTTTGAGAGCAATTATGTGATTTCCAGGAATCGAACTTCTGAACTTTGGAAGAGCAGGCAATGCTCTTAACCACTGAGCCATCTCTCCTGCCTCTCCCCTCTGTTGCCAGTAGAGGGCACCAAACCTCATTTTGAGAGCAACTATGTGATTCCCAGGAATCGAACTTCTGACCTTTGGAAGAGCAGGCAATGCTCTTAACCACTGAGCCATCTCTCCGACCCGTTTTTCAACTTCTTTTACTAAACCAGGTTTACTCAATGTGGTGTGTGGATCACATCTCCATTTCCCTAACACGTGGAGTACAGGGGTCTCCGTGGACCTATTGGCCGTTCGTGTACCTCATAGAGGAGGTCTAGATAAATTGTTTCTCTGGCTTAAAATTGGTACACCTTTTGCTGGTGTTTGTCGTCCTTTGGATGTCTTGGATGTGAGTTCTTCTTCAGGAACATGAACATGCCTGTATTTTCTTCTTCTAGTCATCTTGCCTTACTCTCCTTGGTGTTGTCTCTGAAGCACGCTGGCTCGTGGTGATAGAGCTGTGAGCCTTTAACATCCTAACGAAAGCTTTTGCCTCATTCAGTCACAACAACGTGGGCCCTGTTCCTTGGCCCTGACTCTATGTATGTATGTGGTGTCATCAAACTCAGCAGGCAATGCTCTTTACCACAGAGCCATCTCTCTTGCCTCTTCCTTGTGGTGCCACTAGAGGGTGCCGAACCTCCTTTTGAGAGCAATTATTTGGTAGCCAGGAATCGAACTTCTGACCTTCGGAAGGGCAGCCAATGTTCTTAACCACTGACCTATCTCTCCAGCTTTTCTTACTGTAGCCAAAAGAGGGCACAAGACCTCATGGCAGATGGTTGTGAATCATTATGTGGTTGCCTGCAATTGATTTCAGGAGGTTCTAAGCGCAGGCAATGCTCTTAAGCACTGAACCATCTCTCATGCCTCTTCTTTTTTGCCAGTAAAGGGCACCAAATCTACCTTTTGAGAGCAATTATGGGATTGCCAGGAATGGAACTTCTGACGTTTGGAAGGGCAGCCAAAGCTCTTATCCACTGAGCTAACACCCCAGCTCTTATTTTTTTATCGAAAAGAGGGCACAAGACCTCATTGCAGATGGTTGTGAGCCATTATGTGGTTGCCTGGAATTGAATTCAGGAGGTTGGAAGAGGAGGCAATGATCTTAACCACGGAGCCATCTCTCATGCCTCTTCCTTATGTTGCCAGTAGAGGGCACCAAACCTCCTTTTGAGAGCAATTATGTGATTTCCAGGAATCGAACTTCTGACCTTTGGAAGAGCAGGCAATGCTCTTAACCACTGAGCCATCTTTCCAACCCGTTTTTCAACTTCTTTTACTAAACCAGCTTTAGTCAATGTGGTGTGTGGATCACATCTCCATTTCCCTGACGTGTGGAGTACAGGGGTCTGCATGGACCTATTGGCCATTCATGTACCTCATAGAGGAGGTCTAGATAAATTGTTTCTCTGGCTTTAACTAGGTTAACATTTTGCTGGTGTTTGTAGTCCTTTGATTGTCTTGGATATGAGTTCTTCTTCAGGCACATGAACATGCCAGTATTTTCTTCTTCTAGCCATCTTGCCTTACTCTCCTTGGTGTTGTCTCTGAAGCACGCTGGCTCATGGTGATAGAGCTGTGAGTCTTTAACATCCTAACAAGAGCTTTTGCCTCATTCAGTCACAACAACGTGGGCCCTGGCCCTGTGCCCCGACTCTATGTCTGTTCTTGGCCTCATCAAACTCAGCAGGCAAAGCTCTTTACCACAGAGCCATCTTTTTTGCCTCTTCCTTGTGGTGCCACTAGAGGGCGCCAAACCTCCTTTTGAGAGCAATTACGTGGTTCCCAGGAATCGAACTTCTGAGCTTTGGAAGGGCAACCAATGCTCTTAACCACTGAGCTGTCTCTCCAGCTCTTCTTACTGTAGCCAAACGAGGGCACAAGACCTCATGGCAGATGGTTGTGACCCGTTATGTGGTCGCCTGCAATTGAATTCAGGAGGTTGGAAGAGCAGGCAATTCTCTTAACCATTGAGCCATCTCTCTTGCATCTTCCTTCTGTTGCCAGTAGAGGGCACCAAACCTCCTTTTGAGAGCAATTATGTGGTTGCCAGGAATCGAACTTCTGACCTTTGGAAGGGCAGGCAAAGCTCTTAACCACTGAGCTATCTCCCCAGCTCTTCTTTCTGTATCCAAAAGAGGGCACAAGACCTCATTGCAGATGGTTGTGAGCCATTATGTGGTTGCCTGGAATTCAGTTCAGGAGGTTGGAAGAGCAGGCAATGTTCTTAACCACTGAGCCATCTCTCCAACCCGTTTTTCAACTTCTTGAACTAAACCAGGTTTACTCAATGTGGTGTGTGGATCATATCTGCATTCCACTAACATGTGGAGTACAGGGGTCTCCATGGACATATTGGCCGTTCGCGTACCTCATAGATGAAGTCTAGAAAAATTGTTTGTCTGGCTTTAAATTGGTAAACCTTTTGCTGGTGTTTGTCGTCCTTTGGATGTCTTGGATGTGAGTTCTTCTTAAGGAACATGAACATGCCTGTATTTTCTTCTTCTAACCATCTTTCCTCATTCTGCTTGGTGGTGTCCCTGAAGCATGCAGGCTCATGCTGATAGAGCTGTGAGTCTTTATTATCCTAACAAAATGTGTTGCCTGATTCTGAGACAACAACGTGGGCCCTGGCTGTATGTGTCCACTTGGCCTCATCAACCTCAGCAGGCAATGCTCTTAACCACTGAGCCATCTCTCCTGCCTCTTCCTTCTGTTGCCAGTAGAGGGCACCAAACCTCATTTTGAGAGCAATTATGTGATTTCCAGGAATCGAACTTCTGAACTTTGGAAGAGCAGGCAATGCTCTTAACCACTGAGCCATCTCTCCTGCCTCTCCCCTCTGTTGCCAGTAGAGGGCACCAAACCTCATTTTGAGAGCAACTATGTGATTCCCAGGAATCGAACTTCTGACCTTTGGAAGAGCAGGCAATGCTGTTAACCACTGAGCCATCTCTCCGACCCGTTTTTCAACTTCTTTTACTAAACCAGGTTTACTCAATGTGGTGTGTGGATCACATCTCCATTTCCCTAAAACGTGGAGTACAGGGGTCTCCGTGGACCTATTGGCCGTTCGTGTACCTCATAGAGGAGGTCTAGATAAATTGTTTCTCTGGCTTAAAATTGGTACACCTTTTGCTGGTGTTTGTCGTCCTTTGGCTGTCTTGGATGTGAGTTCTTCTTCAGGAACATGAACATGCCTGTATTTTCTTCTTCTAGTCATCTTGCCTTACTCTCCTTGGTGTTGTCTCTGAAGCACGCTGGCTCGTGGTGATAGAGCTGTGAGCCTTTAACATCCTAACAAAAGCTTTTGCCTCATTCAGTCACAACAACGCGGGCCCTGGCCCTTGGCCCTGACTCTATGTCTGTATGTGGTCTCATCAAACTCAGCAGGCAATGCTCTTTACCACAGAGCCATCTCTCTTGCCTCTTCCTTGTGGTGCCACTAGAGGGTGCCGAACCTCCTTTTGAGAGCAATTATTTGGTAGCCAGTAATCGAACTTCTGACCTTCGGAAGGGCAGCCAATGTTCTTAACCACTGACCTATCTCTCCAGCTTTTCTTACTGTAGCCAAAAGAGGGCACAAGACCTCATGGCAGATGGTTGTGAATCATTATGTGGTTGCCTGCAATTGATTTCAGGAGGTTCTAAGCGCAGGCAATGCTCTTAAGCACTGAACCATCTCTCATGCCTCTTCTTTTTTGCCAGTAAAGGGCACCAAATCTACCTTTTGAGAGCAATTATGGGATTGCCAGGAATGGAATTTCTGACGTTTGGAAGGGCAGCCAAAGCTCTTATCCACTGAGCTAACACCCCAGCTCTTATTTTTTTATCGAAAAGAGGGCACAAGACCTCATTGCAGATGGTTGTGAGCCATTATGTGGTTGCCTGGAATTGAATTCAGGAGGTTGGAAGAGGAGGCAATGATCTTAACCACGGAGCCATCTCTCATGCCTCTTCCTTATGTTGCCAGTAGAGGGCACCAAACCTCCTTTTGAGAGCAATTATGTCATTTCCAGGAATCGAACTTCTGACCTTTGGAAGAGCAGGCAATGCTCTTAACCACTGAGCCATCTCTCCAACCCGTTTTTCAACTTCTTTTACTAAACCAGCTTTAGTCAATGTGGTGTGTGGATCACATCTCCATTTCCCTGACGTGTGGAGTACAGGGGTCTGCATGGACCTATTGGCCATTCATGTACCTCATAGAGGAGGTCTAGATAAATTGTTTCTCTGGCTTTAACTAGGTTAACATTTTGCTGGTGTTTGTAGTCCTTTGATTGTCTTGGATATGAGTTCTTCTTCAGGCACATGAACATGCCAGTATTTTCTTCTTCTAGCCATCTTGCCTTACTCTCCTTGGTGTTGTCTCTGAAGCACGCTGGCTCATGGTGATAGAGCTGTGAGTCTTTAACATCCTAACAAGAGCTTTTGCCTCATTCAGTCACAACAACGTGGGCCCTGGCCCTGTGCCCCGACTCTATGTCTGTTCTTGGCCTCATCAAACTCAGCAGGCAAAGCTCTTTACCACAGAGCCATCTTTTTTGCCTCTTCCTTGTGGTGCCACTAGAGGGCGCCAAACCTCCTTTTGAGAGCAATTACGTGGTTCCCAGGAATCGAACTTCTGAGCTTTGGAAGGGCAACCAATGCTCTTAACCACTGAGCTGTCTCTCCAGCTCTTCTTACTGTAGCCAAACGAGGGCACAAGACCTCATGGCAGATGGTTGTGACCCGTTATGTGGTCGCCTGCAATTGAATTCAGGAGGTTGGAAGAGCAGGCAATTCTCTTAACCATTGAGCCATCTCTCTTGCATCTTCCTTCTCTTGCCAGTAGAGGGCACCAAACCTCCTTTTGAGAGCAATTATTTGGTCGCCAGGAATCGAACTTCTGACCTTCGGAAGGGCAGCCAATGTTCTTAACCACTGACCTATCTCTCCAGCTTTTCTTACTGTAGCCAAAAGAGGGCACAAGACCTCATGGCAGATGGTTGTGAATCATTATGTGGTTGCCTGCAATTGATTTCAGGAGGTTCTAAGAGCAGGCAATGCTCTTAAGCACTGAACAGGCACCAAATCTACCTTTTGAGAGCAATTATGGGATTGCCAGGAATGGAACTTCTGACCTTTGGAAAGGCAGCCAAAGCTCTTATCCACTGAGCTAACACCCCAGCTCTTATTTTTGTATCGAAAAGAGGGCACAAGACCTAATTGCAGATGGTTGTGAGCCATTATGTGGTTGCCTGGAATTTAATTCAGGAGGTTGGAAGAGGAGGCAATGATCTTAACCACGGAGCCATCTCTCATGCCTCTTCCTTATGTTGCCAGTAGAGGGCACCAAACCTCCTTTTGAGAGCAATTATGTGATTTCCAGGAATCGAACTTCTGACCTTTGGAAGAGCAGGCAATGCTCTTAACCACTGAGCCATCTCTCCAACCCGTTTTTCAACTTCTTTTACTAAACCAGCTTTAGTCAATGTGGTGTGTGGATCACATCTCCATTTCCCTGACGTGTGGAGTACAGGGGTCTGCATGGACCTATTGGCCATTCATGTACCTCATAGAGGAGGTCTAGATAAATTGTTTCTCTGGCTTTAAATAGGTTAACATTTTGCTGGTGTTTGTAGTCCTTTGATTGTCTTGGATATGAGTTCTTCTTCAGGCACATGAACATGCCAATATTTTCTTCTTCTAGCCATCTTGCCTTACTCTCCTTGGTGTTGTCTCTGAAGCACGCTGGGTCATGGTGATAGAGCTGTGAGTCTTTAACATCCTAACAAGAGCTTTTGCCTCATTCAGTCACAGCAACGTGGGCCCTGGCCCTGTGCCCCGACTCTATGTCTGTTCTTGGCCTCATCAAACTCAGCAGGCAGAGCTCTTTACCACAGAGCCATCTTTCATGCCTCTTCCTTGTGGTGCCACTAGACGGCGCCAAACCTCCTTTTGAGAGCAATTACGTGGTTCCCAGGAATCGAACTTCTGACCTTTGGAAGGGCAACCAATGCTCTTAACCACTGAGCTGTCTCTCCAGCTCTTCTTACTGTAGCCAAAAGAGGGCACAAGAACTCATGGCAGATGGTTGTGACCCATTATGTGGTCGCCTGGAATTGAATTCAGGAGGTTGGAAGAGCAGGCAATTCTCTTAACCATTGAGCCATCTCTCTTGCATCTTCCTTCTCTTGCCAGTAGAGGGCACCAAACCTCCTTTTGAGAGCAATTATGTGGTTGCCAGGAATCGAACTTCTGACCTTTGGAAGGGCAGGCAAAGCTCTTAACCACTGAGCTATATCCCCAGCTCTTCTTTCTGTATCCAAAAGAGGGCACAAGACCTCATTGCAGATGGTTGTGAGCCATTATGTGGTTGCCTGGAATTCAGTTCAGGTGGTTGGAAGAGCAGGCAATGTTCTTAACCACTGAGCCATCTCTCCAACCCGTTTTTCAACTTCTTGAACTAAACCAGGTTTACTCAATGTGGTGTGTGGATCATATCTGCATTCCACTAACATGTGGAGTACAGGGGTCTCCATGGACCTATTGGCCGTTCGTGTACCTCATAGAGGAGGTCTAGATAAATTGTTTCTCTGGCTTAAAATTGGTACACCTTTTGCTGGTGTTTGTCGTCCTTTGGATGTCTTGGATGTGAGTTCTTCTTCAGGAACATGAACATGCCTGTATTTTCTTCTTCTAGTCATCCTGCCTTATTTTCCTTGGTGTTGTCTCTGAAGCACGCTGGCTCGTGGTGATAGAGCTGTGAGCCTTTAACATCCTAACAAAAGCTTTTGCCTCATTCAGTCACAACAACGCGGGCCCTGGCCCTTGGCCCTGACTCTATGTCTGTATGTGGTCTCATCAAACTCAGCAGGCAATGCTCTTTACCACAGAGCCATCCCTCTTGCCTCTTCCTTGTGGTGCCACTAGAGGGCGCCAAACCTCCTTTTGAGAGCAATTATTTGGTAGCCAGGAATCGAACTTCTGACCTTCGGAAGGGCAGCCAATGTTCTTAACCAGTGACCTATCTCTCCAGCTTTTCTTACTGTAGCCAAAAGAGGGCACAAGACTTCATGGCAGATGGCTGTGAATCATTATGTGATTGCCTGCAATTGATTTCAGGAGGTTCTAAGAGCAGGCAATGCTCTTAAGCACTGAACCATCTCTCATGCCTCTTCTTTTTTGCCAGTAAAGGGCACCAAATCTACCTTTTGAGCGCAATTATGGGATTGCCAGGAATGGAACTTCTGACGTTTGGAAGGGCAGCCAAAGCTCTTATCCACTGAGCTAACACCCCAGCTCTTATTTTTGTATCCAAAAGAGGGCACAAGACCTCATTGCAGATGGTTGTGAGCCATTATGTGGTTGCCTGGAATTGAATTCAGGAGGTTGGAAGAGGAGGCAATGATCTTAACCACGGAGCCATCTCTCATGCCTCTTCCTTATGTTGCCAGTAGAGGGCACCAAACCTCCTTTTGAGAGCAATTATGTGATTTCCAGGAATCGAACTTCTGACCTTTGGAAGAGCAGGCAATGCTCTTAACCACTGAGCCATCTCTCCAACCCGTTTTTCAACTTCTTTTACTAAACCAGCTTTAGTCAATGTGGTGTGTGGATCACATCTCCATTTCCCTGACGTGTGGAGTACAGGGGTCTGCATGGACCTATTGGCCATTCATGTACCTCATAGAGGAGGTCTAGATAAATTGTTTCTCTGGCTTTAAATAGGTTAATATTTTGCTGGTGTTTGTAGTCCTTTGATTGTCTTGGATATGAGTTCTTCTTCAGGCACATGAACATGCCAGTATTTTCTTCTTCTACCCATCTTGCCTTACTCTCCTTGGTGTTGTCTCTGAAGCACGCTGGCTCATGGTGATAGAGCTGTGAGTCTTTAACATCCTAACAAGAGCTTTTGCCTCATTCAGTCACAACAACGTGGGCCCTGGCCCTGTGCCCCGACTCTATGTCTGTTCTTGGCCTCATCAAACTCAGCAGGCAAAGCTCTTTACCACAGAGCCATCTTTCCTGCCTCTTCCTTGTGGTGCCACTAGAGGGCGCCAAACCTCCTTTTGAGAGCAATTACGTGGTTCCCAGGAATCGAACTTCTGACCTTTGGAAGGGCAACCAATGCTCTTAACCACTGAGCTGTCTCTCCAGCTCTTCTTACTGTAGCCAAACGAGGGCACAAGACCTCATGGCAGATGGTTGTGACCCGTTATGTGGTCGCCTGGAATTGAATTCAGGAGGTTGGAAGAGCAGGCAATTCTCTTAACCATTGAGCCATCTCTCTTGCATCTTCCTTCTGTTGCCAGTAGAGGGCACCAAACCTCCTTTTGAGAGCAATTATGTGGTTGCCAGGAATCGAACTTCTGACCTTTGGAAGGGCAGGCAAAGCTCTTAACCACTGAGCTATCTCCCCAGCTCTTCTTTCTGTATCCAAAAGAGGGCACAAGACCTCATTGCAGATGGTTGTGAGCCATTATGTGGTTGCCTGGAATTCAGTTCAGGAGGTTGGAAGAGCAGGCAATGTTCTTAACCACTGAGCCATCTCTCCAACCCGTTTTTCAACTTCTTGAACTAAACCAGGTTTACTCAATGTGGTGTGTGGATCATATCTGCATTCCACTAACATGTGGAGTACAGGGGTCTCCATGGACATATTGGCCGTTCGCGTACCTCATAGATGAAGTCTAGAAAAATTGTTTGTCTGGCTTTAAATTGGTAAACCTTTTGCTGGTGTTTGTCGTCCTTTGGATGTCTTGGATGTGAGTTTTCTTAAGGAACATGAACATGCCTGTATTTTCTTCTTCTAACCATCTTTCCTCATTCTGCTTGGTGGTGTCCCTGAAGCATGCAGGCTCATGCTGATAGAGCTGTGAGTCTTTATTATCCTAACAAAATGTGTTGCCTGATTCTGAGACAACAATGTGGGCCCTGGCTGTATGTGTCCACTTGGCCTCATCAACCTCAGCAGGCAATGCTCTTAACCACTGAGCCATCTCTCCTGCCTCTTCCTTCTGTTGCCAGTAGAGGGCACCAAACCTCATTTTGAGAGCAATTATGTGATTTCCAGGAATCGAACTTCTGAACTTTGGAAGAGCAGGCAATCTTAACCACTGAGCCATCTCTCCTGCCTCTCCCCTCTGTTGCCAGTAGAGGGCACCAAACCTCATTTTGAGAGCAACTATGTGATTCCCAGGAATCGAACTTCTGAACTTTGGAAGAGCAGGCAATGCTCTTAACCACTGAGCCATCTCTCCAACCCGTTTTTCAACTTCTTTTACTAAACCAGGTTTACTCAATGTGGTGTGTGGATCACATCTCCATTTCCCTAACATGTGGAGTACAGGGGTCTCCGTGGACATATTGGCCGTTCGTGTACCTCATAGAGGAGGTCTAGATAAATTGTTTCTCTGGCTTAAAATTGGTACACCTTTTGCTGGTGTTTGTCGTCCTTTGGATGTCTTGGATGTGAGTTCTTCTTCAGGAACATGAACATGCCTGTATTTTCTTCTTCTAGTCATCTTGCCTTACTCTCCTTGGTGTTGTCTCTGAAGCACGCTGGCTCGTGGTGATAGAGCTGTGAGCCTTTAACATCCTAACAAAAGCTTTTGCCTCATTCAGTCACAACAACGCGGGCCCTGGCCCTTGGCCCTGACTCTATGTCTGTATGTGGCCTCATCAAACTCAGCAGGCAATGCTCTTTACCACAGAGCCATCTCTCTTGCCTCTTCCTTGTGGTGCCACTAGAGGGCGCCAAACCTCCTTTTGAGAGCAATTATTTGGTAGCCAGGAATCGAACTTCTGACCTTCGGAAGGGCAGCCAATGTTCTTAACCACTGACCTATCTCTCCAGCTTTTCTTACTGTAGCCAAAAGAGGGCACAAGACCTCAAGGCAGATGGTTGTGAATCATTATGTGGTTGCCTGCAATTGATTTCAGGAGGTTCTAAGAGCAGGCAATGCTCTTAAGCACTGAACCATCTCTCATGCCTCTTCTTTTTTGCCAGTAAAGGGCACCAAATCTACGTTTGAGAGCAATTATGGGATTGCCAGGAATGGAACTTCTGACCTTTGGAAGGGCAGCCAAAGCTCTTATCCACTGAGCTAACACCCCAGCTCTTATTTTTGTATCGAAAAGAGGGCACAAGACCTAATTGCAGATGGTTGTGAGCCATTATGTGGTTGCCTGGAATTGAATTCAGGAGGTTGGACGAGGAGGCAATGATCTTAACCACGGAGCCATCTCTCATGCCTCTTCCTTATGTTGCCAGTAGAGGGCACCAAACCTCCTTTTGAGAGCAATTATGTGATTTCCAGGAATCGAACTTCTGACCTTTGGAAGAGCAGGCAATGCTCTTAACCACTGAGCCATCTCTCCAACCCGTTTTTCAACTTCTTTTACTAAACCAGCTTTAGTCAATGTGGTGTGTGGATCACATCTCCATTTCCCTGACATGTGGAGTACAGGGGTCTGCATGGACCTATTGGCCATTCATGTACCTCATAGAGGAGGTCTAGATAAATTGTTTCTCTGGCTTTAAATAGGTTAACATTTTGCTGGTGTTTGTAGTCCTTTGATTGTCTTGGATATGAGTTCTTCTTCAGGCACATGAACATGCCAATATTTTCTTCTTCTAGCCATCTTGCCGTACTCTCCTTGGTTTTGTCTCTGAAGCACGCTGGCTCATGGTGATAGAGCTGTGAGTCTTTAACATCCTAACAAGAGCTTTTGCCTCATTCAGTCACAGCAACGTGGGCCCTGGCCCTGTGCCACGACTCTATGTCTCTTCTTGGCCTCATCAAACTCAGCAGACAGAGCTCTTTACCACAGAGCCATCTTTCCTGCCTCTTCCTTGTGGTGCCACTAGAGGGCGCCAAACCTCCTTTTGAGAGCAATTACGTGGTTCCCAGTAATCGAACTTCTGACCTTTGGAAGGGCAACCAATGCTCTTAACCACTGAGCTGTCTCTCCAGCTCTTCTTACTGTAGCCAAAAGAGGGCACAAGACCTCATGGCAGATGGTTGTGACCCATTATGTGGTCGCCTGGAATTGAATTCAGGAGGTTGGAAGAGCAGGCAATGCTCTTAACCACTGAGCCATCTCTCCTGCCTCTTCCTTCTGTAGCCAGTAGAGGGCACCAAACCTCATTTTGAGAGCAATTATGTGATTTCCAGGAATCGAACTTCTGAACTTTGGAAGAGCAGGCAATGCTCTTAACCACTGAGCCATCTCTCATGCCTCTCCCCTCTGTTGCCAGTAGAGGGCGCCAAACCTCCTTTTCAGAGCAATTACGTGGTTCCCAGGAATCGAACTTCTGACCTTTGGAAGGGCAACCAATGCTCTTAACCACTGAGCTGTCTCTCCAGCTCTTCTTACTGTAGCCAAACGAGGGCACAAGACCTCATGGCAGATGGTTGTGACCCGTTATGTGGTCGCCTGGAATTGAATTCAGGAGGTTGGAAGAGCAGGCAATTCTCTTAACCATTGAGCCATCTCTCTTGCATCTTCCTTCTGTTGCCAGTAGAGGGCACCAAACCTCCTTTTGAGAGCAATTATGTGGTTGCCAGGAATCGAACTTCTGACCTTTGGAAGGGCAGGCAAAGCTCTTAACCACTGAGCTATCTCCCCAGCTCTTCTTTCTGTATCCAAAAGAGGGCACAAGACCTCATTGCAGATGGTTGTGAGCCATTATGTGGTTGCCTGGAATTCAGTTCAGGAGGTTGGAAGAGCAGGCAATGTTCTTAACCACTGAGCCATCTCTCCAACCCGTTTTTCAACTTCTTGAACTAAACCAGGTTTACTCAATGTGGTGTGTGGATCATATCTGCATTCCACTAACATGTGGAGTACAGGGGTCTCCATGGACATATTGGCCGTTCGCGTACCTCATAGATGAAGTCTAGAAAAATTGTTTGTCTGGCTTTAAATTGGTAAACCTTTTGCTGGTGTTTGTCGTCCTTTGGATGTCTTGGATGTGAGTTTTCTTAAGGAACATGAACATGCCTGTATTTTCTTCTTCTAACCATCTTTCCTCATTCTGCTTGGTGGTGTCCCTGAAGCATGCAGGCTCATGCTGATAGAGCTGTGAGTCTTTATTATCCTAACAAAATGTGTTGCCTGATTCTGAGACAACAACGTGGGCCCTGGCTGTATGTGTCCACTTGGCCTCATCAACCTCAGCAGGCAATGCTCTTAACCACTGAGCCATCTCTCCTGCCTCTTCCTTCTGTTGCCAGTAGAGGGCACCAAACCTCATTTTGAGAGCAATTATGTGATTTCCAGGAATCGAACTTCTGAACTTTGGAAGAGCAGGCAATCTTCTTAACCACTGAGCCATCTCTCCTGCCTCTCCCCTCTGTTGCCAGTAGAGGGCACCAAACCTCATTTTGAGAGCAACTATGTGATTCCCAGGAATCGAACTTCTGAACTTTGGAAGAGCAGGCAATGCTCTTAACCACTGAGCCATCTCTCCAACCCGTTTTTCAACTTCTTTTACTAAACCAGGTTTACTCAATGTGGTGTGTGGATCACATCTCCATTTCCCTAACATGTGGAGTACAGGGGTCTCCGTGGACATATTGGCCGTTCGTGTACCTCATAGAGGAGGTCTAGATAAATTGTTTCTCTGGCTTAAAATTGGTACACCTTTTGCTGGTGTTTGTCGTCCTTTGGATGTCTTGGATGTGAGTTCTTCTTCAGGAACATGAACATGCCTGTATTTTCTTCTTCTAGTCATCTTGCCTTACTCTCCTTGGTGTTGTCTCTGAAGCACGCTGGCTCGTGGTGATAGAGCTGTGAGCCTTTAACATCCTAACAAAAGCTTTTGCCTCATTCAGTCACAACAACGCGGGCCCTGGCCCTTGGCCCTGACTCTATGTCTGTATGTGGCCTCATCAAACTCAGCAGGCAATGCTCTTTACCACAGAGCCATCTCTCTTGCCTCTTCCTTGTGGTGCCACTAGAGGGCGCCAAACCTCCTTTTGAGAGCAATTATTTGGTAGCCAGGAATCGAACTTCTGACCTTCGGAAGGGCAGCCAATGTTCTTAACCACTGACCTATCTCTCCAGCTTTTCTTACTGTAGCCAAAAGAGGGCACAAGACCTCAAGGCAGATGGTTGTGAATCATTATGTGGTTGCCTGCAATTGATTTCAGGAGGTTCTAAGAGCAGGCAATGCTCTTAAGCACTGAACCATCTCTCATGCCTCTTCTTTTTTGCCAGTAAAGGGCACCAAATCTACGTTTGAGAGCAATTATGGGATTGCCAGGAATGGAACTTCTGACCTTTGGAAGGGCAGCCAAAGCTCTTATCCACTGAGCTAACACCCCAGCTCTTATTTTTGTATCGAAAAGAGGGCACAAGACCTAATTGCAGATGGTTGTGAGCCATTATGTGGTTGCCTGGAATTGAATTCAGGAGGTTGGACGAGGAGGCAATGATCTTAACCACGGAGCCATCTCTCATGCCTCTTCCTTATGTTGCCAGTAGAGGGCACCAAACCTCCTTTTGAGAGCAATTATGTGATTTCCAGGAATCGAACTTCTGACCTTTGGAAGAGCAGGCAATGCTCTTAACCACTGAGCCATCTCTCCAACCCGTTTTTCAACTTCTTTTACTAAACCAGCTTTAGTCAATGTGGTGTGTGGATCACATCTCCATTTCCCTGACGTGTGGAGTACAGGGGTCTGCATGGACCTATTGGCCATTCATGTACCTCATAGAGGAGGTCTAGATAAATTGTTTCTCTGGCTTTAAATAGGTTAATATTTTGCTGGTGTTTGTAGTCCTTTGATTGTCTTGGATATGAGTTCTTCTTCAGGCACATGAACATGCCAGTATTTTCTTCTTCTACCCATCTTGCCTTACTCTCCTTGGTGTTGTCTCTGAAGCACGCTGGCTCATGGTGATAGAGCTGTGAGTCTTTAACATCCTAACAAGAGCTTTTGCCTCATTCAGTCACAACAACGTGGGCCCTGGCCCTGTGCCCCGACTCTATGTCTGTTCTTGGCCTCATCAAACTCAGCAGGCAAAGCTCTTTACCACAGAGCCATCTTTCCTGCCTCTTCCTTGTGGTGCCACTAGAGGGCGCCAAACCTCCTTTTGAGAGCAATTACGTGGTTCCCAGGAATCGAACTTCTGACCTTTGGAAGGGCAACCAATGCTCTTAACCACTGAGCTGTCTCTCCAGCTCTTCTTACTGTAGCCAAACGAGGGCACAAGACCTCATGGCAGATGGTTGTGACCCGTTATGTGGTCGCCTGGAATTGAATTCAGGAGGTTGGAAGAGCAGGCAATTCTCTTAACCATTGAGCCATCTCTCTTGCATCTTCCTTCTGTTGCCAGTAGAGGGCACCAAACCTCCTTTTGAGAGCAATTATGTGGTTGCCAGGAATCGAACTTCTGACCTTTGGAAGGGCAGGCAAAGCTCTTAACCACTGAGCTATCTCCCCAGCTCTTCTTTCTGTATCCAAAAGAGGGCACAAGACCTCATTGCAGATGGTTGTGAGCCATTATGTGGTTGCCTGGAATTCAGTTCAGGAGGTTGGAAGAGCAGGCAATGTTCTTAACCACTGAGCCATCTCTCCAACCCGTTTTTCAACTTCTTGAACTAAACCAGGTTTACTCAATGTGGTGTGTGGATCATATCTGCATTCCACTAACATGTGGAGTACAGGGGTCTCCATGGACATATTGGCCGTTCGCGTACCTCATAGATGAAGTCTAGAAAAATTGTTTGTCTGGCTTTAAATTGGTAAACCTTTTGCTGGTGTTTGTCGTCCTTTGGATGTCTTGGATGTGAGTTTTCTTAAGGAACATGAACATGCCTGTATTTTCTTCTTCTAACCATCTTTCCTCATTCTGCTTGGTGGTGTCCCTGAAGCATGCAGGCTCATGCTGATAGAGCTGTGAGTCTTTATTATCCTAACAAAATGTGTTGCCTGATTCTGAGACAACAATGTGGGCCCTGGCTGTATGTGTCCACTTGGCCTCATCAACCTCAGCAGGCAATGCTCTTAACCACTGAGCCATCTCTCCTGCCTCTTCCTTCTGTTGCCAGTAGAGGGCACCAAACCTCATTTTGAGAGCAATTATGTGATTTCCAGGAATCGAACTTCTGAACTTTGGAAGAGCAGGCAATCTTAACCACTGAGCCATCTCTCCTGCCTCTCCCCTCTGTTGCCAGTAGAGGGCACCAAACCTCATTTTGAGAGCAACTATGTGATTCCCAGGAATCGAACTTCTGAACTTTGGAAGAGCAGGCAATGCTCTTAACCACTGAGCCATCTCTCCAACCCGTTTTTCAACTTCTTTTACTAAACCAGGTTTACTCAATGTGGTGTGTGGATCACATCTCCATTTCCCTAACATGTGGAGTACAGGGGTCTCCGTGGACATATTGGCCGTTCGTGTACCTCATAGAGGAGGTCTAGATAAATTGTTTCTCTGGCTTAAAATTGGTACACCTTTTGCTGGTGTTTGTCGTCCTTTGGATGTCTTGGATGTGAGTTCTTCTTCAGGAACATGAACATGCCTGTATTTTCTTCTTCTAGTCATCTTGCCTTACTCTCCTTGGTGTTGTCTCTGAAGCACGCTGGCTCGTGGTGATAGAGCTGTGAGCCTTTAACATCCTAACAAAAGCTTTTGCCTCATTCAGTCACAACAACGCGGGCCCTGGCCCTTGGCCCTGACTCTATGTCTGTATGTGGCCTCATCAAACTCAGCAGGCAATGCTCTTTACCACAGAGCCATCTCTCTTGCCTCTTCCTTGTGGTGCCACTAGAGGGCGCCAAACCTCCTTTTGAGAGCAATTATTTGGTAGCCAGGAATCGAACTTCTGACCTTCGGAAGGGCAGCCAATGTTCTTAACCACTGACCTATCTCTCCAGCTTTTCTTACTGTAGCCAAAAGAGGGCACAAGACCTCAAGGCAGATGGTTGTGAATCATTATGTGGTTGCCTGCAATTGATTTCAGGAGGTTCTAAGAGCAGGCAATGCTCTTAAGCACTGAACCATCTCTCATGCCTCTTCTTTTTTGCCAGTAAAGGGCACCAAATCTACGTTTGAGAGCAATTATGGGATTGCCAGGAATGGAACTTCTGACCTTTGGAAGGGCAGCCAAAGCTCTTATCCACTGAGCTAACACCCCAGCTCTTATTTTTGTATCGAAAAGAGGGCACAAGACCTAATTGCAGATGGTTGTGAGCCATTATGTGGTTGCCTGGAATTGAATTCAGGAGGTTGGACGAGGAGGCAATGATCTTAACCACGGAGCCATCTCTCATGCCTCTTCCTTATGTTGCCAGTAGAGGGCACCAAACCTCCTTTTGAGAGCAATTATGTGATTTCCAGGAATCGAACTTCTGACCTTTGGAAGAGCAGGCAATGCTCTTAACCACTGAGCCATCTCTCCAACCCGTTTTTCAACTTCTTTTACTAAACCAGCTTTAGTCAATGTGGTGTGTGGATCACATCTCCATTTCCCTGACATGTGGAGTACAGGGGTCTGCATGGACCTATTGGCCATTCATGTACCTCATAGAGGAGGTCTAGATAAATTGTTTCTCTGGCTTTAAATAGGTTAACATTTTGCTGGTGTTTGTAGTCCTTTGATTGTCTTGGATATGAGTTCTTCTTCAGGCACATGAACATGCCAATATTTTCTTCTTCTAGCCATCTTGCCGTACTCTCCTTGGTTTTGTCTCTGAAGCACGCTGGCTCATGGTGATAGAGCTGTGAGTCTTTAACATCCTAACAAGAGCTTTTGCCTCATTCAGTCACAGCAACGTGGGCCCTGGCCCTGTGCCACGACTCTATGTCTCTTCTTGGCCTCATCAAACTCAGCAGACAGAGCTCTTTACCACAGAGCCATCTTTCCTGCCTCTTCCTTGTGGTGCCACTAGAGGGCGCCAAACCTCCTTTTGAGAGCAATTACGTGGTTCCCAGTAATCGAACTTCTGACCTTTGGAAGGGCAACCAATGCTCTTAACCACTGAGCTGTCTCTCCAGCTCTTCTTACTGTAGCCAAAAGAGGGCACAAGACCTCATGGCAGATGGTTGTGACCCATTATGTGGTCGCCTGGAATTGAATTCAGGAGGTTGGAAGAGCAGGCAATGCTCTTAACCACTGAGCCATCTCTCCTGCCTCTTCCTTCTGTTGCCAGTAGAGGGCACCAAACCTCATTTTGAGAGCAATTATGTGATTTCCAGGAATCGAACTTCTGAACTTTGGAAGAGCAGGCAATGCTCTTAACCACTGAGCCATCTCTCATGCCTCTCCCCTCTGTTGCCAGTAGAGGGCGCCAAACCTCCTTTTCAGAGCAATTACGTGGTTCCCAGGAATCGAACTTCTGACCTTTGGAAGGGCAACCAATGCTCTTAACCACTGAGCTGTCTCTCCAGCTCTTCTTACTGTAGCCAAACGAGGGCACAAGACCTCATGGCAGATGGTTGTGACCCGTTATGTGGTCGCCTGGAATTGAATTCAGGAGGTTGGAAGAGCAGGCAATTCTCTTAACCATTGAGCCATCTCTCTTGCATCTTCCTTCTGTTGCCAGTAGAGGGCACCAAACCTCCTTTTGAGAGCAATTATGTGGTTGCCAGGAATCGAACTTCTGACCTTTGGAAGGGCAGGCAAAGCTCTTAACCACTGAGCTATCTCCCCAGCTCTTCTTTCTGTATCCAAAAGAGGGCACAAGACCTCATTGCAGATGGTTGTGAGCCATTATGTGGTTGCCTGGAATTCAGTTCAGGAGGTTGGAAGAGCAGGCAATGTTCTTAACCACTGAGCCATCTCTCCAACCCGTTTTTCAACTTCTTGAACTAAACCAGGTTTACTCAATGTGGTGTGTGGATCATATCTGCATTCCACTAACATGTGGAGTACAGGGGTCTCCATGGACATATTGGCCGTTCGCGTACCTCATAGATGAAGTCTAGAAAAATTGTTTGTCTGGCTTTAAATTGGTAAACCTTTTGCTGGTGTTTGTCGTCCTTTGGATGTCTTGGATGTGAGTTTTCTTAAGGAACATGAACATGCCTGTATTTTCTTCTTCTAACCATCTTTCCTCATTCTGCTTGGTGGTGTCCCTGAAGCATGCAGGCTCATGCTGATAGAGCTGTGAGTCTTTATTATCCTAACAAAATGTGTTGCCTGATTCTGAGACAACAATGTGGGCCCTGGCTGTATGTGTCCACTTGGCCTCATCAACCTCAGCAGGCAATGCTCTTAACCACTGAGCCATCTCTCCTGCCTCTTCCTTCTGTTGCCAGTAGAGGGCACCAAACCTCATTTTGAGAGCAATTATGTGATTTCCAGGAATCGAACTTCTGAACTTTGGAAGAGCAGGCAATCTTAACCACTGAGCCATCTCTCCTGCCTCTCCCCTCTGTTGCCAGTAGAGGGCACCAAACCTCATTTTGAGAGCAACTATGTGATTCCCAGGAATCGAACTTCTGAACTTTGGAAGAGCAGGCAATGCTCTTAACCACTGAGCCATCTCTCCAACCCGTTTTTCAACTTCTTTTACTAAACCAGGTTTACTCAATGTGGTGTGTGGATCACATCTCCATTTCCCTAACATGTGGAGTACAGGGGTCTCCGTGGACATATTGGCCGTTCGTGTACCTCATAGAGGAGGTCTAGATAAATTGTTTCTCTGGCTTAAAATTGGTACACCTTTTGCTGGTGTTTGTCGTCCTTTGGATGTCTTGGATGTGAGTTCTTCTTCAGGAACATGAACATGCCTGTATTTTCTTCTTCTAGTCATCTTGCCTTACTCTCCTTGGTGTTGTCTCTGAAGCACGCTGGCTCGTGGTGATAGAGCTGTGAGCCTTTAACATCCTAACAAAAGCTTTTGCCTCATTCAGTCACAACAACGCGGGCCCTGGCCCTTGGCCCTGACTCTATGTCTGTATGTGGCCTCATCAAACTCAGCAGGCAATGCTCTTTACCACAGAGCCATCTCTCTTGCCTCTTCCTTGTGGTGCCACTAGAGGGCGCCAAACCTCCTTTTGAGAGCAATTATTTGGTAGCCAGGAATCGAACTTCTGACCTTCGGAAGGGCAGCCAATGTTCTTAACCACTGACCTATCTCTCCAGCTTTTCTTACTGTAGCCAAAAGAGGGCACAAGACCTCAAGGCAGATGGTTGTGAATCATTATGTGGTTGCCTGCAATTGATTTCAGGAGGTTCTAAGAGCAGGCAATGCTCTTAAGCACTGAACCATCTCTCATGCCTCTTCTTTTTTGCCAGTAAAGGGCACCAAATCTACCTTTGAGAGCAATTATGGGATTGCCAGGAATGGAACTTCTGACCTTTGGAAGGGCAGCCAAAGCTCTTATCCACTGAGCTAACACCCCAGCTCTTATTTTTGTATCGAAAAGAGGGCACAAGACCTAATTGCAGATGGTTGTGAGCCATTATGTGGTTGCCTGGAATTGAATTCAGGAGGTTGGACGAGGAGGCAATGATCTTAACCACGGAGCCATCTCTCATGCCTCTTCCTTATGTTGCCAGTAGAGGGCACCAAACCTCCTTTTGAGAGCAATTATGTGATTTCCAGGAATCGAACTTCTGACCTTTGGAAGAGCAGGCAATGCTCTTAACCACTGAGCCATCTCTCCAACCCGTTTTTCAACTTCTTTTACTAAACCAGCTTTAGTCAATGTGGTGTGTGGATCACATCTCCATTTCCCTGACATGTGGAGTACAGGGGTCTGCATGGACCTATTGGCCATTCATGTACCTCATAGAGGAGGTCTAGATAAATTGTTTCTCTGGCTTTAAATAGGTTAACATTTTGCTGGTGTTTGTAGTCCTTTGATTGTCTTGGATATGAGTTCTTCTTCAGGCACATGAACATGCCAATATTTTCTTCTTCTAGCCATCTTGCCGTACTCTCCTTGGTTTTGTCTCTGAAGCACGCTGGCTCATGGTGATAGAGCTGTGAGTCTTTAACATCCTAACAAGAGCTTTTGCCTCATTCAGTCACAGCAACGTGGGCCCTGGCCCTGTGCCACGACTCTATGTCTCTTCTTGGCCTCATCAAACTCAGCAGACAGAGCTCTTTACCACAGAGCCATCTTTCCTGCCTCTTCCTTGTGGTGCCACTAGAGGGCGCCAAACCTCCTTTTGAGAGCAATTACGTGGTTCCCAGTAATCGAACTTCTGACCTTTGGAAGGGCAACCAATGCTCTTAACCACTGAGCTGTCTCTCCAGCTCTTCTTACTGTAGCCAAAAGAGGGCACAAGACCTCATGGCAGATGGTTGTGACCCATTATGTGGTCGCCTGGAATTGAATTCAGGAGGTTGGAAGAGCAGGCAATGCTCTTAACCACTGAGCCATCTCTCCTGCCTCTTCCTTCTGTTGCCAGTAGAGGGCACCAAACCTCATTTTGAGAGCAATTATGTGATTTCCAGGAATCGAACTTCTGAACTTTGGAAGAGCAGGCAATGCTCTTAACCACTGAGCCATCTCTCATGCCTCTCCCCTCTGTTGCCAGTAGAGGGCGCCAAACCTCCTTTTCAGAGCAATTACGTGGTTCCCAGGAATCGAACTTCTGACCTTTGGAAGGGCAACCAATGCTCTTAACCACTGAGCTGTCTCTCCAGCTCTTCTTACTGTAGCCAAACGAGGGCACAAGACCTCATGGCAGATGGTTGTGACCCGTTATGTGGTCGCCTGGAATTGAATTCAGGAGGTTGGAAGAGCAGGCAATTCTCTTAACCATTGAGCCATCTCTCTTGCATCTTCCTTCTGTTGCCAGTAGAGGGCACCAAACCTCCTTTTGAGAGCAATTATGTGGTTGCCAGGAATCGAACTTCTGACCTTTGGAAGGGCAGGCAAAGCTCTTAACCACTGAGCTATCTCCCCAGCTCTTCTTTCTGTATCCAAAAGAGGGCACAAGACCTCATTGCAGATGGTTGTGAGCCATTATGTGGTTGCCTGGAATTCAGTTCAGGAGGTTGGAAGAGCAGGCAATGTTCTTAACCACTGAGCCATCTCTCCAACCCGTTTTTCAACTTCTTGAACTAAACCAGGTTTACTCAATGTGGTGTGTGGATCATATCTGCATTCCACTAACATGTGGAGTACAGGGGTCTCCATGGACATATTGGCCGTTCGCGTACCTCATAGATGAAGTCTAGAAAAATTGTTTGTCTGGCTTTAAATTGGTAAACCTTTTGCTGGTGTTTGTCGTCCTTTGGATGTCTTGGATGTGAGTTTTCTTAAGGAACATGAACATGCCTGTATTTTCTTCTTCTAACCATCTTTCCTCATTCTGCTTGGTGGTGTCCCTGAAGCATGCAGGCTCATGCTGATAGAGCTGTGAGTCTTTATTATCCTAACAAAATGTGTTGCCTGATTCTGAGACAACAATGTGGGCCCTGGCTGTATGTGTCCACTTGGCCTCATCAACCTCAGCAGGCAATGCTCTTAACCACTGAGCCATCTCTCCTGCCTCTTCCTTCTGTTGCCAGTAGAGGGCACCAAACCTCATTTTGAGAGCAATTATGTGATTTCCAGGAATCGAACTTCTGAACTTTGGAAGAGCAGGCAATCTTAACCACTGAGCCATCTCTCCTGCCTCTCCCCTCTGTTGCCAGTAGAGGGCACCAAACCTCATTTTGAGAGCAACTATGTGATTCCCAGGAATCGAACTTCTGAACTTTGGAAGAGCAGGCAATGCTCTTAACCACTGAGCCATCTCTCCAACCCGTTTTTCAACTTCTTTTACTAAACCAGGTTTACTCAATGTGGTGTGTGGATCACATCTCCATTTCCCTAACATGTGGAGTACAGGGGTCTCCGTGGACATATTGGCCGTTCGTGTACCTCATAGAGGAGGTCTAGATAAATTGTTTCTCTGGCTTAAAATTGGTACACCTTTTGCTGGTGTTTGTCGTCCTTTGGATGTCTTGGATGTGAGTTCTTCTTCAGGAACATGAACATGCCTGTATTTTCTTCTTCTAGTCATCTTGCCTTACTCTCCTTGGTGTTGTCTCTGAAGCACGCTGGCTCGTGGTGATAGAGCTGTGAGCCTTTAACATCCTAACAAAAGCTTTTGCCTCATTCAGTCACAACAACGCGGGCCCTGGCCCTTGGCCCTGACTCTATGTCTGTATGTGGCCTCATCAAACTCAGCAGGCAATGCTCTTTACCACAGAGCCATCTCTCTTGCCTCTTCCTTGTGGTGCCACTAGAGGGCGCCAAACCTCCTTTTGAGAGCAATTATTTGGTAGCCAGGAATCGAACTTCTGACCTTCGGAAGGGCAGCCAATGTTCTTAACCACTGACCTATCTCTCCAGCTTTTCTTACTGTAGCCAAAAGAGGGCACAAGACCTCAAGGCAGATGGTTGTGAATCATTATGTGGTTGCCTGCAATTGATTTCAGGAGGTTCTAAGAGCAGGCAATGCTCTTAAGCACTGAACCATCTCTCATGCCTCTTCTTTTTTGCCAGTAAAGGGCACCAAATCTACGTTTGAGAGCAATTATGGGATTGCCAGGAATGGAACTTCTGACCTTTGGAAGGGCAGCCAAAGCTCTTATCCACTGAGCTAACACCCCAGCTCTTATTTTTGTATCGAAAAGAGGGCACAAGACCTAATTGCAGATGGTTGTGAGCCATTATGTGGTTGCCTGGAATTGAATTCAGGAGGTTGGACGAGGAGGCAATGATCTTAACCACGGAGCCATCTCTCATGCCTCTTCCTTATGTTGCCAGTAGAGGGCACCAAACCTCCTTTTGAGAGCAATTATGTGATTTCCAGGAATCGAACTTCTGACCTTTGGAAGAGCAGGCAATGCTCTTAACCACTGAGCCATCTCTCCAACCCGTTTTTCAACTTCTTTTACTAAACCAGCTTTAGTCAATGTGGTGTGTGGATCACATCTCCATTTCCCTGACATGTGGAGTACAGGGGTCTGCATGGACCTATTGGCCATTCATGTACCTCATAGAGGAGGTCTAGATAAATTGTTTCTCTGGCTTTAAATAGGTTAACATTTTGCTGGTGTTTGTAGTCCTTTGATTGTCTTGGATATGAGTTCTTCTTCAGGCACATGAACATGCCAATATTTTCTTCTTCTAGCCATCTTGCCGTACTCTCCTTGGTTTTGTCTCTGAAGCACGCTGGCTCATGGTGATAGAGCTGTGAGTCTTTAACATCCTAACAAGAGCTTTTGCCTCATTCAGTCACAGCAACGTGGGCCCTGGCCCTGTGCCACGACTCTATGTCTCTTCTTGGCCTCATCAAACTCAGCAGACAGAGCTCTTTACCACAGAGCCATCTTTCCTGCCTCTTCCTTGTGGTGCCACTAGAGGGCGCCAAACCTCCTTTTGAGAGCAATTACGTGGTTCCCAGTAATCGAACTTCTGACCTTTGGAAGGGCAACCAATGCTCTTAACCACTGAGCTGTCTCTCCAGCTCTTCTTACTGTAGCCAAAAGAGGGCACAAGACCTCATGGCAGATGGTTGTGACCCATTATGTGGTCGCCTGGAATTGAATTCAGGAGGTTGGAAGAGCAGGCAATGCTCTTAACCACTGAGCCATCTCTCCTGCCTCTTCCTTCTGTTGCCAGTAGAGGGCACCAAACCTCATTTTGAGAGCAATTATGTGATTTCCAGGAATCGAACTTCTGAACTTTGGAAGAGCAGGCAATGCTCTTAACCACTGAGCCATCTCTCATGCCTCTCCCCTCTGTTGCCAGTAGAGGGCGCCAAACCTCCTTTTCAGAGCAATTACGTGGTTCCCAGGAATCGAACTTCTGACCTTTGGAAGGGCAACCAATGCTCTTAACCACTGAGCTGTCTCTCCAGCTCTTCTTACTGTAGCCAAACGAGGGCACAAGACCTCATGGCAGATGGTTGTGACCCGTTATGTGGTCGCCTGGAATTGAATTCAGGAGGTTGGAAGAGCAGGCAATTCTCTTAACCATTGAGCCATCTCTCTTGCATCTTCCTTCTGTTGCCAGTAGAGGGCACCAAACCTCCTTTTGAGAGCAATTATGTGGTTGCCAGGAATCGAACTTCTGACCTTTGGAAGGGCAGGCAAAGCTCTTAACCACTGAGCTATCTCCCCAGCTCTTCTTTCTGTATCCAAAAGAGGGCACAAGACCTCATTGCAGATGGTTGTGAGCCATTATGTGGTTGCCTGGAATTCAGTTCAGGAGGTTGGAAGAGCAGGCAATGTTCTTAACCACTGAGCCATCTCTCCAACCCGTTTTTCAACTTCTTGAACTAAACCAGGTTTACTCAATGTGGTGTGTGGATCATATCTGCATTCCACTAACATGTGGAGTACAGGGGTCTCCATGGACATATTGGCCGTTCGCGTACCTCATAGATGAAGTCTAGAAAAATTGTTTGTCTGGCTTTAAATTGGTAAACCTTTTGCTGGTGTTTGTCGTCCTTTGGATGTCTTGGATGTGAGTTTTCTTAAGGAACATGAACATGCCTGTATTTTCTTCTTCTAACCATCTTTCCTCATTCTGCTTGGTGGTGTCCCTGAAGCATGCAGGCTCATGCTGATAGAGCTGTGAGTCTTTATTATCCTAACAAAATGTGTTGCCTGATTCTGAGACAACAATGTGGGCCCTGGCTGTATGTGTCCACTTGGCCTCATCAACCTCAGCAGGCAATGCTCTTAACCACTGAGCCATCTCTCCTGCCTCTTCCTTCTGTTGCCAGTAGAGGGCACCAAACCTCATTTTGAGAGCAATTATGTGATTTCCAGGAATCGAACTTCTGAACTTTGGAAGAGCAGGCAATCTTAACCACTGAGCCATCTCTCCTGCCTCTCCCCTCTGTTGCCAGTAGAGGGCACCAAACCTCATTTTGAGAGCAACTATGTGATTCCCAGGAATCGAACTTCTGAACTTTGGAAGAGCAGGCAATGCTCTTAACCACTGAGCCATCTCTCCAACCCGTTTTTCAACTTCTTTTACTAAACCAGGTTTACTCAATGTGGTGTGTGGATCACATCTCCATTTCCCTAACATGTGGAGTACAGGGGTCTCCGTGGACATATTGGCCGTTCGTGTACCTCATAGAGGAGGTCTAGATAAATTGTTTCTCTGGCTTAAAATTGGTACACCTTTTGCTGGTGTTTGTCGTCCTTTGGATGTCTTGGATGTGAGTTCTTCTTCAGGAACATGAACATGCCTGTATTTTCTTCTTCTAGTCATCTTGCCTTACTCTCCTTGGTGTTGTCTCTGAAGCACGCTGGCTCGTGGTGATAGAGCTGTGAGCCTTTAACATCCTAACAAAAGCTTTTGCCTCATTCAGTCACAACAACGCGGGCCCTGGCCCTTGGCCCTGACTCTATGTCTGTATGTGGCCTCATCAAACTCAGCAGGCAATGCTCTTTACCACAGAGCCATCTCTCTTGCCTCTTCCTTGTGGTGCCACTAGAGGGCGCCAAACCTCCTTTTGAGAGCAATTATTTGGTAGCCAGGAATCGAACTTCTGACCTTCGGAAGGGCAGCCAATGTTCTTAACCACTGACCTATCTCTCCAGCTTTTCTTACTGTAGCCAAAAGAGGGCACAAGACCTCAAGGCAGATGGTTGTGAATCATTATGTGGTTGCCTGCAATTGATTTCAGGAGGTTCTAAGAGCAGGCAATGCTCTTAAGCACTGAACCATCTCTCATGCCTCTTCTTTTTTGCCAGTAAAGGGCACCAAATCTACGTTTGAGAGCAATTATGGGATTGCCAGGAATGGAACTTCTGACCTTTGGAAGGGCAGCCAAAGCTCTTATCCACTGAGCTAACACCCCAGCTCTTATTTTTGTATCGAAAAGAGGGCACAAGACCTAATTGCAGATGGTTGTGAGCCATTATGTGGTTGCCTGGAATTGAATTCAGGAGGTTGGACGAGGAGGCAATGATCTTAACCACGGAGCCATCTCTCATGCCTCTTCCTTATGTTGCCAGTAGAGGGCACCAAACCTCCTTTTGAGAGCAATTATGTGATTTCCAGGAATCGAACTTCTGACCTTTGGAAGAGCAGGCAATGCTCTTAACCACTGAGCCATCTCTCCAACCCGTTTTTCAACTTCTTTTACTAAACCAGCTTTAGTCAATGTGGTGTGTGGATCACATCTCCATTTCCCTGACATGTGGAGTACAGGGGTCTGCATGGACCTATTGGCCATTCATGTACCTCATAGAGGAGGTCTAGATAAATTGTTTCTCTGGCTTTAAATAGGTTAACATTTTGCTGGTGTTTGTAGTCCTTTGATTGTCTTGGATATGAGTTCTTCTTCAGGCACATGAACATGCCAATATTTTCTTCTTCTAGCCATCTTGCCGTACTCTCCTTGGTGTTGTCTCTGAAGCACGCTGGCTCATGGTGATAGAGCTGTGAGTCTTTAACATCCTAACAAGAGCTTTTGCCTCATTCAGTCACAGCAACGTGGGCCCTGGCCCTGTGCCACGACTCTATGTCTCTTCTTGGCCTCATCAAACTCAGCAGACAGAGCTCTTTACCACAGAGCCATCTTTCCTGCCTCTTCCTTGTGGTGCCACTAGAGGGCGCCAAACCTCCTTTTGAGAGCAATTACGTGGTTCCCAGGAATCGAACTTCTGACCTTTGGAAGGGCAACCAATGCTCTTAACCACTGAGCTGTCTCTCCAGCTCTTCTTACTGTAGCCAAAAGAGGGCACAAGACCTCATGGCAGATGGTTGTGACCCGTTATGTGGTCGCCTGGAATTGAATTCAGGAGGTTGGAAGAGCAGGCAATTCTCTTAACCATTGAGCCATCTCTCTTGCATCTTCCTTCTGTTGCCAGTAGAGGGCACCAAACCTCCTTTTGAGAGCAATTATGTGGTTGCCAGGAATCGAACTTCTGACCTTTGGAAGGGCAGGCAAAGCTCTTAACCACTGAGCTATCTCCCCAGCTCTTCTTTCTGTATCCAAAAGAGGGCACAAGACCTCATTGCAGATGGTTGTGAGCCATTATGTGGTTGCCTGGAATTCAGTTCAGGAGGTTGGAAGAGCAGGCAGTGTTCTTAACCACTGAGCCATCTCTCCAACCCGTTTTTCAACTTCTTGAACTAAACCAGGTTTACTCAATGTGGTGTGTGGATCATATCTGCATTCCACTAACATGTGGAGTACAGGGGTCTCCATAGAAATATTGGCCGTTCGCGTACCCTATAGATGAAGTCTAGAAAAATTGTTTGTCTGGCTTTAAATTGGTAAACCTTTTGCTGGTGTTTGTCGTCCTTTGGATGTCTTGGATGTGAGTTCTTCTTAAGGAACATGAACATGCCTGTATTTTCTTCTTCTAACCATCTTTCCTCATTCTGCTTGGTGGTGTCCCTGAAGCATGCAGGCTCATGCTGATAGAGCTGTGAGTCTTTATTATCCTAACAAAATGTGTTGCCTGATTCTGAGACAACAACGTGGGCCCTGGCTGTATGTGTCCACTTGGCCTCATCAACCTCAGCAGGCAATGCTCTTAACCACTGAGCCATCTCTCCTGCCTCTTCCTTCTGTTGCCAGTAGAGGGCACCAAACCTCATTTTGAGAGCAATTATGTGATTTCCGGGAATCGAACTTCTGAACTTTGGAAGAGCAGGCAATGCTCTTAACCACTGAGCCATCTCTCCTGCCTCTCCCCTCTGTTGCCAGTAGAGGGCACCAACCTCATTTTGAGAGCAACTATGTGATTCCCAGGAATCGAACTTCTGAACTTTGGAAGAGCAGGCAATGCTCTTAACCACTGAGCCATCTCTCCGACCCGTTTTTCAACTTCTTTTACTAAACCAGGTTTACTCAATGTGGTGTGTGGATCACATCTCCATTTCCCTTACACGTGGAGTCCAGGGGTCTCCGTGGACCTATTGGCCGTTCGTGTTCCTCATAGAGGAGGTCTAGATAAATTGTTTCTCTGGCTTAAAATTGGTACACCTTTTGCTGGTGTTTGTCGTCCTTTGGATGTCTTGGATGTGAGTTCTTCTTCAGGAACATGAACATGCCTGTATTTTCTTCTTCTAGTCATCTTGCCTTACTCTCCTTGGTGTTGTCTCTGAAGCACGCTGGCTCGTGGTGATAGAGCTGTGAGCCTTTAACATCCTAACAAAAGCTTTTGCCTCATTCAGTCACAACAACGCGGGCCCTGGCCCTTGGCCCTGACTCTATGTCTGTATGTGGTCTCATCAAACTCAGCAGGCAATGCTCTTTACCACAGAGCCATCTCTCTTGCCTCTTCCTTGTGGTGCCACTAGAGGGCGCCAAACCTCCTTTTGAGAGCAATTATTTGGTAGCCAGGAATCGAACTTCTGACCTTCGGAAGGGCAGCCAATGTTCTTAACCACTGACCTATCTCTCCAGCTTTTCTTACTGTAGCCAAAAGAGGGCACAAGACCTCATGGCAGATGGTTGTGAATCATTATGTGGTTGCCTGCAATTGATTTCAGGAGGTTCTAAGAGCAGGCAATGCTCTTAAGCACTGAACCATCTCTCATGCCTCTTCTTTTTTGCCAGTAAAGGGCACCAAATCTACCTTTTGAGAGCAATTATGGGATTGCCAGGAATGGAACTTCTGACGTTTGGAAGGGCAGCCAAAGCTCTTATCCACTGAGCTAACACCCCAGCTCTTATTTTTGTATCCAAAAGAGGGCACAAGACCTCATTGCAGATGGTTGTGAGCCATTATGTGGTTGCCTGGAATTGAATTCAGGAGGTTGGAAGAGGAGGCAATGATCTTAACCACGGAGCCATCTCTCATGCCTCTTCCTTATGTTGCCAGTAGAGGGCACCAAACCTCCTTTTGAGAGCAATTATGTGATTTCCAGGAATCGAACTTCTGACCTTTGGAAGAGCAGGCAATGCTCTTAACCACTGAGCCATCTCTCCAACCCGTTTTTCAACTTCTTTTACTAAACCAGCTTTAGTCAATGCGGTGTGTGGATCACATCTCCATTTCCCTGACGTGTGGAGTACAGGGGTCTGCATGGACCTATTGGCCATTCATGTACCTCATAGAGGAGGTCTAGATAAATTGTTTCTCTGGCTTTAAATAGGTTAACATTTTGCTGGTGTTTGTAGTCCTTTGATTGTCTTGGATATGAGTTCTTCTTCAGGCACATGAACATGCCAGTATTTTCTTCTCCTAGCCATCTTGCCTTACTCTCCTTGGTGTTGTCTCTGAAGCACGCTGGCTCATGGTGATAGAGCTGTGAGTCTTTAACATCCTAACAAGAGCTTTTGCCTCATTCAGTCACAACAACGTGGGCCCTGGCCCTGTGCCCCGACTCTATGTCTGTTCTTGGCCTCATCAAACTCAGCAGGCAAAGCTCTTTACCACAGAGCCATCGTTCCTGCCTCTTCCTTGTGGTGCCACTAGAGGGCGCCAAACCTCCTTTTGAGAGCAATTACGTGGTTCCCAGGAATCGAACTTCTGACCTTTGGAAGGGCAACCAATGCTCTTAACCACTGAGCTGTCTCTCCAGCTCTTCTTACTGTAGCCAAACGAGGGCACAAGACCTCATGGCAGATGGTTGTGACCCGTTATGTGGTCGCCTGGAATTGAATTCAGGAGGTTGGAAGAGCAGGCAATTCTCTTAACCATTGAGCCATCTCTCTTGCATCTTCCTTCTGTTGCCAGTAGAGGGCACCAAACCTCCTTTTGAGAGCAATTATGTGGTTGCCAGGAATCGAACTTCTGACCTTTGGAAGGGCAGGCAAAGCTCTTAACCACTGAGCTATCTCCCCAGCTCTTCTTTCTGTATCCAAAAGAGGGCACAAGACCTCATTGCAGATGGTTGTGAGCCATTATGTGGTTGCCTGGAATTCAGTTCAGGAGGTTGGAAGAGCAGGCAATGTTCTTAACCACTGAGCCATCTCTCCAACCCGTTTTTCAACTTCTTGAACTAAACCAGGTTTACTCAATGTGGTGTGTGGATCATATCTGCATTCCACTAACATGTGGAGTACAGGGGTCTCCATGGACATATTGGCCGTTCGCGTACTTCATAGATGAAGTCTAGAAAAATTGTTTGTCTGGCTTTAAATTGGTAAACCTTTTGCTGGTGTTTTTCGTCCTTTGGGTGTCTTGGATGTGAGTTCTTCTTAAGGAACATGAACATGCCTGTATTTTCTTCTTCTAACCATCTTTCCTCATTCTGCTTGGTGGTGTCCCTGAAGCATGCAGGCTCATGCTGATAGAGCTGTGAGTCTTTATTATCCTAACAAAAGTGTTGCCTGATTCTGAGACAACAACGTGGGCCCTGGCTCTATGTGTCCACTTGGCCTCATCAACCTCAGCAGGCAATGCTCTTAACCACTGAGCCATCTCTCCTGCCTCTTCCTTCTGTTGCCAGTAGAGGGCACCAAACCTCATTTTGAGAGCAATTATGTGATTTCCAGGAATCGAACTTCTGAACTTTGGAAGAGCAGGCAATGCTCTTAACCACTGAGCCATCTCTCCTGCCTCTCCTCTCTGTTGCCAGTAGAGGGCACCAAACCTCATTTTGAGAGCAACTATGTGATTCCCAGGAATCGAACTTCTGAACCTTGGGAAGAGCAGGCAATGCTCTTAACCACTGAGCCATCTCTCCTGCCTCTCCCCTCTGTTGCCAGTAGAGGGCACCAAACCTCATTTTGAGAGCAACTATGTGATTCCCAGGAATCGAACTTCTGAACTTTGGAAGAGCAGGCAATGCTCTTAACCACTGAGCCATCTCTCCGACCCGTTTTTCAACTTCTTTTACTAAACCATGTTTACTCAATGTGGTTTGTGGATCACATCTCCATTTCCCTAACATGTGGAGTACAGGGGTCTCCGTGGACCTATTGGCCGTTCGTGTACCTCATAGAGGAGGTCTAGATAAATTGTTTCTCTGGCTTAAAATTGGTACACCTTTTGCTGGTGTTTGTCGTCCTTTGGATGTCTTGGATGTGAGTTCTTCTTCAGGAACATGAACATGCCTATATTTTCTTCTTCTAGTCATCTTGCCGTACTCTCCTTGGTGTTGTCTCTGAAGCACGCTGGCTCGTGGTGATAGAGCTGTGAGCCTTTAACATCCTAACAAAAGCTTTTGCCTCATTCAGTCACAACAACGCGGGCCCTGGCCCTTGGCCCTGACTCTATGTCTGTATGTGGTCTCATCAAACTCAGCAGGCAATGCTCTTTACCACAGAGCCATCTCTCTTGCCTCTTCCTTGTGGTGCCACTAGAGGGCGCCAAACCTCCTTTTGAGAGCAATTATTTGGTAGCCAGGAATCGAACTTCTGACCTTCGGAAGGGCAGCCAATGTTCTTAACCACTGACCTATCTCTCCAGCTTTTCTTACTGTAGCCAAAAGAGGGCACAAGACCTCATGGCAGATGGTTGTGAATCATTATGTGGTTGCCTGCAATTGATTTCAGGAGGTTCTAAGAGCAGGCAATGCTCTTAAGCACTGAACCATCTCTCATGCCTCTTCTTTTTTGCCAGTAAAGGGCACCAAATCTACCTTTTGAGAGCAATTATGGGATTGCCAGGAATGGAACTTCTGACCTTTGGAAGGGCAGCCAAAGCTCTTATCCACTGAGCTAACACCCCAGCTCTTATTTTTGTATCCAAAAGAGGGCACAAGACCTCATTGCAGATGGTTGTGAGCCATTATGTGGTTGCCTGGAATTGAATTCAGGAGGTTGGAAGAGGAGGCAATGATCTTAACCACGGAGCCATCTCTCATGCCTCTTCCTTATGTTGCCAGTAGAGGGCACCAAACCTCCTTTTGAGAGCAATTATGTGATTTCCAGGAATCGAACTTCTGACCTTTGGAAGAGCAGGCAATGCTCTTAACCACTGAGCCATCTCTCCAACCCGTTTTTCAACTTCTTTTACTAAACCAGCTTTAGTCAATGTGGTGTGTGGATCACATCTCCATTTCCCTGACGTGTGGAGTACAGGGGTCTGCATGGACCTATTGGCCATTCATGTACCTCATAGAGGAGGTCTAGATAAATTGTTTCTCTGGCTTTAAATAGGTTAACATTTTGCTGGTGTTTGTAGTCCTTTGATTGTCTTGGATATGAGTTCTTCTTCAGGCACATGAACATGCCAGTATTTTCTTCTCCTAGCCATCTTGCCTTACTCTCCTTGGTGTTGTCTCTGAAGCACGCTGGCTCATGGTGATAGAGCTGTGAGTCTTTAACATCCTAACAAGAGCTTTTGCCTCATTCAGTCACAACAACGTGGGCCCTGGCCCTGTGCCCCGACTCTATGTCTGTTCTTGGCCTCATCAAACTCAGCAGGCAAAGCTCTTTACCACAGAGCCATCTTTCCTGCCTCTTCCTTGTGGTGCCACTAGAGGGCGCCAAACCTCCTTTTGAGAGCAATTACGTGGTTCCCAGGAATCGAACTTCTGACCTTTGGAAGGGCAACCAATGCTCTTAACCACTGAGCTGTCTCTCCAGCTCTTCTTACTGTAGCCAAACGAGGGCACAAGACCTCATGGCAGATGGTTGTGACCCGTTATGTGGTCGCCTGGAATTGAATTCAGGAGGTTGGAAGAGCAGGCAATTCTCTTAACCATTGAGCCATCTCTCTTGCATCTTCCTTCTGTTGCCAGTAGAGGGCACCAAACCTCCTTTTGAGAGCAATTATGTGGTTGCCAGGAATCGAACTTCTGACCTTTGGAAGGGCAGGCAAAGCTCTTAACCACTGAGCTATCTCCCCAGCTCTTCTTTCTGTATCCAAAAGAGGGCACAAGACCTCATTGCAGATGGTTGTGAGCCATTATGTGGTTGCCTGGAATTCAGTTCAGGAGGTTGGAAGAGCAGGCAATGTTCTTAACCACTGAGCCATCTCTCTAACCCGTTTTTCAACTTCTTGAACTAAACCATTTTTACTCAATGTGGTGTGTGGATCATATCTGCATTCCACTAACATGTGGAGTACAGGGGTCTCCATGGACATATTGGCCGTTCGCGTACCTCATAGATGAAGTCTAGATAAATTGTTTGTCTGGCTTTAAATTGGTAAACCTTTTGCTGGTGTTTGTCGTCCTTTGGATGTCTTGGATGTGAGTTCTTCTTAAGGAACATGAACATGCCTGTATTTTCTTCTTCTAACCATCTTTCCTCATTCTGCTTGGTGGTGTCCCTGAAGCATGCAGGCTCATGCTGATAGAGCTGTGAGTCTTTATTATCCTAACAAAATGTGTTGCCTGATTCTGAGACAACAACGTGGGCCCTGGCTGTATGTGTCCACTTGGCCTCATCAACCTCAGCAGGCAATGCTCTTAACCACTGAGCCATCTCTCCTGCCTCTTCCTTCTGTTGCGAGTAGAGGGCACCAAACCTCATTTTGAGAGCAATTATGTGATTTCCAGGAATCGAACTTCTGAACTTTGGAAGAGCAGGCAATGCTCTTAACCACTGAGCCATCTCTCCTGCCTCTCCCATCTGTTGCCAGTAGAGGGCACCAAACCTCATTTTGAGAGCAACTATGTGATTCCCAGGAATCGAACTTCTGACCTTTGGAAGAACAGGCAATGCTCTTAACCACTGAGCCATCTCTCCGACCCGTTTTTCAACTTCTTTTACTAAACCAGGTTTACTCAATGTGGTGTGTGGATCACATCTCCATTTCCCTAACACGTGGAGTACAGGGGTCTCCCTGGACCTATTGGCCGTTCGTGTACCTCATAGAGGAGGTCTAGATAAATTGTTTCTCTGGCTTAAAATTGGTACACCTTTTGCTGGTGTTTGTCGTCCTTTGGATGTCTTGGATGTGAGTTCTTCTTCAGGAACATGAACATGCCTGTATTTTCTTCTTCTAGTCATCTTGCCTTACTCTCCTTGGTGTTGTCTCTGAAGCACGCTGGCTCGTGGTGATAGAGCTGTGAGCCTTTAACATCCTAACAAAAGCTTTTGCCTCATTCAGTCACAACAACGCGGGCCCTGGCCCTTGGCCCTGACTCTATGTCTGTATGTGGTCTCATCAAACTCAGCAGGCAATGCTCTTTACCACAGAGCCATCTCTCTTGCCTCTTCCTTGTGGTGCCACTAGAGGGCGCCAAACCTCCTTTTGAGAGCAATTATTTGGTAGCCAGGAATCGAACTTCTGACCTTCGGAAGGGCAGCCAATGTTCTTAACCACTGACCTATCTCTCCAGCTTTTCTTACTGTAGCCAAAAGAGGGCACAAGACCTCATGGCAGATGGTTGTGAATCATTATGTGGTTGCCTGCAATTGATTTCAGGAGGTTCTAAGCGCAGGCAATGCTCTTAAGCACTGAACCATCTCTCATGCCTCTTCTTTTTTGCCAGTAAAGGGCACCAAATCTACCTTTTGAGAGCAATTATGGGATTGCCAGGAATGGAACTTCTGACCTTTGGAAGGGCAGCCAAAGCTCTTATCCACTGAGCTAACACCCCAGCTCTTATTTTTGTATCCAAAAGAGGGCACAAGACCTCATTGCAGATGGTTGTGAGCCATTATGTGGTTGCCTGGAATTGAATTCAGGAGGTTGGAAGAGGAGGCAATGATCTTAACCACGGAGCCATCTCTCATGCCTCTTCCTTATGTTGCCAGTAGAGGGCACCAAACCTCCTTTTGAGAGCAATTATGTGATTTCCAGGAATCGAACTTCTGACCTTTGGAAGAGCAGGCAATGCTCTTAACCACTGAGCCATCTCTCCAACCCGTTTTTCAACTTCTTTTACTAAACCAGCTTTAGTCAATGTGGTGTGTGGATCACATCTCCATTTCCCTGACGTGTGGAGTACAGGGGTCTGCATGGACCTATTGGCCATTCATGTACCTCATAGAGGAGGTCTAGATAAATTGTTTCTCTGGCTTTAAATAGGTTAACATTTTGCTGGTGTTTGTAGTCCTTTGATTGTCTTGGATATGAGTTCTTCTTCAGGCACATGAACATGCCAGTATTTTCTTCTCCTAGCCATCTTGCCTTACTCTCCTTGGTGTTGTCTCTGAAGCACGCTGGCTCATGGTGATAGAGCTGTGAGTCTTTAACATCCTAACAAGAGCTTTTGCCTCATTCAGTCACAACAACGTGGGCCCTGGCCCTGTGCCCCGACTCTATGTCTGTCCTTGGCCTCATCAAACTCAGCAGGCAAAGCTCTTTACCACAGAGCCATCTTTCCTGCCTCTTCCTTGTGGTGCCACTAGAGGGCGCCAAACCTCCTTTTGAGAGCAATTACGTGGTTCCCAGGAATCGAACTTCTGACCTTTGGAAGGGCAACCAATGCTCTTAACCACTGAGCTGTCTCTCCAGCTCTTCTTACTGTAGCCAAACGAGGGCACAAGACCTCATTGCAGATGGTTGTGAGCCATTATGTGGTTGCCTGGAATTCAGTTCAGGAGGTTGGAAGAGCAGGCAATGTTCTTAACCACTGAGCCATCTCTCCAACCCGTTTTTCAACTTCTTGAACTAAACCAGGTTTACTCAATGTGGTGTGTGGATCATATCTGCATTCCACTAACATGTGGAGTACAGGGGTCTCCATGGTCATATTGGCCGTTCGTGTACCTCATAGATGAAGTCTAGAAAAATTGTTTGTCTGGCTTTAAATTGGTAAACCTTTTGCTGGTGTTTGTCGTCCTTTGGATGTCTTGGATGTGAGTTCTTCTTAAGGAACATGAACATGCCTGTATTTTCTTCTTCTAACCATCTTTCCTCATTCTGCTTGGTGGTGTCCCTGAAGCATGCAGGCTCATGCGGATAGAGCTGTGAGTCTTTATTATCCTAACAAAATGTGTTGCCTGATTCTGAGACAACAACGTGGGCCCTGGCTGTATGTGTCCACTTGGCCTCATCAACCTCAGCAGGCAATGCTCTTAACCACTGAGCCATCTCTCCTGCCTCTTCATTCTGTTGCCAGTAGAGGGCACCAAACCTCATTTTGAGAGCAATTATGTGATTTCCAGGAATCGAACTTCTGAACTGTGGAAGAGCAGGCAATGCTCTTAACCACTGAGCCATCTCTCCTGCCTCTCCCCTCTGTTGCCAGTAGAGGGCACCAAACCTCATTTTGAGAGCAACTATGTGATTCCCAGGAATCGAACTTCTGACCTTTGGAAGAGCAGGCAATGCTCTTAACCACTGAGCCATCTCTCCGACCCGTTTTTCAACTTCTTTTACTAAACCAGGTTTACTCAATGTGGTGTGTGGATCACATCTCCATTTCCCTAACACGTGGAGTACAGGGGTCTCCGTGGACCTATTGGCCGTTCGTGTACCTCATAGAGGAGGTCTAGATTAATTGTTTCTCTGGCTTAAAATTGGTACACATTTTGCTGGTGTTTGTCGTCCTTTGGATGTCTTGGATGTGAGTTCTTCTTCAGGAACATGAACATGCCTGTATTTTCTTCTTCTAGTCATCTTGCCTTACTCTCCTTGGTGTTGTCTCTGAAGCACGCTGGCTCGTGGTGATAGAGCTGTGAGCCTTTAACATCCTAACAAAAGCTTTTGCCTCATTCAGTCACAACAACGCGGGCCCTGGCCCTTGGCCCTGACTCTATGTCTGTATGTGGTCTCATCAAACTCAGCAGGCAATGCTCTTTACCACAGAGCCATCTCTCTTGCCTCTTCCTTGTGGTGCCACTAGAGGGCGCCAAACCTCCTTTTGAGAGCAATTATTTGGTAGCCAGGAATCGAACTTCTGACCTTCGGAAGGGCAGCCAATGTTCTTAACCACTGACCTATCTCTCCAGCTTTTCTTACTGTAGCCAAAAGAGGGCACAAGACCTCATGGCAGATGGTTGTGAATCATTATGTGGTTGCCTGCAATTGATTTCAGGAGGTTCTAAGAGCAGGCAATGCTCTTAAGCACTGAACCATCTCTCATGCCTCTTCTTTTTTGCCAGTAAAGGGCACCAAATCTACCTTTTGAGAGCAATTATGGGATTGCCAGGAATGGAACTTCTGACCTTTGGAAGGGCAGCCAAAGCTCTTATCCACTGAGCTAACACCCCAGCTCTTATTTTTGTATCCAAAAGAGGGCACAAGACCTCATTGCAGATGGTTGTGAGCCATTATGTGGTTGCCTGGAATTGAATTCAGGAGGTTGGAAGAGGAGGCAATGATCTTAACCACGGAGCCATCTCTCATGCCTCTTCCTTATGTTGCCAGTAGAGGGCACCAAACCTCCTTTTGAGAGCAATTATGTGATTTCCAGGAATCGAACTTCTGACCTTTGGAAGAGCAGGCAATGCTCTTAACCACTGAGCCATCTCTCCAACCCGTTTTTCAACTTCTTTTACTAAACCAGCTTTAGTCAATGTGGTGTGTGGATCACATCTCCATTTCCCTGACGTGTGGAGTACAGGGGTCTGCATGGACCTATTGGCCATTCATGTACCTCATAGAGGAGGTCTAGATAAATTGTTTCTCTGGCTTTAAATAGGTTAACATTTTGCTGGTGTTTGTAGTCCTTTGATTGTCTTGGATATGAGTTCTTCTTCAGGCACATGAACATGCCAGTATTTTCTTCTCCTAGCCATCTTGCCTTACTCTCCTTGGTGTTGTCTCTGAAGCACGCTGGCTCATGGTGATAGAGCTGTGAGTCTTTAACATCCTAACAAGAGCTTTTGCCTCATTCAGTCACAACAACGTGGGCCCAGGCCCTGTGCCCCGACTCTATGTCTGTTCTTGGCCTCATCAAACTCAGCAGGCAAAGCTCTTTACCACAGAGCCATCTTTCATGCCTCTTCCTTGTGGTGCCACTAGAGGGCGCCAAACCTCCTTTTGAGAGCAATTACGTGGTTCCCAGGAATCGAACTTCTGACCTTTGGAAGGGCAACCAATGCTCTTAACCACTGAGCTGTCTCTCCAGCTCTTCTTACTGTAGCCAAACGAGGGCACAAGACCTCATGGCAGATGGTTGTGACCCGTTATGTGGTCGCCTGGAATTGAATTCAGGAGGTTGGAAGAGGAGGCAATTCTCTTAACCATTGAGCCATCTCTCTTGCATCTTCCTTCTGTTGCCAGTAGAGGGCACCAAACCTCCTTTTGAGAGCAATTATGTGGTTGCCAGGAATCGAACTTCTGACCTTTGGAAGGGCAGGCAAAGCTCTTAACCACTGAGCTATCTCCCCAGCTCTTCTTTCTGTATCCAAAAGAGGGCACAAGACCTCATTGCAGATGGTTGTGAGCCATTATGTGGTTGCCTGGAATTCAGTTCAGGAGGTTGGAAGAGCAGGCAATGTTCTTAACCACTGAGCCATCTCTCCAACCCGTTTTTCAACTTCTTGAACTAAACCAGGTTTACTCAATGTGGTGTGTGGATCATATCTGCATTCCACTAACATGTGGAGTACAGGGGTCTCCATGGACATATTGGCCGTTCGCGTACCTCATAGATGAAGTCTAGATAAATTGTTTGTCTGGCTTTAAATTGGTAAACCTTTTGCTGGTGTTTGTCGTCCTTTGGATGTCTTGGATGTGAGTTCTTCTTAAGGAACATGAACATGCCTGTATTTTCTTCTTCTAACCATCTTTCCTCATTCTGCTTGGTGGTGTCCCTGAAGCATGCAGGCTCATGCTGATAGAGCTGTGAGTCTTTATTATCCTAACAAAATGTGTTGCCTGATTCTGAGACAACAACGTGGGCCCTGGCTGTATGTGTCCACTTGTCCTCATCAACCTCAGCAAGCAATGCTCTTAACCACTGAGACATCTCTCCTGCCTCTTCCTTCTGTTGCCAGTAGAGGGCACCAAACCTCATTTTGAGAGCAATTATGTGATTTCCAGGAATCGAACTTCTGAACTTTGGAAGAGCAGGAAATGCTCTTAACCACTGAGCCATCTCTCCTGCCTCTCCCCTCTGTTGCCAGTAGAGGGCACCAAACCTCATTTTGAGAGCAACTATGTGATTCCCAGGAATCGAACTTCTGAACTTTGGAAGAGCAGGCAATGCTCTTAACCACTGAGCCATCTCTCCTGCCTCTCCCCTCTGTTGCCAGTAGAGGGCACCAAACCTCATTTTGAGAGCAACTATGTGATTCCCAGGAATCGAACTTCTGAACTTTGGAAGAGCAGGCAATGCTCTTAACCACTGAGCCATCTCTCCGACCCGTTTTTGAACTTCTTTTACTAAACCATGTTTACTCAATGTGGTTTGTGGATCACATCTCCATTTCCCTAACATGTGGAGTACAGGGGTCTCCGTGGACCTATTGGCCGTTCGTGTACCTCATAGAGGAGGTCTAGATAAATTGTTTCTCTGGCTTAAAATTGGTACACCTTTTGCTGGTGTTTGTCGTCCTTTGGATGTCTTGGATGTGAGTTCTTCTTCAGGAACATGAACATGCCTGTATTTTCTTCTTCTAGTCATCTTGCCGTACTCTCCTTGGTGTTGTCTCTGAAGCACGCTGGCTCGTGGTGATAGAGCTGTGAGCCTTTAACATCCTAACAAAAGCTTTTGCCTCATTCAGTCACAACAACGCGGGCCCTGGCCCTTGGCCCTGACTCTATGTCTGTATGTGGTCTCATCAAACTCAGCAGGCAATGCTCTTTACCACAGAGCCATCTCTCTTGCCTCTTCCTTGTGGTGCCACTAGAGGGCGCCAAACCTCCTTTTGAGAGCAATTATTTGGTAGCCAGGAATCGAACTTCTGACCTTCGGAAGGGCAGCCAATGTTCTTAACCACTGACCTATCTCTCCAGCTTTTCTTACTGTAGCCAAAAGAGGGCACAAGACCTCATGGCAGATGGTTGTGAATCATTATGTGGTTGCCTGCAATTGATTTCAGGAGGTTCTAAGCGTAGGCAATGCTCTTAAGCACTGAACCATCTCTCATGCCTCTTCTTTTTTGCCAGTAAAGGGCACCAAATCTACCTTTTGAGAGCAATTATGGGATTGCCAGGAATGGAACTTCTGACCTTTGGAAGGGCAGCCAAAGCTCTTATCCACTGAGCTAACACCCCAGCTCTTATTTTTGTATCCAAAAGAGGGCACAAGACCTCATTGCAGATGGTTGTGAGCCATTATGTGGTTGCCTGGAATTGAATTCAGGAGGTTGGAAGAGGAGGCAATGATCTTAACCACGGAGCCATCTCTCATGCCTCTTCCTTATGTTGCCAGTAGAGGGCACCAAACCTCCTTTTGAGAGCAATTATGTGATTTCCAGGAATCGAACTTCTGACCTTTGGAAGAGCAGGCAATGCTCTTAACCACTGAGCCATCTCTCCAACCCGTTTTTCAACTTCTTTTACTAAACCAGCTTTAGTCAATGTGGTGTGTGGATCACATCTCCATTTCCCTGACGTGTGGAGTACAGGGGTCTGCATGGACCTATTGGCCATTCATGTACCTCATAGAGGAGGTCTAGATAAATTGTTTCTCTGGCTTTAAATAGGTTAACATTTTGCTGGTGTTTGTAGTGCTTTGATTGTCTTGGATATGAGTTCTTCTTCAGGCACATGAACATGCCAGTATTTTCTTCTCCTAGCCATCTTGCCTTACTCTCCTTGGTGTTGTCTCTGAAGCACGCTGGCTCATGGTGATAGAGCTGTGAGTCTTTAACATCCTAACAAGAGCTTTTGCCTCATTCAGTCACAACAACGTGGGCCCTGGCCCTGGGCCCCGACTCTATGTCTGTTCTTGGCCTCATCAAACTCAGCAGGCAAAGCTCTTTACCACAGAGCCATCTTTCCTGCCTCTTCCTTGTGGTGCCATTAGAGGGCGCCAAACCTCCTTTTGAGAGCAATTACGTGGTTCCCAGGAATCGAACTTCTGACCTTTGGAAGGGCAACCAATGCTCTTAACCACTGAGCTGTCTCTCCAGCTCTTCTTACTGTAGCCAAACGAGGGCACAAGACCTCATTGCAGATGGTTGTGAGCCATTATGTGGTTGCCTGGAATTCAGTTCAGGAGGTTGGAAGAGCAGGCAATGTTCTTAACCACTGAGCCATCTCTCCAACCCGTTTTTCAACTTCTTGAACTAAACCAGGTTTACTCAATGTGGTGTGTGGATCATATCTGCATTCCACTAACATGTGGAGTACAGGGGTCTCCATGGACATATTGGCCGTTCGTGTACCTCATAGATGAAGTCTAGAAAAATTGTTTGTCTGGCTTTAAATTGGTAAACCTTTTGCTGGTGTTTGTCGTCTTTTGGATGTCTTGGATGTGAGTTCTTCTTAAGGAACGTGAACATGCCTGTATTTTCTTCTTCTAACCATCTTTCCTCATTCTGCTTGGTGGTGTCCCTGAAGCATGCAGGCTCATGCTGATAGAGCTGTGAGTCTTTATTATCCTAACAAAATGTGTTGCCTGATTCTGAGACAACAACGTGGGCCCTGGCTGTATGTGTCCACTTGGCCTCATCAACCTCAGCAGGCAATGCTCTTAACCACTGAGCCATCTCTCCTGCCTCTTCATTCTGTTGCCAGTAGAGGGCACCAAACCTCATTTTGAGAGCAATTATGTGATTTCCAGGAATCGAACTTCTGAACTGTGGAAGAGCAGGCAATGCTCTTAACCACTGAGCCATCTCTCCTGCCTCTCCCCTCTGTTGCCAGTAGAGGGCACCAAACCTCATTTTGAGAGCAACTATGTGATTCCCAGGAATCCAACTTCTGACCTTTGGAAGAGCAGGCAATGCTCTTAACCACTGAGCCATCTCTCCAACCCGTTTTTCAACTTCTTTTACTAAACCAGCTTTAGTCAATGTGGTGTGTGGATCACATCTCCATTTCCCTGACGTGTGGAGTACAGGGGTCTGCATGCACCTATTGGCCATTCATGTACCTCATAGAGGAGGTCTAGATAAATTGTTTCTCTGGCTTTAAATAGGTTAACATTTTGCTGGTGTTTGTAGTCCTTTGATTGTCTTGGATATGAGTTCTTCTTCAGGCACATGAACATGCCAGTATTTTCTTCTCCTAGCCATCTTGCCTTACTCTCCTTGGTGTTGTCTCTGAAGCACGCTGGCTCATGGTGATAGAGCTGTGAGTCTTTAACATCCTAACAAGAGCTTTTGCCTCATTCAGTCACAACAACGTGGGCCCTGGCCCTGTGCCCCGACTCTATGTCTGTTCTTGGCCTCATCAAACTCAGCAGGCAAAGCTCTTTACCACAGAGCCATCTTTTTTGCCTCTTCCTTGTGGTGCCACTAGAGGGCGCCAAACCTCCTTTTGAGAGCAATTACGTGGTTCCCAGGAATCGAACTTCTGAGCTTTGGAAGGGCAACCAATGCTCTTAACCACTGAGCTGTCTCTCCAGCTCTTCTTACTGTAGCCAAACGAGGGCACAAGACCTCATGGCAGATGGTTGTGACCCGTTATGTGGTCGCCTGGAATTGAATTCAGGAGGTTGGAAGAGCAGGCAATTCTCTTAACCATTGAGCCATCTCTCTTGCATCTTCCTTCTGTTGCCAGTAGAGGGCACCAAACCTCCTTTTGAGAGCAATTATGTGGTTGCCAGGAATCGAACTTCTGACCTTTGGAAGGGCAGGCAAAGCTCTTAACCACTGAGCTATCTCCCCAGCTCTTCTTTCTGTATCCAAAAGAGGTCACAAGACCTCATTGCAGATGGTTGTGAGCCATTATGTGGTTGCCTGGAATTCAGTTCAGGAGGTTGGAAGAGCAGGCAATGTTCTTAACCACTGAGCCATCTCTCCAACCCGTTTTTCAACTTCTTGAACTAAACCAGGTTTACTCAATATGGTGTGTGGATCATATCTGCATTCCACTAACATGTGGAGTACAGGGGTCTCCATGGACATATTGGCCGTTCGCGTACCTCATAGATGAAGTCTAGAAAAATTGTTTGTCTGGCTTTAAATTGGTAAACCTTTTGCTGGTGTTTGTCGTCCTTTGGATGTCTTGGATGTGAGTTCTTCTTAAGGAACATGAACATGCCTGTATTTTCTTCTTCTAACCATCTTTCCTCATTCTGCTTGGTGGTGTCCCTGAAGCATGCAGGCTCATGCTGATAGAGCTGTGAGTCTTTATTATCCTAACAAAATGTGTTGCCTGATTCTGAGACAACAACGTGGGCCCTGGCTGTATGTGTCCACTTGGCCTCATCAACCTCAGCAGGCAATGCTCTTAACCACTGAGCCATCTCTCCTGCCTCTTCCTTCTGTTGCCAGTAGAGGGCACCAAACCTCATTTTGAGAGCAACTATGTGATTCCCAGGAATCGAACTTCTGACCTTTGGAAGAGCAGGCAATGCTCTTAACCACTGAGCCATCTCTCCGACCCGTTTTTCAACTTCTTTTACTAAACCAGGTTTACTCAATGTGGTGTGTGGATCACATCTCCATTTCCCTAACACGTGGAGTACAGGGGTCTCCGTGGACCTATTGGCCGTTCGTGTACCTCATAGAGGAGGTCTAGATTAATTGTTTCTCTGGCTTAAAATTGGTACACATTTTGCTGGTGTTTGTCGTCCTTTGGATGTCTTGGATGTGAGTTCTTCTTCAGGAACATGAACATGCCTGTATTTTCTTCTTCTAGTCATCTTGCCTTACTCTCCTTGGTGTTGTCTCTGAAGCACGCTGGCTCGTGGTGATAGAGCTGTGAGCCTTTAACATCCTAACAAAAGCTTTTGCCTCATTCAGTCACAACAACGCGGGCCCTGGCCCTTGGCCCTGACTCTATGTCTGTATGTGGTCTCATCAAACTCAGCAGGCAATGCTCTTTACCACAGAGCCATCTCTCTTGCCTCTTCCTTGTGGTGCCACTAGAGGGCGCCAAACCTCCTTTTGAGAGCAATTATTTGGTAGCCAGGAATCGAACTTCTGACCTTCGGAAGGGCAGCCAATGTTCTTAACCACTGACCTATCTCTCCAGCTTTTCTTACTGTAGCCAAAAGAGGGCACAAGACCTCATGGCAGATGGTTGTGAATCATTATGTGGTTGCCTGCAATTGATTTCAGGAGGTTCTAAGAGCAGGCAATGCTCTTAAGCACTGAACCATCTCTCATGCCTCTTCTTTTTTGCCAGTAAAGGGCACCAAATCTACCTTTTGAGCGCAATTATGGGATTGCCAGGAATGGAACTTCTGACGTTTGGAAGGGCAGCCAAAGCTCTTATCCACTGAGCTAACACCCCAGCTCTTATTTTTGTATCCAAAAGAGGGCACAAGACCTCATTGCAGATGGTTGTGAGCCATTATGTGGTTGCCTGGAATTGAATTCAGGAGGTTGGAAGAGGAGGCAATGATCTTAACCACGGAGCCATCTCTCATGCCTCTTCCTTATGTTGCCAGTAGAGGGCACCAAACCTCCTTTTGAGAGCAATTATGTGATTTCCAGGAATCGAACTTCTGACCTTTGGAAGAGCAGGCAATGCTCTTAACCACTGAGCCATCTCTCCAACCCGTTTTTCAACTTCTTTTACTAAACCAGCTTTAGTCAATGTGGTGTGTGGATCACATCTCCATTTCCCTGACGTGTGGAGTACAGGGGTCTGCATGGACCTATTGGCCATTCATGTACCTCATAGAGGAGGTCTAGATAAATTGTTTCTCTGGCTTTAAATAGGTTAATATTTTGCTGGTGTTTGTAGTCCTTTGATTGTCTTGGATATGAGTTCTTCTTCAGGCACATGAACATGCCAGTATTTTCTTCTTCTACCCATCTTGCCTTACTCTCCTTGGTGTTGTCTCTGAAGCACGCTGGCTCATGGTGATAGAGCTGTGAGTCTTTAACATCCTAACAAGAGCTTTTGCCTCATTCAGTCACAACAACGTGGGCCCTGGCCCTGTGCCCCGACTCTATGTCTGTTCTTGGCCTCATCAAACTCAGCAGGCAAAGCTCTTTACCACAGAGCCATCTTTCCTGCCTCTTCCTTGTGGTGCCACTAGAGGGCGCCAAACCTCCTTTTGAGAGCAATTACGTGGTTCCCAGGAATCAAACTTCTGACCTTTGGAAGGGCAACCAATGCTCTTAACCACTGAGCTGTCTCTCCAGCTCTTCTTACTGTAGCCAAACGAGGGCACAAGACCTCATGGCAGATGGTTGTGACCCGTTATGTGGTCGCCTGGAATTGAATTCAGGAGGTTGGAAGAGCAGGCAATTCTCTTAACCATTGAGCCATCTCTCTTGCATCTTCCTTCTGTTGCCAGTGGAGGGCACCAAACCTCCTTTTGAGAGCAATTATGTGGTTGCCAGGAATCGAACTTCTGACCTTTGGAAGGGCAGGCAAAGCTCTTAACCACTGAGCTATCTCCCCAGCTCTTCTTTCTGTATCCAAAAGAGGGCACAAGACCTCATTGCAGATGGTTGTGAGCCATTATGTGGTTGCCTGGAATTCAGTTCAGGAGGTTGGAAGAGCAGGCAATGTTCTTAACCACTGAGCCATCTCTCCAACCCGTTTTTCAACTTCTTGAACTAAACCAGGTTTACTCAATGTGGTGTGTGGATCATATCTGCATTCCACTAACATGTGGAGTACAGGGGTCTCCATGGACATATTGGCCGTTCGCGTACCTCATAGATGAAGTCTAGATAAATTGTTTGTCTGGCTTTAAATTGGTAAACCTTTTGCTGGTGTTTGTCGTCCTTTGGATGTCTTGGATGTGAGTTCTTCTTAAGGAACATGAACATGCCTGTATTTTCTTCTTCTAACCATCTTTCCTCATTCTGCTTGGTGGTGTCCCTGAAGCATGCAGGCTCATGCTGATAGAGCTGTGAGTCTTTATTATCCTAACAAAATGTGTTGCCTGATTCTGAGACAACAACGTGGGCCCTGGCTGTATGTGTCCACTTGTCCTCATCAACCTCAGCAAGCAATGCTCTTAACCACTGAGACATCTCTCCTGCCTCTTCCTTCTGTTGCCAGTAGAGGGCACCAAACCTCATTTTGAGAGCAATTATGTGATTTCCAGGAATCGAACTTCTGAACTTTGGAAGAGCAGGAAATGCTCTTAACCACTGAGCCATCTCTCCTGCCTCTCCCCTCTGTTGCCAGTAGAGGGCACCAAACCTCATTTTGAGAGCAACTATGTGATTCCCAGGAATCGAACTTCTGAACTTTGGAAGAGCAGGCAATGCTCTTAACCACTGAGCCATCTCTCCTGCCTCTCCCCTCTGTTGCCAGTAGAGGGCACCAAACCTCATTTTGAGAGCAACTATGTGATTCCCAGGAATCGAACTTCTGAACTTTGGAAGAGCTGGCAATGCTCTTAACCACTGAGCCATCTCTCCGACCCGTTTTTGAACTTCTTTTACTAAACCATGTTTACTCAATGTGGTTTGTGGATCACATCTCCATTTCCCTAACATGTGGAGTACAGGGGTCTCCGTGGACCTATTGGCCGTTCGTGTACCTCATAGAGGAGGTCTAGATAAATTGTTTCTCTGGCTTAAAATTGGTACACCTTTTGCTGGTGTTTGTCGTCCTTTGGATGTCTTGGATGTGAGTTCTTCTTCAGGAACATGAACATGCCTGTATTTTCTTCTTCTAGTCATCTTGCCGTACTCTCCTTGGTGTTGTCTCTGAAGCACGCTGGCTCGTGGTGATAGAGCTGTGAGCCTTTAACATCCTAACAAAAGCTTTTGCCTCATTCAGTCACAACAACGCGGGCCCTGGCCCTTGGCCCTGACTCTATGTCTGTATGTGGTCTCATCAAACTCAGCAGGCAATGCTCTTTACCACAGAGCCATCTCTCTTGCCTCTTCCTTGTGGTGCCACTAGAGGGCGCCAAACCTCCTTTTGAGAGCAATTATTTGGTAGCCAGGAATCGAACTTCTGACCTTCGGAAGGGCAGCCAATGTTCTTAACCACTGACCTATCTCTCCAGCTTTTCTTACTGTAGCCAAAAGAGGGCACAAGACCTCATGGCAGATGGTTGTGAATCATTATGTGGTTGCCTGCAATTGATTTCAGGAGGTTCTAAGCGTAGGCAATGCTCTTAAGCACTGAACCATCTCTCATGCCTCTTCTTTTTTGCCAGTAAAGGGCACCAAATCTACCTTTTGAGAGCAATTATGGGATTGCCAGGAATGGAACTTCTGACCTTTGGAAGGGCAGCCAAAGCTCTTATCCACTGAGCTAACACCCCAGCTCTTATTTTTGTATCCAAAAGAGGGCACAAGACCTCATTGCAGATGGTTGTGAGCCATTATGTGGTTGCCTGGAATTGAATTCAGGAGGTTGGAAGAGGAGGCAATGATCTTAACCACGGAGCCATCTCTCATGCCTCTTCCTTATGTTGCCAGTAGAGGGCACCAAACCTCCTTTTGAGAGCAATTATGTGATTTCCAGGAATCGAACTTCTGACCTTTGGAAGAGCAGGCAATGCTCTTAACCACTGAGCCATCTCTCCAACCCGTTTTTCAACTTCTTTTACTAAACCAGCTTTAGTCAATGTGGTGTGTGGATCACATCTCCATTTCCCTGACGTGTGGAGTACAGGGGTCTGCATGGACCTATTGGCCATTCATGTACCTCATAGAGGAGGTCTAGATAAATTGTTTCTCTGGCTTTAAATAGGTTAACATTTTGCTGGTGTTTGTAGTCCTTTGATTGTCTTGGATATGAGTTCTTCTTCAGGCACATGAACATGCCAGTATTTTCTTCTCCTAGCCATCTTGCCTTACTCTCCTTGGTGTTGTCTCTGAAGCACGCTGGCTCATGGTGATAGAGCTGTGAGTCTTTAACATCCTAACAAGAGCTTTTGCCTCATTCAGTCACAACAACGTGGGCCCTGGCCCTGTGCCCCGACTCTATGTCTGTTCTTGGCCTCATCAAACTCAGCAGGCAAAGCTCTTTACCACAGAGCCGTCTTTCCTGCCTCTTCCTTGTGGTGCCATTAGAGGGCGCCAAACCTCCTTTTGAGAGCAATTACGTGGTTCCCAGGAATCGAACTTCTGACCTTTGGAAGGGCAACCAATGCTCTTAACCACTGAGCTGTCTCTCAAGCTCTTTTTACTGTAGCCAAACGAGGGCACAAGACCTCATTGCAGATGGTTGTGAGCCATTATGTGGTTGCCTGGAATTCAGTTCAGGAGGTTGGAAGAGCAGGCAATGTTCTTAACCACTGAGCCATCTCTCCAACCCGTTTTTCAACTTCTTGAACTAAACCAGGTTTACTCAATGTGGTGTGTGGATCATATCTGCATTCCACTAACATGTGGAGTACAGGGGTCTCCATGGACATATTGGCCGTTCGTGTACCTCATAGATGAAGTCTAGAAAAATTGTTTGTCTGGCTTTAAATTGGTAAACCTTTTGCTGGTGTTTGTCGTCTTTTGGATGTCTTGGATGTGAGTTCTTCTTAAGGAACGTGAACATGCCTGTATTTTCTTCTTCTAACCATCTTTCCTCATTCTGCTTGGTGGTGTCCCTGAAGCATGCAGGCTCATGCTGATAGAGCTGTGAGTCTTTATTATCCTAACAAAATGTGTTGCCTGATTCTGAGACAACAACGTGGGCCCTGGCTGTATGTGTCCACTTGGCCTCATCAACCTCAGCAGGCAATGCTCTTAACCACTGAGCCATCTCTCCTGCCTCTTCATTCTGTTGCCAGTAGAGGGCACCAAACCTCATTTTGAGAGCAATTATGTGATTTCCAGGAATCGAACTTCTGAACTGTGGAAGAGCAGGCAATGCTCTTAACCACTGAGCCATCTCTCCTGCCTCTCCCCTCTGTTGCCAGTAGAGGGCACCAAACCTCATTTTGAGAGCAACTATGTGATTCCCAGGAATCCAACTTCTGACCTTTGGAAGAGCAGGCAATGCTCTTAACCACTGAGCCATCTCTCCAACCCGTTTTTCAACTTCTTTTACTAAACCAGCTTTAGTCAATGTGGTGTGTGGATCACATCTCCATTTCCCTGACGTGTGGAGTACAGGGGTCTGCATGGACCTATTGGCCATTCATGTACCTCATAGAGGAGGTCTAGATAAATTGTTTCTCTGGCTTTAAATAGGTTAACATTTTGCTGGTGTTTGTAGTCCTTTGATTGTCTTGGATATGAGTTCTTCTTCAGGCACATGAACATGCCAGTATTTTCTTCTCCTAGCCATCTTGCCTTACTCTCCTTGGTGTTGTCTCTGAAGCACGCTGGCTCATGGTGATAGAGCTGTGAGTCTTTAACATCCTAACAAGAGCTTTTGCCTCATTCAGTCACAACAACGTGGGCCCTGGCCCTGTGCCCCGACTCTATGTCTGTTCTTGGCCTCATCAAACTCAGCAGGCAAAGCTCTTTACCACAGAGCCATCTTTCCTGCCTCTTCCTTGTGGTGCCACTAGAGGGCGCCAAACCTCCTTTTGAGAGCAATTACGTGGTTCCCAGGAATCGAACTTCTGACCTTTGGAAGGGCAACCAATGCTCTTAACCACTGAGCTGTCTCTCCAGCTCTTCTTACTGTAGCCAAACGAGGGCACAAGACCTCATGGCAGATGGTTGTGACCCGTTATGTGGTCGCCTGGAATTGAATTCAGGAGGTTGGAAGAGCAGGCAATTCTCTTAACCATTGAGCCATCTCTCTTGCATCTTCCTTCTGTTGCCAGTAGAGGGCACCAAACCTTCTTTTGAGAGCAATTATGTGGTTGCCAGGAATCGAACTTCTGACCTTTGGAAGGGCAGGCAAAGCTCTTAACCACTGAGCTATCTCCCCAGCTCTTCTTTCTGTATCCAAAAGAGGGCACAAGACCTCATTGCAGATGGTTGTGAGCCATTATGTGGTTGCCTGGAATTCAGTTCAGGAGGTTGGAAGAGCAGGCAATGTTCTTAACCACTGAGCCATCTCTCTAACCCGTTTTTCAACTTCTTGAACTAAACCATTTTTACTCAATGTGGTGTGTGGATCATATCTGCATTCCACTAACATGTGGAGTACAGGGGTCTCCATGGACATATTGGCCGTTCGCGTACCTCATAGATGAAGTCTAGATAAATTGTTTGTCTGGCTTTAAATTGGTAAACCTTTTGCTGGTGTTTGTCGTCCTTTGGATGTCTTGGATGTGAGTTCTTCTTAAGGAACATGAACATGCCTGTATTTTCTTCTTCTAACCATCTTTCCTCATTCTGCTTGGTGGTGTCCCTGAAGCATGCAGGCTCATGCTGATAGAGCTGTGAGTCTTTATTATCCTAACAAAATGTGTTGCCTGATTCTGAGACAACAACGTGGGCCCTGGCTGTATGTGTCCACTTGTCCTCATCAACCTCAGCAAGCAATGCTCTTAACCACTGAGACATCTCTCCTGCCTCTTCCTTCTGTTGCCAGTAGAGGGCACCAAACCTCATTTTGAGAGCAATTATGTGATTTCCAGGAATCGAACTTCTGAACTTTGGAAGAGCAGGAAATGCTCTTAACCACTGAGCCATCTCTCCTGCCTCTCCCCTCTGTTGCCAGTAGAGGGCACCAAACCTCATTTTGAGAGCAACTATGTGATTCCCAGGAATCGAACTTCTGAACTTTGGAAGAGCAGGCAATGCTCTTAACCACTGAGCCATCTCTCCTGCCTCTCCCCTCTGTTGCCAGTAGAGGGCACCAAACCTCATTTTGAGAGCAACTATGTGATTCCCAGGAATCGAACTTCTGAACTTTGGAAGAGCAGGCAATGCTCTTAACCACTGAGCCATCTCTCCGACCCGTTTTTGAACTTCTTTTACTAAACCATGTTTACTCAATGTGGTTTGTGGATCACATCTCCATTTCCCTAACATGTGGAGTACAGGGGTCTCCGTGGACCTATTGGCCGTTCGTGTACCTCATAGAGGAGGTCTAGATAAATTGTTTCTCTGGCTTAAAATTGGTACACCTTTTGCTGGTGTTTGTCGTCCTTTGGATGTCTTGGATGTGAGTTCTTCTTCAGGAACATGAACATGCCTGTATTTTCTTCTTCTAGTCATCTTGCCGTACTCTCCTTGGTGTTGTCTCTGAAGCACGCTGGCTCGTGGTGATAGAGCTGTGAGCCTTTAACATCCTAACAAAAGCTTTTGCCTCATTCAGTCACAACAACGCGGGCCCTGGCCCTTGGCCCTGACTCTATGTCTGTATGTGGTCTCATCAAACTCAGCAGGCAATGCTCTTTACCACAGAGCCATCTCTCTTGCCTCTTCCTTGTGGTGCCACTAGAGGGCGCCAAACCTCCTTTTGAGAGCAATTATTTGGTAGCCAGGAATCGAACTTCTGACCTTCGGAAGGGCAGCCAATGTTCTTAACCACTGACCTATCTCTCCAGCTTTTCTTACTGTAGCCAAAAGAGGGCACAAGACCTCATGGCAGATGGTTGTGAATCATTATGTGGTTGCCTGCAATTGATTTCAGGAGGTTCTAAGCGTAGGCAATGCTCTTAAGCACTGAACCATCTCTCATGCCTCTTCTTTTTTGCCAGTAAAGGGCACCAAATCTACCTTTTGAGAGCAATTATGGGATTGCCAGGAATGGAACTTCTGACCTTTGGAAGGGCAGCCAAAGCTCTAATCCACTGAGCTAACACCCCAGCTCTTATTTTTGTATCCAAAAGAGGGCACAAGACCTCATTGCAGATGGTTGTGAGCCATTATGTGGTTGCCTGGAATTGAATTCAGGAGGTTGGAAGAGGAGGCAATGATCTTAACCACGGAGCCATCTCTCATGCCTCTTCCTTATGTTGCCAGTAGAGGGCACCAAACCTCCTTTTGAGAGCAATTATGTGATTTCCAGGAATCGAACTTCTGACCTTTGGAAGAGCAGGCAATGCTCTTAACCACTGAGCCATCTCTCCAACCCGTTTTTCAACTTCTTTTACTAAACCAGCTTTAGTCAATGTGGTGTGTGGATCACATCTCCATTTCCCTGACGTGTGGAGTACAGGGGTCTGCATGGACCTATTGGCCATTCATGTACCTCATAGAGGAGGTCTAGATAAATTGTTTCTCTGGCTTTAAATAGGTTAACATTTTGCTGGTGTTTGTAGTCCTTTGATTGTCTTGGATATGAGTTCTTCTTCAGGCACATGAACATGCCAGTATTTTCTTCTCCTAGCCATCTTGCCTTACTCTCCTTGGTGTTGTCTCTGAAGCACGCTGGCTCATGGTGATAGAGCTGTGAGTCTTTAACATCCTAACAAGAGCTTTTGCCTCATTCAGTCACAACAACGTGGGCCCTGGCCCTGTGCCCCGACTCTATGTCTGTTCTTGGCCTCATCAAACTCAGCAGGCAAAGCTCTTTACCACAGAGCCATCTTTCCTGCCTCTTCCTTGTGGTGCCATTAGAGGGCGCCAAACCTCCTTTTGAGAGCAATTACGTGGTTCCCAGGAATCGAACTTCTGACCTTTGGAAGGGCAACCAATGCTCTTAACCACTGAGCTGTCTCTCAAGCTCTTTTTACTGTAGCCAAACGAGGGCACAAGACCTCATTGCAGATGGTTGTGAGCCATTATGTGGTTGCCTGGAATTCAGTTCAGGAGGTTGGAAGAGCAGGCAATGTTCTTAACCACTGAGCCATCTCTCCAACCCGTTTTTCAACTTCTTGAACTAAACCAGGTTTACTCAATGTGGTGTGTGGATCATATCTGCATTCCACTAACATGTGGAGTACAGGGGTCTCCATGGACATATTGGCCGTTCGTGTACCTCATAGATGAAGTCTAGAAAAATTGTTTGTCTGGCTTTAAATTGGTAAACCTTTTGCTGGTGTTTGTCGTCTTTTGGATGTCTTGGATGTGAGTTCTTCTTAAGGAACGTGAACATGCCTGTATTTTCTTCTTCTAACCATCTTTCCTCATTCTGCTTGGTGGTGTCCCTGAAGCATGCAGGCTCATGCTGATAGAGCTGTGAGTCTTTATTATCCTAACAAAATGTGTTGCCTGATTCTGAGACAACAACGTGGGCCCTGGCTGTATGTGTCCACTTGGCCTCATCAACCTCAGCAGGCAATGCTCTTAACCACTGAGCCATCTCTCCTGCCTCTTCATTCTGTTGCCAGTAGAGGGCACCAAACCTCATTTTGAGAGCAATTATGTGATTTCCAGGAATCGAACTTCTGAACTGTGGAAGAGCAGGCAATGCTCTTAACCACTGAGCCATCTCTCCTGCCTCTCCCCTCTGTTGCCAGTAGAGGGCACCAAACCTCATTTTGAGAGCAACTATGTGATTCCCAGGAATCCAACTTCTGACCTTTGGAAGAGCAGGCAATGCTCTTAACCACTGAGCCATCTCTCCAACCCGTTTTTCAACTTCTTTTACTAAACCAGCTTTAGTCAATGTGGTGTGTGGATCACATCTCCATTTCCCTGACGTGTGGAGTACAGGGGTCTGCATGGACCTATTGGCCATTCATGTACCTCATAGAGGAGGTCTAGATAAATTGTTTCTCTGGCTTTAAATAGGTTAACATTTTGCTGGTGTTTGTAGTCCTTTGATTGTCTTGGATATGAGTTCTTCTTCAGGCACATGAACATGCCAGTATTTTCTTCTCCTAGCCATCTTGCCTTACTCTCCTTGGTGTTGTCTCTGAAGCACGCTGGCTCATGGTGATAGAGCTGTGAGTCTTTAACATCCTAACAAGAGCTTTTGCCTCATTCAGTCACAACAACGTGGGCCCTGGCCCTGTGCCCCGACTCTATGTCTGTTCTTGGCCTCATCAAACTCAGCAGGCAAAGCTCTTTACCACAGAGCCATCTTTCCTGCCTCTTCCTTGTGGTGCCACTAGAGGGCGCCAAACCTCCTTTTGAGAGCAATTACGTGGTTCCCAGGAATCGAACTTCTGACCTTTGGAAGGGCAACCAATGCTCTTAACCACTGAGCTGTCTCTCCAGCTCTTCTTACTGTAGCCAAACGAGGGCACAAGACCTCATGGCAGATGGTTGTGACCCGTTATGTGGTCGCCTGGAATTGAATTCAGGAGGTTGGAAGAGCAGGCAATTCTCTTAACCATTGAGCCATCTCTCTTGCATCTTCCTTCTGTTGCCAGTAGAGGGCACCAAACCTTCTTTTGAGAGCAATTATGTGGTTGCCAGGAATCGAACTTCTGACCTTTGGAAGGGCAGGCAAAGCTCTTAACCACTGAGCTATCTCCCCAGCTCTTCTTTCTGTATCCAAAAGAGGGCACAAGACCTCATTGCAGATGGTTGTGAGCCATTATGTGGTTGCCTGGAATTCAGTTCAGGAGGTTGGAAGAGCAGGCAATGTTCTTAACCACTGAGCCATCTCTCTAACCCGTTTTTCAACTTCTTGAACTAAACCATTTTTACTCAATGTGGTGTGTGGATCATATCTGCATTCCACTAACATGTGGAGTACAGGGGTCTCCATGGACATATTGGCCGTTCGCGTACCTCATAGATGAAGTCTAGATAAATTGTTTGTCTGGCTTTAAATTGGTAAACCTTTTGCTGGTGTTTGTCGTCCTTTGGATGTCTTGGATGTGAGTTCTTCTTAAGGAACATGAACATGCCTGTATTTTCTTCTTCTAACCATCTTTCCTCATTCTGCTTGGTGGTGTCCCTGAAGCATGCAGGCTCATGCTGATAGAGCTGTGAGTCTTTATTATCCTAACAAAATGTGTTGCCTGATTCTGAGACAACAACGTGGGCCCTGGCTGTATGTGTCCACTTGGCCTCATCAACCTCAGCAGGCAATGCTCTTAACCACTGAGCCATCTCTCCTGCCTCTTCCTTCTGTTGCGAGTAGAGGGCACCAAACCTCATTTTGAGAGCAATTATGTGATTTCCAGGAATCGAACTTCTGAACTTTGGAAGAGCAGGCAATGCTCTTAACCACTGAGCCATCTCTCCTGCCTCTCCCATCTGTTGCCAGTAGAGGGCACCAAACCTCATTTTGAGAGCAACTATGTGATTCCCAGGAATCGAACTTCTGACCTTTGGAAGAACAGGCAATGCTCTTAACCACTGAGCCATCTCTCCGACCCGTTTTTCAACTTCTTTTACTAAACCAGGTTTACTCAATGTGGTGTGTGGATCACATCTCCATTTCCCTAACACGTGGAGTACAGGGGTCTCCGTGGACCTATTGGCCGTTCGTGTACCTCATAGAGGAGGTCTAGATAAATTGTTTCTCTGGCTTAAAATTGGTACACCTTTTGCTGGTGTTTGTCGTCCTTTGGATGTCTTGGATGTGAGTTCTTCTTCAGGAACATGAACATGCCTGTATTTTCTTCTTCTAGTCATCTTGCCTTACTCTCCTTGGTGTTGTCTCTGAAGCACGCTGGCTCGTGGTGATAGAGCTGTGAGCCTTTAACATCCTAACGAAAGCTTTTGCCTCATTCAGTCACAACAACGTGGGCCCTGTTCCTTGGCCCTGACTCTGTGTATGTATGTGGTCTCATCAAACTCAGCAGGCAATGCTCTTTACCACAGAGCCATCTCTCTTGCCTCTTCCTTGTGGTGCCACTAGAGGGCGCCAAACCTCCTTTTGAGAGCAATTATTTGGTAGCCAGGAATCGAACTTCTGACCTTCGGAAGGGCAGCCAATGTTCTTAACCACTGACCTATCTCTCCAGCTTTTCTTACTGTAGCCAAAAGAGGGCACAAGACCTCATGGCAGATGGTTGTGAATCATTATGTGGTTGCCTGCAATTGATTTCAGGAGGTTCTAAGAGCAGGCAATGCTCTTAAGCACTGAACCATCTCTCATGCCTCTTCTTTTTTGCCAGTAAAGGGCACCAAATCTACCTTTTGAGAGCAATTATGGGATTGCCAGGAATGGAACTTCTGACCTTTGGAAGGGCAGCCAAAGCTCTTATCCACTGAGCTAACACCCCAGCTCTTATTTTTGTATCCAAAAGAGGGCACAAGACCTCATTGCAGATGGTTGTGAGCCATTATGTGGTTGCCTGGAATTGAATTCAGGAGGTTGGAAGAGGAGGCAATGATCTTAACCACGGAGCCATCTCTCATGCCTCTTCCTTATGTTGCCAGTAGAGGGCACCAAACCTCCTTTTGAGAGCAATTATGTCATTTCCAGGAATCGAACTTCTGACCTTTGGAAGAGCAGGCAATGCTCTTAACCACTGAGCCATCTCTCCAACCCGTTTTTCAACTTCTTTTACTAAACCAGCTTTAGTCAATGTGGTGTGTGGATCACATCTCCATTTCCCTGACGTGTGGAGTACAGGGGTCTGCATGGACCTATTGGCCATTCATGTACCTCATAGAGGAGGTCTAGATAAATTGTTTCTCTGGCTTTAAATAGGTTAACATTTTGCTGGTGTTTGTAGTCCTTTGATTGTCTTGGATATGAGTTCTTCTTCAGGAACATGAACATGCCAGTATTTTCTTCTCCTAGCCATCTTGCCTTACTCTCCTTGGTGTTGTCTCTGAAGCACGCTGGCTCATGGTGATAGAGCTGTGAGTCTTTAACATCCTAACAAGAGCTTTTGCCTCATTCAGTCACAACAACGTGGGCCCTGGCCCTGTGCCCCGACTCTATGTCTGTTCTTGGCCTCATCAAACTCAGCAGGCAAAGCTCTTTACCACAGAGCCATCTTTCCTGCCTCTTCCTTGTGGTGCCACTAGAGGGCGCCAAACCTCCTTTTGAGAGCAATTACGTGGTTCCCAGGAATCGAACTTCTGACCTTTGGAAGGGCAACCAATGCTCTTAACCACTGAGCTGTCTCTCCAGCTCTTCTTACTGTAGCCAAACGAGGGCACAAGACCTCATTGCAGATGGTTGTGAGCCATTATGTGGTTGCCTGGAATTCAGTTCAGGAGGTTGGAAGAGCAGGCAATGTTCTTAACCACTGAGCCATCTCTCCAACCCGTTTTTCAACTTCTTGAACTAAACCAGGTTTACTCAATGTGGTGTGTGGATCATATCTGCATTCCACTAACATGTGGAGTACAGGGGTCTCCATGGACATATTGGCCGTTCGTGTACCTCATAGATGAAGTCTAGAAAAATTGTTTGTCTGGCTTTAAATTGGTAAACCTTTTGCTGGTGTTTGTCGTCTTTTGGATGTCTTGGATGTGAGTTCTTCTTAAGGAACGTGAACATGCCTGTATTTTCTTCTTCTAACCATCTTTCCTCATTCTGCTTGGTGGTGTCCCTGAAGCATGCAGGCTCATGCTGATAGAGCTGTGAGTCTTTATTATCCTAACAAAATGTGTTGCCTGATTCTGAGACAACAACGTGGGCCCTGGCTGTATGTGTCCACTTGGCCTCATCAACCTCAGCAGGCAATGCTCTTAACCACTGAGCCATCTCTCCTGCCTCTTCATTCTGTTGCCAGTAGAGGGCACCAAACCTCATTTTGAGAGCAATTATGTGATTTCCAGGAATCGAACTTCTGAACTTTGGAAGAGCAGGCAATGCTCTTAACCACTGAGCCATCTCTCCTGCCTCTCCCCTCTGTTGCCAGTAGAGGGCACCAAACCTCATTTTGAGAGCAACTATGTGATTCCCAGGAATCCAACTTCTGACCTTTGGAAGAGCAGGCAATGCTCTTAACCACTGAGCCATCTCTCCGACCCGTTTTTCAACTTCTTTTACTAAACCAGGTTTACTCAATGTGGTGTGTGGATCACATCTCCATTTCCCTAACACGTGGAGTACAGGGGTCTCCATGGACCTATTGGCCGTTCGTGTACCTCATAGAGGAGGTCTAGATTAATTGTTTCTCTGGCTTAAAATTGGTACACCTTTTGCTGGTGTTTGTCGTCCTTTGGATGTCTTGGATGTGAGTTCTTCTTCAGGAACATGAACATGCCTGTATTTTCTTCTTCTAGTCATCTTGCCTTACTCTCCTTGGTGTTGTCTCTGAAGCACGCTGGCTCGTGGTGATAGAGCTGTGAGCCTTTAACATCCTAACGAAAGCTTTTGCCTCATTCAGTCACAACAACGTGGGCCCTGTTCCTTGGCCCTGACTCTATGTATGTATGTGGTGTCATCAAACTCAGCAGGCAATGCTCTTTACCACAGAGCCATCTCTCTTGCCTCTTCCTTGTGGTGCCACTAGAGGGCGCCAAACCTCCTTTTGAGAGCAATTATTTGGTAGCCAGGAATCGAACTTCTGACCTTCGGAAGGGCAGCCAATGTTCTTAACCACTGACCTATCTCTCCAGCTTTTCTTACTGTAGCCAAAAGAGGGCACAAGACCTCATGGCAGATGGTTGTGAATCATTATGTGGTTGCCTGCAATTGATTTCAGGAGGTTCTAAGAGCAGGCAATGCTCTTAAGCACTGAACCATCTCTCATGCCTCTTCTTTTTTGCCAGTAAAGGGCACCAAATCTACCTTTTGAGAGCAATTATGGGATTGCCAGGAATGGAACTTCTGACCTTTGGAAGGGCAGCCAAAGCTCTTATCCACTGAGCTAACACCCCAGCTCTTATTTTTGCATCCAAAAGAGGGCACAAGACCTCATTGCAGATGGTTGTGAGCCATTATGTGGTTGCCTGGAATTGAATTCAGGAGGTTGGAAGAGGAGGCAATGATCTTAACCACGGAGCCATCTCTCATGCCTCTTCCTTATGTTGCCAGTAGAGGACACCAAACCTCATTTTGAGAGCAATTATGTCATTTCCAGGAATCGAACTTCTGACCTTTGGAAGAGCAGGCAATGCTCTTAACCACTGAGCCATCTCTCCAACCCGTTTTTCAACTTCTTTTACTAAACCAGCTTTAGTCAATGTGGTGTGTGGATCACATCTCCATTTCCCTGACGTTTGGAGTACAGGGGTCTGCATGGACCTATTGGCCATTCATGTACCTCATAGAGGAGGTCTAGATAAATTGTTTCTCTGGCTTTAAATAGGTTAACATTTTGCTGGTGTTTGTAGTCCTTTGATTGTCTTGGATATGAGTTCTTCTTCAGGAACATGAACATGCCAGTATTTTCTTCTCCTAGCCATCTTGCCTTACTCTCCTTGGTGTTGTCTCTGAAGCACGCTGGCTCATGGTGATAGAGCTGTGAGTCTTTAACATCCTAACAAGAGCTTTTGCCTCATTCAGTCACAACAACGTGGGCCCTGGCCCTGTGCCCCGACTCTATGTCTGTTCTTGGCCTCATCAAACTCAGCAGGCAAAGCTCTTTACCACAGAGCCATCTTTCCTGCCTCTTCCTTGTGGTGCCACTAGAGGGCGCCAAACCTCCTTTTGAGAGCAATTACGTGGTTCCCAGGAATCGAACTTCTGACCTTTGGAAGGGCAACCAATGCTCTTAAAAACTGAGCTGTCTCTCCAGCTCTTCTTACTGTAGCCAAACGAGGGCACAAGACCTCATTGCAGATGGTTGTGAGCCATTATGTGGTTGCCTGGAATTCAGTTCAGGAGGTTGGAAGAGCAGGCAATGTTCTTAACCACTGAGCCATCTCTCCAACCCGTTTTTCAACTTCTTGAACTAAACCAGGTTTACTAAATGTGGTGTGTGGATCATATCTGCATTCCACTAACATGTGGAGTACAGGGGTCTCCATGGACATATTGGCCGTTCGTGTACCTCATAGATGAAGTCTAGAAAAATTGTTTGTCTGGCTTTAAATTGGTAAACCTTTTGCTGGTGTTTGTCGTCCTTTGGATGTCTTGGATGTGAGTTCTTCTTAAGGAACATGAACATGCCTGTATTTTCTTCTTCTAACCATCTTTCCTCATTCTGCTTGGTGGTGTCCCTGAACCATGCAGGCTCATGCGGATAGAGCTGTGAGTCTTTATTATCCTAACAAAATGTGTTGCCTGATTCTGAGACAACAACGTGGGCCCTGGCTGTATGTGTCCACTTGGCCTCATCAACCTCAGCAGGCAATGCTCTTAACCACTGAGCCATCTCTCCTGCCTCTTCATTCTGTTGCCAGTAGAGGGCACCAAACCTCATTTTGAGAGCAATTATGTGATTTCCAGGAATCGAACTTCTGAACTGTGGAAGAGCAGGCAATGCTCTTAACCACTGAGCCATCTCTCCTGCCTCTCCACTCTGTTGCCAGTAGAGGGCACCAAACCTCATTTTGAGAGCAACTATGTGATTCCCAGGAATCCAACTTCTGACCTTTGGAAGAGCAGGCAATGCTCTTAACCACTGAGCCATCTCTCCGACCCGTTTTTCAACTTCTTTTACTAAACCAGGTTTACTCAATGTGGTGTGTGGATCACATCTCCATTTCCCTAACACGTGGAGTACAGGGGTCTCCGTGGACCTATTGGCCGTTCGTGTACCTCATAGAGGAGGTCTAGATTAATTGTTTCTCTGGCTTAAAATTGGTACACATTTTGCTGGTGTTTGTCGTCCTTTGGATGTCTTGGATGTGAGTTCTTCTTCAGGAACATGAACATGCCTGTATTTTCTTCTTCTAGTCATCTTGCCTTACTCTCCTTGGTGTTGTCTCTGAAGCACGCTGGCTCGTGGTGATAGAGCTGTGAGCCTTTAACATCCTAACAAAAGCTTTTGCCTCATTCAGTCACAACAACGCGGGCCCTGGCCCTTGGCCCTGACTCTATGTCTGTATGTGGTCTCATCAAACTCAGCAGGCAATGCTCTTTACCACAGAGCCATCTCTCTTGCCTCTTCCTTGTGGTGCCACTAGAGGGCGCCAAACCTCCTTTTGAGAGCAATTATTTGGTAGCCAGGAATCGAACTTCTGACCTTCGGAAGGGCAGCCAATGTTCTTAACCACTGACCTATCTCTCCAGCTTTTCTTACTGTAGCCAAAAGAGGGCACAAGACCTCATGGCAGATGGTTGTGAATCATTATGTGGTTGCCTGCAATTGATTTCAGGAGGTTCTAAGAGCAGGCAATGCTCTTAAGCACTGAACCATCTCTCATGCCTCTTCTTTTTTGCCAGTAAAGGGCACCAAATCTACCTTTTGAGCGCAATTATGGGATTGCCAGGAATGGAACTTCTGACGTTTGGAAGGGCAGCCAAAGCTCTTATCCACTGAGCTAACACCCCAGCTCTTATTTTTGTATCCAAAAGAGGGCACAAGACCTCATTGCAGATGGTTGTGAGCCATTATGTGGTTGCCTGGAATTGAATTCAGGAGGTTGGAAGAGGAGGCAATGATCTTAACCACGGAGCCATCTCTCATGCCTCTTCCTTATGTTGCCAGTAGAGGGCACCAAACCTCCTTTTGAGAGCAATTATGTCATTTCCAGGAATCGAACTTCTGACCTTTGGAAGAGCAGGCAATGCTCTTAACCACTGAGCCATCTCTCCAACCCGTTTTTCAACTTCTTTTACTAAACCAGCTTTAGTCAATGTGGTGTGTGGATCACATCTCCATTTCCCTGACGTGTGGAGTACAGGGGTCTGCATGGACCTATTGGCCATTCATGTACCTCATAGAGGAGGTCTAGATAAATTGTTTCTCTGGCTTTAAATAGGTTAACATTTTGCTGGTGTTTGTAGTCCTTTGATTGTCTTGGATATGAGTTCTTCTTCAGGCACATGAACATACCAGTATTTTCTTCTCCTAGCCATCTTGCCTTACTCTCCTTGGTGTTGTCTCTGAAGCACGCTGGCTCATGGTGATAGAGCTGTGAGTCTTTAACATCCTAACAAGAGCTTTTGCCTCATTCAGTCACAACAACGTGGGCCCAGGCCCTGTGCCCCGACTCTATGTCTGTTCTTGGCCTCATCAAACTCAGCAGGCAAAGCTCTCTACCACAGAGCCATCTTTCATGCCTCTTCCTTGTGGTGCCACTAGAGGGCGCCAAACCTCCTTTTGAGAGCAATTACGTGGTTCCCAGGAATCGAACTTCTGACCTTTGGAAGGGCAACCAATGCTCTTAACCACTGAGCTGTCTCTCCAGCTCTTCTTACTGTAGCCAAACGAGGGCACAAGACCTCATGGCAGATGGTTGTGACCCGTTATGTGGTCGCCTGGAATTGAATTCAGGAGGTTGGAAGAGGAGGCAATTCTCTTAACCATTGAGCCATCTCTCTTGCATCTTCCTTCTGTTGCCAGTAGAGGGCACCAAACCTCCTTTTGAGAGCAATTATGTGGTTGCCAGGAATCGAACTTCTGACCTTTGGAAGGGCAGGCAAAGCTCTTAACCACTGAGCTATCTCCCCAGCTCTTCTTTCTGTATCCAAAAGAGGGCACAAGACCTCATTGCAGATGGTTGTGAGCCATTATGTGGTTGCCTGGAATTCAGTTCAGGAGGTTGGAAGAGCAGGCAATGTTCTTAACCACTGAGCCATCTCTCCAACCCGTTTTTCAACTTCTTGAACTAAACCAGGTTTACTAAATGTGGTGTGTGGATCATATCTGCATTCCACTAACATGTGGAGTACAGGGGTCTCCATGGACATATTGGCCGTTCGCGTACCTCATAGATGAAGTCTAGATAAATTGTTTGTCTGGCTTTAAATTGGTAAACCTTTTGCTGGTGTTTGTCGTCCTTTGGATGTCTTGGATGTGAGTTCTTCTTAAGGAACATGAACATGCCTGTATTTTCTTCTTCTAACCATCTTTCCTCATTCTGCTTGGTGGTGTCCCTGAAGCATGCAGGCTCATGCTGATAGAGCTGTGAGTCTTTATTATCCTAACAAAATGTGTTGCCTGATTCTGAGACAACAACGTGGGCCCTGGCTGTATGTGTCCACTTGTCCTCATCAACCTCAGCAAGCAATGCTCTTAACCACTGAGACATCTCTCCTGCCTCTTCCTTCTGTTGCCAGTAGAGGGCACCAAACCTCATTTTGAGAGCAATTATGTGATTTCCAGGAATCGAACTTCTGAACTTTGGAAGAGCAGGAAATGCTCTTAACCACTGAGCCATCTCTCCTGCCTCTCCCCTCTGTTGCCAGTAGAGGGCACCAAACCTCATTTTGAGAGCAACTATGTGATTCCCAGGAATCGAACTTCTGAACTTTGGAAGAGCAGGCAATGCTCTTAACCACTGAGCCATCTCTCCTGCCTCTCCCCTCTGTTGCCAGTAGAGGGCACCAAACCTCATTTTGAGAGCAACTATGTGATTCCCAGGAATCGAACTTCTGAACTTTGGAAGAGCAGGCAATGCTCTTAACCACTGAGCCATCTCTCCGACCCGTTTTTGAACTTCTTTTACTAAACCATGTTTACTCAATGTGGTTTGTGGATCACATCTCCATTTCCCTAACATGTGGAGTACAGGGGTCTCCGTGGACCTATTGGCCATTCGTGTACCTCATAGAGGAGGTCTAGATAAATTGTTTCTCTGGCTTAAAATTGGTACACCTTTTGCTGGTGTTTGTCGTCCTTTGGATGTCTTGGATGTGAGTTCTTCTTCAGGAACATGAACATGCCTGTATTTTCTTCTTCTAGTCATCTTGCCGTACTCTCCTTGGTGTTGTCTCTGAAGCACGCTGGCTCGTGGTGATAGAGCTGTGAGCCTTTAACATCCTAACAAAAGCTTTTGCCTCATTCAGTCACAACAACGCGGGCCCTGGCCCTTGGCCCTGACTCTATGTCTGTATGTGGTCTCATCAAACTCAGCAGGCAATGCTCTTTACCACAGAGCCATCTCTCTTGCCTCTTCCTTGTGGTGCCACTAGAGGGCGCCAAACCTCCTTTTGAGAGCAATTATTTGGTAGCCAGGAATCGAACTTCTGACCTTCGGAAGGGCAGCCAATGTTCTTAACCACTGACCTATCTCTCCAGCTTTTCTTACTGTAGCCAAAAGAGGGCACAAGACCTCATGGCAGATGGTTGTGAATCATTATGTGGTTGCCTGCAATTGATTTCAGGAGGTTCTAAGCGTAGGCAATGCTCTTAAGCACTGAACCATCTCTCATGCCTCTTCTTTTTTGCCAGTAAAGGGCACCAAATCTACCTTTTGAGAGCAATTATGGGATTGCCAGGAATGGAACTTCTGACCTTTGGAAGGGCAGCCAAAGCTCTTATCCACTGAGCTAACACCCCAGCTCTTATTTTTGTATCCAAAAGAGGGCACAAGACCTCATTGCAGATGGTTGTGAGCCATTATGTGGTTGCCTGGAATTGAATTCAGGAGGTTGGAAGAGGAGGCAATGATCTTAACCACGGAGCCATCTCTCATGCCTCTTCCTTATGTTGCCAGTAGAGGGCACCAAACCTCCTTTTGAGAGCAATTATGTGATTTCCAGGAATCCAACTTCTGACCTTTGGAAGAGCAGGCAATGCTCTTAACCACTGAGCCATCTCTCCAACCCGTTTTTCAACTTCTTTTACTAAACCAGCTTTAGTCAATGTGGTGTGTGGATCACATCTCCATTTCCCTGACGTGTGGAGTACAGGGGTCTGCATGGACCTATTGGCCATTCATGTACCTCATAGAGGAGGTCTAGATAAATTGTTTCTCTGGCTTTAAATAGGTTAACATTTTGCTGGTGTTTGTAGTCCTTTGATTGTCTTGGATATGAGTTCTTCTTCAGGCACATGAACATGCCAGTATTTTCTTCTCCTAGCCATCTTGCCTTACTCTCCTTGGTGTTGTCTCTGAAGCACGCTGGCTCATGGTGATAGAGCTGTGAGTCTTTAACATCCTAACAAGAGCTTTTGCCTCATTCAGTCACAACAACGTGGGCCCTGGCCCTGTGCCCCGACTCTATGTCTGTTCTTGGCCTCATCAAACTCAGCAGGCAAAGCTCTTTACCACAGAGCCATCTTTCCTGCCTCTTCCTTGTGGTGCCATTAGAGGGCGCCAAACCTCCTTTTGAGAGCAATTACGTGGTTCCCAGGAATCGAACTTCTGACCTTTGGAAGGGCAACCAATGCTCTTAACCACTGAGCTGTCTCTCCAGCTCTTCTTACTGTAGCCAAACGAGGGCACAAGACCTCATTGCAGATGGTTGTGAGCCATTATGTGGTTGCCTGGAATTCAGTTCAGGAGGTTGGAAGAGCAGGCAATGTTCTTAACCACTGAGCCATCTCTCCAACCCGTTTTTCAACTTCTTGAACTAAACCAGGTTTACTCAATGTGGTGTGTGGATCATATCTGCATTCCACTAACATGTGGAGTACAGGGGTCTCCATGGACATATTGGCCGTTCGTGTACCTCATAGATGAAGTCTAGAAAAATTGTTTGTCTGGCTTTAAATTGGTAAACCTTTTGCTGGTGTTTGTCGTCTTTTGGATGTCTTGGATGTGAGTTCTTCTTAAGGAACGTGAACATGCCTGTATTTTCTTCTTCTAACCATCTTTCCTCATTCTGCTTGGTGGTGTCCCTGAAGCATGCAGGCTCATGCTGATAGAGCTGTGAGTCTTTATTATCCTAACAAAATGTGTTGCCTGATTCTGAGACAACAACGTGGGCCCTGGCTGTATGTGTCCACTTGGCCTCATCAACCTCAGCAGGCAATGCTCTTAACCACTGAGCCATCTCTCCTGCCTCTTCATTCTGTTGCCAGTAGAGGGCACCAAACCTCATTTTGAGAGCAATTATGTGATTTCCAGGAATCGAACTTCTGAACTGTGGAAGAGCAGGCAATGCTCTTAACCACTGAGCCATCTCTCCTGCCTCTCCCCTCTGTTGCCAGTAGAGGGCACCAAACCTCATTTTGAGAGCAACTATGTGATTCCCAGGAATCCAACTTCTGACCTTTGGAAGAGCAGGCAATGCTCTTAACCACTGAGCCATCTCTCCAACCCGTTTTTCAACTTCTTTTACTAAACCAGCTTTAGTCAATGTGGTGTGTGGATCACATCTCCATTTCCCTGACGTGTGGAGTACAGGGGTCTGCATGCACCTATTGGCCATTCATGTACCTCATAGAGGAGGTCTAGATAAATTGTTTCTCTGGCTTTAAATAGGTTAACATTTTGCTGGTGTTTGTAGTCCTTTGATTGTCTTGGATATGAGTTCTTCTTCAGGCACATGAACATGCCAGTATTTTCTTCTCCTAGCCATCTTGCCTTACTCTCCTTGGTGTTGTCTCTGAAGCACGCTGGCTCATGGTGATAGAGCTGTGAGTCTTTAACATCCTAACAAGAGCTTTTGCCTCATTCAGTCACAACAACGTGGGCCCTGGCCCTGTGCCCCGACTCTATGTCTGTTCTTGGCCTCATCAAACTCAGCAGGCAAAGCTCTTTACCACAGAGCCATCTTTCCTGCCTCTTCCTTGTGGTGCCACTAGAGGGCGCCAAACCTCCTTTTGAGAGCAATTACGTGGTTCCCAGGAATCGAACTTCTGACCTTTGGAAGGGCAACCAATGCTCTTAACCACTGAGCTGTCTCTCCAGCTCTTCTTACTGTAGCCAAACGAGGGCACAAGACCTCATGGCAGATGGTTGTGACCCGTTATGTGGTCGCCTGGAATTGAATTCAGGAGGTTGGAAGAGCAGGCAATTCTCTTAACCATTGAGCCATCTCTCTTGCATCTTCCTTCTGTTGCCAGTAGAGGGCACCAAACCTCCTTTTGAGAGCAATTATGTGGTTGCCAGGAATCGAACTTCTGACCTTTGGAAGGGCAGGCAAAGCTCTTAACCACTGAGCTATCTCCCCAGCTCTTCTTTCTGTATCCAAAAGAGGGCACAAGACCTCATTGCAGATGGTTGTGAGCCATTATGTGGTTGCCTGGAATTCAGTTCAGGAGGTTGGAAGAGCAGGCAATGTTCTTAACCACTGAGCCATCTCTCTAACCCGTTTTTCAACTTCTTGAACTAAACCATTTTTACTCAATGTGGTGTGTGGATCATATCTGCATTCCACTAACATGTGGAGTACAGGGGTCTCCATGGACATATTGGCCGTTCGCGTACCTCATAGATGAAGTCTAGATAAATTGTTTGTCTGGCTTTAAATTGGTAAACCTTTTGCTGGTGTTTGTCGTCCTTTGGATGTCTTGGATGTGAGTTCTTCTTAAGGAACATGAACATGCCTGTATTTTCTTCTTCTAACCATCTTTCCTCATTCTGCTTGGTGGTGTCCCTGAAGCATGCAGGCTCATGCTGATAGAGCTGTGAGTCTTTATTATCCTAACAAAATGTGTTGCCTGATTCTGAGACAACAACGTGGGCCCTGGCTGTATGTGTCCACTTGGCCTCATCAACCTCAGCAGGCAATGCTCTTAACCACTGAGCCATCTCTCCTGCCTCTTCCTTCTGTTGCGAGTAGAGGGCACCAAACCTCATTTTGAGAGCAATTATGTGATTTCCAGGAATCGAACTTCTGAACTTTGGAAGAGCAGGCAATGCTCTTAACCACTGAGCCATCTCTCCTGCCTCTCCCATCTGTTGCCAGTAGAGGGCACCAAACCTCATTTTGAGAGCAACTATGTGATTCCCAGGAATCGAACTTCTGACCTTTGGAAGAACAGGCAATGCTCTTAACCACTGAGCCATCTCTCCGACCCGTTTTTCAACTTCTTTTACTAAACCAGGTTTACTCAATGTGGTGTGTGGATCACATCTCCATTTCCCTAACACGTGGAGTACAGGGGTCTCCGTGGACCTATTGGCCGTTCGTGTACCTCATAGAGGAGGTCTAGATAAATTGTTTCTCTGGCTTAAAATTGGTACACCTTTTGCTGGTGTTTGTCGTCCTTTGGATGTCTTGGATGTGAGTTCTTCTTCAGGAACATGAACATGCCTGTATTTTCTTCTTCTAGTCATCTTGCCTTACTCTCCTTGGTGTTGTCTCTGAAGCACGCTGGCTCGTGGTGATAGAGCTGTGAGCCTTTAACATCCTAACGAAAGCTTTTGCCTCATTCAGTCACAACAACGTGGGCCCTGTTCCTTGGCCCTGACTCTATGTATGTATGTGGTCTCATCAAACTCAGCAGGCAATGCTCTTTACCACAGAGCCATCTCTCTTGCCTCTTCCTTGTGGTGCCACTAGAGGGCGCCAAACCTCCTTTTGAGAGCAATTATTTGGTAGCCAGGAATCGAACTTCTGACCTTCGGAAGGGCAGCCAATGTTCTTAACCACTGACCTATCTCTCCAGCTTTTCTTACTGTAGCCAAAAGAGGGCACAAGACCTCATGGCAGATGGTTGTCAATCATTATGTGGTTGCCTGCAATTGATTTCAGGAGGTTCTAAGAGCAGGCAATGCTCTTAAGCACTGAACCATCTCTCATGCCTCTTCTTTTTTGCCAGTAAAGGGCACCAAATCTACCTTTTGAGAGCAATTATGGGATTGCCAGGAATGGAACTTCTGACCTTTGGAAGGGCAGCCAAAGCTCTTATCCACTGAGCTAACACCCCAGCTCTTATTTTTGTATCCAAAAGAGGGCACAAGACCTCATTGCAGATGGTTGTGAGCCATTATGTGGTTGCCTGGAATTGAATTCAGGAGGTTGGAAGAGGAGGCAATGATCTTAACCACGGAGCCATCTCTCATGCCTCTTCCTTATGTTGCCAGTAGAGGGCACCAAACCTCCTTTTGAGAGCAATTATGTCATTTCCAGGAATCGAACTTCTGACCTTTGGAAGAGCAGGCAATGCTCTTAACCACTGAGCCATCTCTCCAACCCGTTTTTCAACTTCTTTTACTAAACCAGCTTTAGTCAATGTGGTGTGTGGATCACATCTCCATTTCCCTGACGTGTGGAGTACAGGGGTCTGCATGGACCTATTGGCCATTCATGTACCTCATAGAGGAGGTCTAGATAAATTGTTTCTCTGGCTTTAAATAGGTTAACATTTTGCTGGTGTTTGTAGTCCTTTGATTGTCTTGGATATGAGTTCTTCTTCAGGAACATGAACATGCCAGTATTTTCTTCTCCTAGCCATCTTGCCTTACTCTCCTTGGTGTTGTCTCTGAAGCACGCTGGCTCATGGTGATAGAGCTGTGAGTCTTTAACATCCTAACAAGAGCTTTTGCCTCATTCAGTCACAACAACGTGGGCCCTGGCCCTGTGCCCCGACTCTATGTCTGTTCTTGGCCTCATCAAACTCAGCAGGCAAAGCTCTTTACCACAGAGCCATCTTTCCTGCCTCTTCCTTGTGGTGCCACTAGAGGGCGCCAAACCTCCTTTTGAGAGCAATTACGTGGTTCCCAGGAATCGAACTTCTGACCTTTGGAAGGGCAACCAATGCTCTTAACCACTGAGCTGTCTCTCCAGCTCTTCTTACTGTAGCCAAACGAGGGCACAAGACCTCATTGCAGATGGTTGTGAGCCATTATGTGGTTGCCTGGAATTCAGTTCAGGAGGTTGGAAGAGCAGGCAATGTTCTTAACCACTGAGCCATCTCTCCAACCCGTTTTTCAACTTCTTTTACTAAACCAGCTTTAGTCAATGTGGTGTGTGGATCACATCTCCATTTCCCTGACGTGTGGAGTACAGGGGTCTGCATGGACCTATTGGCCGTTCGTGTACCTCATAGAGGAGGTCTAGATAAATTGTTTCTCTGGCTTTAAATAGGTTAACATTTTGCTGGTGTTTGTAGTCCTTTGATTGTCTTGGATATGAGTTCTTCTTCAGGCACATGAACATGCCAGTATTTTCTTCTCCTAGCCATCTTGCCTTACTCTCCTTGGTGTTGTCTCTGAAGCACGCTGGCTCATGGTGATAGAGCTGTGAGTCTTTAACATCCTAACAAGAGCTTTTGCCTCATTCAGTCACAACAACGTGGGCCCTGGCCCTGTGCCCCGACTCTATGTCTGTTCTTGGCCTCATCAAACTCAGCAGGCAAAGCTCTTTACCACAGAGCCATCTTTCCTGCCTCTTCCTTGTGGTGCCACTAGAGGGCGCCAAACCTCCTTTTGAGAGCAATTACGTGGTTCCCAGGAATCGAACTTCTGACCTTTGGAAGGGCAACCAATGCTCTTAACCACTGAGCTGTCTCTCCAGCTCTTCTTACTGTAGCCAAACGAGGGCACAAGACCTCATTGCAGATGGTTGTGAGCCATTATGTGGTTGCCTGGAATTCAGTTCAGGAGGTTGGAAGAGCAGGCAATGTTCTTAACCACTGAGCCATCTCTCCAACCCGTTTTTCAACTTCTTGAACTAAACCAGGTTTACTCAATGTGGTGTGTGGATCATATCTGCATTCCACTAACATGTGGAGTACAGGGGTCTCCATGGACATATTGGCCGTTCGTGTACCTCATAGATGAAGTCTAGAAAAATTGTTTGTCTGGCTTTAAATTGGTAAACCTTTTGCTGGTGTTTGTCGTCCTTTGGATGTCTTGGATGTGAGTTCTTCTTAAGGAACATGAACATGCCTGTATTTTCTTCTTCTAACCATCTTTCCTCATTCTGCTTGGTGGTGTCCCTGAAGCATGCAGGCTCATGCGGATAGAGCTGTGAGTCTTTATTATCCTAACAAAATGTGTTGCCTGATTCTGAGACAACAACGTGGGCCCTGGCTGTATGTGTCCACTTGGCCTCATCAACCTCAGCAGGCAATGCTCTTAACCACTGAGCCATCTCTCCTGCCTCTTCATTCTGTTGCCAGTAGAGGGCACCAAACCTCATTTTGAGAGCAATTATGTGATTTCCAGGAATCGAACTTCTGAACTGTGGAAGAGCAGGCAATGCTCTTAACCACTGAGCCATCTCTCCTGCCTCTCCCCTCTGTTGCCAGTAGAGGGCACCAAACCTCATTTTGAGAGCAACTATGTGATTCCCAGGAATCCAACTTCTGACCTTTGGAAGAGCAGGCAATGCTCTTAACCACTGAGCCATCTCTCCGACCCGTTTTTCAACTTCTTTTACTAAACCAGGTTTACTCAATGTGGTGTGTGGATCACATCTCCATTTCCCTAACACGTGGAGTACAGGGGTCTCCGTGGACCTATTGGCCATTCGTGTACCTCATAGAGGAGGTCTAGATTAATTGTTTCTCTGGCTTAAAATTGGTACACCTTTTGCTGGTGTTTGTCGTCCTTTGGATGTCTTGGATGTGAGTTCTTCTTCAGGAACATGAACATGCCTGTATTTTCTTCTTCTAGTCATCTTGCCTTACTCTCCTTGGTGTTGTCTCTGAAGCACGCTGGCTCGTGGTGATAGAGCTGTGAGCCTTTAACATCCTAACGAAAGCTTTTGCCTCATTCAGTCACAACAACGTGGGCCCTGTTCCTTGGCCCTGACTCTATGTATGTATGTGGTGTCATCAAACTCAGCAGGCAATGCTCTTTACCACAGAGCCATCTCTCTTGCCTCTTCCTTGTGGTGCCACTAGAGGGCGCCAAACCTCCTTTTGAGAGCAATTATTTGGTAGCCAGGAATCGAACTTCTGACCTTCGGAAGGGCAGCCAATGTTCTTAACCACTGACCTATCTCTCCAGCTTTTCTTACTGTAGCCAAAAGAGGGCACAAGACCTCATGGCAGATGGTTGTGAATCATTATGTGGTTGCCTGCAATTGATTTCAGGAGGTTCTAAGAGCAGGCAATGCTCTTAAGCACTGAACCATCTCTCATGCCTCTTCTTTTTTGCCAGTAAAGGGCACCAAATCTACCTTTTGAGAGCAATTATGGGATTGCCAGGAATGGACCTTCTGACCTTTGGAAGGGCAGCCAAAGCTCTTATCCACTGAGCTAACACCCCAGCTCTTATTTTTGTATCCAAAAGAGGGCACAAGACCTCATTGCAGATGGTTGTGAGCCATTATGAGGTTGCCTGGAATTGAATTCAGGAGGTTGGAAGAGGAGGCAATGATCTTAACCACGGAGCCATCTCTCATGCCTCTTCCTTATGTTGCCAGTAGAGGGCACCAAACCTCCTTTTGAGAGCAATTATGTCATTTCCAGGAATCGAACTTCTGACCTTTGGAAGAGCAGGCAATGCTCTTAACCACTGAGCCATCTCTCCAACCCGTTTTTCAACTTCTTTTACTAAACCAGCTTTAGTCAATGTGGTGTGTGGATCACATCTCCATTTCCCTGACGTGTGGAGTACAGGGGTCTGCATGGACCTATTGGCCATTCATGTACCTCATAGAGGAGGTCTAGATAAATTGTTTCTCTGGCTTTAAATAGGTTAACATTTTGCTGGTGTTTGTAGTCCTTTGATTGTCTTGGATATGAGTTCTTCTTCAGGCACATGAACATGCCAGTATTTTCTTCTCCTAGCCATCTTGCCTTACTCTCCTTGGTGTTGTCTCTGAAGCACGCTGGCTCATGGTGATAGAGCTGTGAGTCTTTAACATCCTAACAAGAGCTTTTGCCTCATTCAGTCACAACAACGTGGGCCCAGGCCCTGTGCCCCGACTCTATGTCTGTTCTTGGCCTCATCAAACTCAGCAGGCAAAGCTCTTTACCACAGAGCCATCTTTCCTGCCTCTTCCTTGTGGTGCCACTAGAGGGCGCCAAACCTCCTTTTGAGAGCAATTACGTGGTTCCCAGGAATCGAACTTCTGACCTTTGGAAGGGCAACCAATGCTCTTAACCACTGAGCTGTCTCTCCAGCTCTTCTTACTGTAGCCAAACGAGGGCACAAGACCTCATGGCAGATGGTTGTGACCCGTTATGTGGTCGCCTGGAATTGAATTCAGGAGTTTGGAAGAGCAGGCAATTCTCTTAACCATTGAGCCATCTCTCTTGCATCTTCCTTCTGTTGCCAGTAGAGGGCACCAAACCTCCTTTTGAGAGCAATTATGTGGTTGACAGGAATCGAACTTCTGACCTTTGGAAGGGCAGGCAAAGCTCTTAACCACTGAGCTATCTCCCCAGCTCTTCTTTCTGTATCCAAAAGAGGGCACAAGACCTCATTGCAGATGGTTGTGAGCCATTATGTGGTTGCCTGGAATTCAGTTCAGGAGGTTGGAAGAGCAGGCAATGTTCTTAACCACTCAGCCATCTCTCCAACCCATTTTTCAACTTCTTGAACTAAACCAGGTTTACTCAATGTGGTGTGTGGATCATATCTGCATTCCACTAACATGTGGAGTACAGGGTTCTCCATGGGCATATTGGCCGTTCACGTACCTCATAGATGAAGTCTAGAAAAATTGTTTGTCTGGCTTTAAATTGGTAAACCTTTTGCTGGTGTTTGTCGTCCTTTGGATGTCTTGGATGTGAGTTCTTCTTAAGGAACATGAACATGCCTGTATTTTCTTCTTCTAACCATCTTTCCTCATTCTGCTTGGTGGTGTCCCTGAAGCATGCAGGCTCATGCTGATAGAGCTGTGAGTCTTTATTATCCTAACAAAATGTGTTGCCTGATTCTGAGACAACAACGTGGGCCCTGGCTGTATGTGTCCACTGGGCCTCATCAACCTCAGCAGGCAATGCTCTTAACCACTGAGCCATCTCTCCTGCCTCTTCCTTCTGTTGCCAGTAGAGGGCACCAAACCTCATTTTGAGAGCAACTATGTGATTCCCAGGAATCGAACTTCTGACCTTTGGAAGAGCAGGCAATGCTCTTAACCACTGAGCCATCTCTCCGACTCGTTTTTCAACTTCTTTTACTAAACCAGGTTTACTCAATGTGGTGTGTGGATCACATCTCCATTTCCCTAACACGTGGAGTACAGGGGTCTCCGTGGACCTATTGGCCGTTCGTGTACCTCATAGAGGAGGTCTAGATTAATTGTTTCTCTGGCTTAAAATTGGTACACATTTTGCTGGTGTTTGTCGTCCTTTGGATGTCTTGGATGTGAGTTCTTCTTCAGGAACATGAACATGCCTGTATTTTCTTCTTCTAGTCATCTTGCCTTACTCTCCTTGGTGTTGTCTCTGAAGCACGCTGGCTCGTGGTGATAGAGCTGTGAGCCTTTAACATCCTAACAAAAGCTTTTGCCTCATTCAGTCACAACAACGCGGGCCCTGGCCCTTGGCCCTGACTCTATGTTTGTATGTGGTCTCATCAAACTCAGCAGGCAATGCTCTTTACCACAGAGCCATCTCTCTTGCCTCTTCCTTGTGGTGCCACTAGAGGGCGCCAAACCTCCTTTTGAGAGCAATTATTTGGTAGCCAGGAATCGAACTTCTGACCTTCGGAAGGGCAGCCAATGTTCTTAACCACTGACCTATCTCTCCAGCTTTTCTTACTGTAGCCAAAAGAGGGCACAAGACCTCATGGCAGATGGTTGTGAATCATTATGTGGTTGCCTGCAATTGATTTCAGGAGGTTCTAAGAGCAGGCAATGCTCTTAAGCACTGAACCATCTCTCATGCCTCTTCTTTTTTGCCAGTAAAGGGCACCAAATCTACCTTTTGAGAGCAATTATGGGATTGCCAGGAATGGAACTTCTGACCTTTGGAAGGGCAGCCAAAGCTCTTATCCACTGAGCTAACACCCCAGCTCTTATTTTTGTATCCAAAAGAGGGCACAAGACCTCATTGCAGATGGTTGTGAGCCATTATGTGGTTGCCTGGAATTGAATTCAGGAGGTTGGAAGAGGAGGCAATGATCTTAACCACGGAGCCATCTCTCATGCCTCTTCCTTATGTTGCCAGTAGAGGGCACCAAACCTCCTTTTGAGAGCAATTATGTCATTTCCAGGAATCGAACTTCTGACCTTTGGAAGAGCAGGCAATGCTCTTAACCACTGAGCCATCTCTCCAACCCGTTTTTCAACTTCTTTTACTAAACCAGCTTTAGTCAATGTGGTGTGTGGATCACATCTCCATTTCCCTGACGTGTGGAGTACAGGGGTCTGCATGGACCTATTGGCCATTCATGTACCTCATAGAGGAGGTCTAGATAAATTGTTTCTCTGGCTTTAAATAGGTTAACATTTTGCTGGTGTTTGTAGTCCTTTGATTGTCTTGGATATGAGTTCTTCTTCAGGCACATGAACATGCCAGTATTTTCTTCTCCTAGCCATCTTGCCTTACTCTCCTTGGTGTTGTCTCTGAAGCACGCTGGCTCATGGTGATAGAGCTGTGAGTCTTTAACATCCTAACAAGAGCTTTTGCCTCATTCAGTCACAACAACGTGGGCCCTGGCCCTGTGCCCCGACTCTATGTCTGTTCTTGGCCTCATCAAACTCAGCAGGCAAAGCTCTTTACCACAGAGCCATCTTTCCTGCCTCTTCCTTGTGGTGCCACTAGAGGGCGCCAAACCTCCTTTTGAGAGCAATTACGTGGTTCCCAGGAATCGAACTTCTGACCTTTGGAAGGGCAACCAATGCTCTTAACCACTGAGCTGTCTCTCCAGCTCTTCTTACTGTAGCCAAACGAGGGCACAAGACCTCATTGCAGATGGTTGTGAGCCATTATGTGGTTGCCTGGAATTCAGTTCAGGAGGTTGGAAGAGCAGGCAATGTTCTTAACCACTGAGCCATCTCTCCAACCCGTTTTTCAACTTCTTGAACTAAACCAGGTTTACTCAATGTGGTGTGTGGATCATATCTGCATTCCACTAACATGTGGAGTACAGGGGTCTCCATGGACATATTGGCCGTTCGTGTACCTCATAGATGAAGTCTAGAAAAATTGTTTGTCTGGCTTTAAATTGGTAAACCTTTTGCTGGTGTTTGTCGTCCTTTGGATGTCTTGGATGTGAGTTCTTCTTAAGGAACATGAACATGCCTGTATTTTCTTCTTCTAACCATCTTTCCTCATTCTGCTTGGTGGTGTCCCTGAAGCATGCAGGCTCATGCGGATAGAGCTGTGAGTCTTTATTATCCTAACAAAATGTGTTGCCTGATTCTGAGACAACAACGTGGGCCCTGGCTGTATGTGTCCACTTGGCCTCATCAACCTCAGCAGGCAATGCTCTTAACCACTGAGCCATCTCTCCTGCCTCTTCATTCTGTTGCCAGTAGAGGGCACCAAACCTCATTTTGAGAGCAATTATGTGATTTCCAGGAATCGAACTTCTGAACTGTGGAAGAGCAGGCAATGCTCTTAACCACTGAGCCATCTCTCCTGCCTCTCCCCTCTGTTGCCAGTAGAGGGCACCAAACCTCATTTTGAGAGCAACTATGTGATTCCCAGGAATCCAACTTCTGACCTTTGGAAGAGCAGGCAATGCTCTTAACCACTGAGCCATCTCTCCGACCCGTTTTTCAACTTCTTTTACTAAACCAGGTTTACTCAATGTGGTGTGTGGATCACATCTCCATTTCCCTAACACGTGGAGTACAGGGGTCTCCGTGGACCTATTGGCCATTCGTGTACCTCATAGAGGAGGTCTAGATTAATTGTTTCTCTGGCTTAAAATTGGTACACCTTTTGCTGGTGTTTGTCGTCCTTTGGATGTCTTGGATGTGAGTTCTTCTTCAGGAACATGAACATGCCTGTATTTTCTTCTTCTAGTCATCTTGCCTTACTCTCCTTGGTGTTGTCTCTGAAGCACGCTGGCTCGTGGTGATAGAGCTGTGAGCCTTTAACATCCTAACGAAAGCTTTTGCCTCATTCAGTCACAACAACGTGGGCCCTGTTCCTTGGCCCTGACTCTATGTATGTATGTGGTGTCATCAAACTCAGCAGGCAATGCTCTTTACCACAGAGCCATCTCTCTTGCCTCTTCCTTGTGGTGCCACTAGAGGGCGCCAAACCTCCTTTTGAGAGCAATTATTTGGTAGCCAGGAATCGAACTTCTGACCTTCGGAAGGGCAGCCAATGTTCTTAACCACTGACCTATCTCTCCAGCTTTTCTTACTGTAGCCAAAAGAGGGCACAAGACCTCATGGCAGATGGTTGTGAATCATTATGTGGTTGCCTGCAATTGATTTCAGGAGGTTCTAAGAGCAGGCAATGCTCTTAAGCACTGAACCATCTCTCATGCCTCTTCTTTTTTGCCAGTAAAGGGCACCAAATCTACCTTTTGAGAGCAATTATGGGATTGCCAGGAATGGAACTTCTGACCTTTGGAAGGGCAGCCAAAGCTCTTATCCACTGAGCTAACACCCCAGCTCTTATTTTTGTATCCAAAAGAGGGCACAAGACCTCATTGCAGATGGTTGTGAGCCATTATGAGGTTGCCTGGAATTGAATTCAGGAGGTTGGAAGAGGAGGCAATGATCTTAACCACGGAGCCATCTCTCATGCCTCTTCCTTATGTTGCCAGTAGAGGGCACCAAACCTCCTTTTGAGAGCAATTATGTCATTTCCAGGAATCGAACTTCTGACCTTTGGAAGAGCAGGCAATGCTCTTAACCACTGAGCCATCTCTCCAACCCGTTTTTCAACTTCTTTTACTAAACCAGCTTTAGTCAATGTGGTGTGTGGATCACATCTCCATTTCCCTGACGTGTGGAGTACAGGGGTCTGCATGGACCTATTGGCCATTCATGTACCTCATAGAGGAGGTCTAGATAAATTGTTTCTCTGGCTTTAAATAGGTTAACATTTTGCTGGTGTTTGTAGTCCTTTGATTGTCTTGGATATGAGTTCTTCTTCAGGCACATGAACATGCCAGTATTTTCTTCTCCTAGCCATCTTGCCTTACTCTCCTTGGTGTTGTCTCTGAAGCACGCTGGCTCATGGTGATAGAGCTGTGAGTCTTTAACATCCTAACAAGAGCTTTTGCCTCATTCAGTCACAACAACGTGGGCCCAGGCCCTGTGCCCCGACTCTATGTCTGTTCTTGGCCTCATCAAACTCAGCAGGCAAAGCTCTTTACCACAGAGCCATCTTTCCTGCCTCTTCCTTGTGGTGCCACTAGAGGGCGCCAAACCTCCTTTTGAGAGCAATTACGTGGTTCCCAGGAATCGAACTTCTGACCTTTGGAAGGGCAACCAATGCTCTTAACCACTGAGCTGTCTCTCCAGCTCTTCTTACTGTAGCCAAACGAGGGCACAAGACCTCATGGCAGATGGTTGTGACCCGTTATGTGGTCGCCTGGAATTGAATTCAGGAGTTTGGAAGAGCAGGCAATTCTCTTAACCATTGAGCCATCTCTCTTGCATCTTCCTTCTGTTGCCAGTAGAGGGCACCAAACCTCCTTTTGAGAGCAATTATGTGGTTGACAGGAATCGAACTTCTGACCTTTGGAAGGGCAGGCAAAGCTCTTAACCACTGAGCTATCTCCCCAGCTCTTCTTTCTGTATCCAAAAGAGGGCACAAGACCTCATTGCAGATGGTTGTGAGCCATTATGTGGTTGCCTGGAATTCAGTTCAGGAGGTTGGAAGAGCAGGCAATGTTCTTAACCACTGAGCCATCTCTCCAACCCATTTTTCAACTTCTTGAACTAAACCAGGTTTACTCAATGTGGTGTGTGGATCATATCTGCATTCCACTAACATGTGGAGTACAGGGTTCTCCATGGGCATATTGGCCGTTCACGTACCTCATAGATGAAGTCTAGAAAAATTGTTTGTCTGGCTTTAAATTGGTAAACCTTTTGCTGGTGTTTGTCGTCCTTTGGATGTCTTGGATGTGAGTTCTTCTTAAGGAACATGAACATGCCTGTATTTTCTTCTTCTAACCATCTTTCCTCATTCTGCTTGGTGGTGTCCCTGAAGCATGCAGGCTCATGCTGATAGAGCTGTGAGTCTTTATTATCCTAACAAAATGTGTTGCCTGATTCTGAGACAACAACGTGGGCCCTGGCTGTATGTGTCCACTGGGCCTCATCAACCTCAGCAGGCAATGCTCTTAACCACTGAGCCATCTCTCCTGCCTCTTCCTTCTGTTGCCAGTAGAGGGCACCAAACCTCATTTTGAGAGCAACTATGTGATTCCCAGGAATCGAACTTCTGACCTTTGGAAGAGCAGGCAATGCTCTTAACCACTGAGCCATCTCTCCGACTCGTTTTTCAACTTCTTTTACTAAACCAGGTTTACTCAATGTGGTGTGTGGATCACATCTCCATTTCCCTAACACGTGGAGTACAGGGGTCTCCGTGGACCTATTGGCCGTTCGTGTACCTCATAGAGGAGGTCTAGATTAATTGTTTCTCTGGCTTAAAATTGGTACACATTTTGCTGGTGTTTGTCGTCCTTTGGATGTCTTGGATGTGAGTTCTTCTTCAGGAACATGAACATGCCTGTATTTTCTTCTTCTAGTCATCTTGCCTTACTCTCCTTGGTGTTGTCTCTGAAGCACGCTGGCTCGTGGTGATAGAGCTGTGAGCCTTTAACATCCTAACAAAAGCTTTTGCCTCATTCAGTCACAACAACGCGGGCCCTGGCCCTTGGCCCTGACTCTATGTTTGTATGTGGTCTCATCAAACTCAGCAGGCAATGCTCTTTACCACAGAGCCATCTCTCTTGCCTCTTCCTTGTGGTGCCACTAGAGGGCGCCAAACCTCCTTTTGAGAGCAATTATTTGGTAGCCAGGAATCGAACTTCTGACCTTCGGAAGGGCAGCCAATGTTCTTAACCACTGACCTATCTCTCCAGCTTTTCTTACTGTAGCCAAAAGAGGGCACAAGACCTCATGGCAGATGGTTGTGAATCATTATGTGGTTGCCTGCAATTGATTTCAGGAGGTTCTAAGAGCAGGCAATGCTCTTAAGCACTGAACCATCTCTCATGCCTCTTCTTTTTTGCCAGTAAAGGGCACCAAATCTACCTTTTGAGAGCAATTATGGGATTGCCAGGAATGGAACTTCTGACCTTTGGAAGGGCAGCCAAAGCTCTTATCCACTGAGCTAACACCCCAGCTCTTATTTTTGTATCCAAAAGAGGGCACAAGACCTCATTGCAGATGGTTGTGAGCCATTATGTGGTTGCCTGGAATTGAATTCAGGAGGTTGGAAGAGGAGGCAATGATCTTAACCACGGAGCCATCTCTCATGCCTCTTCCTTATGTTGCCAGTAGAGGGCACCAAACCTCCTTTTGAGAGCAATTATGTCATTTCCAGGAATCGAACTTCTGACCTTTGGAAGAGCAGGCAATGCTCTTAACCACTGAGCCATCTCTCCAACCCGTTTTTCAACTTCTTTTACTAAACCAGCTTTAGTCAATGTGGTGTGTGGATCACATCTCCATTTCCCTGACGTGTGGAGTACAGGGGTCTGCATGGACCTATTGGCCATTCATGTACCTCATAGAGGAGGTCTAGATAAATTGTTTCTCTGGCTTTAAATAGGTTAACATTTTGCTGGTGTTTGTAGTCCTTTGATTGTCTTGGATATGAGTTCTTCTTCAGGCACATGAACATGCCAGTATTTTCTTCTCCTAGCCATCTTGCCTTACTCTCCTTGGTGTTGTCTCTGAAGCACGCTGGCTCATGGTGATAGAGCTGTGAGTCTTTAACATCCTAACAAGAGCTTTTGCCTCATTCAGTCACAACAACGTGGGCCCTGGCCCTGTGCCCCGACTCTATGTCTGTTCTTGGCCTCATCAAACTCAGCAGGCAAAGCTCTTTACCACAGAGCCATCTTTCCTGCCTCTTCCTTGTGGTGCCACTAGAGGGCGCCAAACCTCCTTTTGAGAGCAATTACGTGGTTCCCAGGAATCGAACTTCTGACCTTTGGAAGGGCAACCAATGCTCTTAACCACTGAGCTGTCTCTCCAGCTCTTCTTACTGTAGCCAAACGAGGGCACAAGACCTCATGGCAGATGGTTGTGACCCGTTATGTGGTCGCCTGGAATTGAATTCAGGAGGTTGGAAGAGGAGGCAATACTCTTAACCATTGAGCCATCTCTCTTGCATCTTCCTTCTGTTGCCAGTAGAGGGCACCAAACCTCCTTTTGAGAGCAATTATGTGGTTGCCAGGAATCGAACTTCTGACCTTTGGAAGGGCAGGCAAAGCTCTTAACCACTGAGCTATCTCCCCAGCTCTTCTTTCTGTATCCAAAAGAGGGCACAAGACCTCATTGCAGATGGTTGTGAACCATTATGTGGTTGCCTGGAATTCAGTTCAGGAGGTTGGAAGAGCAGGCAATGTTCTTAACCACTGAGCCATCTCTCCAACCCGTTTTTCAACTTCTTGAACTAAACCAGGTTTACTCAATGTGGTGTGTGGATCATATCTGCATTCCACTAACATGTGGAGTACAGGGGTCTCCATGGACATATTGGCCGTTCGCGTACCTCATAGATGAAGTCTAGATAAATTGTTTGTCTGGCTTTAAATTGGTAAACCTTTTGCTGGTGTTTGTCGTCCTTTGGATGTCTTGGATGTGAGTTCTTCTTAAGGAACATGAACATGCCTGTATTTTCTTCTTCTAACCATCTTTCCTCATTCTGCTTGGTGGTGTCCCTGAAGCATGCAGGCTCATGCTGATAGAGCTGTGAGTCTTTATGATCCTAACAAAATGTGTTGCCTGATTCTGAGACAACAACGTGGGCCCTGGCTGTATGTGTCCACTTGGCCTCATCAACCTCAGCAAGCAATGCTCTTAACCACTGAGACATCTCTCCTGCCTCTTCCTTCTGTTGCCAGTAGAGGGCACCAAACCTCATTTTGAGAGCAACTATGTGATTCCCAGGAATCGAACTTCTGACCTTTGGAAGAGCAGGCAATGCTCTTAACCACTGAGCCATCTCTCCAACCCGTTTTTCAACTTGTTTTACTAAACCAGGTTTACTCAATGTGGTGTGTGGATCATATCTCCATTTCCCTAACACGTGGAGTCCAGGGGTCTCCGTGGACCTATTGGCCGTTCGTGTACCTCATAGAGGAGGTCTAGATAAATTGTTTCTCTGGCTTAAAATTGGTACACCTTTTGCTGGTGTTTGTCGTCCTTTGGATGTCTTGGATGTGAGTTCTTCTTCAGGAACATGAACATGCCTGTATTTTCTTCTTCTAGTCATCTTGCCTTACTCTCCTTGGTGTTGTCTCTGAAGCACGCTGGCTCCTGGTGATAGAGCTGTGAGCCTTTAACATCCTAACAAAAGCTTTTGCCTCATTCAGTCACAACAACGCGGGCCCTGGCCCTTGGCCCTGACTCTATGTCTGTATGTGGTCTCATCAAACTCAGCAGGCAATGCTCTTTACCACAGAGCCATCTCTCTTGCCTCATCCTTGTGGTGCCACTAGAGGGCGCCAAACCTCCTTTTGAGAGCAATTATTTGGTAGCCAGGAATCGAACTTCTGACCTTCGGAAGGGCAGCCAATGTTCTTAACCACTGACCTATCTCTCCAGCTTTTCTTACTGTAGTCAAAAGAGGGCACAAGACCTCATGGCAGATGGTTTTGAATCATTATGTGGTTGCCTGCAATTGATTTCAGGAGGTTCTAAGAGCAGGCAATGCTCTTAAGCACTGAACCATCTCTCATGCCTCTTCTTTTTTGCCAGTAAAGGGCACCAAATCTACCTTTTGAGAGCAATTATGGGATTGCCAGGAATGGAACTTCTGACCTTTGGAAGGGCAGCCAAAGCTCTTATCCACTGAGCTAACACCCCAGCTCTTATTTTTGTATCTAAAAGAGGGCACAAGACCTCATTGCAGATGGTTGTGAGCCATTATGTGGTTGCCTGGAATTGAATTCAGGAGGTTGGAAGAGGAGGCAATGATCTTAACCACGGAGCCATCTCTCATGCCTCTTCCTTATGTTGCCAGTAGAGGGCACCAAACCTCCTTTTGAGAGCAATTATGTCATTTCCAGGAATCGAACTTCTGACCTTTGGAAGAGCAGGCAATGCTCTTAACCACTGAGCCATCTCTCCAACCCGTTTTTCAACTTCTTTTACTAAACCAGCTTTAGTCAATGTGGTGTGTGGATCACAACTCCATTTCCCTGACGTGTGGAGTACAGGGGTCTGCATGGACCTATTGGCCATTCATGTACCTCATAGAGGAGGTCTAGATAAATTGTTTCTCTGGCTTTAAATAGGTTAACATTTTGCTGGTGTTTGTAGTCCTTTGATTGTCTTGGATATGAGTTCTTCTTCAGGCACATGAACATGCCAATATTTTCTTCTTCTAGCCATCTTGCCTTACTCTCCTTGGTGTTGTCTCTGAAGCACGCTGGCTCATGGTGATAGAGCTGTGAGTCTTTAACATCCTAACAAGAGCTTTTGCCTCATTCAGTCACAACAACGTGGGCCCTGGCCCTGTGCCCCGACTCTATGTCTGTTCTTGGCCTCATCAAACTCAGCAGGCAAAGCTCTTTACCACAGAGCCATCTTTCCTGCCTCTTCCTTGTGGTGCCACTAGAGGGCGCCAAACCTCCTTTTGAGAGCAATTACGTGGTTCCCAGGAATCGAACTTCTGACCTTTGGAAGGGCAACCAATGCTCTTAACCACTGAGCTGTCTCTCCAGCTCTTCTTACTGTAGCCAAAAGAGGGTACAAGACCTCATGGCAGATGGTTGTGACCCATTATGTGGTCGCCTGGAATTGAATTCAGGAGGTTGGAAGAGCAGGCAATTCTCTTAACCATTGAGCCATCTCTCTTGCATCTTCCTTCTGTTGCCAGTAGAGGGCAACAAACCTCCTTTTGAGAGCAATTATGTGGTTGCCAGGAATCGAACTTCTGACCTTTGGAAGGGCAGGCAAAGCTCTTAACCCCTGAGCTATCTCCCCAGCTCTTCTTTCTGTATCCAAAAGAGGGCACAAGACCTCATTGCAGATGGTTGTCAGCCATTATGTGGTTGCCTGGAATTCAGTTCAGGAGGTTGCAAGAGCAGGCAATGTTCTTAACCACTGAGCCATCTCTCCAATCCGTTTTTCAACTTCTTGAACTAAACCAGGTTTACTCAATGTGGTTTGTGGATCATATCTGCATTCCACTAACATGTGGAGTACAGGGGTCTCCATGGACATATTGGCCGTTCGCGTACCTCATAGATGAAGTCTAGATAAATTGTTTGTCTGGCTTTAAATTGGTAAACCTTTTGCTGGTGTTTGTCGTCCTTTGGATGTCTTGGATGTGAGTTCTTCTTAAGGAACATGAACATGCCTGTATTTTCTTCTTCTAACCATCTTTCCTCATTCTGCTTGGTGGTGTCCCTGAAGCAGGCAGGCTCATGCTGATAGAGCTGTGAGTCTTTATTATCCTAACAAAATCTGTTGCATGATTCTGAGACAACAACGTGGGCCCTGGCTGTATGTGTCCACTTGGCCTCATCAACCTCAGCAGGAAATGCTCTTAACCACTGAGCCATCTCTCCTGCCTCTCCCTCTGTTGCCAGTAGAGGGCACCAAACCTCATTTTGAGAGCAACTATGTGATTCCCAGGAATCGAACTTCTGACCTTTGGAAGAGCAGGCAATGCTCTTAACCACTGAGCCATCTCTCCAACCCGTTTTTCAACTTCTTTTACTAAACCAGGTTTACTCAATGTGGTGTGTGGATCACATCTCCATTTCCCTAACACGTGGAGTACAGGGGTCTCCGTGGACCTATTGGCCGTTCGTGTACCTCATAGAGGAGGTCTAGATAAATTGTTTCTCTGGCTTAAAATTGGTACACATTTTGCTGGTGTTTGTCGTCCTTTGGATGTCTTGGATGTGAGTTCTTCTTCAGGAACATGAACATGCCTGTATTTTCTTCTTCTAGTCATCTTGCCTTACTCTCCTTGGTGTTGTCTCTGAAGCACGCTGGCTCGTGGTGATAGAGCTGTGAGCCTTTAACATCCTAACAAAAGCTTTTGCCTCATTCAGTCACAACAACACGGGCCCTCGCCCTTGGCCCTGACTCTATGTCTGTATGTGGTCTCATCAAACTCAGCAGGCAATGCTCTTTACCACAGAGCCATCTCTCTTGCCTCTTCCTTGTGGTGCCACTAGAGGGCGCCAAACCTCCTTTTGAGAGCAATTATTTGGTAGCCAGGAATCGAACTTCTGACCTTCGGAAGGGCAGCCAATGTTCTTAACCACTGACCTATCTCTCCAGCTTTTCTTACTGTAGCCAAAAGAGGGCACAAGACCTCATGGCAGATGGTTGTGAATCATTATGTGGTTGCCTGCAATTGATTTCAGGAGGTTCTAAGAGCAGGCAATGCTCTTAAGCACTGAACCATCTCTCATGCCTCTTCTTTTTTGCCAGTAAAGGGCACCAAATCTACCTTTTGAGAGCAATTATGGGATTGCCAGGAATGGAACTTCTGACGTTTGGAAGGGCAGCCAAAGCTCTTATCCACTGAGCTAACACCCCAGCTCTTATTTTTGTATCTAAAAGAGGGCACAAGACCTCATTGCAGATGGTTGTGAGCCATTATGTGGTTGCCTGGAATTGAATTCAGGAGGTTGGAAGAGGAGGCAATGATCTTAACCACGGAGCCATCTCTCATGCCTCTTCCTTATGTTGCCAGTAGAGGGCACCAAACCTCCTTTTGAGAGCAATTATGTGATTTCCAGGAATCGAACTTCTGACCTTTGGAAGAGCAGGCAATGCTCTTAACCACTGAGCCATCTCTCCATCCCGTTTTTCAACTTCTTTTACTAAACCAGCTTTAGTCAATGTGGTGTGTGGATCACATCTCCATTTCCCTGACGTGTGGAGTACAGGGGTCTGCATGGACCTATTGGCCATTCATGTACCTCATAGAGGAGGTCTAGATAAATTGTTTCTCTGGCTTTAAATAGGTTAACATTTTGCTGGTGTTTGTAGTCCTTTGATTGTCTTGGATATGAGTTCTTCTTCAGGCACATGAACATGCCAGTATTTTCTTCTTCTAGCCATCTTGCCGTACTCTCCTTGGTGTTGTCTGTGAAGCACGCTGGCTCATGGTGATAGAGCTGTGAGTCTTTAACATCCTAACAAGAGCTTTTTCCTCATTCAGTCACAACAACGTGGGCCCTGGCCCTGTGCCCCGACTCTATGTCTGTTCTTGGCCTCATCAAACTCAGCAGGCAGAGCTCTTTACCACAGAGCCATCTTTCCTGCCTCTTCCTTGTGGTGCCACTAGAGGGCGCCAAACCTCCTTTTGAGAGCAATTACGTGGTTCCCAGGAATCGCACTTCTGACCTTTGGAAGGGCAACCAATGCTCTTAACCACTGAGCTGTCTCTCCAGCTCTTCTTACTGTAGCCAAACGAGGGCACAAGACCTCATGGCAGAGGGTTGTGACCCGTTATGTGGTCGCCTGGAATTGAAATCAGGAGGTTGGAAGAGCAGGCAATTCTCTTAACCATTGAGCCATCTCTCTTGCATCTTCCTTCTGTTGCCAGTAGAGGGCACCAAACCTCCTTTTGAGAGCAATTATGTGGTTGCCAGGAATCGAACTTCTGACCTTTGGAAGGGCAGGCAAAGCTCTTAACCACTGAGCTATCTCCCCAGCTCTTCTTTCTGTATCCAAAAGAGGGCACAAGACCTCATTGCAGATGGTTGTGAGCCATTATGTGGTTGCCTGGAATTCAGTTCAGGAGGTTGGAAGAGCAGGCAATGTTCTTAACCACTGAGCCATCTCTCCAACCCGTTTTTCAACTTCTTGAACTAAACCAGGTTTACTCAATGTGGTGTGTGGATCATATCTGCATTCCACTAACATGTGGAGTACAGGGGTCTCCATGGACATATTGGCCGTTCGCGTACCTCATAGATGAAGTCTAGATAAATTGTTTGTCTGGCTTTAAATTGGTAAACCTTTTGCTGGTGTTTGTCGTCCTTTGGATGTCTTGGATGTGAGTTCTTCTTAAGGAACATGAACATGCCTGTATTTTCTTCTTCTAACCATCTTTCCTCATTCTGCTTGGTGGTTTCCCTGAAGCATGCAGGCTCATGCTGATAGAGCTGTGAGTCTTTATTATCCTAACAAAATGTGTTGCCTGATTCTGAGACAACAACGTGGGCCCTGGCTGTATGTGTCCACTTGGCCTCATCAACCTCAGCAGGCAATGCTCTTAACCACTGAGCCATCTCTCCTGCCTCTTCCTTCTGTTGCCAGTAAAGGGCACCAAACCTCATTTTGAGAGCAACTATGTGATTCCCAGGAATCGAACTTCTGACCTTTGGAAGAGCAGGCAATGCTCTTAACCACTGAGCCATCTCTCCGACCCGTTTTTCAACTTCTTTTACTAAACCAGGTTTACTCAATGTGGTGTGTGGATCACATCTCCATTTCCATAACACGTGGAGTAGAGGGGTCTCCGTGGACTTATTGGCCGTTCGTGTACCTCATAGAGGAGGTCTAGATAAATTGTTTCTCTGGCTTAAAATTGGTACACCTTTTGCTGGTGTTTGTCGTCCTTTGGATGTCTTGGATGTGAGTTCTTCTTCAGGAACATGAACATGCCTGTATTTTCTTCTTCTAGTCATCTTGCCTTACTCTCCTTGGTGTTGTCTCTGAAGCACGCTGGCTCGTGGTGATAGAGCTGTGAGCCTTTAACATCCTAACAAAAGCTTTTGCCTCATTCAGTCACAACAACGCGGGCCCTGGCCCTTGGCCCTGACTCTATGTCTGTATGTGGTCTCATCAAACTCAGCAGGCAATGCTCTTTACCACAGAGCCATCTCTCTTGCCTCTTCCTTGTGGTGCCACTAGAGGGCGCCAAACCTCCTTTTGAGAGCAATTATTTGGTAGCCAGGAATCGAACTTCTGACCTTCGGAAGGGCAGCCAATGTTCTTAACCACTGACCTATCTCTCCAGCTTTTCTTACTGTAGCCAAAAGAGGGCACAAGACCTCATGGCAGATGGTTGTGAATCATTATGTGGTTGCCTGCAATTGATTTCAGGAGGTTCTAAGAGCAGGCAATGCTCTTAAGCACTGAACCATCTCTCATGCCTCTTCTTTTTTGCCAGTAAAGGGCACCAAATCTACCTTTTGAGAGCAATTATGGGATTGCCAGGAATGGAACTTCTGACCTTTGGAAGGGCAGCCAAAGCTCTTATCCACTGAGCTAACACCCCAGCTCTTATTTTTGTATCCAAAAGAGGGCACAAGACCTCATTGCAGATGGTTGTGAGCCATTATGTGGTTGCCTGGAATTGAATTCAGGAGGTTGGAAGAGGAGGCAATGATCTTAACCACGGAGCCATCTCTCATGCCTCTTCCTTATGTTGCCAGTAGAGGGCACCAAACCTCCTTTTGAGAGCAATTATGTGATTTCCAGGAATCGAACTTCTGACCTTTGGAAGAGCAGGCAATGCTCTTAACCACTGAGCCATCTCTCCAACCCGTTTTTCAACTTCTTTTACTAAACCAGCTTTAGTCAATGCGGTGTGTGGATCACATCTCCATTTCCCTGACGTGTGGAGTACAGGGGTCTGCATGGACCTATTGGCCATTCATGTACCTCATAGAGGAGGTCTAGATAAATTGTTTCTCTGGCTTTAAATAGGTTAACATTTTGCTGGTGTTTGTAGTCCTTTGATTGTCTTGGATATGAGTTCTTCTTCAGGCACATGAACATGCCAGTATTTTCTTCTCCTAGCCATCTTGCCTTACTCTCCTTGGTGTTGTCTCTGAAGCACGCTGGCTCATGGTGATAGAGCTGTGAGTCTTTAACATCCTAACAAGAGCTTTTGCCTCATTCAGTCACAACAACGTGGGCCCTGGCCCTGTGCCCCGACTCTATGTCTGTTCTTGGCCTCATCAAACTCAGCAGGCAAAGCTCTTTACCACAGAGCCATCGTTCCTGCCTCTTCCTTGTGGTGCCACTAGAGGGCGCCAAACCTCCTTTTGAGAGCAATTACGTGGTTCCCAGGAATCGAACTTCTGACCTTTGGAAGGGCAACCAATGCTCTTAACCACTGAGCTGTCTCTCCAGCTCTTCTTACTGTAGCCAAACGAGGGCACAAGACCTCATGGCAGATGGTTGTGACCCGTTATGTGGTCGCATGGAATTGAATTCAGGAGGTTGGAAGAGGAGGCAATTCTCTTAACCATTGAGCCATCTCTCTTGCATCTTCCTTCTGTTGCCAGTAGAGGGCACCAAACCTCCTTTTGAGAGCAATTATGTGGTTGCCAGGAATCGAACTTCTGACCTTTGGAAGGGCAGGCAAAGCTCTTAACCACTGAGCTATCTCCCCAGCTCTTCTTTCTGTATCCAAAAGAGGGCACAAGACCTCATTGCAGATGGTTGTGAGCCATTATGTGGTTGCCTGGAATTCAGTTCAGGAGGTTGGAAGAGCAGGCAATGTTCTTAACCACTGAGCCATCTCTCCAACCCGTTTTTCAACTTCTTGAACTAAACCAGGTTTACTCAATGTGGTGTGTGGATCATATCTGCATTCCACTAACATGTGGAGTACAGGGGTCTCCATGGACATATTGGCCGTTCGCGTACTTCATAGATGAAGTCTAGAAAAATTGTTTGTCTGGCTTTAAATTGGTAAACCTTTTGCTGGTGTTTTTCGTCCTTTGGGTGTCTTGGATGTGAGTTCTTCTTAAGGAACATGAACATGCCTGTATTTTCTTCTTCTAACCATCTTTCCTCATTCTGCTTGGTGGTGTCCCTGAAGCATGCAGGCTCATGCTGATAGAGCTGTGAGTCTTTATTATCCTAACAAAATGTGTTGCCTGATTCTGAGACAACAACGTGGGCCCTGGCTCTATGTGTCCACTTGGCCTCATCAACCTCAGCAGGCAATGCTCTTAACCACTGAGCCATCTCTCCTGCCTCTTCCTTCTGTTGCCAGTAGAGGGCACCAAACCTCATTTTGAGAGCAATTATGTGATTTCCAGGAATCGAACTTCTGAACTTTGGAAGAGCAGGCAATGCTCTTAACCACTGAGCCATCTCTCCTGCCTCTCCTCTCTGTTGCCAGTAGAGGGCACCAAACCTCATTTTGAGAGCAACTATGTGATTCCCAGGAATCGAACTTCTGAACTTTGGAAGAGCAGGCAATGCTCTTAACCACTGAGCCATCTCTCCTGCCTCTCCCCTCTGTTGCCAGTAGAGGGCACCAAACCTCATTTTGAGAGCAACTATGTGATTCCCAGGAATCGAATTTCTGACCTTTGGAAGAACAGGCAATGCTCTTAACCACTGAGCCATCTCTCCGACCCGTTTTTCAACTTCTTTTACTAAACCAGGTTTACTCAATGTGGTGTGTGGATCACATCTCCATTTCCCTAACACGTGGAGTACAGGGGTCTCCGTGGACCTATTGGCCGTTCGTGTACCTCATAGAGGAGGTCTAGATAAATTGTTTCTCTGGCTTAAAATTGGTACACCTTTTGCTGGTGTTTGTCGTCCTTTGGATGTCTTGGATGTGAGTTCTTCTTCAGGAACATGAACATGCCTGTATTTTCTTCTTCTAGTCATCTTGCCTTACTCTCCTTGGTGTTGTCTCTGAAGCACGCTGGCTCGTGGTGATAGAGCTGTGAGCCTTTAACATCCTAACAAAAGCTTTTGCCTCATTCAGTCACAACAACGCGGGCCCTGGCCCTTGGCCCTGACTCTATGTCTGTATGTGGTCTCATCAAACTCAGCAGGCAATGCTCTTTACCACAGAGCCATCTCTCTTGCCTCTTCCTTGTGGTGCCACTAGAGGGCGCCAAACCTCCTTTTGAGAGCAATTATTTGGTAGCCAGGAATCGAACTTCTGACCTTCGGAAGGGCAGCCAATGTTCTTAACCACTGACCTATCTCTCCAGCTTTTCTTACTGTAGCCAAAAGAGGGCACAAGACCTCATGGCAGATGGTTGTGAATCATTATGTGGTTGCCTGCAATTGATTTCAGGAGGTTCTAAGCGCAGGCAATGCTCTTAAGCACTGAACCATCTCTCATGCCTCTTCTTTTTTGCCAGTAAAGGGCACCAAATCTACCTTTTGAGAGCAATTATGGGATTGCCAGGAATGGAACTTCTGACGTTTGGAAGGGCAGCCAAAGCTCTTATCCACTGAGCTAACACCCCAGCTCTTATTTTTGTATCCAAAAGAGGGCACAAGACCTCATTGCAGATGGTTGTGAGCCATTATGTGGTTGCCTGGAATTGAATTCAGGAGGTTGGAAGAGGAGGCAATGATCTTAACCACGGAGCCATCTCTCATGCCTCTTCCTTATGTTGCCAGTAGAGGGCACCAAACCTCCTTTTGAGAGCAATTATGTGATTTCCAGGAATCGAACTTCTGACCTTTGGAAGAGCAGGCAATGCTCTTAACCACTGAGCCATCTCTCCAACCCGTTTTTCAACTTCTTTTACTAAACCAGCTTTAGTCAATGTGGTGTGTGGATCACATCTCCATTTCCCTGACGTGTGGAGTACAGGGGTCTGCATGGACCTATTGGCCATTCATGTACCTCATAGAGGAGGTCTAGATAAATTGTTTCTCTGGCTTTAAATAGGTTAACATTTTGCTGGTGTTTGTAGTCCTTTGATTGTCTTGGATATGAGTTCTTCTTCAGGCACATGAACATGCCAGTATTTTCTTCTCCTAGCCATCTTGCCTTACTCTCCTTGGTGTTGTCTCTGAAGCACGCTGGCTCATGGTGATAGAGCTGTGAGTCTTTAACATCCTAACAAGAGCTTTTGCCTCATTCAGTCACAACAACGTGGGCCCTGGCCCTGTGCCCCGACTCTATGTCTGTTCTTGGCCTCATCAAACTCAGCAGGCAAAGCTCTTTACCACAGAGCCATCTTTCCTGCCTCTTCCTTGTGGTGCCACTAGAGGGCGCCAAACCTCCTTTTGAGAGCAATTACGTGGTTCCCAGGAATCGAACTTCTGACCTTTGGAAGGGCAACCAATGCTCTTAACCACTGAGCTGTCTCTCCAGCTCTTCTTACTGTAGCCAAACGAGGGCACAAGACCTCATGGCAGATGGTTGTGACCCGTTATGTGGTCGCCTGGAATTGAATTCAGGAGGTTGGAAGAGCAGGCAATTCTCTTAACCATTGAGCCATCTCTCTTGCATCTTCCTTCTGTTGCCAGTAGAGGGCACCAAACCTCCTTTTGAGAGCAATTATGTGGTTGCCAGGAATCGAACTTCTGACCTTTGGAAGGGCAGGCAAAGCTCTTAACCACTGAGCTATCTCCCCAGCTCTTCTTTCTGTATCCAAAAGAGGGCACAAGACCTCATTGCAGATGGTTGTGAGCCATTATGTGGTTGCCTGGAATTCAGTTCAGGAGGTTGGAAGAGCAGGCAATGTTCTTAACCACTGAGCCATCTCTCTAACCCGTTCTTCAACTTCTTGAACTAAACCATTTTTACTCAATGTGGTGTGTGGATCATATCTGCATTCCACTAACATGTGGAGTACAGGGGTCTCCATGGACATATTGGCCGTTCGCGTACCTCATAGATGAAGTCTAGATAAATTGTTTGTCTGGCTTTAAATTGGTAAACCTTTTGCTGGTGTTTGTCGTCCTTTGGATGTCTTGGATGTGAGTTCTTCTTAAGGAACATGAACATGCCTGTATTTTCTTCTTCTAACCATCTTTCCTCATTCTGCTTGGTGGTGTCCCTGAAGTATGCAGGCTCATGCTGATAGAGCTGTGAGTCTTTATTATCCTAACAAAATGTGTTGCCTGATCCTGAGACAACAACGTGGGCCCTGGCTGTATGTGTCCACTTGGCCTCATCAACCTCAGCAGGCAATGCTCTTAACCACTGAGCCATCTCTCCTGCCTCTTCCTTCTGTTGCGAGTAGAGGGCACCAAACCTCATTTTGAGAGCAATTATGTGATTTCCAGGAATCGAACTTCTGAACTTTGGAAGAGCAGGCAATGCTCTTAACCACTGAGCCATCTCTCCTGCCTCTCCCATCTGTTGCCAGTAGAGGGCACCAAACCTCATTTTGAGAGCAACTATGTGATTCCCAGGAATCGAACTTCTGACCTTTGGAAGAACAGGCAATGCTCTTAACCACTGAGCCATCTCTCCGACCCGTTTTTCAACTTCTTTTACTAAACCAGGTTTACTCAATGTGGTGTGTGGATCACATCTCCATTTCCCTAACACGTGGAGTACAGGGGTCTCCGTGGACCTATTGGCCGTTCGTGTACCTCATAGAGGAGGTCTAGATAAATTGTTTCTCTGGCTTAAAATTGGTACACCTTTTGCTGGTGTTTGTCGTCCTTTGGATGTCTTGGATGTGAGTTCTTCTTCAGGAACATGAACATGCCTGTATTTTCTTCTTCTAGTCATCTTGCCTTACTCTCCTTGGTGTTGTCTCTGAAGCACGCTGGCTCGTGGTGATAGAGCTGTGAGCCTTTAACATCCTAACAAAAGCTTTTGCCTCATTCAGTCACAACAACGCGGGCCCTGGCCCTTGGCCCTGACTCTATGTCTGTATGTGGTCTCATCAAACTCAGCAGGCAATGCTCTTTACCACAGAGCCATCTCTCTTGCCTCTTCCTTGTGGTGCCACTAGAGGGCGCCAAACCTCCTTTTGAGAGCAATTATTTGGTAGCCAGGAATCGAACTTCTGACCTTCGGAAGGGCAGCCAATGTTCTTAACCACTGACCTATCTCTCCAGCTTTTCTTACTGTAGCCAAAAGAGGGCACAAGACCTCATGGCAGATGGTTGTGAATCATTATGTGGTTGCCTGCAATTGATTTCAGGAGGTTCTAAGCGCAGGCAATGCTCTTAAGCACTGAACCATCTCTCATGCCTCTTCTTTTTTGCCAGTAAAGGGCACCAAATCTACCTTTTGAGAGCAATTATGGGATTGCCAGGAATGGAACTTCTGACGTTTGGAAGGGCAGCCAAAGCTCTTATCCACTGAGCTAACACCCCAGCTCTTATTTTTGTATCCAAAAGAGGGCACAAGACCTCATTGCAGATGGTTGTGAGCCATTATGTGGTTGCCTGGAATTGAATTCAGGAGGTTGGAAGAGGAGGCAATGATCTTAACCACGGAGCCATCTCTCATGCCTCTTCCTTATGTTGCCAGTAGAGGGCACCAAACCTCCTTTTGAGAGCAATTATGTGATTTCCAGGAATCGAACTTCTGACCTTTGGAAGAGCAGGCAATGCTCTTAACCACTGAGCCATCTCTCCAACCCGTTTTTCAACTTCTTTTACTAAACCAGCTTTAGTCAATGTGGTGTGTGGATCACATCTCCATTTCCCTGACGTGTGGAGTACAGGGGTCTGCATGGACCTATTGGCCATTCATGTACCTCATAGAGGAGGTCTAGATAAATTGTTTCTCTGGCTTTAAATAGGTTAACATTTTGCTGGTGTTTGTAGTCCTTTGATTGTCTTGGATATGAGTTCTTCTTCAGGCACATGAACATGCCAGTATTTTCTTCTCCTAGCCATCTTGCCTTACTCTCCTTGGTGTTGTCTCTGAAGCACGCTGGCTCATGGTGATAGAGCTGTGAGTCTTTAACATCCTAACAAGAGCTTTTGCCTCATTCAGTCACAACAACGTGGGCCCTGGCCCTGTGCCCCGACTCTATGTCTGTTCTTGGCCTCATCAAACTCAGCAGGCAAAGCTCTTTACCACAGAGCCATCTTTCCTGCCTCTTCCTTGTGGTGCCACTAGAGGGCGCCAAACCTCCTTTTGAGAGCAATTACGTGGTTCCCAGGAATCGAACTTCTGACCTTTGGAAGGGCAACCAATGCTCTTAACCACTGAGCTGTCTCTCCAGCTCTTCTTACTGTAGCCAAACGAGGGCACAAGACCTCATGGCAGATGGTTGTGACCCGTTATGTGGTCGCCTGGAATTGAATTCAGGAGGTTGGAAGAGCAGGCAATTCTCTTAACCATTGAGCCATCTCTCTTGCATCTTCCTTCTGTTGCCAGTAGAGGGCACCAAACCTCCTTTTGAGAGCAATTATGTGGTTGCCAGGAATCGAACTTCTGACCTTTGGAAGGGCAGGCAAAGCTCTTAACCACTGAGCTATCTCCCCAGCTCTTCTTTCTGTATCCAAAAGAGGGCACAAGACCTCATTGCAGATGGTTGTGAGCCATTATGTGGTTGCCTGGAATTCAGTTCAGGAGGTTGGAAGAGCAGGCAATGTTCTTAACCACTGAGCCATCTCTCTAACCCGTTCTTCAACTTCTTGAACTAAACCATTTTTACTCAATGTGGTGTGTGGATCATATCTGCATTCCACTAACATGTGGAGTACAGGGGTCTCCATGGACATATTGGCCGTTCGCGTACCTCATAGATGAAGTCTAGATAAATTGTTTGTCTGGCTTTAAATTGGTAAACCTTTTGCTGGTGTTTGTCGTCCTTTGGATGTCTTGGATGTGAGTTCTTCTTAAGGAACATGAACATGCCTGTATTTTCTTCTTCTAACCATCTTTCCTCATTCTGCTTGGTGGTGTCCCTGAAGCATGCAGGCTCATGCTGATAGAGCTGTGAGTCTTTATTATCCTAACAAAATGTGTTGCCTGATCCTGAGACAACAACGTGGGCCCTGGCTGTATGTGTCCACTTGGCCTCATCAACCTCAGCAGGCAATGCTCTTAACCACTGAGCCATCTCTCCTGCCTCTTCCTTCTGTTGCGAGTAGAGGGCACCAAACCTCATTTTGAGAGCAATTATGTGATTTCCAGGGATCGAACTTCTGAACTTTGGAAGAGCAGGCAATGCTCTTAACCACTGAGCCATCTCTCCTGCCTCTCCCATCTGTTGCCAGTAGAGGGCACCAAACCTCATTTTGAGAGCAACTATGTGATTCCCAGGAATCGAACTTCTGACCTTTGGAAGAACAGGCAATGCTCTTAACCACTGAGCCATCTCTCCGACCCGTTTTTCAACTTCTTTTACTAAACCAGGTTTACTCAATGTGGTGTGTGGATCACATCTCCATTTCCCTAACACGTGGAGTACAGGGGTCTCCGTGGACCTATTGGCCGTTCGTGTACCTCATAGAGGAGGTCTAGATAAATTGTTTCTCTGGCTTAAAATTGGTACACCTTTTGCTGGTGTTTGTCGTCCTTTGGATGTCTTGGATGTGAGTTCTTCTTCAGGAACATGAACATGCCTGTATTTTCTTCTTCTAGTCATCTTGCCTTACTCTCCTTGGTGTTGTCTCTGAAGCACGCTGGCTCGTGGTGATAGAGCTGTGAGCCTTTAACATCCTAACAAAAGCTTTTGCCTCATTCAGTCACAACAACGCGGGCCCTGGCCCTTGGCCCTGACTCTATGTCTGTATGTGGTCTCATCAAACTCAGCAGGCAATGCTCTTTACCACAGAGCCATCTCTCTTGCCTCTTCCTTGTGGTGCCACTAGAGGGCGCCAAACCTCCTTTTGAGAGCAATTATTTGGTAGCCAGGAATCGAACTTCTGACCTTCGGAAGGGCAGCCAATGTTCTTAACCACTGACCTATCTCTCCAGCTTTTCTTACTGTAGCCAAAAGAGGGCACAAGACCTCATGGCAGATGGTTGTGAATCATTATGTGGTTGCCTGCAATTGATTTCAGGAGGTTCTAAGCGCAGGCAATGCTCTTAAGCACTGAACCATCTCTCATGCCTCTTCTTTTTTGCCAGTAAAGGGCACCAAATCTACCTTTTGAGAGCAATTATGGGATTGCCAGGAATGGAACTTCTGACGTTTGGAAGGGCAGCCAAAGCTCTTATCCACTGAGCTAACACCCCAGCTCTTATTTTTGTATCCAAAAGAGGGCACAAGACCTCATTGCAGATGGTTGTGAGCCATTATGTGGTTGCCTGGAATTGAATTCAGGAGGTTGGAAGAGGAGGCAATGATCTTAACCACGGAGCCATCTCTCATGCCTCTTCCTTATGTTGCCAGTAGAGGGCACCAAACCTCCTTTTGAGAGCAATTATGTGATTTCCAGGAATCGAACTTCTGACCTTTGGAAGAGCAGGCAATGCTCTTAACCACTGAGCCATCTCTCCAACCCGTTTTTCAACTTCTTTTACTAAACCAGCTTTAGTCAATGCGGTGTGTGGATCACATCTCCATTTCCCTGACGTGTGGAGTACAGGGGTCTGCATGGACCTATTGGCCATTCATGTACCTCATAGAGGAGGTCTAGATAAATTGTTTCTCTGGCTTTAAATAGGTTAACATTTTGCTGGTGTTTGTAGTCCTTTGATTGTCTTGGATATGAGTTCTTCTTCAGGCACATGAACATGCCAGTATTTTCTTCTCCTAGCCATCTTGCCTTACTCTCCTTGGTGTTGTCTCTGAAGCACGCTGGCTCATGGTGATAGAGCTGTGAGTCTTTAACATCCTAACAAGAGCTTTTGCCTCATTCAGTCACAACAACGTGGGCCCTGGCCCTGTGCCCCGACTCTATGTCTGTTCTTGGCCTCATCAAACTCAGCAGGCAAAGCTCTTTACCACAGAGCCATCGTTCCTGCCTCTTCCTTGTGGTGCCACTAGAGGGCGCCAAACCTCCTTTTGAGAGCAATTACGTGGTTCCCAGGAATCGAACTTCTGACCTTTGGAAGGGCAACCAATGCTCTTAACCACTGAGCTGTCTCTCCAGCTCTTCTTACTGTAGCCAAACGAGGGCACAAGACCTCATGGCAGATGGTTGTGACCCGTTATGTGGTCGCATGGAATTGAATTCAGGAGGTTGGAAGAGGAGGCAATTCTCTTAACCATTGAGCCATCTCTCTTGCATCTTCCTTCTGTTGCCAGTAGAGGGCACCAAACCTCCTTTTGAGAGCAATTATGTGGTTGCCAGGAATCGAACTTCTGACCTTTGGAAGGGCAGGCAAAGCTCTTAACCACTGAGCTATCTCCCCAGCTCTTCTTTCTGTATCCAAAAGAGGGCACAAGACCTCATTGCAGATGGTTGTGAGCCATTATGTGGTTGCCTGGAATTCAGTTCAGGAGGTTGGAAGAGCAGGCAATGTTCTTAACCACTGAGCCATCTCTCCAACCCGTTTTTCAACTTCTTGAACTAAACCAGGTTTACTCAATGTGGTGTGTGGATCATATCTGCATTCCACTAACATGTGGAGTACAGGGGTCTCCATGGACATATTGGCCGTTCGCGTACTTCATAGATGAAGTCTAGAAAAATTGTTTGTCTGGCTTTAAATTGGTAAACCTTTTGCTGGTGTTTTTCGTCCTTTGGGTGTCTTGGATGTGAGTTCTTCTTAAGGAACATGAACATGCCTGTATTTTCTTCTTCTAACCATCTTTCCTCATTCTGCTTGGTGGTGTCCCTGAAGCATGCAGGCTCATGCTGATAGAGCTGTGAGTCTTTATTATCCTAACAAAATGTGTTGCCTGATTCTGAGACAACAACGTGGGCCCTGGCTCTATGTGTCCACTTGGCCTCATCAACCTCAGCAGGCAATGCTCTTAACCACTGAGCCATCTCTCCTGCCTCTTCCTTCTGTTGCCAGTAGAGGGCACCAAACCTCATTTTGAGAGCAATTATGTGATTTCCAGGAATCGAACTTCTGAACTTTGGAAGAGCAGGCAATGCTCTTAACCACTGAGCCATCTCTCCTGCCTCTCCTCTCTGTTGCCAGTAGAGGGCACCAAACCTCATTTTGAGAGCAACTATGTGATTCCCAGGAATCGAACTTCTGAACTTTGGAAGAGCAGGCAATGCTCTTAACCACTGAGCCATCTCTCCTGCCTCTCCCCTCTGTTGCCAGTAGAGGGCACCAAACCTCATTTTGAGAGCAACTATGTGATTCCCAGGAATCGAACTTCTGACCTTTGGAAGAACAGGCAATGCTCTTAACCACTGAGCCATCTCTCCGACCCGTTTTTCAACTTCTTTTACTAAACCAGGTTTACTCAATGTGGTGTGTGGATCACATCTCCATTTCCCTAACACGTGGAGTACAGGGGTCTCCGTGGACCTATTGGCCGTTCGTGTACCTCATAGAGGAGGTCTAGATAAATTGTTTCTCTGGCTTAAAATTGGTACACCTTTTGCTGGTGTTTGTCGTCCTTTGGATGTCTTGGATGTGAGTTCTTCTTCAGGAACATGAACATGCCTGTATTTTCTTCTTCTAGTCATCTTGCCTTACTCTCCTTGGTGTTGTCTCTGAAGCACGCTGGCTCGTGGTGATAGAGCTGTGAGCCTTTAACATCCTAACAAAAGCTTTTGCCTCATTCAGTCACAACAACGCGGGCCCTGGCCCTTGGCCCTGACTCTATGTCTGTATGTGGTCTCATCAAACTCAGCAGGCAATGCTCTTTACCACAGAGCCATCTCTCTTGCCTCTTCCTTGTGGTGCCACTAGAGGGCGCCAAACCTCCTTTTGAGAGCAATTATTTGGTAGCCAGGAATCGAACTTCTGACCTTCGGAAGGGCAGCCAATGTTCTTAACCACTGACCTATCTCTCCAGCTTTTCTTACTGTAGCCAAAAGAGGGCACAAGACCTCATGGCAGATGGTTGTGAATCATTATGTGGTTGCCTGCAATTGATTTCAGGAGGTTCTAAGCGCAGGCAATGCTCTTAAGCACTGAACCATCTCTCATGCCTCTTCTTTTTTGCCAGTAAAGGGCACCAAATCTACCTTTTGAGAGCAATTATGGGATTGCCAGGAATGGAACTTCTGACGTTTGGAAGGGCAGCCAAAGCTCTTATCCACTGAGCTAACACCCCAGCTCTTATTTTTGTATCCAAAAGAGGGCACAAGACCTCATTGCAGATGGTTGTGAGCCATTATGTGGTTGCCTGGAATTGAATTCAGGAGGTTGGAAGAGGAGGCAATGATCTTAACCACGGAGCCATCTCTCATGCCTCTTCCTTATGTTGCCAGTAGAGGGCACCAAACCTCCTTTTGAGAGCAATTATGTGATTTCCAGGAATCGAACTTCTGACCTTTGGAAGAGCAGGCAATGCTCTTAACCACTGAGCCATCTCTCCAACCCGTTTTTCAACTTCTTTTACTAAACCAGCTTTAGTCAATGTGGTGTGTGGATCACATCTCCATTTCCCTGACGTGTGGAGTACAGGGGTCTGCATGGACCTATTGGCCATTCATGTACCTCATAGAGGAGGTCTAGATAAATTGTTTCTCTGGCTTTAAATAGGTTAACATTTTGCTGGTGTTTGTAGTCCTTTGATTGTCTTGGATATGAGTTCTTCTTCAGGCACATGAACATGCCAGTATTTTCTTCTCCTAGCCATCTTGCCTTACTCTCCTTGGTGTTGTCTCTGAAGCACGCTGGCTCATGGTGATAGAGCTGTGAGTCTTTAACATCCTAACAAGAGCTTTTGCCTCATTCAGTCACAACAACGTGGGCCCTGGCCCTGTGCCCCGACTCTATGTCTGTTCTTGGCCTCATCAAACTCAGCAGGCAAAGCTCTTTACCACAGAGCCATCTTTCCTGCCTCTTCCTTGTGGTGCCACTAGAGGGCGCCAAACCTCCTTTTGAGAGCAATTACGTGGTTCCCAGGAATCGAACTTCTGACCTTTGGAAGGGCAACCAATGCTCTTAACCACTGAGCTGTCTCTCCAGCTCTTCTTACTGTAGCCAAACGAGGGCACAAGACCTCATGGCAGATGGTTGTGACCCGTTATGTGGTCGCCTGGAATTGAATTCAGGAGGTTGGAAGAGCAGGCAATTCTCTTAACCATTGAGCCATCTCTCTTGCATCTTCCTTCTGTTGCCAGTAGAGGGCACCAAACCTCCTTTTGAGAGCAATTATGTGGTTGCCAGGAATCGAACTTCTGACCTTTGGAAGGGCAGGCAAAGCTCTTAACCACTGAGCTATCTCCCCAGCTCTTCTTTCTGTATCCAAAAGAGGGCACAAGACCTCATTGCAGATGGTTGTGAGCCATTATGTGGTTGCCTGGAATTCAGTTCAGGAGGTTGGAAGAGCAGGCAATGTTCTTAACCACTGAGCCATCTCTCTAACCCGTTCTTCAACTTCTTGAACTAAACCATTTTTACTCAATGTGGTGTGTGGATCATATCTGCATTCCACTAACATGTGGAGTACAGGGGTCTCCATGGACATATTGGCCGTTCGCGTACCTCATAGATGAAGTCTAGATAAATTGTTTGTCTGGCTTTAAATTGGTAAACCTTTTGCTGGTGTTTGTCGTCCTTTGGATGTCTTGGATGTGAGTTCTTCTTAAGGAACATGAACATGCCTGTATTTTCTTCTTCTAACCATCTTTCCTCATTCTGCTTGGTGGTGTCCCTGAAGCATGCAGGCTCATGCTGATAGAGCTGTGAGTCTTTATTATCCTAACAAAATGTGTTGCCTGATCCTGAGACAACAACGTGGGCCCTGGCTGTATGTGTCCACTTGGCCTCATCAACCTCAGCAGGCAATGCTCTTAACCACTGAGCCATCTCTCCTGCCTCTTCCTTCTGTTGCGAGTAGAGGGCACCAAACCTCATTTTGAGAGCAATTATGTGATTTCCAGGAATCGAACTTCTGAACTTTGGAAGAGCAGGCAATGCTCTTAACCACTGAGCCATCTCTCCTGCCTCTCCCATCTGTTGCCAGTAGAGGGCACCAAACCTCATTTTGAGAGCAACTATGTGATTCCCAGGAATCGAACTTCTGACCTTTGGAAGAACAGGCAATGCTCTTAACCACTGAGCCATCTCTCCGACCCGTTTTTCAACTTCTTTTACTAAACCAGGTTTACTCAATGTGGTGTGTGGATCACATCTCCATTTCCCTAACACGTGGAGTACAGGGGTCTCCGTGGACCTATTGGCCGTTCGTGTACCTCATAGAGGAGGTCTAGATAAATTGTTTCTCTGGCTTAAAATTGGTACACCTTTTGCTGGTGTTTGTCGTCCTTTGGATGTCTTGGATGTGAGTTCTTCTTCAGGAACATGAACATGCCTGTATTTTCTTCTTCTAGTCATCTTGCCTTACTCTCCTTGGTGTTGTCTCTGAAGCACGCTGGCTCGTGGTGATAGAGCTGTGAGCCTTTAACATCCTAACAAAAGCTTTTGCCTCATTCAGTCACAACAACGCGGGCCCTGGCCCTTGGCCCTGACTCTATGTCTGTATGTGGTCTCATCAAACTCAGCAGGCAATGCTCTTTACCACAGAGCCATCTCTCTTGCCTCTTCCTTGTGGTGCCACTAGAGGGCGCCAAACCTCCTTTTGAGAGCAATTATTTGGTAGCCAGGAATCGAACTTCTGACCTTCGGAAGGGCAGCCAATGTTCTTAACCACTGACCTATCTCTCCAGCTTTTCTTACTGTAGCCAAAAGAGGGCACAAGACCTCATGGCAGATGGTTGTGAATCATTATGTGGTTGCCTGCAATTGATTTCAGGAGGTTCTAAGCGCAGGCAATGCTCTTAAGCACTGAACCATCTCTCATGCCTCTTCTTTTTTGCCAGTAAAGGGCACCAAATCTACCTTTTGAGAGCAATTATGGGATTGCCAGGAATGGAACTTCTGACGTTTGGAAGGGCAGCCAAAGCTCTTATCCACTGAGCTAACACCCCAGCTCTTATTTTTGTATCCAAAAGAGGGCACAAGACCTCATTGCAGATGGTTGTGAGCCATTATGTGGTTGCCTGGAATTGAATTCAGGAGGTTGGAAGAGGAGGCAATGATCTTAACCACGGAGCCATCTCTCATGCCTCTTCCTTATGTTGCCAGTAGAGGGCACCAAACCTCCTTTTGAGAGCAATTATGTGATTTCCAGGAATCGAACTTCTGACCTTTGGAAGAGCAGGCAATGCTCTTAACCACTGAGCCATCTCTCCAACCCGTTTTTCAACTTCTTTTACTAAACCAGCTTTAGTCAATGCGGTGTGTGGATCACATCTCCATTTCCCTGACGTGTGGAGTACAGGGGTCTGCATGGACCTATTGGCCATTCATGTACCTCATAGAGGAGGTCTAGATAAATTGTTTCTCTGGCTTTAAATAGGTTAACATTTTGCTGGTGTTTGTAGTCCTTTGATTGTCTTGGATATGAGTTCTTCTTCAGGCACATGAACATGCCAGTATTTTCTTCTCCTAGCCATCTTGCCTTACTCTCCTTGGTGTTGTCTCTGAAGCACGCTGGCTCATGGTGATAGAGCTGTGAGTCTTTAACATAATAACAAGAGCTTTTGCCTCATTCAGTCACAACAACGTGGGCCCTGGCCCTGTGCCCCGACTCTATGTCTGTTCTTGGCCTCATCAAACTCAGCAGGCAAAGCTCTTTACCACAGAGCCATCGTTCCTGCCTCTTCCTTGTGGTGCCACTAGAGGGCGCCAAACCTCCTTTTGAGAGCAATTACGTGGTTCCCAGGAATCGAACTTCTGACCTTTGGAAGGGCAACCAATGCTCTTAACCACTGAGCTGTCTCTCCAGCTCTTCTTACTGTAGCCAAACGAGGGCACAAGACCTCATGGCAGATGGTTGTGACCCGTTATGTGGTCGCCTGGAATTGAATTCAGGAGGTTGGAAGAGCAGGCAATTCTCTTAACCATTGAGCCATCTCTCTTGCATCTTCCTTCTGTTGCCAGTAGAGGGCACCAAACCTCCTTTTGAGAGCAATTATGTGGTTGCCAGGAATCGAACTTCTGACCTTTGGAAGGGCAGGCAAAGCTCTTAACCACTGAGCTATCTCCCCAGCTCTTCTTTCTGTATCCAAAAGAGGGCACAAGACCTCATTGCAGATGGTTGTGAGCCATTATGTGGTTGCCTGGAATTCAGTTCAGGAGGTTGGAAGAGCAGGCAATGTTCTTAACCACTGAGCCATCTCTCCAACCCGTTTTTCAACTTCTTGAACTAAACCAGGTTTACTCAATGTGGTGTGTGGATCATATCTGCATTCCACTAACATGTGGAGTACAGGGGTCTCCATGGACATATTGGCCGTTCGCGTACTTCATAGATGAAGTCTAGAAAAATTGTTTGTCTGGCTTTAAATTGGTAAACCTTTTGCTGGTGTTTTTCGTCCTTTGGGTGTCTTGGATGTGAGTTCTTCTTAAGGAACATGAACATGCCTGTATTTTCTTCTTCTAACCATCTTTCCTCATTCTGCTTGGTGGTGTCCCTGAAGCATGCAGGCTCATGCTGATAGAGCTGTGAGTCTTTATTATCCTAACAAAATGTGTTGCCTGATTCTGAGACAACAACGTGGGCCCTGGCTCTATGTGTCCACTTGGCCTCATCAACCTCAGCAGGCAATGCTCTTAACCACTGAGCCATCTCTCCTGCCTCTTCCTTCTGTTGCCAGTAGAGGGCACCAAACCTCATTTTGAGAGCAATTATGTGATTTCCAGGAATCGAACTTCTGAACTTTGGAAGAGCAGGCAATGCTCTTAACCACTGAGCCATCTCTCCTGCCTCTCCTCTCTGTTGCCAGTAGAGGGCACCAAACCTCATTTTGAGAGCAACTATGTGATTCCCAGGAATCGAACTTCTGAACTTTGGAAGAGCAGGCAATGCTCTTAACCACTGAGCCATCTCTCCTGCCTCTCCCCTCTGTTGCCAGTAGAGGGCACCAAACCTCATTTTGAGAGCAACTATGTGATTCCCAGGAATCGAACTTCTGACCTTTGGAAGAACAGGCAATGCTCTTAACCACTGAGCCATCTCTCCGACCCGTTTTTCAACTTCTTTTACTAAACCAGGTTTACTCAATGTGGTGTGTGGATCACATCTCCATTTCCCTAACACGTGGAGTACAGGGGTCTCCGTGGACCTATTGGCCGTTCGTGTACCTCATAGAGGAGGTCTAGATAAATTGTTTCTCTGGCTTAAAATTGGTACACCTTTTGCTGGTGTTTGTCGTCCTTTGGATGTCTTGGATGTGAGTTCTTCTTCAGGAACATGAACATGCCTGTATTTTCTTCTTCTAGTCATCTTGCCTTACTCTCCTTGGTGTTGTCTCTGAAGCACGCTGGCTCGTGGTGATAGAGCTGTGAGCCTTTAACATCCTAACAAAAGCTTTTGCCTCATTCAGTCACAACAACGCGGGCCCTGGCCCTTGGCCCTGACTCTATGTCTGTATGTGGTCTCATCAAACTCAGCAGGCAATGCTCTTTACCACAGAGCCATCTCTCTTGCCTCTTCCTTGTGGTGCCACTAGAGGGCGCCAAACCTCCTTTTGAGAGCAATTATTTGGTAGCCAGGAATCGAACTTCTGACCTTCGGAAGGGCAGCCAATGTTCTTAACCACTGACCTATCTCTCCAGCTTTTCTTACTGTAGCCAAAAGAGGGCACAAGACCTCATGGCAGATGGTTGTGAATCATTATGTGGTTGCCTGCAATTGATTTCAGGAGGTTCTAAGCGCAGGCAATGCTCTTAAGCACTGAACCATCTCTCATGCCTCTTCTTTTTTGCCAGTAAAGGGCACCAAATCTACCTTTTGAGAGCAATTATGGGATTGCCAGGAATGGAACTTCTGACGTTTGGAAGGGCAGCCAAAGCTCTTATCCACTGAGCTAACACCCCAGCTCTTATTTTTGTATCCAAAAGAGGGCACAAGACCTCATTGCAGATGGTTGTGAGCCATTATGTGGTTGCCTGGAATTGAATTCAGGAGGTTGGAAGAGGAGGCAATGATCTTAACCACGGAGCCATCTCTCATGCCTCTTCCTTATGTTGCCAGTAGAGGGCACCAAACCTCCTTTTGAGAGCAATTATGTGATTTCCAGGAATCGAACTTCTGACCTTTGGAAGAGCAGGCAATGCTCTTAACCACTGAGCCATCTCTCCAACCCGTTTTTCAACTTCTTTTACTAAACCAGCTTTAGTCAATGTGGTGTGTGGATCACATCTCCATTTCCCTGACGTGTGGAGTACAGGGGTCTGCATGGACCTATTGGCCATTCATGTACCTCATAGAGGAGGTCTAGATAAATTGTTTCTCTGGCTTTAAATAGGTTAACATTTTGCTGGTGTTTGTAGTCCTTTGATTGTCTTGGATATGAGTTCTTCTTCAGGCACATGAACATGCCAGTATTTTCTTCTCCTAGCCATCTTGCCTTACTCTCCTTGGTGTTGTCTCTGAAGCACGCTGGCTCATGGTGATAGAGCTGTGAGTCTTTAACATCCTAACAAGAGCTTTTGCCTCATTCAGTCACAACAACGTGGGCCCTGGCCCTGTGCCCCGACTCTATGTCTGTTCTTGGCCTCATCAAACTCAGCAGGCAAAGCTCTTTACCACAGAGCCATCTTTCCTGCCTCTTCCTTGTGGTGCCACTAGAGGGCGCCAAACCTCCTTTTGAGAGCAATTACGTGGTTCCCAGGAATCGAACTTCTGACCTTTGGAAGGGCAACCAATGCTCTTAACCACTGAGCTGTCTCTCCAGCTCTTCTTACTGTAGCCAAACGAGGGCACAAGACCTCATGGCAGATGGTTGTGACCCGTTATGTGGTCGCCTGGAATTGAATTCAGGAGGTTGGAAGAGCAGGCAATTCTCTTAACCATTGAGCCATCTCTCTTGCATCTTCCTTCTGTTGCCAGTAGAGGGCACCAAACCTCCTTTTGAGAGCAATTATGTGGTTGCCAGGAATCGAACTTCTGACCTTTGGAAGGGCAGGCAAAGCTCTTAACCACTGAGCTATCTCCCCAGCTCTTCTTTCTGTATCCAAAAGAGGGCACAAGACCTCATTGCAGATGGTTGTGAGCCATTATGTGGTTGCCTGGAATTCAGTTCAGGAGGTTGGAAGAGCAGGCAATGTTCTTAACCACTGAGCCATCTCTCTAACCCGTTCTTCAACTTCTTGAACTAAACCATTTTTACTCAATGTGGTGTGTGGATCATATCTGCATTCCACTAACATGTGGAGTACAGGGGTCTCCATGGACATATTGGCCGTTCGCGTACCTCATAGATGAAGTCTAGATAAATTGTTTGTCTGGCTTTAAATTGGTAAACCTTTTGCTGGTGTTTGTCGTCCTTTGGATGTCTTGGATGTGAGTTCTTCTTAAGGAACATGAACATGCCTGTATTTTCTTCTTCTAACCATCTTTCCTCATTCTGCTTGGTGGTGTCCCTGAAGCATGCAGGCTCATGCTGATAGAGCTGTGAGTCTTTATTATCCTAACAAAATGTGTTGCCTGATCCTGAGACAACAACGTGGGCCCTGGCTGTATGTGTCCACTTGGCCTCATCAACCTCAGCAGGCAATGCTCTTAACCACTGAGCCATCTCTCCTGCCTCTTCCTTCTGTTGCGAGTAGAGGGCACCAAACCTCATTTTGAGAGCAATTATGTGATTTCCAGGGATCGAACTTCTGAACTTTGGAAGAGCAGGCAATGCTCTTAACCACTGAGCCATCTCTCCTGCCTCTCCCATCTGTTGCCAGTAGAGGGCACCAAACCTCATTTTGAGAGCAACTATGTGATTCCCAGGAATCGAACTTCTGACCTTTGGAAGAACAGGCAATGCTCTTAACCACTGAGCCATCTCTCCGACCCGTTTTTCAACTTCTTTTACTAAACCAGGTTTACTCAATGTGGTGTGTGGATCACATCTCCATTTCCCTAACACGTGGAGTACAGGGGTCTCCGTGGACCTATTGGCCGTTCGTGTACCTCATAGAGGAGGTCTAGATAAATTGTTTCTCTGGCTTAAAATTGGTACACCTTTTGCTGGTGTTTGTCGTCCTTTGGATGTCTTGGATGTGAGTTCTTCTTCAGGAACATGAACATGCCTGTATTTTCTTCTTCTAGTCATCTTGCCTTACTCTCCTTGGTGTTGTCTCTGAAGCACGCTGGCTCGTGGTGATAGAGCTGTGAGCCTTTAACATCCTAACAAAAGCTTTTGCCTCATTCAGTCACAACAACGCGGGCCCTGGCCCTTGGCCCTGACTCTATGTCTGTATGTGGTCTCATCAAACTCAGCAGGCAATGCTCTTTACCACAGAGCCATCTCTCTTGCCTCTTCCTTGTGGTGCCACTAGAGGGCGCCAAACCTCCTTTTGAGAGCAATTATTTGGTAGCCAGGAATCGAACTTCTGACCTTCGGAAGGGCAGCCAATGTTCTTAACCACTGACCTATCTCTCCAGCTTTTCTTACTGTAGCCAAAAGAGGGCACAAGACCTCATGGCAGATGGTTGTGAATCATTATGTGGTTGCCTGCAATTGATTTCAGGAGGTTCTAAGCGCAGGCAATGCTCTTAAGCACTGAACCATCTCTCATGCCTCTTCTTTTTTGCCAGTAAAGGGCACCAAATCTACCTTTTGAGAGCAATTATGGGATTGCCAGGAATGGAACTTCTGACGTTTGGAAGGGCAGCCAAAGCTCTTATCCACTGAGCTAACACCCCAGCTCTTATTTTTGTATCCAAAAGAGGGCACAAGACCTCATTGCAGATGGTTGTGAGCCATTATGTGGTTGCCTGGAATTGAATTCAGGAGGTTGGAAGAGGAGGCAATGATCTTAACCACGGAGCCATCTCTCATGCCTCTTCCTTATGTTGCCAGTAGAGGGCACCAAACCTCCTTTTGAGAGCAATTATGTGATTTCCAGGAATCGAACTTCTGACCTTTGGAAGAGCAGGCAATGCTCTTAACCACTGAGCCATCTCTCCAACCCGTTTTTCAACTTCTTTTACTAAACCAGCTTTAGTCAATGTGGTGTGTGGATCACATCTCCATTTCCCTGACGTGTGGAGTACAGGGGTCTGCATGGACCTATTGGCCATTCATGTACCTCATAGAGGAGGTCTAGATAAATTGTTTCTCTGGCTTTAAATAGGTTAACATTTTGCTGGTGTTTGTAGTCCTTTGATTGTCTTGGATATGAGTTCTTCTTCAGGCACATGAACATGCCAGTATTTTCTTCTCCTAGCCATCTTGCCTTACTCTCCTTGGTGTTGTCTCTGAAGCACGCTGGCTCATGGTGATAGAGCTGTGAGTCTTTAACATCCTAACAAGAGCTTTTGCCTCATTCAGTCACAACAACGTGGGCCCTGGCCCTGTGCCCCGACTCTATGTCTGTTCTTGGCCTCATCAAACTCAGCAGGCAAAGCTCTTTACCACAGAGCCATCTTTCCTGCCTCTTCCTTGTGGTGCCACTAGAGGGCGCCAAACCTCCTTTTGAGAGCAATTACGTGGTTCCCAGGAATCGAACTTCTGACCTTTGGAAGGGCAACCAATGCTCTTAACCACTGAGCTGTCTCTCCAGCTCTTCTTACTGTAGCCAAACGAGGGCACAAGACCTCATGGCAGATGGTTGTGACCCGTTATGTGGTCGCCTGGAATTGAATTCAGGAGGTTGGAAGAGCAGGCAATTCTCTTAACCATTGAGCCATCTCTCTTGCATCTTCCTTCTGTTGCCAGTAGAGGGCACCAAACCTCCTTTTGAGAGCAATTATGTGGTTGTCAGGAATCGAACTTCTGACCTTTGGAAGGGCAGGCAAAGCTCTTAACCACTGAGCTATCTCCCCAGCTCTTCTTTCTGTATCCAAAAGAGGGCACAAGACCTCATTGCAGATGGTTGTGAGCCATTATGTGGTTGCCTGGAATTCAGTTCAGGAGGTTGGAAGAGCAGGCAATGTTCTTAACCACTGAGCCATCTCTCTAACCCGTTTTTCAACTTCTTGAACTAAACCATTTTTACTCAATGTGGTGTGTGGATCATATCTGCATTCCACTAACATGTGGAGTACAGGGGTCTCCATGGACATATTGGCCGTTCGCGTACCTCATAGATGAAGTCTAGAAAAATTGTTTGTCTGGCTTTAAATTGGTAAACCTTTTGCTGGTGTTTGTCGTCCTTTGGATGTCTTGGATGTGAGTTCTTCTTAAGGAACATGAACATGCCTGTATTTTCTTCTTCTAACCATCTTTCCTCATTCTGCTTGGTGGTGTCCCTGAAGCATGCAGGCTCATGCTGATAGAGCTGTGAGTCTTTATTATCCTAACAAAATGTGTTGCCTGATCCTGAGACAACAACGTGGGCCCTGGCTGTATGTGTCCACTTGGCCTCATCAACCTCAGCAGGCAATGCTCTTAACCACTGAGCCATCTCTCCTGCCTCTTCCTTCTGTTGCGAGTAGAGGGCACCAAACCTCATTTTGAGAGCAATTATGTGATTTCCAGGGATCGAACTTCTGAACTTTGGAAGAGCAGGCAATGCTCTTAACCACTGAGCCATCTCTCCTGCCTCTCCCATCTGTTGCCAGTAGAGGGCACCAAACCTCATTTTGAGAGCAACTATGTGATTCCCAGGAATCGAACTTCTGACCTTTGGAAGAACAGGCAATGCTCTTAACCACTGAGCCATCTCTCCGACCCGTTTTTCAACTTCTTTTACTAAACCAGGTTTACTCAATGTGGTGTGTGGATCACATCTCCATTTCCCTAACACGTGGAGTACAGGGGTCTCCGTGGACCTATTGGCCGTTCGTGTACCTCATAGAGGAGGTCTAGATAAATTGTTTCTCTGGCTTAAAATTGGTACACCTTTTGCTGGTGTTTGTCGTCCTTTGGATGTCTTGGATGTGAGTTCTTCTTCAGGAACATGAACATGCCTGTATTTTCTTCTTCTAGTCATCTTGCCTTACTCTCCTTGGTGTTGTCTCTGAAGCACGCTGGCTCGTGGTGATAGAGCTGTGAGCCTTTAACATCCTAACAAAAGCTTTTGCCTCATTCAGTCACAACAACGCGGGCCCTGGCCCTTGGCCCTGACTCTATGTCTGTATGTGGTCTCATCAAACTCAGCAGGCAATGCTCTTTACCACAGAGCCATCTCTCTTGCCTCTTCCTTGTGGTGCCACTAGAGGGCGCCAAACCTCCTTTTGAGAGCAATTATTTGGTAGCCAGGAATCGAACTTCTGACCTTCGGAAGGGCAGCCAATGTTCTTAACCACTGACCTATCTCTCCAGCTTTTCTTACTGTAGCCAAAAGAGGGCACAAGACCTCATGGCAGATGGTTGTGAATCATTATGTGGTTGCCTGCAATTGATTTCAGGAGGTTCTAAGCGCAGGCAATGCTCTTAAGCACTGAACCATCTCTCATGCCTCTTCTTTTTTGCCAGTAAAGGGCACCAAATCTACCTTTTGAGAGCAATTATGGGATTGCCAGGAATGGAACTTCTGACGTTTGGAAGGGCAGCCAAAGCTCTTATCCACTGAGCTAACACCCCAGCTCTTATTTTTGTATCCAAAAGAGGGCACAAGACCTCATTGCAGATGGTTGTGAGCCATTATGTGGTTGCCTGGAATTGAATTCAGGAGGTTGGAAGAGGAGGCAATGATCTTAACCACGGAGCCATCTCTCATGCCTCTTCCTTATGTTGCCAGTAGAGGGCACCAAACCTCCTTTTGAGAGCAATTATGTCATTTCCAGGAATCGAACTTCTGACCTTTGGAAGAGCAGGCAATGCTCTTAACCACTGAGCCATCTCTCCAACCCGTTTTTCAACTTCTTTTACTAAACCAGCTTTAGTCAATGTGGTGTGTGGATCACATCTCCATTTCCCTGACGTGTGGAGTACAGGGGTCTGCATGGACCTATTGGCCATTCATGTACCTCATAGAGGAGGTCTAGATAAATTGTTTCTCTGGCTTTAAATAGGTTAACATTTTGCTGGTGTTTGTAGTCCTTTGATTGTCTTGGATATGAGTTCTTCTTCAGGCACATGAACATGCCAGTATTTTCTTCTCCTAGCCATCTTGCCTTACTCTCCTTGGTGTTGTCTCTGAAGCACGCTGGCTCATGGTGATAGAGCTGTGAGTCTTTAACATCCTAACAAGAGCTTTTGCCTCATTCAGTCACAACAACGTGGGCCCTGGCCCTGTGCCCCGACTCTATGTCTGTTCTTGGCCTCATCAAACTCAGCAGGCAAAGCTCTTTACCACAGAGCCATCTTTCCTGCCTCTTCCTTGTGGTGCCACTAGAGGGCGCCAAACCTCCTTTTGAGAGCAATTACGTGGTTCCCAGGAATCGAACTTCTGACCTTTGGAAGGGCAACCAATGCTCTTAACCACTGAGCTGTCTCTCCAGCTCTTCTTACTGTAGCCAAACGAGGGCACAAGACCTCATGGCAGATGGTTGTGACCCGTTATGTGGTCGCCTGGAATTGAATTCAGGAGGTTGGAAGAGCAGGCAATTCTCTTAACCATTGAGCCATCTCTCTTGCATCTTCCTTCTGTTGCCAGTAGAGGGCACCAAACCTCCTTTTGAGAGCAATTATGTGGTTGCCAGGAATCGAACTTCTGACCTTTGGAAGGGCAGGCAAAGCTCTTAACCACTGAGCTATCTCCCCAGCTCTTCTTTCTGTATCCAAAAGAGGGCACAAGACCTCATTGCAGATGGTTGTGAGCCATTATGTGGTTGCCTGGAATTCAGTTCAGGAGGTTGGAAGAGCAGGCAATGTTCTTAACCACTGAGCCATCTCTCTAACCCGTTTTTCAACTTCTTGAACTAAACCATTTTTACTCAATGTGGTGTGTGGATCATATCTGCATTCCACTAACATGTGGAGTACAGGGGTCTCCATGGACATATTGGCCGTTCGCGTACCTCATAGATGAAGTCTAGAAAAATTGTTTGTCTGGCTTTAAATTGGTAAACCTTTTGCTGGTGTTTGTCGTCCTTTGGATGTCTTGGATGTGAGTTCTTCTTAAGGAACATGAACATGCCTGTATTTTCTTCTTCTAACCATCTTTCCTCATTCTGCTTGGTGGTGTCCCTGAAGCATGCAGGCTCATGCTGATAGAGCTGTGAGTCTTTATTATCCTAACAAAATGTGTTGCCTGATCCTGAGACAACAACGTGGGCCCTGGCTGTATGTGTCCACTTGGCCTCATCAACCTCAGCAGGCAATGCTCTTAACCACTGAGCCATCTCTCCTGCCTCTTCCTTCTGTTGCGAGTAGAGGGCACCAAACCTCATTTTGAGAGCAATTATGTGATTTCCAGGAATCGAACTTCTGAACTTTGGAAGAGCAGGCAATGCTCTTAACCACTGAGCCATCTCTCCTGCCTCTCCCATCTGTTGCCAGTAGAGGGCACCAAACCTCATTTTGAGAGCAACTATGTGATTCCCAGGAATCGAACTTCTGACCTTTGGAAGAACAGGCAATGCTCTTAACCACTGAGCCATCTCTCCGACCCGTTTTTCAACTTCTTTTACTAAACCAGGTTTACTCAATGTGGTGTGTGGATCACATCTCCATTTCCCTAACACGTGGAGTACAGGGGTCTCCGTGGACCTATTGGCCGTTCGTGTACCTCATAGAGGAGGTCTAGATAAATTGTTTCTCTGGCTTAAAATTGGTACACCTTTTGCTGGTGTTTGTCGTCCTTTGGATGTCTTGGATGTGAGTTCTTCTTCAGGAACATGAACATGCCTGTATTTTCTTCTTCTAGTCATCTTGCCTTACTCTCCTTGGTGTTGTCTCTGAAGCACGCTGGCTCGTGGTGATAGAGCTGTGAGCCTTTAACATCCTAACAAAAGCTTTTGCCTCATTCAGTCACAACAACGCGGGCCCTGGCCCTTGGCCCTGACTCTATGTCTGTATGTGGTCTCATCAAACTCAGCAGGCAATGCTCTTTACCACAGAGCCATCTCTCTTGCCTCTTCCTTGTGGTGCCACTAGAGGGCGCCAAACCTCCTTTTGAGAGCAATTATTTGGTAGCCAGGAATCGAACTTCTGACCTTCGGAAGGGCAGCCAATGTTCTTAACCACTGACCTATCTCTCCAGCTTTTCTTACTGTAGCCAAAAGAGGGCACAAGACCTCATGGCAGATGGTTGTGAATCATTATGTGGTTGCCTGCAATTGATTTCAGGAGGTTCTAAGCGCAGGCAATGCTCTTAAGCACTGAACCATCTCTCATGCCTCTTCTTTTTTGCCAGTAAAGGGCACCAAATCTACCTTTTGAGAGCAATTATGGGATTGCCAGGAATGGAACTTCTGACCTTTGGAAGGGCAGCCAAAGCTCTTATCCACTGAGCTAACACCCCAGCTCTTATTTTTGTATCCAAAAGAGGGCACAAGACCTCATTGCAGATGGTTGTGAGCCATTATGTGGTTGCCTGGAATTGAATTCAGGAGGTTGGAAGAGGAGGCAATGATCTTAACCACGGAGCCATCTCTCATGCCTCTTCCTTATGTTGCCAGTAGAGGGCACCAAACCTCCTTTTGAGAGCAATTATGTGATTTCCAGGAATCGAACTTCTGACCTTTGGAAGAGCAGGCAATGCTCTTAACCACTGAGCCATCTCTCCAACCCGTTTTTCAACTTCTTTTACTAAACCAGCTTTAGTCAATGTGGTGTGTGGATCACATCTCCATTTCCCTGACGTGTGGAGTACAGGGGTCTGCATGGACCTATTGGCCATTCATGTACCTCATAGAGGAGGTCTAGATAAATTGTTTCTCTGGCTTTAAATAGGTTAACATTTTGCTGGTGTTTGTAGTCCTTTGATTGTCTTGGATATGAGTTCTTCTTCAGGCACATGAACATGCCAGTATTTTCTTCTCCTAGCCATCTTGCCTTACTCTCCTTGGTGTTGTCTCTGAAGCACGCTGGCTCATGGTGATAGAGCTGTGAGTCTTTAACATCCTAACAAGAGCTTTTGCCTCATTCAGTCACAACAACGTGGGCCCTGGCCCTGGGCCCCGACTCTATGTCTGTTCTTGGCCTCATCAAACTCAGCAGGCAAAGCTCTTTACCACAGAGCCATCTTTCCTGCCTCTTCCTTGTGGTGCCACTAGAGGGCGCCAAACCTCCTTTTGAGAGCAATTACGTGGTTCCCAGGAATCGAACTTCTGACCTTTGGAAGGGCAACCAATGCTCTTAACCACTGAGCTGTCTCTCCAGCTCTTCTTACTGTAGCCAAACGAGGGCACAAGACCTCATGGCAGATGGTTGTGACCCGTTATGTGGTCGCCTGGAATTGAATTCAGGAGGTTGGAAGAGCAGGCAATTCTCTTAACCATTGAGCCATCTCTCTTGCATCTTCCTTCTGTTGCCAGTAGAGGGCACCAAACCTCCTTTTGAGAGCAATTATGTGGTTGCCAGGAATCGAACTTCTGACCTTTGGAAGGGCAGGCAAAGCTCTTAACCACTGAGCTATCTCCCCAGCTCTTCTTTCTGTATCCAAAAGAGGGCACAAGACCTCATTGCAGATGGTTGTGAGCCATTATGTGGTTGCCTGGAATTCAGTTCAGGAGGTTGGAAGAGCAGGCAATGTTCTTAACCACTGAGCCATCTCTCTAACCCGTTTTTCAACTTCTTGAACTAAACCATTTTTACTCAATGTGGTGTGTGGATCATATCTGCATTCCACTAACATGTGGAGTACAGGGGTCTCCATGGACATATTGGCCGTTCGCGTACCTCATAGATGAAGTCTAGATAAATTGTTTGTCTGGCTTTAAATTGGTAAACCTTTTGCTGGTGTTTGTCGTCCTTTGGATGTCTTGGATGTGAGTTCTTCTTAAGGAACATGAACATGCCTGTATTTTCTTCTTCTAACCATCTTTCCTCATTCTGCTTGGTGGTGTCCCTGAAGCATGCAGGCTCATGCTGATAGAGCTGTGAGTCTTTATTATCCTAACAAAATGTGTTGCCTGATCCTGAGACAACAACGTGGGCCCTGGCTGTATGTGTCCACTTGGCCTCATCAACCTCAGCAGGCAATGCTCTTAACCACTGAGCCATCTCTCCTGCCTCTTCCTTCTGTTGCCAGTAGAGGGCACCAAACCTCATTTTGTGAGCAATTATGTGATTTCCAGGAATCGAACTTCTGAACTGTGGAAGAGCAGGCAATGCTCTTAACCACTGAGCCATCTCTCCTGCCTCTCCCCTCTGTTGCCAGTAGAGGGCACCAAACCTCATTTTGAGAGCAACTATGTGATTCCCAGGAATCCAACTTCTGACCTTTGGAAGAGCAGGCAATGCTCTTAACCACTGAGCCATCTCTCCGACCCGTTTTTCAACTTCTTTTACTAAACCAGGTTTACTCAATGTGGTGTGTGGATCACATCTCCATTTCCCTAACACGTGGAGTACAGGGGTCTCCGTGGACCTATTGGCCGTTCGTGTACCTCATAGAGGAGGTCTAGATTAATTGTTTCTCTGGCTTAAAATTGGTAAACCTTTTGCTGGTGTTTGTCGTCCTTTGGATGTCTTGGATGTGAGTTCTTCTTAAGGAACGTGAACATGCCTGTATTTTCTTCTTCTAACCATCTTTCCTCATTCTGCTTGGTGGTGTCCCTGAAGCATGCAGGCTCATGCTGATAGAGCTGTGAGTCTTTATTATCCTAACAAAATGTGTTGCCTGATTCTGAGACAACAACGTGGGCCCTGGCTGTATGTGTCCACTTGGCCTCATCAACCTCAGCAGGCAATGCTCTTAACCACTGAGCCATCTCTCCTGCCTCTTCATTCTGTTGCCAGTAGAGGGCACCAAACCTCATTTTGAGAGCAATTATGTGATTTCCAGGAATCGAACTTCTGAACTGTGGAAGAGCAGGCAATGCTCTTAACCACTGAGCCATCTCTCCTGCCTCTCCCCTCTGTTGCCAGTAGAGGGCACCAAACCTCATTTTGAGAGCAACTATGTGATTCCCAGGAATCCAACTTCTGACCTTTGGAAGAGCAAGCAATGCTCTTAACCACTGAGCCATCTCTCCGACCCGTTTTTCAACTTCTTTTACTAAACCAGGTTTACTCAATGTGGTGTGTGGATCACATCTCCATTTCCCTAACACGTGGAGTACAGGGGTCTCCGTGGACCTATTGGCCGTTCGTGTACCTCATAGAGGAGGTCTAGATTAATTGTTTCTCTGGCTTAAAATTGGTACACCTTTTGCTGGTGTTTGTCGTCCTTTGGATGTCTTGGATGTGAGTTCTTCTTCAGGAACATGAACATGCCTGTATTTTCTTCTTCTAGTCATCTTGCCTTACTCTCCTTGGTGTTGTCTCTGAAGCACGCTGGCTCGTGGTGATAGAGCTGTGAGCCTTTAACATCCTAACGAAAGCTTTTGCCTCATTCAGTCACAACAACGTGGGCCCTGTTCCTTGGCCCTGACTCTATGTATGTATGTGGTGTCATCAAACTCAGCAGGCAATGCTCTTTACCACAGAGCCATCTCTCTTGCCTCTTCCTTGTGGTGCCACTAGAGGGCGCCAAACCTCCTTTTGAGAGCAATTATTTGGTAGCCAGGAATCGAACTTCTGACCTTCGGAAGGGCAGCCAATGTTCTTAACCACTGACCTATCTCTCCAGCTTTTCTTACTGTAGCCAAAAGAGGGCACAAGACCTCATGGCAGATGGTTGTGAATCATTATGTGGTTGCCTGCAATTGATTTCAGGAGGTTCTAAGAGCAGGCAATGCTCTTAAGCACTGAACCATCTCTCATGCCTCTTCTTTTTTGCCAGTAAAGGGCACCAAATCTACCTTTTGAGAGCAATTATGGGATTGCCAGGAATGGAACTTCTGACCTTTGGAAGGGCAGCCAAAGCTCTTATCCACTGAGCTAACACCCCAGCTCTTATTTTTGTATCCAAAAGAGGGCACAAGACCTCATTGCAGATGGTTGTGAGCCATTATGTGGTTGCCTGGAATTGAATTCAGGAGGTTGGAAGAGGAGGCAATGATCTTAACCACGGAGCCATCTCTCATGCCTCTTCCTTATGTTGCCAGTAGAGGGCACCAAACCTCCTTTTGAGAGCAATTATGTCATTTCCAGGAATCGAACTTCTGACCTTTGGAAGAGCAGGCAATGCTCTTAACCACTGAGCCATCTCTCCAACCCGTTTTTCAACTTCTTTTACTAAACCAGCTTTAGTCAATGTGGTGTGTGGATCACATCTCCATTTCCCTGACGTGTGGAGTACAGGGGTCTGCATGGACCTATTGGCCATTCATGTACCTCATAGAGGAGGTCTAGATAAATTGTTTCTCTGGCTTTAAATAGGTTAACATTTTGCTGGTGTTTGTAGTCCTTTGATTGTCTTGGATATGAGTTCTTCTTCAGGAACATGAACATGCCAGTATTTTCTTCTCCTAACCATCTTGCCTTACTCTCCTTGGTGTTGTCTCTGAAGCACGCTGGCTCATGGTGATAGAGCTGTGAGTCTTTAACATCCTAACAAGAGCTTTTGCCTCATTCAGTCACAACAACGTGGGCCCTGGCCCTGTGCCCCGACTCTATGTCTGTTCTTGGCCTCATCAAACTCAGCAGGCAAAGCTCTTTACCACAGAGCCATCTTTCCTGCCTCTTCCTTGTGGTGCCACTAGAGGGCGCCAAACCTCCTTTTGAGAGCAATTACGTGGTTCCCAGGAATCGAACTTCTGACCTTTGGAAGGGCAACCAATGCTCTTAACCACTGAGCTGTCTCTCCAGATCTTCTTACTGTAGCCAAACGAGGGCACAAGACCTCATTGCAGATGGTTGTGAGCCATTATGTGGTTGCCTGGAATTCAGTTCAGGAGGTTGGAAGAGCAGGCAATGTTCTTAACCACTGAGCCATCTCTCCAACCCGTTTTTCAACTTCTTGAACTAAACCAGGTTTACTCAATGTGGTGTGTGGATCATATCTGCATTCCACTAACATGTGGAGTACAGGGGTCTCCATGGACATATTGGCCGTTCGTGTACCTCATAGATGAAGTCTAGAAAAATTGTTTGTCTGGCTTTAAATTGGTAAACCTTTTGCTGGTGTTTGTCGTCTTTTGGATGTCTTGGATGTGAGTTCTTCTTAAGGAACGTGAACATGCCTGTATTTTCTTCTTCTAACCATCTTTCCTCATTCTGCTTGGTGGTGTCCCTGAAGCATGCAGGCTCATGCTGATAGAGCTGTGAGTCTTTATTATCCTAACAAAATGTGTTGCCTGATTCTGAGACAACAACGTGGGCCCTGGCTGTATGTGTCCACTTGGCCTCATCAACCTCAGCAGGCAATGCTCTTAACCACTGAGCCATCTCTCCTGCCTCTTCATTCTGTTGCCAGTAGAGGGCACCAAACCTCATTTTGAGAGCAATTATGTGATTTCCAGGAATCGAACTTCTGAACTGTGGAAGAGCAGGCAATGCTCTTAACCACTGAGCCATCTCTCCTGCCTCTCCCCTCTGTTGCCAGTAGAGGGCACCAAACCTCATTTTGAGAGCAACTATGTGATTCCCAGGAATCCAACTTCTGACCTTTGGAAGAGCAGGCAATGCTCTTAACCACTGAGCCATCTCTCCGACCCGTTTTTCAACTTCTTTTACTAAACCAGGTTTACTCAATGTGGTGTGTGGATCACATCTCCATTTCCCTAACACGTGGAGTACAGGGGTCTCCGTGGACCTATTGGCCGTTCGTGTACCTCATAGAGGAGGTCTAGATTAATTGTTTCTCTGGCTTAAAATTGGTACACCTTTTGCTGGTGTTTGTCGTCCTTTGGATGTCTTGGATGTGAGTTCTTCTTCAGGAACATGAACATGCCTGTATTTTCTTCTTCTAGTCATCTTGCCTTACTCTCCTTGGTGTTGTCTCTGAAGCACGCTGGCTCGTGGTGATAGAGCTGTGAGCCTTTAACATCCTAACGAAAGCTTTTGCCTCATTCAGTCACAACAACGTGGGCCCTGTTCCTTGGCCCTGACTCTATGTATGTATGTGGTGTCATCAAACTCAGCAGGCAATGCTCTTTACCACAGAGCCATCTCTCTTGCCTCTTCCTTGTGGTGCCACTAGAGGGCGCCAAACCTCCTTTTGAGAGCAATTATTTGGTAGCCAGGAATCGAACTTCTGACCTTCGGAAGGGCAGCCAATGTTCTTAACCACTGACCTATCTCTCCAGCTTTTCTTACTGTAGCCAAAAGAGGGCACAAGACCTCATGGCAGATGGTTGTGAATCATTATGTGGTTGCCTGCAATTGATTTCAGGAGGTTCTAAGAGCAGGCAATGCTCTTAAGCACTGAACCATCTCTCATGCCTCTTCTTTTTTGCCAGTAAAGGGCACCAAATCTACCTTTTGAGAGCAATTATGGGATTGCCAGGAATGGAACTTCTGACCTTTGGAAGGGCAGCCAAAGCTCTTATCCACTGAGCTAACACCCCAGCTCTTATTTTTGTATCCAAAAGAGGGCACAAGACCTCATTGCAGATGGTTGTGAGCCATTATGTGGTTGCCTGGAATTGAATTCAGGAGGTTGGAAGAGGAGGCAATGATCTTAACCACGGAGCCATCTCTCATGCCTCTTCCTTATGTTGCCAGTAGAGGGCACCAAACCTCCTTTTGAGAGCAATTATGTCATTTCCAGGAATCGAACTTCTGACCTTTGGAAGAGCAGGCAATGCTCTTAACCACTGAGCCATCTCTCCAACCCGTTTTTCAACTTCTTTTACTAAACCAGCTTTAGTCAATGTGGTGTGTGGATCACATCTCCATTTCCCTGACGTGTGGAGTACAGGGGTCTGCATGGACCTATTGGCCATTCATGTACCTCATAGAGGAGGTCTAGATAAATTGTTTCTCTGGCTTTAAATAGGTTAACATTTTGCTGGTGTTTGTAGTCCTTTGATTGTCTTGGATATGAGTTCTTCTTCAGGCACATGAACATGCCAGTATTTTCTTCTCCTAGCCATCTTGCCTTACTCTCCTTGGTGTTGTCTCTGAAGCACGCTGGCTCATGGTGATAGAGCTGTGAGTCTTTAACATCCTAACAAGAGCTTTTGCCTCATTCAGTCACAACAACGTGGGCCCTGGCCCTGTGCCCCGACTCTATGTCTGTTCTTGGCCTCATCAAACTCAGCAGGCAAAGCTCTTTACCACAGAGCCATCTTTCCTGCCTCTTCCTTGTGGTGCCACTAGAGGGCGCCAAACCTCCTTTTGAGAGCAATTACGTGGTTCCCAGGAATCGAACTTCTGAGCTTTGGAAGGGCAACCAATGCTCTTAACCACTGAGCTGTCTCTCCAGCTCTTCTTACTGTAGCCAAAAGAGGGCACAAGACCTCATGGCAGATGGTTGTGACCCATTATGTGGTCGCCTGGAATTGAATTCAGGAGGTTGGAAGAGCAGGCAATTCTCTTAACCATTGAGCCATCTCTCTTGCATCTTCCTTCTGTTGCCAGTAGAGGGCACCAAACCTCCTTTTGAGAGCAATTATGTGGTTGCCAGGAATCGAACTTCTGACCTTTGGAAGGGCAGGCAAAGCTCTTAACCACTGAGCTATCTCCCCAGCTCTTCTTTCTGTATCCAAAAGAGGGCACAAGACCTCATTGCAGATGGTTGTGAGCCATTATGTGGTTGCCTGGAATTCAGTTCAGGAGGTTGGAAGAGCAGGCAATGTTCTTAACCACTGAGCCATCTCTCCAACCCGTTTTTCAACTTCTTGAACTAAACCAGGTTTACTCAATGTGGTGTGTGGATCATATCTGCATTCCACTAACATGTGGAGTACAGGGGTCTCCATGGTCATATTGGCCGTTCGCGTACCTCATAGATGAAGTCTAGATAAATTGTTTGTCTGGCTTTAAATTGGTAAAACTTTTGCTGGTGTTTGTCGTCCTTTGGATGTCTTGGATGTGAGTTCTTCTTAAGGAACATGAACATGCCTGTATTTTCTTCTTCTAACCATCTTTCCTCATTCTGCTTGGTGGTGTCCCTGAAGCATGCAGGCTCATGCTGATAGAGCTGTGAGTCTTTATGATCCTAACAAAATGTGTTGCCTGATTCTGAGACAACAACGTGGGCCCTGGCTGTATGTGTCCACTTGGCCTCATCAACCTCAGCAAGCAATGCTCTTAACCACTGAGACATCTCTCCTGCCTCTTCCTTCTGTTGCCAGTAGAGGGCACCAAACCTCATTTTGAGAGCAACTATGTGATTCCCAGGAATCGAACTTCTGACCTTTGGAAGAGCAGGCAATGCTCTTAACCACTGAGCCATCTCTCCAACCCGTTTTTCAACTTCTTTTACTAAACCAGGTTTACTCAATGTGGTGTGTGGATCATATCTCCATTTCCCTAACACGTGGAGTCCAGGGGTCTCCGTGGACCTATTGGCCGTTCGTGTACCTCATAGAGGAGGTCTAGATAAATTGTTTCTCTGGCTTAAAATTGGTACACCTTTTGCTGGTGTTTGTCGTCCTTTGGATGTCTTGGATGTGAGTTCTTCTTCAGGAACATGAACATGCCTGTATTTTCTTCTTCTAGTCATCTTGCCTTACTCTCCTTGGTGTTGTCTCTGAAGCACGCTGGTTCGTGGTGATAGAGCTGTGAGCCTTTAACATCCTAACAAAAGCTTTTGCCTCATTCAGTCACAACAACGCGGGCCCTGGCCCTTGGCCCTGACTCTATGTCTGTATGTGGTCTCATCAAACTCAGCAGGCAATGCTCTTTACCACAGAGCCATCTCTCTTGCCTCATCCTTGTGGTGCCACTAGAGGGCGCCAAACCTCCTTTTGAGAGCAATTATTTGGTAGCCAGGAATCGAACTTCTGACCTTCGGAAGGGCAGCCAATGTTCTTAACCACTGACCTATCTCTCCAGCTTTTCTTACTGTAGCCAAAAGAGGGCACAAGACCTCATGGCAGATGGTTTTGAATCATTATGTGGTTGCCTGCAATTGATTTCAGGAGGTTCTAAGAGCAGGCAATGCTCTTAAGCACTGAACCATCTCTCATGCCTCTTCTTTTTTGCCAGTAAAGGGCACCAAATCTACCTTTTGAGAGCAATTATGGGATTGCCAGGAATGGAACTTCTGACCTTTGGAAGGGCAGCCAAAGCTCTTATCCACTGAGCTAACACCCCAGCTCTTATTTTTGTATCCAAAAGAGGGCACAAGACCTCATTGCAGATGGTTGTGAGCCATTATGTGGTTGCCTGGAATTGAATTCAGGAGGTTGGAAGAGGAGGCAATGATCTTAACCACGGAGCCATCTCTCATGCCTCTTCCTTATGTTGCCAGTAGAGGGCACCAAACCTCCTTTTGAGAGCAATTATGTGATTTCCAGGAATCGAACTTCTGACCTTTGGAAGAGCAGGCAATGCTCTTAACCACTGAGCCATCTCTCCAACCCGTTTTTCAACTTCTTTTACTAAACCAGCTTTAGTCAATGTGGTGTGTGGATCACAACTCCATTTCCCTGACGTGTGGAGTACAGGGGTCTGCATGGACCTATTGGCCATTCATGTACCTCATAGAGGAGGTCTAGATAAATTGTTTCTCTGGCTTTAACTAGGTTAACATTTTGCTGGTGTTTGTAGTCCTTTGATTGTCTTGGATATGAGTTCTTCTTCAGGCACATGAACATGCCAGTATTTTCTTCTTCTAGCCATCTTGCCTTACTCTCCTTGGTGTTGTCTCTGAAGCACGCTGGCTCATGGTGATAGAGCTGTGAGTCTTTAACATCCTAACAAGAGCTTTTGCCTCATTCAGTCACAACAACGTGGGCCCTGGCCCTGGGCCCCGACTCTATGTCTGTTCTTGGCCTCATCAAACTCAGCAGGCAAAGCTCTTTACCACAGAGCCATCTTTCCTGCCTCTTCCTTGTGGTGCCACTAGAGGGCGCCAAACCTCCTTTTGAGAGCAATTACGTGGTTCCCAGGAATCGAACTTCTGACCTTTGGAAGGGCAACCAATGCTCTTAACCACTGAGCTGTCTCTCCAGCTCTTCTTACTGTAGCCAAAAGAGGGCACAAGACCTCATGGCAGATGGTTGTGACCCGTTATGTGGTCGCCTGGAATTGAATTCAGGAGGTTGGAAGAGCAGGCAATTCTCTTAACCATTGAGCCATCTCTCTTGCATCTTCCTTCTGTTGCCAGTAGAGGGCACCAAACCTCCTTTTGAGAGCAATTATGTGGTTGCCAGGAATCGAACTTCTGACCTTTGGAAGGGCAGGCAAAGCTCTTAACCACTGAGCTATCTCCCCAGCTCTTCTTTCTGTATCCAAAAGAGGGCACAAGACCTCATTGCAGATGGTTGTGAGCCATTATGTGGTTGCCTGTGTAGTAGGGAGCTGCGGGCCTCTTCCCACAGCCCGGCTCTTGGCTGCCTGGCTAGCTTATGCCCCAAAATAACGACACACAAACTCTATTCTTTTAAACACTGCTTGGCCCATTTCTGTTCATGTATGTAGCACCCCAAGGTGCGCTTACCAGGAAGATTCTAGCCTACGTCCATCCTGGGTCAGAGCTTCATCGTGTCTGCTCTGGAGAGGAGAGCATGGCGTCTGTCTCTCAGAGGAGCTGCCCTGCATCTGAGCTCACTTCCTCTTCCTCCCAGCATTCTATTCTGTTTACTCCACCCACCTAAGGGGTAGCCTATCAAATGGGCCAAGGCAGTTTGTTTATTGACAAATGACCTTCCTCCATCATTTCCCTTTTTTCTGTTTAAACAAAAAAAAAAGGAAGGCTTTAACTTTAACATAGCAAAATTACATATAACAAAACAGTTATCAAGTAAAAATTACAATATTTACATCTATTTTATCTTTATCATAACTAAGGAAAACAATAACTATCTATATATTCTTTAACTCCCTCATAGACTCCAGAAGGATATAATATTACCTAAGCAAACAAGAAATAAGCAACTTTCAAACTCTAGAAATGACAGAGACATCTCACTGCCTGGACAGTCACCCAAAGTTCCTCTGTACCGTTGGGGCATCCATCTTCGGCCTAAAGGCCCATAGTATCCAGAGACGTTTCCATGAAGCAAGAAATTTAAAGGTAGTTCAGTCACTATCTGCTGTGTCCTGCAGAATGTCTCACAGACTCTTTCATGAATCAGGAACCCCGAAAGATCATCTCACCTTTAGGCAAGTTCAGCAGTCCTCTCTCTGAGGGTTCTTTGTGTCCAGTTTATAAAATAGTCCAGGCAAGAGCAGTTTCTTGCCCAAATGGCTATCAAACTCCATAAGGATCCTCTTCGATGCCCATCTCCTTCTTGAAGTAGATTGGTGCTGCCAGGAGCAGAGTGTCTCATTGTCATGAAAAACCCTAAGTTATTAAAACATTTAAAATACCATATTCTCTAGCCTTTGAAAGATATGATGAATGCCTATCTGAAATATATGCATGCACATCTAGAAAATCTAACTAACATGACTACAAACTTGACTATTATTGATAATTATCCATTAACAACCTATACACATTACATTTTTAAGTGAACTACACAATCACAATACCTTAATCAATATCAGAAATACATATACATATAATAAAATTGACCTTAAATTAATATCAGTAAACCAAGATTCATATCAATGCAAATTATTCACATCTATATCATCTCCCTCTTGAAATGTAAAAGAACATTTATAAACAATATTTGGGAATATGGGCGCAGTTATTTCTCTCCAAACTGCTTCCTGCTGAATGGGGGCGCTGTTAATCAAGTCTTTCATGGTATAACCTGTGTGCTAGGTTCCTCTCAGTCGGCAGTTGAGCAAAGTAATTTTTTGAAGGTGTTCACGGCAACCCTTCAGGAGGACGTGGTCTATCATACCATATTGGGATCGAAGAAGCAATCCAAAGAGTCTCATCCTCTGTGAAAACAAAAGAAGAAACTCTTTTCCAAAGTATCATATCCTTAGATCCAAATTCTGAAATCAAGGTATTTTGAAAATATCTATCTTGGATTAATTCAGCAGCATTTATAAACAAATATCTTTTAGCATCTGTTGCTCCTTCCTCAGCATTAAAACAATTCAAAGAGAGCATAATAGCATACAGTATCAAGATTCTCATTGTATTTTCCATCTTTGTGCAGCTTTATTTTAACCTCTATTTCGTTTGCTTTTACTTTTATTTTATATTTTCTGTATATCTTCGTCCTGGAATAACTCTTTAGGCCAGGCTGTCCTTGAACTCTCAGAGATCAGTTTGTCTCTACCTTCTAGGCACTGGGATTAAAGGCGTGTGCTACCACACCTTGAAGTCTCAGAGGTCAATCTCCCTCTGCCTCCCAAGTGTTGGGATTAAAGGTGTGTACTACCACACCCAACTACTCTCTTTCTTCCTTATTTTACTTTTAGGAACTTTAACTTTCAGCCTGCATATATTTTTAAACACACTGTAAATCATTTAAAGTTTTCTTTGTCTTTGAATCTCTCTTTACTGTATATCTCTCTTTTTCTGACCACATGAGTCTTTAATTTACCAAGCAATATCAGTAGGATGAAAGCCGTGGCTTTGACGGCTGGATTCAGCCATTCCTTAGCTTTCCAGCCTCATGGCTGAGGTACCGGCTGTAGCCATGTTTACCACCACAACTCTGTGGCGTTTCAAGGTCCTTGCCAGCAAACAAGCTGCAATACTATATCCACAGACAACATTCAACTCCTCTCTCTGTAGTCAGCCCTCCTGCCTCAAACAGTCAGAGTTTGCCCTGGCAGGATGGCCCAGAAAGCCGGCATTTTAAAACAGCACAATTTTTTTCCTGCTATGGCTGAAAACCGAAAAGCATGCCTTCAGCTTTTCACCAACACCGTTTTAAGTATTTCGTGGTAGGACCTCTTAAATGAGCTGCAAGGTTTCACAGCTGAAGCTGAGTCAGGAAGCCTCTCTTAGATGAGAGCACTTGCTTGCCTCTAGCAAGCAGAGCAGACCCGAGAAATTGCTGCTACCAAGAAAACACGCTTTACTCTATTCTTTCCCAAGCTTTCTCAGGCTTTCTGTGGATGCAGTTATCCACGTGGGCGCCATCTGTAGTAGGCAGCTGCGGGCCTCTTCCCACAGCCCGGCTCATGGTTGCCTGGCTAGCTTATGCCCCAAAATAACGACACACAAACTCTATTCTTTTAAACACTGCTTGGCCCATTTCTGTTCATGTATGTAGCACCCCAAGGTGCGCTTACAAGGAAGATTCTAGCCTACGTCCATCCTGGGTCAGAGCTTCATCGTGTCTGCTCTGGAGAGGAGAGCATGGCGTCTGTCTCTCAGAGGAGCTGCCCTGCATCTGAGCTCACTTCCTCTTCCTCCCAGCATTCTATTCTGTTTACTCCACCCACCTAAGGGGTAGCCTATCAAATGGGCCAAGGCAGTTTGTTTATTGACAAATGACCTTCCTCCATCATGCCTGGAATTCAGTTCATGAGGTTGGAAGAGCAGGCAATGTTCTTAACCACTGAGCCATCTCTCCAACCCGTTTTTCAACTTCTTGAACTAAACCAGGTTTACTCAATGTGGTTTGTGGATCATATCTGCATTCCACTAACATGTGGAGTACAGGGGTCTCCATGGACATATTGGCCGTTCGCGTACCTCATAGATGAAGTCTAGAAAAATTGTTTGTCTGGCTTTAAATTGGTAAACCTTTTGCTGGTGTTTGTCGTCCTTTGGATGTCTTGGATGTGAGTTCTTCTTAAGGAACATGAACATGCCTGTATTTTCTTCTTCTAACCATCTTTCCTCATTCTGCTTGGTGGTGTCCCTGAAGCATGCAGGCTCATGCGGATAGAGCTGTGAGTCTTTATTATCCTAACAAAATGTGTTGCCTGATTCTGAGACAACAACGTGGGCCCTGGCTGTATGTGTCCACTTGGCCTCATCAACCTCAGCAGGCAATGCTCTTAACCACTGAGCCATCTCTCCTGCCTCTTCATTCTGTTGCCAGTAGAGGGCACCAAACCTCATTTTGAGAGCAATTATGTGATTTCCAGGAATCGAACTTCTGAACTGTGGAAGAGCAGGCAATGCTCTTAACCACTGAGCCATCTCTCCTGCCTCTCCCCTCTGTTGCCAGTAGAGGGCACCAAACCTCATTTTGAGAGCAACTATGTGATTCCCAGGAATCCAACTTCTGACCTTTGGAAGAGCAGGCAATGCTCTTAACCACTGAGCCATCTCTCCGACCCGTTTTTCAACTTCTTTTACTAAACCAGGTTTACTCAATGTGGTTTGTGGATCACATCTCCATTTCCCTAACACGTGGAGTACAGGGGTCTCCGTGGACCTATTGGCCGTTCGTGTACCTCATAGAGGAGGTCTAGATTAATTGTTTCTCTGGCTTAAAATTGGTACACCTTTTGCTGGTGTTTGTCGTCCTTTGGATGTCTTGGATGTGAGTTCTTCTTCAGGAACATGAACATGCCTGTATTTTCTTCTTCTAGTCATCTTGCCTTACTCTCCTTGGTGTTGTCTCTGAAGCACGCTGGCTCGTGGTGATAGAGCTGTGAGCCTTTAACATCCTAACGAAAGCTTTTGCCTCATTCAGTCACAACAACGTGGGCCCTGTTCCTTGGCCCTGACTCTATGTATGTATGTGGTGTCATCAAACTCAGCAGGCAATGCTCTTTACCACAGAGCCATCTCTCTTGCCTCTTCCTTGTGGTGCCACTAGAGGGCGCCAAACCTCCTTTTGAGAGCAATTATTTGGTAGCCAGGAATCGAACTTCTGACCTTCGGAAGGGCAGCCAATGTTCTTAACCACTGACCTATCTCTCCAGCTTTTCTTACTGTAGCCAAAAGAGGGCACAAGACCTCATGGCAGATGGTTGTGAATCATTATGTGGTTGCCTGCAATTGATTTCAGGAGGTTCTAAGAGCAGGCAATGCTCTTAAGCACTGAACCATCTCTCATGCCTCTTCTTTTTTGCCAGTAAAGGGCACCAAATCTACCTTTTGAGAGCAATTATGGGATTGCCAGGAATGGAACTTCTGACCTTTGGAAGGGCAGCCAAAGCTCTTATCCACTGAGCTAACACCCCAGCTCTTATTTTTGTATCCAAAAGAGGGCACAAGACCTCATTGCAGATGGTTGTGAGCCATTATGAGGTTGCCTGGAATTGAATTCAGGAGGTTGGAAGAGGAGGCAATGATCTTAACCACGGAGCCATCTCTCATGCCTCTTCCTTATGTTGCCAGTAGAGGGCACCAAACCTCCTTTTGAGAGCAATTATGTCATTTCCAGGAATCGAACTTCTGACCTTTGGAAGAGCAGGCAATGCTCTTAACCACTGAGCCATCTCTCCAAACCGTTTTTCAACTTCTTTTACTAAACCAGCTTTAGTCAATGTGGTGTGTGGATCACATCTCCATTTCCCTGACGTGTGGAGTACAGGGGTCTGCATGGACCTATTGGCCATTCATGTACCTCATAGAGGAGGTCTAGATAAATTGTTTCTCTGGCTTTAAATAGGTTAACATTTTGCTGGTGTTTGTAGTCCTTTGATTGTCTTGGATATGAGTTCTTCTTCAGGCACATGAACATGCCAGTATTTTCTTCTCCTAGCCATCTTGCCTTACTCTCCTTGGTGTTGTCTCTGAAGCACGCTGGCTCATGGTGATAGAGCTGTGAGTCTTTAACATCCTAACAAGAGCTTTTGCCTCATTCAGTCACAACAACGTGGGCCCAGGCCCTGTGCCCCGACTCTATGTCTGTTCTTGGCCTCATCAAACTCAGCAGGCATAGCTCTTTACCACAGAGCCATCTTTCCTGCCTCTTCCTTGTGGTGCCACTAGAGGGCGCCAAACCTCCTTTTGAGAACAATTACGTGGTTCCCAGGAATCGAACTTCTGACCTTTGGAAGGGCAACCAATGCTCTTAACCACTGAGCTGTCTCTCCAGCTCTTCTTACTGTAGCCAAACGAGGGCACAAGACCTCATGGCAGATGGTTGTGACCCGTTATGTGGTCGCCTGGAATTGAATTCAGGAGGTTGGAAGAGCAGGCAATTCTCTTAACCATTGAGCCATCTCTCTTGCATCTTCCTTCTGTTGCCAGTAGAGGGCACCAAACCTCCTTTTGAGAGCAATTATGTGGTTGCCAGGAATCGAACTTCTGACCTTTGGAAGGGCAGGCAAAGCTCTTAACCACTGAGCTATCTCCCCAGCTCTTCTTTCTGTATCCAAAAGAGGGCACAAGACCTCATTGCAGATGGTTGTGAGCCATTATGTGGTTGCCTGGAATTCAGTTCAGGAGGTTGGAAGAGCAGGCAATGTTCTTAACCACTGAGCCATCTCTCCAACCCGTTTTTCAACTTCTTGAACTAAACCAGGTTTACTCAATGTGGTGTGTGGATCATATCTGCATTCCACTAACATGTGGAGTACAGGGGTCTCCATGGACATATTGGCCGTTCGCGTACCTCATAGATGAAGTCTAGAAAAATTGTTTGTCTGGCTTTAAATTGGTAAACCTTTTGCTGGTGTTTGTCGTCCTTTGGATGTCTTGGATGTGAGTTCTTCTTAAGGAACATGAACATGCCTGTATTTTCTTCTTCTAACCATCTTTCCTCATTCTGCTTGGTGGTGTCCCTGAAGCATGCAGGCTCATGCTGATAGAGCTGTGAGTCTTTATTATCCTAACAAAATGTGTTGCCTGATTCTGAGACAACAACGTGGGCCCTGGCTGTATGTGTCCACTTGGCCTCATCAACCTCAGCAGGCAATGCTCTTAACCACTGAGCCATCTCTCCTGCCTCTTCATTCTGTTGCCAGTAGAGGGCACCAAACCTCATTTTGAGAGCAATTATGTGATTTCCATGAATCGAACTTCTGAACTGTGGAAGAGCAGGCAATGCTCTTAACCACTGAGCCATCTCTCCTGCCTTTCCCCTCTGTTGCCAGTAGAGGGCACCAAACCTCATTTTGAGAGCAACTATGTGATTCCCAGGAATCGAACTTCTGACCTTTGGAAGAGCAGGCAATGCTCTTAACCACTGAGCCATCTCTCCGACCCGTTTTTCAACTTCTTTTACTAAACCAGGTTTACTCAATGTGGTGTGTGGATCACATCTCCATTTCCCTAACACGTGGAGTACAGGGGTCTCCGTGGACCTATTGGCCGTTCGTGTACCTCATAGAGGAGGTCTAGATTAATTGTTTCTCTGGCTTAAAATTGGTACACATTTTGCTGGTGTTTGTCGTCCTTTGGATGTCTTGGATGTGAGTTCTTCTTCAGGAACATGAACATGCCTGTATTTTCTTCTTCTAGTCATCTTGCCTTACTCTCCTTGGTGTTGTCTCTGAAGCACGCTGGCTCGTGGTGATAGAGCTGTGAGCCTTTAACATCCTAACAAAAGCTTTTGCCTCATTCAGTCACAACAACGCGGGCCCTGGCCCTTGGCCCTGACTCTATGTCTGTATGTGGTCTCATCAAACTCAGCAGGCAATGCTCTTTACCACAGAGCCATCTCTCTTGCCTCTTCCTTGTGGTGCCACTAGAGGGCGCCAAACCTCCTTTTGAGAGCAATTATTTGGTAGCCAGGAATCGAACTTCTGACCTTCGGAAGGGCAGCCAATGTTCTTAACCACTGACCTATCTCTCCAGCTTTTCTTACTGTAGCCAAAAGAGGGCACAAGACCTCATGGCAGATGGTTGTGAATCATTATGTGGTTGCCTGCAATTGATTTCAGGAGGTTCTAAGAGCAGGCAATGCTCTTAAGCACTGAACCATCTCTCATGCCTCTTCTTTTTTGCCAGTAAAGGGCACCAAATCTACCTTTTGAGAGCAATTATGGGATTGCCAGGAATGGAACTTCTGACCTTTGGAAGGGCAGCCAAAGCTCTTATCCACTGAGCTAACACCCCAGCTCTTATTTTTGTATCCAAAAGAGGGCACAAGACCTCATTGCAGATGGTTGTGAGCCATTATGTGGTTGCCTGGAATTGAATTCAGGAGGTTGGAAGAGGAGGCAATGATCTTAACCACGGAGCCATCTCTCATGCCTCTTCCTTATGTTGCCAGTAGAGGGCACCAAACCTCCTTTTGAGAGCAATTATGTGATTTCCAGGAATCGAACTTCTGACCTTTGGAAGAGCAGGCAATGCTCTTAACCACTGAGCCATCTCTCCAACCCGTTTTTCAACTTCTTTTACTAAACCAGCTTTAGTCAATGTGGTGTGTGGATCACATCTCCATTTCCCTGACGTGTGGAGTACAGGGGTCTGCATGGACCTATTGGCCATTCATGTACCTCATAGAGGAGGTCTAGATAAATTGTTTCTCTGGCTTTAAATAGGTTAACATTTTGCTGGTGTTTGTAGTCCTTTGATTGTCTTGGATATGAGTTCTTCTTCAGGCACATGAACATGCCAGTATTTTCTTCTCCTAGCCATCTTGCCTTACTCTCCTTGGTGTTGTCTCTGAAGCACGCTGGCTCATGGTGATAGAGCTGTGAGTCTTTAACATCCTAACAAGAGCTTTTGCCTCATTCAGTCACAACAACGTGGGCCCGGGCCCTGTGCCCCGACTCTATGTCTGTTCTTGGCCTCATCAAACTCAGCAGGCAAAGCTCTTTACCACAGAGCCATCTTTCATGCCTCTTCCTTGTGGTGCCACTAGAGGGCGCCAAACCTCCTTTTGAGAGCAATTACGTGGTTCCCAGGAATCGAACTTCTGACCTTTGGAAGGGCAACCAATGCTCTTAACCACTGAGCTGTCTCTCCAGCTCTTCTTACTGTAGCCAAACGAGGGCACAAGACCTCATGGCAGATGGTTGTGACCCGTTATGTGGTCGCCTGGAATTGAATTCAGGAGGTTGGAAGAGGAGGCAATTCTCTTAACCATTGAGCCATCTCTCTTGCATCTTCCTTCTGTTGCCAGTAGAGGGCACCAAACCTCCTTTTGAGAGCAATTATGTGGTTGCCAGGAATCGAACTTCTGACCTTTGGAAGGGCAGGCAAAGCTCTTAACCACTGAGCTATCTCCCCAGCTCTTCTTTCTGTATCCAAAAGAGGGCACAAGACCTCATTGCAGATGGTTGTGAGCCATTATGTGGTTGCCTGGAATTCAGTTCAGGAGGTTGGAAGAGCAGGCAATGTTCTTAACCACTGAGCCATCTCTCCAACCCGTTTTTCAACTTCTTGAACTAAACCAGGTTTACTCAATGTGGTGTGTGGATCATATCTGCATTCCACTAACATGTGGAGTACAGGGGTCTCCATGGACATATTGGCCGTTCGCGTACCTCATAGATGAAGTCTAGAAAAATTGTTTGTCTGGCTTTAAATTGGTAAACCTTTTGCTGGTGTTTGTCGTCCTTTGGATGTCTTGGATGTGAGTTCTTCTTAAGGAACATGAACATGCCTGTATTTTCTTCTTCTAACCATCTTTCCTCATTCTGCTTGGTGGTGTCCCTGAAGCATGCAGGCTCATGCTGATAGAGCTGTGAGTCTTTATTATCCTAACAAAATGTGTTGCCTGATTCTGAGACAACAACGTGGGCCCTGGCTGTATGTGTCCACTTGGCCTCATCAACCTCAGCAGGCAATGCTCTTAACCACTGAGCCATCTCTCCTGCCTCTTCATTCTGTTGCCAGTAGAGGGCACCAAACCTCATTTTGAGAGCAATTATGTGATTTCCATGAATCGAACTTCTGAACTGTGGAAGAGCAGGCAATGCTCTTAACCACTGAGCCATCTCTCCTGCCTTTCCCCTCTGTTGCCAGTAGAGGGCACCAAACCTCATTTTGAGAGCAACTATGTGATTCCCAGGAATCGAACTTCTGACCTTTGGAAGAGCAGGCAATGCTCTTAACCACTGAGCCATCTCTCCGACCCGTTTTTCAACTTCTTTTACTAAACCAGGTTTACTCAATGTGGTGTGTGGATCACATCTCCATTTCCCTAACACGTGGAGTACAGGGGTCTCCGTGGACCTATTGGCCGTTCGTGTACCTCATAGAGGAGGTCTAGATTAATTGTTTCTCTGGCTTAAAATTGGTACACATTTTGCTGGTGTTTGTCGTCCTTTGGATGTCTTGGATGTGAGTTCTTCTTCAGGAACATGAACATGCCTGTATTTTCTTCTTCTAGTCATCTTGCCTTACTCTCCTTGGTGTTGTCTCTGAAGCACGCTGGCTCGTGGTGATAGAGCTGTGAGCCTTTAACATCCTAACAAAAGCTTTTGCCTCATTCAGTCACAACAACGCGGGCCCTGGCCCTTGGCCCTGACTCTATGTCTGTATGTGGTCTCATCAAACTCAGCAGGCAATGCTCTTTACCACAGAGCCATCTCTCTTGCCTCTTCCTTGTGGTGCCACTAGAGGGCGCCAAACCTCCTTTTGAGAGCAATTATTTGGTAGCCAGGAATCGAACTTCTGACCTTCGGAAGGGCAGCCAATGTTCTTAACCACTGACCTATCTCTCCAGCTTTTCTTACTGTAGCCAAAAGAGGGCACAAGACCTCATGGCAGATGGTTGTGAATCATTATGTGGTTGCCTGCAATTGATTTCAGGAGGTTCTAAGAGCAGGCAATGCTCTTAAGCACTGAACCATCTCTCATGCCTCTTCTTTTTTGCCAGTAAAGGGCACCAAATCTACCTTTTGAGAGCAATTATGGGATTGCCAGGAATGGAACTTCTGACCTTTGGAAGGGCAGCCAAAGCTCTTATCCACTGAGCTAACACCCCAGCTCTTATTTTTGTATCCAAAAGAGGGCACAAGACCTCATTGCAGATGGTTGTGAGCCATTATGTGGTTGCCTGGAATTGAATTCAGGAGGTTGGAAGAGGAGGCAATGATCTTAACCACGGAGCCATCTCTCATGCCTCTTCCTTATGTTGCCAGTAGAGGGCACCAAACCTCCTTTTGAGAGCAATTATGTGATTTCCAGGAATCGAACTTCTGACCTTTGGAAGAGCAGGCAATGCTCTTAACCACTGAGCCATCTCTCCAACCCGTTTTTCAACTTCTTTTACTAAACCAGCTTTAGTCAATGTGGTGTGTGGATCACATCTCCATTTCCCTGACGTGTGGAGTACAGGGGTCTGCATGGACCTATTGGCCATTCATGTACCTCATAGAGGAGGTCTAGATAAATTGTTTCTCTGGCTTTAAATAGGTTAACATTTTGCTGGTGTTTGTAGTCCTTTGATTGTCTTGGATATGAGTTCTTCTTCAGGCACATGAACATGCCAGTATTTTCTTCTCCTAGCCATCTTGCCTTACTCTCCTTGGTGTTGTCTCTGAAGCACGCTGGCTCATGGTGATAGAGCTGTGAGTCTTTAACATCCTAACAAGAGCTTTTGCCTCATTCAGTCACAACAACGTGGGCCCGGGCCCTGTGCCCCGACTCTATGTCTGTTCTTGGCCTCATCAAACTCAGCAGGCAAAGCTCTTTACCACAGAGCCATCTTTCATGCCTCTTCCTTGTGGTGCCACTAGAGGGCGCCAAACCTCCTTTTGAGAGCAATTACGTGGTTCCCAGGAATCGAACTTCTGACCTTTGGAAGGGCAACCAATGCTCTTAACCACTGAGCTGTCTCTCCAGCTCTTCTTACTGTAGCCAAACGAGGGCACAAGACCTCATGGCAGATGGTTGTGACCCGTTATGTGGTCGCCTGGAATTGAATTCAGGAGGTTGGAAGAGGAGGCAATTCTCTTAACCATTGAGCCATCTCTCTTGCATCTTCCTTCTGTTGCCAGTAGAGGGCACCAAACCTCCTTTTGAGAGCAATTATGTGGTTGCCAGGAATCGAACTTCTGACCTTTGGAAGGGCAGGCAAAGCTCTTAACCACTGAGCTATCTCCCCAGCTCTTCTTTCTGTATCCAAAAGAGGGCACAAGACCTCATTGCAGATGGTTGTGAGCCATTATGTGGTTGCCTGGAATTCAGTTCAGGAGGTTGGAAGAGCAGGCAATGTTCTTAACCACTGAGCCATCTCTCCAACCCGTTTTTCAACTTCTTGAACTAAACCAGGTTTACTCAATGTGGTGTGTGGATCATATCTGCATTCCACTAACATGTGGAGTACAGGGGTCTCCATGGACATATTGGCCGTTCGCGTACCTCATAGATGAAGTCTAGATAAATTGTTTGTCTGGCTTTAAATTGGTAAACCTTTTGCTGGTCTTTGTCGTCCTTTGGATGTCTTGGATGTGAGTTCTTCTTAAGGAACATGAACATGCCTGTATTTTCTTCTTCTAACCATCTTTCCTCATTCTGCTTGGTGGTGTCCCTGAAGCATGCAGGCTCATGCTGATAGAGCTGTGAGTCTTTATTATCCTAACAAAATGTGTTGCCTAATTCTGAGACAACAACGTGGGCCCTGGCTGTATGTGTCCACTTGTCCTCATCAACCTCAGCAAGCAATGCTCTTAACCACTGAGACATCTCTCCTGCCTCTTCCTTCTGTTGCCAGTAGAGGGCACCAAACCTCATTTTGAGAGCAATTATGTGATTTCCAGGAATCGAACTTCTGAACTTTGGAAGAGCAGGAAATGCTCTTAACCACTGAGCCATCTCTCCTGCCTCTCCCCTCTGTTGCCAGTAGAGGGCACCAAACCTCATTTTGAGAGCAACTATGTGATTCCCAGGAATCGAACTTCTGAACTTTGGAAGAGCAGGCAATGCTCTTAACCACTGAGCCATCTCTCCTGCCTCTCCCCTCTGTTGCCAGTAGAGGGCACCAAACCTCATTTTGAGAGCAACTATGTGATTCCCAGGAATCGAACTTCTGAACTTTGGAAGAGCAGGCAATGCTCTTAACCACTGAGCCATCTCTCCGACCCGTTTTTCAACTTCTTTTACTAAACCATGTTTACTCAATGTGGTTTGTGGATCACATCTCCATTTCCCTAACATGTGGAGTACAGGGGTCTCCGTGGACCTATTGGCCGTTCGTGTACCTCATAGAGGAGGTCTAGATAAATTGTTTCTCTGGCTTAAAATTGGTACACCTTTTGCTGGTGTTTGTCGTCCTTTGGATGTCTTGGATGTGAGTTCTTCTTCAGGAACATGAACATGCCTGTATTTTCTTCTTCTAGTCATCTTGCCGTACTCTCCTTGGTGTTGTCTCTGAAGCACGCTGGCTCGTGGTGATAGTGCTGTGAGCCTTTAACATCCTAACAAAAGCTTTTGCCTCATTCAGTCACAACAACGCGGGCCCTGGCCCTTGGCCCTGACTCTATGTCTGTATGTGGTCTCATCAAACTCAGCAGGCAATGCTCTTTACCACAGAGCCATCTCTCTTGCCTCTTCCTTGTGGTGCCACTAGAGGGCGCCAAACCTCCTTTTGAGAGCAATTATTTGGTAGCCAGGAATCGAACTTCTGACCTTCGGAAGGGCAGCCAATGTTCTTAACCACTGACCTATCTCTCCAGCTTTTCTTACTGTAGCCAAAAGAGGGCACAAGACCTCATGGCAGATGGTTGTGAATCATTATGTGGTTGCCTGCAATTGATTTCAGGAGGTTCTAAGCGTAGGCAATGCTCTTAAGCACTGAACCATCTCTCATGCCTCTTCTTTTTTGCCAGTAAAGGGCACCAAATCTACCTTTTGAGAGCAATTATGGGATTGCCAGGAATGGAACTTCTGACCTTTGGAAGGGCAGCCAAAGCTCTTATCCACTGAGCTAACACCCCAGCTCTTATTTTTGTATCCAAAAGAGGGCACAAGACCTCATTGCAGATGGTTGTGAGCCATTATGTGGTTGCCTGGAATTGAATTCAGGAGGTTGGAAGAGGAGGCAATGATCTTAACCACGGAGCCATCTCTCATGCCTCTTCCTTATGTTGCCAGTAGAGGGCACCAAACCTCCTTTTGAGAGCAATTATGTGATTTCCAGGAATCGAACTTCTGACCTTTGGAAGAGCAGGCAATGCTCTTAACCACTGAGCCATCTCTCCAACCCGTTTTTCAACTTCTTTTACTAAACCAGCTTTAGTCAATGTGGTGTGTGGATCACATCTCCATTTCCCTGACGTGTGGAGTACAGGGGTCTGCATGGACCTATTGGCCATTCATGTACCTCATAGAGGAGGTCTAGATAAATTGTTTCTCTGGCTTTAAATAGGTTAACATTTTGCTGGTGTTTGTAGTCCTTTGATTGTCTTGGATATGAGTTCTTCTTCAGGCACATGAACATGCCAGTATTTTCTTCTCCTAGCCATCTTGCCTTACTCTCCTTGGTGTTGTCTCTGAAGCACGCTGGCTCATGGTGATAGAGCTGTGAGTCTTTAACATCCTAACAAGAGCTTTTGCCTCATTCAGTCACAACAACGTGGGCCCTGGCCCTGTGCCCCGACTCTATGTCTGTTCTTGGCCTCATCAAACTCAGCAGGCAAAGCTCTTTACCACAGAGCCATCTTTCCTGCCTCTTCCTTGTGGTGCCATTAGAGGGCGCCAAACCTCCTTTTGAGAGCAATTACGTGGTTCCCAGGAATCGAACTTCTGACCGTTGGAAGGGCAACCAATGCTCTTAACCACTGAGCTGTCTCTCCAGCTCTTCTTACTGTAGCCAAACGAGGGCACAAGACCTCATTGCAGATGGTTGTGAGCCATTATGTGGTTGCCTGGAATTCAGTTCAGGAGGTTGGAAGAGCAGGCAATGTTCTTAACCACTGAGCCATCTCTCCAACCCGTTTTTCAACTTCTTGAACTAAACCAGGTTTACTCAATGTGGTGTGTGGATCATATCTGCATTCCACTAACATGTGGAGTACAGGGGTCTCCATGGACATATTGGCCGTTCGTGTACCTCATAGATGAAGTCTAGAAAAATTGTTTGTCTGGCTTTAAATTGGTAAACCTTTTGCTGGTGTTTGTCGTCTTTTGGATGTCTTGGATGTGAGTTCTTCTTAAGGAACGTGAACATGCCTGTATTTTCTTCTTCTAACCATCTTTCCTCATTCTGCTTGGTGGTGTCCCTGAAGCATGCAGGCTCATGCTGATAGAGCTGTGAGTCTTTATTATCCTAACAAAATGTGTTGCCTGATTCTGAGACAACAACGTGGGCCCTGGCTGTATGTGTCCACTTGGCCTCATCAACCTCAGCAGGCAATGCTCTTAACCACTGAGCCATCTCTCCTGCCTCTTCATTCTGTTGCCAGTAGAGGGCACCAAACCTCATTTTGAGAGCAATTATGTGATTTCCAGGAATCGAACTTCTGAACTGTGGAAGAGCAGGCAATGCTCTTAACCACTGAGCCATCTCTCCTGCCTCTCCCCTCTGTTGCCAGTAGAGGGCACCAAACCTCATTTTGAGAGCAACTATGTGATTCCCAGGAATCCAACTTCTGACCTTTGGAAGAGCAGGCAATGCTCTTAACCACTGAGCCATCTCTCCGACCCGTTTTTCAACTTCTTTTACTAAACCAGGTTTACTCAATGTGGTGTGTGGATCACATCTCCATTTCCCTAACACGTGGAGTACAGGGGTCTCCGTGGACCTATTGGCCGTTCGTGTACCTCATAGAGGAGGTCTAGATTAATTGTTTCTCTGGCTTAAAATTGGTACACCTTTTGCTGGTGTTTGTCGTCCTTTGGATGTCTTGGATGTGAGTTCTTCTTCAGGAACATGAACATGCCTGTATTTTCTTCTTCTAGTCATCTTGCCTTACTCTCCTTGGTGTTGTCTCTGAAGCACGCTGGCTCGTGGTGATAGAGCTGTGAGCCTTTAACATCCTAACGAAAGCTTTTGCCTCATTCAGTCACAACAACGTGGGCCCTGTTCCTTGGCCCTGACTCTATGTATGTATGTGGTGTCATCAAACTCAGCAGGCAATGCTCTTTACCACAGAGCCATCTCTCTTGCCTCTTCCTTGTGGTGCCACTAGAGGGCGCCAAACCTCCTTTTGAGAGCAATTATTTGGTAGCCAGGAATCGAACTTCTGACCTTCGGAAGGGCAGCCAATGTTCTTAACCACTGACCTATCTCTCCAGCTTTTCTTACTGTAGCCAAAAGAGGGCACAAGACCTCATGGCAGATGGTTGTGAATCATTATGTGGTTGCCTGCAATTGATTTCAGGAGGTTCTAAGAGCAGGCAATGCTCTTAAGCACTGAACCATCTCTCATGCCTCTTCTTTTTTGCCAGTAAAGGGCACCAAATCTACCTTTTGAGAGCAATTATGGGATTGCCAGGAATGGAACTTCTGACCTTTGGAAGGGCAGCCAAAGCTCTTATCCACTGAGCTAACACCCCAGCTCTTATTTTTGTATCCAAAAGAGGGCACAAGACCTCATTGCAGATGGTTGTGAGCCATTATGTGGTTGCCTGGAATTGAATTCAGGAGGTTGGAAGAGGAGGCAATGATCTTAACCACGGAGCCATCTCTCATGCCTCTTCCTTATGTTGCCAGTAGAGGGCACCAAACCTCCTTTTGAGAGCAATTATGTCATTTCCAGGAATCGAACTTCTGACCTTTGGAAGAGCAGGCAATGCTCTTAACCACTGAGCCATCTCTCCAACCCGTTTTTCAACTTCTTTTACTAAACCAGCTTTAGTCAATGTGGTGTGTGGATCACATCTCCATTTCCCTGACGTGTGGAGTACAGGGGTCTGCATGGACCTATTGGCCATTCATGTACCTCATAGAGGAGGTCTAGATAAATTGTTTCTCTGGCTTTAAATAGGTTAACATTTTGCTGGTGTTTGTAGTCCTTTGATTGTCTTGGATATGAGTTCTTCTTCAGGCACATGAACATGCCAGTATTTTCTTCTCCTAGCCATCTTGCCTTACTCTCCTTGGTGTTGTCTCTGAAGCACGCTGGCTCATGGTGATAGAGCTGTGAGTCTTTAACATCCTAACAAGAGCTTTTGCCTCATTCAGTCACAACAACGTGGGCCCTGGCCCTGTGCCCCGACTCTATGTCTGTTCTTGGCCTCATCAAACTCAGCAGGCAAAGCTCTTTACCACAGAGCCATCTTTCCTGCCTCTTCCTTGTGGTGCCACTAGAGGGCGCCAAACCTCCTTTTGAGAGCAATTACGTGGTTCCCAGGAATCGAACTTCTGAGCTTTGGAAGGGCAACCAATGCTCTTAACCACTGAGCTGTCTCTCCAGCTCTTCTTACTGTAGCCAAAAGAGGGCACAAGACCTCATGGCAGATGGTTGTGACCCATTATGTGGTCGCCTGGAATTGAATTCAGGAGGTTGGAAGAGCAGGCAATTCTCTTAACCATTGAGCCATCTCTCTTGCATCTTCCTTCTGTTGCCAGTAGAGGGCACCAAACCTCCTTTTGAGAGCAATTATGTGGTTGCCAGGAATCGAACTTCTGACCTTTGGAAGGGCAGGCAAAGCTCTTAACCACTGAGCTATCTCCCCAGCTCTTCTTTCTGTATCCAAAAGAGGGCACAAGACCTCATTGCAGATGGTTGTGAGCCATTATGTGGTTGCCTGGAATTCAGTTCAGGAGGTTGGAAGAGCAGGCAATGTTCTTAACCACTGAGCCATCTCTCCAACCCGTTTTTCAACTTCTTGAACTAAACCAGGTTTACTCAATGTGGTGTGTGGATCATATCTGCATTCCACTAACATGTGGAGTACAGGGGTCTCCATGGACATATTGGCCGTTCGCGTACCTCATAGATGAAGTCTAGATAAATTGTTTGTCTGGCTTTAAATTGGTAAACCTTTTGCTGGTGTTTGTCGTCCTTTGGATGTCTTGGATGTGAGTTCTTCTTAAGGAACATGAACATGCCTGTATTTTCTTCTTCTAACCATCTTTCCTCATTCTGCTTGGTGGTGTCCCTGAAGCATGCAGGCTCATGCTGATAGAGCTGTGAGTCTTTATGATCCTAACAAAATGTGTTGCCTGATTCTGAGACAACAACGTGGGCCCTGGCTGTATGTGTCCACTTGGCCTCATCAACCTCAGCAAGCAATGCTCTTAACCACTGAGACATCTCTCCTGCCTCTTCCTTCTGTTGCCAGTAGAGGGCACCAAACCTCATTTTGAGAGCAACTATGTGATTCCCAGGAATCGAACTTCTGACCTTTGGAAGAGCAGGCAATGCTCTTAACCACTGAGCCATCTCTCCAACCCGTTTTTCAACTTGTTTTACTAAACCAGGTTTACTCAATGTGGTGTGTGGATCATATCTCCATTTCCCTAACACGTGGAGTCCAGGGGTCTCCGTGGACCTATTGGCCGTTCGTGTACCTCATAGAGGAGGTCTAGATAAATTGTTTCTCTGGCTTAAAATTGGTACACCTTTTGCTGGTGTTTGTCGTCCTTTGGATGTCTTGGATGTGAGTTCTTCTTCAGGAACATGAACATGCCTGTATTTTCTTCTTCTAGTCATCTTGCCTTACTCTCCTTGGTGTTGTCTCTGAAGCACGCTGGCTCGTGGTGATAGAGCTGTGAGCCTTTAACATCCTAACAAAAGCTTTTGCCTCATTCAGTCACAACAACGCGGGCCCTGGCCCTTGGCCCTGACTCTATGTCTGTATGTGGTCTCATCAAACTCAGCAGGCAATGCTCTTTACCACAGAGCCATCTCTCTTGCCTCATCCTTGTGGTGCCACTAGAGGGCGCCAAACCTCCTTTTGAGAGCAATTATTTGGTAGCCAGGAATCGAACTTCTGACCTTCGGAAGGGCAGCCAATGTTCTTAACCACTGACCTATCTCTCCAGCTTTTCTTACTGTAGCCAAAAGAGGGCACAAGACCTCATGGCAGATGGTTTTGAATCATTATGTGGTTGCCTGCAATTGATTTCAGGAGGTTCTAAGAGCAGGCAATGCTCTTAAGCACTGAACCATCTCTCATGCCTCTTCTTTTTTGCCAGTAAAGGGCACCAAATCTACCTTTTGAGAGCAATTATGGGATTGCCAGGAATGGAACTTCTGACCTTTGGAAGGGCAGCCAAAGCTCTTATCCACTGAGCTAACACCCCAGCTCTTATTTTTGTATCTAAAAGAGGGCACAAGACCTCATTGCAGATGGTTGTGAGCCATTATGTGGTTGCCTGGAATTGAATTCAGGAGGTTGGAAGAGGAGGCAATGATCTTAACCACGGAGCCATCTCTCATGCCTCTTCCTTATGTTGCCAGTAGAGGGCACCAAACCTCCTTTTGAGAGCAATTATGTGATTTCCAGGAATCGAACTTCTGACCTTTGGAAGAGCAGGCAATGCTCTTAACCACTGAGCCATCTCTCCAACCCGTTTTTCAACTTCTTTTACTAAACCAGCTTTAGTCAATGTGGTGTGTGGATCACAACTCCATTTCCCTGACGTGTGGAGTACAGGGGTCTGCATGGACCTATTGGCCATTCATGTACCTCATAGAGGAGGTCTAGATAAATTGTTTCTCTGGCTTTAACTAGGTTAACATTTTGCTGGTGTTTGTAGTCCTTTGATTGTCTTGGATATGAGTTCTTCTTCAGGCACATGAACATGCCAGTATTTTCTTCTTCTAGCCATCTTGCCTTACTCTCCTTGGTGTTGTCTCTGAAGCACGCTGGCTCATGGTGATAGAGCTGTGAGTCTTTAACATCCTAACAAGAGCTTTTGCCTCATTCAGTCACAACAACGTGGGCCCTGGCCCTGGGCCCCGACTCTATGTCTGTTCTTGGCCTCATCAAACTCAGCAGGCAAAGCTCTTTACCACAGAGCCATCTTTCCTGCCTCTTCCTTGTGGTGCCACTAGAGGGCGCCAAACCTCCTTTTGAGAGCAATTACGTGGTTCCCAGGAATCGAACTTCTGACCTTTGGAAGGGCAACCAATGCTCTTAACCACTGAGCTGTCTCTCCAGCTCTTCTTACTGTAGCCAAAAGAGGGCACAAGACCTCATGGCAGATGGTTGTGACCCGTTATGTGGTCGCCTGGAATTGAATTCAGGAGGTTGGAAGAGCAGGCAATTCTCTTAACCATTGAGCCATCTCTCTTGCATCTTCCTTCTGTTGCCAGTAGAGGGCACCAAACCTCCTTTTGAGAGCAATTATGTGGTTGCCAGGAATCGAACTTCTGACCTTTGGAAGGGCAGGCAAAGCTCTTAACCACTGAGCTATCTCCCCAGCTCTTCTTTCTGTATCCAAAAGAGGGCACAAGACCTCATTGCAGATGGTTGTGAGCCATTATGTGGTTGCCTGTGTAGTAGGGAGCTGCGGGCCTCTTCCCACAGCCTGGCTCTTGGCTGCCTGGCTAGCTTATGCCCCAAAATAACGACACACAAACTCTATTCTTTTAAACACTGCTTGGCCCATTTCTGTTCATGTATGTAGCACCCCAAGGTGCGCTTACCAGGAAGATTCTAGCCTACGTCCATCCTGGGTCAGAGCTTCATCGTGTCTGCTCTGGAGAGGAGAGCATGGCGTCTGTCTCTCAGAGGAGCTGCCCTGCATCTGAGCTCACTTCCTCTTCCTCCCAGCATTCTATTCTGTTTACTCCACCCACCTAAGGGGTAGCCTATCAAATGGGCCAAGGCAGTTTGTTTATTGACAAATGACCTTCCTCCATCATTTCCCTTTTTTCTGTTTAAACAAAAAAAAAAGGAAGGCTTTAACTTTAACATAGCAAAATTACATATAACAAAACAGTTATCAAGTAAAAATTACAATATTTACATCTATTTTATCTTTATCATAACTAAGGAAAACAATAACTATCTATATATTCTTTAACTCCCTCATAGACTCCAGAAGGATATAATATTACCTAAGCAAACAAGAAATAAGCAACTTTCAAACTCTAGAAATGACAGAGACATCTCACTGCCTGGACAGTCACCCAAAGTTCCTCTGTACCGTTGGGGCATCCATCTTCGGCCTAAAGGCCCATAGTATCCAGAGACGTTTCCATGAAGCAAGAAATTTAAAGGCAGTTCAGTCACTATCTGCTGTGTCCTGCAGAATGTCTCACAGACTCTTTCATGAATCAGGAACCCCGAAAGATCATCTCACCTTTAGGCAAGTTCAGCAGTCCTCTCTCTGAGGGTTCTTTGTGTCCAGTTTATAAAATAGTCCAGGCAAGAGCAGTTTCTTGCCCAAATGGCTATCAAACTCCATAAGGATCCTCTTCGATGCCCATCTCCTTCTTGAAGTAGATTGGTGCTGCCAGGAGCAGAGTGTCTCATTGTCATGAAAAACCCTAAGTTATTAAAACATTTAAAATACCATATTCTCTAGCCTTTGAAAGATATGATGAATGCCTATCTGAAATATATGCATGCACATCTAGAAAATCTAACTAACATGACTACAAACTTGACTATTATTGATAATTATCCATTAACAACCTATACACATTACATTTTTAAGTGAACTACACAATCACAATACCTTAATCAATATCAGAAATACATATACATATAATAAAATTGACCTTAAATTAATATCAGTAAACCAAGATTCATATCAATGCAAATTATTCACATCTATATCATCTCCCTCTTGAAATGTAAAAGAACATTTATAAACAATATTTGGGAATATGGGCGCAGTTATTTCTCTCCAAACTGCTTCCTGCTGAATGGGGGCGCTGTTAATCAAGTCTTTCATGGTATAACCTGTGTGCTAGGTTCCTCTCAGTCGGCAGTTGAGCAAAGTAATTTTTTGAAGGTGTTCACGGCAACCCTTCAGGAGGACGTGGTCTATCATACCATATTGGGATCGAAGAAGCAATCCAAAGAGTCTCATCCTCTGTGAAAACAAAAGAAGAAACTCTTTTCCAAAGTATCATATCCTTAGATCCAAATTCTGAAATCAAGGTATTTTGAAAATATCTATCTTGGATTAATTCAGCAGCATTTATAAACAAATATCTTTTAGCATCTGTTGCTCCTTCCTCAGCATTAAAACAATTCAAAGAGAGCATAATAGCATACAGTATCAAGATTCTCATTGTATTTTCCATCTTTGTGCAGCTTTATTTTAACCTCTATTTCGTTTGCTTTTACTTTTATTTTATATTTTCTGTATATCTTCATCCTGGAATAACTCTTTAGGCCAGGCTGTCCTTGAACTCTCAGAGATCAGTTTGTCTCTACCTTCTAGGCACTGGGATTAAAGGCGTGTGCTACCACACCTTGAAGTCTCAGAGGTCAATCTCCCTCTGCCTCCCAAGTGTTGGGATTAAAGGTGTGTACTACCACACCCAACTACTCTCTTTCTTCCTTATTTTACTTTTAGGAACTTTAACTTTCAGCCTGCATATATTTTTAAACACACTGTAAATCATTTAAAGTTTTCTTTGTCTTTGAATCTCTCTTTACTGTATATCTCTCTTTTTCTGACCACATGAGTCTTTAATTTACCAAGCAATATCAGTAGGATGAAAGCCGTGGCTTTGACGGCTGGATTCAGCCATTCCTTAGCTTTCCAGCCTCATGGCTGAGGTACCGGCTGTAGCCATGTTTACCACCACAACTCTGTGGCGTTTCAAGGTCCTTGCCAGCAAACAAGCTGCAATACTATATCCACAGACAACATTCAACTCCTCTCTCTGTAGTCAGCCCTCCTGCCTCAAACAGTCAGAGTTTGCCCTGGCAGGATGGCCCAGAAAGCCGGCATTTTAAAACAGCACAATTTTTTTCCTGCTATGGCTGAAAACCGAAAAGCATGCCTTCAGCTTTTCACCAACACCGTTTTAAGTATTTCGTGGTAGGACCTCTTAAATGAGCTGCAAGGTTTCACAGCTGAAGCTGAGTCAGGAAGCCTCTCTTAGATGAGAGCACTTGCTTGCCTCTAGCAAGCAGAGCAGACCCGAGAAATTGCTGCTACCAAGAAAACACGCTTTACTCTATTCTTTCCCAAGCTTTCTCAGGCTTTCTGTGGATGCAGTTATCCACGTGGGCGCCATCTGTAGTAGGCAGCTGCGGGCCTCTTCCCACAGCCCGGCTCATGGTTGCCTGGCTAGCTTATGCCCCAAAATAACGACACACAAACTCTATTCTTTTAAACACTGCTTGGCCCATTTCTGTTCATGTATGTAGCACCCCAAGGTGCGCTTACAAGGAAGATTCTAGCCTACGTCCATCCTGGGTCAGAGCTTCATCGTGTCTGCTCTGGAGAGGAGAGCATGGCGTCTGTCTCTCAGAGGAGCTGCCCTGCATCTGAGCTCACTTCCTCTTCCTCCCAGCATTCTATTCTGTTTACTCCACCCACCTAAGGGGTAGCCTATCAAATGGGCCAAGGCAGTTTGTTTATTGACAAATGACCTTCCTCCATCATGCCTGGAATTCAGTTCAGGAGGTTGGAAGAGCAGGCAATGTTCTTAACCACTGAGCCATCTCTCCAACCCGTTTTTCAACTTCTTGAACTAAACCAGGTTTACTCAATGTGGTTTGTGGATCATATCTGCATTCCACTAACATGTGGAGTACAGGGGTCTCCATGGACATATTGGCCGTTCGCGTACCTCATAGATGAAGTCTAGAAAAATTGTTTGTCTGGCTTTAAATTGGTAAACCTTTTGCTGGTGTTTGTCGTCCTTTGGATGTCTTGGATGTGAGTTCTTCTTAAGGAACATGAACATGCCTGTATTTTCTTCTTCTAACCATCTTTCCTCATTCTGCTTGGTGGTGTCCCTGAAGCATGCAGGCTCATGCGGATAGAGCTGTGAGTCTTTATTATCCTAACAAAATGTGTTGCCTGATTCTGAGACAACAACGTGGGCCCTGGCTGTATGTGTCCACTTGGCCTCATCAACCTCAGCAGGCAATGCTCTTAACCACTGAGCCATCTCTCCTGCCTCTTCATTCTGTTGCCAGTAGAGGGCACCAAACCTCATTTTGAGAGCAATTATGTGATTTCCAGGAATCGAACTTCTGAACTGTGGAAGAGCAGGCAATGCTCTTAACCACTGAGCCATCTCTCCTGCCTCTCCCCTCTGTTGCCAGTAGAGGGCACCAAACCTCATTTTGAGAGCAACTATGTGATTCCCAGGAATCGAACTTCTGACCTTTGGAAGAACAGGCAATGCTCTTAACCCCTGAGCCATCTCTCCGACCCGTTTTTCAACTTCTTTTACTAAACCAGGTTTACTCAATGTGGTGTGTGGATCACATCTCCATTTCCCTAACACGTGGAGTACAGGGGTCTCCGTGGACCTATTGGCCGTTCATGTACCTCATAGAGGAGGTCTAGATAAATTGTTTCTCTGGCTTAAAATTGGTACACCTTTTGCTGGTGTTTGTCGTCCTTTGGATGTCTTGGATGTGAGTTCTTCTTCAGGAACATGAACATGCCTGTATTTTCTTCTTCTAGTCATCTTGCCTTACTCTCCTTGGTGTTGTCTCTGAAGCACGCTGGCTCGTGGTGATAGAGCTGTGAGCCTTTAACATCCTAACAAAAGCTTTTGCCTCATTCAGTCACAACAACGCGGGCCCTGGCCCTTGGCCCTGACTCTATGTCTGTATGTGGTCTCATCAAACTCAGCAGGCAATGCTCTTTACCACAGAGCCATCTCTCTTGCCTCATCCTTGTGGTGCCACTAGAGGGCGCCAAACCTCCTTTTGAGAGCAATTATTTGGTAGCCAGGAATCGAACTTCTGACCTTCGGAAGGGCAGCCAATGTTCTTAACCACTGACCTATCTCTCCAGCTTTTCTTACTGTAGCCAAAAGAGGGCACAAGACCTCATGGCAGATGGTTTTGAATCATTATGTGGTTGCCTGCAATTGATTTCAGGAGGTTCTAAGAGCAGGCAATGCTCTTAAGCACTGAACCATCTCTCATGCCTCTTCTTTTTTGCCAGTAAAGGGCACCAAATCTACCTTTTGAGAGCAATTATGGGATTGCCAGGAATGGAACTTCTGACCTTTGGAAGGGCAGCCAAAGCTCTTATCCACTGAGCTAACACCCCAGCTCTTATTTTTGTATCTAAAAGAGGGCACAAGACCTCATTGCAGATGGTTGTGAGCCATTATGTGGTTGCCTGGAATTGAATTCAGGAGGTTGGAAGAGGAGGCAATGATCTTAACCACGGAGCCATCTCTCATGCCTCTTCCTTATGTTGCCAGTAGAGGGCACCAAACCTCCTTTTGAGAGCAATTATGTGATTTCCAGGAATCGAACTTCTGACCTTTGGAAGAGCAGGCAATGCTCTTAACCACTGAGCCATCTCTCCAACCCGTTTTTCAACTTCTTTTACTAAACCAGCTTTAGTCAATGTGGTGTGTGGATCACAACTCCATTTCCCTGACGTGTGGAGTACAGGGGTCTGCATGGACCTATTGGCCATTCATGTACCTCATAGAGGAGGTCTAGATAAATTGTTTCTCTGGCTTTAACTAGGTTAACATTTTGCTGGTGTTTGTAGTCCTTTGATTGTCTTGGATATGAGTTCTTCTTCAGGCACATGAACATGCCAGTATTTTCTTCTTCTAGCCATCTTGCCTTACTCTCCTTGGTGTTGTCTCTGAAGCACGCTGGCTCATGGTGATAGAGCTGTGAGTCTTTAACATCCTAACAAGAGCTTTTGCCTCATTCAGTCACAACAACGTGGGCCCTGGCCCTGTGCCCCGACTCTATGTCTGTTCTTGGCCTCATCAAACTCAGCAGGCAAAGCTCTTTACCACAGAGCCATCTTTTTTGCCTCTTCCTTGTGGTGCCACTAGAGGGCGCCAAACCTCCTTTTGAGAGCAATTACGTGGTTCCCAGGAATCGAACTTCTGACCTTTGGGAGGCCAACCAATGCTCTTAACCACTGAGCTGTCTCTCCAGCTCTTCTTACTGTAGCCAAACGAGGGCACAAGACCTCATGGCAGATGGTTGTGACCCGTTATGTGGTCGCCTGGAATTGAATTCAGGAGGTTGGAAGAGCAGGCAATTCTCTTAACCATTGAGCCATCTCTCTTGCATCTTCCTTCTGTTGCCAGTAGAGGGCACCAAACCTCCTTTTGAGAGCAATTATGTGGTTGCCAGGAATCGAACTTCTGACCTTTGGAAGGGCAGGCAAAGCTCTTAACCACTGAGCTATCTCCCCAGCTCTTCTTTCTGTATCCAAAAGAGGGCACAAGACCTCATTGCAGATGGTTGTGAGCCATTATGTGGTTGCCTGGAATTCAGTTCAGGAGGTTGGAAGAGCAGGCAATGTTCTTAACCACTGAGCCATCTCTCCAACCCGTTTTTCAACTTCTTGAACTAAACCAGGTTTACTCAATGTGGTGTGTGGATCATATCTGCATTCCACTAACATGTGGAGTACAGGGGTCTCCATGGACATATTGGCCGTTCGCGTACCTCATAGATGAAGTCTAGATAAATTGTTTGTCTGGCTTTAAATTGGTAAACCTTTTGCTGGTGTTTGTCGTCCTTTGGATGTCTTGGATGTGAGTTCTTCTTAAGGAACATGAACATGCCTGTATTTTCTTCTAACCATCTTTCCTCATTCTGCTTGGTGGTGTCCCTGAAGCATGCAGGCTCATGCTGATAGAGCTGTGAGTCTTTATTATCCTAACAAAATGTGTTGCCTGATTCTGAGACAACAACGTGGGCCCTGGCTGTATGTGTCCACTTGGCCTCATCAACCTCAGCAGGCAATGCTCTTAACCACTGAGCCATCTCTCCTGCCTCTTCATTCTGTTGCCAGTAGAGGGCACCAAACCTCATTTTGAGAGCAATTATGTGATTTCCAGGAATCGAACTTCTGAACTTTGGAAGAGCAGGCAATGCTCTTAACCACTGAGCCATCTCTCCTGCCTCTCCCCTCTGTTGCCAGTAGAGGGCACCAAACCTCATTTTGAGAGCAACTATGTGATTCCCAGGAATCGAACTTCTGACCTTTGGAAGAGCAGGCAATGCTCTTAACCACTGAGCCATCTCTCCGACCCGTTTTTCAACTTCTTTTACTAAACCAGGTTTACTCAATGTGGTGTGTGGATCACATCTCCATTTCCCTAACACGTGGAGTACAGGGGTCTCCGTGGACCTATTGGCCGTTCGTGTACCTCATAGAGGAGGTCTAGATAAATTGTTTCTCTGGCTTAAAATTGGTACACCTTTTGCTGGTGTTTGTCGTCCTTTGGATGTCTTGGATGTGAGTTCTTCTTCAGGAACATGAACATGCCTGTATTTTCTTCTTCTAGTCTTCTTGCCTTACTCTCCTTGGTGTTGTCTCTGAAGCACGCTGGCTCGTGGTGATAGAGCTGTGAGCCTTTAACATCCTAACGAAAGCTTTTGCCTCATTCAGTCACAACAACGTGGGCCCTGTTCCTTGGCCCTGACTCTATGTATGTATGTGGTGTCATCAAACTCAGCAGGCAATGCTCTTTACCACAGAGCCATCTCTCTTGCCTCTTCCTTGTGGTGCCACTAGAGGGTGCCGAACCTCCTTTTGAGAGCAATTATTTGGTAGCCAGGAATCGAACTTCTGACCTTCGGAAGGGCAGCCAATGTTCTTAACCACTGACCTATCTCTCCAGCTTTTCTTACTGTAGCCAAAAGAGGGCACAAGACCTCATGGCAGATGGTTGTGAATCATTATGTGGTTGCCTGCAATTGATTTCAGGAGGTTCTAAGCGCAGGCAATGCTCTTAAGCACTGAACCATCTCTCATGCCTCTTCTTTTTTGCCAGTAAAGGGCACCAAATCTACCTTTTGAGAGCAATTATGGGATTGCCAGGAATGGAACTTCTGACGTTTGGAAGGGCAGCCAAAGCTCTTATCCACTGAGCTAACACCCCAGCTCTTATTTTTGTATCCAAAAGAGGGCACAAGACCTCATTGCAGATGGTTGTGAGCCATTATGTGGTTGCCTGGAATTGAATTCAGGAGGTTGGAAGAGGAGGCAATGATCTTAACCACGGAGCCATCTCTCATGCCTCTTCCTTATGTTGCCAGTAGAGGGCACCAAACCTCCTTTTGAGAGCAATTATGTGATTTCCAGGAATCGAACTTCTGACCTTTGGAAGAGCAGGCAATGCTCTTAACCACTGAGCCATCTCTCCAACCCGTTTTTCAACTTCTTTTACTAAACCAGCTTTAGTCAATGTGGTGTGTGGATCACATCTCCATTTCCCTGACGTGTGGAGTACAGGGGTCTGCATGGACCTATTGGCCATTCATGTACCTCATAGAGGAGGTCTAGATAAATTGTTTCTCTGGCTTTAACTAGGTTAACATTTTGCTGGTGTTTGTAGTCCTTTGATTGTCTTGGATATGAGTTCTTCTTCAGGCACATGAACATGCCAGTATTTTCTTCTTCTAGCCATCTTGCCTTACTCTCCTTGGTGTTGTCTCTGAAGCACGCTGGCTCATGGTGATAGAGCTGTGAGTCTTTAACATCCTAACAAGAGCTTTTGCCTCATTCAGTCACAACAACGTGGGCCCTGGCCCTGTGCCACGACTCTATGTCTGTTCTTGGCCTCATCAAACTCAGCAGGCAAAGCTCTTTACCACAGAGCCATCTTTTTTGCCTCTTCCTTGTGGTGCCACTAGAGGGCGCCAAACCTCCTTTTGAGAGCAATTACGTGGTTCCCAGGAATCGAACTTCTGACCTTTGGAAGGGCAACCAATGCTCTTAACCACTGAGCTGTCTCTCCAGCTCTTCTTACTGTAGCCAAACGAGGGCACAAGACCTCATGGCAGATGGTTGTGACCCGTTATGTGGTCGCCTGCAATTGAATTCAGGAGGTTGGAAGAGCAGGCAATTCTCTTAACCATTGAGCCATCTCTCTTGCATCTTCCTTCTGTTGCCAGTAGAGGGCACCAAACCTCCTTTTGAGAGCAATTATGTGGTTGCCAGGAATCGAACTTCTGACCTTTGGAAGGGCAGGCAAAGCTCTTAACCACTGAGCTATCTCCCCAGCTCTTCTTTCTGTATCCAAAAGAGGGCACAAGACCTCATTGCAGATGGTTGTGAGCCATTATGTGGTTGCCTGGAATTCAGTTCAGGAGGTTGGAAGAGCAGGCAATGTTCTTAACCACTGAGCCATCTCTCCAACCCGTTTTTCAACTTCTTGAACTAAACCAGGTTTACTCAATGTGGTGTGTGGATCATATCTGCATTCCACTAACATGTGGAGTACAGGGGTCTCCATGGACATATTGGCCGTTTGCGTACCTCATAGATGAAGTCTAGATAAATTGTTTGTCTGGCTTTAAATTGGTAAACCTTTTGCTGGTGTTTGTCGTCCTTTGGATGTCTTGGATGTGAGTTCTTCTTAAGGAACATGAACATGCCTGTATTTTCTTCTTCTAACCATCTTTCCTCATTCTGCTTGGTGGTGTCCCTGAAGCATGCAGGCTCATGCTGATAGAGCTGTGAGTCTTTATGATCCTAACAAAATGTGTTGCCTGATTCTGAGACAACAACGTGGGCCCTGGCTGTATGTGTCCACTTGGCCTCATCAACCTCAGCAGGCAATGCTCTTAACCACTGAGCCATCTCTCCTGCCTCTTCCTTCTGTTGCCAGTAGAGGGCACCAAACCTCATTTTGAGAGCAATTATGTGATTTCCAGGAATCGAACTTCTGAACTTTGGAAGAGCAGGCAATGCTCTTAACCACTGAGCCATCTCTCCTGCCTCTCCCCTCTGTTGCCAGTAGAGGGCACCAAACCTCATTTTGAGAGCAACTATGTGATTCCCAGGAATCGAACTTCTGACCTTTGGAAGAGCAGGCAATGCTCTTAACCACTGAGCCATCTCTCCGACCCGTTTTTCAACTTCTTTTACTAAACCAGGTTTACTCAATGTGGTGTGTGGATCACATCTCCATTTCCCTAAAACGTGGAGTACAGGGGTCTCCGTGGACCTATTGGCCGTTCGTGTACCTCATAGAGGAGGTCTAGATAAATTGTTTCTCTGGCTTAAAATTGGTACACCTTTTGCTGGTGTTTGTCGTCCTTTGGCTGTCTTGGATGTGAGTTCTTCTTCAGGAACATGAACATGCCTGTATTTTCTTCTTCTAGTCATCTTGCCTTACTCTCCTTGGTGTTGTCTCTGAAGCACGCTGGCTCGTGGTGATAGAGCTGTGAGCCTTTAACATCCTAACAAAAGCTTTTGCCTCATTCAGTCACAACAACGCGGGCCCTGGCCCTTGGCCCTGACTCTATGTCTGTATGTGGTCTCATCAAACTCAGCAGGCAATGCTCTTTACCACAGAGCCATCTCTCTTGCCTCTTCCTTGTGGTGCCACTAGAGGGCGCCAAACCTCCTTTTGAGAGCAATTATTTGGTAGCCAGGAATCGAACTTCTGACCTTCGGAAGGGCAGCCAATGTTCTTAACCACTGACCTATCTCTCCAGCTTTTCTTACTGTAGCCAAAAGAGGGCACAAGACCTCATGGCAGATGGTTGTGAATCATTATGTGGTTGCCTGCAATTGATTTCAGGAGGTTCTAAGCGCAGGCAATGCTCTTAAGCACTGAACCATCTCTCATGCCTCTTCTTTTTTGCCAGTAAAGGGCACCAAATCTACCTTTTGAGAGCAATTATGGGATTGCCAGGAATGGAACTTCTGACCTTTGGAAGGGCAGCCAAAGCTCTTATCCACTGAGCTAACACCCCAGCTCTTATTTTTTTATCGAAAAGAGGGCACAAGACCTCATTGCAGATGGTTGTGAGCCATTATGTGGTTGCCTGGAATTGAATTCAGGAGGTTGGAAGAGGAGGCAATGAACTTAACCACGGAGCCATCTCTCATGCCTCTTCCTTATGTTGCCAGTAGAGGGCACCAAACCTCCTTTTGAGAGCAATTATGTGATTTCCAGGAATCGAACTTCTGACCTTTGGAAGAGCAGGCAATGCTCTTAACCACTGAGCCATCTCTCCAACCCGTTTTTCAACTTCTTTTACTAAACCAGCTTTAGTCAATGTGGTGTGTGGATCACATCTCCATTTCCCTGACGTGTGGAGTACAGGGGTCTGCATGGACCTATTGGCCATTCATGTACCTCATAGAGGAGGTCTAGATAAATTGTTTCTCTGGCTTTAACTAGGTTAACATTTTGCTGGTGTTTGTAGTCCTTTGATTGTCTTGGATATGAGTTCTTCTTCAGGCACATGAACATGCCAGTATTTTCTTCTTCTAGCCATCTTGCCTTACTCTCCTTGGTGTTGTCTCTGAAGCACGCTGGCTCATGGTGATAGAGCTGTGAGTCTTTAACATCCTAACAAGAGCTTTTGCCTCATTCAGTCACAACAACGTGGGCCCTGGCCCTGTGCCACGACTCTATGTCTGTTCTTGGCCTCATCAAACTCAGCAGGCAAAGCTCTTTACCACAGAGCCATCTTTCCTGCCTCTTCCTTGTGGTGCCACTAGAGGGCGCCAAACCTCCTTTTGAGAGCAATTACGTGGTTCCCAGGAATCGAACTTCTGACCTTTGGAAGGGCAACCAATGCTCTTAACCACTGAGCTGTCTCTCCAGCTCTTCTTACTGTAGCCAAACGAGGGCACAAGACCTCATGGCAGATGGTTGAGACCCGTTATGTGGTCGCCTGGAATTGAATTCAGGAGGTTGGAAGAGCAGGCAATTCTCTTAACCATTGAGCCATCTCTCTTGCATCTTCCTTCTGTTGCCAGTAGAGGGCACCAAACCTCCTTTTGAGAGCAATTATGTGGTTGCCAGGAATCGAACTTCTGACCTTTGGAAGGGCAGTCAAAGCTCTTAACCACTGAGCTATCTCCCCAGCTCTTCTTTCTGTATCCAAAAGAGGGCACAAGACCTCATTGCAGATGGTTGTGAGTCATTATGTGGTTGCCTGGAATTCAGTTCAGGAGGTTGGAAGAGCAGGCAATGTTCTTAACCACTGAGCCATCTCTCCAACCCGTTTTTCAACTTCTTGAACTAAACCAGGTTTACTCAATGTGGTGTGTGGATCATATCTGCCTTCCACTAACATGTGGAGTACAGGGGTCTCCATGGACATATTGGCCGTTCGCGTACCTCATAGATGAAGTCTAGAAAAATTGTTTGTCTGGCTTTAAATTGGTAAACCTTTTGCTGGTGTTTGTCGTCCTTTGGATGTCTTGGATGTGAGTTCTTCTTAAGGAACATGAACATGCCTGTATTTTCTTCTTCTAACCATCTTTCCTCATTCTGCTTGGTGGTGTCCCTGAAGCATGCAGGCTCATGCTGATAGAGCTGTGAGTCTTTATTATCCTAACAATATGTGTTGCCTGATTCTGAGACAACAACGTGGGCCCTGGCTGTATGTGTCCACTTGGCCTCATCAACCTCAGCAGGCAATGCTCTTAACCACTGAGCCATCTCTCCTGCCTCTTCCTTCTGTTGCCAGTAGAGGGCACCAAACCTCATTTTGAGAGCAATTATGTGATTTCCAGGAATCGAACTTCTGAACTTTGGAAGAGCAGGCAATGCTCTTAACCACTGAGCCATCTCTCCTGCCTCTCCCCTCTGTTGCCAGTAGAGGGCACCAAACCTCATTTTGAGAGCAACTATGTGATTCCCAGGAATCGAACTTCTGACCTTTGGAAGAGCAGGCAATGCTCTTAACCACTGAGCCATCTCTCCGACCCGTTTTTCAACTTCTTTTACTAAACCAGGTTTACTCAATGTGGTGTGTGGATCACATCTCCATTTCCCTAAAACGTGGAGTACAGGGGTCTCCGTGGACCTATTGGCCGTTCGTGTACCTCATAGAGGAGGTCTAGATAAACTGTTTCTCTGGCTTAAAATTGGTACACCTTTTGCTGGTGTTTGTCGTCCTTTGGCTGTCTTGGATGTGAGTTCTTCTTCAGGAACATGAACATGCCTGTATTTTCTTCTTCTAGTCATCTTGCCTTACTCTCCTTGGTGTTGTCTCTGAAGCACGCTGGCTCGTGGTGATAGAGCTGTGAGCCTTTAACATCCTAACAAAAGCTTTTGCCTCATTCAGTCACAACAACGCGGGCCCTGGCCCTTGGCCCTGACTCTATGTCTGTATGTGGTCTCATCAAACTCAGCAGGCAATGCTCTTTACCACAGAGCCATCTCTCTTGCCTCTTCCTTGTGGTGCCACTAGAGGGCGCCAAACCTCCTTTTGAGAGCAATTATTTGGTAGCCAGGAATCGAACTTCTGACCTTCGGAAGGGCAGCCAATGTTCTTAACCACTGACCTATCTCTCCAGCTTTTCTTACTGTAGCCAAAGAGGGCACAAGACCTCATGGCAGATGGTTGTGAATCATTATGTGGTTGCCTGCAATTGATTTCAGGAGGTTCTAAGAGCAGGCAATGCTCTTAAGCACTGAACCATCTCTCATGCCTCTTCTTTTTTGCCAGTAAAGGGCACCAAATCTACCTTTTGAGAGCAATTATGGGATTGCCAGGAATGGAACTTCTGACCTTTGGAAGGGCAGCCAAAGCTCTTATCCACTGAGCTAACACCCCAGCTCTTATTTTTGTATCGAAAAGAGGGCACAAGACCTCATTGCAGATGGTTGTGAGCCATTATGTGGTTGCCTGGAATTGAATTCAGGAGGTTGGAAGAGGAGGCAATGATCTTAACCACGGAGCCATCTCTCATGCCTCTTCCTTATGTTGCCAGTAGAGGGCACCAAACCTCCTTTTGAGAGCAATTATGTGATTTCCAGGAATCGAACTTCTGAACTTTGGAAGAGCAGGCAATGCTCTTAACCACTGAGCCATCTCTCCAACCCGTTTTTCAACTTCTTTTACTAAACCAGCTTTAGTCAATGTGGTGTGTGGATCACATCTCCATTTCCCTGACGTGTGGAGTACAGGGGTCTGCATGGACCTATTGGCCATTCATGTTCCTCATAGAGGAGGTCTAGATAAATTGTTTCTCTGGCTTTAACTAGGTTAACATTTTGCTGGTGTTTGTAGTCCTTTGATTGTCTTGGATATGAGTTCTTCTTCAGGCACATGAACATGCCAGTATTTTCTTCTTCTAGCCATCTTGCCTTACTCTCCTTGGTGTTGTCTCTGAAGCACGCTGGCTCATGGTGATAGAGCTGTGAGTCTTTAACATCCTAACAAGAGCTTTTGCCTCATTCAGTCACAACAACGTGGGCCCTGGCCCTGTGCCACGACTCTATGTCTGTTCTTGGCCTCATCAAACTCAGCAGGCAAAGCTCTTTACCACAGAGCCATCTTTCCTGCCTCTTCCTTGTGGTGCCACTAGAGGGCGCCAAACCTCCTTTTGAGAGCAATTACGTGGTTCCCAGGAATCGAACTTCTGACCTTTGGAAGGGCAACCAATGCTCTTAACCACTGAGCTGTCTCTCCAGCTCTTCTTACTGTAGCCAAACGAGGGCACAAGACCTCATGGCAGATGGTTGAGACCCGTTATGTGGTCGCCTGGAATTGAATTCAGGAGGTTGGAAGAGCAGGCAATTCTCTTAACCATTGAGCCATCTCTCTTGCATCTTCCTTCTGTTGCCAGTAGAGGGCACCAAACCTCCTTTTGAGAGCAATTATGTGGTTGCCAGGAATCGAACTTCTGACCTTTGGAAGGGCAGTCAAAGCTCTTAACCACTGAGCTATCTCCCCAGCTCTTCTTTCTGTATCCAAAAGAGGGCACAAGACCTCATTGCAGATGGTTGTGAGTCATTATGTGGTTGCCTGGAATTCAGTTCAGGAGGTTGGAAGAGCAGGCAATGTTCTTAACCACTGAGCCATCTCTCCAACCCGTTTTTCAACTTCTTGAACTAAACCAGGTTTACTCAATGTGGTGTGTGGATCATATCTGCCTTCCACTAACATGTGGAGTACAGGGGTCTCCATGGACATATTGGCCGTTCGCGTACCTCATAGATGAAGTCTAGAAAAATTGTTTGTCTGGCTTTAAATTGGTAAACCTTTTGCTGGTGTTTGTCGTCCTTTGGATGTCTTGGATGTGAGTTCTTCTTAAGGAACATGAACATGCCTGTATTTTCTTCTTCTAACCATCTTTCCTCATTCTGCTTGGTGGTGTCCCTGAAGCATGCAGGCTCATGCTGATAGAGCTGTGAGTCTTTATTATCCTAACAATATGTGTTGCCTGATTCTGAGACAACAACGTGGGCCCTGGCTGTATGTGTCCACTTGGCCTCATCAACCTCAGCAGGCAATGCTCTTAACCACTGAGCCATCTCTCCTGCCTCTTCCTTCTGTTGCCAGTAGAGGGCACCAAACCTCATTTTGAGAGCAATTATGTGATTTCCAGGAATCGAACTTCTGAACTTTGGAAGAGCAGGCAATGCTCTTAACCACTGAGCCATCTCTCCTGCCTCTCCCCTCTGTTGCCAGTAGAGGGCACCAAACCTCATTTTGAGAGCAACTATGTGATTCCCAGGAATCGAACTTCTGACCTTTGGAAGAGCAGGCAATGCTCTTAACCACTGAGCCATCTCTCCGACCCGTTTTTCAACTTCTTTTACTAAACCAGGTTTACTCAATGTGGTGTGTGGATCACATCTCCATTTCCCTAAAACGTGGAGTACAGGGGTCTCCGTGGACCTATTGGCCGTTCGTGTACCTCATAGAGGAGGTCTAGATAAACTGTTTCTCTGGCTTAAAATTGGTACACCTTTTGCTGGTGTTTGTCGTCCTTTGGCTGTCTTGGATGTGAGTTCTTCTTCAGGAACATGAACATGCCTGTATTTTCTTCTTCTAGTCATCTTGCCTTACTCTCCTTGGTGTTGTCTCTGAAGCACGCTGGCTCGTGGTGATAGAGCTGTGAGCCTTTAACATCCTAACAAAAGCTTTTGCCTCATTCAGTCACAACAACGCGGGCCCTGGCCCTTGGCCCTGACTCTATGTCTGTATGTGGTCTCATCAAACTCAGCAGGCAATGCTCTTTACCACAGAGCCATCTCTCTTGCCTCTTCCTTGTGGTGCCACTAGAGGGCGCCAAACCTCCTTTTGAGAGCAATTATTTGGTAGCCAGGAATCGAACTTCTGACCTTCGGAAGGGCAGCCAATGTTCTTAACCACTGACCTATCTCTCCAGCTTTTCTTACTGTAGCCAAAGAGGGCACAAGACCTCATGGCAGATGGTTGTGAATCATTATGTGGTTGCCTGCAATTGATTTCAGGAGGTTCTAAGAGCAGGCAATGCTCTTAAGCACTGAACCATCTCTCATGCCTCTTCTTTTTTGCCAGTAAAGGGCACCAAATCTACCTTTTGAGAGCAATTATGGGATTGCCAGGAATGGAACTTCTGACCTTTGGAAGGGCAGCCAAAGCTCTTATCCACTGAGCTAACACCCCAGCTCTTATTTTTGTATCGAAAAGAGGGCACAAGACCTCATTGCAGATGGTTGTGAGCCATTATGTGGTTGCCTGGAATTGAATTCAGGAGGTTGGAAGAGGAGGCAATGATCTTAACCACGGAGCCATCTCTCATGCCTCTTCCTTATGTTGCCAGTAGAGGGCACCAAACCTCCTTTTGAGAGCAATTATGTGATTTCCAGGAATCGAACTTCTGAACTTTGGAAGAGCAGGCAATGCTCTTAACCACTGAGCCATCTCTCCAACCCGTTTTTCAACTTCTTTTACTAAACCAGCTTTAGTCAATGTGGTGTGTGGATCACATCTCCATTTCCCTGACGTGTGGAGTACAGGGGTCTGCATGGACCTATTGGCCATTCATGTTCCTCATAGAGGAGGTCTAGATAAATTGTTTCTCTGGCTTTAACTAGGTTAACATTTTGCTGGTGTTTGTAGTCCTTTGATTGTCTTGGATATGAGTTCTTCTTCAGGCACATGAACATGCCAGTATTTTCTTCTTCTAGCCATCTTGCCTTACTCTCCTTGGTGTTGTCTCTGAAGCACGCTGGCTCATGGTGATAGAGCTGTGAGTCTTTAACATCCTAACAAGAGCTTTTGCCTCATTCAGTCACAACAACGTGGGCCCTGGCCCTGTGCCACGACTCTATGTCTGTTCTTGGCCTCATCAAACTCAGCAGGCAAAGCTCTTTACCACAGAGCCATCTTTCCTGCCTCTTCCTTGTGGTGCCACTAGAGGGCGCCAAACCTCCTTTTGAGAGCAATTACGTGGTTCCCAGGAATCGAACTTCTGACCTTTGGAAGGGCAACCAATGCTCTTAACCACTGAGCTGTCTCTCCAGCTCTTCTTACTGTAGCCAAACGAGGGCACAAGACCTCATGGCAGATGGTTGAGACCCGTTATGTGGTCGCCTGGAATTGAATTCAGGAGGTTGGAAGAGCAGGCAATTCTCTTAACCATTGAGCCATCTCTCTTGCATCTTCCTTCTGTTGCCAGTAGAGGGCACCAAACCTCCTTTTGAGAGCAATTATGTGGTTGCCAGGAATCGAACTTCTGACCTTTGGAAGGGCAGTCAAAGCTCTTAACCACTGAGCTATCTCCCCAGCTCTTCTTTCTGTATCCAAAAGAGGGCACAAGACCTCATTGCAGATGGTTGTGAGTCATTATGTGGTTGCCTGGAATTCAGTTCAGGAGGTTGGAAGAGCAGGCAATGTTCTTAACCACTGAGCCATCTCTCCAACCCGTTTTTCAACTTCTTGAACTAAACCAGGTTTACTCAATGTGGTGTGTGGATCATATCTGCCTTCCACTAACATGTGGAGTACAGGGGTCTCCATGGACATATTGGCCGTTCGCGTACCTCATAGATGAAGTCTAGAAAAATTGTTTGTCTGGCTTTAAATTGGTAAACCTTTTGCTGGTGTTTGTCGTCCTTTGGATGTCTTGGATGTGAGTTCTTCTTAAGGAACATGAACATGCCTGTATTTTCTTCTTCTAACCATCTTTCCTCATTCTGCTTGGTGGTGTCCCTGAAGCATGCAGGCTCATGCTGATAGAGCTGTGAGTCTTTATTATCCTAACAATATGTGTTGCCTGATTCTGAGACAACAACGTGGGCCCTGGCTGTATGTGTCCACTTGGCCTCATGAACCTCAGCAGGCAATGCTCTTAACCACTGAGCCATCTCTCCTGCCTCTTCCTTCTGTTGCCAGTAGAGGGCACCAAACCTCATTTTGAGAGCAATTATGTGATTTCCAGGAATCGAACTTCTGAACTTTGGAAGAGCAGGCAATGCTCTTAACCACTGAGCCATCTCTCCTGCCTCTCCCCTCTGTTGCCAGTAGAGGGCACCAAACCTCATTTTGAGAGCAACTATGTGATTCCCAGGAATCGAACTTCTGACCTTTGGAAGAGCAGGCAATGCTCTTAACCACTGAGCCATCTCTCCGACCCGTTTTTCAACTTCTTTTACTAAACCAGGTTTACTCAATGTGGTGTGTGGATCACATCTCCATTTCCCTAAAACGTGGAGTACAGGGGTCTCCGTGGACCTATTGGCCGTTCGTGTACCTCATAGAGGAGGTCTAGATAAACTGTTTCTCTGGCTTAAAATTGGTACACCTTTTGCTGGTGTTTGTCGTCCTTTGGCTGTCTTGGATGTGAGTTCTTCTTCAGGAACATGAACATGCCTGTATTTTCTTCTTCTAGTCATCTTGCCTTACTCTCCTTGGTGTTGTCTCTGAAGCACGCTGGCTCGTGGTGATAGAGCTGTGAGCCTTTAACATCCTAACAAAAGCTTTTGCCTCATTCAGTCACAACAACGCGGGCCCTGGCCCTTGGCCCTGACTCTATGTCTGTATGTGGTCTCATCAAACTCAGCAGGCAATGCTCTTTACCACAGAGCCATCTCTCTTGCCTCTTCCTTGTGGTGCCACTAGAGGGCGCCAAACCTCCTTTTGAGAGCAATTATTTGGTAGCCAGGAATCGAACTTCTGACCTTCGGAAGGGCAGCCAATGTTCTTAACCACTGACCTATCTCTCCAGCTTTTCTTACTGTAGCCAAAGAGGGCACAAGACCTCATGGCAGATGGTTGTGAATCATTATGTGGTTGCCTGCAATTGATTTCAGGAGGTTCTAAGAGCAGGCAATGCTCTTAAGCACTGAACCATCTCTCATGCCTCTTCTTTTTTGCCAGTAAAGGGCACCAAATCTACCTTTTGAGAGCAATTATGGGATTGCCAGGAATGGAACTTCTGACCTTTGGAAGGGCAGCCAAAGCTCTTATCCACTGAGCTAACACCCCAGCTCTTATTTTTGTATCGAAAAGAGGGCACAAGACCTAATTGCAGATGGTTGTGAGCCATTATGTGGTTGCCTGGAATTGAATTCAGGAGGTTGGAAGAGGAGGCAATGATCTTAACCACGGAGCCATCTCTCATGCCTCTTCCTTATGTTGCCAGTAGAGGGCACCAAACCTCCTTTTGAGAGCAATTATGTGATTTCCAGGAATCGAACTTCTGAACTTTGGAAGAGCAGGCAATGCTCTTAACCACTGAGCCATCTCTCCAACCCGTTTTTCAACTTCTTTTACTAAACCAGCTTTAGTCAATGTGGTGTGTGGATCACATCTCCATTTCCCTGACGTGTGGAGTACAGGGGTCTGCATGGACCTATTGGCCATTCATGTTCCTCATAGAGGAGGTCTAGATAAATTGTTTCTCTGGCTTTAAATAGGTTAACATTTTGCTGGTGTTTGTAGTCCTTTGATTGTCTTGGATATGAGTTCTTCTTCAGGCACATGAACATGCCAGTATTTTCTTCTCCTAGCCATCTTGCCTTACTCTCCTTGGTGTTGTCTCTGAAGCACGCTGGCTCATGGTGATAGACCTGTGAGTCTTTAACATCCTAACAAGAGCTTTTGCCTCATTCAGTCACAGCAACGTGGGCCCTGGCCCTGTGCCCCGACTCTATGTCTATTCTTGGCCTCATCAAACTCAGCAGGCAAAGCTCTTTACCACAGAGCCATCTTTCCTGCCTCTTCCTTGTGGTGCCACTAGAGGGCGCCAAACCTCCTTTTGAGAGCAATTACGTGGTTCCCAGGAATCGAACTTCTGAGCTTTGGAAGGGCAACCAATGCTCTTAACCACTGAGCTGTCTCTCCAGCTCTTCTTACTGTAGCCAAACGAGGGCACAAGACCTCATGGCAGATGGTTGTGACCCGTTATGTGGTCGCATGGAATTGAATTCAGGAGGTTGGAAGAGCAGGCAATTCTCTTAACCATTGAGCCATCTCTCTTGCATCTTCCTTCTGTTGCCAGTAGAGGGCACCAAACCTCCTTTTGAGAGCAATTATGTGGTTGCCAGGAATCGAACTTCTGACCTTTGGAAGGGCAGGCAAAGCTCTTAACCACTGAGCTATCTCCCCAGCTCTTCTTTCTGTATCCAAAAGAGGGCACAAGACCTCATTGCAGATGGTTGTGAGCCATTATGTGGTTGCCTGGAATTCAGTTCAGGAGGTTGGAAGAGCAGGCAATGTTCTTAACCACTGAGCCATCTCTCCAACCCGTTTTTCAACTTCTTGAACTAAACCAGGTTTACTCAATGTGGTGTGTGGATCATATCTGCATTCCACTAACATGTGGAGTACAGGGGTCTCCATGGACATATTGGCCGTTCGCGTACCTCATAGATGAAGTCTAGAAAAATTGTTTGTCTGGCTTTAAATTGGTAAACCTTTTGCTGGTGTTTGTCGTCCTTTGGATGTCTTGGATGTGAGTTCTTCTTAAGGAACATGAACATGCCTGTATTTTCTTCTTCTAACCATCTTTCCTCATTCTGCTTGGTGGTTTCCCTGAAGCATGCAGGCTCATGCTGATAGAGCTGTGAGTCTTTATTATCCTAACAAAATGTGTTGCCTGATTCTGAGACAACAACGTGGGCCCTGGCTGTATGTGTCCATTGGCCTCATCAACCTCAGCAGGCAATGCTCTTAACCACTGAGCCATCTCTCCTGCCTCTTCCTTCTGTTGCCAGTAAAGGGCACCAAACCTCATTTTGAGAGCAACTATGTGATTCCCAGGAATCGAACTTCTGACCTTTGGAAGAGCAGGCAATGCTCTTAACCACTGAGCCATCTCTCCGACCCGTTTTTCAACTTCTTTTACTAAACCAGGTTTACTCAATGTGGTGTGTGGATCACATCTCCATTTCCCTAACACGTGGAGTACAGGGGTCTCCGTGGACCTATTGGCCGTTCGTGTACCTCATAGAGGAGGTCTAGATAAATTGTTTCTCTGGCTTAAAATTGGTACACCTTTTGCTGGTGTTTGTCGTCCTTTGGATGTCTTGGATGTGAGTTCTTCTTCAGGAACATGAACATGCCTGTATTTTCTTCTTCTAGTCATCTTGCCTTACTCTCCTTGGTGTTGTCCCTGAAGCACGCTGGCTCGTGGTGATAGAGCTGTGAGCCTTTAACATCCTAACAAAAGCTTTTGCCTCATTCAGTCACAACAACGCGGGCCCTGGCCCTTGGCCCTGACTCTATGTCTGTATGTGGTCTCATCAAACTCAGCAGGCAATGCTCTTTACCACAGAGCCATCTCTCTTGCCTCTTCCTTGTGGTGCCACTAGAGGGCGCCAAACCTCCTTTTGAGAGCAATTATTTGGTAGCCAGGAATCGAACTTCTGACCTTCGGAAGGGCAGCCAATGTTCTTAACCACTGACCTATCTCTCCAGCTTTTCTTACTGTAGCCAAAAGAGGGCACAAGACCTCATGGCAGATGGTTGTGAATCATTATGTGGTTGCCTGCAATTGATTTCAGGAGGTTCTAAGAGCAGGCAATGCTCTTAAGCACTGAACCATCTCTCATGCCTCTTCTTTTTTGCCAGTAAAGGGCACCAAATCTACCTTTTGAGAGCAATTATGGGATTGCCAGGAATGGACCTTCTGACCTTTGGAAGGGCAGCCAAAGCTCTTATCCACTGAGCTAACACCCCAGCTCTTATTTTTGTATCCAAAAGAGGGCACAAGACCTCATTGCAGATGGTTGTGAGCCATTATGTGGTTGCCTGGAATTGAATTCAGGAGGTTGGAAGAGGAGGCAATGATCTTAACCACGGAGCCATCTCTCATGCCTCTTCCTTATGTTGCCAGTAGAGGGCACCAAACCTCCTTTTGAGAGCAATTATGTGATTTCCAGGAATCGAACTTCTGACCTTTGGAAGAGCAGGCAATGCTCTTAACCACTGAGCCATCTCTCCAACCCGTTTTTCAACTTCTTTTACTAAACCAGCTTTAGTCAATGTGGTGTGTGGATCACATCTCCATTTCCCTGACGTGTGGAGTACAGGGGTCTGCATGGACCTATTGGCCATTCATGTACCTCATAGAGGAGGTCTAGATAAATTGTTTCTCTGGCTTTAACTAGGTTAACATTTTGCTGGTGTTTGTAGTCCTTTGATTGTCTTGGATATGAGTTCTTCTTCAGGCACATGAACATGCCAGTATTTTCTTCTTCTAGCCATCTTGCCTTACTCTCCTTGGTGTTGTCTCTGAAGCACGCTGGCTCATGGTGATAGAGCTGTGAGTCTTTAACATCCTAACAAGAGCTTTTGCCTCATTCAGTCACAACAACGTGGGCCCTGGCCCTGTGCCCCGACTCTATGTCTGTTCTTGGCCTCATCAAACTCAGCAGGCAAAGCTCTTTACCACAGAGCCATCTTTTTTGCCTCTTCCTTGTGGTGCCACTAGAGGGCGCCAAACCTCCTTTTGAGAGCAATTACGTGGTTCCCAGGAATCGAACTTCTGAGCTTTGGAAGGGCAACCAATGCTCTTAACCACTGAGCTGTCTCTCCAGCTCTTCTTACTGTAGCCAAACGAGGGCAAAAGACCTCATGGCAGATGGTTGTGACCCGTTATGGGGTCGCCTGCAATTGAATTCAGGAGGTTGGAAGAGCAGGCAATTCTCTTAACCATTGAGCCATCTCTCTTGCATCTTCCTTCTGTTGCCAGTAGAGGGCACCAAACCTCCTTTTGAGAGCAATTATGTGGTTGCCAGGAATCGAACTTCTGACCTTTGGAAGGGCAGGCAAAGCTCTTAACCACTGAGCTATCTCCCCAGCTCTTCTTTCTGTATCCAAAAGAGGGCACAAGACCTCATTGCAGATGGTTGTGAGCCATTATGTGGTTGCCTGGAATTCAGTTCAGGAGGTTGGAAGAGCAGGCAATGTTCTTAACCACTGAGCCATCTCTCCAACCCGTTTTTCAACTTCTTGAACTAAACCAGGTTTACTCAATGTGGTGTGTGGATCATATCTGCATTCCACTAACATGTGGAGTACAGGGGTCTCCATGGACATATTGGCCGTTCGCGTACCTCATAGATGAAGTCTAGATAAATTGTTTGTCTGGCTTTAAATTGGTAAACCTTTTGCTGGTGTTTGTCGTCCTTTGGATGTCTTGGATGTGAGTTCTTCTTAAGGAACATGAACATGCCTGTATTTTCTTCTAACCATCTTTCCTCATTCTGCTTGGTGGTGTCCCTGAAGCATGCAGGCTCATGCTGATAGAGCTGTGAGTCTTTATTATCCTAACAAAATGTGTTGCCTGATTCTGAGACAACAACGTGGGCCCTGGCTGTATGTGTCCACTTGGCCTCATCAACCTCAGCAGGCAATGCTCTTAACCACTGAGCCATCTCTCCTGCCTCTTCCTTCTGTTGCCAGTAGAGGGCACCAAACCTCATTTTGAGAGCAATTATGTGATTTCCAGGAATCGAACTTCTGAACTTTGGAAGAGCAGGCAATGCTCTTAACCACTGAGCCATCTCTCCTGCCTCTCCCCTCTGTTGCCAGTAGAGGGCACCAAACCTCATTTTGAGAGCAACTATGTGATTCCCAGGAATCGAACTTCTGACCTTTGGAAGAGCAGGCAATGCTCTTAACCACTGAGCCATCTCTCCGACCCGTTTTTCAACTTCTTTTACTAAACCAGGTTTACTCAATGTGGTGTGTGGATCACATCTCCATTTCCCTAACACGTGGAGTACAGGGGTCTCCGTGGACCTATTGGCCGTTCGTGTACCTCATAGAGGAGGTCTAGATAAATTGTTTCTCTGGCTTAAAATTGGTACACCTTTTGCTGGTGTTTGTCGTCCTTTGGATGTCTTGGATGTGAGTTCTTCTTCAGGAACATGAACATGCCTGTATTTTCTTCTTCTAGTCATCTTGCCTTACTCTCCTTGGTGTTGTCTCTGAAGCACGCTGGCTCGTGGTGATAGAGCTGTGAGCCTTTAACATCCTAACAAAAGCTTTTGCCTCATTCAGTCACAACAACGCGGGCCCTGGCCCTTGGCCCTGACTCTATGTCTGTATGTGGTCTCATCAAACTCAGCAGGCAATGCTCTTTACCACAGAGCCATCTCTCTTGCCTCTTCCTTGTGGTGCCACTAGAGGGTGCCGAACCTCCTTTTGAGAGCAATTATTTGGTAGCCAGGAATCGAACTTCTGACCTTCGGAAGGGCAGCCAATGTTCTTAACCACTGACCTATCTCTCCAGCTTTTCTTACTGTAGCCAAAAGAGGGCACAAGACCTCATGGCAGATGGTTGTGAATCATTATGTGGTTGCCTGCAATTGATTTCAGGAGGTTCTAAGCGCAGGCAATGCTCTTAAGCACTGAACCATCTCTCATGCCTCTTCTTTTTTGCCAGTAAAGGGCACCAAATCTACCTTTTGAGAGCAATTATGGGATTGCCAGGAATGGAACTTCTGACGTTTGGAAGGGCAGCCAAAGCTCTTATCCACTGAGCTAACACCCCAGCTCTTATTTTTGTATCCAAAAGAGGGCACAAGACCTCATTGCAGATGGTTGTGAGCCATTATGTGGTTGCCTGGAATTGAATTCAGGAGGTTGGAAGAGGAGGCAATGATCTTAACCACGGAGCCATCTCTCATGCCTCTTCCTTATGTTGCCAGTAGAGGGCACCAAACCTCCTTTTGAGAGCAATTATGTGATTTCCAGGAATCGAACTTCTGACCTTTGGAAGAGCAGGCAATGCTCTTAACCACTGAGCCATCTCTCCAACCCGTTTTTCAACTTCTTTTACTAAACCAGCTTTAGTCAATGTGGTGTGTGGATCACATCTCCATTTCCCTGACGTGTGGAGTACAGGGGTCTGCATGGACCTATTGGCCATTCATGTACCTCATAGAGGAGGTCTAGATAAATTGTTTCTCTGGCTTTAACTAGGTTAACATTTTGCTGGTGTTTGTAGTCCTTTGATTGTCTTGGATATGAGTTCTTCTTCAGGCACATGAACATGCCAGTATTTTCTTCTTCTAGCCATCTTGCCTTACTCTCCTTGGTGTTGTCTCTGAAGCACGCTGGCTCATGGTGATAGAGCTGTGAGTCTTTAACATCCTAACAAGAGCTTTTGCCTCATTCAGTCACAACAACGTGGGCCCTGGCCCTGTGCCCCGACTCTATGTCTGTTCTTGGCCTCATCAAACTGAGCAGGCAAAGCTCTTTACCACAGAGCCATCTTTTTTGCCTCTTCCTTGTGGTGCCACTAGAGGGCGCCAAACCTCCTTTTGAGAGCAATTACGTGGTTCCCAGGAATCGAACTTCTGACCTTTGGAAGGGCAACCAATGCTCTTAACCACTGAGCTGTCTCTCCAGCTCTTCTTACTGTAGCCAAACGAGGGCACAAGACCTCATGGCAGATGGTTGTGACCCGTTATGTGGTCGCCTGCAATTGAATTCAGGAGGTTGGAAGAGCAGGCAATTCTCTTAACCATTGAGCCATCTCTCTTGCATCTTCCTTCTGTTGCCAGTAGAGGGCACCAAACCTCCTTTTGAGAGCAATTATGTGGTTGCCAGGAATCGAACTTCTGACCTTTGGAAGGGCAGTCAAACCTCTTAACCACTGAGCTATCTCCCCAGCTCTTCTTTCTGTATCCAAAAGAGGGCACAAGACCTCATTGCAGATGGTTGTGAGCCATTATGTGGTTGCCTGGAATTCAGTTCAGGAGGTTGGAAGAGCAGGCAATGTTCTTAACCACTGAGCCATCTCTCCAACCCGTTTTTCAACTTCTTGAACTAAACCAGGTTTACTCAATGTGGTGTGTGGATCATATCTGCATTCCACTAACATGTGGAGTACAGGGGTCTCCATGGACATATTGGCCGTTCGCGTACCTCATAGATGAAGTCTAGAAAAATTGTTTGTCTGGCTTTAAATTGGTAAACCTTTTGCTGGTGTTTGTCGTCCTTTGGATGTCTTGGATGTGAGTTCTTCTTAAGGAACATGAACATGCCTGTATTTTCTTCTTCTAACCATCTTTCCTCATTCTGCTTGGTGGTGTCCCTGAAGCATGCAGGCTCATGCTGATAGAGCTGTGAGTCTTTATTATCCTAACAAAATGTGTTGCCTGATTCTGAGACAACAACGTGGGCCCTGGCTGTATGTGTCCATTGGCCTCATCAACCTCAGCAGGCAATGCTCTTAACCACTGAGCCATCTCTCCTGCCTCTTCCTTCTGTTGCCAGTAGAGGGCACCAAACCTCATTTTGAGAGCAATTATGTGATTTCCAGGAATCGAACTTCTGACCTTTGGAAGAGCAGGCAATGCTCTTAACCACTGAGCCATCTCTCCTGCCTCTCCCCTCTGTTGCCAGTAGAGGGCACCAAACCTCATTTTGAGAGCAACTATGTGATTCCCAGGAATCGAACTTCTGACCTTTGGAAGAGCAGGCAATGCTCTTAACCACTGAGCCATCTCTCCGACCCGTTTTTCAACTTCTTTTACTAAACCAGGTTTACTCAATGTGGTGTGTGGATCACATCTCCATTTCCCTAACACGTGGAGTACAGGGGTCTCCGTGGACCTATTGGCCGTTCGTGTACCTCATAGAGGAGGTCTAGATAAATTGTTTCTCTGGCTTAAAATTGGTACACCTTTTGCTGGTGTTTGTCGTCCTTTGGCTGTCTTGGATGTGAGTTCTTCTTCAGGAACATGAACATGCCTGTATTTTCTTCTTCTAGTCATCTTGCCTTACTCTCCTTGGTGTTGTCTCTGAAGCACGCTGGCTCGTGGTGATAGAGCTGTGAGCCTTTAACATCCTAACAAAAGCTTTTGCCTCATTCAGTCACAACAACGCGGGCCCTGGCCCTTGGCCCTGACTCTATGTCTGTATGTGGTCTCATCAAACTCAGCAGGCAATGCTCTTTACCACAGAGCCATCTCTCTTGCCTCTTCCTTGTGGTGCCACTAGAGGGCGCCAAACCTCCTTTTGAGAGCAATTATTTGGTAGCCAGGAATCGAACTTCTGACCTTCGGAAGGGCAGCCAATGTTCTTAACCAGTGACCTATCTCTCCAGCTTTTCTTACTGTAGCCAAAAGAGGGCACAAGACCTCATGGCAGATGGCTGTGAATCATTATGTGATTGCCTGCAATTGATTTCAGGAGGTTCTAAGAGCAGGCAATGCTCTTAAGCACTGAACCATCTCTCATGCCTCTTCTTTTTTGCCAGTAAAGGGCACCAAATCTACCTTTTGAGAGCAATTATGGGATTGCCAGGAATGGAACTTCTGACGTTTGGAAGGGCAGCCAAAGCTCTTATCCACTGAGCTAACACCCCAGCTCTTATTTTTGTATCCAAAAGAGGGCACAAGACCTCATTGCAGATGGTTGTGAGCCATTATGTGGTTGCCTGGAATTGAATTCAGGAGGTTGGAAGAGGAGGCAATGATCTTAACCACGGAGCCATCTCTCATGCCTCTTCCTTATGTTGCCAGTAGAGGGCACCAAACCTCCTTTTGAGAGCAATTATGTGATTTCCAGGAATCGAACTTCTGACCTTTGGAAGAGCAGGCAATGCTCTTAACCACTGAGCCATCTCTCCAACCCGTTTTTCAACTTCTTTTACTAAACCAGCTTTAGTCAATGTGGTGTGTGGATCACATCTCCATTTCCCTGACGTGTGGAGTACAGGGGTCTGCATGGACCTATTGGCCATTCATGTACCTCATAGAGGAGGTCTAGATAAATTGTTTCTCTGGCTTTAAATAGGTTAACATTTTGCTGGTGTTTGTAGTCCTTTGATTGTCTTGGATATGAGTTCTTCTTCAGGCACATGAACATGCCAGTATTTTCTTCTTCTAGCCATCTTGCCTTACTCTCCTTGGTGTTGTCTCTGAAGCACGCTGGCTCATGGTGATAGAGCTGTGAGTCTTTAGCATCCTAACAAGAGCTTTTGCCTCATTCAGTCACAACAACGTGGGCCCTGGCCCTGTGCCCCTACTCTATGTCTGTTCTTGGCCTCATCAAACTCAGCAGGCAAAGCTCTTTACCACAGAGCCATCTTTCCTGCCTCTTCCTTGTGGTGCCACTAGAGGGCGCCAAACCTCCTTTTGAGAGCAATTACGTGGTTCCCAGGAATCGAACTTCTGACCTTTGGAAGGGCAACCAATGCTCTTAACCACTGAGCTGTCTCTCCAGCTCTTCTTACTGTAGCCAAACGAGGGCACAAGACCTCATGGCAGATGGTTGAGACCCGTTATGTGGTCGCCTGGAATTGAATTCAGGAGGTTGGAAGAGCAGGCAATTCTCTTAACCATTGAGCCATCTCTCTTGCATCTTCCTTCTGTTGCCAGTAGAGGGCACCAAACCTCCTTTTGAGAGCAATTATGTGGTTGCCAGGAATCGAACTTCTGACCTTTGGAAGGGCAGGCAAAGCTCTTAACCACTGAGCTATCTCCCCAGCTCTTCTTTCTGTATCCAAAAGAGGGCACAAGACCTCATTGCAGATGGTTGTGAGCCATTATGTGGTTGCCTGGAATTCAGTTCAGGAGGTTGGAAGAGCAGGCAATGTTCTTAACCACTGAGCCATCTCTCCAACCCGTTTTTCAACTTCTTGAACTAAACCAGGTTTACTCAATGTGGTGTGTGGATCATATCTGCATTCCACTAACATGTGGAGTACTGGGGTCTCCATGGACATATTGGCCGTTCGCGTACCTCATAGATGAAGTCTAGAAAAATTGTTTGTCTGGCTTTATATTGGTAAACCTTTTGCTGGTGTTTGTCGTCCTTTGGATGTCTTGGATGTGAGTTTTCTTAAGGAACATGAACATGCCTGTATTTTCTTCTTCTAACCATCTTTCCTCATTCTGCTTGGTGGTGTCCCTGAAGCATGCAGGCTCATGCGGATAGAGCTGTGAGTCTTTATTATCCTAACAAAATGTGTTGCCTGATTCTGAGACAACAATGTGGGCCCTGGCTATATGTGTCCACTTGGCCTCATCAACCTCAGCAGGCAATGCTCTTAACCACTGAGCCATCTCTCCTGCCTCTTCCTTCTGTTGCCAGTAGAGGGCACCAAACCTCATTTTGAGAGCAATTATGTGATTTCCAGGAATCGAACTTCTGAACTTTGGAAGAGCAGGCAATCTTCTTAACCACTGAGCCATCTCTCCTGCCTCTCCCCTCTGTTGCCAGTAGAGGGCACCAAACCTCATTTTGAGAGCAACTATGTGATTCCCAGGAATCGAACTTCTGAACTTTGGAAGAGCAGGCAATGCTCTTAACCACCGAGCCATCTCTCCAACCCGTTTTTCAACTTCTTTTACTAAACCAGGTTTACTCAATGTGGTGTGTGGATCACATCTCCATTTCCCTAACATGTGGAGTACAGGGGTCTCCGTGGACATATTGGCCGTTCGTGTACCTCATAGAGGAGGTCTAGATAAATTGTTTCTCTGGCTTAAAATTGGTACACCTTTTGCTGGTGTTTGTCGTCCTTTGGATGTCTTGGATGTGAGTTCTTCTTCAGGAACATGAACATGCCTGTATTTTCTTCTTCTAGTCATCTTGCCTTACTCTCCTTGGTGTTGTCTCTGAAGCACGCTGGCTCGTGGTGATAGAGCTGTGAGCCTTTAACATCCTAACAAAAGCTTTTGCCTCATTCAGTCACAACAACGCGGGCCCTGGCCCTTGGCCCTGACTCTATGTCTGTATGTGGTCTCATCAAACTCAGCAGGCAATGCTCTTTACCACAGAGCCATCTCTCTTGCCTCTTCCTTGTGGTGCCACTAGAGGGCGCCAAACCTCCTTTTGAGAGCAATTATTTGGTAGCCAGGAATCGAACTTCTGACCTTCGGAAGGGCAGCCAATGTTCTTAACCACTGACCTATCTCTCCAGCTTTTCTTACTGTAGCCAAAAGAGGGCACAAGACCTCAAGGCAGATGGTTGTGAATCATTATGTGGTTGCCTGCAATTGATTTCAGGAGGTTCTAAGAGCAGGCAATGCTCTTAAGCACTGAACCATCTCTCATGCCTCTTCTTTTTTGCCAGTAAAGGGCACCAAATCTACGTTTGAGAGCAATTATGGGATTGCCAGGAATGGAACTTCTGACCTTTGGAAGGGCAGCCAAAGCTCTTATCCACTGAGCTAACACCCCCGCTCTTATTTTTGTATCGAAAAGAGGGCACAAGACCTAATTGCAGATGGTTGTGAGCCATTATGTGGTTGCCTGGAATTGAATTCAGGAGGTTGGAAGAGGAGGCAATGATCTTAACCACGGAGCCATCTCTCATGCCTCTTCCTTATGTTGCCAGTAGAGGGCACCAAACCTCCTTTTGAGAGCAATTATGTGATTTCCAGGAATCGAACTTCTGACCTTTGGAAGAGCAGGCAATGCTCTTAACCACTGAGCCATCTCTCCAACCCGTTTTTCAACTTCTTTTACTAAACCAGCTTTAGTCAATGTGGTGTGTGGATCACATCTCCATTTCCCTGACATGTGGAGTACAGGGGTCTGCATGGACCTATTGGCCATTCATGTACCTCATAGAGGAGGTCTAGATAAATTGTTTCTCTGGCTTTAAATAGGTTAACATTTTGCTGGTGTTTGTAGTCCTTTGATTGTCTTGGATATGAGTTCTTCTTCAGGCACATGAACATGCCAATATTTTCTTCTTCTAGCCATCTTGCCTTACTCTCCTTGGTGTTGTCTTGTAGGGACATAGCCCCACCCATTGGGGGCGTGTTCGCCTCGGGCTAATATTTACGGATAAATCTGCCGGGCGTGAGCCCAGCAGCCCTTTTTTTGTCTTTTGCTCCGCCGCGGGAACCTGTGGTCCTGTAAGTCTATTTCCTTATTAAAGCTGTATATATCTATATAATCTGTCTACATTCATTTGCTCCGCCACATTTGGCGCCCAACGTGGGGCTATTTTGCCCCCGACCCGGCACAGGGGGGGCGCAAGCTCCACCTTTCCCGGCTAGTTGCCTGAGCTCAGGAAGGCGATTTACAGCGTGCTCCCTGCTCGCTTTCCCTTCCCCCACTCCAGGCCACTACGGTCGCAGAGCAGCAACCCCCACAGAGCAGTTAATAGCTCCCTGTTTCTTCCAAACTTTCACTGCCTGATTTAAGTGAAGCACCCGCGGTTTTGAAGTAAAAGCCACCAACCCCTTTCCTTAACAGGCAGTACAATAATTTTTGTTTTGAGTTAATTGTTTCAGACCGGCTCTGGCTTAGACCACGTGGACTCAGGTACATTTCTTTAGCCACCACTGGCAGGAAAACTTCATTACAGGTACATAATTTTCTTTTATAAATAAGAAAAATGTCTAAAAACATTACCATTCAAGACTTTAACAGCCTTTTCAGTTGTACCATGTGGGAGATTTTACAAGAAGTGTCTGTCAGCCCACAGATATGGATCTTTCTGGGATTCGTAGTTTTCCTTGGTACTGTATGGTTTGATAATAGAAATATGATAAAGTCTTTACGAGACGAGGTTGAACGCTTAAAAATAATTAAAAATGACAACAATCTTCTCAAAAATCAGTTTAAAGTTCTCCAGACAGAGAACAGATCTTTGTTTAACACAACTCGACAATCTTAGAGGACGACGTCCCCTCTCCCAACAGAGTTTGCCCTCAGGGTTGGGGACATCTTTTAGTGGTTGGTTTAGGGTTGAGGGGATGGGGTGATAATTTTTTGAAAAAAAAAAAAAAAAAGAGAGAAGAGGAAGAAGAAGGGGGATTAACTGGTTTTTTGGGATGATTGGTATTTGTGAATTACTGTTTATAGAAAATTGTACTGGTACTGTTTCTTGTATACTGATATGTTGAATATTGAATGTGAGTGTTCCTACCTCTATTTTTGTATGAGTATGCTTATAACTTTGTCTATATTGTATTGATACTTCTACCATATTACATTGTACATTTCTACCTCTGATACTATGACATTGTTTACAGTTGAAGATCATTGTCTTCATATATTGCACAGTTGTTTATTCTTTTAGTCTTCAAAGTTAGATAGGTATTGAGAATTATATGTTTGTCATATTTATTTTTAAGTTTATCAGGTCTTTTAGTTACATAGAGATTATATTTAGTATAGATAGTATGATCTTCAGCCTCTTCAAAGAGCTGTAAAAAATGGCCTTTAATCTAACCTAAAATTTCTATGCCAAAGAGACACAATTACTCCTGACAACACCACTCTACTCCCGAGAGAACGTTGAGCACCAAAGACACTCCACTGGGAGTTTGTCTTCTTGACAGAACTGGCCTTTGGGTTAAGAAAAGCCCATACCTCAACTTCTGACAAAGATACAAAATATCCCTAAGTGGATAAAACAGGATTGTCTTATCTTGCCAAGACAGGGTAGGATAGTCCTAAGAAAGTTCCTTGCCTTTAATAATGGTATGCCAGTTATGTTAGGCCTTAGCCAAAGTTGGTTGACTCAACATTGCAAACGAGACTTTGGGTGATTGCCCAGGTAGTCAGTTGTCTCTGTCAATTGTTGCACATTTTGGATATCTCTCGATTGTTAAGTAATCTTTATTCCCTTCTCAGATCTTTGACGGAGTTGAAGATTATATAATTGTAGTTACTCTCTATGTTATTTAGACTCCTTGAGATAAAATGTTTAGCAAAAGTTTTGTTCTCAATATTGTTTGTTATATTTATTATTTGTTATTATTGTATATAGTTGTATTTGGTTTGGTTCTATCTTATTTAGACAAAAGGGGGAGATGTAGGGACATAGCCCCACCCATTGGGGGCGTGTTCGCCTCGGGCTAATGTTTACGGATAAATCTGCCGGGCGTGAGCCCAGCAGCCCTTTTTTTGTCTTTTGCTCCGCCGCGGGAACCTGTGGTCCTGTAAGTCTATTTCCTTATTAAAGCTGTATATATCTATATAATCTGTCTACATTCATTTGCTCCGCCACATGGTCTCTGAAGCACGCTGGCTCATGGTGATAGAGCTGTGAGTCTTTAACATCCTAACAAGAGCTTTTGCCTCATTCAGTCACAGCAACGTGGGCCCTGGCCCTGTGCCCCGACTCTATGTCTGTTCTTGGCCTCATCAAACTCAGCAGACAGAGCTCTTTACCACAGAGCCATCTTTCCTGCCTCTTCCTTGTGGTGCCACTAGAGGGCGCCAAACCTCCTTTTGAGAGGAATTACGTGGTTCCCAGGAATCGAACTTCTGACCTTTGGAAGGGCAACCAATGCTCTTAACCACTGAGCTGTCTCTCCAGCTCTTCTTACTGTAGCCAAAAGAGGGCACAAGACCTCATGGCAGATGGTTGTGACCCATTATGTGGTCGCCTGGAATTGAATTCAGGAGGTTGGAAGAGCAGGCAATTCTCTTAACCATTGAGCCATCTCTCTTGCATCTTCCTTCTGTTGCCAGTAGAGGGCACCAAACCTCCTTTTGAGAGCAATTATGTGGTTGCCAGGAATCGAACTTCTGACCTTTGGAAGGGCAGGCAAAGCTCTTAACCACTGAGCTATATCCCCAGCTCTTCTTTCTGTATCCAAAAGAGGGCACAAGACCTCATTGCAGATGGTTGTGAGCCATTATGTGGTTGCCTGGAATTCAGTTCAGGTGGTTGGAAGAGCAGGCAATGTTCTTAACCACTGAGCCATCTCTCCAACCCGTTTTTCAACTTCTTGAACTAAACCAGGTTTACTCAATGTGGTGTGTGGATCATATCTGCATTCCACTAACATGTGGAGTACAGGGGTCTCCATGGACCTATTGGCCGTTCGTGTACCTCATAGAGGAGGTCTAGATAAATTGTTTCTCTGGCTTAAAATTGGTACACCTTTTGCTGGTGTTTGTCGTCCTTTGGATGTCTTGGATGTGAGTTCTTCTTCAGGAACATGAACATGCCTGTATTTTCTTCTTCTAGTCATCCTGCCTTACTCTCCTTGGTGTTGTCTCTGAAGCACGCTGGCTCGTGGTGATAGAGCTGTGAGCCTTTAACATCCTAACAAAAGCTTTTGCCTCATTCAGTCACAACAACGCGGGCCCTGGCCCTTGGCCCTGACTCTATGTCTGTATGTGGTCTCATCAAACTCAGCAGGCAATGCTCTTTACCACAGAGCCATCTCTCTTGCCTCTTCCTTGTGGTGCCACTAGAGGGCGCCAAACCTCCTTTTGAGAGCAATTATTTGGTAGCCAGGAATCGAACTTCTGACCTTCGGAAGGGCAGCCAATGTTCTTAACCACTGACCTATCTCTCCAGCTTTTCTTACTGTAGCCAAAAGAGGGCACAAGACCTCATGGCAGATGGTTGTGAATCATTATGTGGTTGCCTGCAATTGATTTCAGGAGGTTCTAAGAGCAGGCAATGCTCTTAAGCACTGAACCATCTCTCATGCCTCTTCTTTTTTGCCAGTAAAGGGCACCAAATCTACCTTTTGAGAGCAATTATGGGATTGCCAGGAATGGAACTTCTGACCTTTGGAAGGGCAGCCAAAGCTCTTATCCACTGAGCTAACACCCCAGCTCTTATTTTTGTATCCAAAAGAGGGCACAAGACCTCATTGCAGATGGTTGTGAGCCATTATGTGGTTGCCTGGAATTGAATTCAGGAGGTTGGAAGAGGAGGCAATGATCTTAACCACGGAGCCATCTCTCATGCCTCTTCCTTATGTTGCCAGTAGAGGGCACCAAACCTCCTTTTGAGAGCAATTATGTGATTTCCAGGAATCGAACTTCTGACCTTTGGAAGAGCAGGCAATGCTCTTAACCACTGAGCCATCTCTCCAACCCGTTTTTCAACTTCTTTTACTAAACCAGCTTTAGTCAACGTGGTGTGTGGATCACATCTCCATTTCCCTGACGTGTGGAGTACAGGGGTCTGCATGGACCTATTGGCCATTCATGTACCTCATAGAGGAGGTCTAGATAAATTGTTTCTCTGGCTTTAAATAGGTTAACATTTTGCTGGTGTTTGTAGTCCTTTGATTGTCTTGGATATGAGTTCTTCTTCAGGCACATGAACATGCCAGTATTTTCTTCTTCTAGCCATCTTGCCTTACTCTCCTTGGTGTTGTCTCTGAAGCACGCTGGCTCATGGTGATAGAGCTGTGAGTCTTTAACATCCTAACAAGAGCTTTTGCCTCATTCAGTCACAGCAACGTGGGCCCTGGCCCTGTGCCCCGACTCTATGTCTGTTCTTGGCCTCATCAAACTCAGCAGGGAGAGCTCTTTACCACAGAGCCATCTTTCCTGCCTCTTCCTTGTGGTGCCACTAGAGGGCGCCAAACCTCCTTTTGAGAGCAATTACGTGGTTCCCAGGAATCGAACTTCTGACCTTTGGAAGGGCAACCAATGCTCTTAACCACTGAGCTGTCTCTCCAGCTCTTCTTACTGTAGCCAAACGAGGGCACAAGACCTCATGGCAGATGGTTGTGACCCGTTATGTGGTCGCCTGCAATTGAATTCAGGAGGTTGGAAGAGCAGGCAATTCTCTTAACCATTGAGCCATCTCTCTTGCATCTTCCTTCTGTTGCCAGTAGAGGGCACCAAACCTCCTTTTGAGAGCAATTATGTGGTTGCCACGAATCGAACTTCTGACCTTTGGAAGGGCAGGCAAAGCTCTTAACCACTGAGCTATCTCCCCAGCTCTTCTTTCTGTATCCAAAAGAGGGCACAAGACCTCATTGCAGATGGTTGTGAGCCATTATGTGGTTGCCTGGAATTCAGTTCAGGAGGTTGGAAGAGCAGGCAATGTTCTTAACCACTGAGCCATCTCTCCAACCCGTTTTTCAACTTCTTGAACTAAACCAGGTTTACTCAATGTGGTGTGTGGATCATATCTGCATTCCACTAACATGTGGAGTACAGGGGTCTCCATGGACATATTGGCCGTTCGCGTACCTCATAGATGAAGTCTAGAAAAATTGTTTGTCTGGCTTTAAATTGGTAAACCTTTTGCTGGTGTTTGTCGTCCTTTGGATGTCTTGGATGTGAGTTCTTCTTAAGGAACATGAACATGCCTGTATTTTCTTCTTCTAACCATCTTTCCTCATTCTGATTGGTGGTGTCCCTGAAGCATGCAGGCTCATGCTGATAGAGCTGTGAGTCTTTATTATCCTAACAAAATGTGTTGCCTGATTCTGAGACAACAACGTGTGCCCTGGCTGTATGTGTCCACTTGGCCTCATCAACCTCAGCAGGCAATGCTCTTAACCACTGAGCCATCTCTCCTGCCTCTTCCTTCTGTTGCCAGTAGAGGGCACCAAACCTCATTTTGAGAGCAATTATGTGATTTCCAGGAATCAAACTTCTGAACTTTGGAAGAGCAGGCAATGCTCTTAACCACTGAGCCATCTCTCCTGCCTCTCCCCTCTGTTGCCAGTAGAGGGCACCAAACCTCATTTTGAGAGCAATTATGTGATTCCCAGGAATAGAACTTCTGAACTTTGGAAGAGCAGGCAATGCTCTTAACCACCGAGCCATCTCTCCAACCCGTTTTTCAACTTCTTTTACTAAACCAGGTTTACTCAATGTGGTGTGTGGATCACATCTCCATTTCCCTAACACGTGGAGTACAGGGGTCTCCGTGGACCTATTGGCCGATCGTGTACCTCATAGAGGAGGTCTAGATAAATTGTTTCTCTGGCTTAAAATTGGTACACCTTTTGCTGGTGTTTGTCGTCCTTTGGATGTCTTGGATGTGAGTTCTTCTTCAGGAACATGAACATGCCTGTATTTTCTTCTTCTAGTCATCTTGCCTTACTCTCCTTGGTGTTGTCTCTGAAGCACGCTGGCTCGTGGTGATAGAGCTGTGAGCCTTTAACATCCTAACAAAAGCTTTTGGCTCATTCAGTCACAACAACGCGGACCCTGGCCCTTGGCCCTGACTCTATGTCTGTATGTGGTCTCATCAAACTCAGCAGGCAATGCTCTTTACCACAGAGCCATCTCTCTTGCCTCTTCCTTGCGGTGCCACTAGAGGGCGCCAAACCTCCTTTTGAGAGCAATTATTTGGTAGCCAGTAATCGAACTTCTGACCTTCGGAAGGGCAGCCAATGTTCTTAACCACTGACCTATCTCTCCAGCTTTTCTTACTGTAGCCAAAAGAGGGCACAAGACCTCATGGCAGATGGTTGTGAATCATTATGGGGTTGCCTGCAATTGATTTCAGGAGGTTCTAAGAGCAGGCAATGCTCTTAAGCACTGAACCATCTCTCATGCCTCTTCTTTTTTGCCAGTAAAGGGCACCAAATCTACCTTTTGAGAGCAATTATGGGATTGCCAGGAATGGAACTTCTGACCTTTGGAAGGGCAGCCAAAGCTCTTATCCACTGAGCTAACACCCCAGCTCTTATTTTTGTATCGAAAAGAAGGCACAAGACCTAATTGCAGATGGTTGTGAGCCATTATGTGGTTGCCTGGAATTGAATTCAGGAGGTTGGAAGAGGAGGCAATGATCTTAACCACGGAGCCATCTCTCATGCCTTTTCCTTATGTTGCCAGTAGAGGGCACCAAACCTCCTTTTGAGAGCAATTATGTGATTTCCAGGAATCGAACTTCTGAACTTTGGAAGAGCAGGCAATGCTCTTAACCATTGAGCCATCTCTCCAACCCGTTTTTCAACTTCTTTTACTAAACCAGCTTTAGTCAATGTGGTGTGTGGATCACATCTCCATTTCCCTGACGTGTGGAGTACAGGGGTCTGCATGGACCTATTGGCCATTCATGTACCTCATAGAGGAGGTCTAGATAAATTGTTTCTCTGGCTTTAAATAGGTTAACATTTTGCTGGTGTTTGTAGTCCTTTGATTGTCTTGGATATGAGTTCTTCTTGTTCAGGCACATGAACATGCCAATATTTTCTTCTTCTAGCCATCTTGCCTTACTCTCCTTGGTGTTGTCTCTGAAGCACGCTGGCTCATGGTGATAGAGCTGTGAGTCTTTAACATCCTAACAAGAGCTTTTGCCTCATTCAGTCACAACAACGTTAGCCCTGGCCCTGTGCCCCGACTCTATGTCTGTTCTTGGCCTCATCAAACTCAGCAGGGAGAGCTCTTTACCACAGAGCCATCTTTCCTGCCTCTTCCTTCTGTTGCCAATAGAGGGCGCCAAACCTCCTTTTGAGAGCAATTACGTGGTTCCCAGGAATCGAACTTCTGACCTTTGGAAGGGCAACCAATGCTCTTCACCACTGAGCTGTCTCTCCAGCTCTTCTTACTGTAGCCAAAAGAGGGCACAAGACCTCATGGCAGATGGTTGTGACCCATTATGTGGTCGCCTGGAATTGAATTCAGGAGGTTGGAAGAGCAGGCAATTCTCTTAACCATTGAGCCATCTCTCTTGCATCTTCCTTCTGTTGCCAGTAGAGGGCAACAAACCTCCTTTTGAGAGCAATTATGTGGTTGCCAGGAATCGAACTTCTGACCTTTGGAAGGGCAGGCAAAGCTCTTAACCACTGAGCTATCTCCCCAGCTCTTCTTTCTGTATCCCAAAGAGGGCACAAGACCTCATTGCAGATGGTTGTGAGCCATTATGTGGTTGCCTGGAATTCAGTTCAGGAGGTTGGAAGAGCAGGCAATGTTCTTAACCACTGAGCCATCTCTCCAACCCGTTTTTCAACTTCTTGAACTAAACCAGGTTTACTCAATGTGGTGTGTGGATCATATCTGCATTCCACTAACATGTGGAGTACAGGGGTCTCCATGGACATATTGGCCGTTCGCGTACCTCATAGATGAAGTCTAGATAAATTGTTTGTCTGGCCTTAAATTGGTAAACCTTTTGCTGGTGTTTGTCGTCCTTTGGATGTCTTGGATGTGAGTTCTTCTTAAGGAACATGAACATGCCTGTATTTTCTTCTTCTAACCATCTTTCCTCATTCTGCTTGGTGGTGTCCCTGAAGTATGCAGGCTCATGCTGATAGAGCTGTGAGTCTTTATTATCCTAACAAAATGTTTTGCCTGATTCTGAGACAACAACGGGGGCCCTGGCTGTATGTGTCCACTTGGCCTCATCAACCTCAGCAGGCAATGCTCTTAACCACTGAGCCATCTCTCCTGCCTCTTCCTTCTGTTGCCAGTAGAGGGCACCAAACCTCATTTTGAGAGCAATTATGTGATTTCCAGGAATCGAACTTCTGACCTTTGGAAGAGCAGGCAATGCTCTTAACCACTGAGCCATCTCTCCTGCCTCTCCCCTCTGTTGCCAGTAGAGGGCACCAAACCTCATTTTGAGAGCAACTATGTGATTCCCAGGAATTGAACTTCTGAACTTTGGAAGAGCAGGCAATGCTCTTAACCACTGAGCCATCTCTCCAACCCGTTTTTCAACTTCTTTTACTAAACCAGGTTTACTCAATGTGGTGTGTGGATCACATCTCCATTTCCCTAACATGTGGAGTACAGGGGTCTCCGTGGACCTATTGGCCGTTCGTGTACCTCATAGAGGAGGTCTAGATAAATTGTTTCTCTGGCTTAAAATTGGTACACCTTTTGCTGGTGTTTGTCGTCTTTTGGATGTCTTGGATGTGAGTTCTTCAGGAACATGAACATGCCTGTATTTTCTTCTTCTAGTCATCTTGCCTTACTCTCCTTGGTGTTGTCTCTGAAGCACGCTGGCTCGTGGTGATAGAGCTGTGAGCCTTTAACATCCTAACAAAAGCTTTTGCCTCATTCAGTCACAACAACGCGGGCCCTGGCCCTTGGCCCTGACTCTATGTCTGTATGTGGTCTCATCAAACTCAGCAGGCAATGCTCTTTACCACAGAGCCATCTCTCTTGCCTCTTCCTTGTGGTGCCACTAGAGGGCACCAAACCTCCTTTTGAGAGCAATTATGTGGTTGTCAGGAATCGAACTTCTGACCTTTGGAAGGGCAGGCAAAGCTCTTAACCACTGAGCTATCTCCACAGCTCTTCTTTCTGTATCCCAAAGAGGGCACAAGACCTCATTGCAGATGGTTGTCAGCCATTATGTGGTTGCCTGGAATTCAGTTCAGGAGGTTGGAAGGGCAACCAATGCTCTTAACCGCTGAGCCATCTCTCCAACCCGTTTTTCAACTTCTTGAACTAAACCAGGTTTACTCAATGTGGTGTGTGGATCATATCTGCATTCCACTAACATGTGGAGTACAGGGGTCTCCATGGACATATTGGCCGTTCGCGTACCTCATAGATGAAGTCTAGATAAATTGTTTGTCTGGCCTTAAATTGGTAAACATTTGCTGGTGTTTGTCGTCCTTTGGATGTCTTGGATGTGACTTCTTCTTAAGGAACATGAACATGCCTGTATTTTCTTCTTCTAACCATCTTTCCTCATTCTGCTTGGTGGTGTCCCTGAAGCATGCAGGCTCATGCTGATAGAGCTGTGAGTCTTTATTATCCGACAAAATGTTTTGCCTGATTCTGAGACAACAATGGGGGCCCTGGCTGTATGTGTCCACTTGGCCTCATCAACCTCAGCAGGCAATGCTCTTAACCACTGAGCCATCTCTCCTGCCTCTTCCTTCTGTTGCCAGTAGAGGGCACCAAACCTCATTTTGAGAGCAATTATGTGATTTCCAGGAATCGAACTTCTGAACTTTGGAAGAGCAGGCAATGCTCTTAACCACTGAGCCATCTCTCCTGCCTCTCCCCTCTGTTGCCAGTAGAGGGCACCAAACCTCATTTTGAGAGCAACTATGTGATTCCCAGGAATCGAACTTCTGACCTTTGGAAGAGCAGGCAATGCTCTTAACCACTGAGCCATCTCTCCGACCCGTTTTTCAACTTCTTTTACTAAACCAGGTTTACTCAATGTGGTGTGTGGATCACATCTCCATTTCCCTAACACGTGGAGTACAGGGGTCTCCGTGGACCTATTGGCCGTTCGTGTACCTCATAGAGGAGGTCTAGATAAATTGTTTCTCTGGCTTAAAATTGGTACACCTTTTGCTGGTGTTTGTCGTCCTTTGGCTGTCTTGGATGTGAGTTCTTCTTCAGGAACATGAACATGCCTGTATTTTCTTCTTCTAGTCATCTTGCCTTACTCTCGTTGGTGTTGTCTCTGAAGCACGCTGGCTCGTGGTGATAGAGCTGTGAGCCTTTAACATCCTAACAAAAGCTTTTGGCTCATTCAGTCACAACAACGCGGACCCTGGCCCTTGGCCCTGACTCTATGTCTGTATGTGGTCTCATCAAACTCAGCAGGCAATGCTCTTTACCACAGAGCCATCTCTCTTGCCTCTTCCTTGTGGTGCCACTAGAGGGCGCCAAACCTCCTTTTGAGAGCAATTATTTGGTAGCCAGTAATCGAACTTCTGACCTTCGGAAGGGCAGCCAATGTTCTTAACCACTGACCTATCTCTCCAGCTTTTCTTACTGTAGCCAAAAGAGGGCACAAGACCTCATGGCAGATGGTTGTGAATCATTATGGGGTTGCCTGCAATTGTTTTCAGGAGGTTCTAAGAGCAGGCAATGCTCTTAAGCACTGAACCATCTCTCATGCCTCTTCTTTTTTGCCAGTAAAGGGCACCAAATCTACCTTTTGAGAGCAATTATGGGATTGCCAGGAATGGAACTTCTGACCTTTGGAAGGGCAGCCAAAGCTCTTATCCACTGAGCTAACACCCCAGCTCTTATTTTTGTATCGAAAAGAAGGCACAAGACCTAATTGCAGATGGTTGTGAGCCATTATGTGGTTGCCTGGAATTGAATTCAGGAGGTTGGAAGAGGAGGCAATGATCTTAACCACGGAGCCATCTCTCATGCCTCTTCCTTATGTTGCCAGTAGAGGGCACCAAACCTCCTTTTGAGAGCAATTATGTGATTTCCAGGAATCGAACTTCTGAACTTTGGAAAAGCAGGCAATGCTCTTAACCATTGAGCCATCTCTCCAACCCGTTTTTCAACTTCTTTTACTAAACCAGCTTTAGTCAATGTGGTGTGTGGATCACATCTCCATTTCCCTGACGTGTGGAGTACAGGGGTCTGCATGGACCTATTGGCCATTCATGTACCTCATAGAGGAGGTCTAGATAAATTGTTTCTCTGGCTTTAAATAGGTTAACATTTTGCTGGTGTTTGTAGTCCTTTGATTGTCTTGGATATGAGTTCTTCTTGTTCAGGCACATGAACATGCCAATATTTTCTTCTTCTAGCCATCTTGCCTTACTCTCCTTGGTGTTGTCTCTGAAGCACGCTGGCTCATGGTGATAGAGCTGTGAGTCTTTAACATCCTAACAAGAGCTTTTGCCTCATTCAGTCACAACAACGTTAGCCCTGGCCCTGTGCCCCGACTCTATGTCTGTTCTTGGCCTCATCAAACTCAGCAGGGAGAGCTCTTTACCACAGAGCCATCTTTCCTGCCTCTTCCTTCTGTTGCCAATAGAGGGCGCCAAACCTCCTTTTGAGAGCAATTACGTGGTTCCCAGGAATCGAACTTCTGACCTTTGGAAGGGCAACCAATGCTCTTCACCACTGAGCTGTCTCTCCAGCTCTTCTTACTGTAGCCAAAAGAGGGCACAAGACCTCATGGCAGATGGTTGTGACCCATTATGTGGTCGCCTGGAATTGAATTCAGGAGGTTGGAAGAGCAGGCAATTCTCTTAACCATTGAGCCATCTCTCTTGCATCTTCCTTCTGTTGCCAGTAGAGGGCAACAAACCTCCTTTTGAGAGCAATTATGTGGTTGCCAGGAATCGAACTTCTGACTTTTGGAAGGGCAGGCAAAGCTCTTAACCCCTGAGCTATCTCCCCAGCTCTTCTTTCTGTATCCCAAAGAGGGCACAAGACCTCATTGCAGATGGTTGTGAGCCATTATGTGGTTGCCTGGAATTCAGTTCAGGAGGTTGGAAGAGCAGGCAATGTTCTTAACCACTGAGCCATCTCTCCAACCCGTTTTTCAACTTCTTGAACTAAACCAGGTTTACTCAATGTGGTGTGTGGATCATATCTGCATTCCACTAACATGTGGAGTACAGGGGTCTCCATGGACATATTGGCCGTTCGCGTACCTCATATATGAAGTCTAGATAAATTGTTTGTCTGGCCTTAAATTGGTAAACCTTTTGCTGGTGTTTGTCGTCCTTTGGATGTCTTGGATGTGAGTTCTTCTTAAGGAACATGAACATGCCTGTATTTTCTTCTTCTAACCATCTTTCCTCATTCTGCTTGGTGGTGTCCCTGAAGTATGCAGGCTCATGCTGATAGAGCTGTGAGTCTTTATTATCCTAACAAAATGTTTTGCCTGATTCTGAGACAACAACGGGGGCCCTGGCTGTATGTGTCCACTTGGCCTCATCAACCTCAGCAGGCAATGCTCTTAACCACTGAGCCATCTCTCCTGCCTCTTCCTTCTGTTGCCAGTAGAGGGCACCAAACCTCATTTTGAGAGCAATTATGTGATTTCCAGGAATCGAACTTCTGACCTTTGGAAGAGCAGGCAATGCTCTTAACCACTGAGCCATCTCTCCTGCCTCTCCCCTCTGTTGCCAGTAGAGGGCACCAAACCTCATTTTGAGAGCAACTATGTGATTCCCAGGAATTGAACTTCTGAACTTTGGAAGAGCAGGCAATGCTCTTAACCACTGAGCCATCTCTCCAACCCGTTTTTCAACTTCTTTTACTAAACCAGGTTTACTCAATGTGGTGTGTGGATCACATCTCCATTTCCCTAACATGTGGAGTACAGGGGTCTCCGTGGACCTATTGGCCGTTCGTGTACCTCATAGAGGAGGTCTAGATAAATTGTTTCTCTGGCTTAAAATTGGTACACCTTTTGCTGGTGTTTGTCGTCCTTTGGATGTCTTGGATGTGAGTTCTTCAGGAACATGAACATGCCTGTATTTTCTTCTTCTAGTCATCTTGCCTTACTCTCCTTGGTGTTGTCTCTGAAGCACGCTGGCTCGTGGTGATAGAGCTGTGAGCCTTTAACATCCTAACAAAAGCTTTTGCCTCATTCAGTCACAACAACGCGGGCCCTGGCCCTTGGCCCTGACTCTATGTCTGTATGTGGTCTCATCAAACTCAGCAGGCAATGCTCTTTACCACAGAGCCATCTCTCTTGCCTCTTCCTTGTGGTGCCACTAGAGGGCACCAAACCTCCTTTTGAGAGCAATTATGTGGTTGTCAGGAATCGAACTTCTGACCTTTGGAAGGGCAGGCAAAGCTCTTAACCACTGAGCTATCTCCACAGCTCTTCTTTCTGTATCCCAAAGAGGGCACAAGACCTCATTGCAGATGGTTGTCAGCCATTATGTGGTTGCCTGGAATTCAGTTCAGGAGGTTGGAAGGGCAACCAATGCTCTTAACCGCTGAGCCATCTCTCCAACCCGTTTTTCAACTTCTTGAACTAAACCAGGTTTACTCAATGTGGTGTGTGGATCATATCTGCATTCCACTAACATGTGGAGTACAGGGGTCTCCATGGACATATTGGCCGTTCGCGTACCTCATAGATGAAGTCTAGATAAATTGTTTGTCTGGCCTTAAATTGGTAAACATTTGCTGGTGTTTGTCGTCCTTTGGATGTCTTGGATGTGACTTCTTCTTAAGGAACATGAACATGCCTGTATTTTCTTCTTCTAACCATCTTTCCTCATTCTGCTTGGTGGTGTCCCTGAAGCATGCAGGCTCATGCTGATAGAGCTGTGAGTCTTTATTATCCGACAAAATGTTTTGCCTGATTCTGAGACAACAATGGGGGCCCTGGCTGTATGTGTCCACTTGCCCTCATCAACCTCAGCAGGCAATGCTCTTAACCACTGAGCCATCTCTCCTGCCTCTTCCTTCTGTTGCCAGTAGAGGGCACCAAACCTCATTTTGAGAGCAATTATGTGATTTCCAGGAATCGAACTTCTGAACTTTGGAAGAGCAGGCAATGCTCTTAACCACTGAGCCATCTCTCCTGCCTCTCCCCTCTGTTGCCAGTAGAGGGCACCAAACCTCATTTTGAGAGCAACTATGTGATTCCCAGGAATCGAACTTCTGACCTTTGGAAGAGCAGGCAATGCTCTTAACCACTGAGCCATCTCTCCGACCCGTTTTTCAACTTCTTTTACTAAACCAGGTTTACTCAATGTGGTGTGTGGATCACATCTCCATTTCCCTAACACGTGGAGTACAGGGGTCTCCGTGGACCTATTGGCCGTTCGTGTACCTCATAGAGGAGGTCTAGATAAATTGTTTCTCTGGCTTAAAATTGGTACACCTTTTGCTGGTGTTTGTCGTCCTTTGGCTGTCTTGGATGTGAGTTCTTCTTCAGGAACATGAACATGCCTGTATTTTCTTCTTCTAGTCATCTTGCCTTACTCTCCTTGGTGTTGTCTCTGAAGCACGCTGGCTCGTGGTGATAGAGCTGTGAGCCTTTAACATCCTAACAAAAGCTTTTGCCTCATTCAGTCACAACAACGCGGGCCCTGGCCCTTGGCCCTGACTCTATGTCTGTATGTGGTCTCATCAAACTCAGCAGGCAATGCTCTTTACCACAGAGCCATCTCTCTTGCCTCTTCCTTGTGGTGCCACTAGAGGGCGCCAAACCTCCTTTTGAGAGCAATTATTTGGTAGCCAGGAATCGAACTTCTGACCTTCGGAAGGGCAGCCAATGTTCTTAACCACTGACCTATCTCTCCAGCTTTTCTTACTGTAGCCAAAGAGGGCACAAGACCTCATGGCAGATGGTTGTGAATCATTATGTGGTTGCCTGCAATTGATTTCAGGAGGTTCTAAGAGCAGGCAATGCTCTTAAGCACTGAACAGGCACCAAATCTACCTTTTGAGAGCAATTATGGGATTGCCAGGAATGGAACTTCTGACCTTTGGAAGGGCAGCCAAAGCTCTTATCCACTGAGCTAACACCCCAGCTCTTATTTTTGTATCGAAAAGAGGTCACAAGACCTAATTGCAGATGGTTGTGAGCCATTATGTGGTTGCCTGGAATTTAATTCAGGAGGTTGGAAGAGGAGGCAATGATCTTAACCACGGAGCCATCTCTCATGCCTCTTCCTTATGTTGCCAGTAGAGGGCACCAAACCTCCTTTTGAGAGCAATTATGTGATTTCCAGGAATCGAACTTCTGACCTTTGGAAGAGCAGGCAATGCTCTTAACCACTGAGCCATCTCTCCAACCCGTTTTTCAACTTCTTTTACTAAACCAGCTTTAGTCAATGTGGTGTGTGGATCACATCTCCATTTCCCTGACGTGTGGAGTACAGGGGTCTGCATGGACCTATTGGCCATTCATGTACCTCATAGAGGAGGTCTAGATAAATTGTTTCTCTGGCTTTAAATAGGTTAACATTTTGCTGGTGTTTGTAGTCCTTTGATTGTCTTGGATATGAGTTCTTCTTCAGGCACATGAACATGCCAATATTTTCTTCTTCTAGCCATCTTGCCTTACTCTCCTTGGTGTTGTCTCTGAAGCACGCTGGCTCATGGTGATAGAGCTGTGAGTCTTTAACATCCTAACAAGAGCTTTTGCCTCATTCAGTCACAGCAACGTGGGCCCTGGCCCTGTGCCCCGACTCTATGTCTGTTCTTGGCCTCATTAAACTCAGCAGGCAGAGCTCTTTACCACAGAGCCATCTTTCCTGCCTCTTCCTTGTGGTGCCACTAGAGGGCGCCAAACCTCCTTTTGAGAGCAATTACGTGGTTCCCAGGAATCGAACTTCTGACCTTTGGAAGGGCAACCAATGCTCTTAACCACTGAGCTGTCTCTCCAGCTCTTCTTACTGTAGCCAAAAGAGGGCACAAGAACTCATGGCAGATGGTTGTGACCCATTATGTGGTCGCCTGGAATTGAATTCAGGAGGTTGGAAGAGCAGGCAATTCTCTTAACCATTGAGCCATCTCTCTTGCATCTTCCTTCTCTTGCCAGTAGAGGGCACCAAACCTCCTTTTGAGAGCAATTATGTGGTTGCCAGGAATCGAACTTCTGACCTTTGGAAGGGCAGGCAAAGCTCTTAACCACTGAGCTATATCCCCAGCTCTTCTTTCTGTATCCAAAAGAGGGCACAAGACCTCATTGCAGATGGTTGTGAGCCATTATGTGGTTGCCTGGAATTCAGTTCAGGTGGTTGGAAGAGCAGGCAATGTTCTTAACCACTGAGCCATCTCTCCAACCCGTTTTTCAACTTCTTGAACTAAACCAGGTTTACTCAATGTGGTGTGTGGATCATATCTGCATTCCACTAACATGTGGAGTACAGGGGTCTCCATGGACCGATTGGCCGTTCGTGTACCTCACAGAGGAGGTCTAGATAAATTGTTTCTCTGGCTTAAAATTGGTACACCTTTTGCTGGTGTTTGTCGTCCTTTGGATGTCTTGGATGTGAGTTCTTCTTCAGGAACATGAACATGCCTGTATTTTCTTCTTCTAGTCATCTTGCCTTACTCTCCTTGGTGTTGTCTCTGAAGCACGCTGGCTCGTGGTGATAGAGCTGTGAGCCTTTAACATCCTAACAAAAGCTTTTGCCTCATTCAGTCACAACAACGCGGGCCCTGGCCCTTGGCCCTGACTCTATGTCTGTATGTGGTCTCATCAAACTCAGCAGGCAATGCTCTTTACCACAGAGCCATCTCTCATGCCTCTTCCTTGTGGTGCCACTAGAGGGCGCCAAACCTCCTTTTGAGAGCAATTATTTGGTAGCCAGGAATCGAACTTCTGACCTTCGGAAGGGCAGCCAATGTTCTTAACCAGTGACCTATCTCTCCAGCTTTTCTTACTGTAGCCAAAAGAGGGCACAAGACCTCATGGCAGATGGCTGTGAATCATTATGTGGTTGCCTGCAATTGATATCAGGAGGTTCTAAGAGCAGGCAATGCTCTTAAGCACTGAACCATCTCTCATGCCTCTTCTTTTTTGCCAGTAAAGGGCACCAAATCTACCTTTTGAGAGCAATTATGGGATTGCCAGGAATGGAACTTCTGACCTTTGGAAGGGCAGCCAAAGCTCTTATCCACTGAGCTAACACCCCAGCTCTTATTTTTGTATCCAAAAGAGGGCACAAGACCTCATTGCAGATGGTTGTGAGCCATTATGTGGTTGCCTGGAATTGAATTCAGGAGGTTGGAAGAGGAGGCAATGATCTTAACCACGGAGCCATCTCTCATGCCTCTTCCTTATGTTGCCAGTAGAGGGCACCAAACCTCCTTTTGAGAGCAATTATGTGATTTCCAGGAATCGAACTTCTGAACTTTGGAAGAGCAGGCAATGCTCTTAACCACTGAGCCATCTCTCCAACCCGTTTTTCAACTTCTTTTACTAAACCAGCTTTAGTCAATGTGGTGTGTGGATCACATCTCCATTTCCCTGACGTGTGGAGTACAGGGGTCTGCATGGACCTATTGGCCATTCATGTACCTCATAGAGGAGGTCTAGATAAATTGTTTCTCTGGCTTTAAATAGGTTAACATTTTGCTGGTGTTTGTAGTCCTTTGATTGTCTTGGATATGAGTTCTTCTTCAGGCACATGAACATGCCAGTATTTTCTTCTTCTAGCCATCTTGCCTTACTCTCCTTGGTGTTGTCTCTGAAGCACGCTGGCTCATGGTGATAGAGCTGTGAGTCTTTAACATCCTAACAAGAGCTTTTGCCTCATTCAGTCACAACAACGTGGGCCCTGGCCCTGTGCCCCGACTCTATGTCTGTTCTTGGCCTCATCAAACTCAGCAGGCAGAGCTCTTTACCACAGAGCCATCTTTCCTGCCTCTTCCTTGTGGTGCCACTAGAGGGCGCCAAACCTCCTTTTGAGAGCAATTACGTGGTTCCCAGGAATCGAACTTCTGACCTTTGGAAGGGCAACCAATGCTCTTAACCACTGAGCTGTCTCTCCAGCTCTTCTTACTGTAGCCAAACGAGGGCACAAGACCTCATGGCAGATGGTTGTGACCCGTTATGTGGTCGCCTGGAATTGAATTCAGGAGGTTGGAAGAGCAGGCAATTCTCTTAACCATTGAGCCATCTCTCTTGCATCTTCCTTCTGTTGCCAGTAGAGGGCACCAAACCTCCTTTTGAGAGCAATTATGTGGTTGCCACGAATCGAACTTCTGACCTTTGGAAGGGCAGACAAAGCTCTTAACCACTGAGCTATCTCCCCAGCTCTTCTTTCTGTATCCAAAAGAGGGCACAAGACCTCATTGCAGATGGTTGTGAGCCATTATGTGGTTGCCTGGAATTCAGTTCAGGAGGTTGGAAGAGCAGGCAATGTTCTTAACCACTGAGCCATCTCTCCAACCCGTTTTTCAACTTCTTGAACTAAACCAGGTTTACTCAATGTGGTGTGTGGATCATATCTGCATTCCACTAACATGTGGAGTACAGGGGTCTCCATGGACATATTGGCCGTTCGCGTACCTCATAGATGAAGTCTAGATAAATTGTTTGTCTGGCTTTAAATTGGTAAACCTTTTGCTGGTGTTTGTCGTCCTTTGGATGTCTTGGATGTGAGTTTTCTTAAGGAACATGAACATGCCTGTATTTTCTTCTTCTAACCATCTTTCCTCATTCTGCTTGGTGGTGTCCCTGAAGCATGCAGGCTCATGTTGATAGAGCTGTGAGTCTTTATTTTCCTAACAAAATGTGTTGCCTGATTCTGAGACAACAACGTGGGCCATGGCTGTATGTGTGCACTTGGCCTCATCAACCTCAGGAGGCAATGCTCTTAACCACTGAGCCATCTCTCCTGCCTCTTCCTTCTGTTGCCAGTAGAGGGCACCAAGCCTCATTTTGAGAGCAATTATGTGATTTCCAGGAATCGAACTTCTGAACTTTGGAAGAGCAGGCAATCTTCTTAACCATTGAGCCATCTCTCCTGCCTCTCCCCTCTGTTGCCAGTAGAGGGCACCAAACCTCATTTTGAGAGCAACTATGTGATTCCCAGGAATCGAACTTCTGAACTTTGGAAGAGCAGGCAATGCTCTTAACCACCGAGCCATCTCTCCAACCCGTTTTTCAACTTCTTTTACTAAACCAGGTTTACTCAATGTGGTGTGTGGATCACATCTCCATTTCCCTAACATGTGGAGTACAGGGGTCTCCGTGGACATATTGGCCGTTCGTGTACCTCATAGAGGAGGTCTAGATAAATTGTTTCTCTGGCTTAAAATTGGTACACCTTTTGCTGGTGTTTGTCGTCCTTTGGATGTCTTGGATGTGAGTTCTTCTTCAGGAACATGAACATGCCTGTATTTTCTTCTTCTAGTCATCTTGCCTTACTCTCCTTGGTGTTGTCTCTGAAGCACGCTGGCTCGTGGTGATAGAGCTGTGAGCCTTTAACATCCTAACAAAAGCTTTTGCCTCATTCAGTCACAACAACGCGGGCCCTGGCCCTTGGCCCTGACTCTATGTCTGTATGTGGTCTCATCAAACTCAGCAGGCAATGCTCTTTACCAGAGAGCCATCTCTCTTGCCTCTTCCTTGTGGTGCCACTAGAGGGCGCCAAACCTCCTTTTGAGAGCAATTATTTGGTAGCCAGGAATCGAACTTCTGACCTTCGGAAGGGCAGCCAATGTTCTTAACCACTGACCTATCTCTCCAGCTTTTCTTACTGTAGCCAAAAGAGGGCACAAGACCTCAAGGCAGATGGTTGTGAATCATTATGTGGTTGCCTGCAATTGATTTCAGGAGGTTCTAAGAGCAGGCAATGCTCTTAAGCACTGAACCATCTCTCATGCCTCTTCTTTTTTGCCAGTAAAGGGCACCAAATCTACCTTTTGAGAGCAATTATGGGATTGCCAGGAATGGAACTTCTGACCTTTGGAAGGGCAGCCAAAGCTCTTATCCACTGAGCTAACACCCCAGCTCTTATTTTTGTATCGAAAAGAGGGCACAAGACCTAATTGCAGATGGTTGTGAGCCATTATGTGGTTGCCTGGAATTGAATTCAGGAGGTTGGAAGAGGAGGCAATGATCTTAACCACGGAGCCATCTCTCATGCCTCTTCCTTATGTTGCCAGTAGAGGGCACCAAACCTCCTTTTGAGAGCAATTATGTGATTTCCAGGAATCGAACTTCTGACCTTTGGAAGAGCAGGCAATGCTCTTAACCACTGAGCCATCTCTCCAACCCGTTTTTCAACTTCTTTTACTAAACCAGCTTTAGTCAATGTGGTGTGTGGATCACATCTCCATTTCCCTGACATGTGGAGTACAGGGGTCTGCATGGACCTATTGGCCATTCATGTACCTCATAGAGGAGGTCTAGATAAATTGTTTCTCTGGCTTTAAATAGGTTAACATTTTGCTGGTGTTTGTAGTCCTTTGATTGTCTTGGATATGAGTTCTTCTTCAGGCACATGAACATGCCAATATTTTCTTCTTCTAGCCATCTTGCCTTACTCTCCTTGGTGTTGTCTCTGAAGCACGCTGGCTCATGGTGATAGAGCTGTGAGTCTTTAACATCCTAACAAGAGCTTTTGCCTCATTCAGTCACAGCAACGTGGGCCCTGGCCCTGTGCCCCGACTCTATGTCTGTTCTTGGCCTCATCAAACTCAGCAGGCAGAGCTCTTTACCACAGAGCCATCTTTCCTGCCTCTTCCTTGTGGTGCCACTAGAGGGCGCCAAACCTCCTTTTGAGAGCAATTACGTGGTTCCCAGGAATCGAACTTCTGACCTTTGGAAGGGCAACCAATGCTCTTAACCACTGAGCTGTCTCTCCAGCTCTTCTTACTGTAGCCAAAAGAGGGCACAAGAACTCATGGCAGATGGTTGTGACCCATTATGTGGTCGCCTGGAATTGAATTCAGGAGGTTGGAAGAGCAGGCAATGCTCTTAACCACTGAGCCATCTCTCCTGCCTCTTCCTTCTGTTGCCAGTAGAGGGCACCAAACCTCATTTTGAGAGCAATTATGTGATTTCCAGGAATCGAACTTCTGAACTTTGGAAGAGCAGGCAATGTTCTTAACCACTGAGCCATCTCTCATGCCTCTCCCCTCTGTTGCCAGTAGAGGGCGCCAAACCTCCTTTTCAGAGCAATTACGTGGTTCCCAGGAATCGAACTTCTGACCTTTGGAAGGGCAACCAATGCTCTTAACCTCTGAGCCAACTCTCCAACCCGTTTTTCAACTTCTTTTACTAAACCAGGTTTACTCAATGTGGTGTGTGGATCACATCTCCATTTCCCTAACATGTGGAGTACAGGGGTCTCCGTGGACCTATTGGCCGTTCGTGTACCTCATAGAGGAGGTCTAGATAAATTGTTTCTCTGGCTTAAAATTGGTACACCTTTTGCTGGTGTTTGTTGTCCTTTGGATGTCTTGGATGTGAGTTCTTCTTCAGGAACATGAACATGCCTGTATTTTCTTCTTCTAGTCATCCTGCCTTATTCTCCTTGGTGTTGTCTCTGAAGCACGTTGGCTCGTGGTGATAGAGCTGTGAGCCTTTAACATCCTAACAAAAGCTTTTGCCTCATTCAGTCACAACAACGCGGGCCCTGGCCCTTGGCCCTGACTCTATGTCTGTATGTGGTCTCATCAAACTCAGCAGGCAATGCTCTTTACCACAGAGCCATCTCTCTTGCCTCTTCCTTGTGGTGCCACTAGAGGGCGCCAAACCTCCTTTTGAGAACAATTATTTGGTAGCCAGGAATCGAACTTCTGACCTTCGGAAGGGCAGCCAATGTTCTTAACCACTGACCTATCTCTCCAGCTTTTCTTACTGTAGCCATAAGAGGGCACAAGACCTCATGGCAGATGGCTGTGAATCATTATGTGATGGCCTGCAATTGATTTCAGGAGGTTCTAAGAGCAGGCAATGCTCTTAAGCACTGAACCATCTCTCATGCCTCTTCTTTTTTGCCAGTAAAGGGCACCAAATCTACCTTTTGAGAGCAATTATGGGATTGCCAGGAATGGAACTTCTGACCTTTGGAAGGGCAGCCAAAGCTCTTATCCACTGAGCTAACACCCCAGCTCTTATTTTTGTATCGAAAAGAAGGCACAAGACCTAATTGCAGATGGTTGTGAGCCATTATGTGGTTGCCTGGAATTGAATTCAGGAGGTTGGAAGAGGAGGCAATGATCTTAACCACGGAGCCATCTCTCATGCCTCTTCCTTATGTTGCCAGTAGAGGGCACCAAACCTCCTTTTGAGAGCAATTATGTGATTTCCAGGAATCGAACTTCTGACCTTTGGAAGAGCAGGCAATGCTCTTAACCATTGAGCCATCTCTCCAACCCGTTTTTCAACTTCTTTTACTAAACCAGCTTTAGTCAATGTGGTGTGTGGATCACATCTCCATTTCCCTGACGTGTGGAGTACAGGGGTCTGCATGGACCTATTGGCCATTCATGTACCTCATAGAGGAGGTCTAGATAAATTGTTTCTCTGGCTTTAAATAGGTTAACATTTTGCTGGTGTTTGTAGTCCTTTGATTGTCTTGGATATGAGTTCTTCTTGTTCAGGCACATGAACATGCCAATATTTTCTTCTTCTAGCCATCTTGCCTTACTCTCCTTGGTGTTGTCTCTGAAGCACGCTGGCTCATGGTGATAGAGCTGTGAGTCTTTAACATCCTAACAAGAGCTTTTGCCTCATTCAGTCACAACAACGTTAGCCCTGGCCCTGTGCCCCGACTCTATGTCTGTTCTTGGCCTCATCAAACTCAGCAGGGAGAGCTCTTTACCACAGAGCCATCTTTCCTGCCTCTTCCTTCTGTTGCCAATAGAGGGCGCCAAACCTCCTTTTGAGAGCAATTACGTGGTTCCCAGGAATCGAACTTCTGACCTTTGGAAGGGCAACCAATGCTCTTCACCACTGAGCTGTCTCTCCAGCTCTTCTTACTGTAGCCAAAAGAGGGCACAAGACCTCATGGCAGATGGTTGTGACCCATTATGTGGTCGCCTGGAATTGAATTCAGGAGGTTGGAAGAGCAGGCAATTCTCTTAACCATTGAGCCATCTCTCTTGCATCTTCCTTCTGTTGCCAGTAGAGGGCAACAAACCTCCTTTTGAGAGCAATTATGTGGTTGCCAGGAATCGAACTTCTGACCTTTGGAAGGGCAGGCAAAGCTCTTAACCCCTGAGCTATCTCCCCAGCTCTTCTTTCTGTATCCCAAAGAGGGCACAAGACCTCATTGCAGATGGTTGTGAGCCATTATGTGGTTGCCTGGAATTCAGTTCAGGAGGTTGGAAGAGCAGGCAATGTTCTTAACCACTGAGCCATCTCTCCAACCCGTTTTTCAACTTCTTGAACTAAACCAGGTTTACTCAATGTGGTGTGTGGATCATATCTGCATTCCACTAACATGTGGAGTACAGGGGTCTCCATGGACATATTGGCCGTTCGCGTACCTCATAGATGAAGTCTAGATAAATTGTTTGTCTGCCCTTAAATTGGTAAACCTTTTGCTGGTGTTTGTCGTCCTTTGGATGTCTTGGATGTGAGTTCTTCTTAAGGAACATGAACATGCCTGTATTTTCTTCTTCTAACCATCTTTCCTCATTCTGCTTGGTGGTGTCCCTGAAGTATGCAGGCTCATGCTGATAGAGCTGTGAGTCTTTATTATCCTAACAAAATGTTTTGCCTGATTCTGAGACAACAACGGGGGCCCTGGCTGTATGTGTCCACTTGGCCTCATCAACCTCAGCAGGCAATGCTCTTAACCACTGAGCCATCTCTCCTGCCTCTTCCTTCTGTTGCCAGTAGAGGGCACCAAACCTCATTTTGAGAGCAATTATGTGATTTCCAGGAATCGAACTTCTGAACTTTGGAAGAGCAGGCAATCTTCTTAACCACTGAGCCATCTCTCCTGCCTCTCCCCTCTGTTGCCAGTAGAGGGCACCAAACCTCATTTTGAGAGCAACTATGTGATTCCCAGGAATCGAACTTCTGAACTTTGGAAGAGCAGGCAATGCTCTTAACCACCGAGCCATCTCTCCAACCCGTTTTTCAACTTCTTTTACTAAACCAGGTTTACTCAATGTGGTGTGTGGATCACATCTCCATTTCCCTAACATGTGGAGTACAGGGGTCTCCGTGGACATATTGGCCGTTCGTGTACCTCATAGAGGAGGTCTAGATAAATTGTTTCTCTGGCTTAAAATTGGTACACCTTTTGCTGGTGTTTGTCGTCCTTTGGATGTCTTGGATGTGAGTTCTTCTTCAGGAACATGAACATGCCTGTATTTTCTTCTTCTAGTCATCTTGCCTTACTCTCCTTGGTGTTGTCTCTGAAGCACGCTGGCTCGTGGTGATAGAGCTGTGAGCCTTTAACATCCTAACAAAAGCTTTTGCCTCATTCAGTCACAACAACGCGGGCCCTGGCCCTTGGCCCTGACTCTATGTCTGTATGTGGTCTCATCAAACTCAGCAGGCAATGCTCTTTACCACAGAGCCATCTCTCTTGCCTCTTCCTTGTGGTGCCACTAGAGGGCGCCAAACCTCCTTTTGAGAGCAATTATTTGGTAGCCAGGAATCGAACTTCTGACCTTCGGAAGGGCAGCCAATGTTCTTAACCACTGACCTATCTCTCCAGCTTTTCTTACTGTAGCCAAAAGAGGGCACAAGACCTCAAGGCAGATGGTTGTGAATCATTATGTGGTTGCCTGCAATTGATTTCAGGAGGTTCTAAGAGCAGGCAATGCTCTTAAGCACTGAACCATCTCTCATGCCTCTTCTTTTTTGCCAGTAAAGGGCACCAAATCTACGTTTGAGAGCAATTATGGGATTGCCAGGAATGGAACTTCTGACCTTTGGAAGGGCAGCCAAAGCTCTTATCCACTGAGCTAACACCCCAGCTCTTATTTTTGTATCGAAAAGAGGGCACAAGACCTAATTGCAGATGGTTGTGAGCCATTATGTGGTTGCCTGGAATTGAATTCAGGTGGTTGGAAGAGGAGGCAATGATCTTAACCACGGAGCCATCTCTCATGCCTCTTCCTTATGTTGCCAGTAGAGGGCACCAAACCTCCTTTTGAGAGCAATTATGTGATTTCCAGGAATCGAACTTCTGACCTTTGGAAGAGCAGGCAATGCTCTTAACCACTGAGCCATCTCTCCAACCCGTTTTTCAACTTCTTTTACTAAACCAGCTTTAGTCAATGTGGTGTGTGGATCACATCTCCATTTCCCTGACATGTGGAGTACAGGGGTCTGCATGGACCTATTGGCCATTCATGTACCTCATAGAGGAGGTCTAGATAAATTGTTTCTCTGGCTTTAAATAGGTTAACATTTTGCTGGTGTTTGTAGTCCTTTGATTGTCTTGGATATGAGTTCTTCTTCAGGCACATGAACATGCCAATATTTTCTTCTTCTAGCCATCTTGCCTTACTCTCCTTGGTGTTGTCTTGTAGGGACATAGCCCCACCCATTGGGGGCGTGTTCGCCTCGGGCTAATGTTTACGGATAAATCTGCCGGGCGTGAGCCCAGCAGCCCTTTTTTTGTCTTTTGCTCCGCCGCGGGAACCTGTGGTCCTGTAAGTCTATTTCCTTATTAAAGCTGTATATATCTATATAATCTGTCTACATTCATTTGCTCCGCCACATTTGGCGCCCAACGTGGGGCTATTTTGCCCCCGACCCGGCACAGGGGGGGCGCAAGCTCCACCTTTCCCGGCTAGTTGCCTGAGCTCAGGAAGGCGATTTACAGCGTGCTCCCTGCTCGCTTTCCCTTCCCCCACTCCAGGCCACTACGGTCGCAGAGCAGCAACCCCCACAGAGCAGTTAATAGCTCCCTGTTTCTTCCAAACTTTCACTGCCTGATTTAAGTGAAGCACCCGCGGTTTTGAAGTAAAAGCCACCAACCCCTTTCCTTAACAGGCAGTACAATAATTTTTGTTTTGAGTTAATTGTTTCAGACCGGCTCTGGCTTAGACCACGTGGACTCAGGTACATTTCTTTAGCCACCACTGGCAGGAAAACTTCATTACAGGTACATAATTTTCTTTTATAAATAAGAAAAATGTCTAAAAACATTACCATTCAAGACTTTAACAGCCTTTTCAGTTGTACCATGTGGGAGATTTTACAAGAAGTGTCTGTCAGCCCACAGATATGGATCTTTCTGGGATTCGTAGTTTTCCTTGGTACTGTATGGTTTGATAATAGAAATATGATAAAGTCTTTACGAGACGAGGTTGAACGCTTAAAAATAATTAAAAATGACAACAATCTTCTCAAAAATCAGTTTAAAGTTCTCCAGACAGAGAACAGATCTTTGTTTAACACAACTCGACAATCTTAGAGGACGATGTCCCCTCTCCCAACAGAGTTTGCCCTCAGGGTTGGGGACATCTTTTAGTGGTTGGTTTAGGGTTGAGGGGATGGGGTGATAATTTTTTGAAAAAAAAAAAAAAAAAAAGAGAGAAGAGGAAGAAGAAGGGGGATTAACTGGTTTTTTGGGATGATTGGTATTTGTGAATTACTGTTTATAGAAAATTGTACTGGTACTGTTTCTTGTATACTGATATGTTGAATATTGAATGTGAGTGTTCCTACCTCTATTTTTGTATGAGTATGCTTATAACTTTGTCTATATTGTATTGATACTTCTACCATATTACATTGTACATTTCTACCTCTGATACTATGACATTGTTTACAGTTGAAGATCATTGTCTTCATATATTGCACAGTTGTTTATTCTTTTAGTCTTCAAAGTTAGATAGGTATTGAGAATTATATGTTTGTCATATTTATTTTTAAGTTTATCAGGTCTTTTAGTTACATAGAGATTATATTTAGTATAGATAGTATGATCTTCAGCCTCTTCAAAGAGCTGTAAAAAATGGCCTTTAATCTAACCTAAAATTTCTATGCCAAAGAGACACAATTACTCCTGACAACACCACTCTACTCCCGAGAGAACGTTGAGCACCAAAGACACTCCACTGGGAGTTTGTCTTCTTGACAGAACTGGCCTTTGGGTTAAGAAAAGCCCATACCTCAACTTCTGACAAAGATACAAAATATCCCTAAGTGGATAAAACAGGATTGTCTTATCTTGCCAAGACAGGGTAGGATAGTCCTAAGAAAGTTCCTTGCCTTTAATAATGGTATGCCAGTTATGTTAGGCCTTAGCCAAAGTTGGTTGACTCAACATTGCAAACGAGACTTTGGGTGATTGCCCAGGTAGTCAGTTGTCTCTGTCAATTGTTGCACATTTTGGATATCTCTCGATTGTTAAGTAATCTTTATTCCCTTCTCAGATCTTTGACGGAGTTGAAGATTATATAATTGTAGTTACTCTCTATGTTATTTAGACTCCTTGAGATAAAATGTTTAGCAAAAGTTTTGTTCTCAATATTGTTTGTTATATTTATTATTTGTTATTATTGTATATAGTTGTATTTGGTTTGGTTCTATCTTATTTAGACAAAAGGGGGAGATGTAGGGACATAGCCCCACCCATTGGGGGCGTGTTCGCCTCGGGCTAATGTTTACGGATAAATCTGCCGGGCGTGAGCCCAGCAGCCCTTTTTTTGTCTTTTGCTCCGCCGCGGGAACCTGTGGTCCTGTAAGTCTATTTCCTTATTAAAGCTGTATATATCTATATAATCTGTCTACATTCATTTGCTCCGCCACATGGTCTCTGAAGCACGCTGGCTCATGGTGATAGAGCTGTGAGTCTTTAACATCCTAACAAGAGCTTTTGCCTCATTCAGTCACAGCAACGTGGGCCCTGGCCCTGTGCCCCGACTCTATGTCTGTTCTTGGCCTCATCAAACTCAGCAGACAGAGCTCTTTACCACAGAGCCATCTTTCCTGCCTCTTCCTTGTGGTGCCACTAGAGGGCGCCAAACCTCCTTTTGAGAGGAATTACGTGGTTCCCAGGAATCGAACTTCTGACCTTTGGAAGGGCAACCAATGCTCTTAACCACTGAGCTGTCTCTCCAGCTCTTCTTACTGTAGCCAAAAGAGGGCACAAGACCTCATGGCAGATGGTTGTGACCCATTATGTGGTCGCCTGGAATTGAATTCAGGAGGTTGGAAGAGCAGGCAATTCTCTTAACCATTGAGCCATCTCTCTTGCATCTTCCTTCTGTTGCCAGTAGAGGGCACCAAACCTCCTTTTGAGAGCAATTATGTGGTTGCCAGGAATCGAACTTCTGACCTTTGGAAGGGCAGGCAAAGCTCTTAACCACTGAGCTATATCCCCAGCTCTTCTTTCTGTATCCAAAAGAGGGCACAAGACCTCATTGCAGATGGTTGTGAGCCATTATGTGGTTGCCTGGAATTCAGTTCAGGTGGTTGGAAGAGCAGGCAATGTTCTTAACCACTGAGCCATCTCTCCAACCCGTTTTTCAACTTCTTGAACTAAACCAGGTTTACTCAATGTGGTGTGTGGATCATATCTGCATTCCACTAACATGTGGAGTACAGGGGTCTCCATGGACCTATTGGCCGTTCGTGTACCTCATAGAGGAGGTCTAGATAAATTGTTTCTCTGGCTTAAAATTGGTACACCTTTTGCTGGTGTTTGTCGTCCTTTGGATGTCTTGGATGTGAGTTCTTCTTCAGGAACATGAACATGCCTGTATTTTCTTCTTCTAGTCATCCTGCCTTACTCTCCTTGGTGTTGTCTCTGAAGCACGCTGGCTCGTGGTGATAGAGCTGTGAGCCTTTAACATCCTAACAAAAACTTTTGCCTCATTCAGTCACAACAACGCGGTCCCTGGCCCTTGGCCCTGACTCTATGTCTGTATGTGGTCTCATCAAACTCAGCAGGCAATGCTCTTTACCACAGAGCCATCTCTCTTGCCTCTTCCTTGTGGTGCCACTAGAGGGCGCCAAACCTCCTTTTGAGAGCAATTATTTGGTAGCCAGGAATCGAACTTCTGACCTTCGGAAGGGCAGCCAATGTTCTTAACCACTGACCTATCTCTCCAGCTTTTCTTACTGTAGCCAAAAGAGGGCACAAGACCTCATGGCAGATGGTTGTGAATCATTATGTGGTTGCCTGCAATTGATATCAGGAGGTTCTAAGAGCAGGCAATGCTCTTAAGCACTGAACCATCTCTCATGCCTCTTCTTTTTTGCCAGTAAAGGGCACCAAATCTACCTTTTGAGAGCAATTATGGGATTGCCAGGAATGGAACTTCTGACCTTTGGAAGGGCAGCCAAAGCTCTTATTCACTGAGCTAACACCCCAGCTCTTATTTTTGTATCCAAAAGAGGGCACAAGACCTCATTGCAGATGGTTGTGAGCCATTATGTGGTTGCCTGGAATTGAATTCAGGAGGTTGGAAGAGGAGGCAATGATCTTAACCACGGAGCCATCTCTCATGCCTCTTCCTTATGTTGCCAGTAGAGGGCACCAAACCTCCTTTTGAGAGCAATTATGTGATTTCCAGGAATCGAACTTCTGACCTTTGGAAGAGCAGGCAATGCTCTTAACCACTGAGCCATCTCTCCAACCCGTTTTTCAACTTCTTTTACTAAACCAGCTTTAGTCAACGTGGTGTGTGGATCACATCTCCATTTCCCTGACGTGTGGAGTACAGGGGTCTGCATGGACCTATTGGCCATTCATGTACCTCATAGAGGAGGTCTAGATAAATTGTTTCTCTGGCTTTAAATAGGTTAACATTTTGCTGGTGTTTGTAGTCCTTTGATTGTCTTGGATATGAGTTCTTCTTCAGGCACATGAACATGCCAGTATTTTCTTCTTCTAGCCATCTTGCCTTACTCTCCTTGGTGTTGTCTCTGAAGCACGCTGGCTCATGGTGATAGAGCTGTGAGTCTTTAACATCCTAACAAGAGCTTTTGCCTCATTCAGTCACAACAACGTGGGCCCTGGCCCTGTGCCCCGACTCTATGTCTGTTCTTGGCCTCATCAAACTCAGCAGGGAGAGCTCTTTACCACAGAGCCATCTTTCCTGCCTCTTCGTTGTGGTGCCACTAGAGGGCGCCAAACCTCCTTTTGAGAGCAATTACGTGGTTCCCAGGAATCGAACTTCTGACCTTTGGAAGGGCAACCAATGCTCTTAACCACTGAGCTGTCTCTCCAGCTCTTCTTACTGTAGCCAAACGAGGGCACAAGACCTCATGGCAGATGGTTGTGACCCGTTATGTGGTCGCCTGGAATTGAATTCAGGAGGTTGGAAGAGCAGGCAATTCTCTTAACCATTGAGCCATCTCTCTTGCATCTTCCTTCTGTTGCCAGTAGAGGGCACCAAACCTCCTTTTGAGAGCAATTATGTGGTTGCCAGGAATCGAACTTCTGACCTTTGGAAGGGCAGGCAAAGCTCTTAACCACTGAGCTATCTCCCCAGCTCTTCTTTCTGTATCCCAAAGAGGGCACAAGACCTCATTGCAGATGGTTGTGAGCCATTATGTGGTTGCCTGGAATTCAGTTCAGGAGGTTGGAAGAGCAGGCAATGTTCTTAACCACTGAGCCATCTCTCCAACCCGTTTTTCAACTTCTTGAACTAAACCAGGTTTACTCAATGTGGTGTGTGGATCATATCTGCATTCCACTAACATGTGGAGTACAGGGGTCTCCATGGACATATTGGCCGTTCGCGTACCTCATAGATGAAGTCTAGAAAAATTGTTTGTCTGGCTTTAAATTGGTAAACCTTTTGCTGGTGTTTGTCGTCCTTTGGATGTCTTGGATGTGAGTTCTTCTTAAGGAACATGAACATGCCTGTATTTTCTTCTTCTAACCATCTTTCCTCATTCTGCTTGGTGGTGTCCCTGAAGCATGCAGGCTCATGCTGATAGAGCTGTGAGTCTTTATTATCCTAACAAAATGTGTTGCCTGATTCTGAGACAACAACGTGGGCCCTGGCTGTATGTGTCCACTTGGCCTCATCAACCTCAGCAGGCAATGCTCTTAACCACTGAGCCATCTCTCCTGCCTCTTCCTTCTGTTGCCAGTAGAGGGCACCAAACCTCATTTTGAGAGCAATTATGTGATTTCCAGGAATCGAACTTCTGAACTTTGGAAGAGCAGGCAATGCTCTTAACCACTGAGCCATCTCTCCTGCCTCTCCCCTCTGTTGCCAGTAGAGGGCACCAAACCTCATTTTGAGAGCAACTATGTGATTCCCAGGAATAGAACTTCTGACCTTTGGAAGAGCAGGCAATGCTCTTAACCACTGAGCCATCTCTCCGACCCGTTTTTCAACTTCTTTTACTAAACCAGGTTTACTCAATGTGGTGTGTGGATCACATCTCCATTTCCCTAACATGTGGAGTACAGGGGTCTCCGTGGACATATTGGCCGTTCGTGTACCTCATAGAGGAGGTCTAGATAAATTGTTTCTCTGGCTTAAAATTGGTACACCTTTTGCTGGTGTTTGTCGTCCTTTGGCTGTCTTGGATGTGAGTTCTTCTTCAGGAACATGAACATGCCTGTATTTTCTTCTTCTAGTCATCTTGCCTTACTCTCCTTGGTGTTGTCTCTGAAGCACGCTGGCTCCTGGTGATAGAGCTGTGAGCCTTTAACATCCTAACAAAAGCTTTTGCCTCATTCAGTCACAAAAACGCGGGCCCTGGCCCTTGGCCCTGACTCTATGTCTGTATGTGGTCTCATCAAACTCAGCAGGCAATGCTCTTTACCACAGAGCCATCTCTCTTGCCTCTTCCTTGTGGTGCCACTAGAGGGCGCCAAACCTCCTTTTGAGAGCAATTATTTGGTAGCCAGGAATCGAACTTCTGACCTTCGGAAGGGCAGCCAATGTTCTTAACCACTGACCTATCTCTCCAGCTTTTCTTACTGTAGCCAAAGAGGGCACAAGACCTCATGGCAGATGGTTGTGAATCATTATGTGGTTGCCTTCAATTGATTTCAGGAGGTTCTAAGAGCAGGCAATGCTCTTAATCACTGAACCATCTCTCATGCCTCTTCTTTTTTGCCAGTAAAGGGCACCAAATCTACCTTTTGAGAGCAATTATGGGATTGCCAGGAATGGAACTTCTGACCTTTGCAAGGGCAGCCAAAGCTCTTATCCACTGAGCTAACACCCCAGCTCTTATTTTTGTATCGAAAAGAGGGCACAAGACCTAATTGCAGATGGTTGTGAGCCATTATGTGGTTGCCTGGAATTGAATTCAGGAGGTTGGAAGAGGAGGCAATGATCTTAACCACGGAGCCATCTCTCATGCCTCTTCCTTATGTTGCCAGTAGAGGGCACCAAACCTCCTTTTGAGAGCAATTATGTGATTTCCAGGAATCGAACTTCTGACCTTTGGAAGAGCAGGCAATGCTCTTAACCACTGAGCCATCTCTCCAACCCGTTTTTCAACTTCTTTTACTAAACCAGCTTTAGTCAATGTGGTGTGTGGATCACATCTCCATTTCCCTGACGTGTGGAGTACAGGGGTCTGCATGGACCTATTGGCCATTCATGTTCCTCATAGAGGAGGTCTAGATAAATTGTTTCTCTGGCTTTAAATAGGTTAACATTTTGCTGGTGTTTGTAGTCCTTTGATTGTCTTGGATATGAGTTCTTCTTCAGGCACATGAACATGCCAGTATTTTCTTCTCCTAGCCATCTTGCCTTACTCTCCTTGGTGTTGTCTCTGAAGCACGCTGGCTCATGGTGATAGAGCTGTGAGTCTTTAACATCCTAACAAGAGCTTTTGCCTCATTCAGTCACAGCAACGTGGGCCCTGGCCCTGTGCCCCGACTCTATGTCTATTCTTGGCCTCATCAAACTCAGCAGGCAAAGCTCTTTACCACAGAGCCATCTTTCCTGCCTCTTCCTTGTGGTGCCACTAGAGGGCGCCAAACCTTCTTTTGAGCGCAATTACGTGGTTCCCAGGAATCGAACTTCTGAGCTTTGGAAGGGCAACCAATGCTCTTAACCACTGAGCTGTCTCTCCAGCTCTTCTTACTGTAGCCAAACGAGGGCACAAGACCTCATGGCAGATGGTTGTGACCCGTTATGTGGTCGCATGGAATTGAATTCAGGAGGTTGGAAGAGCAGGCAATTCTCTTAACCATTGAGCCATCTCTCTTGCATCTTCCTTCTGTTGCCAGTAGAGGGCACCAAACCTCCTTTTGAGAGCAATTATGTGGTTGCCAGGAATCGAACTTCTGACCTTTGGAAGGGCAGGCAAAGCTCTTAACCACTGAGCTATCTCCCCAGCTCTTCTTTCTGTATCCAAAAGAGGGCACAAGACCTCATTGCAGATGGTTGTGAGCCATTATGTGGTTGCCTGGAATTCAGTTCAGGAGGTTGGAAGAGCAGGCAATGTTCTTAACCACTGAGCCATCTCTCCAACCCGTTTTTCAACTTCTTGAACTAAACCAGGTTTACTCAATGTGGTGTGTGGATCATATCTGCATTCCACTAACATGTGGAGTACAGGGGTCTCCATGGACATATTGGCCGTTCGCGTACCTCATAGATGAAGTCTAGAAAAATTGTTTGTCTGGCTTTAAATTGGTAAACCTTTTGCTGGTGTTTGTCGTCCTTTGGATGTCTTGGATGTGAGTTTTCTTAAGGAACATGAACATGCCTGTATTTTCTTCTTCTAACCATCTTTCCTCATTCTGCTTGGTGGTGTCCCTGAAGCATGCAGGCTCATGCTGATAGAGCTGTGAGTCTTTATTATCCTAACAAAATGTGTTGCCTGATTCTGAGACAACAATGTGGGCCCTGGCTGTATGTGTCCACTTGGCCTCATCAACCTCAGCAGGCAATGCTCTTAACCACTGAGCCATCTCTCCTGCCTCTTCCTTCTGTTGCCAGTAGAGGGCACCAAACCTCATTTTGAGAGCAATTATGTGATTTCCAGGAATCGAACTTCTGAACTTTGGAAGAGCAGGCAATGCTCTTAACCACTGAGCCATCTCTCATGCCTCTCCCCTCTGTTGCCAGTAGAGGGCGCCAAACCTCCTTTTCAGAGCAATTACGTGGTTCCCAGGAATCGAACTTCTGAACTTTGGAAGGGCAACCAATGCTCTTAACTTCTGAGCCATCTCTCCAACCCGTTTTTCAACTTCTTTTACTAAACCAGGTTTACTCAATGTGGTGTGTGGATCACATCTCCATTTCCCTAACATGTGGAGTACAGGGGTCTCCGTGGACCTATTGGCCGTTCGTGTACCTCATAGAGGAGGTCTAGATAAATTGTTTCTCTGGCTTAAAATTGGTACACCTTTTGCTGGTGTTTGTCGTCCTTTGGATGTCTTGGATGTGAGTTCTTCTTCAGGAACATGAACATGCCTGTATTTTCTTCTTCTAGTCATCCTGCCTTACTCTCCTTGGTGTTGTCTCTGAAGCACGCTGGCTCGTGGTGATAGAGCTGTGAGCCTTTAACATCCTAACAAAAGCTTTTGCCTCATTCAGTCACAACAACGCGGTCCCTGGCCCTTGGCCCTGACTCTATGTCTGTATGTGGTCTCATCAAACTCAGCAGGCAATGCTCTTAACCACAGAGCCATCTCTCTTGCCTCTTCCTTGTGGTGCCACTAGAGGGCGCCAAACCTCATTTTGAGAGCAACTATGTGATTCTCAGGAATCGAACTTCTGACCTTTGGAAGAGCAGGCAATGCTCTTAACCACTGAGCCATCTCTCCGACCCGTTTTTCAACTTCTTTTACTAAACCAGGTTTACTCAATGTGGTGTGTGGGTCACATCTCCATTTCCCTAACACGTGGAGTACAGGGGTCTCCGTGGACCTATTGGCCGTTCGTGTACCTCATAGAGGAGGTCTAGATAAATTGTTTCTCTGGCTTAAAATTGGTACACCTTTTGCTGGTGTTTGTCGTCCTTTGGATGTCTTGGATGTGAGTTCTTCTTCAGGAACATGAACATGCCTGTATTTTCTTCTTCTAGTCATCCTGCCTTACTCTCCTTGGTGTTGTCTCTGAAGCACGCTGGCTCGTGGTGATAGAGCTGTGAGCCTTTAACATCCTAACAAAAGCTTTTGCCTCATTCAGTCACAACAACGCGGGCCCTGGCCCTTGGCCCTGACTCTATGTCTGTATGTGGTCTCATCAAACTCAGCAGGCAATGCTCTTTACCACAGAGCCATCTCTCTTGCCTCTTCCTTGTGGTGCCACTAGAGGGCGCCAAACCTCCTTTTGAGAGCAATTATTTGGTAGCCAGGAATCGAACTTCTGACCTTCGGAAGGGCAGCCAATGTTCTTAACCACTGACCTATCTCTCCAGCTTTTCTTACTGTAGCCAAAGAGGGCACAAGACCTCATGGCAGATGGTTGTGAATCATTATGTGGTTGCCTGCAATTGATTTCAGGAGGTTCTAAGAGCAGGCAATGCTCTTAAGCACTGAACCATCTCTCATGCCTCTTCTTTTTTGCCAGTAAAGGGCACCAAATCTACCTTTTGAGAGCAATTATGGGATTGCCAGGAATGGAACTTCTGACCTTTGGAAGGGCAGCCAAAGCTCTTATCCACTGAGCTAACACCCCAGCTCTTATTTTTGTATCGAAAAGAGGGCACAAGACCTCATTGCAGATGGTTGTGAGCCATTATGTGGTTGCCTGGAATTGAATTCAGGAGGTTGGAAGAGGAGGCAATGATCTTAACCACGGAGCCATCTCTCATGCCTCTTCCTTATGTTGCCAGTAGAGGGCACCAAACCTCCTTTTGAGAGCAATTATGTGATTTCCAGGAATCGAACTTCTGACCTTTGGAAGAGCAGGCAATGCTCTTAACCACTGAGCCATCTCTCCAACCCGTTTTTCAACTTCTTTTACTAAACCAGCTTTAGTCAATGTGGTGTGTGGATCACATCTCCATTTCCCTGACGTGTGGAGTACAGGGGTCTGCATGGACCTATTGGCCATTCATGTTCCTCATAGAGGAGTTCTAGATAAATTGTTTCCCTGGCTTTAAATAGGTTAACATTTTGCTGGTGTTTGTAGTCCTTTGATTGTCTTGGATATGAGTTCTTCTTCAGGCACATGAACATGCCAGTATTTTCTTCTCCTAGCCATCTTGCCTTACTCTCCTTGGTGTTGTCTCTGAAGCACGCTGGCTCATGGTGATAGAGCTGTGAGTCTTTAACATCCTAACAAGAGCTTTTGCCTCATTCAGTCACAGCAACGTGGGCCCTGGCCCTGTGCCCCGACTCTATGTCTGTTCTTGGCCTCATCAAACTCAGCAGGCAAAGCTCTTTACCACAGAGCCATCTTTCCTGCCTCTTCCTTGTGGTGCCACTAGAGGGCGCCAAACCTCCTTTTGAGAGCAATTACGTGGTTCCCAGGAATCGCACTTCTGACCTTTGGAAGGGCAACCAATGCTCTTAACCACTGAGCTGTCTCTCCAGCTCTTCTTACTGTAGCCAAACGAGGGCACAAGACCTCATGGCAGATGGTTGTGACCCGTTATGTGGTCGCCTGGAATTGAATTCAGGAGGTTGGAAGAGCAGGCAATTCTCTTAACCATTGAGCCATCTCTCTTGCATCTTCCTTCTGTTGCCAGTAGAGGGCACCAAACCTCCTTTTGAGAGCAATTATGTGGTTGCCAGGAATCGAACTTCTGACCTTTGGAAGGGCAGGCAAAGCTCTTAACCACTGAGCTATCTCCCCAGCTCTTCTTTCTGTATCCAAAAGAGGGCACAAGACCTCATTGCAGATGGTTGTGAGCCATTATGTGGTTGCCTGGAATTCAGTTCAGGAGGTTGGAAGAGCAGGCAATGTTCTTAACCACTGAGCCATCTCTCCAACCCGTTTTTCAACTTCTTGAACTAAACCAGGTTTACTCAATGTGGTGTGTGGATCATATCTGCATTCCACTAACATGTGGAGTACAGGGGTCTCCATGGACATATTGGCCGTTCGCGTACCTCATAGATGAAGTCTAGAAAAATTGTTTGTCTGGCTTTAAATTGGTAAACCTTTTGCTGGTGTTTGTCGTCCTTTGGATGTCTTGGATGTGAGTTCTTCTTAAGGAACATGAACATGCCTGTATTTTCTTCTTCTAACCATCTTTCCTCATTCTGCTTGGTGGTGTCCCTGAAGCATGCAGGCTCATGCTGATAGAGTTGTGAGTCTTTATTATCCTAACAAAATGTGTTGCCTGATTCTGAGACAACAACGTGGGCCCTGGCTGTATGTGTCCACTTGGCCTCATCAACCTCAGCAGGCAATGCTCTTAACCACTGAGCCATCTCTCCTGCCTCTTCCTTCTGTTGCCAGTAGAGGGCACCAAACCTCATTTTGAGAGCAATTATGTGATTTCCAGGAATCGAACTTCTGAACTTTGGAAGAGCAGGCAATGCTCTTAACCACTGAGCCATCTCTCCTGCCTCTCCCCTCTGTTGCCAGTAGAGGGCACCAAACCTCATTTTGAGAGCAACTATGTGATTCCCAGGAATCGAACTTCTGACCTTTGGAAGAGCAGGCAATGCTCTTAACCACTGAGCCATCTCTCCAACCCGTTTTTCAACTTCTTTTACTAAACCAGGTTTACTCAATGTGGTGTGTGGATCACATCTCCATTTCCCTAACACGTGGAGTACAGGGGTCTCCGTGGACCTATTGGCCGTTCGTGTACCTCATAGAGGAGGTCTAGATAAATTGTTTCTCTGGCTTAAAATTGGTACACCTTTTGCTGGTGTTTGTCGTCCTTTGGATGTCTTGGATGTGAGTTCTTCTTCAGGAACATGAACATGCCTGTATTTTCTTCTTCTAGTCATCTTGCCTTACTCTCCTTGGTGTTGTCTCTGAAGCACGCTGGCTCGTGGTGATAGAGCTGTGAGCCTTTAACATCCTAACAAAAGCTTTTGCCTCATTCAGTCACAACAACGTGGGCCCTGGCTCTTGGCCCTGACTCTATGTTTGTCTGTGGTCTCATGAAACTCAGCAGGCAATGCTCTTTACCACAGAGCCATCTCTCTTGCCTCTTCCTTGTGGTGCCACTAGAGGGCGCCAAACCTCCTTTTGAGAGCAATTATTTGGTAGCCAGGAATCGAACTTCTGACCTTCGGAAGGGCAGCCAATGTTCTTAACCACTGACCTATCTCTCCAGCTTTTCTTACTGTAGCCAAAAGAGGGCACAAGACCTCATGGCAGATGGTTGTGAATCATTATGTGGTTGCCTGCAATTGATTTCAGGAGGTTCTAAGAGCAGGCAATGCTCTTAAGCACTGAACAGGCACCAAATCTACCTTTTGAGAGCAATTATGGGATTGCCAGGAATGGAACTTCTGACCTTTGGAAGGGCAGCCAAAGCTCTTATCCACTGAGCTAACACCCCAGCTCTTATTTTTGTATCGAAAAGAGGGCACAAGACCTAATTGCAGATGGTTGTGAGCCATTATGTGGTTGCCTGGAATTTAATTCAGGAGGTTGGAAGAGGAGGCAATGATCTTAACCACGGAGCCATCTCTCATGCCTCTTCCTTATGTTGCCAGTAGAGGGCACCAAACCTCCTTTTGAGAGCAATTATGTGATTTCCAGGAATCGAACTTCTGAACTTTGGAAGAGCAGGCAATGCTCTTAACCACTGAGCCATCTCTCATGCCTCTCCCCTCTGTTGCCAGTAGAGGGCGCCAAACCTCCTTTTCAGAGCAATTACGTGGTTCCCAGGAATCGAACTTCTGACCTTTGGAAGGGCAACCAATGCTCTTAACCACTGAGCTGTCTCTCCAGCTCTTCTTACTGTAGCCAAACGAGGGCACAAGACCTCATGGCAGATGGTTGTGACCCGTTATGTGGTCGCCTGGAATTGAATTCAGGAGGTTGGAAGAGCAGGCAATTCTCTTAACCATTGAGCCATCTCTCTTGCATCTTCCTTCTGTTGCCAGTAGAGGGCACCAAACCTCCTTTTGAGAGCAATTATGTGGTTGCCAGGAATCGAACTTCTGACCTTTGGAAGGGCAGGCAAAGCTCTTAACCACTGAGCTATCTCCCCAGCTCTTCTTTCTGTATCCAAAAGAGGGCACAAGACCTCATTGCAGATGGTTGTGAGCCATTATGTGGTTGCCTGGAATTCAGTTCAGGAGGTTGGAAGAGCAGGCAATGTTCTTAACCACTGAGCCATCTCTCCAACCCGTTTTTCAACTTCTTGAACTAAACCAGGTTTACTCAATGTGGTGTGTGGATCATATCTGCATTCCACTAACATGTGGAGTACAGGGGTCTCCATGGACATATTGGCCGTTCGCGTACCTCATAGATGAAGTCTAGAAAAATTGTTTGTCTGGCTTTAAATTGGTAAACCTTTTGCTGGTGTTTGTCGTCCTTTGGATGTCTTGGATGTGAGTTTTCTTAAGGAACATGAACATGCCTGTATTTTCTTCTTCTAACCATCTTTCCTCATTCTGCTTGGTGGTGTCCCTGAAGCATGCAGGCTCATGCTGATAGAGCTGTGAGTCTTTATTATCCTAACAAAATGTGTTGCCTGATTCTGAGACAACAATGTGGGCCCTGGCTGTATGTGTCCACTTGGCCTCATCAACCTCAGCAGGCAATGCTCTTAACCACTGAGCCATCTCTCCTGCCTCTTCCTTCTGTTGCCAGTAGAGGGCACCAAACCTCATTTTGAGAGCAATTATGTGATTTCCAGGAATCGAACTTCTGAACTTTGGAAGAGCAGGCAATGCTCTTAACCACTGAGCCATCTCTCATGCCTCTCCCCTCTGTTGCCATTAGAGGGCGCCAAACCTCCTTTTCAGAGCAATTACGTGGTTCCCAGGAATCGAACTTCTGAACTTTGGAAGGGCAACCAATGCTCTTAACTTCTGAGCCATCTCTCCAACCCGTTTTTCAACTTCTTTTACTAAACCAGGTTTACTCAATGTGGTGTGTGGATCACCTCTCCATTTCCCTAACATGTGGAGTACAGGGGTCTCCGTGGACCTATTGGCCGTTCGTGTACCTCATAGAGGAGGTCTAGATAAATTGTTTCTCTGGCTTAAAATTGGTACACCTTTTGCTGGTGTTTGTCGTCCTTTGGATGTCTTGGATGTGAGTTCTTCTTCAGGAACATGAACATGCCTGTATTTTCTTCTTCTAGTCATCCTGCCTTACTCTCCTTGGTGTTGTCTCTGAAGCACGCTGGCTCGTGGTGATAGAGCTGTGAGCCTTTAACATCCTAACAAAAGCTTTTGCCTCATTCATTCACAACAACGCGGTCCCTGGCCCTTGGCCCTGACTCTATGTCTGTATGTGGTCTCATCAAACTCAGCAGGCAATGCTCTTTACCACAGAGCCATCTCTCTTGCCTCTTCCTTGTGGTGCCACTAGAGGGCGCCAAACCTCCTTTTGAGAGCAATTATTTGGTAGCCAGGAATCGAACTTCTGACCTTCGGAAGGGCAGCCAATGTTCTTAACCACTGACCTATCTCTCCAGCTTTTCTTACTGTAGCCAAAAGAGGGCACAAGACCTCATGGCAGATGGTTGTGAATCATTATGTGGTTGCCTGCAATTGATTTCAGGAGGTTCTAAGAGCAGGCAATGCTCTTAAGCACTGAACCATCTCTCATGCCTCTTCTTTTTTGCCAGTAAAGGGCACCAAATCTACCTTTTGAGAGCAATTATGGGATTGCCAGGAATGGAACTTCTGACCTTTGGAAGGGCAGCCAAAGCTCTTATCCACTGAGCTAACACCCCAGCTCTTATTTTTGTATCGAAAAGAAGGCACAAGACCTAATTGCAGATGGTTGTGAGCCATTATGTGGTTGCCTGGAATTGAATTCAGGAGGTTGGAAGAGGAGGCAATGATCTTAACCACGGAGCCATCTCTCATGCCTCTTCCTTATGTTGCCAGTAGAGGGCACCAAACCTCCTTTTGAGAGCAATTATGTGATTTCCAGGAATCGAACTTCTGAACTTTGGAAGAGCAGGCAATGCTCTTAACCACTGAGCCATCTCTCCAACCCGTTTTTCAACTTCTTTTACTAAACCAGCTTCAGTCAATGTGGTGTGTGGATCACATCTCCATTTCCCTGACGTGTGGAGTACAGGGGTCTGCATGGACCTATTGGCCATTCATGTACCTCATAGAGGAGGTCTAGATAAATTGTTTCTCTGGCTTTAAATAGGTTAACATTTTGCTGGTGTTTGTAGTCCTTTGATTGTCTTGGATATGAGTTCTTCTTCAGGCACATGAACATGCCAGTATTTTCTCCTTCTAGCCATCTTGCCTTACTCTCCTTGGTGTTGTCTCTGAAGCACGCTGGCTCATGGTGATAGAGCTGTGAGTCTTTAACATCCTAACAAGAGCTTTTGCCTCATTCAGTCACAACAACGTGGGCCCTGGCCCTGTGCCCCGACTCTATGTCTGTTCTTGGCCTCATCAAACTCAGCAGGCAAAGCTCTTTACCACAGAGCCATCTTTCCTGCCTCTTCCTTGTGGTGCCACTAGAGGGCGGCAAACCTCCTTTTGAGAGCAATTACGTGGTTCCCAGGAATCGCACTTCTGACCTTTGGAAGGGCAACCAATGCTCTTAACCACTGAGCTGTCTCTCCAGCTCTTCTTACTGTAGCCAAACGAGGGCACAAGACCTCATGGCAGATGGTTGTGACCCGTTATGTGGTCGCCTGGAATTGAATTCAGGAGGTTGGAAGAGCAGGCAATTCTCTTAACCAGTGAGCCATCTCTCTTGCATCTTCCTTCTGTTGCCAGTAGAGGGCACCAAACCTCCTTTTGAGAGCAATTATGTGGTTGCCAGGAATCGAACTTCTGACCTTTGGAAGGGCAGGCAAAGCTCTTAACCACTGAGCTATCTCCCCAGCTCTTCTTTCTGTATCCAAAAGAGGGCACAAGACCTCATTGCAGATGGTTGTGAGCCATTATGTGGTTGCCTGGAATTCAGTTCAGGAGGTTGGAAGAGCAGGCAATGTTCTTAACCACTGAGCCATCTCTCCAACCCGTTTTTCAACTTCTTGAACTAAACCAGGTTTACTCAATGTGGTGTGTGGATCATATCTGCATTCCACTAACATGTGGAGTACAGGGGTCTCCATGGACATATTGGCCGTTCGCGTACCTCATAGATGAAGTCTAGATAAATTGTTTGTCTGGCTTTAAATTGGTAAACCTTTTGCTGGTGTTTGTCGTCCTTTGGATGTCTTGGATGTGAGTTCTTCTTAAGGAACATGAACATGCCTGTATTTTCTTCTTCTAACCATCTTTCCTCATTCTGCTTGGTGGTGTCCCTGAAGCATGCAGGCTCATGCTGATAGAGCTGTGAGTCTTTATTATCCTAACAAAATGTGTTGCCTGATTCTGAGACAACAACGTGGGCCCTGGCTGTATGTGTCCACTTGGCCTCATCAACCTCAGCAGGCAATGCTCTTAACCACTGAGCCATCTCTCCTGCCTCTTCCTTCTGTTGCCAGTAGAGGGCACCAAACCTCATTTTGAGAGCAACTATGTGATTCCCAGGAATCGAACTTCTGAACTTTGGAAGAGCAGGCAATGCTCTTAACCACTGAGCCATCTCTCCAACCGGTTTTTCAACTTCTTTTACTAAACCAGGTTTACTCAATGTGGTGTGTGGATCACATCTCCATTTCCCTAACATGTGGAGTACAGGGGTCTCCATGGACATATTGGCCGTTCGTGTACCTCATAGAGGAGGTCTAGATAAATTGTTTCTCTGGCTTAAAATTGGTACACCTTTTGCTGGTGTTTGTCGTCCTTTGGATGTCTTGGATGTGAGTTCTTCTTCAGGAACATGAACATGCCTGTATTTTCTTCTTCTAGTCATCTTGCCTTACTCTCCTTGGTGTTGTCTCTGAAGCACGCTGGCTCGTGGTGATAGAGCTGTGAGCCTTTAACATCCTAACAAAAGCTTTTGCCTCATTCAGTCACAACAACGCGGGCCCTGGCCCTTGGCCCTGACTCTATGTCTGTATGTGGTCTCATCAAACTCAGCAGGTAATGCTCTTTACCACAGAGCCATCTCTCTTGCCTCTTCCTTGTGGTGCCACTAGAGGGCGCCAAACCTCCTTTTGAGAGCAATTATTTGGTAGCCAGGAATCGAACTTCTGACCTTCGGAAGGGCAGCCAATGTTCTTAACCACTTACCTATCTCTCCAGCTTTTCTTACTGTAGCCAAAAGAGGGCACAAGACCTCAAGGCAGATGGTTGTGAATCATTATGTGGTTGCCTGCAATTGATTTCAGGAGGTTCTAAGAGCAGGCAATGGTCTTAAGCACTGAACCATCTCTCATGCCTCTTCTTTTTTGCCAGTAAAGGGCACCAAATCTACCTTTTGAGAGCAATTATGGGATTGCCAGGAATGGAACTTCTGACCTTTGGAAGGGCAGCCAAACTATTATCCACTGAGCTAACACCCCAGCTCTTATTTTTGTATCGAAAAGAGGGCACAAGACCTAATTGCAGATGGTTGTGAGCCATTATGTGGTTGCCTGGAATTGAATTCAGGAGGTTGGAAGAGGAGGCAATGATCTTAACCACGGAGCCATCTCTCATGCCTCTTCCTTATGTTGCCAGTAGAGGGCACCAAACCTCCTTTTGAGAGCAATTATGTGATTTCCAGGAATTGAACTTCTGACCTTTGGAAGAGCAGGCAATGCTCTTAACCACTGAGCCATCTCTCCAACCCGTTTTTCAACTTCTTTTACTAAACCAGCTTTAGTCAATGTGGTGTGTGGATCACATCTCCATTTCCCTGACATGTGGAGTACAGGGGTCTGCATGGACCTATTGGCCATTCATGTACCTCATAGAGGAGGTCTAGATAAATTGTTTCTCTGGCTTTAAATAGGTTAACATTTTGCTGGTGTTTGTAGTCCTTTCATTGTCTTGGATATGAGTTCTTCTTCAGGCACATGAACATGCCAATATTTTCTTCTTCTAGCCATCTTGCCTTACTCTCCTTGGTGTTGTCTCTGAAGCACGCTGGCTCATGGTGATAGAGCTGTGAGTCTTTAACATCCTAACAAGAGCTTTTGCCTCATTCAGTCACAGCAACGTGGGCCCTGGCCCTGTGCCCCGACTCTATGTCTGTTCTTGGCCTCATCAAACTCAGCAGGCAGAGCTCTTTACCACAGAGCCATCTTTCCTGCCTCTTCCTTGTGGTGCAACTAGAGGGCGCCAAACCTCCTTTTGAGAGCAATTACGTGGTTCCCAGGAATCGAACTTCTGACCTTTGGAAGGGCAACCAATGCTCTTAACCACTGAGCTGTCTCTCCAGCTCTTCTTACTGTAGCCAAACGAGGGCACAAGACCTCATGGCAGATGGTTGTGACCCATTATGTGGTCGCCTGGAATTGAATTCAGGAGGTTGGAAGAGCAGGCAATTCTCTTAACCATTGAGCCATCTCTCTTGCATCTTCCTTCTCTTGCCAGTAGAGGGCACCAAACCTCCTTTTGAGAGCAATTATGTGGTTGCCAGGAATCGAACTTCTGACCTTTGGAAGGGCAGGCAAAGCTCTTAACCACTGAGCTATATCCCCAGCTCTTCTTTCTGTATCCAAAAGAGGGCACAAGACCTCATTGCAGATGGTTGTGAGCCATTATGTGGTTGCCTGGAATTCAGTTCAGGTGGTTGGAAGAGCAGGCAATGTTCTTAACCACTGAGCCATCTCTCCAACCCGTTTTTCAACTTCTTGAACTAAACCAGGTTTACTCAATGTGGTGTGTGGATCATATCTGCATTCCACTAACATATGGAGTACAGGGGTCTCCATGGACCGATTGGCCGTTCATGTACCTCACAGAGGAGGTCTAGATAAATTGTTTCTCTGGCTTAAAATTGGTACACCTTTTGCTGGTGTTTGTCGTCCTTTGGATGTCTTGGATGTGAGTTCTTCTTCAGGAACATGAACATGCCTGTATTTTCTTCTTCTAGTCATCTTGCCTTACTCTCCTTGGTGTTGTCTCTGAAGCACGCTGGCTCGTGGTGATAGAGCTGTGAGCCTTTAACATCCTAACAAAAGCTTTTGCCTCATTCAGTCACAACAACGCGGGCCCTGGCCCTTGGCCCTGACTCTATGTCTGTATGTGGTCTCATCAAACTCAGCAGGCAATGCTCTTTACCACAGAGCCATCTCTCATGCCTCTTCCTTGTGGTGCCACTAGAGGGCGCCAAACCTCCTTTTGAGAGCAATTATTTGGTAGCCAGGAATCGAACTTCTGACCTTCGGAAGGGCAGCCAATGTTCTTAACCAGTGACCTATCTCTCCAGCTTTTCTTACTGTAGCCAAAAGAGGGCACAAGACCTCATGGCAGATGGCTGTGAATCATTATGTGGTTGCCTGCAATTGATATCAGGAGGTTCTAAGAGCAGGCAATGCTCTTAAGCACTGAACCATCTCTCATGCCTCTTCTTTTTTGCCAGTAAAGGGCACCAAATCTACCTTTTGAGAGCAATTATGGGATTGCCAGGAATGGAACTTCTGACCTTTGGAAGGGCAGCCAAAGCTCTTATCCACTGAGCTAACACCCCAGCTCTTATTTTTGTATCCAAAAGAGGGCACAAGACCTCATTGCAGATGGTTGTGAGCCATTATGTGGTTGCCTGGAATTGAATTCAGGAGGTTGGAAGAGGAGGCAATGATCTTAACCACGGAGCCATCTCTCATGCCTCTTCCTTATGTTGCCAGTAGAGGGCACCAAACCTCCTTTTGAGAGCAATTATGTGATTTCCAGGAATCGAACTTCTGACCTTTGGAAGAGCAGGCAATGCTCTTAACCACTGAGCCATCTCTCCAACCCGTTTTTCAACTTCTTTTACTAAACCAGCTTTAGTCAATGTGGTGTGTGGATCACATCTCCATTTCCCTGACGTGTGGAGTACAGGGGTCTGCATGGACCTATTGGCCATTCATGTACCTCATAGAGGAGGTCTAGATAAATTGTTTCTCTGGCTTTAAATAGGTTAACATTTTGCTGGTGTTTGTAGTCCTTTGATTGTCTTGGATATGAGTTCTTCTTCAGGCACATGAACATGCCAGTATTTTCTTCTTCTAGCCATCTTGCCTTACACTCCTTGGTGTTGTCTCTGAAGCACGCTGGCTCATGGTGATAGAGCTGTGAGTCTTTAACATCCTAACAAGAGCTTTTGCCTCATTCAGTCACAACAACGTGGGCCCTGGCCCTGTGCCCCGACTCTATGTCTGTTCTTGGCCTCATCAAACTCAGCAGGGAGAGCTCTTTACCACAGAGCCATCTTTCCTGCCTCTTCGTTGTGGTGCCACTAGAGGGCGCCAAACCTCCTTTTGAGAGCAATTACGTGGTTCCCAGGAATCGAACTTCTGACCTTTGGAAGGGCAACCAATGCTCTTAACCACTGAGCTGTCTCTCCAGCTCTTCTTACTGTAGCCAAACGAGGGCACAAGACCTCATGGCAGATGGTTGTGACCCGTTATGTGGTCGCCTGGAATTGAATTCAGGAGGTTGGAAGAGCAGGCAATTCTCTTAACCATTGAGCCATCTCTCTTGCATCTTCCTTCTGTTGCCAGTAGAGGGCACCAAACCTCCTTTTGAGAGCAATTATGTGGTTGCCAGGAATCGAACTTCTGACCTTTGGAAGGGCAGGCAAAGCTCTTAACCACTGAGCTATCTCCCCAGCTCTTCTTTCTGTATCCCAAAGAGGGCACAAGACCTCATTGCAGATGGTTGTGAGCCATTATGTGGTTGCCTGGAATTCAGTTCAGGAGGTTGGAAGAGCAGGCAATGTTCTTAACCACTGAGCCATCTCTCCAACCCGTTTTTCAACTTCTTGAACTAAACCAGGTTTACTCAATGTGGTGTGTGGATCATATCTGCATTCCAATAACATGTGGAGTACAGGGGTCTCCATGGACATATTGGCCGTTCGCGTACCTCATAGATGAAGTCTAGAAAAATTGTTTGTCTGGCTTTAAATTGGTAAACCTTTTGCTGGTGTTTGTCGTCCTTTGGATGTCTTGGATGTGAGTTCTTCTTAAGGAACATGAACATGCCTGTATTTTCTTCTTCTAACCATCTTTCCTCATTCTGCTTGGTGGTGTCCCTGAAGCATGCAGGCTCATGCTGATAGAGCTGTGAGTCTTTATTATCCTAACAAAATGTGTTGCCTGATTCTGAGACAACAACGTGGGCCCTGGCTGTATGTGTCCACTTGGCCTCATCAACCTCAGCAGGCAATGCTCTTAACCACTGAGCCATCTCTCCTGCCTCTTCCTTCTGTTGCCAGTAGAGGGCACCAAACCTCATTTTGAGAGCAATTATGTGATTTCCAGGAATCGAACTTCTGAACTTTGGAAGAGCAGGCAATGCTCTTAACCACTGAGCCATCTCTCCTGCCTCTCCCCTCTGTTGCCAGTAGAGGGCACCAAACCTCATTTTGAGAGCAACTATGTGATTCCCAGGAATAGAACTTCTGACCTTTGGAAGAGCAGGCAATGCTCTTAACCACTGAGCCATCTCTCCGACCCGTTTTTCAACTTCTTTTACTAAACCAGGTTTACTCAATGTGGTGTGTGGATCACATCTCCATTTCCCTAAAACGTGGAGTACAGGTGTCTCCGTGGACCTATTGGCCGTTCGTGTACCTCATAGAGGAGGTCTAGATAAATTGTTTCTCTGGCTTAAAATTGGTACACCTTTTGCTGGTGTTTGTCGTCCTTTGGCTGTCTTGGATGTGAGTTCTTCTTCAGGAACATGAACATGCCTGTATTTTCTTCTTCTAGTCATCTTGCCTTACTCTCCTTGGTGTTGTCTCTGAAGCACGCTGGCTCGTGGTGATAGAGCTGTGAGCCTTTAACATCCTAACAAAAGCTTTTGCCTCATTCAGTCACAACAACGCGGGCCCTGGCCCTTGGCCCTGACTCTATGTCTGTATGTGGTCTCATCAAACTCAGCAGGCAATGCTCTTTACCACAGAGCCATCTCTCTTGCCTCTTCCTTGTGGTGCCACTAGAGGGCGCCAAACCTCCTTTTGAGAGCAATTATTTGGTAGCCAGGAATCGAACTTCTGACCTTCGGAAGGGCAGCCAATGTTCTTAACCACTGACCTATCTCTCCAGCTTTTCTTACTGTAGCCAAAGAGGGCACAAGACCTCATGGCAGATGGTTGTGAATCATTATGTGGTTGCCTTCAATTGATTTCAGGAGGTTCTAAGAGCAGGCAATGCTCTTAATCACTGAACCATCTCTCATGCCTCTTCTTTTTTGCCAGTAAAGGGCACCAAATCTACCTTTTGAGAGCAATTATGGGATTGCCAGGAATGGAACTTCTGACCTTTGGAAGGGCAGCCAAAGCTCTTATCCACTGAGCTAACACCCCAGCTCTTATTTTTGTATCGAAAAGAGGGCACAAGACCTAATTGCAGATGGTTGTGAGCCATTATGTGGTTGCCTGGAATTGAATTCAGGAGGTTGGAAGAGGAGGCAATGATCTTAACCACGGAGCCATCTCTCATGCCTCTTCCTTATGTTGCCAGTAGAGGGCACCAAACCTCCTTTTGAGAGCAATTATGTGATTTCCAGGAATCGAACTTCTGACCTTTGGAAGAGCAGGCAATGCTCTTAACCACTGAGCCATCTCTCCAACCCGTTTTTCAACTTCTTTTACTAAACCAGCTTTAGTCAATGTGGTGTGTGGATCACATCTCCATTTCCCTGACGTGTGGAGTACAGGGGTCTGCATGGACCTATTGGCCATTCATGTTCCTCATAGAGGAGGTCTAGATAAATTGTTTCTCTGGCTTTAAATAGGTTAACATTTTGCTGGTGTTTGTAGTCCTTTGATTGTCTTGGATATGAGTTCTTCTTCAGGCACATGAACATGCCAGTATTTTCTTCTCCTAGCCATCTTGCCTTACTCTCCTTGGTGTTGTCTCTGAAGCACGCTGGCTCATGGTGATAGAGCTGTGAGTCTTTAACATCCTAACAAGAGCTTTTGCCTCATTCAGTCACAGCAACGTGGGCCCTGGCCCTGTGCCCCGACTCTATGTCTATTCTTGGCCTCATCAAACTCAGCAGGCAAAGCTCTTTACCACAGAGCCATCTTTCCTGCCTCTTCCTTGTGGTGCCACTAGAGGGCGCCAAACCTTCTTTTGAGAGCAATTACGTGGTTCCCAGGAATCGAACTTCTGAGCTTTGGAAGGGCAACCAATGCTCTTAACCACTGAGCTGTCTCTCCAGCTCTTCTTACTGTAGCCAAACGAGGGCACAAGACCTCATGGCAGATGGTTGTGACCCGTTATGTGGTCGCATGGAATTGAATTCAGGAGGTTGGAAGAGCAGGCAATTCTCTTAACCATTGAGCCATCTCTCTTGCATCTTCCTTCTGTTGCCAGTAGAGGGCACCAAACCTCCTTTTGAGAGCAATTATGTGGTTGCCAGGAATCGAACTTCTGACCTTTGGAAGGGCAGGCAAAGCTCTTAACCACTGAGCTATCTCCCCAGCTCTTCTTTCTGTATCCAAAAGAGGGCACAAGACCTCATTGCAGATGGTTGTGAGCCATTATGTGGTTGCCTGGAATTCAGTTCAGGAGGTTGGAAGAGCAGGCAATGTTCTTAACCACTGAGCCATCTCTCCAACCCGTTTTTCAACTTCTTGAACTAAACCAGGTTTACTCAATGTGGTGTGTGGATCATATCTGCATTCCACTAACATGTGGAGTACAGGGGTCTCCATGGACATATTGGCCGTTCGCGTACCTCATAGATGAAGTCTAGAAAAAGTGTTTGTCTGGCTTTAAATTGGTAAACCTTTTGCTGGTGTTTGTCGTCCTTTGGATGTCTTGGATGTGAGTTCTTCTTCAGGAACATGAACATGCCTGTATTTTCTTCTTCTAGTCATCTTGCCTTAATCTCCTTGGTGTTGTCTCTGAAGCACGCTAGCTCGTGGTGATAGAGCTGTGAGCCTTTAACATCCTAACAAAAGCTTTTGCCTCATTCAGTCACAACAACGCGGGCCCTGGCTCTTGGCCCTGACTCTATGTTTGTCTGTGGTCTCATCAAACTCAGCAGGCAATGCTCTTTACCACAGAGCCATCTCTCTTGCCTCTTCCTTGTGGTGCCACTAGAGGGCGCCAAACCTCCTTTTGAGAGCAATTATTTGGTAGCCAGGAATCGAACTTCTGACCTTCGGAAGGGCAGCCAATGTTCTTAACCACTGACCTATCTCTCCAGCTTTTCTTACTGTAGCCAAAAGAGGGCACAAGACCTCATGGCAGATGGTTGTGAATCATTATGTGGTTGCCTGCAATTGATTTCAGGAGGTTCTAAGAGCAGGCAATGCTCTTAAGCACTGAACAGGCACCAAATCTACCTTTTGAGAGCAATTATGGGATTGCCAGGAATGGAACTTCTGACCTTTGGAAGGGCAGCCAAAGCTCTTATCCACTGAGCTAACACCCCAGCTCTTATTTTTGTATCGAAAAGAGGGCACAAGACCTAATTGCAGATGGTTGTGAGCCATTATGTGGTTGCCTGGAATTTAATTCAGGAGGTTGGAAGAGGAGGCAATGATCTTAACCACGGAGCCATCTCTCATGCCTCTTCCTTATGTTGCCAGTAGAGGGCACCAAACCTCCTTTTGAGAGCAATTATGTGATTTCCAGGAATCGAACTTCTGAACTTTGGAAGAGCAGGCAATGCTCTTAACCACTGAGCCATCTCTCATGCCTCTCCCCTCTGTTGCCAGTAGAGGGCGCCAAACCTCCTTTTCAGAGCAATTACGTGGTTCCCAGGAATCGAACTTCTGACCTTTGGAAGGGCAACCAATGCTCTTAACCACTGAGCTGTCTCTCCAGCTCTTCTTACTGTAGCCAAACGAGGGCACAAGACCTCATGGCAGATGGTTGTGACCCGTTATGTGGTCGCCTGGAATTGAATTCAGGAGGTTGGAAGAGCAGGCAATTCTCTTAACCATTGAGCCATCTCTCTTGCATCTTCCTTCTGTTGCCAGTAGAGGGCACCAAACCTCCTTTTGAGAGCAATTATGTGGTTGCCAGGAATCGAACTTCTGACCTTTGGAAGGGCAGGCAAAGCTCTTAACCACTGAGCTATCTCCCCAGCTCTTCTTTCTGTATCCAAAAGAGGGCACAAGACCTCATTGCAGATGGTTGTGAGCCATTATGTGGTTGCCTGGAATTCAGTTCAGGAGGTTGGAAGAGCAGGCAATGTTCTTAACCACTGAGCCATCTCTCCAACCCGTTTTTCAACTTCTTGAACTAAACCAGGTTTACTCAATGTGGTGTGTGGATCATATCTGCATTCCACTAACATGTGGAGTACAGGGGTCTCCATGGACATATTGGCCGTTCGCGTACCTCATAGATGAAGTCTAGAAAAATTGTTTGTCTGGCTTTAAATTGGTAAACCTTTTGCTGGTGTTTGTCGTCCTTTGGATGTCTTGGATGTGAGTTTTCTTAAGGAACATGAACATGCCTGTATTTTCTTCTTCTAACCATCTTTCCTCATTCTGCTTGGTGGTGTCCCTGAAGCATGCAGGCTCATGCTGATAGAGCTGTGAGTCTTTATTATCCTAACAAAATGTGTTGCCTGATTCTGAGACAACAATGTGGGCCCTGGCTGTATGTGTCCACTTGGCCTCATCAACCTCAGCAGGCAATGCTCTTAACCACTGAGCCATCTCTCCTGCCTCTTCCTTCTGTTGCCAGTAGAGGGCACCAAACCTCATTTTGAGAGCAATTATGTGATTTCCAGGAATCGAACTTCTGAACTTTGGAAGAGCAGGCAATGCTCTTAACCACTGAGCCATCTCTCATGCCTCTCCCCTCTGTTGCCATTAGAGGGCGCCAAACCTCCTTTTCAGAGCAATTACGTGGTTCCCAGGAATCGAACTTCTGAACTTTGGAAGGGCAACCAATGCTCTTAACTTCTGAGCCATCTCTCCAACCCGTTTTTCAACTTCTTTTACTAAACCAGGTTTACTCAATGTGGTGTGTGGATCACCTCTCCATTTCCCTAACATGTGGAGTACAGGGGTCTCCGTGGACCTATTGGCCGTTCGTGTACCTCATAGAGGAGGTCTAGATAAATTGTTTCTCTGGCTTAAAATTGGTACACCTTTTGCTGGTGTTTGTCGTCCTTTGGATGTCTTGGATGTGAGTTCTTCTTCAGGAACATGAACATGCCTGTATTTTCTTCTTCTAGTCATCCTGCCTTACTCTCCTTGGTGTTGTCTCTGAAGCACGCTGGCTCATGGTGATAGAGCTGTGAGCCTTTAACATCCTAACAAAAGCTTTTGCCTCATTCAGTCACAACAACGCGGTCCCTGGCCCTTGGCCCTGACTCTATGTCTGTATGTGGTCTCATCAAACTCAGCAGGCAATGCTCTTTACCACAGAGCCATCTCTCTTGCCTCTTCCTTGTGGTGCCACTAGAGGGCGCCAAACCTCCTTTTGAGAGCAATTATTTGGTAGCCAGGAATCGAACTTCTGACCTTCGGAAGGGCAGCCAATGTTCTTAACCACTGACCTATCTCTCCAGCTTTTCTTACTGTAGCCAAAAGAGGGCACAAGACCTCATGGCAGATGGTTGTGAATCATTATGTGGTTGCCTGCAATTGATTTCAGGAGGTTCTAAGAGCAGGCAATGCTCTTAAGCACTGAACAGGCACCAAATCTACCTTTTGAGAGCAATTATGGGATTGCCAGGAATGGAACTTCTGACCTTTGGAAGGGCAGCCAAAGCTCTTATCCACTGAGCTAACACCCCAGCTCTTATTTTTGTATCGAAAAGAGGGCACAAGACCTAATTGCAGATGGTTGTGAGCCATTATGTGGTTGCCTGGAATTTAATTCAGGAGGTTGGAAGAGGAGGCAATGATCTTAACCACGGAGCCATCTCTCATGCCTCTTCCTTATGTTGCCAGTAGAGGGCACCAAACCTCCTTTTGAGAGCAATTATGTGATTTCCAGGAATCGAACTTCTGAACTTTGGAAGAGCAGGCAATGCTCTTAACCACTGAGCCATCTCTCATGCCTCTCCCCTCTGTTGCCAGTAGAGGGCGCCAAACCTCCTTTTCAGAGCAATTACGTGGTTCCCAGGAATCGAACTTCTGACCTTTGGAAGGGCAACCAATGCTCTTAACCACTGAGCTGTCTCTCCAGCTCTTCTTACTGTAGCCAAACGAGGGCACAAGACCTCATGGCAGATGGTTGTGACCCGTTATGTGGTCGCCTGGAATTGAATTCAGGAGGTTGGAAGAGCAGGCAATTCTCTTAACCATTGAGCCATCTCTCTTGCATCTTCCTTCTGTTGCCAGTAGAGGGCACCAAACCTCCTTTTGAGAGCAATTATGTGGTTGCCAGGAATCGAACTTCTGACCTTTGGAAGGGCAGGCAAAGCTCTTAACCACTGAGCTATCTCCCCAGCTCTTCTTTCTGTATCCAAAAGAGGGCACAAGACCTCATTGCAGATGGTTGTGAGCCATTATGTGGTTGCCTGGAATTCAGTTCAGGAGGTTGGAAGAGCAGGCAATGTTCTTAACCACTGAGCCATCTCTCCAACCCGTTTTTCAACTTCTTGAACTAAACCAGGTTTACTCAATGTGGTGTGTGGATCATATCTGCATTCCACTAACATGTGGAGTACAGGGGTCTCCATGGACATATTGGCCGTTCGCGTACCTCATAGATGAAGTCTAGAAAAATTGTTTGTCTGGCTTTAAATTGGTAAACCTTTTGCTGGTGTTTGTCGTCCTTTGGATGTCTTGGATGTGAGTTTTCTTAAGGAACATGAACATGCCTGTATTTTCTTCTTCTAACCATCTTTCCTCATTCTGCTTGGTGGTGTCCCTGAAGCATGCAGGCTCATGCTGATAGAGCTGTGAGTCTTTATTATCCTAACAAAATGTGTTGCCTGATTCTGAGACAACAATGTGGGCCCTGGCTGTATGTGTCCACTTGGCCTCATCAACCTCAGCAGGCAATGCTCTTAACCACTGAGCCATCTCTCCTGCCTCTTCCTTCTGTTGCCAGTAGAGGGCACCAAACCTCATTTTGAGAGCAATTATGTGATTTCCAGGAATCGAACTTCTGAACTTTGGAAGAGCAGGCAATGCTCTTAACCACTGAGCCATCTCTCATGCCTCTCCCCTCTGTTGCCATTAGAGGGCGCCAAACCTCCTTTTCAGAGCAATTACGTGGTTCCCAGGAATCGAACTTCTGAACTTTGGAAGGGCAACCAATGCTCTTAACTTCTGAGCCATCTCTCCAACCCGTTTTTCAACTTCTTTTACTAAACCAGGTTTACTCAATGTGGTGTGTGGATCACCTCTCCATTTCCCTAACATGTGGAGTACAGGGGTCTCCGTGGACCTATTGGCCGTTCGTGTACCTCATAGAGGAGGTCTAGATAAATTGTTTCTCTGGCTTAAAATTGGTACACCTTTTGCTGGTGTTTGTCGTCCTTTGGATGTCTTGGATGTGAGTTCTTCTTCAGGAACATGAACATGCCTGTATTTTCTTCTTCTAGTCATCCTGCCTTACTCTCCTTGGTGTTGTCTCTGAAGCACGCTGGCTCATGGTGATAGAGCTGTGAGCCTTTAACATCCTAACAAAAGCTTTTGCCTCATTCAGTCACAACAACGCGGTCCCTGGCCCTTGGCCCTGACTCTATGTCTGTATGTGGTCTCATCAAACTCAGCAGGCAATGCTCTTTACCACAGAGCCATCTCTCTTGCCTCTTCCTTGTGGTGCCACTAGAGGGCGCCAAACCTCCTTTTGAGAGCAATTATTTGGTAGCCAGGAATCGAACTTCTGACCTTCGGAAGGGCAGCCAATGTTCTTAACCACTGACCTATCTCTCCAGCTTTTCTTACTGTAGCCAAAAGAGGGCACAAGACCTCATGGCAGATGGTTGTGAATCATTATGTGGTTGCCTGCAATTGATTTCAGGAGGTTCTAAGAGCAGGCAATGCTCTTAAGCACTGAACAGGCACCAAATCTACCTTTTGAGAGCAATTATGGGATTGCCAGGAATGGAACTTCTGACCTTTGGAAGGGCAGCCAAAGCTCTTATCCACTGAGCTAACACCCCAGCTCTTATTTTTGTATCGAAAAGAGGGCACAAGACCTAATTGCAGATGGTTGTGAGCCATTATGTGGTTGCCTGGAATTTAATTCAGGAGGTTGGAAGAGGAGGCAATGATCTTAACCACGGAGCCATCTCTCATGCCTCTTCCTTATGTTGCCAGTAGAGGGCACCAAACCTCCTTTTGAGAGCAATTATGTGATTTCCAGGAATCGAACTTCTGAACTTTGGAAGAGCAGGCAATGCTCTTAACCACTGAGCCATCTCTCATGCCTCTCCCCTCTGTTGCCAGTAGAGGGCGCCAAACCTCCTTTTCAGAGCAATTACGTGGTTCCCAGGAATCGAACTTCTGACCTTTGGAAGGGCAACCAATGCTCTTAACCACTGAGCTGTCTCTCCAGCTCTTCTTACTGTAGCCAAACGAGGGCACAAGACCTCATGGCAGATGGTTGTGACCCGTTATGTGGTCGCCTGGAATTGAATTCAGGAGGTTGGAAGAGCAGGCAATTCTCTTAACCATTGAGCCATCTCTCTTGCATCTTCCTTCTGTTGCCAGTAGAGGGCACCAAACCTCCTTTTGAGAGCAATTATGTGGTTGCCAGGAATCGAACTTCTGACCTTTGGAAGGGCAGGCAAAGCTCTTAACCACTGAGCTATCTCCCCAGCTCTTCTTTCTGTATCCAAAAGAGGGCACAAGACCTCATTGCAGATGGTTGTGAGCCATTATGTGGTTGCCTGGAATTCAGTTCAGGAGGTTGGAAGAGCAGGCAATGTTCTTAACCACTGAGCCATCTCTCCAACCCGTTTTTCAACTTCTTGAACTAAACCAGGTTTACTCAATGTGGTGTGTGGATCATATCTGCATTCCACTAACATGTGGAGTACAGGGGTCTCCATGGACATATTGGCCGTTCGCGTACCTCATAGATGAAGTCTAGAAAAATTGTTTGTCTGGCTTTAAATTGGTAAACCTTTTGCTGGTGTTTGTCGTCCTTTGGATGTCTTGGATGTGAGTTTTCTTAAGGAACATGAACATGCCTGTATTTTCTTCTTCTAACCATCTTTCCTCATTCTGCTTGGTGGTGTCCCTGAAGCATGCAGGCTCATGCTGATAGAGCTGTGAGTCTTTATTATCCTAACAAAATGTGTTGCCTGATTCTGAGACAACAATGTGGGCCCTGGCTGTATGTGTCCACTTGGCCTCATCAACCTCAGCAGGCAATGCTCTTAACCACTGAGCCATCTCTCCTGCCTCTTCCTTCTGTTGCCAGTAGAGGGCACCAAACCTCATTTTGAGAGCAATTATGTGATTTCCAGGAATCGAACTTCTGAACTTTGGAAGAGCAGGCAATGCTCTTAACCACTGAGCCATCTCTCATGCCTCTCCCCTCTGTTGCCATTAGAGGGCGCCAAACCTCCTTTTCAGAGCAATTACGTGGTTCCCAGGAATCGAACTTCTGAACTTTGGAAGGGCAACCAATGCTCTTAACTTCTGAGCCATCTCTCCAACCCGTTTTTCAACTTCTTTTACTAAACCAGGTTTACTCAATGTGGTGTGTGGATCACCTCTCCATTTCCCTAACATGTGGAGTACAGGGGTCTCCGTGGACCTATTGGCCGTTCGTGTACCTCATAGAGGAGGTCTAGATAAATTGTTTCTCTGGCTTAAAATTGGTACACCTTTTGCTGGTGTTTGTCGTCCTTTGGATGTCTTGGATGTGAGTTCTTCTTCAGGAACATGAACATGCCTGTATTTTCTTCTTCTAGTCATCCTGCCTTACTCTCCTTGGTGTTGTCTCTGAAGCACGCTGGCTCATGGTGATAGAGCTGTGAGCCTTTAACATCCTAACAAAAGCTTTTGCCTCATTCAGTCACAACAACGCGGTCCCTGGCCCTTGGCCCTGACTCTATGTCTGTATGTGGTCTCATCAAACTCAGCAGGCAATGCTCTTTACCACAGAGCCATCTCTCTTGCCTCTTCCTTGTGGTGCCACTAGAGGGCGCCAAACCTCCTTTTGAGAGCAATTATTTGGTAGCCAGGAATCGAACTTCTGACCTTCGGAAGGGCAGCCAATGTTCTTAACCACTGACCTATCTCTCCAGCTTTTCTTACTGTAGCCAAAAGAGGGCACAAGACCTCATGGCAGATGGTTGTGAATCATTATGTGGTTGCCTGCAATTGATTTCAGGAGGTTCTAAGAGCAGGCAATGCTCTTAAGCACTGAACAGGCACCAAATCTACCTTTTGAGAGCAATTATGGGATTGCCAGGAATGGAACTTCTGACCTTTGGAAGGGCAGCCAAAGCTCTTATCCACTGAGCTAACACCCCAGCTCTTATTTTTGTATCGAAAAGAGGGCACAAGACCTAATTGCAGATGGTTGTGAGCCATTATGTGGTTGCCTGGAATTTAATTCAGGAGGTTGGAAGAGGAGGCAATGATCTTAACCACGGAGCCATCTCTCATGCCTCTTCCTTATGTTGCCAGTAGAGGGCACCAAACCTCCTTTTGAGAGCAATTATGTGATTTCCAGGAATCGAACTTCTGAACTTTGGAAGAGCAGGCAATGCTCTTAACCACTGAGCCATCTCTCATGCCTCTCCCCTCTGTTGCCAGTAGAGGGCGCCAAACCTCCTTTTCAGAGCAATTACGTGGTTCCCAGGAATCGAACTTCTGACCTTTGGAAGGGCAACCAATGCCCTTAACCACTGAGCTGTCTCTCCAGCTCTTCTTACTGTAGCCAAACGAGGGCACAAGACCTCATGGCAGATGGTTGTGACCCGTTATGTGGTCGCCTGGAATTGAATTCAGGAGGTTGGAAGAGCAGGCAATTCTCTTAACCATTGAGCCATCTCTCTTGCATCTTCCTTCTGTTGCCAGTAGAGGGCACCAAACCTCCTTTTGAGAGCAATTATGTGGTTGCCAGGAATCGAACTTCTGACCTTTGGAAGGGCAGGCAAAGCTCTTAACCACTGAGCTATCTCCCCAGCTCTTCTTTCTGTATCCAAAAGAGGGCACAAGACCTCATTGCAGATGGTTGTGAGCCATTATGTGGTTGCCTGGAATTCAGTTCAGGAGGTTGGAAGAGCAGGCAATGTTCTTAACCACTGAGCCATCTCTCCAACCCGTTTTTCAACTTCTTGAACTAAACCAGGTTTACTCAATGTGGTGTGTGGATCATATCTGCATTCCACTAACATGTGGAGTACAGGGGTCTCCATGGACATATTGGCCGTTCGTGTACCTCATAGATGAAGTCTAGAAAAATTGTTTGTCTGGCTTTAAATTGGTAAACCTTTTGCTGGTGTTTGTCGTCCTTTGGATGTCTTGGATGTGAGTTTTCTTAAGGAACATGAACATGCCTGTATTTTCTTCTTCTAACCATCTTTCCTCATTCTGCTTGGTGGTGTCCCTGAAGCATGCAGGCTCATGCTGATAGAGCTGTGAGTCTTTATTATCCTAACAAAATGTGTTGCCTGATTCTGAGACAACAATGTGGGCCCTGGCTGTATGTGTCCACTTGGCCTCATCAACCTCAGCAGGCAATGCTCTTAACCACTGAGCCATCTCTCCTGCCTCTTCCTTCTGTTGCCAGTAGAGGGCACCAAACCTCATTTTGAGAGCAATTATGTGATTTCCAGGAATCGAACTTCTGAACTTTGGAAGAGCAGGCAATGCTCTTAACCACTGAGCCATCTCTCATGCCTCTCCCCTCTGTTGCCAGTAAGGGCGCCAAACCTCCTTTTCAGAGCAATTACGTGGTTCCCAGGAATCGAACTTCTGAACTTTGGAAGGGCAACCAATGCTCTTAACTTCTGAGCCATCTCTCCAACCCGTTTTTCAACTTCTTTTACTAAACCAGGTTTACTCAATGTGGTGTGTGGATCACATCTCCATTTCCCTAACATGTGGAGTACAGGGGTCTCCGTGGACCTATTGGCCGTTCGTGTACCTCATAGAGGAGGTCTAGATAAATTGTTTCTCTGGCTTAAAATTGGTACACCTTTTGCTGGTGTTTGTCGTCCTTTGGATGTCTTGGATGTGAGTTCTTCTTCAGGAACATGAACATGCCTGTATTTTCTTCTTCTAGTCATCCTGCCTTACTCTCCTTGGTGTTGTCTCTGAAGCACGCTGGCTCGTGGTGATAGAGCTGTGAGCCTTTAACATCCTAACAAAAGCTTTTGCCTCATTCAGTCACAACAACGCGGTCCCTGGCCCTTGGCCCTGACTCTATGTCTGTATGTGGTCTCATCAAACTCAGCAGGCAATGCTCTTTACCACAGAGCCATCTCTCTTGCCTCTTCCTTGTGGTGCCACTAGAGGGCGCCAAACCTCCTTTTGAGAGCAATTATTTGGTAGCCAGGAATCGAACTTCTGACCTTCGGAAGGGCAGCCAATGTTCTTAACCACTGACCTATCTCTCCAGCTTTTCTTACTGTAGCCAAAAGAGGGCACAAGACCTCATGGCAGATGGTTGTGAATCATTATGTGGTTGCCTGCAATTGATTTCAGGAGGTTCTAAGAGCAGGCAATGCTCTTAAGCACTGAACCATCTCTCATGCCTCTTCTTTTTTGCCAGTAAAGGGCACCAAATCTACCTTTTGAGAGCAATTATGGGATTGCCAGGAATGGAACTTCTGACCTTTGGAAGGGCAGCCAAAGCTCTTATCCACTGAGCTAACACCCCAGCTCTTATTTTTGTATCGAAAAGAAGGCACAAGACCTAATTGCAGATGGTTGTGAGCCATTATGTGGTTGCCTGGAATTGAATTCAGGAGGTTGGAAGAGGAGGCAATGATCTTAACCACGGAGCCATCTCTCATGTCTCTTCCTTATGTTGCCAGTAGAGGGCACCAAACCTCCTTTTGAGAGCAATTATGTGATTTCCAGGAATCGAACTTCTGACCTTTGGAAGAGCAGGCAATGCTCTTAACCACTGAGCCATCTCTCCAACCCGTTTTTCAACTTCTTTTACTAAACCAGCTTCAGTCAATGTGGTGTGTGGATCACATCTCCATTTCCCTGACGTGTGGAGTACAGGGGTCTGCATGGACCTATTGGCCATTCATGTACCTCATAGAGGAGGTCTAGATAAATTGTTTCTCTGGCTTTAAATAGGTTAACATTTTGCTGGTGTTTGTAGTCCTTTGATTGTCTTGGATATGAGTTCTTCTTCAGGCACATGAACATGCCAGTATTTTCTCCTTCTAGCCATCTTGCCTTACTCTCCTTGGTGTTGTCTCTGAAGCACGCTGGCTCATGGTGATAGAGCTGTGAGTCTTTAACATCCTAACAAGAGCTTTTGCCTCATTCAGTCACAACAACGTGGGCCCTGGCCCTGTGCCCCGACTCTATGTCTGTTCTTGGCCTCATCAAACTCAGCAGGCAAAGCTCTTTACCACAGAGCCATCTTTCCTGCCTCTTCCTTGTGGTGCCACTAGAGGGCGCCAAACCTCCTTTTGAGAGCAATTACGTGGTTCCCAGGAATCGCACTTCTGACCTTTGGAAGGGCAACCAATGCTCTTAACCACTGAGCTGTCTCTCCAGCTCTTCTTACTGTAGCCAAACGAGGGCACAAGACCTCATGGCAGATGGTTGTGACCCGTTATGTGGTCGCCTGGAATTGAATTCAGGAGGTTGGAAGAGCAGGCAATTCTCTTAACCAGTGAGCCATCTCTCTTGCATCTTCCTTCTGTTGCCAGTAGAGGGCACCAAACCTCCTTTTGAGAGCAATTATGTGGTTGCCAGGAATCGAACTTCTGACCTTTGGAAGGGCAGGCAAAGCTCTTAACCACTGAGCTATCTCCCCAGCTCTTCTTTCTGTATCCAAAAGAGGGCACAAGACCTCATTGCAGATGGTTGTGAGCCATTATGTGGTTGCCTGGAATTCAGTTCAGGAGGTTGGAAGAGCAGGCAATGTTCTTAACCACTGAGCCATCTCTCCAACCCGTTTTTCAACTTCTTGAACTAAACCAGGTTTACTCAATGTGGTGTGTGGATCATATCTGCATTCCACTAACATGTGGAGTACAGGGGTCTCCATGGACATATTGGCCGTTCGCGTACCTCATAGATGAAGTCTAGATAAATTGTTTGTCTGGCTTTAAATTGGTAAACCTTTTGCTGGTGTTTGTCGTCCTTTGGATGTCTTGGATGTGAGTTCTTCTTAAGGAACATGAACATGCCTGTATTTTCTTCTTCTAACCATCTTTCCTCATTCTGCTTGGTGGTGTCCCTGAAGCATGCAGGCTCATGCTGATAGAGCTGTGAGTCTTTATTATCCTAACAAAATGTGTTGCCTTATTCTGAGACAACAACGTGGGCCCTGGCTGTATGTGTCCACTTGGCCTCATCAACCTCAGCAGGCAATGCTCTTAACCACTGAGCCATCTCTCCTGCCTCTTCCTTCTGTTGCCAGTAGAGGGCACCAAACCTCATTTGAGAGCAACTATGTGATTCCCAGGAATCGAACTTCTGAACTTTGGAAGAGCAGGCAATGCTCTTAACCACTGAGCCATCTCTCCAACCGGTTTTTCAACTTCTTTTACTAAACCAGGTTTACTCAATGTGGTGTGTGGATCACATCTCCATTTCCCTAACATGTGGAGTACAGGGGTCTCCATGGACATATTGGCCGTTCGTGTACCTCATAGAGGAGGTCTAGATAAATTGTTTCTCTGGCTTAAAATTGGTACACCTTTTGCTGGTGTTTGTCGTCCTTTGGATGTCTTGGATGTGAGTTCTTCTTCAGGAACATGAACATGCCTGTATTTTCTTCTTCTAGTCATCTTGCCTTACTCTCCTTGGTGTTGTCTCTGAAGCACGCTGGCTCGTGGTGATAGAGCTGTGAGCCTTTAACATCCTAACAAAAGCTTTTGCCTCATTCAGTCACAACAACGCGGGCCCTGGCCCTTGGCCCTGACTCTATGTCTGTATGTGGTCTCATCAAACTCAGCAGGCAATGCTCTTTACCACAGAGCCATCTCTCTTGCCTCTTCCTTGTGGTGCCACTAGAGGGCGCCAAACCTCCTTTTGAGAGCAATTATTTGGTAGCCAGGAATCGAACTTCTGACCTTCGGAAGGGCAGCCAATGTTCTTAACCACTTAGCTATCTCTCCAGCTTTTCTTACTGTAGCCAAAAGAGGGCACAAGACCTCAAGGCAGATGGTTGTGAATCATTATGTGGTTGCCTGCAATTGATTTCAGGAGGTTCTAAGAGCAGGCAATGCTCTTAAGCACTGAACCATCTCTCATGCCTCTTCTTTTTTGCCAGTAAAGGGCACCAAATCTACCTTTTGAGAGCAATTATGGGATTGCCAGGAATGGAACTTCTGACCTTTGGAAGGGCAGCCAAACTCTTATCCACTGAGCTAACACCCCAGCTCTTATTTTTGTATCGAAAAGAGGGCACAAGACCTAATTGCAGATGGTTGTGAGCCATTATGTGGTTGCCTGGAATTGAATTCAGGAGGTTGGAAGAGGAGGCAATGATCTTAACCACGGAGCCATCTCTCATGCCTCTTCCTTATGTTGCCAGTAGAGGGCACCAAACCTCCTTTTGAGAGCAATTATGTGATTTCCAGGAATTGAACTTCTGACCTTTGGAAGAGCAGGCAATGCTCTTAACCACTGAGCCATCTCTCCAACCCGTTTTTCAACTTCTTTTACTAAACCAGCTTTAGTCAATGTGGTGTGTGGATCACATCTCCATTTCCCTGACATGTGGAGTACAGGGGTCTGCATGGACCTATTGGCCATTCATGTACCTCATAGAGGAGGTCTAGATAAATTGTTTCTCTGGCTTTAAATAGGTTAACATTTTGCTGGTGTTTGTAGTCCTTTGATTGTCTTGGATATGAGTTCTTCTTCAGGCACATGAACATGCCAATATTTTCTTCTTCTAGCCATCTTGCCTTACTCTCCTTGGTGTTGTCTCTGAAGCACGCTGGCTCATGGTGATAGAGCTGTGAGTCTTTAACATCCTAACAAGAGCTTTTGCCTCATTCAGTCACAGCAACGTGGGCCCTGGCCCTGTGCCCCGACTCTATGTCTGTTCTTGGCCTCATCAAACTCAGCAGGCAGAGCTCTTTACCACAGAGCCATCTTTCCTGCCTCTTCCTTGTGGTGCAACTAGAGGGCGCCAAACCTCCTTTTGAGAGGAATTACGTGGTTCCCAGGAATCGAACTTCTGACCTTTGGAAGGGCAACCAATGCTCTTAACCACTGAGCTGTCTCTCCAGCTCTTCTTACTGTAGCCAAACGAGGGCACAAGACCTCATGGCAGATGGTTGTGACCCATTATGTGGTCGCCTGGAATTGAATTCAGGAGGTTGGAAGAGCAGGCAATTCTCTTAACCATTGAGCCATCTCTCTTGCATCTTCCTTCTCTTGCCAGTAGAGGGCACCAAACCTCCTTTTGAGAGCAATTATGTGGTTGCCAGGAATCGAACTTCTGACCTTTGGAAGGGCAGGCAAAGCTCTTAACCACTGAGCTATATCCCCAGCTCTTCTTTCTGTATCCAAAAGAGGGCACAAGACCTCATTGCAGATGGTTGTGAGCCATTATGTGGTTGCCTGGAATTCAGTTCAGGTGGTTGGAAGAGCAGGCAATGTTCTTAACCACTGAGCCATCTCTCCAACCCGTTTTTCAACTTCTTGAACTAAACCAGGTTTACTCAATGTGGTGTGTGGATCATATCTGCATTCCACTAACATGTGGAGTACAGGGGTCTCCATGGACCGATTGGCCGTTCATGTACCTCACAGAGGAGGTCTTGATAAATTGTTTCTCTGGCTTAAAATTGGTACACCTTTTGCTGGTGTTTGTCGTCCTTTGGATGTCTTGGATGTGAGTTCTTCTTCAGGAACATGAACATGCCTGTATTTTCTTCTTCTAGTCATCTTGCCTTACTCTCCTTGGTGTTGTCTCTGAAGCACGCTGGCTCATGGTGATAGAGCTGTGAGCCTTTAACATCCTAACAAAAGCTTTTGCCTCATTCAGTCACAACAACGCGGGCCCTGGCCCTTGGCCCTGACTCTATGTCTGTATGTGGTCTCATCAAACTCAGCAGGCAATGCTCTTTACCACAGAGCCATCTCTCATGCCTCTTCCTTGTGGTGCCACTAGAGGGCGCCAAACCTCCTTTTGAGAGCAATTATTTGGTAGCCAGGAATCGAACTTCTGACCTTCGGAAGGGCAGCCAATGTTCTTAACCAGTGACCTATCTCTCCAGCTTTTCTTACTGTAGCCAAAAGAGGGCACAAGACCTCATGGCAGATGGCTGTGAATCATTATGTGGTTGCCTGCAATTGATATCAGGAGGTTCTAAGAGCAGGCAATGCTCTTAAGCACTGAACCATCTCTCATGCCTCTTCTTTTTTGCCAGTAAAGGGCACCAAATCTACCTTTTGAGAGCAATTATGGGATTGCCAGGAATGGAACTTCTGACCTTTGGAAGGGCAGCCAAAGCTCTTATCCACTGAGCTAACACCCCAGCTCTTATTTTTGTATCCAAAAGAGGGCACAAGACCTCATTGCAGATGGTTGTGAGCCATTATGTGGTTGCCTGGAATTGAATTCAGGAGGTTGGAAGAGGAGGCAATGATCTTAACCACGGAGCCATCTCTCATGCCTCTTCCTTATGTTGCCAGTAGAGGGCACCAAACCTCCTTTTGAGAGCAATTATGTGATTTCCAGGAATCGAACTTCTGAACTTTGGAAGAGCAGGCAATGCTCTTAACCACTGAGCCATCTCTCCAACCCGTTTTTCAACTTCTTTTACTAAACCAGCTTTAGTCAATGTGGTGTGTGGATCACATCTCCATTTCCCTGACGTGTGGAGTACAGGGGTCTGCATGGACCTATTGGCCATTCATGTACCTCATAGAGGAGGTCTAGATAAATTGTTTCTCTGGCTTTAAATAGGTTAACATTTTGCTGGTGTTTGTAGTCCTTTGATTGTCTTGGATATGAGTTCTTCTTCAGGCACATGAACATGCCAGTATTTTCTTCTTCTAGCCATCTTGCCTTACTCTCCTTGGTGTTGTCTCTGAAGCACGCTGGCTCATGGTGATAGAGCTGTGAGTCTTTAACATCCTAACAAGAGCTTTTGCCTCATTCAGTCACAAAAACGTGGGCCCTGGCCCTGTGCCCCGACTCTATGTCTGTTCTTGGCCTCATCAAACTCAGCAGGCAGAGCTCTTTACCACAGAGCCATCTTTCCTGCCTCTTCCTTGTGGTGCCACTAGAGGGCGCCAAACCTCCTTTTGAGAGCAATTACGTGGTTCCCAGGAATCGAACTTCTGACCTTTGGAAGGGCAACCAATGCTCTTAACCACTGAGCTGTCTCTCCAGCTCTTCTTACTGTAGCCAAACGAGGGCACAAGACCTCATGGCAGATGGTTGTGACCCGTTATGTGGTCGCCTGGAATTGAATTCAGGAGGTTGGAAGAGCAGGCAATTCTCTTAACCATTGAGCCATCTCTCTTGCATCTTCCTTCTGTTGCCAGTAGAGGGCACCAAACCTCCTTTTGAGAGCAATTATGTGGTTGCCACGAATCGAACTTCTGACCTTTGGAAGGGCAGACAAAGCTCTTAACCACTGAGCTATCTCCCCAGCTCTTCTTTCTGTATCCAAAAGAGGGCACAAGACCTCATTGCAGATGGTTGTGAGCCATTATGTGGTTGCCTGGAATTCAGTTCAGGAGGTTGGAAGAGCAGGCAATGTTCTTAACCACTGAGCCATCTCTCCAACCCGTTTTTCAACTTCTTGAACTAAACCAGGTTTACTCAATGTGGTGTGTGGATCATATCTGCATTCCACTAACATGTGGAGTACAGGGGTCTCCATGGACATATTGGCCGTTCGCGTACCTCATAGATGAAGTCTAGATAAATTGTTTGTCTGGCTTTAAATTGGTAAACCTTTTGCTGGTGTTTGTCGTCCTTTGGATGTCTTGGATGTGAGTTTTCTTAAGGAACATGAACATGCCTGTATTTTCTTCTTCTAACCATCTTTCCTCATTCTGCTTGGTGGTGTCCCTGAAGCATGCAGGCTCATGTTGATAGAGCTGTGAGTCTTTATTTTCCTAACAAAATGTGTTGCCTGATTCTGAGACAACAACGTGGGCCATGGCTGTATGTGTGCACTTGGCCTCATCAACCTCAGCAGGCAATGCTCTTAACCACTGAGCCATCTCTCCTGCCTCTTCCTTCTGTTGCCAGTAGAGGGCACCAAGCCTCATTTTGAGAGCAATTATGTGATTTCCAGGAATCGAACTTCTGAACTTTGGAAGAGCAGGCAATCTTCTTAACCATTGAGCCATCTCTCCTGCCTCTCCCCTCTGTTGCCAGTAGAGGGCACCAAACCTCATTTTGAGAGCAACTATGTGATTCCCAGGAATCGAACTTCTGAACTTTGGAAGAGCAGGCAATGCTCTTAACCACCGAGCCATCTCTCCAACCCGTTTTTCAACTTCTTTTACTAAACCAGGTTTACTCAGTGTGGTGTGTGGATCACATCTCCATTTCCCTAACATGTGGAGTACAGGGGTCTCCATGGACATATTGGCCGTTCGTGTACCTCATAGAGGAGGTCTAGATAAATTGTTTCTCTGGCTTAAAATTGGTACACCTTTTGCTGGTGTTTGTTGTCCTTTGGATGTCTTGGATGTGAGTTCTTCTTCAGGAACATGAACATGCCTGTATTTTCTTCTTCTAGTCATCTTGCCTTACTCTCCTTGGTGTTGTCTCTGAAGCACGCTGGCTCGTGGTGATAGAGCTGTGAGCCTTTAACATCCTAACAAAAGCTTTTGCCTCATTCAGTCACAACAACGCGGGCCCTGGCCCTTGGCCCTGACTCTATGTCTGTATGTGGTCTCATCAAACTCAGCAGGCAATGCTCTTTACCACAGAGCCATCTCTCTTGCCTCTTCCTTGTGGTGCCACTAGAGGGCGCCAAACCTCCTTTTGAGAGCAATTATTTGGTAGCCAGGAATCGAACTTCTGACCTTCGGAAGGGCAGCCAATGTTCTTAACCACTGACCTATCTCTCCAGCTTTTCTTACTGTAGCCAAAAGAGGGCACAAGACCTCAAGGCAGATGGTTGTGAATCATTATGTGGTTGCCTGCAATTGATTTCAGGAGGTTCTAAGAGCAGGCAATGCTCTTAAGCACTGAACCATCTCTCATGCCTCTTCTTTTTTGCCAGTAAAGGGCACCAAATCTACCTTTTGAGAGCAATTATGGGATTGCCAGGAATGGAACTTCTGACCTTTGGAAGGGCAGCCAAAGCTCTTATCCACTGAGCTAACACCCCAGCTCTTATTTTTGTATCGAAAAGAGGGCACAAGACCTAATTGCAGATGGTTGTGAGCCATTATGTGGTTGCCTGGAATTGAATTCAGGAGGTTGGAAGAGGAGGCAATGATCTTAACCACGGAGCCATCTCTCATGCCTCTTCCTTATGTTGCCAGTAGAGGGCACCAAACCTCCTTTTGAGAGCAATTATGTGATTTCCAGGAATCGAACTTCTGACCTTTGGAAGAGCAGGCAATTCTCTTAACCACTGAGCCATCTCTCCAACCCGTTTTTCAACTTCTTTTACTAAACCAGCTTTAGTCAATGTGGTGTGTGGATCACATCTCCATTTCCCTGACATGTGGAGTACAGGGGTCTGCATGGACCTATTGGCCATTCATGTACCTCATAGAGGAGGTCTAGATAAATTGTTTCTCTGGCTTTAAATAGGTTAACATTTTGCTGGTGTTTGTAGTCCTTTGATTGTCTTGGATATGAGTTCTTCTTCAGGCACATGAACATGCCAATATTTTCTTCTTCTAGCCATCTTGCCTTACTCTCCTTGGTGTTGTCTCTGAAGCACGCTGGCTCATGGTGATAGAGCTGTGAGTCTTTAACATCCTAACAAGAGCTTTTGCCTCATTCAGTCACAGCAACGTGGGCCCTGGCCCTGTGCCCCGACTCTATGTCTGTTCTTGGCCTCATCAAACTCAGCAGGCAGAGCTCTTTACCACAGAGCCATCTTTCCTGCCTCTTCCTTGTGGTGCCAATAGAGGGCGCCAAACCTCCTTTTGAGAGCAATTACGTGGTTCCCAGGAATCGAACTTCTGACCTTTGGAAGGGCAACCAATGCTCTTAACCACTGAGCTGTCTCTCCAGCTCTTCTTACTGTAGCCAAAAGAGGGCACAAGAACTCATGGCAGATGGTTGTGACCCATTATGTGGTCGCCTGGAATTGAATTCAGGAGGTTGGAAGAGCAGGCAATTCTCTTAACCATTGAGCCATCTCTCTTGCATCTTCCTTCTCTTGCCAGTAGAGGGCACCAAACCTCCTTTTGAGAGCAATTATGTGGTTGCCAGGAATCGAACTTCTGACCTTTGGAAGGGCACGCAAAGCTCTTAACCACTGAGCTATATCCCCAGCTCTTCTTTCTGTATCCAAAAGAGGGCACAAGACCTCATTGCAGATGGTTGTGAGCCATTATGTGGTTGCCTGGAATTCAGTTCAGGTGGTTGGAAGAGCAGGCAATGTTCTTAACCACTGAGCCATCTCTCCAACCCGTTTTTCAACTTCTTGAACTAAACCAGGTTTACTCAATGTGGTTTGTGGATCATATCTGCATTCCACTAACATGTGGAGTACAGGGGTCTCCATGGACCTATTGGCCGTTCGTGTACCTCATAGAGGAGGTCTAGATAAATTGTTTCTCTGGCTTAAAATTGGTACACCTTTTGCTGGTGTTTGTTGTCCTTTGGATGTCTTGGATGTGAGTTCTTCTTCAGGAACATGAACATGCCTGTATTTTCTTCTTCTAGTCATCCTGCCTTATTCTCCTTGGTGTTGTCTCTGAAGCACGTTGGCTCGTGATGATAGAGCTGTGAGCCTTTAACATCCTAACAAAAGCTTTTGCCTCATTCAGTCACAACAACGCGGGCCCTGGCCCTTGGCCCTGACTCTATGTCTGTATGTGGTCTCATCAAACTCAGCAGGCAATGCTCTTTACCACAGAGCCATCTCTCTTGCCTCTTCCTTGTGGTGCCACTAGAGGGCGCCAAACCTCCTTTTGAGAGCAATTATTTGGTAGCCAGGAATCGAACTTCTGACCTTCGGAAGGGCAGCCAATGTTCTTAACCACTGACCTATCTCTCCAGCTTTTCTTACTGTAGCCAAAAGAGGGCACAAGACCTCATGGCAGATGGCTGTGAATCATTATGTGATTGCCTGCAATTGATTTCAGGAGGTTCTAAGAGCAGGCAATGCTCTTAAGCACTGAACCATCTCTCATGCCTCTTCTTTTTTGCCAGTAAAGGGCACCAAATCTACCTTTTGAGCGCAATTATGGGATTGCCAGGAATAGAACTTCTGACGTTTGGAAGGGCAGCCAAAGCTCTTATCCACTGAGCTAACACCCCAGCTCTTATTTTTGTATCCAAAAGAGGGCACAAGACCTCATTGCAGATGGTTGTGAGCCATTATGTGGTTGCCTGGAATTGAATTCAGGAGGTTGGAAGAGGAGGCAATGATCTTAACCACGGAGCCATCTCTCATGCCTCTTCCTTATGTTGCCAGTAGAGGGCACCAAACCTCCTTTTGAGAGCAATTATGTGATTTCCAGGAATCGAACTTCTGACCTTTGGAAGAGCAGGCAATGCTCTTAACCACTGAGCCATCTCTCCAACCCGTTTTTCAACTTCTTTTACTAAACCAGCTTTAGTCAATGTGGTGTGTGGATCACATCTCCATTTCCCTGACGTGTGGAGTACAGGGGTCTGCATGGACCTATTGGCCATTCATGTACCTCATAGAGGAGGTCTAGATAAATTGTTTCTCTGGCTTTAAATAGGTTAAGATTTTGCTGGTGTTTGTAGTCCTTTGATTGTCTTGGATATGAGTTCTTCTTCAGGCACATGAACATGCCAGTATTTTCTTCTTCTAGCCATCTTGCCTTACTCTCCTTGGTGTTGTCTCTGAAGCACGCTGGCTCATGGTGATAGAGCTGTGAGTCTTTAACATCCTAACAAGAGCTTTTGCCTCATTCAGTCACAACAACGTGGGCCCTGGCCCTGTGCCCCTACTCTATGTCTGTTCTTGGCCTCATCAAACTCAGCAGGCAAAGCTCTTTACCACAGAGCCATCTTTCCTGCCTCTTCCTTGTGGTGCCACTAGAGGGCGCCAAACCTCCTTTTGAGAGCAATTACGTGGTTCCCAGGAATCGAACTTCTGACCTTTGGAAGGGCAACCAATGCTCTTAACCACTGAGCTGTCTCTCCAGCTCTTCTTACTGTAGCCAAACGAGGGCACAAGACCTCATGGCAGATGGTTGTGACCCGTTATGTGGTCGCCTGGAATTGAATTCAGGAGGTTGGAAGAGCAGGCAATTCTCTTAACCATTGAGCCATCTCTCTTGCATCTTCCTTCTGTTGCCAGTAGAGGGCACCAAACCTCCTTTTGAGAGCAATTATGTGGTTGCCAGGAATCGAACTTCTGACCTTTGGAAGGGCAGGCAAAGCTCTTAACCACTGAGCTATCTCCCCAGCTCTTCTTTCTGTATCCAAAAGAGGGCACAAGACCTCATTGCAGATGGTTGTGAGACATTATGTGGTTGCCTGGAATTCAGTTCAGGAGGTTGGAAGAGCAGGCAATGTTCTTAACCACTGAGCCATCTCTCCAACCCGTTTTTCAACTTCTTGAACTAAACCAGGTTTACTCAATGTGGTGTGTGGATCATATCTGCATTCCACTAACATGTGGAGTACAGGGGTCTCCATGGACATATTGGCCGTTCGCGTACCTCATAGATGAAGTCTAGATAAATTGTTTGTCTGGCTTTATATTCGTAAACCTTTTGCTGGTGTTTGTCGTCCTTTGGATGTCTTGGATGTGAGTTTTCTTAAGGAACATGAACATGCCTGTATTTTCTTCTTCTAACCATCTTTCCTCATTCTGCTTGGTGGTGTCCCTGAAGCATGCAGGCTCATGCGGATAGAGCTGTGAGTCTTTATTATCCTAACAAAATGTGTTGCCTGATTCTGAGACAACAATGTGGGCCCTGGCTATATGTGTCCACTTGGCCTCATCAACCTCAGCAGGCAATGCTCTTAACCACTGAGCCATCTCTCCTGCCTCTTCCTTCTGTTGCGAGTAGAGGGCACCAAACCTCATTTTGAGAGCAATTATGTGATTTCCAGGAATCGAACTTCTGAACTTTGGAAGAGCAGGCAATCTTCTTAACCACTGAGCCATCTCTCCTGCCTCTCCCCTCTGTTGCCAGTAGAGGGCACCAAACCTCATTTTGAGAGCAACTATGTGATTCCCAGGAATCGAACTTCTGAACTTTGGAAGAGCAGGCAATGCTCTTAACCACCGAGCCATCTCTCCAACCCGTTTTTCAACTTCTTTTACTAAACCAGGTTTACTCAATGTGGTGTGTGGATCACATCTCCATTTCCCTAACATGTGGAGTACAGGGGTCTCCGTGGACATATTGGCCGTTCGTGTACCTCATAGAGGAGGTCTAGATAAATTGTTTCTCTGGCTTAAAATTGGTACACCTTTTGCTGGTGTTTGTCGTCCTTTGGATGTCTTGGATGTGAGTTCTTCTTCAGGAACATGAACATGCCTGTATTTTCTTCTTCTAGTCATCTTGCCTTACTCTCCTTGGTGTTGTCTCTGAAGCACGCTGGCTCGTGGTGATAGAGCTGTGAGCCTTTAACATCCTAACAAAAGCTTTTGCCTCATTCAGTCACAACAACGCGGGCCCTGGCCCTTGGCCCTGACTCTATGTCTGTATGTGGTCTCATCAAACTCAGCAGGCAATGCTCTTTACCACAGAGCCATCTCTCTTGCCTCTTCCTTGTGGTGCCACTAGAGGGCGCCAAACCTCCTTTTGAGAGCAATTATTTGGTAGCCAGGAATCGAACTTCTGACCTTCGGAAGGGCAGCCAATGTTCTTAACCACTGACCTATCTCTCCAGCTTTTCTTACTGTAGCCAAAAGAGGGCACAAGACCTCAAGGCAGATGGTTGTGAATCATTATGTGGTTGCCTGCAATTGATTTCAGGAGGTTCTAAGAGCAGGCAATGCTCTTAAGCACTGAACCATCTCTCATGCCTCTTCTTTTTTGCCAGTAAAGGGCACCAAATCTACGTTTGAGAGCAATTATGGGATTGCCAGGAATGGAACTTCTGACCTTTGGAAGGGCAGCCAAAGCTCTTATCCACTGAGCTAACACCCCAGCTCTTATTTTTGTATCGAAAAGAGGGCACAAGACCTAATTGCAGATGGTTGTGAGCCATTATGTGGTTGCCTGGAATTGAATTCAGGAGGTTGGAAGAGGAGGCAATGATCTTAACCACGGAGCCATCTCTCATGCCTCTTCCTTATGTTGCCAGTAGAGGGCACCAAACCTCCTTTTGAGAGCAATTATGTGATTTCCAGGAATCGAACTTCTGACCTTTGGAAGAGCAGGCAATGCTCTTAACCACTGAGCCATCTCTCCAACCCGTTTTTCAACTTCTTTTACTAAACCAGCTTTAGTCAATGTGGTGTGTGGATCACATCTCCATTTCCCTGACATGTGGAGTACAGGGGTCTGCATGGACCTATTGGCCATTCATGTACCTCATAGAGGAGGTCTAGATAAATTGTTTCTCTGGCTTTAAATAGGTTAACATTTTGCTGGTGTTTGTAGTCCTTTGATTGTCTTGGATATGAGTTCTTCTTCAGGCACATGAACATGCCAATATTTTCTTCTTCTAGCCATCTTGCCTTACTCTCCTTGGTGTTGTCTTGTAGGGACATAGCCCCACCCATTGGGGGCGTGTTCGCCTCGGGCTAATGTTTACGGATAAATCTGCCGGGCGTGAGCCCAGCAGCCCTTTTTTTGTCTTTTGCTCCGCCGCGGGAACCTGTGGTCCTGTAAGTCTATTTCCTTATTAAAGCTGTATATATCTATATAATCTGTCTACATTCATTTGCTCAGCCACATTTGGCGCCCAACGTGGGGCTATTTTGCCCCCGACCCGGCACAGGGGGGGCGCAAGCTCCACCTTTCCCGGCTAGTTGCCTGAGCTCAGGAAGGCGATTTACAGCGTGCTCCCTGCTCGCTTTCCCTTCCCCCACTCCAGGCCACTACGGTCGCAGAGCAGCAACCCCCACAGAGCAGTTAATAGCTCCCTGTTTCTTCCAAACTTTCACTGCCTGATTTAAGTGAAGCACCCGCGGTTTTGAAGTAAAAGCCACCAACCCCTTTCCTTAACAGGCAGTACAATAATTTTTGTTTTGAGTTAATTGTTTCAGACCGGCTCTGGCTTAGACCACGTGGACTCAGGTACATTTCTTTAGCCACCACTGGCAGGAAAACTTCATTACAGGTACATAATTTTCTTTTATAAATAAGAAAAATGTCTAAAAACATTACCATTCAAGACTTTAACAGCCTTTTCAGTTGTACCATGTGGGAGATTTTACAAGAAGTGTCTGTCAGCCCACAGATATGGATCTTTCTGGGATTCGTAGTTTTCCTTGGTACTGTATGGTTTGATAATAGAAATATGATAAAGTCTTTACGAGACGAGGTTGAACGCTTAAAAATAATTAAAAATGACAACAATCTTCTCAAAAATCAGTTTAAAGTTCTCCAGACAGAGAACAGATCTTTGTTTAACACAACTCGACAATCTTAGAGGACGACGTCCCCTCTCCCAACAGAGTTTGCCCTCAGGGTTGGGGACATCTTTTAGTGGTTGGTTTAGGGTTGAGGGGATGGGGTGATAATTTTTTGAAAAAAAAAAAAAGAGAGAAGAGGAAGAAGAAGGGGGATTAACTGGTTTTTTGGGATGATTGGTATTTGTGAATTACTGTTTATAGAAAATTGTACTGGTACTGTTTCTTGTATACTGATATGTTGAATATTGAATGTGAGTGTTCCTACCTCTATTTTTGTATGAGTATGCTTATAACTTTGTCTATATTGTATTGATACTTCTACCATATTACATTGTACATTTCTACCTCTGATACTATGACATTGTTTACAGTTGAAGATCATTGTCTTCATATATTGCACAGTTGTTTATTCTTTTAGTCTTCAAAGTTAGATAGGTATTGAGAATTATATGTTTGTCATATTTATTTTTAAGTTTATCAGGTCTTTTAGTTACATAGAGATTATATTTAGTATAGATAGTATGATCTTCAGCCTCTTCAAAGAGCTGTAAAAAATGGCCTTTAATCTAACCTAAAATTTCTATGCCAAAGAGACACAATTACTCCTGACAACACCACTCTACTCCCGAGAGAACGTTGAGCACCAAAGACACTCCACTGGGAGTTTGTCTTCTTGACAGAACTGGCCTTTGGGTTAAGAAAAGCCCATACCTCAACTTCTGACAAAGATACAAAATATCCCTAAGTGGATAAAACAGGATTGTCTTATCTTGCCAAGACAGGGTAGGATAGTCCTAAGAAAGTTCCTTGCCTTTAATAATGGTATGCCAGTTATGTTAGGCCTTAGCCAAAGTTGGTTGACTCAACATTGCAAACGAGACTTTGGGTGATTGCCCAGGTAGTCAGTTGTCTCTGTCAATTGTTGCACATTTTGGATATCTCTCGATTGTTAAGTAATCTTTATTCCCTTCTCAGATCTTTGACGGAGTTGAAGATTATATAATTGTAGTTACTCTCTATGTTATTTAGACTCCTTGAGATAAAATGTTTAGCAAAAGTTTTGTTCTCAATATTGTTTGTTATATTTATTATTTGTTATTATTGTATATAGTTGTATTTGGTTTGGTTCTATCTTATTTAGACAAAAGGGGGAGATGTAGGGACATAGCCCCACCCATTGGGGGCGTGTTCGCCTCGGGCTAATGTTTACGGATAAATCTGCCGGGCGTGAGCCCAGCAGCCCTTTTTTTGTCTTTTGCTCCGCCGCGGGAACCTGTGGTCCTGTAAGTCTATTTCCTTATTAAAGCTGTATATATCTATATAATCTGTCTACATTCATTTGCTCCGCCACATGGTCTCTGAAGCACGCTGGCTCATGGTGATAGAGCTGTGAGTCTTTAACATCCTAACAAGAGCTTTTGCCGCATTCAGTCACAGCAACGTGGGCCCTGGCCCTGTGCCCCGACTCTATGTCTGTTCTTGGCCTCATCAAACTCAGCAGACAGAGCTCTTTACCACAGAGCCATCTTTCCTGCCTCTTCCTTGTGGTGCCACTAGAGGGCGCCAAACCTCCTTTTGAGAGGAATTACGTGGTTCCCAGGAATCGAACTTCTGACCTTTGGAAGGGCAACCAATGCTCTTAACCACTGAGCTGTCTCTCCAGCTCTTCTTACTGTAGCCAAAAGAGGGCACAAGACCTCATGGCAGATGGTTGTGACCCATTATGTGGTCGCCTGGAATTGAATTCAGGAGGTTGGAAGAGCAGGCAATTCTCTTAACCATTGAGCCATCTCTCTTGCATCTTCCTTCTGTTGCCAGTAGAGGGCACCAAACCTCCTTTTGAGAGCAATTATGTGGTTGCCAGGAATCGAACTTCTGACCTTTGGAAGGGCAGGCAAAGCTCTTAACCACTGAGCTATATCCCCAGCTCTTCTTTCTGTATCCAAAAGAGGGCACAAGACGTCATTGCAGATGGTTGTGAGCCATTATGTGGTTGCCTGGAATTCAGTTCAGGTGGTTGGAAGAGCAGGCAATGTTCTTAACCACTGAGCCATCTCTCCAACCCGTTTTTCAACTTCTTGAACTAAACCAGGTTTACTCAATGTGGTGTGTGGATCATATCTGCATTCCACTAACATGTGGAGTACAGGGGTCTCCATGGACCTATTGGCCGTTCGTGTACCTCATAGAGGAGGTCTAGATAAATTGTTTCTCTGGCTTAAAATTGGTACACCTTTTGCTGGTGTTTGTCGTCCTTTGGATGTCTTGGATGTGAGTTCTTCTTCAGGAACATGAACATGCCTGTATTTTCTTCTTCTAGTCATCCTGCCTTACTCTCCTTGGTGTTGTCTCTGAAGCACGCTGGCTCGTGGTGATAGAGCTGTGAGCCTTTAACATCCTAACAAAAGCTTTTGCCTCATTCAGTCACAACAACGCGGTCCCTGGCCCTTGGCCCTGACTCTATGTCTGTATGTGGTCTCATCAAACTCAGCAGGCAATGCTCTTTACCACAGAGCCATCTCTCTTGCCTCTTCCTTGTGGTGCCACTAGAGGGCGCCAAACCTCCTTTTGAGAGCAATTATTTGGTAGCCAGGAATCGAACTTCTGACCTTCGGAAGGGCAGCCAATGTTCTTAACCACTGACCTATCTCTCCAGCTTTTCTTACTGTAGCCAAAAGAGGGCACAAGACCTCATGGCAGATGGTTGTGAATCATTATGTGGTTGCCTGCAATTGATATCAGGAGGTTCTAAGAGCAGGCAATGCTCTTAAGCACTGAACCATCTCTCATGCCTCTTCTTTTTTGCCAGTAAAGGGCACCAAATCTACCTTTTGAGAGCAATTATGGGATTGCCAGGAATGGAACTTCTGACCTTTGGAAGGGCAGCCAAAGCTCTTATTCACTGAGCTAACACCCCAGCTCTTATTTTTGTATCCAAAAGAGGGCACAAGACCTCATTGCAGATGGTTGTGAGCCATTATGTGGTTGCCTGGAATTGAATTCAGGAGGTTGGAAGAGGAGGCAATGATCTTAACCACGGAGCCATCTCTCATGCCTCTTCCTTATGTTGCCAGTAGAGGGCACCAAACCTCCTTTTGAGAGCAATTATGTGATTTCCAGGAATCGAACTTCTGACCTTTGGAAGAGCAGGCAATGCTCTTAACCACTGAGCCATCTCTCCAACCCGTTTTTCAACTTCTTTTACTAAACCAGCTTTAGTCAATGTGGTGTGTGGATCACATCTCCATTTCCCTGACATGTGGAGTACAGGGGTCTGCATGGACCTATTGGCCATTCATGTACCTCATAGAGGAGGTCTAGATAAATTGTTTCTCTGGCTTTAAATAGGTTAACATTTTGCTGGTGTTTGTAGTCCTTTGATTGTCTTGGATATGAGTTCTTCTTCAGGCACATGAACATGCCAGTATTTTCTTCTTCTAGCCATCTTGCCTTACTCTCCTTGGTGTTGTCTCTGAAGCACGCTGGCTCATGGTGATAGAGCTGTGAGTCTTTAACATCCTAACAAGAGCTTTTGCCTCATTCAGTCACAACAACGTGGGCCCTGGCCCTGTGCCCCGACTCTATGTCTGTTCTTGGCCTCATCAAACTCAGCAGGGAGAGCTCTTTACCACAGAGCCATCTTTCCTGCCTCTTCCTTGTGGTGCCACTAGAGGGCGCCAAACCTCCTTTTGAGAGCAATTACGTGGTTCCCAGGAATCGAACTTCTGAGCTTTGGAAGGGCAACCAATGCTCTTAACCACTGAGCTGTCTCTCCAGCTCTTCTTACTGTAGCCAAACGAGGGCACAAGACCTCATGGCAGATGGTTGTGACCCGTTATGTGGTCGCCTGGAATTGAATTCAGGAGGTTGGAAGAGCAGGCAATTCTCTTAACCATTGAGCCATCTCTCTTGCATCTTCCTTCTGTTGCCAGTAGAGGGCACCAAACCTCCTTTTGAGAGCAATTATGTGGTTGCCAGGAATCGAACTTCTGACCTTTGGAAGGGCAGGCAAAGCTCTTAACCACTGAGCTATCTCCCCAGCTCTTCTTTCTGTATCCCAAAGAGGGCACAAGACCTCATTGCAGATGGTTGTGAGCCATTATGTGGTTGCCTGGAATTCAGTTCAGGAGGTTGGAAGAGCAGGCAATGTTCTTAACCACTGAGCCATCTCTCCAACCCGTTTTTCAACTTCTTGAACTAAACCAGGTTTACTCAATGTGGTGTGTGGATCATATCTGCATTCCACTAACATGTGGAGTACAGGGGTCTCCATGGACATATTGGCCGTTCGCGTACCTCATAGATGAAGTCTAGAAAAATTGTTTGTCTGGCTTTAAATTGGTAAACCTTTTGCTGGTGTTTGTCGTCCTTTGGATGTCTTAGATGTGTGTTCTTCTTAAGGAACATGAACATGCCTGTATTTTCTTCTTCTAACCATCTTTCCTCATTCTGCTTGGTGGTGTCCCTGAAGCATGCAGGCTCATGCTGATAGAGCTGTGAGTCTTTATTATCCGACAAAATGTTTTGCCTGATTCTGAGACAACAATGGGGGCCCTGGCTGTATGTGTCCACTTGGCCTCATCAACCTCAGCAGGCAATGCTCTTAACCACTGAGCCATCTCTCCTGCCTCTTCCTTCTGTTGCCAGTAGAGGGCACCAAACCTCATTTTGAGAGCAATTATGTGATTTCCAGGAATCGAACTTCTGAACTTTGGAAGAGCAGGCAATGCTCTTAACCACAGAGCCATCTCTCCTGCCTCTCCCCTCTGTTGCCAGTAGAGGGCACCAAACCTCATTTTGAGAGCAACTATGTGATTCCCAGGAATCGAACTTCTGACCTTTGGAAGAGCAGGCAATGCTCTTAACCACTGAGCCATCTCTCCGACCCGTTTTTCAACTTCTTTTACTAAACCAGGTTTACTCAATGTGGTGTGTGGATCACATCACCATTTCCCTAACACGTGGAGTACAGGGGTCTCCGTGGACCTATTGGCCGTTCGTGTACCTCATAGAGGAGGTCTAGATAAATTGTTTCTCTGGCTTAAAATTGGTACACCTTTTGCTGGTGTTTGTCGTCCTTTGGCTGTCTTGGATGTGAGTTCTTCTTCAGGAACATGAACATGCCTGTATTTTCTTCTTCTAGTCATCTTGCCTTACTCTCCTTGGTGTTGTCTCTGAAGCACGCTGGCTCGTGGTGATAGAGCTGTGAGCCTTTAACATCCTAACAAAAGCTTTTGCCTCATTCAGTCACAACAACGCGGGCCCTGGCCCTTGGCCCTGACTCTATGTCTGTATGTGGTCTCATCAAACTCAGCAGGCAATGCTCTTTACCACAGAGCCATCTCTCTTGCCTCTTCCTTGTGGTGCCACTAGAGGGCGCCAAACCTCCTTTTGAGAGCAATTATTTGGTAGCCAGGAATCGAACTTCTGACCTTCGGAAGGGCAGCCAATGTTCTTAACCACTGACCTATCTCTCCAGCTTTTCTTACTGTAGCCAAAGAGGGCACAAGACCTCATGGCAGATGGTTGTGAATCATTATGTGGTTGCCTGCAATTGATTTCAGGAGGTTCTAAGAGCAGGCAATGCTCTTAAGCACTGAACAGGCACAAAATCTACCTTTTGAGCGCAATTATGGGATTGCCAGGAATGGAACTTCTGACCTTTGGAAGGGCAGCCAAAGCTCTTATCCACTGAGCTAACACCCCAGCTCTTATTTTTGTATCGAAAAGAAGGCACAAGACCTAATTGCAGATGGTTGTGAGCCATTATGTGGTTGCCTGGAATTTAATTCAGGAGGTTGGAAGAGGAGGCAATGATCTTAACCACGGAGCCATCTCTCATGCCTCTTCCTTATGTTGCCAGTAGAGGGCACCAAACCTCCTTTTGAGAGCAATTATGTGATTTCCAGGAATCGAACTTCTGACCTTTGGAAGAGCAGGCAATGCTCTTAACCACTGAGCCATCTCTCCAACCCGTTTTTCAACTTCTTTTACTAAACCAGCTTTAGTCAATGTGGTGTGTGGATCACATCTCCATTTCCCTGACGTGTGGAGTACAGGGGTCTGCATGGACCTATTGGCCATTCATGTACCTCATAGAGGAGGTCTAGATAAATTGTTTCTCTGGCTTTAAATAGGTTAACATTTTGCTGGTGTTTGTAGTCCTTTGATTGTCTTGGATATGAGTTCTTCTTCAGGCACATGAACAGGCCAATATATTCTTCTTCTAGCCATCTTGCCTTACTCTCCTTGGTGTTGTCTCTGAAGCACGCTGGCTCATGGTGATAGAGCTGTGAGTCTTTAACATCCTAACAAGAGCTTTTGCCTCATTCAGTCACAGCAACGTGGGCCCTGGCCCTGTGCCCCGACTCTATGTCTGTTCTTGGCCTCATCAAACTCAGCAGGCAGAGCTCTTTACCACAGAGCCATCTTTCCTGCCTCTTCCTTGTGGTGCCACTAGAGGGCGCCAAACCTCCTTTTGAGAGCAATTACGTGGTTCCCAGGAATCGAACTTCTGACCTTTGGAAGGGCAACCAATGCTCTTAACCACTGAGCTGTCTCTCCAGCTCTTCTTACTGTAGCCAAAAGAGGGCACAAGAACTCATGGCAGATGGTTGTGACCCATTATGTGGTCGCCTGGAATTGAATTCAGGAGGTTGGAAGAGCAGGCAATTCTCTTAACCATTGAGCCATCTCTCTTGCATCTTCCTTCTCTTGCCAGTAGAGGGCACCAAACCTCCTTTTGAGAGCAATTATGTGGTTGCCAGGAATCGAACTTCTGACCTTTGGAAGGGCAGGCAAAGCTCTTAACCACTGAGCTATATCCCCAGCTCTTCTTTCTGTATCCAAAAGAGGGCACAAGACGTCATTGCAGATGGTTGTGAGCCATTATGTGGTTGCCTGGAATTCAGTTCAGGTGGTTGGAAGAGCAGGCAATGTTCTTAACCACTGAGCCATCTCTCCAACCCGTTTTTCAACTTCTTGAACTAAACCAGGTTTACTCAATGTGGTGTGTGGATCATATCTGCATTCCACTAACATGTGGAGTACAGGGGTCTCCATGGACCTATTGGCCGTTCGTGTACCTCATAGAGGAGGTCTAGATAAATTGTTTCTCTGGCTTAAAATTGGTACACCTTTTGCTGGTGTTTGTCGTCCTTTGGATGTCTTGGATGTGAGTTCTTCTTCAGGAACATGAACATGCCTGTATTTTCTTCTTCTAGTCATCCTGCCTTATTCTCCTTGGTGTTGTCTCTGAAGCACGCTGGCTCGTGGTGATAGAGCTGTGAGCCTTTAACATCCTAACAAAAGCTTTTGCCTCATTCAGTCACAACAACGCGGGCCCTGGCCCTTGGCCCTGACTCTATGTCTGTATGTGGTCTCATCAAACTCAGCAGGCAATGCTCTTTACCACAGAGCCATCCCTCTTGCCTCTTCCTTGTGGTGCCACTAGAGGGCGCCAAACCTCCTTTTGAGAGCAATTATTTGGTAGCCAGGAATCGAACTTCTGACCTTCGGAAGGGCAGCCAATGTTCTTAACCAGTGACCTATCTCTCCAGCTTTTCTTACTGTAGCCAAAAGAGGGCACAAGACCTCATGGCAGATGGCTGTGAATCATTATGTGGTTGCCTGCAATTGATTTCAGGAGGTTCTAAGAGCAGGCAATGCTCTTAAGCACTGAACCATCTCTCATGCCTCTTCTTTTTTGCCAGTAAAGGGCACCAAATCTACCTTTTGAGCACAATTATGGGATTGCCAGGAATGGAACTTCTGACCTTTGGAAGGGCAGCCAAAGCTCTTATCCACTGAGCTAACACCCCAGCTCTTATTTTTGTATCCAAAAGAGGGCACAAGACCTCATTGCAGATGGTTGTGAGCCATTATGTGGTTGCCTGGAATTGAATTCAGGAGGTTGGAAGAGGAGGCAATGATCTTAACCACGGAGCCATCTCTCATGCCTCTTCCTTATGTTGCCAGTAGAGGGCACCAAACCTCCTTTTGAGAGCAATTATGTGATTTCCAGGAATCGAACTTCTGACCTTTGGAAGAGCAGGCAATGCTCTTAACCACTGAGCCATCTCTCCAACCCGTTTTTCAACTTCTTTTACTAAACCAGCTTTAGTCAATGTGGTGTGAGGATCACATCTCCATTTCCCTGACGTGTGGAGTACAGGGGTCTGCATGGACCTATTGGCCATTCATGTACCTCATAGAGGAGGTCTAGATAAATTGTTTCTCTGGCTTTAAATAGGTTAACATTTTGCTGGTGTTTGTAGTCCTTTGATTGTCTTGGATATGAGTTCTTCTTCAGGCACATGAACATGCCAGTATTTTCTTCTTCTAGCCATCTTGCCTTACTCTCCTTGGTGTTGTCTCTGAAGCACGCTGGCTCATGGTGATAGAGCTGTGAGTCTTTAACATCCTAACAAGAGCTTTTGCCTCATTCAGTCACAACAACGTGGGCCCTGGCCCTGTGCCCCGACTCTATGTCTGTTCTTGGCCTCATCAAACTCAGCAGGCAAAGCTCTTTACCACAGAGCCATCTTTCCTGCCTCTTCCTTGTGGTGCCACTAGAGGGCGCCAAACCTCCTTTTGAGAGCAATTACGTGGTTCCCAGGAATCGAACTTCTGACCTTTGGAAGGGCAACCAATGCTCTTAACCACTGAGCTGTCTCTCCAGCTCTTCTTACTGTAGCCAAACGAGGGCACAAGACCTCATGGCAGATGGTTGTGACCCGTTATGTGGTCGCCTGGAATTGAATTCAGGAGGTTGGAAGAGCAGGCAATTCTCTTAACCATTGAGCCATCTCTCTTGCATCTTCCTTCTGTTGCCAGTAGAGGGCACCAAACCTCCTTTTGAGAGCAATTATGTGGTTGCCAGGAATCGAACTTCTGACCTTTGGAAGGGCAGGCAAAGCTCTTAACCACTGAGCTATCTCCCCAGCTCTTCTTTCTGTATCCAAAAGAGGGCACAAGACCTCATTGCAGATGGTTGTGAGCCATTATGTGGTTGCCTGGAATTCAGTTCAGGAGGTTGGAAGAGCAGGCAATGTTCTTAACCACTGAGCCATCTCTCCAACCCGTTTTTCAACTTCTTGAACTAAACCAGGTTTACTCAATGTGGTGTGTGGATCATATCTGCATTCCACTAACATGTGGAGTACAGGGGTCTCCATGGACATATTGGCCGTTCGCGTACCTCATAGATGAAGTCTAGAAAAATTGTTTGTCTGGCTTTAAATTGGTAAACCTTTTGCTGGTGTTTGTCGTCCTTTGGATGTCTTGGATGTGAGTTTTCTTAAGGAACATGAACATGCCTGTATTTTCTTCTTCTAACCATCTTTCCTCATTCTGCTTGGTGGTGTCCCTGAAGCATGCAGGCTCATGCTGATAGAGCTCTGAGTCTTTATTATCCTAACAAAATGTGTTGCCTGATTCTGAGACAACAACGTGGGCCCTGGCTGTATGTGTCCACTTGGCCTCATCAACCTCAGCAGGCAATGCTCTTAACCACTGAGCCATCTCTCCTGCCTCTTCCTTCTGTTGCCAGTAGAGGGCACCAAACCTCATTTTGAGAGCAATTATGTGATTTCCAGGAATCGAACTTCTGAACTTTGGAAGAGCAGGCAATCTTCTTAACCACTGAGCCATCTCTCCTGCCTCTCCCCTCTGTTGCCAGTAGAGGGCACCAAACCTCATTTTGAGAGCAACTATGTGATTCCCAGGAATCGAACTTCTGAACTTTGGAAGAGCAGGCAATGCTCTTAACCACTGAGCCATCTCTCCAACCCGTTTTTCATCTTCTTTTACTAAACCAGGTTTACTCAATGTGGTGTGTGGATCACATCTCCATTTCCCTAACATGTGGAGTACAGGGGTCTCCGTGGACATATTGGCCGTTCGTGTACCTCATAGAGGAGGTCTAGATAAATTGTTTCTCTGGCTTAAAATTGGTACACCTTTTGCTGGTGTTTGTCGTCCTTTGGATGTCTTGGATGTGAGTTCTTCTTCAGGAACATGAACATGCCTGTATTTTCTTCTTCTAGTCATCTTGCCTTACTCTCCTTGGTGTTGTCTCTGAAGCACGCTGGCTCGTGGTGATAGAGCTGTGAGCCTTTAACATCCTAACAAAAGCTTTTGCCTCATTCAGTCACAACAACGCGGGCCCTGGCCCTTGGCCCTGACTCTATGTCTGTATGTGGCCTCATCAAACTCAGCAGGCAATGCTCTTTACCACAGAGCCATCTCTCTTGCCTCTTCCTTGTGGTGCCACTAGAGGGCGCCAAACCTCCTTTTGAGAGCAATTATTTGGTAGCCAGGAATCGAACTTCTGACCTTCGGAAGGGCAGCCAATGTTCTTAACCACTGACCTATCTCTCCAGCTTTTCTTACTGTAGCCAAAAGAGGGCACAAGACCTCATGGCAGATGGTTGTGAATCATTATGTGGTTGCCTGCAATTGATTTCAGGAGGTTCTAAGAGCAGGCAATGCTCTTAAGCACTGAACCATCTCTCATGCCTCTTCTTTTTTGCCAGTAAAGGGCACCAAATCTACGTTTGAGAGCAATTATGGGATTGCCAGGAATGGAACTTCTGACCTTTGGAAGGGCAGCCAAAGCTCTTATCCACTGAGCTAACACCCCAGCTCTTATTTTTGTATCGAAAAGAGGGCACAAGACCTAATTGCAGATGGTTGTGAGCCATTATGTGGTTGCCTGGAATTGAATTCAGGAGGTTGGACGAGGAGGCAATGATCTTAACCACGGAGCCATCTCTCATGCCTCTTCCTTATGTTGCCAGTAGAGGGCACCAAACCTCCTTTTGAGAGCAATTATGTGATTTCCAGGAATCGAACTTCTGACCTTTGGAAGAGCAGGCAATGCTCTTAACCACTGAGCCATCTCTCCAACCCGTTTTTCAACTTCTTTTACTAAACCAGCTTTAGTCAATGTGGTGTGTGGATCACATCTCCATTTCCCTGACATGTGGAGTACAGGGGTCTGCATGGACCTATTGGCCATTCATGTACCTCATAGAGGAGGTCTAGATAAATTGTTTCTCTGGCTTTAAATAGGTTAACATTTTGCTGGTGTTTGTAGTCCTTTGATTGTCTTGGATATGAGTTCTTCTTCAGGCACATGAACATGCCAATATTTTCTTCTTCTAGCCATCTTGCCTTACTCTCCTTGGTGTTGTCTCTGAAGCACGCTGGCTCATGGTGATAGAGCTGTGAGTCTTTAACATCCTAACAAGAGCTTTTGCCTCATTCAGTCACAGCAACGTGGGCCCTGGCCCTGTGCCACGACTCTATGTCTCTTCTTGGCCTCATCAAACTCAGCAGACAGAGCTCTTTACCACAGAGCCATCTTTCCTGCCTCTTCCTTGTGGTGCCACTAGAGGGCGCCAAACCTCCTTTTGAGAGCAATTACGTGGTTCCCAGGAATCGAACTTCTGACCTTTGGAAGGGCAACCAATGCTCTTAACCACTGAGCTGTCTCTCCAGCTCTTCTTACTGTAGCCAAAAGAGGGCACAAGACCTCATGGCAGATGGTTGTGACCCATTATGTGGTCGCCTGGAATTGAATTCAGGAGGTTGGAAGAGCAGGCAATGCTCTTAACCACTGAGCCATCTCTCCTGCCTCTTCCTTCTGTTGCCAGTAGAGGGCACCAAACCTCATTTTGAGAGCAATTATGTGATTTCCAGGAATCGAACTTCTGAACTTTGGAAGAGCAGGCAATGCTCTTAACCACTGAGCCATCTCTCATGCCTCTCCCCTCTGTTGCCAGTAGAGGGCGCCAAACCTCCTTTTCAGAGCAATTACGTGGTTCCCAGGAATCGAACTTCTGACCTTTGGAAGGGCAACCAATGCTCTTAACCTCTGAGCCATCTCTCCAACCCGTTTTTCAACTTCTTTTACTAAACCAGGTTTACTCAATGTGGTGTGTGGATCACATCTCCATTTCCCTAACATGTGGAGTACAGGGGTCTCCGTGGACCTTTTGGCCGTTCGTGTACCTCATAGAGGAGGTCTAGATAAATTGTTTCTCTGGCTTAAAATTGGTACACCTTTTGCTGGTGTTTGTCGTCCTTTGGATGTCTTGGATGTGAGTTCTTCTTCAGGAACATGAACATGCCTGTATTTTCTTCTTCTAGTCATCCTGCCTTACTCTCCTTGGTGTTGTCTCTGAAGCACGCTGGCTCGTGGTGATAGAGCTGTGAGCCTTTAACATCCTAACAAAAGCTTTTGCCTCATTCAGTCACAACAACGCGGTCCCTGGCCCTTGGCCCTGACTCTATGTCTGTATGTGGTCTCATCAAACTCAGCAGGCAATGCTCTTTACCACAGAGCCATCTCTCTTGCCTCTTCCTTGTGGTGCCACTAGAGGGCGCCAAACCTCCTTTTGAGAGCAATTATTTGGTAGCCAGGAATCGAACTTCTGACCTTCGGAAGGGCAGCCAATGTTCTTAACCACTGACCTATCTCTCCAGCTTTTCTTACTGTAGCCAAAAGAGGGCACAAGACCTCATGGCAGATGGTTGTGAATCATTATGTGGTTGCCTGCAATTGATTTCAGGAGGTTCTAAGAGCAGGCAATGCTCTTAAGCACTGAACCATCTCTCATGCCTCTTCTTTTTTGCCAGTAAAGGGCACCAAATCTACCTTTTGAGCGCAATTATGGGATTGCCAGGAATAGAACTTCTGACGTTTGGAAGGGCAGCCAAAGCTCTTATCCACTGAGCTAACACCCCAGCTCTTATTTTTGTATCCAAAAGAGGGCACAAGACCTCATTGCAGATGGTTGTGAGCCATTATGTGGTTGCCTGGAATTGAATTCAGGAGGTTGGAAGAGGAGGCAATGATCTTAACCACGGAGCCATCTCTCATGCCTCTTCCTTATGTTGCCAGTAGAGGGCACCAAACCTCCTTTTGAGAGCAATTATGTGATTTCCAGGAATCGAACTTCTGACCTTTGGAAGAGCAGGCAATGCTCTTAACCACTGAGCCATCTCTCCAACCCGTTTTTCAACTTCTTTTACTAAACCAGCTTTAGTCAATGTGGTGTGTGGATCACATCTCCATTTCCCTGACGTGTGGAGTACAGGGGTCTGCATGGACCTATTGGCCATTCATGTACCTCATAGAGGAGGTCTAGATAAATTGTTTCTCTGGCTTTAAATAGGTTAAGATTTTGCTGGTGTTTGTAGTCCTTTGATTGTCTTGGATATGAGTTCTTCTTCAGGCACATGAACATGCCAGTATTTTCTTCTTCTAGCCATCTTGCCTTACTCTCCTTGGTGTTGTCTCTGAAGCACGCTGGCTCATGGTGATAGAGCTGTGAGTCTTTAACATCCTAACAAGAGCTTTTGCCTCATTCAGTCACAACAACGTGGGCCCTGGCCCTGTGCCCCTACTCTATGTCTGTTCTTGGCCTCATCAAACTCAGCAGGCAAAGCTCTTTACCACAGAGCCATCTTTCCTGCCTCTTCCTTGTGGTGCCACTAGAGGGCGCCAAACCTCCTTTTGAGAGCAATTACGTGGTTCCCAGGAATCGAACTTCTGACCTTTGGAAGGGCAACCAATGCTCTTAACCACTGAGCTGTCTCTCCAGCTCTTCTTACTGTAGCCAAACGAGGGCACAAGACCTCATGGCAGATGGTTGTGACCCGTTATGTGGTCGCCTGGAATTGAATTCAGGAGGTTGGAAGAGCAGGCAATTCTCTTAACCATTGAGCCATCTCTCTTGCATCTTCCTTCTGTTGCCAGTAGAGGGCACCAAACCTCCTTTTGAGAGCAATTATGTGGTTGCCAGGAATCGAACTTCTGACCTTTGGAAGGGCAGGCAAAGCTCTTAACCACTGAGCTATCTCCCCAGCTCTTCTTTCTGTATCCAAAAGAGGGCACAAGACCTCATTGCAGATGGTTGTGAGACATTATGTGGTTGCCTGGAATTCAGTTCAGGAGGTTGGAAGAGCAGGCAATGTTCTTAACCACTGAGCCATCTCTCCAACCCGTTTTTCAACTTCTTGAACTAAACCAGGTTTACTCAATGTGGTGTGTGGATCATATCTGCATTCCACTAACATGTGGAGTACAGGGGTCTCCATGGACATATTGGCCGTTCGCGTACCTCATAGATGAAGTCTAGATAAATTGTTTGTCTGGCTTTATATTCGTAAACCTTTTGCTGGTGTTTGTCGTCCTTTGGATGTCTTGGATGTGAGTTTTCTTAAGGAACATGAACATGCCTGTATTTTCTTCTTCTAACCATCTTTCCTCATTCTGCTTGGTGGTGTCCCTGAAGCATGCAGGCTCATGCGGATAGAGCTGTGAGTCTTTATTATCCTAACAAAATGTGTTGCCTGATTCTGAGACAACAATGTGGGCCCTGGCTATATGTGTCCACTTGGCCTCATCAACCTCAGCAGGCAATGCTCTTAACCACTGAGCCATCTCTCCTGCCTCTTCCTTCTGTTGCGAGTAGAGGGCACCAAACCTCATTTTGAGAGCAATTATGTGATTTCCAGGAATCGAACTTCTGAACTTTGGAAGAGCAGGCAATCTTCTTAACCACTGAGCCATCTCTCCTGCCTCTCCCCTCTGTTGCCAGTAGAGGGCACCAAACCTCATTTTGAGAGCAACTATGTGATTCCCAGGAATCGAACTTCTGAACTTTGGAAGAGCAGGCAATGCTCTTAACCACCGAGCCATCTCTCCAACCCGTTTTTCAACTTCTTTTACTAAACCAGGTTTACTCAATGTGGTGTGTGGATCACATCTCCATTTCCCTAACATGTGGAGTACAGGGGTCTCCGTGGACATATTGGCCGTTCGTGTACCTCATAGAGGAGGTCTAGATAAATTGTTTCTCTGGCTTAAAATTGGTACACCTTTTGCTGGTGTTTGTCGTCCTTTGGATGTCTTGGATGTGAGTTCTTCTTCAGGAACATGAACATGCCTGTATTTTCTTCTTCTAGTCATCTTGCCTTACTCTCCTTGGTGTTGTCTCTGAAGCACGCTGGCTCGTGGTGATAGAGCTGTGAGCCTTTAACATCCTAACAAAAGCTTTTGCCTCATTCAGTCACAACAACGCGGGCCCTGGCCCTTGGCCCTGACTCTATGTCTGTATGTGGTCTCATCAAACTCAGCAGGCAATGCTCTTTACCACAGAGCCATCTCTCTTGCCTCTTCCTTGTGGTGCCACTAGAGGGCGCCAAACCTCCTTTTGAGAGCAATTATTTGGTAGCCAGGAATCGAACTTCTGACCTTCGGAAGGGCAGCCAATGTTCTTAACCACTGACCTATCTCTCCAGCTTTTCTTACTGTAGCCAAAAGAGGGCACAAGACCTCAAGGCAGATGGTTGTGAATCATTATGTGGTTGCCTGCAATTGATTTCAGGAGGTTCTAAGAGCAGGCAATGCTCTTAAGCACTGAACCATCTCTCATGCCTCTTCTTTTTTGCCAGTAAAGGGCACCAAATCTACGTTTGAGAGCAATTATGGGATTGCCAGGAATGGAACTTCTGACCTTTGGAAGGGCAGCCAAAGCTCTTATCCACTGAGCTAACACCCCAGCTCTTATTTTTGTATCGAAAAGAGGGCACAAGACCTAATTGCAGATGGTTGTGAGCCATTATGTGGTTGCCTGGAATTGAATTCAGGAGGTTGGAAGAGGAGGCAATGATCTTAACCACGGAGCCATCTCTCATGCCTCTTCCTTATGTTGCCAGTAGAGGGCACCAAACCTCCTTTTGAGAGCAATTATGTGATTTCCAGGAATCGAACTTCTGACCTTTGGAAGAGCAGGCAATGCTCTTAACCACTGAGCCATCTCTCCAACCCGTTTTTCAACTTCTTTTACTAAACCAGCTTTAGTCAATGTGGTGTGTGGATCACATCTCCATTTCCCTGACATGTGGAGTACAGGGGTCTGCATGGACCTATTGGCCATTCATGTACCTCATAGAGGAGGTCTAGATAAATTGTTTCTCTGGCTTTAAATAGGTTAACATTTTGCTGGTGTTTGTAGTCCTTTGATTGTCTTGGATATGAGTTCTTCTTCAGGCACATGAACATGCCAATATTTTCTTCTTCTAGCCATCTTGCCTTACTCTCCTTGGTGTTGTCTTGTAGGGACATAGCCCCACCCATTGGGGGCGTGTTCGCCTCGGGCTAATGTTTACGGATAAATCTGCCGGGCGTGAGCCCAGCAGCCCTTTTTTTGTCTTTTGCTCCGCCGCGGGAACCTGTGGTCCTGTAAGTCTATTTCCTTATTAAAGCTGTATATATCTATATAATCTGTCTACATTCATTTGCTCAGCCACATTTGGCGCCCAACGTGGGGCTATTTTGCCCCCGACCCGGCACAGGGGGGGCGCAAGCTCCACCTTTCCCGGCTAGTTGCCTGAGCTCAGGAAGGCGATTTACAGCGTGCTCCCTGCTCGCTTTCCCTTCCCCCACTCCAGGCCACTACGGTCGCAGAGCAGCAACCCCCACAGAGCAGTTAATAGCTCCCTGTTTCTTCCAAACTTTCACTGCCTGATTTAAGTGAAGCACCCGCGGTTTTGAAGTAAAAGCCACCAACCCCTTTCCTTAACAGGCAGTACAATAATTTTTGTTTTGAGTTAATTGTTTCAGACCGGCTCTGGCTTAGACCACGTGGACTCAGGTACATTTCTTTAGCCACCACTGGCAGGAAAACTTCATTACAGGTACATAATTTTCTTTTATAAATAAGAAAAATGTCTAAAAACATTACCATTCAAGACTTTAACAGCCTTTTCAGTTGTACCATGTGGGAGATTTTACAAGAAGTGTCTGTCAGCCCACAGATATGGATCTTTCTGGGATTCGTAGTTTTCCTTGGTACTGTATGGTTTGATAATAGAAATATGATAAAGTCTTTACGAGACGAGGTTGAACGCTTAAAAATAATTAAAAATGACAACAATCTTCTCAAAAATCAGTTTAAAGTTCTCCAGACAGAGAACAGATCTTTGTTTAACACAACTCGACAATCTTAGAGGACGACGTCCCCTCTCCCAACAGAGTTTGCCCTCAGGGTTGGGGACATCTTTTAGTGGTTGGTTTAGGGTTGAGGGGATGGGGTGATAATTTTTTGAAAAAAAAAAAAAGAGAGAAGAGGAAGAAGAAGGGGGATTAACTGGTTTTTTGGGATGATTGGTATTTGTGAATTACTGTTTATAGAAAATTGTACTGGTACTGTTTCTTGTATACTGATATGTTGAATATTGAATGTGAGTGTTCCTACCTCTATTTTTGTATGAGTATGCTTATAACTTTGTCTATATTGTATTGATACTTCTACCATATTACATTGTACATTTCTACCTCTGATACTATGACATTGTTTACAGTTGAAGATCATTGTCTTCATATATTGCACAGTTGTTTATTCTTTTAGTCTTCAAAGTTAGATAGGTATTGAGAATTATATGTTTGTCATATTTATTTTTAAGTTTATCAGGTCTTTTAGTTACATAGAGATTATATTTAGTATAGATAGTATGATCTTCAGCCTCTTCAAAGAGCTGTAAAAAATGGCCTTTAATCTAACCTAAAATTTCTATGCCAAAGAGACACAATTACTCCTGACAACACCACTCTACTCCCGAGAGAACGTTGAGCACCAAAGACACTCCACTGGGAGTTTGTCTTCTTGACAGAACTGGCCTTTGGGTTAAGAAAAGCCCATACCTCAACTTCTGACAAAGATACAAAATATCCCTAAGTGGATAAAACAGGATTGTCTTATCTTGCCAAGACAGGGTAGGATAGTCCTAAGAAAGTTCCTTGCCTTTAATAATGGTATGCCAGTTATGTTAGGCCTTAGCCAAAGTTGGTTGACTCAACATTGCAAACGAGACTTTGGGTGATTGCCCAGGTAGTCAGTTGTCTCTGTCAATTGTTGCACATTTTGGATATCTCTCGATTGTTAAGTAATCTTTATTCCCTTCTCAGATCTTTGACGGAGTTGAAGATTATATAATTGTAGTTACTCTCTATGTTATTTAGACTCCTTGAGATAAAATGTTTAGCAAAAGTTTTGTTCTCAATATTGTTTGTTATATTTATTATTTGTTATTATTGTATATAGTTGTATTTGGTTTGGTTCTATCTTATTTAGACAAAAGGGGGAGATGTAGGGACATAGCCCCACCCATTGGGGGCGTGTTCGCCTCGGGCTAATGTTTACGGATAAATCTGCCGGGCGTGAGCCCAGCAGCCCTTTTTTTGTCTTTTGCTCCGCCGCGGGAACCTGTGGTCCTGTAAGTCTATTTCCTTATTAAAGCTGTATATATCTATATAATCTGTCTACATTCATTTGCTCCGCCACATGGTCTCTGAAGCACGCTGGCTCATGGTGATAGAGCTGTGAGTCTTTAACATCCTAACAAGAGCTTTTGCCTCATTCAGTCACAGCAACGTGGGCCCTGGCCCTGTGCCCCGACTCTATGTCTGTTCTTGGCCTCATCAAACTCAGCAGACAGAGCTCTTTACCACAGAGCCATCTTTCCTGCCTCTTCCTTGTGGTGCCACTAGAGGGCGCCAAACCTCCTTTTGAGAGGAATTACGTGGTTCCCAGGAATCGAACTTCTGACCTTTGGAAGGGCAACCAATGCTCTTAACCACTGAGCTGTCTCTCCAGCTCTTCTTACTGTAGCCAAAAGAGGGCACAAGACCTCATGGCAGATGGTTGTGACCCATTATGTGGTCGCCTGGAATTGAATTCAGGAGGTTGGAAGAGCAGGCAATTCTCTTAACCATTGAGCCATCTCTCTTGCATCTTCCTTCTGTTGCCAGTAGAGGGCACCAAACCTCCTTTTGAGAGCAATTATGTGGTTGCCAGGAATCGAACTTCTGACCTTTGGAAGGGCAGGCAAAGCTCTTAACCACTGAGCTATATCCCCAGCTCTTCTTTCTGTATCCAAAAGAGGGCACAAGACGTCATTGCAGATGGTTGTGAGCCATTATGTGGTTGCCTGGAATTCAGTTCAGGTGGTTGGAAGAGCAGGCAATGTTCTTAACCACTGAGCCATCTCTCCAACCCGTTTTTCAACTTCTTGAACTAAACCAGGTTTACTCAATGTGGTGTGTGGATCATATCTGCATTCCACTAACATGTGGAGTACAGGGGTCTCCATGGACCTATTGGCCGTTCGTGTACCTCATAGAGGAGGTCTAGATAAATTGTTTCTCTGGCTTAAAATTGGTACACCTTTTGCTGGTGTTTGTCGTCCTTTGGATGTCTTGGATGTGAGTTCTTCTTCAGGAACATGAACATGCCTGTATTTTCTTCTTCTAGTCATCCTGCCTTACTCTCCTTGGTGTTGTCTCTGAAGCACGCTGGCTCGTGGTGATAGAGCTGTGAGCCTTTAACATCCTAACAAAAGCTTTTGCCTCATTCAGTCACAACAACGCGGTCCCTGGCCCTTGGCCCTGACTCTATGTCTGTATGTGGTCTCATCAAACTCAGCAGGCAATGCTCTTTACCACAGAGCCATCTCTCTTGCCTCTTCCTTGTGGTGCCACTAGAGGGCGCCAAACCTCCTTTTGAGAGCAATTATTTGGTAGCCAGGAATCGAACTTCTGACCTTCGGAAGGGCAGCCAATGTTCTTAACCACTGACCTATCTCTCCAGCTTTTCTTACTGTAGCCAAAAGAGGGCACAAGACCTCATGGCAGATGGTTGTGAATCATTATGTGGTTGCCTGCAATTGATATCAGGAGGTTCTAAGAGCAGGCAATGCTCTTAAGCACTGAACCATCTCTCATGCCTCTTCTTTTTTGCCAGTAAAGGGCACCAAATCTACCTTTTGAGAGCAATTATGGGATTGCCAGGAATGGAACTTCTGACCTTTGGAAGGGCAGCCAAAGCTCTTATTCACTGAGCTAACACCCCAGCTCTTATTTTTGTATCCAAAAGAGGGCACAAGACCTCATTGCAGATGGTTGTGAGCCATTATGTGGTTGCCTGGAATTGAATTCAGGAGGTTGGAAGAGGAGGCAATGATCTTAACCACGGAGCCATCTCTCATGCCTCTTCCTTATGTTGCCAGTAGAGGGCACCAAACCTCCTTTTGAGAGCAATTATGTGATTTCCAGGAATCGAACTTCTGACCTTTGGAAGAGCAGGCAATGCTCTTAACCACTGAGCCATCTCTCCAACCCGTTTTTCAACTTCTTTTACTAAACCAGCTTTAGTCAATGTGGTGTGTGGATCACATCTCCATTTCCCTGACATGTGGAGTACAGGGGTCTGCATGGACCTATTGGCCATTCATGTACCTCATAGAGGAGGTCTAGATAAATTGTTTCTCTGGCTTTAAATAGGTTAACATTTTGCTGGTGTTTGTAGTCCTTTGATTGTCTTGGATATGAGTTCTTCTTCAGGCACATGAACATGCCAGTATTTTCTTCTTCTAGCCATCTTGCCTTACTCTCCTTGGTGTTGTCTCTGAAGCACGCTGGCTCATGGTGATAGAGCTGTGAGTCTTTAACATCCTAACAAGAGCTTTTGCCTCATTCAGTCACAACAACGTGGGCCCTGGCCCTGTGCCCCGACTCTATGTCTGTTCTTGGCCTCATCAAACTCAGCAGGGAGAGCTCTTTACCACAGAGCCATCTTTCCTGCCTCTTCCTTGTGGTGCCACTAGAGGGCGCCAAACCTCCTTTTGAGAGCAATTACGTGGTTCCCAGGAATCGAACTTCTGAGCTTTGGAAGGGCAACCAATGCTCTTAACCACTGAGCTGTCTCTCCAGCTCTTCTTACTGTAGCCAAACGAGGGCACAAGACCTCATGGCAGATGGTTGTGACCCGTTATGTGGTCGCCTGGAATTGAATTCAGGAGGTTGGAAGAGCAGGCAATTCTCTTAACCATTGAGCCATCTCTCTTGCATCTTCCTTCTGTTGCCAGTAGAGGGCACCAAACCTCCTTTTGAGAGCAATTATGTGGTTGCCAGGAATCGAACTTCTGACCTTTGGAAGGGCAGGCAAAGCTCTTAACCACTGAGCTATCTCCCCAGCTCTTCTTTCTGTATCCCAAAGAGGGCACAAGACCTCATTGCAGATGGTTGTGAGCCATTATGTGGTTGCCTGGAATTCAGTTCAGGAGGTTGGAAGAGCAGGCAATGTTCTTAACCACTGAGCCATCTCTCCAACCCGTTTTTCAACTTCTTGAACTAAACCAGGTTTACTCAATGTGGTGTGTGGATCATATCTGCATTCCACTAACATGTGGAGTACAGGGGTCTCCATGGACATATTGGCCGTTCGCGTACCTCATAGATGAAGTCTAGAAAAATTGTTTGTCTGGCTTTAAATTGGTAAACCTTTTGCTGGTGTTTGTCGTCCTTTGGATGTCTTAGATGTGTGTTCTTCTTAAGGAACATGAACATGCCTGTATTTTCTTCTTCTAACCATCTTTCCTCATTCTGCTTGGTGGTGTCCCTGAAGCATGCAGGCTCATGCTGATAGAGCTGTGAGTCTTTATTATCCGACAAAATGTTTTGCCTGATTCTGAGACAACAATGGGGGCCCTGGCTGTATGTGTCCACTTGGCCTCATCAACCTCAGCAGGCAATGCTCTTAACCACTGAGCCATCTCTCCTGCCTCTTCCTTCTGTTGCCAGTAGAGGGCACCAAACCTCATTTTGAGAGCAATTATGTGATTTCCAGGAATCGAACTTCTGAACTTTGGAAGAGCAGGCAATGCTCTTAACCACAGAGCCATCTCTCCTGCCTCTCCCCTCTGTTGCCAGTAGAGGGCACCAAACCTCATTTTGAGAGCAACTATGTGATTCCCAGGAATCGAACTTCTGACCTTTGGAAGAGCAGGCAATGCTCTTAACCACTGAGCCATCTCTCCGACCCGTTTTTCAACTTCTTTTACTAAACCAGGTTTACTCAATGTGGTGTGTGGATCACATCTCCATTTCCCTAACACGTGGAGTACAGGGGTCTCCGTGGACCTATTGGCCGTTCGTGTACCTCATAGAGGAGGTCTAGATAAATTGTTTCTCTGGCTTAAAATTGGTACACCTTTTGCTGGTGTTTGTCGTCCTTTGGCTGTCTTGGATGTGAGTTCTTCTTCAGGAACATGAACATGCCTGTATTTTCTTCTTCTAGTCATCTTGCCTTACTCTCCTTGGTGTTGTCTCTGAAGCACGCTGGCTCGTGGTGATAGAGCTGTGAGCCTTTAACATCCTAACAAAAGCTTTTGCCTCATTCAGTCACAACAACGCGGGCCCTGGCCCTTGGCCCTGACTCTATGTCTGTATGTGGTCTCATCAAACTCAGCAGGCAATGCTCTTTACCACAGAGCCATCTCTCTTGCCTCTTCCTTGTGGTGCCACTAGAGGGCGCCAAACCTCCTTTTGAGAGCAATTATTTGGTAGCCAGGAATCGAACTTCTGACCTTCGGAAGGGCAGCCAATGTTCTTAACCACTGACCTATCTCTCCAGCTTTTCTTACTGTAGCCAAAGAGGGCACAAGACCTCATGGCAGATGGTTGTGAATCATTATGTGGTTGCCTGCAATTGATTTCAGGAGGTTCTAAGAGCAGGCAATGCTCTTAAGCACTGAACAGGCACCAAATCTACCTTTTGAGCGCAATTATGGGATTGCCAGGAATGGAACTTCTGACCTTTGGAAGGGCAGCCAAAGCTCTTATCCACTGAGCTAACACCCCAGCTCTTATTTTTGTATCGAAAAGAAGGCACAAGACCTAATTGCAGATGGTTGTGAGCCATTATGTGGTTGCCTGGAATTTAATTCAGGAGGTTGGAAGAGGAGGCAATGATCTTAACCACGGAGCCATCTCTCATGCCTCTTCCTTATGTTGCCAGTAGAGGGCACCAAACCTCCTTTTGAGAGCAATTATGTGATTTCCAGGAATCGAACTTCTGACCTTTGGAAGAGCAGGCAATGCTCTTAACCACTGAGCCATCTCTCCAACCCGTTTTTCAACTTCTTTTACTAAACCAGCTTTAGTCAATGTGGTGTGTGGATCACATCTCCATTTCCCTGACGTGTGGAGTACAGGGGTCTGCATGGACCTATTGGCCATTCATGTACCTCATAGAGGAGGTCTAGATAAATTGTTTCTCTGGCTTTAAATAGGTTAACATTTTGCTGGTGTTTGTAGTCCTTTGATTGTCTTGGATATGAGTTCTTCTTCAGGCACATGAACATGCCAATATATTCTTCTTCTAGCCATCTTGCCTTACTCTCCTTGGTGTTGTCTCTGAAGCACGCTGGCTCATGGTGATAGAGCTGTGAGTCTTTAACATCCTAACAAGAGCTTTTGCCTCATTCAGTCACAGCAACGTGGGCCCTGGCCCTGTGCCCCGACTCTATGTCTGTTCTTGGCCTCATCAAACTCAGCAGGCAGAGCTCTTTACCACAGAGCCATCTTTCCTGCCTCTTCCTTGTGGTGCCACTAGAGGGCGCCAAACCTCCTTTTGAGAGCAATTACGTGGTTCCCAGGAATCGAACTTCTGACCTTTGGAAGGGCAACCAATGCTCTTAACCACTGAGCTGTCTCTCCAGCTCTTCTTACTGTAGCCAAAAGAGGGCACAAGAACTCATGGCAGATGGTTGTGACCCATTATGTGGTCGCCTGGAATTGAATTCAGGAGGTTGGAAGAGCAGGCAATTCTCTTAACCATTGAGCCATCTCTCTTGCATCTTCCTTCTCTTGCCAGTAGAGGGCACCAAACCTCCTTTTGAGAGCAATTATGTGGTTGCCAGGAATCGAACTTCTGACCTTTGGAAGGGCAGGCAAAGCTCTTAACCACTGAGCTATATCCCCAGCTCTTCTTTCTGTATCCAAAAGAGGGCACAAGACGTCATTGCAGATGGTTGTGAGCCATTATGTGGTTGCCTGGAATTCAGTTCAGGTGGTTGGAAGAGCAGGCAATGTTCTTAACCACTGAGCCATCTCTCCAACCCGTTTTTCAACTTCTTGAACTAAACCAGGTTTACTCAATGTGGTGTGTGGATCATATCTGCATTCCACTAACATGTGGAGTACAGGGGTCTCCATGGACCTATTGGCCGTTCGTGTACCTCATAGAGGAGGTCTAGATAAATTGTTTCTCTGGCTTAAAATTGGTACACCTTTTGCTGGTGTTTGTCGTCCTTTGGATGTCTTGGATGTGAGTTCTTCTTCAGGAACATGAACATGCCTGTATTTTCTTCTTCTAGTCATCCTGCCTTATTCTCCTTGGTGTTGTCTCTGAAGCACGCTGGCTCGTGGTGATAGAGCTGTGAGCCTTTAACATCCTAACAAAAGCTTTTGCCTCATTCAGTCACAACAACGCGGGCCCTGGCCCTTGGCCCTGACTCTATGTCTGTATGTGGTCTCATCAAACTCAGCAGGCAATGCTCTTTACCACAGAGCCATCCCTCTTGCCTCTTCCTTGTGGTGCCACTAGAGGGCGCCAAACCTCCTTTTGAGAGCAATTATTTGGTAGCCAGGAATCGAACTTCTGACCTTCGGAAGGGCAGCCAATGTTCTTAACCAGTGACCTATCTCTCCAGCTTTTCTTACTGTAGCCAAAAGAGGGCACAAGACCTCATGGCAGATGGCTGTGAATCATTATGTGGTTGCCTGCAATTGATTTCAGGAGGTTCTAAGAGCAGGCAATGCTCTTAAGCACTGAACCATCTCTCATGCCTCTTCTTTTTTGCCAGTAAAGGGCACCAAATCTACCTTTTGAGCACAATTATGGGATTGCCAGGAATGGAACTTCTGACCTTTGGAAGGGCAGCCAAAGCTCTTATCCACTGAGCTAACACCCCAGCTCTTATTTTTGTATCCAAAAGAGGGCACAAGACCTCATTGCAGATGGTTGTGAGCCATTATGTGGTTGCCTGGAATTGAATTCAGGAGGTTGGAAGAGGAGGCAATGATCTTAACCACGGAGCCATCTCTCATGCCTCTTCCTTATGTTGCCAGTAGAGGGCACCAAACCTCCTTTTGAGAGCAATTATGTGATTTCCAGGAATCGAACTTCTGACCTTTGGAAGAGCAGGCAATGCTCTTAACCACTGAGCCATCTCTCCAACCCGTTTTTCAACTTCTTTTACTAAACCAGCTTTAGTCAATGTGGTGTGAGGATCACATCTCCATTTCCCTGACGTGTGGAGTACAGGGGTCTGCATGGACCTATTGGCCATTCATGTACCTCATAGAGGAGGTCTAGATAAATTGTTTCTCTGGCTTTAAATAGGTTAACATTTTGCTGGTGTTTGTAGTCCTTTGATTGTCTTGGATATGAGTTCTTCTTCAGGCACATGAACATGCCAGTATTTTCTTCTTCTAGCCATCTTGCCTTACTCTCCTTGGTGTTGTCTCTGAAGCACGCTGGCTCATGGTGATAGAGCTGTGAGTCTTTAACATCCTAACAAGAGCTTTTGCCTCATTCAGTCACAACAACGTGGGCCCTGGCCCTGTGCCCCGACTCTATGTCTGTTCTTGGCCTCATCAAACTCAGCAGGCAAAGCTCTTTACCACAGAGCCATCTTTCCTGCCTCTTCCTTGTGGTGCCACTAGAGGGCGCCAAACCTCCTTTTGAGAGCAATTACGTGGTTCCCAGGAATCGAACTTCTGACCTTTGGAAGGGCAACCAATGCTCTTAACCACTGAGCTGTCTCTCCAGCTCTTCTTACTGTAGCCAAACGAGGGCACAAGACCTCATGGCAGATGGTTGTGACCCGTTATGTGGTCGCCTGGAATTGAATTCAGGAGGTTGGAAGAGCAGGCAATTCTCTTAACCATTGAGCCATCTCTCTTGCATCTTCCTTCTGTTGCCAGTAGAGGGCACCAAACCTCCTTTTGAGAGCAATTATGTGGTTGCCAGGAATCGAACTTCTGACCTTTGGAAGGGCAGGCAAAGCTCTTAACCACTGAGCTATCTCCCCAGCTCTTCTTTCTGTATCCAAAAGAGGGCACAAGACCTCATTGCAGATGGTTGTGAGCCATTATGTGGTTGCCTGGAATTCAGTTCAGGAGGTTGGAAGAGCAGGCAATGTTCTTAACCACTGAGCCATCTCTCCAACCCGTTTTTCAACTTCTTGAACTAAACCAGGTTTACTCAATGTGGTGTGTGGATCATATCTGCATTCCACTAACATGTGGAGTACAGGGGTCTCCATGGACATATTGGCCGTTCGCGTACCTCATAGATGAAGTCTAGAAAAATTGTTTGTCTGGCTTTAAATTGGTAAACCTTTTGCTGGTGTTTGTCGTCCTTTGGATGTCTTGGATGTGAGTTTTCTTAAGGAACATGAACATGCCTGTATTTTCTTCTTCTAACCATCTTTCCTCATTCTGCTTGGTGGTGTCCCTGAAGCATGCAGGCTCATGCTGATAGAGCTGTGAGTCTTTATTATCCTAACAAAATGTGTTGCCTGATTCTGAGACAACAACGTGGGCCCTGGCTGTATGTGTCCACTTGGCCTCATCAACCTCAGCAGGCAATGCTCTTAACCACTGAGCCATCTCTCCTGCCTCTTCCTTCTGTTGCCAGTAGAGGGCACCAAACCTCATTTTGAGAGCAATTATGTGATTTCCAGGAATCGAACTTCTGAACTTTGGAAGAGCAGGCAATCTTCTTAACCACTGAGCCATCTCTCCTGCCTCTCCCCTCTGTTGCCAGTAGAGGGCACCAAACCTCATTTTGAGAGCAACTATGTGATTCCCAGGAATCGAACTTCTGAACTTTGGAAGAGCAGGCAATGCTCTTAACCACTGAGCCATCTCTCCAACCCGTTTTTCATCTTCTTTTACTAAACCAGGTTTACTCAATGTGGTGTGTGGATCACATCTCCATTTCCCTAACATGTGGAGTACAGGGGTCTCCGTGGACATATTGGCCGTTCGTGTACCTCATAGAGGAGGTCTAGATAAATTGTTTCTCTGGCTTAAAATTGGTACACCTTTTGCTGGTGTTTGTCGTCCTTTGGATGTCTTGGATGTGAGTTCTTCTTCAGGAACATGAACATGCCTGTATTTTCTTCTTCTAGTCATCTTGCCTTACTCTCCTTGGTGTTGTCTCTGAAGCACGCTGGCTCGTGGTGATAGAGCTGTGAGCCTTTAACATCCTAACAAAAGCTTTTGCCTCATTCAGTCACAACAACGCGGGCCCTGGCCCTTGGCCCTGACTCTATGTCTGTATGTGGCCTCATCAAACTCAGCAGGCAATGCTCTTTACCACAGAGCCATCTCTCTTGCCTCTTCCTTGTGGTGCCACTAGAGGGCGCCAAACCTCCTTTTGAGAGCAATTATTTGGTAGCCAGGAATCGAACTTCTGACCTTCGGAAGGGCAGCCAATGTTCTTAACCACTGACCTATCTCTCCAGCTTTTCTTACTGTAGCCAAAAGAGGGCACAAGACCTCATGGCAGATGGTTGTGAATCATTATGTGGTTGCCTGCAATTGATTTCAGGAGGTTCTAAGAGCAGGCAATGCTCTTAAGCACTGAACCATCTCTCATGCCTCTTCTTTTTTGCCAGTAAAGGGCACCAAATCTACGTTTGAGAGCAATTATGGGATTGCCAGGAATGGAACTTCTGACCTTTGGAAGGGCAGCCAAAGCTCTTATCCACTGAGCTAACACCCCAGCTCTTATTTTTGTATCGAAAAGAGGGCACAAGACCTAATTGCAGATGGTTGTGAGCCATTATGTGGTTGCCTGGAATTGAATTCAGGAGGTTGGACGAGGAGGCAATGATCTTAACCACGGAGCCATCTCTCATGCCTCTTCCTTATGTTGCCAGTAGAGGGCACCAAACCTCCTTTTGAGAGCAATTATGTGATTTCCAGGAATCGAACTTCTGACCTTTGGAAGAGCAGGCAATGCTCTTAACCACTGAGCCATCTCTCCAACCCGTTTTTCAACTTCTTTTACTAAACCAGCTTTAGTCAATGTGGTGTGTGGATCACATCTCCATTTCCCTGACATGTGGAGTACAGGGGTCTGCATGGACCTATTGGCCATTCATGTACCTCATAGAGGAGGTCTAGATAAATTGTTTCTCTGGCTTTAAATAGGTTAACATTTTGCTGGTGTTTGTAGTCCTTTGATTGTCTTGGATATGAGTTCTTCTTCAGGCACATGAACATGCCAATATTTTCTTCTTCTAGCCATCTTGCCTTACTCTCCTTGGTGTTGTCTCTGAAGCACGCTGGCTCATGGTGATAGAGCTGTGAGTCTTTAACATCCTAACAAGAGCTTTTGCCTCATTCAGTCACAGCAACGTGGGCCCTGGCCCTGTGCCACGACTCTATGTCTCTTCTTGGCCTCATCAAACTCAGCAGACAGAGCTCTTTACCACAGAGCCATCTTTCCTGCCTCTTCCTTGTGGTGCCACTAGAGGGCGCCAAACCTCCTTTTGAGAGCAATTACGTGGTTCCCAGGAATCGAACTTCTGACCTTTGGAAGGGCAACCAATGCTCTTAACCACTGAGCTGTCTCTCCAGCTCTTCTTACTGTAGCCAAAAGAGGGCACAAGACCTCATGGCAGATGGTTGTGACCCATTATGTGGTCGCCTGGAATTGAATTCAGGAGGTTGGAAGAGCAGGCAATGCTCTTAACCACTGAGCCATCTCTCCTGCCTCTTCCTTCTGTTGCCAGTAGAGGGCACCAAACCTCATTTTGAGAGCAATTATGTGATTTCCAGGAATCGAACTTCTGAACTTTGGAAGAGCAGGCAATGCTCTTAACCACTGAGCCATCTCTCATGCCTCTCCCCTCTGTTGCCAGTAGAGGGCGCCAAACCTCCTTTTCAGAGCAATTACGTGGTTCCCAGGAATCGAACTTCTGACCTTTGGAAGGGCAACCAATGCTCTTAACCTCTGAGCCATCTCTCCAACCCGTTTTTCAACTTCTTTTACTAAACCAGGTTTACTCAATGTGGTGTGTGGATCACATCTCCATTTCCCTAACATGTGGAGTACAGGGGTCTCCGTGGACCTTTTGGCCGTTCGTGTACCTCATAGAGGAGGTCTAGATAAATTGTTTCTCTGGCTTAAAATTGGTACACCTTTTGCTGGTGTTTGTCGTCCTTTGGATGTCTTGGATGTGAGTTCTTCTTCAGGAACATGAACATGCCTGTATTTTCTTCTTCTAGTCATCCTGCCTTACTCTCCTTGGTGTTGTCTCTGAAGCACGCTGGCTCGTGGTGATAGAGCTGTGAGCCTTTAACATCCTAACAAAAGCTTTTGCCTCATTCAGTCACAACAACGCGGTCCCTGGCCCTTGGCCCTGACTCTATGTCTGTATGTGGTCTCATCAAACTCAGCAGGCAATGCTCTTTACCACAGAGCCATCTCTCTTGCCTCTTCCTTGTGGTGCCACTAGAGGGCGCCAAACCTCCTTTTGAGAGCAATTATTTGGTAGCCAGGAATCGAACTTCTGACCTTCGGAAGGGCAGCCAATGTTCTTAACCACTGACCTATCTCTCCAGCTTTTCTTACTGTAGCCAAAAGAGGGCACAAGACCTCATGGCAGATGGTTGTGAATCATTATGTGGTTGCCTGCAATTGATTTCAGGAGGTTCTAAGAGCAGGCAATGCTCTTAAGCACTGAACCATCTCTCATGCCTCTTCTTTTTTGCCAGTAAAGGGCACCAAATCTACCTTTTGAGAGCAATTATGGGATTGCCAGGAATGGAACTTCTGACCTTTGGAAGGGCAGCCAAAGCTCTTATCCACTGAGCTAACACCCCAGCTCTTATTTTTGTATCGAAAAGAAGGCACAAGACCTAATTGCAGATGGTTGTGAGCCATTATGTGGTTGCCTGGAATTGAATTCAGGAGGTTGGAAGAGGAGGCAATGATCTTAACCACGGAGCCATCTCTCATGCCTCTTCCTTATGTTGCCAGTAGAGGGCACCAAACCTCCTTTTGAGAGCAATTATGTGATTTCCAGGAATCGAACTTCTGAACTTTGGAAGAGCAGGCAATGCTCTTAACCACTGAGCCATCTCTCCAACCCGTTTTTCAACTTCTTTTACTAAACCAGCTTCAGTCAATGTGGTGTGTGGATCACATCTCCATTTCCCTGACGTGTGGAGTACAGGGGTCTGCATGGTCCTATTGGCCATTCATGTACCTCATAGAGGAGGTCTAGATAAATTGTTTCTCTGGCTTTAAATAGGTTAACATTTTGCTGGTGTTTGTAGTCCTTTGATTGTCTTGGATATGAGTTCTTCTTCAGGCACATGAACATGCCAGTATTTTCTCCTTCTAGCCATCTTGCCTTACTCTCCTTGGTGTTGTCTCTGAAGCACGCTGGCTCATGGTGATAGAGCTGTGAGTCTTTAACATCCTAACAAGAGCTTTTGCCTCATTCAGTCACAACAACGTGGGCCCTGGCCCTGTGCCCCGACTCTATGTCTGTTCTTGGCCTCATCAAACTCAGCAGGCAAAGCTCTTTACCACAGAGCCATCTTTCCTGCCTCTTCCTTGTGGTGCCACTAGAGGGCGCCAAACCTCCTTTTGAGAGCAATTACGTGGTTCCCAGGAATCGCACTTCTGACCTTTGGAAGGGCAACCAATGCTCTTAACCACTGAGCTGTCTCTCCAGCTCTTCTTACTGTAGCCAAACGAGGGCACAAGACCTCATGGCAGATGGTTGTGACCCGTTATGTGGTCGCCTGGAATTGAATTCAGGAGGTTGGAAGAGCAGGCAATTCTCTTAACCAGTGAGCCATCTCTCTTGCATCTTCCTTCTGTTGCCAGTAGAGGGCACCAAACCTCCTTTTGAGAGCAATTATGTGGTTGCCAGGAATCGAACTTCTGACCTTTGGAAGGGCAGGCAAAGCTCTTAACCACTGAGCTATCTCCCCAGCTCTTCTTTCTGTATCCAAAAGAGGGCACAAGACCTCATTGCAGATGGTTGTGAGCCATTATGTGGTTGCCTGGAATTCAGTTCAGGAGGTTGGAAGAGCAGGCAATGTTCTTAACCACTGAGCCATCTCTCCAACCCGTTTTTCAACTTCTTGAACTAAACCAGGTTTACTCAATGTGGTGTGTGGATCATATCTGCATTCCACTAACATGTGGAGTACAGGGGTCTCCATGGACATATTGGCCGTTCGCGTACCTCATAGATGAAGTCTAGATAAATTGTTTGTCTGGCTTTAAATTGGTAAACCTTTTGCTGGTGTTTGTCGTCCTTTGGATGTCTTGGATGTGAGTTCTTCTTAAGGAACATGAACATGCCTGTATTTTCTTCTTCTAACCATCTTTCCTCATTCTGCTTGGTGGTGTCCCTGAAGCATGCAGGCTCATGCTGATAGAGCTGTGAGTCTTTATTATCCTAACAAAATGTGTTGCCTGATTCTGAGACAACAACGTGGGCCCTGGCTGTATGTGTCCACTTGGCCTCATCAACCTCAGCAGGCAATGCTCTTAACCACTGAGCCATCTCTCCTGCCTCTTCCGTCTGTTGCCAGTAGAGGGCACCAAACCTCATTTTGAGAGCAACTATGTGATTCCCAGGAATCGAACTTCTGAACTTTGGAAGAGCAGGCAATGCTCTTAACCACTGAGCCATCTCTCCAACCGGTTTTTCAACTTCTTTTACTAAACCAGGTTTACTCAATGTGGTGTGTGGATCACATCTCCATTTCCCTAACATGTGGAGTACAGGGGTCTCCATGGACATATTGGCCGTTCATGTACCTCATAGAGGAGGTCTAGATAAATTGTTTCTCTGGCTTAAAATTGGTACACCTTTTGCTGGTGTTTGTCGTCCTTTGGATGTCTTGGATGTGAGTTCTTCTTCAGGAACATGAACATGCCTGTATTTTCTTCTTCTAGTCATCTTGCCTTACTCTCCTTGGTGTTGTCTCTGAAGCACGCTGGCTCGTGGTGATAGAGCTGTGAGCCTTTAACATCCTAACAAAAGCTTTTGCCTCATTCAGTCACAACAACGCGGGCCCTGGCCCTTGGCCCTGACTCTATGTCTGTATGTGGTCTCATCAAACTCAGCAGGCAATGCTCTTTACCACAGAGCCATCTCTCTTGCCTCTTCCATTGGTGCCACTAGAGGGCGCCAAACCTCCTTTTGAGAGCAATTATTTGGTAGCCAGGAATCGAACTTCTGACCTTTGGAAGAGCAGGCAATGCTCTTAACCACTGAGCCATCTCTCCCACCCGTTTTTCAACTTCTTTTACTAAACCAGCTTTAGTCAATGTGGTGTGTGGATCACATCTCCATTTCCCTGACATGTGGAGTACAGGGGTCTGCATGGACCTATTGGCCATTCATGTACCTCATAGAGGAGGTCTAGATAAATTGTTTCTCTGGCTTTAAATAGGTTAACATTTTGCTGGTGTTTGTAGTCCTTTGATTGTCTTGGATATGAGTTCTTCTTCAGGCACATGAACATGCCAATATTTTCTTCTTCTAGCCATCTTGCCTTACTCTCCTTGGTGTTGTCTCTGAAGCACGCTGGCTCATGGTGATAGAGCTGTGAGTCTTTAACATCCTAACAAGAGCTTTTGCCTCATTCAGTCACAGCAACGTGGGCCCTGGCCCTGTGCCCCGACTCTATGTCTGTTCTTGGCCTCATCAAACTCAGCAGGCAGAGCTCTTTACCACAGAGCCATCTTTCCTGCCTCTTCCTTGTGGTGCAACTAGAGGGCGCCAAACCTCCTTTTGAGAGGAATTACGTGGTTCCCAGGAATCGAACTTCTGACCTTTGGAAGGGCAACCCATGCTCTTAACCACTGAGCTGTCTCTCCAGCTCTTCTTACTGTAGCCAAAAGAGGGCACAAGACCTCATGGCAGATGGTTGTGACCCATTATGTGGTCGCCTGGAATTGAATTCAGGAGGTTGGAAGAGCAGGCAATTCTCTTAACCATTGAGCCATCTCTCTTGCATCTTCCTTCTCTTGCCAGTAGAGGGCACCAAACCTCCTTTTGAGAGCAATTATGTGGTTGCCAGGAATCGAACTTCTGACCTTTGGAAGGGCAGGCAATGCTCTTAACCACTGAGCCATCTCTCCTGCCTCTTCCTTCTGTTGCCAGTAGAGGGCACCAAACCTCATTTTGAGAGCAATTATGTGATTTCCAGGAATCGAACTTCTGAACTTTGGAAGAGCAGGCAATGCTCTTAACCACCGAGCCATCTCTCCAACCCGTTTTTCAACTTCTTTTACTAAACCAGGTTTACTCAATGTGGTGTGTGGATCACATCTCCATTTCCCTAACATGTGGAGTACAGGGGTCTCCGTGGACCTATTGGCCGTTCGTGTACCTCATAGAGGAGGTCTAGATAAATTGTTTCTCTGGCTTAAAATTGGTACACCTTTTGCTGGTGTTTGTTGTCCTTTGGATGTCTTGGATGTGAGTTCTTCTTCAGGAACATGAACATGCCTGTATTTTCTTCTTCTAGTCATCCTGCCTTATTCTCCTTGGTGTTGTCTCTGAAGCACGTTGGCTCGTGGTGATAGAGCTGTGAGCCTTTAACATCCTAACAAAAGCTTTTGCCTCATTCAGTCACAACAACGCGGGCCCTGGCCCTTGGCCCTGACTCTATGTCTGTATGTGGTCTCATCAAACTCAGCAGGCAATGCTCTTTACCACAGAGCCATCTCTCTTGCCTCTTCCTTGTGGTGCCACTAGAGGGCGCCAAACCTCCTTTTGAGAGCAATTATTTGGTAGCCAGGAATCGAACTTCTGACCTTCGGAAGGGCAGCCAATGTTCTTAACCAGTGACCTATCTCTCCAGCTTTTCTTACTGTAGCCAAAAGAGGGCACAAGACCTCATGGCAGATGGCTGTGAATCATTATGTGGTTGCCTGCAATTGATTTCAGGAGGTTCTAAGAGCAGGCAATGCTCTTAAGCACTGAACCATCTCTCATGCCTCTTCTTTTTTGCCAGTAAAGGGCACCAAATCTACCTTTTGAGCGCAATTATGGGATTGCCAGGAATGGAACTTCTGACGTTTGGAAGGGCAGCCAAAGCTCTTATCCACTGAGCTAACACCCCAGCTCTTATTTTTGTATCCAAAAGAGGGCACAAGACCTCATTGCAGATGGTTGTGAGCCATTATGTGGTTGCCTGGAATTGAATTCAGGAGGTTGGAAGAGGAGGCAATGATCTTAACCACGGAGCCATCTCTCATGCCTCTTCCTTATGTTGCCAGTAGAGGGCACCAAACCTCCTTTTGAGAGCAATTATGTGATTTCCAGGAATCGAACTTCTGACCTTTGGAAGAGCAGGCAATGCTCTTAACCACTGAGCCATCTCTCCAACCCGTTTTTCAACTTCTTTTACTAAACCAGCTTTAGTCAATGTGGTGTGTGGATCACATCTCCATTTCCCTGACGTGTGGAGTACAGGGGTCTGCATGGACCTATTGGCCATTCATGTACCTCATAGAGGAGGTCTAGATAAATTGTTTCTCTGGCTTTAAATAGGTTAACATTTTGCTGGTGTTTGTAGTCCTTTGATTGTCTTGGATATGAGTTCTTCTTCAGGCACATGAACATGCCAGTATTTTCTTCTTCTAGCCATCTTGCCTTACTCTCCTTGGTGTTGTCTCTGAAGCACGCTGGCTCATGGTGATAGAGCTGTGAGTCTTTAACATCCTAACAAGAGCTTTTGCCTCATTCAGTCACAACAACGTGGGCCCTGGCCCTGTGCCCCTACTCTATGTCTGTTCTTGGCCTCATCAAACTCAGCAGGCAAAGCTCTTTACCACAGAGCCATCTTTCCTGCCTCTTCCTTGTGGTGCCACTAGAGGGCGCCAAACCTCCTTTTGAGAGCAATTACGTGGTTCCCAGGAATCGAACTTCTGAGCTTTGGAAGGGCAACCAATGCTCTTAACCACTGAGCTGTCTCTCCAGCTCTTCTTACTGTAGCCAAACGAGGGCACAAGACCTCATGGCAGATGGTTGTGACCCGTTATGTGGTCGCCTGGAATTGAATTCAGGAGGTTGGAAGAGCAGGCAATTCTCTTAACCATTGAGCCATCTCTCTTGCATCTTCCTTCTGTTGCCAGTAGAGGGCACCAAACCTCCTTTTGAGAGCAATTATGTGGTTGCCAGGAATCGAACTTCTGACCTTTGGAAGGGCAGGCAAAGCTCTTAACCACTGAGCTATCTCCCCAGCTCTTCTTTCTGTATCCCAAAGAGGGCACAAGACCTCATTGCAGATGGTTGTGAGCCATTATGTGGTTGCCTGGAATTCAGTTCAGGAGGTTGGAAGAGCAGGCAATGTTCTTAACCACTGAGCCATCTCTCCAACCCGTTTTTCAACTTCTTGAACTAAACCAGGTTTACTCAATGTGGTGTGTGGATCATATCTGCATTCCACTAACATGTGGAGTACAGGGGTCTCCATGGACATATTGGCCGTTCGCGTACCTCATAGATGAAGTCTAGAAAAATTGTTTGTCTGGCTTTATATTGGTAAACCTTTTGCTGGTGTTTGTCGTCCTTTGGATGTCTTGGATGTGAGTTTTCTTAAGGAACATGAACATGCCTGTATTTTCTTCTTCTAACCATCTTTCCTCATTCTGCTTGGTGGTGTCCCTGAAGCATGCAGGCTCATGCTGATAGAGCTGTGAGTCTTTATTATCCTAACAAAATGTGTTGCCTGATTCTGAGACAACAATGTGGGCCCTGGCTATATGTGTCCACTTGGCCTCATCAACCTCAGCAGGCAATGCTCTTAACCACTGAGCCATCTCTCCTGCCTCTTCCTTCTGTTGCGAGTAGAGGGCACCAAACCTCATTTTGAGAGCAATTATGTGATTTCCAGGAATCGAACTTCTGAACTTTGGAAGAGCAGGCAATCTTCTTAACCACTGAGCCATCTCTCCTGCCTCTCCCCTCTGTTGCCAGTAGAGGGCACCAAACCTCATTTTGAGAGCAACTATGTGATTCCCAGGAATCGAACTTCTGAACTTTGGAAGAGCAGGCAATGCTCTTAACCACCGAGCCATCTCTCCAACCCGTTTTTCAACTTCTTTTACTAAACCAGGTTTACTCAATGTGGTGTGTGGATCACATCTCCATTTCCCTAACATGTGGAGTACAGGGGTCTCCGTGGACATATTGGCCGTTCGTGTACCTCATAGAGGAGGTCTAGATAAATTGTTTCTCTGGCTTAAAATTGGTACACCTTTTGCTGGTGTTTGTCGTCCTTTGGATGTCTTGGATGTGAGTTCTTCTTCAGGAACATGAACATGCCTGTATTTTCTTCTTCTAGTCATCTTGCCTTACTCTCCTTGGTGTTGTCTCTGAAGCACGCTGGCTCGTGGTGATAGAGCTGTGAGCCTTTAACATCCTAACAAAAGCTTTTGCCTCATTCAGTCACAACAACGCGGGCCCTGGCCCTTGGCCCTGACTCTATGTCTGTATGTGGTCTCATCAAACTCAGCAGGCAATGCTCTTTACCACAGAGCCATCTCTCTTGCCTCTTCCTTGTGGTGCCACTAGAGGGCACCAAACCTCCTTTTGAGAGCAATTATGTGGTTGTCAGGAATCGAACTTCTGATCTTTGGAAGGGCAGGCAAAGCTCTTAACCACTGAGCTATCTCCACAGCTCTTCTTTCTGTATCCCAAAGAGGGCACAAGACCTCATTGCAGATGGTTGTCAGCCATTATGTGGTTGCCTGGAATTCAGTTCAGGAGGTTGGAAGGGCAACCAATGCTCTTAACCGCTGAGCCATCTCTCCAACCCGTTTTTCAACTTCTTGAACTAAACCAGGTTTACTCAATGTGGTGTGTGGATCATATCTGCATTCCACTAACATGTGGAGTACAGGGGTCTCCATGGACATATTGGCCGTTCGCGTACCTCATAGATGAAGTCTAGATAAATTGTTTGTCTGGCCTTAAATTGGTAAACATTTGCTGGTGTTTGTCGTCCTTTGGATGTCTTGGATGTGACTTCTTCTTAAGGAACATGAACATGCCTGTATTTTCTTCTTCTAACCATCTTTCCTCATTCTGCTTGGTGGTGTCCCTGAAGCATGCAGGCTCATGCTGATAGAGCTGTGAGTCTTTATTATCCGACAAAATGTTTTGCCTGATTCTGAGACAACAATGGGGGCCCTGGCTGTATGTGTCCACTTGGCCTCATCAACCTCAGCAGGCAATGCTCTTAACCACTGAGCCATCTCTCATGCCTCTTCCTTCTGTTGCCAGTAAAGGGCACCAAACCTCATTTTGAGAGCAATTATGTGATTTCCAGGAATCGAACTTCTGAACTTTGGAAGAGCAGGCAATGCTCTTAACCACCGAGCCATCTCTCATGCCTCTCCCCTCTGTTGCCAGTAGAGGGCGCCAAACCTCCTTTTGAGAGCAATTACGTGGTTCCCAGGAATCGAACTTCTGACCTTTGGAAGGGCAACCAATGCTCTTAACCTCTGAGCCATCTCTCCAACCCGTTTTTCAACTTCTTTTACTAAACCAGGTTTACTCAATGTGGTGTGTGGATCACATCTCCATTTCCCTAACATGTGGAGTACAGGGGTCTCCATGGACCTATTGGCCGTTCGTGTACCTCATAGAGGAGGTCTAGATAAATTGTTTCTCTGGCTTAAAATTGGTACACCTTTTGCTGGTGTTTGTCGTCCTTTGGATGTCTTGGATGTGAGTTCTTCTTCAGGAACATGAACATGCCTGTATTTTCTTCTTCTAGTCATCTTGCCTTACTCTCCTTGGTGTTGTCTCTGAAGCACGCTGGCTCGTGGTGATAGAGCTGTGAGCCTTTAACATCCTAACAAAAGCTTTTGCCTCATTCAGTCACAAAAACGCGGGCCCTGGCCCTTGGCCCTGACTCTATGTCTGTATGTGGTCTCATCAAACTCAGCAGGCAATGCTCTTTACCACAGAGCCATCTCTCTTGCCTCTTCCTTGTGGTGCCACTAGAGGGCGCCAAACCTCCTTTTGAGAGCAATTATTTGGTAGCCAGGAATCGAACTTCTGACCTTCGGAAGGGCAGCCAATGTTCTTAACCACTGACCTATCTCTCCAGCTTTTCTTACTGTAGCCAAAAGAGGGCACAAGACCTCATGGCAGATGGTTGTGAATCATTATGTGGTTGCCTGCAATTGATTTCAGGAGGTTCTAAGAGCAGGCAATGCTCTTAACCACTGAGCCATCTCTCCTGCCTCTTCATTCTGTTGCCAGTAGAGGGCACCAAACCTCATTTTGAGAACAATTATGTGATTTCCAGGAATCGAACTTCTGAACTTTGGAAGAGCAGGCAATGCTCTTAACCACTGAGCCATCTCTCCTGCCTCTCCCCTCTGTTGCCAGTAGAGGGCACCAAACCTCATTTTGAGAGCAACTATGTGATTCCCAGGAATCGAACTTCTGACCTTTGGAAGAGCAGGCAATGCTCTTAACCACTGAGCCATCTCTCCGACCCGTTTTTCAACTTCTTTTACTAAACCAGGTTTACTCAATGTGGTGTGTGGATCACATCTCCATTTCCCTAACACGTGGAGTATAGGGGTCTCCGTGGACCTATTGGCCGTTCGTGTACCTCATAGAGGAGGTCTAGATAAATTGTTTCTCTGGCTTAAAATTGGTACACCTTTTGCTGGTGTTTGTCGTCCTTTGGCTGTCTTGGATGTGAGTTCTTCTTCAGGAACATGAACATGCCTGTATTTTCTTCTTCTAGTCATCTTGCCTTACTCTCCTTGGTGTTGTCTCTGAAGCACGCTGGCTCGTGGTGATAGAGCTGTGAGCCTTTAACATCCTAACAAAAGCTTTTGCCTCATTCAGTCACAACAACGCGGGCCCTGGCCCTTGGCCCTGACTCTATGTCTGTATGTGGTCTCATCAAACTCAGCAGGCAATGCTCTTTACCACAGAGCCATCTCTCTTGCCTCTTCCTTGTGGTGCCACTAGAGGGCACCAAACCTCCTTTTGAGAGCAATTATGTGGTTGTCAGGAATCGAACTTCTGATCTTTGGAAGGGCAGGCAAAGCTCTTAACCACTGAGCTATCTCCACAGCTCTTCTTTCTGTATCCCAAAGAGGGCACAAGACCTCATTGCAGATGGTTGTCAGCCATTATGTGGTTGCCTGGAATTCAGTTCAGGAGGTTGGAAGGGCAACCAATGCTCTTAACCGCTGAGCCATCTCTCCAACCCGTTTTTCAACTTCTTGAACTAAACCAGGTTTACTCAATGTGGTGTGTGGATCATATCTGCATTCCACTAACATGTGGAGTACAGGGGTCTCCATGGACATATTGGCCGTTCGCGTACCTCATAGATGAAGTCTAGATAAATTGTTTGTCTGGCCTTAAATTGGTAAACATTTGCTGGTGTTTGTCGTCCTTTGGATGTCTTGGATGTGACTTCTTCTTAAGGAACATGAACATGCCTGTATTTTCTTCTTCTAACCATCTTTCCTCATTCTGCTTGGTGGTGTCCCTGAAGCATGCAGGCTCATGCTGATAGAGCTGTGAGTCTTTATTATCCGACAAAATGTTTTGCCTGATTCTGAGACAACAATGGGGGCCCTGGCTGTATGTGTCCACTTGGCCTCATCAACCTCAGCAGGCAATGCTCTTAACCACTGAGCCATCTCTCATGCCTCTTCCTTCTGTTGCCAGTAAAGGGAACCAAACCTCATTTTGAGAGCAATTATGTGATTTCCAGGAATCGAACTTCTGAACTTTGGAAGAGCAGGCAATGCTCTTAACCACTGAGCCATCTCTCATGCCTCTCCCCTCTGTTGCCAGTAGAGGGCGCCAAACCTCCTTTTGAGAGCAATTACGTGGTTCCCAGGAATCGAACTTCTGACCTTTGGAAGGGCAACCAATGCTCTTAACCTCTGAGCCATCTCTCCAACCCGTTTTTCAACTTCTTTTACTAAACCAGGTTTACTCAATGTGGTGTGTGGATCACATCTCCATTTCCCTAACATGTGGAGTACAGGGGTCTCCATGGACCTATTGGCCGTTCGTGTACCTCATAGAGGAGGTCTAGATAAATTGTTTCTCTGGCTTAAAATTGGTACACCTTTTGCTGGTGTTTGTCGTCCTTTGGATGTCTTGGATGTGAGTTCTTCTTCAGGAACATGAACATGCCTGTATTTTCTTCTTCTAGTCATCTTGCCTTACTCTCCTTGGTGTTGTCTCTGAAGCACGCTGGCTCGTGGTGATAGAGCTGTGAGCCTTTAACATCCTAACAAAAGCTTTTGCCTCATTCAGTCACAACAACGCGGGCCCTGGCCCTTGGCCCTGACTCTATGTCTGTATGTGGTCTCATCAAACTCAGCAGGCAATGCTCTTTACCACAGAGCCATCTCTCTTGCCTCTTCCTTGTGGTGCCACTAGAGGGCGCCAAACCTCCTTTTGAGAGCAATTATTTGGTAGCCAGGAATCGAACTTCTGACCTTCGGAAGGGCAGCCAATGTTCTTAACCACTGACCTATCTCTCCAGCTTTTCTTACTGTAGCCAAAAGAGGGCACAAGACCTCATGGCAGATGGTTGTGAATCATTATGTGGTTGCCTGCAATTGATTTCAGGAGGTTCTAAGAGCAGGCAATGCTCTTAAGCACTGAACCATCTCTCATGCCTCTTCTTTTTTGCCAGTAAAGGGCACCAAATCTACCTTTTGAGAGCAATTATGGGATTGCCAGGAATGGAACTTCTGACCTTTGGAAGGGCAGCCAAAGCTCTTATCCACTGAGCTAACACCCCAGCTCTTATTTTTGTATCCAAAAGAGGGCACAAGACCTCATTGCAGATGGTTGTGAGCCATTATGTGGTTGCCTGGAATTGAATTCAGGAGGTTGGAAGAGGAGGCAATGATCTTAACCACGGAGCCATCTCTCATGCCTCTTCCTTATGTTGCCAGTAGAGGGCACCAAACCTCCTTTTGAGAGCAATTATGTGATTTCCAGGAATCGAACTTCTGACCTTTGGAAGAGCAGGCAATGCTCTTAACCACTGAGCCATCTCTCCAACCCGTTTTTCAACTTCTTTTACTAAACCAGCTTTAGTCAATGTGGTGTGTGGATCACATCTCCATTTCCCTGACATGTGGAGTACAGGGGTCTGCATGGACCTATTGGCCATTCATGTACCTCATAGAGGAGGTCTAGATAAATTGTTTCTCTGGCTTTAAATAGGTTAACATTTTGCTGGTGTTTGTAGTCCTTTGATTGTCTTGGATATGAGTTCTTCTTCAGGCACATGAACATGCCAATATTTTCTTCTTCTAGCCATCTTGCCTTACTCTCCTTGGTGTTGTCTCTGAAGCACGCTGGCTCATGGTGATAGAGCTGTGAGTCTTTAACATCCTAACAAGAGCTTTTGCCTCATTCAGTCACAACAACGTGGGCCCTGGCCCTGTGCCCCGACTCTATGTCTGTTCTTGGCCTCATCAAACTCAGCAGGCAGAGCTCTTTACAACAGAGCCATCTTTCCTGCCTCTTCCTTCTGTTGCCAATAGAGGGCGCCAAACCTCCTTTTGAGAGCAATTACGTGGTTCCCAGGAATCGAACTTCTGACCTTTGGAAGGGCAAGCAATGCTCTTAACCACTGAGCTATCTCTCCAGCTCTTCTTACTGTAGCCAAAAGAGGGCACAAGACCTCATGGCAGATGGTTGTGACCCATTATGTGGTCGCCTGGAATTGAATTCAGGAGGTTGGAAGAGCAGGCAATTCTCTTAACCATTGAGCCATCTCTCTTGCATCTTCCTTCTGTTGCCAGTAGAGGGCACCAAACCTCCTTTTGAGAGCAATTATGTGGTTGCCAGGAATCGAACTTCTGACCTTTGGAAGGGCAGGCAAAGCTCTTAACCACTGAGCTATCTCCCCAGCTCTTCTTTCTGTATCCCAAAGAGGGCACAAGACCTCATTGCAGATGGTTGTCAGCCATTATGTGGTTGCCTGGAATTCAGTTCAGGAGGTTGGAAGGGCAACCAATGCTCTTAACCGCTGAGCCATCTCTCCAACCCGTTTTTCAACTTCTTGAACTAAACCAGGTTTACTCAATGTGGTGTGTGGATCATATCTGCATTCCACTAACATGTGGAGTACAGGGGTCTCCATGGACATATTGGCCGTTCGCGTACCTCATAGATGAAGTCTAGATAAATTGTTTGTCTGGCCTTAAATTGGTAAATATTTGCTGGTGTTTGTCGTCCTTTGGATGTCTTGGATGTGACTTCTTCTTAAGGAACATGAACATGCCTCTATTTTCTTCTTCTAACCATCTTTCCTCATTCTGCTTGGTGGTGTCCCTGAAGCATGCAGGCTCATGCTGATAGAACTGTGAGTCTTTATTATCCGACAAAATGTTTTGCCTGATTCTGAGACAACAATGGGGGCCCTGGCTGTATGTGTCCACTTGGCCTCATCAACCTCAGCAGGCAATGCTCTTAACCACTGAGCCATCTCTCCTGCCTCTTCCTTCTGTTGCCAGTAGAGGGCACCAAACCTCATTTTGAGAGCAATTATGTGATTTCCAGGAATCGAACTTCTGAACTTTGGAAGAGCAGGCAATGCTCTTAACCACTGAGCCATCTCTCCTGCCTCTCCCCTCTGTTGCCAGTAGAGGGCACCAAACCTCATTTTGAGAGCAACTATGTGATTCCCAGGAATCGAACTTCTGAACTTTGGAAGAGCAGGCAATGCTCTTAACCACTGAGCCATCTCTCCAACCCGTTTTTCAACTTCTTTTACTAAACCAGGTTTATTCAATGTGGTGTGTGGATCACATCTCCATTTTCCGAACATGTGGAGTACAGGGGTCTCCGTGGACGTATTGGCCGTTCGTGTACCTCATAGAGGAGGTCTAGATAAATTGTTTCTCTGGCTTAAAATTGGTACACCTTTTGCTGGTGTTTGTCGTCCTTTGGATGTCTTGGATGTGAGTTCTTCTTCAGGAACATGAACATGCCTGTATTTTCTTCTTCTAGTCATCTTGCCTTACTCTCCTTGGTGTTGTCTCTGAAGCACGCTGTCTCGTGGTGATAGAGCTGTGAGCCTTTAACATCCTAACGAAAGCTTTTGCCTCATTCAGTCACAACAACGCGGGCCCTGGCCCTTGGCCCTGACTCTATGTCTGTATGTGGTCTCATCAAACTCAGCAGGCAATGCTCTTTACCACAGAGCCATCTCTCTTGCCTCTTCCTTGTGGTGCCACTAGAGGGCGCCAAACCTCCTTTTGAGAGCAATTATTTTGTAGCCAGGAATCGAACTTCTGACCTTCGGAAGGGCAGCCAATGTTCTTAACCACTGACCTATCTCTCCAGCTTTTCTTACCGTAGCCAAAAGAGGGCACAAGACCTCATGGCAGATGGTTGTGAATCATTATGTGGTTGCCTGCAATTGATTTCAGGAGGTTCTAAGAGCAGGCAATGCTCTTAAGCACTGAACCATCTCTCATGCCTCTTCTTTTTTGCCAGTAAAGGGCACCAAATCTACCTTTTGAGAGCAATTATGGGATTGCCAGGAATGGAACTTCTGACCTTTGGAAGGGCAGCCAAAGCTCTTATCCACTGAGCTAACACCCCAGCTCTTATTTTTGTATCAAAAGAGGGCAAAAACCTCATGGCAGATGGTTGTGAGCCATTATGTGGTTGCCTGGAATTGAATTCAGGAGGTTGGAAGAGGAGGCAATGATCTTAACCACGGAGCCATCTCATGCCTCTTCCTTATGTTGCCAGTAGAGGGCACCAAACCTCCTTTTGAGAGCAATTATGTGATTTCCAGGAATCGAACTTCTGACCTTTGGAAGGGCAACCAATGCTCTTAACCACTGAGCTGTCTCTCCAGCTCTTCTTACTGTAGCCAAAAGAGGGCACAAGCCCTCATGGTAGATGGTTGTGACCCATTATGTGGTCGCCTGGAATTGAATTCAGGAGGTTGGAAGAGCAGGCAATTCTCTTAACCATTGAGCCATCTCTCTTGTATCTTCCTTCTGTTGCCAGTAGAGGGCACCAAACCTCCTTTTGAGAAAAATTATGTGGTTGCCAGGAATCGAACTTCTGACCTTTGGAAGGGCAGGCAAAGCTCTTAACCACTGAGCTATCTCCCCAGCTCTTCTTTCTGTATCCATAAGAGGGCACAAGACCTCATTGCAGATGGTTGTGAGCCATTATGTGGTTGCCTGGAATTCAGTTCAGGAGGTTGGAAGGGCAACCAATGCTCTTAACCGCTGAGCCATCTCTCCAACCCGTTTTTCAACTTCTTGAACTAAATCAGGATTACTCAATGTGGTGTGTGGATCATATCCTCATTCCACTAACATGTGGAGTACAGGGGTCTCCATGGACATATTGGCCGTTCGCGTACCTCATAGATGAAGTCTAGATAAATTGTTTGTCTGGCTTTAAATTGGTAAAACTTTTGCTGGTGTTTGTCGTCCTTTGGATGTCTTGGATGTGAGTTCTTCTTAAGGAATATGAACATGCCTGTATTTTCTTCTTCTAACCATCTTTCCTCATTCTGCTTGGTGGTGTCCCTGAAGCATGCAGGCTCATGCTGATAGAGCTGTGAGTCTTTATTATCCTAACAAAATGTGTTGCCTGATTCTGAGACAACAACGTGGGCCCTGGCTGTATGTGTCCACTTGGCCTCATCAACCTCAGCAGGCAATGCTCTTAACCACTGAGCCATCTCTCCTGCCCTTTCCTTCTGTTGCCAGTAGAGGGCACCAAACCTCATTTTGAGAGGAATTATGTGATTTCCAGGAATCGAACTTCTGAACTTTGGAAGAGCAGGAAGAGCAGGCAATGCTCTTAACCACTGAGCCATCTCTCCTGCCTCTCCCCTCTGTTGCCAGTAGAGGGCACCAAACCTCATTTTGAGAGCAACTATGTGATTCCCAGGAATCGAACTTCTGACCTTTGGAAGAGCAGGCAATGCTCTTAACCACTGAGCCATCTCTCCAACCCGTTTTTCAACTTCTTTTACTAAACCAGGTTTACTCAATGTGGTGTGTGGATCACATCTCCATTTCCCTAACATGTGGAGTACAGGGGTCTCCGTGGACCTATTGGCCGTTCGTGTACCTCATAGAGGAGGTCTAGATAAATTGTTTCTCTGGCTTAAAATTGGTACACCTTTTGCTGGTGTTTGTCGTACTTTGGATGTCTTGGATGTGAGTTCTTCTTCAGGAACATGAACATGCCTGTATTTTCTTCTTCTAGTCATCTTGCCTTAATCTCCTTGGTGTTGTCTCTGAAGCACGCTAGCTCGTGGTGATAAAGCTGTGAGCCTTTAACATCCTAACAAAAGCTTTTGCCTCATTCAGTCACAACACCGCGGTCCCTGGCCCTTGGCCCTGGCTCTATGTCTGTATGTGGTCTCATCAAACTCAGCAGGCAAAGCTCTTTACCACAGAGCCATCTTTCCTGCCTTTTCCTTGTGGTGCCACTAGAGGGCGCCAAACCTCCTTTTGAGAGCAATTATTTGGTAGCCAGGAATCGAACTTCTGACCTTCGGAAGGGCAGCCAATGTTCTTAACCACTGACCTATCTCTCCAGCTTTTCTTACTGTAGCCAAAAGAGGGCACAAGACCTCATGGCAGATGGTTGTGAATCATTATGTGGTTGCCTGCAATTGATTTCAGGAGGTTCTAAGAGCAGGCAATGCTCTTAAGCACTGAACCATCTCTCATGCCTCTTCTTTTTTGCCAGTAAAGGGCACCAAATCTACCTTTTGAGAGCAATTATGGGATTGCCAGGAATGAAACTTCTGACCTTTGGAAGGGCAGCCAAAGCTCTTATCCACTGAGCTAACACCCCAGCTCTTATTTTTGTATCCAAAAGAGGGCACAAGACCTCATTGCAGATGGTTGTGAGCCATTATGTGGATGCCTGGAATTGAATTCACTAGGTTGGAAGAGGAGGCAATGATCTTAACCACGGAGCCATCTCTCATGCCTCTTCCTTATGTTGCCAGTAGAGGGCACCAAACCTCCTTTTGAGAGCAATTATGTGATTTCCAGGAATCGAACTTCTGACCTTTGGAAGAGCAGGCAATGCCCTTAACCACTGAGCCATCTCTCCAACCCGTTTTTCAACTTCTTTTACTAAACCAGCTTTAGTCAATGTGGTGTGTGGATCACATCTCCATTTCCCTGACGTGTGGAGTACAGGGGTCTGCATGGACCTATTGCCCGTTCATGTACCTCATAGAGGAGGTCTAGATAAATTGTTTCTCTGGCTTTAAATAGGTTAACATTTTGCTGGTGTTTGTAGTCCTTTGATTGTCTTGGATATGAGTTCTTCTTCAGGCACATGAACATGCCAATATTTTCTTCTTCTAGCCATCTTGCCTTACTCTCCTTGGTGTTGTCTCTGAAGCACGCTGGCTCATGGTGATAGAGCTGTGAGTCTTTAACATCCTAACAAGAGCTTTTGCCTCATTCAGTCACAACAACGAGGGCCCTGGCCCTGTGCCCTGACTCTATGTCTGTTCTTGGCCTCATCAAACTCAGCAGGCAAAGCTCTTTACCACAGAGCCATCTTTCCTGCCTCTTCCTTGTGGTGCCACTAGAGGGCGCCAAACCTCCTTTTGAGAGCAATTACGTGGTTCCCAGGAATCGCACTTCTGACCTTTGGAAGGGCAACCAATGCTCTTAACCACTGAGCTGTCTCTCCAGCTCTTCTTACTGTAGCCAAAAGAGGGCACAAGACCTCATGGCAGATGGTTGTGACCCATTATGTGGTCGCCTGGAATTGAATTCAGAAGGTTAGAAGAGCAGGCTATTCTCTTAACCATTGAGCCATCTCTCTTGCATCTTCCTTCTGTTGCCAGTAGAGGGCACCAAACCTCCTTTTGAGAGCAATTATGTGGTTGCCAGGAATCGAACTTCTGACCTTTGGAAGGGCAGGCAAACCTCTTATCCACTGAGCTAACACCCCAGCTCTTATTTTTGTATCCAAAAGAGGGCACAAGACCACATTGCAGATGGTTGTGAGCCATTATGTTGATACCTGGAATTGAATTCAGGAGGTTGGAAGAGGAGGCAATGATCTTAACCACGGAGCCATCTCTCATGCCGCTTCCTTATGTTGCCACTAGAGGGCACCAAACCTCCTTTTGAGAGCAATTATGTGATTTCCAGGAATCGAACTTCTGACCTTTGGAAGGGCAACCAATGCTCTTAACCACTGAGCTGTCTCTCCAGCTCTTCTTACTGTAGCCAAAAGAGGGCACAAGACCTCATGGCAGATGGTTGTGACCCATTATGTGGTCGCCTGGAATTGAATTCAGGAGGTTGGAAGAGCAGGCAATTCTCTTAACCATTGAGCCATCTCTCTTGCATCTTCCTTCTGTTGCCAGTAGAGGGCACCAAACCTCCTTTTGAGAGCAATTATGTGGTTGCCTGGAATCGAACTTCTGACCTTTGGAAGGGCAGGCAAAGCTCTTAACCACTGAGCTATCTCCCCAGCTCTTCTTTCTGTATCCAAAAGAGGGCACAAGACCTCATTGCAGATTGTTGTGAGCCATTATGTGGTTGCCTGGAATTCAGTTCAGGAGGTTGCAAGAGCAGGCAATGTTCTTAACCACTGAGCCATCTCTCCAACCCTTTTTTCAACTTCTTGAACTAAACCAGGTTTACTCAATGTGGTGTGTGGATCATATCTGCATTCCACTAACATGTGGAGTACAGGGGTCTCCATGGACATATTGGCCGTTCGCGTACCTCATAGATGAAGTCTAGATAAATTGTTTGTCTTGCTTTAAATTGGTAAACCTTTTGCTGGTGTTTGTCGTCCTTTGGATGTCTTGGATGTGAGTTCTTCTTAAGGAACATGAACATGCCTGTATTTTCTTCTTCTAACCATCTTTCCTCATTCTGCTTGGTGGTGTCCCTGAAGCATGCAGGCTCATGCTGATAGAACTGTGAGTCTTTATTATCCTAACAAAATGTGTTGCCTGATTCTGAGACAACAACGTGGGCCCTGGCTGTATGTGTCCACTTGGCCTCATCAACCTCAGCAGGCAATGCTCTTAACCACTGAGCCATCTCTCCTGCCTCTTCCTTCTGTTGCCAGTAGAGGGCACCAAACCTCATTTTGAGAGCAATTATGTGATTTCCAGGAATCGAACTTCTGAACTTTGGAAGAGCAGGCAATGCTCTTAACCACTGAGCCATCTCTCCTGCCTCTCCCCTCTGTTGCCAGTAGAGGGCACCAAACCTCATTTTGAGAGCAACTATGTGATTCCCAGGAATCAAACTTCTGACCTGTGGAAGAGCAGGCAATGCTCTTAAACACTGATCCATCTCTCCAACCCGTTTTTCAACTTCTTTTACTAAACCAGGTTTACTCAATGTGGTGTGTGGATAACATCTCCATTTCCCTAACATGTGGAGTACAGGGGTCTCCGTGGACCTATTGGCCGTTCGTGTACCTCATAGAGGAGGTCTAGATAAATTGTTTCTCTGGCTTAAAATTGGTACACCTTTTGCTGGTGTTTGTCGTCCTTTGGATGTCTTGGATGTGAGTTCTTCTTCAGGAACATGAACATGCCTGTATTTTCTTCTTCTAGTCATCTTGCCTTACTCTCCTTGGTGTTGTCTCTGAAGCACGCTGGCTCGTGGTGATAGAGCTGTGAGCCTTTAACATCCTAACAAAAGCTTTTGCCTCATTCAGTCACAACAACGCGGGCCCTGGCCCTTGGCCCTGACTCTATGTCTGCATGTGGTCTCATCAAACTCAGCAGGCAAAGCTCTTTACCACAGAGCCATCTTTCCTGCCTCTTCCTTGTGGTGCCACTAGAGGGCGCCAAACCTCCTTTTGAGAGCAATTATTTGGTAGCCAGGAATCGAACTTCTGACCTTCGGAAGGGCAGCCAATGTTCTTAACCACTGACCTATCTCTCCAGCTTTTCTTACTGTAGCCAAAAGAGGGCACAAGACCTCATGGCAGATGGTTGTGAATCATTATGTGGTTGCCTGCAATTGATTTCAGGAGGTTCTAAGAGCAGGCAATGCTCTTAAGCACTGAACCATCTCTCATGCCTCTTCTTTTTTTGCCAGTAAAGGGCACCAAATCTACCTTTTGAGAGCAATTATGGGATTGCCAGGAATGGAACTTCTGACCTTTGGAAGGGCAGCCAAAGCTCTTATCCACTGAGCTAACACCCCAGCTCTTATTTTTGTATCCAAAAGAGGGCACAAGACCTCATTGCAGATGGTTGTGAGCCATTATGTGGTTGCCTGGAATTGAATTCAGGAGGTTGGAAGAGGAGGCAATGATCTTAACCACGGAGCCATCTCTCATGCCTCTTCCTTATGTTGCCAGTAGAGGGCACCAAACCTCCTTTTGAGAGCAATTATGTGATTTCCAGGAATCGAACTTCTGACCTTTGGAAGAGCAGGCAATGCTCTTAACCACTGAGCCATCTCTCCAACCCGTTTTTCAACTTCTTTTACTAAACCAGCTTTAGTCAATGTGGTGTGTGGATCACATCTCCATTTCCCTGACGTGTGGAGTACAGGGGTCTGCATGGACCTATTGGCCATTCATGTACCTCATAGAGGAGGTCTAGATAAATTGTTTCTCTGGCTTTAAATAGGTTAACATTTTGCTGGTGTTTGTAGTCCTTTGATTGTCTTGGATATGAGTTCTTCTTCAGGCACATGAACATGCCAATATTTTCTTCTTCTAGCCATCTTGCCGTACTCTCCTTGGTGTTGTCTCTGAAGCACGCTGGCTCATGGTGATAGAGCTGTGAGTCTTTAACATCCTAACAAGAGCTTTTGCCTCATTCAGTCACAACAACGTGGGCCCTGGCCCTGTGCCCCGACTCTATGTCTGTTCTTGGCCTCATCAAACTCAGCAGGCAAAGCTCTTTACCACAGAGCCATCTTTCCTGCCTCTTCCTTGTGGTGCCACTAGAGGGCGCCAAACCTCCTTTTGAGAGCAATTACGTGGTTCCCAGGAATCGAACTTCTGACCTTTGGAAGGGCAACCAATGCTCTTAACCACTGAGCTGTCTCTCCAGCTCTTCTTACTGTAGCCAAAAGAGGGCACAAGACCTCATGGCAGATGGTTGTGACCCATTATGTGGTCGCCTGGAATTCAAATCAGGAGGTTGGAAGAGCAGGCAATTCTCTTAACCATTGAGCCATCTCTCTTGCATCTTCCTTCTGTTGCCAGTAGAGGGCACCAAACCTCCTTTTGAGAGCAATTATGGGATTGCCAGGAATGAAACTTCTGACCTTTGGAAGGGCAGCCAAAGCTCTTATCCACTGAGCTAACACCCCAGCTCTTATTTTTGTATCCAAAAGAGGGCACAAGACCTCATTGCAGATGGTTGTGAGCCATTATGTGGTTGCCTGGAATTCAGTTCAGGAGGTTGGAAGAGCAGGCAATGTTCTTAACCACTGAGCCATCTCTCCAACCCGTTTTTCAACTTCTTGAACTAAACCAGGTTTACTCAATGTGGTGTGTGGATCATATCTGCATTCCACTAACATGTGGAGTACAGGGGTCTCCATGGACATATTGGCCGTTCGCGAACTTCATAGATGAAGTCTAGAAAAATTGTTTGTCTGGTTTTAAATTGGTAAACCTTTTGCTGGTGTTTTTCGTCCTTTGGGTGTCTTGGATGTGAGTTCTTCTTAAGGAACATGAACATGCCTGTATTTTCTTCTTCTAACCATCTTTCCTCATTCTGCTTGGTGGTGTCCCTGAAGCATGCAGGCTCATGCTGATAGAGCTGTGAGTCTTTATTATCCTAACAAAATGTGTTGCCTGATTCTGAGAAAACAACGTGGGCCCTGGCTCTATGTGTCCACTTGGCCTCATCAACCTCAGCAGGCAATGCTCTTAACCACTGAGCCATCTCTCCTGCCTCTTCCTTCTGTTGCCAGTAGAGGGCACCAAACCTCATTTTGAGAGCAATTATGTGATTTCCAGGAATCGAACTTCTGAACTTTGGAAGAGCAGGCAATGCTCTTAACCACTGAGCCATCTCTCCTGCCTCTCCTCTCTGTTGCCAGTAGAGGGCACCAAACCTCATTTTGAGAGCAACTATGTGATTCCCAGGAATCGAACTTCTGAACTTTGGAAGAGCAGGCAATGCTCTTAACCACTGAGCCATCTCTCCTGCCTCTCCCCTCTGTTGCCAGTAGAGGGCACCAAACCTCATTTTGAGAGCAACTATGTGATTCCCAGGAATCGAACTTCTGAACTTTGGAAGAGCAGGCAATGCTCTTAACCACTGAGCCATCTCTCCGACCCGTTTTTCAACTTCTTTTACTAAACCATGTTTACTCAAAGTGGTTTGTGGATCACATCTCCATTTCCCTAACATGTGGAGTACAGGGGTCTCCGTGGACCTATTGGCCGTTCGTGTACCTCATAGAGGAGGTCTAGATAAATTGTTTCTCTGGCTTAAAATTGGTACACCTTTTGCTGGTGTTTGTCGTCCTTTGGATGTCTTGGATGTGAGTTCTTCTTCAGGAACATGAACATGCCTGTATTTTCTTCTTCTAGTCATCTTGCCGTACTCTCCTTGGTGTTGTCTCTGAAGCACGCTGGCTCGTGGTGATAGAGCTGTGAGCCTTTAACATCCTAACAAAAGCTTTTGCCTCATTCAGTCACAACAACGCGGGCCCTGGCCCTTGGCCCTGACTCTATGTCTGTATGTGGTCTCATCAAACTCAGCAGGCAATGCTCTTTACCACAGAGCCATCTCTCTTGCCTCTTCCTTGTGGTGCCACTAGAGGGCGCCAAACCTCCTTTTGAGAGCAATTATTTGGTAGCCAGGAATCGAACTTCTGACCTTCGGAAGGGCAGCCAATGTTCTTAACCACTGACCTATATCTCCAGCTTTTCTTACTGTAGCCAAAAGAGGGCACAAGACCTCATGGCAGATGGTTGTGAATCATTATGTGGTTGCCTGCAATTGATTTCAGGAGGTTCTAAGAGCAAGCAATGCTCTTAAGCACTGAACCATCTCTCATGCCTCTTCTTTTTTGCCAGTAAAGGGCACCAAATCTACCTTTTGAGAGCAATTATGGGATTGCCAGGAATGGAACTTCTGACGTTTGGAAGGGCAGCCAAAGCTCTTATCCACTGAGCTAACACCCCAGCTCTTATTTTTGTATCCAAAAGAGGGCACAAGACCTCATTGCAGATGGTTGTGAGCCATTATGAGGTTGCCTGGAATTGAATTCAGGAGGTTGGAAGAGGAGGCAATGATCTTAACCACGGAGCCATCTCTCATGCCTCTTCCTTATGTTGCCAGTAGAGGGCACCAAACCTCCTTTTGAGAGCAATTATGTGATTTCCAGGAATCGAACTTCTGACCTTTGGAAGAGCAGGCAATGCTCTTAACCACTGAGCCATCTCTCCAACCCGTTTTTCAACTTCTTTTACTAAACCAGCTTTAGTCAATGCGGTGTGTGGATCACATCTCCATTTCCCTGACGTGTGGAGTACAGGGGTCTGCATGGACCTATTGGCCATTCATGTACCTCATAGAGGAGGTCTAGATAAATTGTTTCTCTGGCTTTAAATAGGTTAACATTTTGCTGGTGTTTGTAGTCCTTTGATTGTCTTGGATATGAGTTCTTCTTCAGGCACATGAACATGCCAGTATTTTCTTCTCCTAGCCATCTTGCCTTACTCTCCTTGGTGTTGTCTCTGAAGCACGCTGGCTCATGGTGATAGAGCTGTGAGTCTTTAACATCCTAACAAGAGCTTTTGCCTCATTCAGTCACAACAACGTGGGCCCTGGCCCTGTGCCCCGACTCTATGTCTGTTCTTGGCCTCATCAAACTCAGCAGGCAAAGCTCTTTACCACAGAGCCATCGTTCCTGCCTCTTCCTTGTGGTGCCACTAGAGGGCGCCAAACCTCCTTTTGAGAGCAATTACGTGGTTCCCAGGAATCGAACTTCTGACCTTTGGAAGGGCAACCAATGCTCTTAACCACTGAGCTGTCTCTCCAGCTCTTCTTACTGTAGCCAAAAGAGGGCACAAGACCTCATGGCAGATGGTTGTGACCCATTATGTGGTCGCCTGGAATTCAAATCAGGAGGTTGGAAGAGCAGGCAATTCTCTTAACCATTGAGCCATCTCTCTTGCATCTTCCTTCTGTTGCCAGTAGAGGGCACCAAACCTCCTTTTGAGAGCAATTATGGGATTGCCAGGAATGAAACTTCAGACCTTTGGAAGGGCAGCCAAAGCTCTTATCCACTGAGCTAACACCCCAGCTCTTATTTTTGTATCCAAAAGAGGGCACAAGACCTCATTGCAGATGGTTGTGAGCCATTATGTGGTTGCCTGGAATTCAGTTCAGGAGGTTGGAAGAGCAGGCAATGTTCTTAACCACTGAGCCATCTCTCCAACCCGTTTTTCAACTTCTTGAACTAAACCAGGTTTACTCAATGTGGTGTGTGGATCATATCTGCATTCCACTAACATGTGGAGTACAGGGGTCTCCATGGACATATTGGCCGTTCGCGTACTTCATAGATGAAGTCTAGAAAAATTGTTTGTCTGGCTTTAAATTGGTAAACCTTTTGCTGGTGTTTTTCGTCCTTTGGGTGTCTTGGATGTGAGTTCTTCTTAAGGAACATGAACATGCCTGTATTTTCTTCTTCTAACCATCTTTCCTCATTCTGCTTGGTGGTGTCCCTGAAGCATGCAGGCTCATGCTGATAGAGCTGTGAGTCTTTATTATCCTAACAAAATGTGTTGCCTGATTCTGAGACAACAACGTGGGCCCTGGATCTATGTGTCCACTTGGCCTCATCAACCTCAGCAGGCAATGCTCTTAACCACTGAGCCATCTCTCCTGCCTCTTCCTTCTGTTGCCAGTAGAGGGCACCAAACCTCATTTTGAGAGCAATTATGTGATTTCCAGGAATCGAACTTCTGAACTTTGGAAGAGCAGGCAATGCTCTTAACCACTGAGCCATCTCTCCTGCCTCTCCTCTCTGTTGCCAGTAGAGGGCACCAAACCTCATTTTGAGAGCAACTATGTGATTCCCAGGAATCGAACTTCTGAACTTTGGAAGAGCAGGCAATGCTCTTAACCACTGAGCCATCTCTCCTGCCTCTCCCCTCTGTTGCCAGTAGAGGGCACCAAACCTCATTTTGAGAGCAACTATGTGATTCCCAGGAATCGAACTTCTGAACTTTGGAAGAGCAGGCAATGCTCTTAACCACTGAGCCATCTCTCCGACCCGTTTTTCAACTTCTTTTACTAAACCATGTTTACTCAAAGTGGTTTGTGGATCACATCTCCATTTCCCTAACATGTGGAGTACAGGGGTCTCCGTGGACCTATTGGCCGTTCGTGTACCTCATAGAGGAGGTCTAGATAAATTGTTTCTCTGGCTTAAAATTGGTACACCTTTTGCTGGTGTTTGTCGTCCTTTGGATGTCTTGGATGTGAGTTCTTCTTCAGGAACATGAACATGCCTGTATTTTCTTCTTCTAGTCATCTTGCCGTACTCTCCTTGGTGTTGTCTCTGAAGCACGCTGGCTCGTGGTGATAGAGCTGTGAGCCTTTAACATCCTAACAAAAGCTTTTGCCTCATTCAGTCACAACAACGCGGGCCCTGGCCCTTGGCCCTGACTCTATGTCTGTATGTGGTCTCATCAAACTCAGCAGGCAATGCTCTTTACCACAGAGCCATCTCTCTTGCCTCTTCCTTGTGGTGCCACTAGAGGGCGCCAAACCTCCTTTTGAGAGCAATTATTTGGTAGCCAGGAATCGAACTTCTGACCTTCGGAAGGGCAGCCAATGTTCTTAACCACTGACCTATATCTCCAGCTTTTCTTACTGTAGCCAAAAGAGGGCACAAGACCTCATGGCAGATGGTTGTGAATCATTATGTGGTTGCCTGCAATTGATTTCAGGAGGTTCTAAGAGCAGGCAATGCTCTTAAGCACTGAACCATCTCTCATGCCTCTTCTTTTTTGCCAGTAAAGGGCACCAAATCTACCTTTTGAGAGCAATTATGGGATTGCCAGGAATGGAACTTCTGACGTTTGGAAGGGCAGCCAAAGCTCTTATCCACTGAGCTAACACCCCAGCTCTTATTTTTGTATCCAAAAGAGGGCACAAGACCTCATTGCAGATGGTTGTGAGCCATTATGTGGTTGCCTGGAATTGAATTCAGGAGGTTGGAAGAGGAGGCAATGATCTTAACCACGGAGCCATCTCTCATGCCTCTTCCTTATGTTGCCAGTAGAGGGCACCAAACCTCCTTTTGAGAGCAATTATGTGATTTCCAGGAATCGAACTTCTGACCTTTGGAAGAGCAGGCAATGCTCTTAACCACTGAGCCATCTCTCCAACCCGTTTTTCAACTTCTTTTACTAAACCAGCTTTAGTCAATGTGGTGTGTGGATCACATCTCCATTTCCCTGACGTGTGGAGTACAGGGGTCTGCATGGACCTATTGGCCATTCATGTACCTCATAGAGGAGGTCTAGATAAATTGTTTCTCTGGCTTTAAATAGGTTAACATTTTGCTGGTGTTTGTAGTCCTTTGATTGTCTTGGATATGAGTTCTTCTTCAGGCACATGAACATGCCAGTATTTTCTTCTCCTAGCCATCTTGCCTTACTCTCCTTGGTGTTGTCTCTGAAGCACGCTGGCTCATGGTGATAGAGCTGTGAGTCTTTAACATCCTAACAAGAGCTTTTGCCTCATTCAGTCACAACAACGTGGGCCCTGGCCCTGTGCCCCGACTCTATGTCTGTTCTTGGCCTCATCAAACTCAGCAGGCAAAGCTCTTTACCACAGAGCCATCGTTCCTGCCTCTTCCTTGTGGTGCCACTAGAGGGCGCCAAACCTCCTTTTGAGAGCAATTACGTGGTTCCCAGGAATCGAACTTCTGACCTTTGGAAGGGCAACCAATGCTCTTAACCACTGAGCTGTCTCTCCAGCTCTTCTTACTGTAGCCAAAAGAGGGCACAAGACCTCATGGCAGATGGTTGTGACCCGTTATGTGGTCGCCTGGAATTGAATTCAGGAGGTTGGAAGAGCAGGCAATTCTCTTAACCATTGAGCCATCTCTCTTGCATCTTCCTTCTGTTGCCAGTAGAGGGCACCAAACCTCCTTTTGAGAGCAATTATGTGGTTGCCAGGAATCGAACTTCTGACCTTTGGAAGGGCAGGCAAAGCTCTTAACCACTGAGCTATCTCCCCAGCTCTTCTTTCTGTATCCAAAAGAGGGCACAAGACCTCATTGCAGATGGTTGTGAGCCATTATGTGGTTGCCTGGAATTCAGTTCAGGAGGTTGGAAGAGCAGGCAATGTTCTTAACCACTGAGCCATCTCTCTAACCCGTTTTTCAACTTCTTGAACTAAACCATTTTTACTCAATGTGGTGTGTGGATCATATCTGCATTCCACTAACATGTGGAGTACAGGGGTCTCCATGGACATATTGGCCGTTCGCGTACCTCATAGATGAAGTCTAGATAAATTGTTTGTCTGGCTTTAAATTGGTAAACCTTTTGCTGGTGTTTGTCGTCCTTTGGATGTCTTGGATGTGAGTTCTTCTTAAGGAACATGAACATGCCTGTATTTTCTTCTTCTAACCATCTTTCCTCATTCTGCTTGGTGGTGTCCCTGAAGCATGCAGGCTCATGCTGATAGAGCTGTGAGTCTTTATTATCCTAACAAAATGTGTTGCCTGATCCTGAGACAACAACGTGGGCCCTGGCTGTATGTGTCCACTTGGCCTCATCAACCTCAGCAGGCAATGCTCTTAACCACTGAGCCATCTCTCCTGCCTCTTCCTTCTGTTGCGAGTAGAGGGCACCAAACCTCATTTTGAGAGCAATTATGTGATTTCCAGGAATCGAACTTCTGAACTTTGGAAGAGCAGGCAATGCTCTTAACCACTGAGCCATCTCTCCTGCCTCTCCCATCTGTTGCCAGTAGAGGGCACCAAACCTCATTTTGAGAGCAACTATGTGATTCCCAGGAATCGAACTTCTGACCTTTGGAAGAACAGGCAATGCTCTTAACCACTGAGCCATCTCTCCGACCCGTTTTTCAACTTCTTTTACTAAACCAGGTTTACTCAATGTGGTGTGTGGATCACATCTCCATTTCCCTAACACGTGGAGTACAGGGGTCTCCGTGGACCTATTGGCCGTTCGTGTACCTCATAGAGGAGGTCTAGATAAATTGTTTCTCTGGCTTAAAATTGGTACACCTTTTGCTGGTGTTTGTCGTCCTTTGGATGTCTTGGATGTGAGTTCTTCTTCAGGAACATGAACATGCCTGTATTTTCTTCTTCTAGTCATCTTGCCTTACTCTCCTTGGTGTTGTCTCTGAAGCACGCTGGCTCGTGGTGATAGAGCTGTGAGCCTTTAACATCCTAACAAAAGCTTTTGCCTCATTCAGTCACAACAACGCGGGCCCTGGCCCTTGGCCCTGACTCTATGTCTGTATGTGGTCTCATCAAACTCAGCAGGCAATGCTCTTTACCACAGAGCCATCTCTCTTGCCTCTTCCTTGTGGTGCCACTAGAGGGCGCCAAACCTCCTTTTGAGAGCAATTATTTGGTAGCCAGGAATCGAACTTCTGACCTTCGGAAGGGCAGCCAATGTTCTTAACCACTGACCTATCTCTCCAGCTTTTCTTACTGTAGCCAAACGAGGGCACAAGACCTCATGGCAGATGGTTGTGAATCATTATGTGGTTGCCTGCAATTGATTTCAGGAGGTTCTAAGCGCAGGCAATGCTCTTAAGCACTGAACCATCTCTCATGCCTCTTCTTTTTTGCCAGTAAAGGGCACCAAATCTACCTTTTGAGAGCAATTATGGGATTGCCAGGAATGGAACTTCTGACGTTTGGAAGGGCAGCCAAAGCTCTTATCCACTGAGCTAACACCCCAGCTCTTATTTTTGTATCCAAAAGAGGGCACAAGACCTCATTGCAGATGGTTGTGAGCCATTATGTGGTTGCCTGGAATTGAATTCAGGAGGTTGGAAGAGGAGGCAATGATCTTAACCACGGAGCCATCTCTCATGCCTCTTCCTTATGTTGCCAGTAGAGGGCACCAAACCTCCTTTTGAGAGCAATTATGTGATTTCCAGGAATCGAACTTCTGACCTTTGGAAGAGCAGGCAATGCTCTTAACCACTGAGCCATCTCTCCAACCCGTTTTTCAACTTCTTTTACTAAACCAGCTTTAGTCAATGCGGTGTGTGGATCACATCTCCATTTCCCTGACGTGTGGAGTACAGGGGTCTGCATGGACCTATTGGCCATTCATGTACCTCATAGAGGAGGTCTAGATAAATTGTTTCTCTGGCTTTAAATAGGTTAACATTTTGCTGGTGTTTGTAGTCCTTTGATTGTCTTGGATATGAGTTCTTCTTCAGGCACATGAACATGCCAGTATTTTCTTCTCCTAGCCATCTTGCCTTACTCTCCTTGGTGTTGTCTCTGAAGCACGCTGGCTCATGGTGATAGAGCTGTGAGTCTTTAACATCCTAACAAGAGCTTTTGCCTCATTCAGTCACAACAACGTGGGCCCTGGCCCTGTGCCCCGACTCTATGTCTGTTCTTGGCCTCATCAAACTCAGCAGGCAAAGCTCTTTACCACAGAGCCATCGTTCCTGCCTCTTCCTTGTGGTGCCACTAGAGGGCGCCAAACCTCCTTTTGAGAGCAATTACGTGGTTCCCAGGAATCGAACTTCTGACCTTTGGAAGGGCAACCAATGCTCTTAACCACTGAGCTGTCTCTCCAGCTCTTCTTACTGTAGCCAAACGAGGGCACAAGACCTCATGGCAGATGGTTGTGACCCGTTATGTGGTCGCATGGAATTGAATTCAGGAGGTTGGAAGAGCAGGCAATTCTCTTAACCATTGAGCCATCTCTCTTGCATCTTCCTTCTGTTGCCAGTAGAGGGCACCAAACCTCCTTTTGAGAGCAATTATGTGGTTGCCAGGAATCGAACTTCTGACCTTTGTAAGGGCAGGCAAAGCTCTTAACCACTGAGCTATCTCCCCAGCTCTTCTTTCTGTATCCAAAAGAGGGCACAAGACCTCATTGCAGATGGTTGTGAGCCATTATGTGGTTGCCTGGAATTCAGTTCAGGAGGTTGGAAGAGCAGGCAATGTTCTTAACCACTGAGCCATCTCTCCAACCCGTTTTTCAACTTCTTGAACTAAACCAGGTTTACTCAATGTGGTGTGTGGATCATATCTGCATTCCACTAACATGTGGAGTACAGGGGTCTCCATGGACATATTGGCCGTTCGCGTACTTCATAGATGAATTCTAGAAAAATTGTTTGTCTGGCTTTAAATTGGTAAACCTTTTGCTGGTGTTTTTCGTCCTTTGGGTGTCTTGGATGTGAGTTCTTCTTAAGGAACATGAACATGCCTGTATTTTCTTCTTCTAACCATCTTTCCTCATTCTGCTTGGTGGTGTCCCTGAAGCATGCAGGCTCATGCTGATAGAGCTGTGAGTCTTTATTATCCTAACAAAATGTGTTGCCTGATTCTGAGACAACAACGTGGGCCCTGGCTCTATGTGTCCACTTGGCCTCATCAACCTCAGCAGGCAATGCTCTTAACCACTGAGCCATCTATCCTGCCTCTTCCTTCTGTTGCCAGTAGAGGGCACCAAACCTCATTTTGAGAGCAATTATGTGATTTCCAGGAATCGAACTTCTGAACTTTGGAAGAGCAGGCAATGCTCTTAACCACTGAGCCATCTCTCCTGCCTCTCCTCTCTGTTGCCAGTAGAGGGCACCAAACCTCATTTTGAGAGCAACTATGTGATTCCCAGGAATCGAACTTCTGAACTTTGGAAGAGCAGGCAATGCTCTTAACCACTGAGCCATCTCTCCTGCCTCTCCCATCTGTTGCCAGTAGAGGGCACCAAACCTCATTTTGAGAGCAACTATGTGATTCCCAGGAATCGAACTTCTGACCTTTGGAAGAACAGGCAATGCTCTTAACCACTGAGCCATCTCTCCGACCCGTTTTTCAACTTCTTTTACTAAACCAGGTTTACTCAATGTGGTGTGTGGATCACATCTCCATTTCCCTAACACGTGGAGTACAGGGGTCTCCGTGGACCTATTGGCCGTTCGTGTACCTCATAGAGGAGGTCTAGATAAATTGTTTCTCTGGCTTAAAATTGGTACACCTTTTGCTGGTGTTTGTCGTCCTTTGGATGTCTTGGATGTGAGTTCTTCTTCAGGAACATGAACATGCCTGTATTTTCTTCTTCTAGTCATCTTGCCTTACTCTCCTTGGTGTTGTCTCTGAAGCACGCTGGCTCGTGGTGATAGAGCTGTGAGCCTTTAACATCCTAACAAAAGCTTTTGCCTCATTCAGTCACAACAACGCGGGCCCTGGCCCTTGGCCCTGACTCTATGTCTGTATGTGGTCTCATCAAACTCAGCAGGCAATGCTCTTTACCACAGAGCCATCTCTCTTGCCTCTTCCTTGTGGTGCCACTAGAGGGCGCCAAACCTCCTTTTGAGAGCAATTATTTGGTAGCCAGGAATCGAACTTCTGACCTTCGGAAGGGCAGCCAATGTTCTTAACAACTGACCTATCTCTCCAGCTTTTCTTACTGTAGCCAAAAGAGGGCACAAGACCTCATGGCAGATGGTTGTGAATCATTATGTGGTTGCCTGCAATTGATTTCAGGAGGTTCTAAGCGCAGGCAATGCTCTTAAGCACTGAACCATCTCTCATGCCTCTTCTTTTTTGCCAGTAAAGGGCACCAAATCTACCTTTTGAGAGCAATTATGGGATTGCCAGGAATGGAACTTCTGACCTTTGGAAGGGCAGCCAAAGCTCTTATCCACTGAGCTAACACCCCAGCTCTTATTTTTGTATTCAAAAGAGGGCACAAGACCTCATTGCAGATGGTTGTGAGCCATTATGTGGTTGCCTGGAATTGAATTCAGGAGGTTGGAAGAGGAGGCAATGATCTTAACCACGGAGCCATCTCTCATGCCTCTTCCTTATGTTGCCAGTAGAGGGCACCAAACCTCCTTTTGAGAGCAATTATGTCATTTCCAGGAATCGAACTTCTGACCTTTGGAAGAGCAGGCAATGCTCTTAACCACTGAGCCATCTCTCCAACCCGTTTTTCAACTTCTTTTACTAAACCAGCTTTAGTCAATGTGGTGTGTGGATCACATCTCCATTTCCCTGACGTGTGGAGTACAGGGGTCTGCATGGACCTATTGGCCATTCATGTACCTCATAGAGGAGGTCTAGATAAATTGTTTCTCTGGCTTTAAATAGGTTAACATTTTGCTGGTGTTTGTAGTCCTTTGATTGTCTTGGATATGAGTTCTTCTTCAGGCACATGAACATGCCAGTATTTTCTTCTCCTAGCCATCTTGCCTTACTCTCCTTGGTGTTGTCTCTGAAGCACGCTGGCTCATGGTGATAGAGCTGTGAGTCTTTAACATCCTAACAAGAGCTTTTGCCTCATTCAGTCACAACAACGTGGGCCCTGGCCCTGTGCCCCGACTCTATGTCTGTTCTTGGCCTCATCAAACTCAGCAGGCAAAGCTCTTTACCACAGAGCCATCTTTCCTGCCTCTTCCTTGTGGTGCCACTAGAGGGCGCCAAACCTCCTTTTGAGAGCAATTACGTGGTTCCCAGGAATCGCACTTCTGACCTTTGGAAGGGCAACCAATGCTCTTAACCACTGAGCTGTCTCTCCAGCTCTTCTTACTGTAGCCAAACGAGGGCACAAGACCTCATGGCAGATGGTTGTGACCCGTTATGTGGTCGCCTGGAATTGAATTCAGGAGGTTGGAAGAGCAGGCAATTCTCTTAACCATTGAGCCATCTCTCTTGCATCTTCCTTCTGTTGCCAGTAGAGGGCACCAAACCTCCTTTTGAGAGCAATTATGTGGTTGCCAGGAATCGAACTTCTGACCTTTGGAAGGGCAGGCAAAGCTCTTAACCACTGAGCTATCTCCCCAGCTCTTCTTTCTGTATCCAAAAGAGGGCACAAGACCTCATTGCAGATGGTTGTGAGCCATTATGTGGTTGCCTGGAATTCAGTTCAGGAGGTTGGAAGAGCAGGCAATGTTCTTAACCACTGAGCCATCTCTCTAACCCGTTTTTCAACTTCTTGAACTAAACCATTTTTACTCAATGTGGTGTGTGGATCATATCTGCATTCCACTAACATGTGGAGTACAGGGGTCTCCATGGACATATTGGCCGTTCGCGTACCTCATAGATGAAGTCTAGATAAATTGTTTGTCTGGCTTTAAATTGGTAAACCTTTTGCTGGTGTTTGTCGTCCTTTGGATGTCTTGGATGTGAGTTCTTCTTAAGGAACATGAACATGCCTGTATTTTCTTCTTCTAACCATCTTTCCTCATTCTGCTTGGTGGTGTCCCTGAAGCATGCAGGCTCATGCTGATAGAGCTGTGAGTCTTTATTATCCTAACAAAATGTGTTGCCTGATCCTGAGACAACAACGTGGGCCCTGGCTGTATGTGTCCACTTGGCCTCATCAACCTCAGCAGGCAATGCTCTTAACCACTGAGCCATCTCTCCTGCCTCTTCCTTCTGTTGCGAGTAGAGGGCACCAAACCTCATTTTGAGAGCAATTATGTGATTTCCAGGAATCGAACTTCTGAACTTTGGAAGAGCAGGCAATGCTCTTAACCACTGAGCCATCTCTCCTGCCTCTCCCATCTGTTGCCAGTAGAGGGCACCAAACCTCATTTTGAGAGCAACTATGTGATTCCCAGGAATCGAACTTCTGACCTTTGGAAGAACAGGCAATGCTCTTAACCACTGAGCCATCTCTCCGACCCGTTTTTCAACTTCTTTTACTAAACCAGGTTTACTCAATGTGGTGTGTGGATCACATCTCCATTTCCCTAACACGTGGAGTACAGGGGTCTCCGTGGACCTATTGGCCGTTCGTGTACCTCATAGAGGAGGTCTAGATAAATTGTTTTTCTGGCTTAAAATTGGTACACCTTTTGCTGGTGTTTGTCGTCCTTTGGATGTCTTGGATGTGAGTTCTTCTTCAGGAACATGAACATGCCTGTATTTTCTTCTTCTAGTCATCTTGCCTTACTCTCCTTGGTGTTGTCTCTGAAGCACGCTGGCTCGTGGTGATAGAGCTGTGAGCCTTTAACATCCTAACAAAAGCTTTTGCCTCATTCAGTCACAACAACGCGGGCCCTGGCCCTTGGCCCTGACTCTATGTCTGTATGTGGTCTCATCAAACTCAGCAGGCAATGCTCTTTACCACAGAGCCATCTCTCTTGCCTCTTCCTTGTGGTGCCACTAGAGGGCGCCAAACCTCCTTTTGAGAGCAATTATTTGGTAGCCAGGAATCGAACTTCTGACCTTCGGAAGGGCAGCCAATGTTCTTAACCACTGACCTATCTCTCCAGCTTTTCTTACTGTAGCCAAAAGAGGGCACAAGACCTCATGGCAGATGGTTGTGAATCATTATGTGGTTGCCTGCAATTGATTTCAGGAGGTTCTAAGCGCAGGCAATGCTCTTAAGCACTGAACCATCTCTCATGCCTCTTCTTTTTTGCCAGTAAAGGGCACCAAATCTACCTTTTGAGAGCAATTATGGGATTGCCAGGAATGGAACTTCTGACGTTTGGAAGGGCAGCCAAAGCTCTTATCCACTGAGCTAACACCCCAGCTCTTATTTTTGTATCCAAAAGAGGGCACAAGACCTCATTGCAGATGGTTGTGAGCCATTATGTGGTTGCCTGGAATTGAATTCAGGAGGTTGGAAGAGGAGGCAATGATCTTAACCACGGAGCCATCTCTCATGCCTCTTCCTTATGTTGCCAGTAGAGGGCACCAAACCTCCTTTTGAGAGCAATTATGTGATTTCCAGGAATCGAACTTCTGACCTTTGGAAGAGCAGGCAATGCTCTTAACCACTGAGCCATCTCTCCAACCCGTTTTTCAACTTCTTTTACTAAACCAGCTTTAGTCAATGTGGTGTGTGGATCACATCTCCATTTCCCTGACGTGTGGAGTACAGGGGTCTGCATGGACCTATTGGCCATTCATGTACCTCATAGAGGAGGTCTAGATAAATTGTTTCTCTGGCTTTAAATAGGTTAACATTTTGCTGGTGTTTGTAGTCCTTTGATTGTCTTGGATATGAGTTCTTCTTCAGGCACATGAACATGCCAGTATTTTCTTCTCCTAGCCATCTTGCCTTACTCTCCTTGGTGTTGTCTCTGAAGCACGCTGGCTCATGGTGATAGAGCTGTGAGTCTTTAACATCCTAACAAGAGCTTTTGCCTCATTCAGTCACAACAACGTGGGCCCTGGCCCTGTGCCCCGACTCTATGTCTGTTCTTGGCCTCATCAAACTCAGCAGGCAAAGCTCTTTACGACAGAGCCATCTTTCCTGCCTCTTCCTTGTGGTGCCACTAGAGGGCGCCAAACCTCCTTTTGAGAGCAATTACGTGGTTCCCAGGAATCGAACTTCTGACCTTTGGAAGGGCAACCAATGCTCTTAACCACTGAGCTGTCTCTCCAGCTCTTCTTACTGTAGCCAAACGAGGGCACAAGACCTCATGGCAGATGGTTGTGACCCGTTATGTGGTCGCCTGGAATTGAATTCAGGAGGTTGGAAGAGCAGGCAATTCTCTTAACCATTGAGCCATCTCTCTTGCATCTTCCTTCTGTTGCCAGTAGAGGGCACCAAACCTCCTTTTGAGAGCAATTATGTGGTTGCCAGGAATCGAACTTCTGACCTTTGGAAGGGCAGGCAAAGCTCTTAACCACTGAGCTATCTCCCCAGCTCTTCTTTCTGTATCCAAAAGAGGGCACAAGACCTCATTGCAGATGGTTGTGAGCCATTATGTGGTTGCCTGGAATTCAGTTCAGGAGGTTGGAAGAGCAGGCAATGTTCTTAACCACTGAGCCATCTCTCTAACCCGTTTTTCAACTTCTTGAACTAAACCATTTTTACTCAATGTGGTGTGTGGATCATATCTGCATTCCACTAACATGTGGAGTACAGGGGTCTCCATGGACATATTGGCCGTTCGCGTACCTCATAGATGAAGTCTAGAAAAATTGTTTGTCTGGCTTTAAATTGGTAAACCTTTTGCTGGTGTTTGTCGTCCTTTGGATGTCTTGGATGTGAGTTCTTCTTAAGGAACATGAACATGCCTGTATTTTCTTCTTCTAACCATCTTTCCTCATTCTGCTTGGTGGTGTCCCTGAAGCATGCAGGCTCATGCTGATAGAGCTGTGAGTCTTTATTATCCTAACAAAATGTGTTGCCTGATCCTGAGACAACAACGTGGGCCCTGGCTGTATGTGTCCACTTGGCCTCATCAACCTCAGCAGGCAATGCTCTTAACCACTGAGCCATCTCTCCTGCCTCTTCCTTCTGTTGCGAGTAGAGGGCACCAAACCTCATTTTGAGAGCAATTATGTGATTTCCAGGAATCGAACTTCTGAACTTTGGAAGAGCAGGCAATGCTCTTAACCACTGAGCCATCTCTCCTGCCTCTCCCATCTGTTGCCAGTAGAGGGCACCAAACCTCATTTTGAGAGCAACTATGTGATTCCCAGGAATCGAACTTCTGACTTTTGGAAGAACAGGCAATGCTCTTAACCACTGAGCCATCTCTCCGACCCGTTTTTCAACTTCTTTTACTAAACCAGGTTTACTCAATGTGGTGTGTGGATCACATCTCCATTTCCCTAACACGTGGAGTACAGGGGTCTCCGTGGACCTATTGGCCGTTCGTGTACCTCATAGAGGAGGTCTAGATAAATTGTTTCTCTGGCTTAAAATTGGTACACCTTTTGCTGGTGTTTGTCGTCCTTTGGATGTCTTGGATGTGAGTTCTTCTTCAGGAACATGAACATGCCTGTATTTTCTTCTTCTAGTCATCTTGCCTTACTCTCCTTGGTGTTGTCTCTGAAGCACGCTGGCTCGTGGTGATAGAGCTGTGAGCCTTTAACATCCTAACAAAAGCTTTTGCCTCATTCAGTCACAACAACGCGGGCCCTGGCCCTTGGCCCTGACTCTATGTCTGTATGTGGTCTCATCAAACTCAGCAGGCAATGCTCTTTACCACAGAGCCATCTCTCTTGCCTCTTCCTTGTGGTGCCACTAGAGGGCGCCAAACCTCCTTTTGAGAGCAATTATTTGGTAGCCAGGAATCGAACTTCTGACCTTCGGAAGGGCAGCCAATGTTCTTAACCACTGACCTATCTCTCCAGCTTTTCTTACTGTAGCCAAAAGAGGGCACAAGACCTCATGGCAGATGGTTGTGAATCATTATGTGGTTGCCTGCAATTGATTTCAGGAGGTTCTAAGCGCAGGCAATGCTCTTAAGCACTGAACCATCTCTCATGCCTCTTCTTTTTTGCCAGTAAAGGGCACCAAATCTACCTTTTGAGAGCAATTATGGGATTGCCAGGAATGGAACTTCTGACGTTTGGAAGGGCAGCCAAAGCTCTTATCCACTGAGCTAACACCCCAGCTCTTATTTTTGTATCCAAAAGAGGGCACAAGACCTCATTGCAGATGGTTGTGAGCCATTATGTGGTTGCCTGGAATTGAATTCAGGAGGTTGGAAGAGGAGGCAATGATCTTAACCACGGAGCCATCTCTCATGCCTCTTCCTTATGTTGCCAGTAGAGGGCACCAAACCTCCTTTTGAGAGCAATTATGTGATTTCCAGGAATCGAACTTCTGACCTTTGGAAGAGCAGGCAATGCTCTTAACCACTGAGCCATCTCTCCAACCCGTTTTTCAACTTCTTTTACTAAACCAGCTTTAGTCAATGTGGTGTGTGGATCACATCTCCATTTCCCTGACGTGTGGAGTACAGGGGTCTGCATGGACCTATTGGCCATTCATGTACCTCATAGAGGAGGTCTAGATAAATTGTTTCTCTGGCTTTAAATAGGTTAACATTTTGCTGGTGTTTGTAGTCCTTTGATTGTCTTGGATATGAGTTCTTCTTCAGGCACATGAACATGCCAGTATTTTCTTCTCCTAGCCATCTTGCCTTACTCTCCTTGGTGTTGTCTCTGAAGCACGCTGGCTCATGGTGATAGAGCTGTGAGTCTTTAACATCCTAACAAGAGCTTTTGCCTCATTCAGTCACAACAACGTGGGCCCTGGCCCTGTGCCCCGACTCTATGTCTGTTCTTGGCCTCATCAAACTCAGCAGGCAAAGCTCTTTACGACAGAGCCATCTTTCCTGCCTCTTCCTTGTGGTGCCACTAGAGGGCGCCAAACCTCCTTTTGAGAGCAATTACGTGGTTCCCAGGAATCGAACTTCTGACCTTTGGAAGGGCAACCAATGCTCTTAACCACTGAGCTGTCTCTCCAGCTCTTCTTACTGTAGCCAAACGAGGGCACAAGACCTCATGGCAGATGGTTGTGACCCGTTATGTGGTCGCCTGGAATTGAATTCAGGAGGTTGGAAGAGCAGGCAATTCTCTTAACCATTGAGCCATCTCTCTTGCATCTTCCTTCTGTTGCCAGTAGAGGGCACCAAACCTCCTTTTGAGAGCAATTATGTGGTTGCCAGGAATCGAACTTCTGACCTTTGGAAGGGCAGGCAAAGCTCTTAACCACTGAGCTATCTCCCCAGCTCTTCTTTCTGTATCCAAAAGAGGGCACAAGACCTCATTGCAGATGGTTGTGAGCCATTATGTGGTTGCCTGGAATTCAGTTCAGGAGGTTGGAAGAGCAGGCAATGTTCTTAACCACTGAGCCATCTCTCTAACCCGTTTTTCAACTTCTTGAACTAAACCATTTTTACTCAATGTGGTGTGTGGATCATATCTGCATTCCACTAACATGTGGAGTACAGGGGTCTCCATGGACATATTGGCCGTTCGCGTACCTCATAGATGAAGTCTAGAAAAATTGTTTGTCTGGCTTTAAATTGGTAAACCTTTTGCTGGTGTTTGTCGTCCTTTGGATGTCTTGGATGTGAGTTCTTCTTAAGGAACATGAACATGCCTGTATTTTCTTCTTCTAACCATCTTTCCTCATTCTGCTTGGTGGTGTCCCTGAAGCATGCAGGCTCATGCTGATAGAGCTGTGAGTCTTTATTATCCTAACAAAATGTGTTGCCTGATCCTGAGACAACAACGTGGGCCCTGGCTGTATGTGTCCACTTGGCCTCATCAACCTCAGCAGGCAATGCTCTTAACCACTGAGCCATCTCTCCTGCCTCTTCCTTCTGTTGCGAGTAGAGGGCACCAAACCTCATTTTTAGAGCAATTATGTGATTTCCAGGAATCGAACGTCTGAACTTTGGAAGAGCAGGCAATGCTCTTAACCACTGAGCCATCTCTCCTGCCTCTCCCATCTGTTGCCAGTAGAGGGCACCAAACCTCATTTTGAGAGCAACTATGTGATTCCCAGGAATCGAACTTCTGACCTTTGGAAGAACAGGCAATGCTCTTAACCACTGAGCCATCTCTCCGACCCGTTTTTCAACTTCTTTTACTAAACCAGGTTTACTCAATGTGGTGTGTGGATCACATCTCCATTTCCCTAACACGTGGAGTACAGGGGTCTCCGTGGACCTATTGGCCGTTCGTGTACCTCATAGAGGAGGTCTAGATAAATTGTTTCTCTGGCTTAAAATTGGTACACCTTTTGCTGGTGTTTGTCGTCCTTTGGATGTCTTGGATGTGAGTTCTTCTTCAGGAACATGAACATGCCTGTATTTTCTTCTTCTAGTCATCTTGCCTTACTCTCCTTGGTGTTGTCTCTGAAGCACGCTGGCTCGTGGTGATAGAGCTGTGAGCCTTTAACATCCTAACGAAAGCTTTTGCCTCATTCAGTCACAACAACGTGGGCCCTGTTCCTTGGCCCTGACTCTATGTATGTATGTGGTGTCATCAAACTCAGCAGGCAATGCTCTTTACCACAGAGCCATCTCTCTTGCCTCTTCCTTGTGGTGCCACTAGAGGGCGCCAAACCTCCTTTTGAGAGCAATTATTTGGTAGCCAGGAATCGAACTTCTGACCTTCGGAAGGGCAGCCAATGTTCTTAACCACTGACCTATCTCTCCAGCTTTTCTTACTGTAGCCAAAAGAGGGCACAAGACCTCATGGCAGATGGTTGTGAATCATTATGTGGTTGCCTGCAATTGATTTCAGGAGGTTCTAAGAGCAGGCAATGCTCTTAAGCACTGAACCATCTCTCATGCCTCTTCTTTTTTGCCAGTAAAGGGCACCAAATCTACCTTTTGAGAGCAATTATGGGATTGCCAGGAATGGAACTTCTGACCTTTGGAAGGGCAGCCAAAGCTCTTATCCACTGAGCTAACACACCAGCTCTTATTTTTGTATCCAAAAGAGGGCACAAGACCTCATTGCAGATGGTTGTGAGCCATTATGTGGTTGCCTGGAATTGAATTCAGGAGGTTGGAAGAGGAGGCAATGATCTTAACCACGGAGCCATCTCTCATGCCTCTTCCTTATGTTGCCAGTAGAGGGCACCAAACCTCCTTTTGAGAGCAATTATGTCATTTCCAGGAATCGAACTTCTGACCTTTGGAAGAGCAGGCAATGCTCTTAACCACTGAGCCATCTCTCCAACCCGTTTTTCAACTTCTTTTACTAAACCAGCTTTAGTCAATGTGGTGTGTGGATCACATCTCCATTTCCCTGACGTGTGGAGTACAGGGGTCTGCATGGACCTATTGGCCATTCATGTACCTCATAGAGGAGGTCTAGATAAATTGTTTCTCTGGCTTTAAATAGGTTAACATTTTGCTGGTGTTTGTAGTCCTTTGATTGTCTTGGATATGAGTTCTTCTTCAGGCACATGAACATGCCAGTATTTTCTTCTCCTAGCCATCTTGCCTTACTCTCCTTGGTGTTGTCTCTGAAGCACGCTGGCTCATGGTGATAGAGCTGTGAGTCTTTAACATCCTAACAAGAGCTTTTGCCTCATTCAGTCACAACAACGTGGGCCCTGGCCCTGTGCCCCGACTCTATGTCTGTTCTTGGCCTCATCAAACTCAGCAGGCAAAGCTCTTTACCACAGAGCCATCTTTCCTGCCTCTTCCTTGTGGTGCCACTAGAGGGCGCCAAACCTCCTTTTGAGAGCAATTACGTGGTTCCCAGGAATCGAACTTCTGACCTTTGGAAGGGCAACCAATGCTCTTAACCACTGAGCTGTCTCTCCAGCTCTTCTTACTGTAGCCAAACGAGGGCACAAGACCTCATTGCAGATGGTTGTGAGCCATTATGTGGTTGCCTGGAATTCAGTTCAGGAGGTTGGAAGAGCAGGCAATGTTCTTAACCACTGAGCCATCTCTCCAACCCGTTTTTCAACTTCTTGAACTAAACCAGGTTTACTCAATGTGGTGTGTGGATCATATCTGCATTCCACTAACATGTGGAGTACAGGGGTCTCCATGGACATATTGGCCGTTCGTGTACCTCATAGATGAAGTCTAGAAAAATTGTTTGTCTGGCTTTAAATTGGTAAACCTTTTGCTGGTGTTTGTCGTCCTTTGGATGTCTTGGATGTGAGTTCTTCTTAAGGAACATGAACATGCCTGTATTTTCTTCTTCTAACCATCTTTCCTCATTCTGCTTGGTGGTGTCCCTGAAGCATGCAGGCTCATGCGGATAGAGCTGTGAGTCTTTATTATCCTAACAAAATGTGTTGCCTGATTCTGAGACAACAACGTGGGCCCTGGCTGTATGTGTCCACTTGGCCTCATCAACCTCAGCAAGCAATGCTCTTAACCACTGAGCCATCTCTCCTGCCTCTTCATTCTGTTGCCAGTAGAGGGCACCAAACCTCATTTTGAGAGCAATTATGTGATTTCCAGGAATCGAACTTCTGAACTGTGGAAGAGCAGGCAATGCTCTTAACCACTGAGCCATCTCTCCTGCCTCTCCCCTCTGTTGCCAGTAGAGGGCACCAAACCTCATTTTGAGAGCAACTATGTGATTCCCAGGAATCCAACTTCTGACCTTTGGAAGAGCAGGCAATGCTCTTAACCACTGAGCCATCTCTCCGACCCGTTTTTCAACTTCTTTTACTAAACCAGGTTTACTCAATGTGGTTTGTGGATCACATCTCCATTTCCCTAACACGTGGAGTACAGGGGTCTCCGTGGACCTATTGGCCGTTCGTGTACCTCATAGAGGAGGTCTAGATTAATTGTTTCTCTGGCTTAAAATTGGTACACCTTTTGCTGGTGTTTGTCGTCCTTTGGATGTCTTGGATGTGAGTTCTTCTTCAGGAACATGAACATGCCTGTATTTTCTTCTTCTAGTCATCTTGCCTTACTCTCCTTGGTGTTGTCTCTGAAGCACGCTGGCTCGTGGTGATAGAGCTGTGAGCCTTTAACATCCTAACGAAAGCTTTTGCCTCATTCAGTCACAACAACGTGGGCCCTGTTCCTTGGCCCTGACTCTATGTATGTATGTGGTGTCATCAAACTCAGCAGGCAATGCTCTTTACCACAGAGCCATCTCTCTTGCCTCTTCCTTGTGGTGCCACTAGAGGGCGCCAAACCTCCTTTTGAGAGCAATTATTTGGTAGCCAGGAATCGAACTTCTGACCTTCGGAAGGGCAGCCAATGTTCTTAACCACTGACCTATCTCTCCAGCTTTTCTTACTGTAGCCAAAAGAGGGCACAAGACCTCATGGCAGATGGTTGTGAATCATTATGTGGTTGCCTGCAATTGATTTCAGGAGGTTCTAAGAGCAGGCAATGCTCTTAAGCACTGAACCATCTCTCATGCCTCTTCTTTTTTGCCAGTAAAGGGCACCAAATCTACCTTTTGAGAGCAATTATGGGATTGCCAGGAATGGAACTTCTGACCTTTGGAAGGGCAGCCAAAGCTCTTATCCACTGAGCTAACACCCCAGCTCTTATTTTTGTATCCAAAAGAGGGCACAAGACCTCATTGCAGATGGTTGTGAGCCATTATGAGGTTGCCTGGAATTGAATTCAGGAGGTTGGAAGAGGAGGCAATGATCTTAACCACGGAGCCATCTCTCATGCCTCTTCCTTATGTTGCCAGTAGAGGGCACCAAACCTCCTTTTGAGAGCAATTATGTCATTTCCAGGAATCGAACTTCTGACCTTTGGAAGAGCAGGCAATGCTCTTAACCACTGAGCCATCTCTCCAAACCGTTTTTCAACTTCTTTTACTAAACCAGCTTTAGTCAATGTGGTGTGTGGATCACATCTCCATTTCCCTGACGTGTGGAGTACAGGGGTCTGCATGGACCTATTGGCCATTCATGTACCTCATAGAGGAGGTCTAGATAAATTGTTTCTCTGGCTTTAAATAGGTTAACATTTTGCTGGTGTTTGTAGTCCTTTGATTGTCTTGGATATGAGTTCTTCTTCAGGCACATGAACATGCCAGTATTTTCTTCTCCTAGCCATCTTGCCTTACTCTCCTTGGTGTTGTCTCTGAAGCACGCTGGCTCATGGTGATAGAGCTGTGAGTCTTTAACATCCTAACAAGAGCTTTTGCCTCATTCAGTCACAACAACGTGGGCCCAGGCCCTGTGCCCCGACTCTATGTCTGTTCTTGGCCTCATCAAACTCAGCAGGCAAAGCTCTTTACCACAGAGCCATCTTTCCTGCCTCTTCCTTGTGGTGCCACTAGAGGGCGCCAAACCTCCTTTTGAGAGCAATTACGTGGTTCCCAGGAATCGAACTTCTGACCTTTGGAAGGGCAACCAATGCTCTTAACCACTGAGCTGTCTCTCCAGCTCTTCTTACTGTAGCCAAACGAGGGCACAAGACCTCATGGCAGATGGTTGTGACCCGTTATGTGGTCGCCTGGAATTGAATTCAGGAGGTTGGAAGAGCAGGCAATTCTCTTAACCATTGAGCCATCTCTCTTGCATCTTCCTTCTGTTGCCAGTAGAGGGCACCAAACCTCCTTTTGAGAGCAATTATGTGGTTGCCAGGAATCGAACTTCTGACCTTTGGAAGGGCAGGCAAAGCTCTTAACCACTGAGCTATCTCCCCAGCTCTTCTTTCTGTATCCAAAAGAGGTCACAAGACCTCATTGCAGATGGTTGTGAGCCATTATGTGGTTGCCTGGAATTCAGTTCAGGAGGTTGGAAGAGCAGGCAATGTTCTTAACCACTGAGCCATCTCTCCAACCCGTTTTTCAACTTCTTGAACTAAACCAGGTTTACTCAATGTGGTGTGTGGATCATATCTGCATTCCACTAACATGTGGAGTACAGGGGTCTCCATGGACATATTGGCCGTTCGCGTACCTCATAGATGAAGTCTAGAAAAATTGTTTGTCTGGCTTTAAATTGGTAAACCTTTTGCTGGTGTTTGTCGTCCTTTGGATGTCTTGGATGTGAGTTCTTCTTAAGGAACATGAACATGCCTGTATTTTCTTCTTCTAACCATCTTTCCTCATTCTGCTTGGTGGTGTCCCTGAAGCATGCAGGCTCATGCTGATAGAGCTGTGAGTCTTTATTATCCTAACAAAATGTGTTGCCTGATTCTGAGACAACAACGTGGGCCCTGGCTGTATGTGTCCACTTGGCCTCATCAACCTCAGCAGGCAATGCTCTTAACCACTGAGCCATCTCTCCTGCCTCTTCATTCTGTTGCCAGTAGAGGGCACCAAACCTCATTTTGAGAGCAATTATGTGATTTCCAGGAATCGAACTTCTGAACTGTGGAAGAGCAGGCAATGCTCTTAACCACTGAGCCATCTCTCCTGCCTCTCCCCTCTGTTGCCAGTAGAGGGCACCAAACCTCATTTTGAGAGCAACTATGTGATTCCCAGGAATCCAACTTCTGACCTTTGGAAGAGCAGGCAATGCTCTTAACCACTGAGCCATCTCTCCGACCCGTTTTTCAACTTCTTTTACTAAACCAGGTTTACTCAATGTGGTTTGTGGATCACATCTCCATTTCCCTAACACGTGGAGTACAGGGGTCTCCGTGGACCTATTGGCCGTTCGTGTACCTCATAGAGGAGGTCTAGATTAATTGTTTCTCTGGCTTAAAATTGGTACACCTTTTGCTGGTGTTTGTCGTCCTTTGGATGTCTTGGATGTGAGTTCTTCTTCAGGAACATGAACATGCCTGTATTTTCTTCTTCTAGTCATCTTGCCTTACTCTCCTTGGTGTTGTCTCTGAAGCACGCTGGCTCGTGGTGATAGAGCTGTGAGCCTTTAACATCCTAACGAAAGCTTTTGCCTCATTCAGTCACAACAACGTGGGCCCTGTTCCTTGGCCCTGACTCTATGTATGTATGTGGTGTCATCAAACTCAGCAGGCAATGCTCTTTACCACAGAGCCATCTCTCTTGCCTCTTCCTTGTGGTGCCACTAGAGGGCGCCAAACCTCCTTTTGAGAGCAATTATTTGGTAGCCAGGAATCGAACTTCTGACCTTCGGAAGGGCAGCCAATGTTCTTAACCACTGACCTATCTCTCCAGCTTTTCTTACTGTAGCCAAAAGAGGGCACAAGACCTCATGGCAGATGGTTGTGAATCATTATGTGGTTGCCTGCAATTGATTTCAGGAGGTTCTAAGAGCAGGCAATGCTCTTAAGCACTGAACCATCTCTCATGCCTCTTCTTTTTTGCCAGTAAAGGGCACCAAATCTACCTTTTGAGAGCAATTATGGGATTGCCAGGAATGGAACTTCTGACCTTTGGAAGGGCAGCCAAAGCTCTTATCCACTGAGCTAACACCCCAGCTCTTATTTTTGTATCCAAAAGAGGGCACAAGACCTCATTGCAGATGGTTGTGAGCCATTATGAGGTTGCCTGGAATTGAATTCAGGAGGTTGGAAGAGGAGGCAATGAACTTAACCACGGAGCCATCTCTCATGCCTCTTCCTTATGTTGCCAGTAGAGGGCACCAAACCTCCTTTTGAGAGCAATTATGTGATTTCCAGGAATCGAACTTCTGACCTTTGGAAGAGCAGGCAATGCTCTTAACCACTGAGCCATCTCTCCAACCCGTTTTTCAACTTCTTTTACTAAACCAGCTTTAGTCAATGTGGTGTGTGGATCACATCTCCATTTCCCTGACGTGTGGAGTACAGGGGTCTGCATGGACCTATTGGCCATTCATGTACCTCATAGAGGAGGTCTAGATAAATTGTTTCTCTGGCTTTAACTAGGTTAACATTTTGCTGGTGTTTGTAGTCCTTTGATTGTCTTGGATATGAGTTCTTCTTCAGGCACATGAACATGCCAGTATTTTCTTCTTCTAGCCATCTTGCCTTACTCTCCTTGGTGTTGTCTCTGAAGCACGCTGGCTCATGGTGATAGAGCTGTGAGTCTTTAACATCCTAACAAGAGCTTTTGCCTCATTCAGTCACAGCAACGTGGGCCCTGGCCCTGTGCCCCGACTCTATGTCTGTTCTTGGCCTCATCAAACTCAGCAGGCAGAGCTCTTTACCACAGAGCCATCTTTCCTGCCTCTTCCTTGTGGTGCCACTAGAGGGCGCCAAACCTCCTTTTGAGAGCAATTACGTGGTTCCCAGGAATCGAACTTCTGACCTTTGGAAGGGCAACCAATGCTCTTAACCACTGAGCTGTCTCTCCAGCTCTTCTTACTGTAGCCAAAAGAGGGCACAAGAACTCATGGCAGATGGTTGTGACCCATTATGTGGTCGCCTGGAATTGAATTCAGGAGGTTGGAAGAGCAGGCAATTCTCTTAACCATTGAGCCATCTCTCTTGCATCTTCCTTCTCTTGCCAGTAGAGGGCACCAAACCTCCTTTTGAGAGCAATTATGTGGTTGCCAGGAATCGAACTTCTGACCTTTGGAAGGGCAGGCAAAGCTCTTAACCACTGAGCTATATCCCCAGCTCTTCTTTCTGTATCCAAAAGAGGGCACAAGACCTCATTGCAGATGGTTGTGAGCCATTATGTGGTTGCCTGGAATTCAGTTCAGGTGGTTGGAAGAGCAGGCAATGTTCTTAACCACTGAGCCATCTCTCCAACCCGTTTTTCAACTTCTTGAACTAAACCAGGTTTACTTAATGTGGTGTGTGGATCATATCTGCATTCCACTAACATGTGGAGTACAGGGGTCTCCATGGACCTATTGGCCGTTCGTGTACCTCATAGAGGAGGTCTAGATAAATTGTTTCTCTGGCTTAAAATTGGTACACCTTTTGCTGGTGTTTGTTGTCCTTTGGATGTCATGGATGTGAGTTCTTCTTCAGGAACATGAACATGCCTGTATTTTCTTCTTCTAGTCATCCTGCCTTATTCTCCTTGGTGTTGTCTCTGAAGCACGTTGGCTCGTGGTGATAGAGCTGTGAGCCTTTAACATCCTAACAAAAGCTTTTGCCTCATTCAGTCACAACAACGCGGGCCCTGGCCCTTGGCCCTGACTCTATGTCTGTATGTGGTGTCATCAAACTCAGCAGGCAATGCTCTTTACCACAGAGCCATCTCTCTTGCCTCTTCCTTGTGGTGCCACTAGAGGGCGCCAAACCTCCTTTTGAGAGCAATTATTTGGTAGCCAGGAATCGAACTTCTGACCTTCGGAAGGGCAGCCAATGTTCTTAACCAGTGACCTATCTCTCCAGCTTTTCTTACTGTAGCCAAAAGAGGGCACAAGACCTCATGGCAGATGGCTGTGAATCATTATGTGATTGCCTGCAATTGATTTCAGGAGGTTCTAAGAGCAGGCAATGCTCTTAAGCACTGAACCATCTCTCATGCCTCTTCTTTTTTGCCAGTAAAGGGCACCAAATCTACCTTTTGAGAGCAATTATGGGATTGCCAGGAATGGAACTTCTGACGTTTGGAAGGGCAGCCAAAGCTCTTATCCACTGAGCTAACACCCCAGCTCTTATTTTTGTATCCAAAAGAGGGCACAAGACCTCATTGCAGATGGTTGTGAGCCATTATGTGGTTGCCTGGAATTGAATTCAGGAGGTTGGAAGAGGAGGCAATGATCTTAACCACGGAGCCATCTCTCATGCCTCTTCCTTATGTTGCCAGTAGAGGGCACCAAACCTCCTTTTGAGAGCAATTATGTGATTTCCAGGAATCGAACTTCTGACCTTTGGAAGAGCAGGCAATGCTCTTAACCACTGAGCCATCTCTCCAACCCGTTTTTCAACTTCTTTTACTAAACCAGCTTTAGTCAATGTGGTGTGTGGATCACATCTCCATTTCCCTGACGTGTGGAGTACAGGGGTCTGCATGGACCTATTGGCCATTCATGTACCTCATAGAGGAGGTCTAGATAAATTGTTTCTCTGGCTTTAAATAGGTTAACATTTTGCTGGTGTTTGTAGTCCTTTGATTGTCTTGGATATGAGTTCTTCTTCAGGCACATGAACATGCCAGTATTTTCTTCTTCTAGCCATCTTGCCTTACTCTCCTTGGTGTTGTCTCTGAAGCACGCTGGCTCATGGTGATAGAGCTGTGAGTCTTTAACATCCTAACAAGAGCTTTTGCCTCATTCAGTCACAACAACGTGGGCCCTGGCCCTGTGCCCCTACTCTATGTCTGTTCTTGGCCTCATCAAACTCAGCAGGCAAAGCTCTTTACCACAGAGCCATCTTTCCTGCCTCTTCCTTGTGGTGCCACTAGAGGGCGCCAAACCTCCTTTTGAGAGCAATTACGTGGTTCCCAGGAATCGAACTTCTGACCTTTGGAAGGGCAACCAATGCTCTTAACCACTGAGCTGTCTCTCCAGCTCTTCTTACTGTAGCCAAAAGAGGGCACAAGACCTCATGGCAGATGGTTGAGACCCGTTATGTGGTCGCCTGGAATTGAATTCAGGAGGTTGGAAGAGCAGGCAATTCTCTTAACCATTGAGCCATCTCTCTTGCATCTTCCTTCTGTTGCCAGTAGAGGGCACCAAACCTCCTTTTGAGAGCAATTATGTGGTTGCCAGGAATCGAACTTCTGACCTTTGGAAGGGCAGGCAAAGCTCTTAACCACTGAGCTATCTCCCCAGCTCTTCTTTCTGTATCCAAAAGAGGGCACAAGACCTCATTGCAGATGGTTGTGAGCCATTATGTGGTTGCCTGGAATTCAGTTCAGGAGGTTGGAAGAGCAGGCAATGTTCTTAACCACTGAGCCATCTCTCCAACCCGTTTTTCAACTTCTTGAACTAAACCAGGTTTACTCAATATGGTGTGTGGATCATATCTGCATTCCACTAACATGTGGAGTACAGGGGTCTCCATGGACATATTGGCCGTTCGCGTACCTCATAGATGAAGTCTAGAAAAATTGTTTGTCTGGCTTTATATTGGTAAACCTTTTGCTGGTGTTTGTCGTCCTTTGGATGTCTTGGATGTGAGTTTTCTTAAGGAACATGAACATGCCTGTATTTTCTTCTTCTAACCATCTTTCCTCATTCTGCTTGGTGGTGTCCCTGAAGCATGCAGGCTCATGCTGATAGAGCTGTGAGTCTTTATTATCCTAACAAAATGTGTTGCCTGATTCTGAGACAACAATGTGGGCCCTGGCTATATGTGTCCACTTTGCCTCATCAACCTCAGCAGGCAATGCTCTTAACCACTGAGCCATCTCTCCTGCCTCTTCCTTCTGTTGCCAGTAGAGGGCACCAAACCTCATTTTGAGAGCAATTATGTGATTTCCAGGAATCGAACTTCTGAACTTTGGAAGAGCAGGCAATCTTCTTAACCACTGAGCCATCTCTCCTGCCTCTCCCCTCTGTTGCCAGTAGAGGGCACCAAACCTCATTTTGAGAGCAACTATGTGATTCCCAGGAATCGAACTTCTGAACTTTGGAAGAGCAGGCAATGCTCTTAACCACCGAGCCATCTCTCCAACCCGTTTTTCAACTTCTTTTACTAAACCAGGTTTACTCAATGTGGTGTGTGGATCACATCTCCATTTCCCTAACATGTGGAGTACAGGGGTCTCCGTGGACATATTGGCCGTTCGTGTACCTCATAGAGGAGGTCTAGATAAATTGTTTCTCTGGCTTAAAATTGGTACACCTTTTGCTGGTGTTTGTCGTCCTTTGGATGTCTTGGATGTGAGTTCTTCTTCAGGAACATGAACATGCCTGTATTTTCTTCTTCTAGTCATCTTGCCTTACTCTCCTTGGTGTTGTCTCTGAAGCACGCTGGCTCGTGGTGATAGAGCTGTGAGCCTTTAACATCCTAACAAAAGCTTTTGCCTCATTCAGTCACAACAACGCGGGCCCTGGCCCTTGGCCCTGACTCTATGTCTGTATGTGGTCTCATCAAACTCAGCAGGCAATGCTCTTTACCACAGAGCCATCTCTCTTGCCTCTTCCTTGTGGTGCCACTAGAGGGCGCCAAACCTCCTTTTGAGAGCAATTATTTGGTAGCCAGGAATCGAACTTCTGACCTTCGGAAGGGCAGCCAATGTTCTTAACCACTGACCTATCTCTCCAGCTTTTCTTACTGTAGCCAAAAGAGGGCACAAGACCTCAAGGCAGATGGTTGTGAATCATTATGTGGTTGCCTGCAATTGATTTCAGGAGGTTCTAAGAGCAGGCAATGCTCTTAAGCACTGAACCATCTCTCATGCCTCTTCTTTTTTGCCAGTAAAGGGCACCAAATCTACGTTTGAGAGCAATTATGGGATTGCCAGGAATGGAACTTCTGACCTTTGGAAGGGCAGCCAAAGCTCTTATCCACTGAGCTAACACCCCAGCTCTTATTTTTGTATCGAAATGAGGGCACAAGACCTAATTGCAGATGGTTGTGAGCCATTATGTGGTTGCCTGGAATTGAATTCAGGAGGTTGGAAGAGGAGGCAATGATCTTAACCACGGAGCCATCTTTCATGCCTCTTCCTTATGTTGCCAGTAGAGGGCACCAAACCTCCTTTTGAGAGCAATTATGTGATTTCCAGGAATCGAACTTCTGACCTTTGGAAGAGCAGGCAATGCTCTTAACCACTGAGCCATCTCTCCAACCCGTTTTTCAACTTCTATTACTAAACCAGCTTTAGTCAATGTGGTGTGTGGATCACATCTCCATTTCCCTGACATGTGGAGTACAGGGGTCTGCATGGACCTATTGGCCATTCATGTACCTCATAGAGGAGGTCTAGATAAATTGTTTCTCTGGCTTTAAATAGGTTAACATTTTGCTGGTGTTTGTAGTCCTTTGATTGTCTTGGATATGAGTTCTTCTTCAGGCACATGAACATGCCAATATTTTCTTCTTCTAGCCATCTTGCCTTACTCTCCTTGGTGTTGTCTTGTAGGGACATAGCCCCACCCATTGGGGGCGTGTTCGCCTCGGGCTAATATTTACGGATAAATCTGCCGGGCGTGAGCCCAGCAGCCCTTTTTTTGTCTTTTGCTCCGCCGCGGGAACCTGTGGTCCTGTAAGTCTATTTCCTTATTAAAGCTGTATATATCTATATAATCTGTCTACATTCATTTGCTCCGCCACATTTGGCGCCCAACGTGGGGCTATTTTGCCCCCGACCCGGCACAGGGGGGGCGCAAGCTCCACCTTTCCCGGCTAGTTGCCTGAGCTCAGGAAGGCGATTTACAGCGTGCTCCCTGCTCGCTTTCCCTTCCCCCACTCCAGGCCACTACGGTCGCAGAGCAGCAACCCCCACAGTGCAGTTAATAGCTCCCTGTTTCTTCCAAACTTTCACTGCCTGATTTAAGTGAAGCACCCGCGGTTTTGAAGTAAAAGCCACCAACCCCTTTCCTTAACAGGCAGTACAATAATTTTTGTTTTGAGTTAATTGTTTCAGACCGGCTCTGGCTTAGACCACGTGGACTCAGGTACATTTCTTTAGCCACCACTGGCAGGAAAACTTCATTACAGGTACATAATTTTCTTTTATAAATAAGAAAAATGTCTAAAAACATTACCATTCAAGACTTTAACAGCCTTTTCAGTTGTACCATGTGGGAGATTTTACAAGAAGTGTCTGTCAGCCCACAGATATGGATCTTTCTGGGATTCGTAGTTTTCCTTGGTACTGTATGGTTTGATAATAGAAATATGATAAAGTCTTTACGAGACGAGGTTGAACGCTTAAAAATAATTAAAAATGACAACAATCTTCTCAAAAATCAGTTTAAAGTTCTCCAGACAGAGAACAGATCTTTGTTTAACACAACTCGACAATCTTAGAGGACGACGTCCCCTCTCCCAACAGAGTTTGCCCTCAGGGTTGGGGACATCTTTTAGTGGTTGGTTTAGGGTTGAGGGGATGGGGTGATAATTTTTTGAAAAAAAAAAAAAAAAAGAGAGAAGAGGAAGAAGAAGGGGGATTAACTGGTTTTTTGGGATGATTGGTATTTGTGAATTACTGTTTATAGAAAATTGTACTGGTACTGTTTCTTGTATACTGATATGTTGAATATTGAATGTGAGTGTTCCTACCTCTATTTTTGTATGAGTATGCTTATAACTTTGTCTATATTGTATTGATACTTCTACCATATTACATTGTACATTTCTACCTCTGATACTATGACATTGTTTACAGTTGAAGATCATTGTCTTCATATATTGCACAGTTGTTTATTCTTTTAGTCTTCAAAGTTAGATAGGTATTGAGAATTATATGTTTGTCATATTTATTTTTAAGTTTATCAGGTCTTTTAGTTACATAGAGATTATATTTAGTATAGATAGTATGATCTTCAGCCTCTTCAAAGAGCTGTAAAAAATGGCCTTTAATCTAACCTAAAATTTCTATGCCAAAGAGACACAATTACTCCTGACAACACCACTCTACTCCCGAGAGAACGTTGAGCACCAAAGACACTCCACTGGGAGTTTGTCTTCTTGACAGAACTGGCCTTTGGGTTAAGAAAAGCCCATACCTCAACTTCTGACAAAGATACAAAATATCCCTAAGTGGATAAAACAGGATTGTCTTATCTTGCCAAGACAGGGTAGGATAGTCCTAAGAAAGTTCCTTGCCTTTAATAATGGTATGCCAGTTATGTTAGGCCTTAGCCAAAGTTGGTTGACTCAACATTGCAAACGAGACTTTGGGTGATTGCCCAGGTAGTCAGTTGTCTCTGTCAATTGTTGCACATTTTGGATATCTCTCGATTGTTAAGTAATCTTTATTCCCTTCTCAGATCTTTGACGGAGTTGAAGATTATATAATTGTAGTTACTCTCTATGTTATTTAGACTCCTTGAGATAAAATGTTTAGCAAAAGTTTTGTTCTCAATATTGTTTGTTATATTTATTATTTGTTATTATTGTATATAGTTGTATTTGGTTTGGTTCTATCTTATTTAGACAAAAGGGGGAGATGTAGGGACATAGCCCCACCCATTGGGGGCGTGTTCGCCTCGGGCTAATGTTTACGGATAAATCTGCCGGGCGTGAGCCCAGCAGCCCTTTTTTTGTCTTTTGCTCCGCCGCAGGAACCTGTGGTCCTGTAAGTCTATTTCCTTATTAAAGCTGTATATATCTATATAATCTGTCTACATTCATTTGCTCCGCCACATTGTCTCTGAAGCACGCTGTCTCATGGTGATAGAGCTGTGAGTCTTTAACATCCTAACAAGAGCTTTTGCCTCATTCAGTCACAGCAACGTGGGCCCTGGCCCTGTGCCCCGACTCTATGTCTGTTCTTGGCCTCATCAAACTCAGCAGACAGAGCTCTTTACCACAGAGCCATCTTTCCTGCCTCTTCCTTGTGGTGCCACTAGAGGGCGCCAAACCTCCTTTTGAGAGGAATTACGTGGTTCCCAGGAATCGAACTTCTGACCTTTGGAAGGGCAACCAATGCTCTTAACCACTGAGCTGTCTCTCCAGCTCTTCTTACTGTAGCCAAAAGAGGGCACAAGACCTCATGGCAGATGGTTGTGACCCATTATGTGGTCGCCTGGAATTGAATTCAGGAGGTTGGAAGAGCAGGCAATTCTCTTAACCATTGAGCCATCTCTCTTGCATCTTCCTTCTGTTGCCAGTAGAGGGCACCAAACCTCCTTTTGAGAGCAATTATGTGGTTGCCAGGAATCGAACTTCTGACCTTTGGAAGGGCAGGCAAAGCTCTTAACCACTGAGCTATATCCCCAGCTCTTCTTTCTGTATCCAAAAGAGGGCACAAGACCTCATTGCAGATGGTTGTGAGCCATTATGTGGTTGCCTGGAATTCAGTTCAGGTGGTTGGAAGAGCAGGCAATGTTCTTAACCACTGAGCCATCTCTCCAACCCGTTTTTCAACTTCTTGAACTAAACCAGGTTTACTCAATGTGGTGTGTGGATCATATCTGCATTCCACTAACATGTGGAGTACAGGGGTCTCCATGGACCTATTGGCCGTTCGTGTACCTCATAGAGGAGGTCTAGATAAATTGTTTCTCTGGCTTAAAATTGGTACACCTTTTGCTGGTGTTTGTCGTCCTTTGGATGTCTTGGATGTGAGTTCTTCTTCAGGAACAAGAACATGCCTGTATTTTCTTCTTCTAGTCATCCTGCCTTACTCTCCTTGGTGTTGTCTCTGAAGCACGCTGGCTCGTGGTGATAGAGCTGTGAGCCTTTAACATCCTAACAAAAGCTTTTGCCTCATTCAGTCACAACAACGCGGGCCCTGGCCCTTGGCCCTGACTCTATGTCTGTATGTGGTCTCATCAAACTCATCAGGCAATGCTCTTTACCACAGAGCCATCTCTCTTGCCTCTTCCTTGTGGTGCCACTAGAGGGCGCCAAACCTCCTTTTGAGAGCAATTATTTGGTAGCCAGGAATCGAACTTCTGACCTTCGGAAGGGCAGCCAATGTTCTTAACCACTGACCTATCTCTCCAGCTTTTCTTACTGTAGCCAAAAGAGGGCACAAGACCTCATGGCAGATGGTTGTGAATCATTATGTGGTTGCCTGCAATTGATTTCAGGAGGTTCTAAGAGCAGGCAATGCTCTTAAGCACTGAACCATCTCTCATGCCTCTTCTTTTTTGCCAGTAAAGGGCACCAAATCTACCTTTTGAGAGCAATTATGGGATTGCCAGGAATGGAACTTCTGACCTTTGGAAGGGCAGCCAAAGCTCTTATCCACTGAGCTAACACCCCAGCTCTTATTTTTGTATCCAAAAGAGGGCACAAGACCTCATTGCAGATGGTTGTGAGCCATTATGTGGTTGCCTGGAATTGAATTCAGGAGGTTGGAAGAGGAGGCAATGATCTTAACCACGGAGCCATCTCTCATGCCTCTTCCTTATGTTGCCAGTAGAGGGCACCAAACCTCCTTTTGAGAGCAATTATGTCATTTCCAGGAATCGAACTTCTGACCTTTGGAAGAGCAGGCAATGCTCTTAACCACTGAGCCATCTCTCCAACCCGTTTTTCAACTTCTTTTACTAAACCAGCTTTAGTCAACGTGGTGTGTGGATCACATCTCCATTTCCCTGACGTGTGGAGTACAGGGGTCTGCATGGACCTATTGGCCATTCATGTACCTCATAGAGGAGGTCTAGATAAATTGTTTCTCTGGCTTTAAATAGGTTAACATTTTGCTGGTGTTTGTAGTCCTTTGATTGTCTTGGATATGAGTTCTTCTTCAGGCACATGAACATGCCAGTATTTTCTTCTTCTAGCCATCTTGCCTTACTCTCCTTGGTGTTGTCTCTGAAGCACGCTGGCTCATGGTGATAGAGCTGTGAGTCTTTAACATCCTAACAAGAGCTTTTGCCTCATTCAGTCACAACAACGTGGGCCCTGGCCCTGTGCCCCGACTCTATGTCTGTTCTTGGCCTCATCAAACTCAGCAGGGAGAGCTCTTTACCACAGAGCCATCTTTCCTGCCTCTTCCTTGTGGTGCCAGTAGAGGGCGCCAAACCTCCTTTTGAGAGCAATTACGTGGTTCCCAGGAATCGAACTTCTGACCTTTGGAAGGGCAACCAATGCTCTTCACCACTGAGCTGTCTCTCCAGCTCTTCTTACTGTAGCCAAACGAGGGCACAAGACCTCATGGCAGATGGTTGTGACCCGTTATGTGGTCGCCTGGAATTGAATTCAGGAGGTTGGAAGAGCAGGCAATTCTCTTAACCATTGAGCCATCTCTCTTGCATCTTCCTTCTGTTGCCAGTAGAGGGCACCAAACCTCCTTTTGAGAGCAATTATGTGGTTGCCACGAATCGAACTTCTGACCTTTGGAAGGGCAGGCAAAGCTCTTAACCACTGAGCTATCTCCCCAGCTCTTCTTTCTGTATCCAAAAGAGGGCACAAGACCTCATTGCAGATGGTTGTGAGCCATTATGTGGTTGCCTGGAATTCAGTTCAGGAGGTTGGAAGAGCAGGCAATGTTCTTAACCACTGAGCCATCTCTCCAACCCGTTTTTCAACTTCTTGAACTAAACCAGGTTTACTCAATGTGGTGTGTGGATCATATCTGCATTCCACTAACATGTGGAGTACAGGGGTCTCCATGGACATATTGGCCGTTCGCGTACCTCATAGATGAAGTCTAGAAAAATTGTTTGTCTGGCTTTAAATTGGTAAACCTTTTGCTGGTGTTTGTCGTCCTTTGGATGTCTTGGATGTGAGTTCTTCTTAAGGAACATGAACATGCCTGTATTTTCTTCTTCTAACCATCTTTCCTCATTCTGATTGGTGGTGTCCCTGAAGCATGCAGGCTCATGCTGATAGAGCTGTGAGTCTTTATTATCCTAACAAAATGTGTTGCCTGATTCTGAGACAACAACGTGTGCCCTGGCTGTATGTGTCCACTTGGCCTCATCAACCTCAGCAGGCAATGCTCTTAACCACTGAGCCATCTCTCCTGCCTCTTCCTTCTGTTGCCAGTAGAGGGCACCAAACCTCATTTTGAGAGCAATTATGTGATTTCCAGGAATCAAACTTCTGAACTTTGGAAGAGCAGGCAATGCTCTTAACCACTGAGCCATCTCTCCTGCCTCTCCCCTCTGTTGCCAGTAGAGGGCACCAAACCTCATTTTGAGAGCAATTATGTGATTCCCAGGAATAGAACTTCTGAACTTTGGAAGAGCAGGCAATGCTCTTAACCACTGAGCCATCTCTCCAACCCGTTTTTCAACTTCTTTTACTAAACCAGGTTTACTCAATGTGGTGTGTGGATCACATCTCCATTTCCCTAACACGTGGAGTACAGGGGTCTCCGTGGACCTATTGGCCGATCGTGTACCTCATAGAGGAGGTCTAGATAAATTGTTTCTCTGGCTTAAAATTGGTACACCTTTTGCTGGTGTTTGTCGTCCTTTGGATGTCTTGGATGTGAGTTCTTCTTCAGGAACATGAACATGCCTGTATTTTCTTCTTCTAGTCATCTTGCCTTACTCTCGTTGGTGTTGTCTCTGAAGCACGCTGGCTCGTGGTGATAGAGCTGTGAGCCTTTAACATCCTAACAAAAGCTTTTGGCTCATTCAGTCACAACAACGCGGACCCTGGCCCTTGGCCCTGACTCTATGTCTGTATGTGGTGTCATCAAACTCAGCAGGCAATGCTCTTTACCACAGAGCCATCTCTCTTGCCTCTTCCTTGTGGTGCCACTAGAGGGCGCCAAACCTCCTTTTGAGAGCAATTATTTGGTAGCCAGTAATCGAACTTCTGACCTTCGGAAGGGCAGCCAATGTTCTTAACCACTGACCTATCTCTCCAGCTTTTCTTACTGTAGCCAAAAGAGGGCACAAGACCTCATGGCAGATGGTTGTGAATCATTATGGGGTTGCCTGCAATTGATTTCAGGAGGTTCTAAGAGCAGGCAATGCTCTTAAGCACTGAACCATCTCTCATGCCTCTTCTTTTTTGCCAGTAAAGGGCACCAAATCTACCTTTTGAGAGCAATTATGGGATTGCCAGGAATGGAACTTCTGACCTTTGGAAGGGCAGCCAAAGCTCTTATCCACTGAGCTAACACCCCAGCTCTTATTTTTGTATCGAAAAGAAGGCACAAGACCTAATTGCAGATGGTTGTGAGCCATTATGTGGTTGCCTGGAATTGAATTCAGGAGGTTGGAAGAGGAGGCAATGATCTTAACCACGGAGCCATCTCTCATGCCTTTTCCTTATGTTGCCAGTAGAGGGCACCAAACCTCCTTTTGAGAGCAATTATGTGATTTCCAGGAATCGAACTTCTGAACTTTGGAAGAGCAGGCAATGCTCTTAACCATTGAGCCATCTCTCCAACCCGTTTTTCAACTTCTTTTACTAAACCAGCTTTAGTCAATGTGGTGTGTGGATCACATCTCCATTTCCCTGACGTGTGGAGTACAGGGGTCTGCATGGACCTATTGGCCATTCATGTACCTCATAGAGGAGGTCTAGATAAATTGTTTCTCTGGCTTTAAATAGGTTAACATTTTGCTGGTGTTTGTAGTCCTTTGATTGTCTTGGATATGAGTTCTTCTTGTTCAGGCACATGAACATGCCAATATTTTCTTCTTCTAGCCATCTTGCCTTACTCTCCTTGGTGTTGTCTCTGAAGCACGCTGGCTCATGGTGATAGAGCTGTGAGTCTTTAACATCCTAACAAGAGCTTTTGCCTCATTCAGTCACAACAACGTTAGCCCTGGCCCTGTGCCCCGACTCTATGTCTGTTCTTGGCCTCATCAAACTCAGCAGGGAGAGCTCTTTACCACAGAGCCATCTTTCCTGCCTCTTCCTTCTGTTGCCAATAGAGGGCGCCAAACCTCCTTTTGAGAGCAATTACGTGGTTCCCAGGAATCGAACTTCTGACCTTTGGAAGGGCAACCAATGCTCTTCACCACTGAGCTATCTCCCCAGCTCTTCTTTCTGTATCCAAAAGAGGGCACAAGACCTCATTGCAGATGGTTGTGAGCCATTATGTGGTTGCCTGGAATTCAGTTCAGGAGGTTGGAAGAGCAGGCAATGTTCTTAACCACTGAGCCATCTCTCCAACCCGTTTTTCAACTTCTTGAACTAAACCAGGTTTACTCAATGTGGTGTGTGGATCATATCTGCATTCAACTAACATGTGGAGTACAGGGGTCTCCATGGACATATTGGCCGTTCGCGTACCTCATAGATGAAGTCTAGAAAAATTGTTTGTCTGGCTTTAAATTGGTAAACCTTTTGCTGGTGTTTGTCGTCCTTTGGATGTCTTGGATGTGAGTTCTTCTTAAGGAACATGAACATGCCTGTATTTTCTTCTTCTAACCATCTTTCCTCATTCTGATTGGTGGTGTCCCTGAAGCATGCAGGCTCATGCTGATAGAGCTGTGAGTCTTTATTATCCTAACAAAATGTGTTGCCTGATTCTGAGACAACAACGTGTGCCCTGGCTGTATGTGTCCACTTGGCCTCATCAACCTCAGCAGGCAATGCTCTTAACCACTGAGCCATCTCTCCTGCCTCTTCCTTCTGTTGCCAGTAGAGGGCACCAAACCTCATTTTGAGAGCAATTATGTGATTTCCAGGAATCAAACTTCTGAACTTTGGAAGAGCAGGCAATGCTCTTAACCACTGAGCCATCTCTCCTGCCTCTCCCCTCTGTTGCCAGTAGAGGGCACCAAACCTCATTTTGAGAGCAATTATGTGATTCCCAGGAATAGAACTTCTGAACTTTGGAAGAGCAGGCAATGCTCTTAACCACTGAGCCATCTCTCCAACCCGTTTTTCAACTTCTTTTACTAAACCAGGTTTACTCAATGTGGTGTGTGGATCACATCTCCATTTCCCTAACACGTGGAGTACAGGGGTCTCCGTGGACCTATTGGCCGATCGTGTACCTCATAGAGGAGGTCTAGATAAATTGTTTCTCTGGCTTAAAATTGGTACACCTTTTGCTGGTGTTTGTCGTCCTTTGGATGTCTTGGATGTGAGTTCTTCTTCAGGAACATGAACATGCCTGTATTTTCTTCTTCTAGTCATCTTGCCTTACTCTCGTTGGTGTTGTCTCTGAAGCACGCTGGCTCGTGGTGATAGAGCTGTGAGCCTTTAACATCCTAACAAAAGCTTTTGGCTCATTCAGTCACAACAACGCGGACCCTGGCCCTTGGCCCTGACTCTATGTCTGTATGTGGTCTCATCAAACTCAGCAGGCAATGCTCTTTACCACAGAGCCATCTCTCTTGCCTCTTCCTTGTGGTGCCACTAGAGGGCGCCAAACCTCCTTTTGAGAGCAATTATTTGGTAGCCAGTAATCGAACTTCTGACGAGTGGTAAGGTGTAGGGGGGTAAGTAGGTAATCCGAACTTCTGACCTTCGGAAGGGCAGCCAATGTTCTTAACCACTGACCTATCTCTCCAGCTTTTCTTACTGTAGCCAAAAGAGGGCACAAGACCTCATGGCAGATGGTTGTGAATCATTATGGGGTTGCCTGCAATTGATTTCAGGAGGTTCTAAGAGCAGGCAATGCTCTTAAGCACTGAACCATCTCTCATGCCTCTTCTTTTTTGCCAGTAAAGGGCACCAAATCTACCTTTTGAGAGCAATTATGGGATTGCCAGAAATGGAACTTCTGACCTTTGGAAGGGCAGCCAAAGCTCTTATCCACTGAGCTAACACCCCAGCTCTTATTTTTGTATCGAAAAGAAGGCACAAGACCTAATTGCAGATGGTTGTGAGCCATTATGTGGTTGCCTGGAATTGAATTCAGGAGGTTGGAAGAGGAGGCAATGATCTTAACCACGGAGCCATCTCTCATGCCTTTTCCTTATGTTGCCAGTAGAGGGCACCAAACCTCCTTTTGAGAGCAATTATGTGATTTCCAGGAATCGAACTTCTGAACTTTGGAAGAGCAGGCAATGCTCTTAACCATTGAGCCATCTCTCCAACCCGTTTTTCAACTTCTTTTACTAAACCAGCTTTAGTCAATGTGGTGTGTGGATCACATCTCCATTTCCCTGACGTGTGGAGTACAGGGGTCTGCATGGACCTATTGGCCATTCATGTACCTCATAGAGGAGGTCTAGATAAATTGTTTCTCTGGCTTTAAATAGGTTAACATTTTGCTGGTGTTTGTAGTCCTTTGATTGTCTTGGATATGAGTTCTTCTTGTTCAGGCACATGAACATGCCAATATTTTCTTCTTCTAGCCATCTTGCCTTACTCTCCTTGGTGTTGTCTCTGAAGCACGCTGGCTCATGGTGATAGAGCTGTGAGTCTTTAACATCCTAACAAGAGCTTTTGCCTCATTCAGTCACAACAACGTTAGCCCTGGCCCTGTGCCCCGACTCTATGTCTGTTCTTGGCCTCATCAAACTCAGCAGGGAGAGCTCTTTACCACAGAGCCATCTTTCCTGCCTCTTCCTTCTGTTGCCAATAGAGGGCGCCAAACCTCCTTTTGAGAGCAATTACGTGGTTCCCAGGAATCGAACTTCTGACCTTTGGAAGGGCAACCAATGCTCTTCACCACTGAGCTATCTCCCCAGCTCTTCTTTCTGTATCCAAAAGAGGGCACAAGACCTCATTGCAGATGGTTGTGAGCCATTATGTGGTTGCCTGGAATTCAGTTCAGGAGGTTGGAAGAGCAGGCAATGTTCTTAACCACTGAGCCATCTCTCCAACCCGTTTTTCAACTTCTTGAACTAAACCAGGTTTACTCAATGTGGTGTGTGGATCATATCTGCATTCCACTAACATGTGGAGTACAGGGGTCTCCATGGACATATTGGCCGTTCGCGTACCTCATAGATGAAGTCTAGAAAAATTGTTTGTCTGGCTTTAAATTGGTAAACCTTTTGCTGGTGTTTGTCGTCCTTTGGATGTCTTGGATGTGAGTTCTTCTTAAGGAACATGAACATGCCTGTATTTTCTTCTTCTAACCATCTTTCCTCATTCTGATTGGTGGTGTCCCTGAAGCATGCAGGCTCATGCTGATAGAGCTGTGAGTCTTTATTATCCTAACAAAATGTGTTGCCTGATTCTGAGACAACAACGTGTGCCCTGGCTGTATGTGTCCACTTGGCCTCATCAACCTCAGCAGGCAATGCTCTTAACCACTGAGCCATCTCTCCTGCCTCTTCCTTCTGTTGCCAGTAGAGGGCACCAAACCTCATTTTGAGAGCAATTATGTGATTTCCAGGAATCAAACTTCTGAACTTTGGAAGAGCAGGCAATGCTCTTAACCACTGAGCCATCTCTCCTGCCTCTCCCCTCTGTTGCCAGTAGAGGGCACCAAACCTCATTTTGAGAGCAATTATGTGATTCCCAGGAATAGAACTTCTGAACTTTGGAAGAGCAGGCAATGCTCTTAACCACTGAGCCATCTCTCCAACCCGTTTTTCAACTTCTTTTACTAAACCAGGTTTACTCAATGTGGTGTGTGGATCACATCTCCATTTCCCTAACACGTGGAGTACAGGGGTCTCCGTGGACCTATTGGCCGATCGTGTACCTCATAGAGGAGGTCTAGATAAATTGTTTCTCTGGCTTAAAATTGGTACACCTTTTGCTGGTGTTTGTCGTCCTTTGGATGTCTTGGATGTGAGTTCTTCTTCAGGAACATGAACATGCCTGTATTTTCTTCTTCTAGTCATCTTGCCTTACTCTCGTTGGTGTTGTCTCTGAAGCACGCTGGCTCGTGGTGATAGAGCTGTGAGCCTTTAACATCCTAACAAAAGCTTTTGGCTCATTCAGTCACAACAACGCGGACCCTGGCCCTTGGCCCTGACTCTATGTCTGTATGTGGTCTCATCAAACTCAGCAGGCAATGCTCTTTACCACAGAGCCATCTCTCTTGCCTCTTCCTTGTGGTGCCACTAGAGGGCGCCAAACCTCCTTTTGAGAGCAATTATTTGGTAGCCAGTAATCGAACTTCTGACCTTCGGAAGGGCAGCCAATGTTCTTAACCACTGACCTATCTCTCCAGCTTTTCTTACTGTAGCCAAAAGAGGGCACAAGACCTCATGGCAGATGGTTGTGAATCATTATGGGGTTGCCTGCAATTGATTTCAGGAGGTTCTAAGAGCAGGCAATGCTCTTAAGCACTGAACCATCTCTCATGCCTCTTCTTTTTTGCCAGTAAAGGGCACCAAATCTACCTTTTGAGAGCAATTATGGGATTGCCAGGAATGGAACTTCTGACCTTTGGAAGGGCAGCCAAAGCTCTTATCCACTGAGCTAACACCCCAGCTCTTATTTTTGTATCGAAAAGAAGGCACAAGACCTAATTGCAGATGGTTGTGAGCCATTATGTGGTTGCCTGGAATTGAATTCAGGAGGTTGGAAGAGGAGGCAATGATCTTAACCACGGAGCCATCTCTCATGCCTCTTCCTTATGTTGCCAGTAGAGGGCACCAAACCTCCTTTTGAGAGCAATTATGTGATTTCCAGGAATCGAACTTCTGAACTTTGGAAGAGCAGGCAATGCTCTTAACCATTGAGCCATCTCTCCAACCCGTTTTTCAACTTCTTTTACTAAACCAGCTTTAGTCAATGTGGTGTGTGGATCACATCTCCATTTCCCTGACGTGTGGAGTACAGGGGTCTGCATGGACCTATTGGCCATTCATGTACCTCATAGAGGAGGTCTAGATAAATTGTTTCTCTGGCTTTAAATAGGTTAACATTTTGCTGGTGTTTGTAGTCCTTTGATTGTCTTGGATATGAGTTCTTCTTGTTCAGGCACATGAACATGCCAATATTTTCTTCTTCTAGCCATCTTGCCTTACTCTCCTTGGTGTTGTCTCTGAAGCACGCTGGCTCATGGTGATAGAGCTGTGAGTCTTTAACATCCTAACAAGAGCTTTTGCCTCATTCAGTCACAACAACGTTAGCCCTGGCCCTGTGCCCCGACTCTATGTCTGTTCTTGGCCTCATCAAACTCAGCAGGGAGAGCTCTTTACCACAGAGCCATCTTTCCTGCCTCTTCCTTCTGTTGCCAATAGAGGGCGCCAAACCTCCTTTTGAGAGCAATTACGTGGTTCCCAGGAATCGAACTTCTGACCTTTGGAAGGGCAACCAATGCTCTTCACCACTGAGCTGTCTCTCCAGCTCTTCTTACTGTAGCCAAAAGAGGGCACAAGACCTCATGGCAGATGGTTGTGAGCCATTATGTGGTCGCCTGGAATTCAGTTCAGGAGGTTGGAAGAGCAGGCAATTCTCTTAACCATTGAGCCATCTCTCTTGCATCTTCCTTCTGTTGCCAGTAGAGGGCAACAAACCTCCTTTTGAGAGCAATTATGTGGTTGCCAGGAATCGAACTTCTGACCTTTGGAAGGGCAGGCAAAGCTCTTAACCCCTGAGCTATCTCCCCAGCTCTTCTTTCTGTATCCCAAAGAGGGCACAAGACCTCATTGCAGATGGTTGTGAGCCATTATGTGGTTGCCTGGAATTCAGTTCAGGAGGTTGGAAGAGCAGGCAATGTTCTTAACCACTGAGCCATCTCTCCAACCCGTTTTTCAACTTCTTGAACTAAACCAGGTTTACTCAATGTGGTGTGTGGATCATATCTGCATTCCACTAACATGTGGAGTACAGGGGTCTCCATGGACATATTGGCCGTTCGCGTACCTCATAGATGAAGTCTAGATAAATTGTTTGTCTGGCCTTAAATTGGTAAACCTTTTGCTGGTGTTTGTCGTCCTTTGGATGTCTTGGATGTGAGTTCTTCTTAAGGAACATGAACATGCCTGTATTTTCTTCTTCTAACCATCTTTCCTCATTCTGCTTGGTGGTGTCCCTGAAGTATGCAGGCTCATGCTGATAGAGCTGTGAGTCTTTATTATCCTAACAAAATGTTTTGCCTGATTCTGAGACAACAACGGGGGCCCTGGCTGTATGTGTCCACTTGGCCTCATCAACCTCAGCAGGCAATGCTCTTAACCACTGAGCCATCTCTCCTGCCTCTTCCTTCTGTTGCCAGTAGAGGGCACCAAACCTCATTTTGAGAGCAATTATGTGATTTCCAGGAATCGAACTTCTCAACTTTGGAAGAGCAGGCAATGCTCTTAACCACTGAGCCATCTCTCCTGCCTCTCCCCTCTGTTGCCAGTAGAGGGCACCAAACCTCATTTTGAGAGCAACTATGTGATTCCCAGGAATTGAACTTCTGAACTTTGGAAGAGCAGGCAATGCTCTTAACCACTGAGCCATCTCTCCAACCCGTTTTTCAACTTCTTTTACTAAACCAGGTTTACTCAATGTGGTGTGTGGATCACATCTCCATTTCCCTAACATGTGGAGTACAGGGGTCTCCGTGGACCTATTGGCCGTTCGTGTACCTCATAGAGGAGGTCTAGATAAATTGTTTCTCTGGCTTAAAATTGGTACACCTTTTGCTGGTGTTTGTCGTCCTTTGGATGTCTTGGATGTGAGTTCTTCAGGAACATGAACATGCCTGTATTTTCTTCTTCTAGTCATCTTGCCTTACTCTCCTTGGTGTTGTCTCTGAAGCACGCTGGCTCGTGGTGATAGAGCTGTGAGCCTTTAACATCCTAACAAAAGCTTTTGCCTCATTCAGTCACAACAACGCGGGCCCTGGCCCTTGGCCCTGACTCTATGTCTGTATGTGGTCTCATCAAACTCAGCAGGCAATGCTCTTTACCACAGAGCCATCTCTCTTGCCTCTTCCTTGTGGTGCCACTAGAGGGCACCAAACCTCCTTTTGAGAGCAATTATGTGGTTGTCAGGAATCGAACTTCTGACCTTTGGAAGGGCAGGCAAAGCTCTTAACCACTGAGCTATCTCCACAGCTCTTCTTTCTGTATCCCAAAGAGGGCACAAGACCTCATTGCAGATGGTTGTCAGCCATTATGTGGTTGCCTGGAATTCAGTTCAGGAGGTTGGAAGGGCAACCAATGCTCTTAACCGCTGAGCCATCTCTCCAACCCGTTTTTCAACTTCTTGAACTAAACCAGGTTTACTCAATGTGGTGTGTGGATCATATCTGCATTCCACTAACATGTGGAGTACAGGGGTCTCCATGGACATATTGGCCGTTCGCGTACCTCATAGATGAAGTCTAGATAAATTGTTTGTCTGGCCTTAAATTGGTAAACATTTGCTGGTGTTTGTCGTCCTTTGGATGTCTTGGATGTGACTTCTTCTTAAGGAACATGAACATGCCTGTATTTTCTTCTTCTAACCATCTTTCCTCATTCTGCTTGGTGGTGTCCCTGAAGCATGCAGGCTCATGCTGATAGAGCTGTGAGTCTTTATTATCCGACAAAATGTTTTGCCTGATTCTGAGACAACAATGGGGGCCCTGGCTGTATGTGTCCACTTGGCCTCATCAACCTCAGCAGGCAATGCTCTTAACCACTGAGCCATCTCTCCTGCCTCTTCCTTCTGTTGCCAGTAGAGGGCACCAAACCTCATTTTGAGAGCAATTATGTGATTTCCAGGAATCGAACTTCTGAACTTTGGAAGAGCAGGCAATGCTCTTAACCACTGAGCCATCTCTCCTGCCTCTCCCCTCTGTTGCCAGTAGAGGGCACCAAACGTCATTTTGAGAGCAACTATGTGATTCCCAGGAATCGAACTTCTGACCTTTGGAAGAGCAGGCAATGCTCTTAACCACTGAGCCATCTCTCCGACCCGTTTTTCAACTTCTTTTACTAAACCAGGTTTACTCAATGTGGTGTGTGGATCACATCTCCATTTCCCTAACACGTGGAGTACAGGGGTCTCCGTGGACCTATTGGCCGTTCGTGTACCTCATAGAGGAGGTCTAGATAAATTGTTTCTCTGGCTTAAAATTGGTACACCTTTTGCTGGTGTTTGTCGTCCTTTGGCTGTCTTGGATGTGAGTTCTTCTTCAGGAACATGAACATGCCTGTATTTTCTTCTTCTAGTCATCTTGCCTTACTCTCGTTGGTGTTGTCTCTGAAGCACGCTGGCTCGTGGTGATAGAGCTGTGAGCCTTTAACATCCTAACAAAAGCTTTTGGCTCATTCAGTCACAACAACGCGGACCCTGGCCCTTGGCCCTGACTCTATGTCTGTATGTGGTCTCATCAAACTCAGCAGGCAATGCTCTTTACCACAGAGCCATCTCTCTTGCCTCTTCCTTGTGGTGCCACTAGAGGGCGCCAAACCTCCTTTTGAGAGCAATTATTTGGTAGCCAGTAATCGAACTTCTGACCTTCGGAAGGGCAGCCAATGTTCTTAACCACTGACCTATCTCTCCAGCTTTTCTTACTGTAGCCAAAAGAGGGCACAAGACCTCATGGCAGATGGTTGTGAATCATTATGGGGTTGCCTGCAATTGATTTCAGGAGGTTCTAAGAGCAGGCAATGCTCTTAAGCACTGAACCATCTCTCATGCCTCTTCTTTTTTGCCAGTAAAGGGCACCAAATCTACCTTTTGAGAGCAATTATGGGATTGCCAGGAATGGAACTTCTGACCTTTGGAAAGGCAGCCAAAGCTCTTATCCACTGAGCTAACACCCCAGCTCTTATTTTTGTATCGAAAAGAAGGCACAAGACCTAATTGCAGATGGTTGTGAGCCATTATGTGGTTGCCTGGAATTGAATTCAGGAGGTTGGAAGAGGAGGCAATGATCTTAACCACGGAGCCATCTCTCATGCCTCTTCCTTATGTTGCCAGTAGAGGGCACCAAACCTCCTTTTGAGAGCAATTATGTGATTTCCAGGAATCGAACTTCTGAACTTTGGAAGAGCAGGCAATGCTCTTAACCATTGAGCCATCTCTCCAACCCGTTTTTCAACTTCTTTTACTAAACCAGCTTTAGTCAATGTGGTGTGTGGATCACATCTCCATTTCCCTGACGTGTGGAGTACAGGGGTCTGCATGGACCTATTGGCCATTCATGTACCTCATAGAGGAGGTCTAGATAAATTGTTTCTCTGGCTTTAAATAGGTTAACATTTTGCTGGTGTTTGTAGTCCTTTGATTGTCTTGGATATGAGTTCTTCTTGTTCAGGCACATGAACATGCCAATATTTTCTTCTTCTAGCCATCTTGCCTTACTCTCCTTGGTGTTGTCTCTGAAGCACGCTGGCTCATGGTGATAGAGCTGTGAGTCTTTAACATCCTAACAAGAGCTTTTGCCTCATTCAGTCACAACAACGTTAGCCCTGGCCCTGTGCCCCGACTCTATGTCTGTTCTTGGCCTCATCAAACTCAGCAGGGAGAGCTCTTTACCACAGAGCCATCTTTCCTGCCTCTTCCTTCTGTTGCCAATAGAGGGCGCCAAACCTCCTTTTGAGAGCAATTACGTGGTTCCCAGGAATCGAACTTCTGACCTTTGGAAGGGCAACCAATGCTCTTCACCACTGAGCTGTCTCTCCAGCTCTTCTTACTGTAGCCAAAAGAGGGCACAAGACCTCATGGCAGATGGTTGTGACCCATTATGTGGTCGCCTGGAATTGAATTCAGGAGGTTGGAAGAGCAGGCAATTCTCTTAACCATTGAGCCATCTCTCTTGCATCTTCCTTCTGTTGCCAGTAGAGGGCAACAAACCTCCTTTTGAGAGCAATTATGTGGTTGCCAGGAATCGAACTTCTGACCTTTGGAAGGGCAGGCAAAGCTCTTAACCCCTGAGCTATCTCCCCAGCTCTTCTTTCTGTATCCCAAAGAGGGCACAAGACCTCATTGCAGATGGTTGTGAGCCATTATGTGGTTGCCTGGAATTCAGTTCAGGAGGTTGGAAGAGCAGGCAATGTTCTTAACCACTGAGCCATCTCTCCAACCCGTTTTTCAACTTCTTGAACTAAACCAGGTTTACTCAATGTGGTGTGTGGATCATATCTGCATTCCACTAACATGTGGAGTACAGGGGTCTCCATGGACATATTGGCCGTTCGCGTACCTCATAGATGAAGTCTAGATAAATTGTTTGTCTGACCTTAAATTGGTAAACCTTTTGCTGGTGTTTGTCGTCCTTTGGATGTCTTGGATGTGAGTTCTTCTTAAGGAACATGAACATGCCTGTATTTTCTTCTTCTAACCATCTTTCCTCATTCTGCTTGGTGGTGTCCCTGAAGTATGCAGGCTCATGCTGATAGAGCTGTGAGTCTTTATTATCCTAACAAAATGTTTTGCCTGATTCTGAGACAACAACGGGGGCCCTGGCTGTATGTGTCCACTTGGCCTCATCAACCTCAGCAGGCAATGCTCTTAACCACTGAGCCATCTCTCCTGCCTCTTCCTTCTGTTGCCAGTAGAGGGCACCAAACCTCATTTTGAGAGCAATTATGTGATTTCCAGGAATCGAACTTCTGACCTTTGGAAGAGCAGGCAATGCTCTTAACCACTGAGCCATCTCTCCTGCCTCTCCCCTCTGTTGCCAGTAGAGGGCACCAAACCTCATTTTGAGAGCAACTATGTGATTCCCAGGAATTGAACTTCTGAACTTTGGAAGAGCAGGCAATGCTCTTAACCACTGAGCCATCTCTCCAACCCGTTTTTCAACTTCTTTTACTAAACCAGGTTTACTCAATGTGGTGTGTGGATCACATCTCCATTTCCCTAACATGTGGAGTACAGGGGTCTCCGTGGACCTATTGGCCGTTCGTGTACCTCATAGAGGAGGTCTAGATAAATTGTTTCTCTGGCTTAAAATTGGTACACCTTTTGCTGGTGTTTGTCGTCCTTTGGATGTCTTGGATATGAGTTCTTCAGGAACATGAACATGCCTGTATTTTCTTCTTCTAGTCATCTTGCCTTACTCTCCTTGGTGTTGTCTCTGAAGCACGCTGGCTCGTGGTGATAGAGCTGTGAGCCTTTAACATCCTAACAAAAGCTTTTGCCTCATTCAGTCACAACAACGCGGGCCCTGGCCCTTGGCCCTGACTCTATGTCTGTATGTGGTCTCATCAAACTCAGCAGGCAATGCTCTTTACCACAGAGCCATCTCTCTTGCCTCTTCCTTGTGGTGCCACTAGAGGGCACCAAACCTCCTTTTGAGAGCAATTATGTGGTTGTCAGGAATCGAACTTCTGACCTTTGGAAGGGCAGGCAAAGCTCTTAACCACTGAGCTATCTCCACAGCTCTTCTTTCTGTATCCCAAAGAGGGCACAAGACCTCATTGCAGATGGTTGTCAGCCATTATGTGGTTGCCTGGAATTCAGTTCAGGAGGTTGGAAGGGCAACCAATGCTCTTAACCGCTGAGCCATCTCTCCAACCCGTTTTTCAACTTCTTGAACTAAACCAGGTTTACTCAATGTGGTGTGTGGATCATATCTGCATTCCACTAACATGTGGAGTACAGGGGTCTCCATGGACATATTGGCCGTTCGCGTACCTCATAGATGAAGTCTAGATAAATTGTTTGTCTGGCCTTAAATTGGTAAACATTTGCTGGTGTTTGTCGTCCTTTGGATGTCTTGGATGTGACTTCTTCTTAAGGAACATGAACATGCCTGTATTTTCTTCTTCTAACCATCTTTCCTCATTCTGCTTGGTGGTGTCCCTGAAGCATGCAGGCTCATGCTGATAGAGCTGTGAGTCTTTATTATCCGACAAAATGTTTTGCCTGATTCTGAGACAACAATGGGGGCCCTGGCTGTATGTGTCCACTTGGCCTCATCAACCTCAGCAGGCAATGCTCTTAACCACTGAGCCATCTCTCCTGCCTCTTCCTTCTGTTGCCAGTAGAGGGCACCAAACCTCATTTTGAGAGCAATTATGTGATTTCCAGGAATCGAACTTCTGAACTTTGGAAGAGCAGGCAATGCTCTTAACCACTGAGCCATCTCTCCTGCCTCTCCCCTCTGTTGCCAGTAGAGGGCACCAAACCTCATTTTGAGAGCAACTATGTGATTCCCAGGAATCGAACTTCTGACCTTTGGAAGAGCAGGCAATGCTCTTAACCACTGAGCCATCTCTCCGACCCGTTTTTCAACTTCTTTTACTAAACCAGGTTTACTCAATGTGGTGTGTGGATCACATCTCCATTTCCCTAACACGTGGAGTACAGGGGTCTCCGTGGACCTATTGGCCGTTCGTGTACCTCATAGAGGAGGTCTAGATAAATTGTTTCTCTGGCTTAAAATTGGTACACCTTTTGCTGGTGTTTGTCGTCCTTTGGCTGTCTTGGATGTGAGTTCTTCTTCAGGAACATGAACATGCCTGTATTTTCTTCTTCTAGTCATTTTGCCTTACTCTCCTTGGTGTTGTCTCTGAAGCACGCTGGCTCGTGGTGATAGAGCTGTGAGCCTTTAACATCCTAACAAAAGCTTTTGCCTCATTCAGTCACAACAACGCGGGCCCTGGCCCTTGGCCCTGACTCTATGTCTGTATGTGGTCTCATCAAACTCAGCAGGCAATGCTCTTTACCACAGAGCCATCTCTCTTGCCTCTTCCTTGTGGTGCCACTAGAGGGCGCCAAACCTCCTTTTGAGAGCAATTATTTGGTAGCCAGGAATCGAACTTCTGACCTTCGGAAGGGCAGCCAATGTTCTTAACCACTGACCTATCTCTCCAGCTTTTCTTACTGTAGCCAAAGAGGGCACAAGACCTCATGGCATATGGTTGTGAATCATTATGTGGTTGCCTGCAATTGATTTCAGGAGGTTCTAAGAGCAGGCAATGCTCTTAAGCACTGAACAGGCACCAAATCTACCTTTTGAGAGCAATTATGGGATTGCCAGGAATGGAACTTCTGACCTTTGGAAGGGCAGCCAAAGCTCTTATCCACTGAGCTAACACCCCAGCTCTTATTTTTGTATCCAAAAGAGGGCACAAGACCTCATTGCAGATGGTTGTGAGCCATTATGTGGTTGCCTGGAATTGAATTCAGGAGGTTGGAAGAGGAGGCAATGATCTTAACCACGGAGCCATCTCTCATGCCTCTTCCTTATGTTGCCAGTAGAGGGCACCAAACCTCCTTTTGAGAGCAATTATGTGATTTCCAGGAATCGAACTTCTGAACTTTGGAAGAGCAGGCAATGCTCTTAACCACTGAGCCATCTCTCCAACCCGTTTTTCAACTTCTTTTACTAAACCAGCTTTAGTCAATGTGGTGTGTGGATCACATCTCCATTTCCCTGACGTGTGGAGTACAGGGGTCTGCATGGACCTATTGGCCATTCATGTACCTCATAGAGGAGGTCTAGATAAATTGTTTCTCTGGCTTTAAATAGGTTAACATTTTGCTGGTGTTTGTAGTCCTTTGATTGTCTTGGATATGAGTTCTTCTTCAGGCACATGAACATGCCAGTATTTTCTTCTTCTAGCCATCTTGCCTTACTCTCCTTGGTGTTGTCTCTGAAGCACGCTGGCTCATGGTGATAGAGCTGTGAGTCTTTAACATCCTAACAAGAGCTTTTGCCTCATTCAGTCACAACAACGTGGGCCCTGGCCCTGTGCCCCGACTCTATGTCTGTTCTTGGCCTCATCAAACTCAGCAGGCAGAGCTCTTTACCACAGAGCCATCTTTCCTGCCTCTTCCTTGTGGTGCCACTAGAGGGCGCCAAACCTCCTTTTGAGAGCAATTACGTGGTTCCCAGGAATCGAACTTCTGACCTTTGGAAGGGCAACCAATGCTCTTAACCACTGAGCTGTCTCTCCAGCTCTTCTTACTGTAGCCAAACGAGGGCACAAGACCTCATGGCAGATGGTTGTGACCCGTTATGTGGTCGCCTGGAATTGAATTCAGGAGGTTGGAAGAGCAGGCAATTCTCTTAACCATTGAGCCATCTCTCTTGCATCTTCCTTCTGTTGCCAGTAGAGGGCACCAAACCTCCTTTTGAGAGCAATTATGTGGTTGCCACGAATCGAACTTCTGACCTTTGGAAGGGCAGACAAAGCTCTTAACCACTGAGCTATCTCCCCAGCTCTTCTTTCTGTATCCAAAAGAGGGCACAAGACCTCATTGCAGATGGTTGTGAGCCATTATGTGGTTGCCTGGAATTCAGTTCAGGAGGTTGGAAGAGCAGGCAATGTTCTTAACCACTGAGCCATCTCTCCAACCCGTTTTTCAACTTCTTGAACTAAACCAGGTTTACTCAATGTGGTGTGTGGATCATATCTGCATTCCACTAACATGTGGAGTACAGGGGTCTCCATGGACATATTGGCCGTTCGCGTACCTCATAGATGAAGTCTAGATAAATTGTTTGTCTGGCTTTAAATTGGTAAACCTTTTGCTGGTGTTTGTCGTCCTTTGGATGTCTTGGATGTGAGTTCTTCTTAAGGAACATGAAGATGCCTGTATTTTCTTCTTCTAACCATCTTTCCTCATTCTGCTTGGTGGTGTCCCTGAAGCATGCAGGCTCATGCTGATAGAGCTGTGAGTCTTTATTATCCTAACAAAATGTGTTGCCTGATTCTGAGACAACAACGTGGGCCCTGGCTGTATGTGTCCACTTGGCCTCATCAACCTCAGCAGGCAATGCTCTTAACCACTGAGCCATCTCTCCTGCCTCTTCCTTCTGTTGCCAGTAGAGGGCACCAAACCTCATTTTGAGAGCAATTATGTGATTTCCAGGAATCAAACTTCTGAACTTTGGAAGAGCAGGCAATGCTCTTAACCACTGAGCCATCTCTCCTGCCTCTCCCCTCTGTTGACAGTAGAGGGCACCAAACCTCATTTTGAGAGCAATTATGTGATTCCCAGGAATAGAACTTCTGACCTTTGGAAGAGCAGGCAATGCTCTTAACCACTGAGCCATCTCTCCAACCCGTGTTTCAACTTCTTTTACTAAACCAGGTTTACTCAATGTGGTGTGTGGATCACATCTCCATTTCCCTAACATGTGGAGTACAGGGGTCTCCGTGGACCTATTGGCCGGTCGTGTACCTCATAGAGGAGGTCTAGATAAATTGTTTCTCTGGCTTAAAATTGGTACACCTTTGCTGGTGTTTGTCGTCCTTTGGATGTCTTGGATGTGAGTTCTTCTTCAGGAACATGAACATGCCTGTATTTTCTTCTTCTAGTCATCTTGCCTTACTCTCGTTGGTGTTGTCTCTGGAGCACGCTGGCTCGTGGTGATAGAGCTGTGAGCCTTTAACATCCTAACAAAAGCTTTTGGCTCATTCAGTCACAACAACGCGGACCCTGGCCCTTGGCCCTGACTCTATGTCTGTATGTGGTCTCATCAAACTCAGCAGGCAATGCTCTTTACCACAGAGCCATCTCTCTTGCCTCTTCCTTGTGGTGCCACTAGAGGGCGCCAAACCTCCTTTTGAGAGCAATTATTTGGTAGCCAGGAATCGAACTTCTGACCTTCGGAAGGGCAGCCAATGTTCTTAACCACTGACCTATCTCTCCAGCTTTTCTTACTGTAGCCAAAAGAGGGCACAAGACCTCATGGCAGATGGTTGTGAATCATTATGGGGTTGCCTGCAATTGATTTCAGGAGGTTCTAAGAGCAGGCAATGCTCTTAAGCACTGAACCATCTCTCATGCCTCTTCTTTTTTGCCAGTAAAGGGCACCAAATCTACCTTTTGAGAGCAATTATGGGATTGCCAGGAATGGAACTTCTGACCTTTGGAAGGGCAGCCAAAGCTCTTATCCACTGAGCTAACACCCCAGCTCTTATTTTTGTATCGAAAAGAAGGCACAAGACCTAATTGCAGATGGTTGTGAGCCATTATGTGGTTGCCTGGAATTGAATTCAGGAGGTTGGAAGAGGAGGCAATGATCTTAACCACGGAGCCATCTCTCATGCCTCTTCCTTATGTTGCCAGTAGAGGGCACCAAACCTCCTTTTGAGAGCAATTATGTGATTTCCAGGAATCGAACTTCTGAACTTTGGAAGAGCAGGCAATGCTCTTAACCATTGAGCCATCTCTCCAACCCGTTTTTCAACTTCTTTTACTAAACCAGCTTTAGTCAATGTGGTGTGTGTATCACATCTCCATTTCCCTGACGTGTGGAGTACAGGGGTCTGCATGGACCTATTGGCCATTCATGTACCTCATAGAGGAGGTCTAGATAAATTGTTTCTCTGGCTTTAAATAGGTTAACATTTTGCTGGTGTTTGTAGTCCTTTGATTGTCTTGGATATGAGTTCTTCTTGTTCAGGCACATGAACATGCCAATATTTTCTTCTTCTAGCCATCTTGCCTTACTCTCCTTGGTGTTGTCTCTGAAGCACGCTGGCTCATGGTGATAGAGCTGTGAGTCTTTAACATCCTAACAAGAGCTTTTGCCTCATTCAGTCACAACAACGTTAGCCCTGGCCCTGTGCCCCGACTCTATGTCTGTTCTTGGCCTCATCAAACTCAGCAGGGAGAGCTCTTTACCACAGAGCCATCTTTCCTGCCTCTTCCTTCTGTTGCCAATAGAGGGCGCCAAACCTCCTTTTGAGAGCAATTACGTGGTTCCCAGGAATCGAACTTCTGACCTTTGGAAGGGCAACCAATGCTCTTCACCACTGAGCTGTCTCTCCAGCTCTTCTTACTGTAGCCAAAAGAGGGCACAAGACCTCATGGCAGATGGTTGTGACCCATTATGTGGTCGCCTGGAATTGAATTCAGGAGGTTGGAAGAGCAGGCAATTCTCTTAACCATTGAGCCATCTCTCTTGCATCTTCCTTCTGTTGCCAGTAGAGGGCAACAAACCTCCTTTTGAGAGCAATTATGTGGTTGCCAGGAATCGAACTTCTGACCTTTGGAAGGGCAGGCAAAGCTCTTAACCCCTGAGCTATCTCCCCAGCTCTTCTTTCTGTATCCCAAAGAGGGCACAAGACCTCATTGCAGATGGTTGTGAGCCATTATGTGGTTGCCTGGAATTCAGTTCAGGAGGTTGGAAGAGCAGGCAATGTTCTTAACCACTGAGCCATCTCTCCAACCCGTTTTTCAACTTCTTGAACTAAACCAGGTTTACTCAATGTGGTGTGTGGATCATATCTGCATTCCACTAACATGTGGAGTACAGGGGTCTCCATGGACATATTGGCCGTTCGCGTACCTCATAGATGAAGTCTAGATAAATTGTTTGTCTGGCCTTAAATTGGTAAACCTTTTGCTGGTGTTTGTCGTCCTTTGGATGTCTTGGATGTGAGTTCTTCTTAAGGAACATGAAGATGCCTGTATTTTCTTCTTCTAACCATCTTTCCTCATTCTGCTTGGTGGTGTCCCTGAAGTATGCAGGCTCATGCTGATAGAGCTGTGAGTCTTTATTATCCTAACAAAATGTTTTGCCTGATTCTGAGACAACAACGGGGGCCCTGGCTGTATGTGTCCACTTGGCCTCATCAACCTCAGCAGGCAATGCTCTTAACCACTGAGCCATCTCTCCTGCCTCTTCCTTCTGTTGCCAGTAGAGGGCACCAAACCTCATTTTGAGAGCAATTATGTGATTTCCAGGAATCGAACTTCTGAACTTTGGAAGAGCAGGCAATCTTCTTAACCACTGAGCCATCTCTCCTGCCTCTCCCCTCTGTTGCCAGTAGAGGGCACCAAACCTCATTTTGAGAGCAACTATGTGATTCCCAGGAATCGAACTTCTGAACTTTGGAAGAGCAGGCAATGCTCTTAACCACCGAGCCATCTCTCCAACCCGTTTTTCAACTTCTTTTACTAAACCAGGTTTACTCAATGTGGTGTGTGGATCACATCTCCATTTCCCTAACATGTGGAGTACAGGGGTCTCCGTGGACATATTGGCCATTCGTGTACCTCATAGAGGAGGTCTAGATAAATTGTTTCTCTGGCTTAAAATTGGTACACCTTTTGCTGGTGTTTGTCGTCCTTTGGATGTCTTGGATGTGAGTTCTTCTTCAGGAACATGAACATGCCTGTATTTTCTTCTTCTAGTCATCTTGCCTTACTCTCCTTGGTGTTGTCTCTGAAGCACGCTGGCTCGTGGTGATAGAGCTGTGAGCCTTTAACATCCTAACAAAAGCTTTTGCCTCATTCAGTCACAACAACGCGGGCCCTGGCCCTTGGCCCTGACTCTATGTCTGTATGTGGTCTCATCAAACTCAGCAGGCAATGCTCTTTACCACAGAGCCATCTCTCTTGCCTCTTCCTTGTGGTGCCACTAGAGGGCGCCAAACCTCCTTTTGAGAGCAATTATTTGGTAGCCAGGAATCGAACTTCTGACCTTCGGAAGGGCAGCCAATGTTCTTAACCACTGACCTATCTCTCCAGCTTTTCTTACTGTAGCCAAAAGAGGGCACAAGACCTCAAGGCAGATGGTTGTGAATCATTATGTGGTTGCCTGCAATTGATTTCAGGAGGTTCTAAGAGCAGGCAATGCTCTTAAGCACTGAACCATCTCTCATGCCTCTTCTTTTTTGCCAGTAAAGGGCACCAAATCTACGTTTGAGAGCAATTATGGGATTGCCAGGAATGGAACTTCTGACCTTTGGAAGGGCAGCCAAAGCTCTTATCCACTGAGCTAACACCCCAGCTCTTATTTTTGTATCGAAAAGAGGGCACAAGACCTAATTGCAGATGGTTGTGAGCCATTATGTGGTTGCCTGGAATTGAATTCAGGAGGTTGGAAGAGGAGGCAATGATCTTAACCACGGAGCCATCTCTCATGCCTCTTCTTTATGTTGCCAGTAGAGGGCACCAAACCTCCTTTTGAGAGCAATTATGTGATTTCCAGGAATCGAACTTCTGACCTTTGGAAGAGCAGGCAATGCTCTTAACCACTGAGCCATCTCTCCAACCCGTTTTTCAACTTCTTTTACTAAACCAGCTTTAGTCAATGTGGTGTGTGGATCACATCTCCATTTCCCTGACATGTGGAGTACAGGGGTCTGCATGGACCTATTGGCCATTCATGTACCTCATAGAGGAGGTCTAGATAAATTGTTTCTCTGGCTTTAAATAGGTTAACATTTTGCTGGTGTTTGTAGTCCTTTGATTGTCTTGGATATGAGTTCTTCTTCAGGCACATGAACATGCCAATATTTTCTTCTTCTAGCCATCTTGCCTTACTCTCCTTGGTGTTGTCTTGTAGGGACATAGCCCCACCCATTGGGGGCGTGTTCGCCTCGGGCTAATGTTTACGGATAAATCTGCCGGGCGTGAGCCCAGCAGCCCTTTTTTTGTCTTTTGCTCCGCCGCGGGAACCTGTGGTCCTGTAAGTCTATTTCCTTATTAAAGCTGTATATATCTATATAATCTGTCTACATTCATTTGCTCCGCCACATTTGGCGCCCAACGTGGGGCTATTTTGCCCCCGACCCGGCACAGGGGGGGCGCAAGCTCCACCTTTCCCGGCTAGTTGCCTGAGCTCAGGAAGGCGATTTACAGCGTGCTCCCTGCTCGCTTTCCCTTCCCCCACTCCAGGCCACTACGGTCGCAGAGCAGCAACCCCCACAGAGCAGTTAATAGCTCCCTGTTTCTTCCAAACTTTCACTGCCTGATTTAAGTGAAGCACCCGCGGTTTTGAAGTAAAAGCCACCAACCCCTTTCCTTAACAGGCAGTACAATAATTTTTGTTTTGAGTTAATTGTTTCAGACCGGCTCTGGCTTAGACCACGTGGACTCAGGTACATTTCTTTAGCCACCACTGGCAGGAAAACTTCATTACAGGTACATAATTTTCTTTTATAAATAAGAAAAATGTCTAAAAACATTACCATTCAAGACTTTAACAGCCTTTTCAGTTGTACCATGTGGGAGATTTTACAAGAAGTGTCTGTCAGCCCACAGATATGGATCTTTCTGGGATTCGTAGTTTTCCTTGGTACTGTATGGTTTGATAATAGAAATATGATAAAGTCTTTACGAGACGAGGTTGAACGCTTAAAAATAATTAAAAATGACAACAATCTTCTCAAAAATCAGTTTAAAGTTCTCCAGACAGAGAACAGATCTTTGTTTAACACAACTCGACAATCTTAGAGGACGATGTCCCCTCTCCCAACAGAGTTTGCCCTCAGGGTTGGGGACATCTTTTAGTGGTTGGTTTAGGGTTGAGGGGATGGGGTGATAATTTTTTGAAAAAAAAAAAAAAAAAAAAAAAAAAAAGAGAGAAGAGGAAGAAGAAGGGGGATTAACTGGTTTTTTGGGATGATTGGTATTTGTGAATTACTGTTTATAGAAAATTGTACTGGTACTGTTTCTTGTATACTGATATGTTGAATATTGAATGTGAGTGTTCCTACCTCTATTTTTGTATGAGTATGCTTATAACTTTGTCTATATTGTATTGATACTTCTACCATATTACATTGTACATTTCTACCTCTGATACTATGACATTGTTTACAGTTGAAGATCATTGTCTTCATATATTGCACAGTTGTTTATTCTTTTAGTCTTCAAAGTTAGATAGGTATTGAGAATTATATGTTTGTCATATTTATTTTTAAGTTTATCAGGTCTTTTAGTTACATAGAGATTATATTTAGTATAGATAGTATGATCTTCAGCCTCTTCAAAGAGCTGTAAAAAATGGCCTTTAATCTAACCTAAAATTTCTATGCCAAAGAGACACAATTACTCCTGACAACACCACTCTACTCCCGAGAGAACGTTGAGCACCAAAGACACTCCACTGGGAGTTTGTCTTCTTGACAGAACTGGCCTTTGGGTTAAGAAAAGCCCATACCTCAACTTCTGACAAAGATACAAAATATCCCTAAGTGGATAAAACAGGATTGTCTTATCTTGCCAAGACAGGGTAGGATAGTCCTAAGAAAGTTCCTTGCCTTTAATAATGGTATGCCAGTTATGTTAGGCCTTAGCCAAAGTTGGTTGACTCAACATTGCAAACGAGACTTTGGGTGATTGCCCAGGTAGTCAGTTGTCTCTGTCAATTGTTGCACATTTTGGATATCTCTCGATTGTTAAGTAATCTTTATTCCCTTCTCAGATCTTTGACGGAGTTGAAGATTATATAATTGTAGTTACTCTCTATGTTATTTAGACTCCTTGAGATAAAATGTTTAGCAAAAGTTTTGTTCTCAATATTGTTTGTTATATTTATTATTTGTTATTATTGTATATAGTTGTATTTGGTTTGGTTCTATCTTATTTAGACAAAAGGGGGAGATGTAGGGACATAGCCCCACCCATTGGGGGCGTGTTCGCCTCGGGCTAATGTTTACGGATAAATCTGCCGGGCGTGAGCCCAGCAGCCCTTTTTTTGTCTTTTGCTCCGCCGCAGGAACCTGTGGTCCTGTAAGTCTATTTCCTTATTAAAGCTGTATATATCTATATAATCTGTCTACATTCATTTGCTCCGCCACATTGTCTCTGAAGCACGCTGTCTCATGGTGATAGAGCTGTGAGTCTTTAACATCCTAACAAGAGCTTTTGCCTCATTCAGTCACAGCAACGTGGGCCCTGGCCCTGTGCCCCGACTCTATGTCTGTTCTTGGCCTCATCAAACTCAGCAGACAGAGCTCTTTACCACAGAGCCATCTTTCCTGCCTCTTCCTTGTGGTGCCACTAGAGGGCGCCAAACCTCCTTTTGAGAGGAATTACGTGGTTCCCAGGAATCGAACTTCTGACCTTTGGAAGGGCAACCAATGCTCTTAACCACTGAGCTGTCTCTCCAGCTCTTCTTACTGTAGCCAAACGAGGGCACAAGACCTCATGGCAGATGGTTGTGACCCGTTATGTGGTCGCCTGGAATTGAATTCAGGAGGTTGGAAGAGCAGGCAATTCTCTTAACCATTGAGCCATCTCTCTTGCATCTTCCTTCTGTTGCCAGTAGAGGGCACCAAACCTCCTTTTGAGAGCAATTATGTGGTTGCCAGGAATCGAACTTCTGACCTTTGGAAGGGCAGGCAAAGCTCTTAACCACTGAGCTATCTCCCCAGCTCTTCTTTCTGTATCCCAAAGAGGGCACAAGACCTCATTGCAGATGGTTGTGAGCCATTATGTGGTTGCCTGGAATTCAGTTCAGGAGGTTGGAAGAGCAGGCAATGTTCTTAACCACTGAGCCATCTCTCCAACCCGTTTTTCAACTTCTTGAACTAAACCAGGTTTACTCAATGTGGTGTGTGGATCATATCTGCATTCCACTAACATGTGGAGTACAGGGGTCTCCATGGACATATTGGCCGTTCGCGTACCTCATAGATGAAGTCTAGAAAAATTGTTTGTCTGGCTTTAAATTGGTAAACCTTTTGCTGGTGTTTGTCGTCCTTTGGATGTCTTGGATGTGAGTTCTTCTTAAGGAACATGAACATGCCTGTATTTTCTTCTTCTAACCATCTTTCCTCATTCTGCTTGGTGGTGTCCCTGAAGCATGCAGGCTCATGCTGATAGAGCTGTGAGTCTTTATTATCCTAACAAAATGTGTTGCCTGATTCTGAGACAACAACGTGGGCCCTGGCTGTATGTGTCCACTTGGCCTCATCAACCTCAGCAGGCAATGCTCTTAACCACTGAGCCATCTCTCCTGCCTCTTCCTTCTGTTGCCAGTAGAGGGCACCAAACCTCATTTTGAGAGCAATTATGTGATTTCCAGGAATCAAACTTCTGAACTTTGGAAGAGCAGGCAATGCTCTTAACCACTGAGCCATCTCTCCTGCCTCTCCCCTCTGTTGCCAGTAGAGGGCACCAAACCTCATTTTGAGAGCAATTATGTGATTCCCAGGAATAGAACTTCTGACCTTTGGAAGAGCAGGCAATGCTCTTAACCACTGAGCCATCTCTCCAACCCGTTTTTCAACTTCTTTTACTAAACCAGGTTTACTCAATGTGGTGTGTGGATCACATCTCAATTTCCCTAACATGTGGAGTACAGGGGTCTCCGTGGACCTATTGGCCGGTCGTGTACCTCATAGAGGAGGTCTAGATAAATTGTTTCTCTGGCTTAAAATTGGTACACCTTTTGCTGGTGTTTGTCGTCCTTTGGATGTCTTGGATGTGAGTTCTTCTTCAGGAACATGAACATGCCTGTATTCTCTTCTTCTAGTCATCTTGCCTTACTCTCGTTGGTGTTGTCTCTGAAGCACGCTGGCTCGTGGTGATAGAGCTGTGAGCCTTTAACATCCTAACAAAAGCTTTTGGCTCATTCAGTCACAACAACGCGGACCCTGGCCCTTGGCCCTGACTCTATGTCTGTATGTGGTCTCATCAAACTCAGCAGGCAATGCTCTTTACCACAGAGCCATCTCTCTTGCCTCTTCCTTGTGGTGCCACTAGAGGGCGCCAAACCTCCTTTTGAGAGCAATTATTTGGTAGCCAGTAATCGAACTTCTGACCTTCGGAAGGGCAGCCAATGTTCTTAACCACTGACCTATCTCTCCAGCTTTTCTTACTGTAGCCAAAAGAGGGCACAAGACCTCATGGCAGATGGTTGTGAATCATTATGGGGTTGCCTGCAATTGATTTCAGGAGGTTCTAAGAGCAGGCAATGCTCTTAAGCACTGAACCATCTCTCATGCCTCTTCTTTTTTGCCAGTAAAGGGCACCAAAACTACCTTTTGAGAGCAATTATGGGATTGCCAGGAATGGAACTTCTGACCTTTGGAAGGGCAGCCAAAGCTCTTATCCACTGAGCTAACACCCCAGCTCTTATTTTTGTATCGAAAAGAAGGCACAAGACCTAATTGCAGATGGTTGTGAGCCATTATGTGGTTGCCTGGAATTGAATTCAGGAGGTTGGAAGAGGAGGCAATGATCTTAACCACGGAGCCATCTCTCATGCCTCTTCCTTATGTTGCCAGTAGAGGGCACCAAACCTCCTTTTGAGAGCAATTATGTGATTTCCAGGAATCGAACTTCTGAACTTTGGAAGAGCAGGCAATGCTCTTAACCATTGAGCCATCTCTCCAACCCGTTTTTCAACTTCTTTTACTAAACCAGCTTTAGTCAATGTGGTGTGTGGATCACATCTCCATTTCCCTGACGTGTGGAGTACAGGGGTCTGCATGGACCTATTGGCCATTCATGTACCTCATAGAGGAGGTCTAGATAAATTGTTTCTCTGGCTTTAAATAGGTTAACATTTTGCTGGTGTTTGTAGTCCTTTGATTGTCTTGGATATGAGTTCTTCTTGTTCAGGCACATGAACATGCCAATATTTTCTTCTTCTAGCCATCTTGCCTTACTCTCCTTGGTGTTGTCTCTGAAGCACGCTGGCTCATGGTGATAGAGCTGTGAGTCTTTAACATCCTAACAAGAGCTTTTGCCTCATTCAGTCACAACAACGTTAGCCCTGGCCCTGTGCCCCGACTCTATGTCTGTTCTTGGCCTCATCAAACTCAGCAGGGAGAGCTCTTTACCACAGAGCCATCTTTCCTGCCTCTTCCTTCTGTTGCCAATAGAGGGCGCCAAACCTCCTTTTGAGAGCAATTACGTGGTTCCCAGGAATCGAACTTCTGACCTTTGGAAGGGCAACCAATGCTCTTCACCACTGAGCTGTCTCTCCAGCTCTTCTTACTGTAGCCAAAAGAGGGCACAAGACCTCATGGCAGATGGTTGTGACCCATTATGTGGTCGCCTGGAATTGAATTCAGGAGGTTGGAAGAGCAGGCAATTCTCTTAACCATTGAGCCATCTCTCTTGCATCTTCCTTCTGTTGCCAGTAGAGGGCAACAAACCTCCTTTTGAGAGCAATTATGTGGTTGCCAGGAATCGAACTTCTGACCTTTGGAAGGGCAGGCAAACTCTTAACCCCTGAGCTATCTCCCCAGCTCTTCTTTCTGTATCCCAAAGAGGGCACAAGACCTCATTGCAGATGGTTGTGAGCCATTATGTGGTTGCCTGGAATTCAGTTCAGGAGGTTGGAAGAGCAGGCAATGTTCTTAACCACTGAGCCATCTCTACAACCCGTTTTTCAACTTCTTGAACTAAACCAGGTTTACTCAATGTGGTGTGTGGATCATATCTGCATTCCACTAACATGTGGAGTACAGGGGTCTCCATGGACATATTGGCCGTTCGCGTACCTCATAGATGAAGTCTAGATAAATTGTTTGTCTGGCCTTAAATTGGTAAACCTTTTGCTGGTGTTTGTCGTCCTTTGGATGTCTTGGATGTGAGTTCTTCTTAAGGAACATGAACATGCCTGTATTTTCTTCTTCTAACCATCTTTCCTCATTCTGCTTGGTGGTGTCCCTGAAGTATGCAGGCTCATGCTGATAGAGCTGTGAGTCTTTATTATCCTAACAAAATGTTTTGCCTGATTCTGAGACAACAACGGGGGCCCTGGCTGTATGTGTCCACTTGGCCTCATCAACCTCAGCAGGCAATGCTCTTAACCACTGAGCCATCTCTCCTGCCTCTTCCTTCTGTTGCCAGTAGAAGGCACCAAACCTCATTTTGAGAGGAATTATGTGATTTCCAGGAATCGAACTTCTGACCTTTGGAAGAGCAGGCAATGCTCTTAACCACTGAGCCATCTCTCCTGCCTCTCCCCTCTGTTGCCAGTAGAGGGCACCAAACCTCATTTTGAGAGCAACTATGTGATTCCCAGGAATTGAACTTCTGAACTTTGGAAGAGCAGGCAATGCTCTTAACCACTGAGCCATCTCTCCAACCCGTTTTTCAACTTCTTTTACTAAACCAGGTTTACTCAATGTGGTGTGTGGATCACATCTCCATTTCCCTAACATGTGGAGTACAGGGGCCGTTCGTGTACCTCATAGAGGAGGTCTAGATAAATTGTTTCTCTGGCTTAAAATTGGTACACCTTTTGCTGGTGTTTGTCGTCCTTTGGATGTCTTGGATGTGAGTTCTTCAGGAACATGAACATGCCTGTATTTTCTTCTTCTAGTCATCTTGCCTTACTCTCCTTGGTGTTGTCTCTGAAGCACGCTGGCTCGTGGTGATAGAGCTGTGAGCCTTTAACATCCTAACAAAAGCTTTTGCCTCATTCAGTCACAACAACGCGGGCCCTGGCCCTTGGCCCTGACTCTATGTCTGTATGTGGTCTCATCAAACTCAGCAGGCAATGCTCTTTACCACAGAGCCATCTCTCTTGCTTCTTCCTTGTGGTGCCACTAGAGGGCACCAAACCTCCTTTTGAGAGCAATTATATGGTTGTCAGGAATCGAACTTCTGACCTTTGGAAGGGCAGGCAAAGCTCTTAACCACTGAGCTATCTCCACAGCTCTTCTTTCTGTATCCCAAAGAGGGCACAAGACCTCATTGCAGATGGTTGTCAGCCATTATGTGGTTGCCTGGAATTCAGTTCAGGAGGTTGGAAGGGCAACCAATGCTCTTAACCGCTGAGCCATCTCTCCAACCCGTTTTTCAACTTCTTGAACTAAACCAGGTTTACTCAATGTGGTGTGTGGATCATATCTGCATTCCACTAACATGTGGAGTACAGGGGTCTCCATGGACATATTGGCCGTTCGCGTACCTCATAGATGAAGTCTAGAAAAATTGTTTGTCTGGCCTTAAATTGGTAAACATTTGCTGGTGTTTGTCGTCCTTTGGATGTCTTGGATGTGACTTCTTCTTAAGGAACATGAACATGCCTGTATTTTCTTCTTCTAACCATCTTTCCTCATTCTGCTTGGTGGTGTCCCTGAAGCATGCAGGCTCATGCTGATAGAGCTGTGAGTCTTTATTATCCGACAAAATGTTTTGCCTGATTCAGAGACAACAATGGGGGCCCTGGCTGTATGTGTCCACTTGGCCTCATCAACCTCAGCAGGCAATGCTCTTAACCACTGAGCCATCTCTCCTGCCTCTTCCTTCTGTTGCCAGTAGAGGGCACCAAACCTCATTTTGAGAGCAATTATGTGATTTCCAGGAATCGAATTTCTGAACTTTGGAAGAGCAGGCAATGCTCTTAACCACTGAGCCATCTCTCATGCCTCTCCCCTCTGTTGCCAGTAGAGGGCGCCAAACCTCCTTTTGAGAGCAATTACGTGGTTCCCAGGAATCGAACTTCTGACCTTTGGAAGGGCAACCAATGCTCTTAACCTCTGAGCCATCTCTCCAACCCGTTTTTCAACTTCTTTTACTAAACCAGGTTTACTCAATGTGGTGTGTGGATCACATCTCCATTTCCCTAACATGTGGAGTACAGGGGTCTCAATAGACCTATTGGCCGTTCGTGTACCTCATAGAGGAGGTCTAGATAAATTGTTTCTCTGGCTTAAAATTGGTACACCTTTTGCTGGTGTTTGTCGTCCTTTGGATGTCTTGGATGTGAGTTCTTCTTCAGGAACATGAACATGCCTGTATTTTCTTCTTCTAGTCATCTTGCCTTACTCTCGTTGGTGTTGTCTCTGAAGCACGCTGGCTCGTGGTGATAGAGCTGTGAGCCTTTAACATCCTAACAAAAGCTTTTGCCTCATTCAGTCACAACAACGCGGGCCCTGGCCCTTGGCCCTGACTCTATGTCTGTATGTGGTCTCATCAAACTCAGCAGGCAATGCTCTTTACCACAGAGCCATCTCTCTTGCCTCTTCCTTGTGGTGCCACTAGAGGGCGCCAAACATCCTTTTGAGAGCAATTATTTGGTAGCCAGGAATCGAACTTCTGACCTTCGGAAGGGCAGCCAATGTTCTTAACCACTGACCTATCTCTCCAGCTTTTCTTACTGTAGCCAAAAGAGGGCACAAGACCTCATGGCAGATGGTTGTGAATCATTATGTGGTTGCCTGCAATTGATTTCAGGAGGTTCTAAGAGCAGGCAATGCTCTTAAGCACTGAACCATCTCTCATGCCTCTTCTTTTTTGCCAGTAAAGGGCACCAAATCTACCTTTTGAGAGCAATTATGGGATTGCCAGGAATGGAACTTCTGACCTTTGGAAGGGCAGCCAAAGCTCTTATCCACTGAGCTAACACCCCAGCTCTTATTTTTGTATCCAAAAGAGGGCACAAGACCTCATTGCAGATGGTTGTGAGCCATTATGTGGTTGCCTGGAATTGAATTCAGGAGGTTGGAAGAGGAGGCAATGATCTTAACCACGGAGCCATCTCTCATGCCTCTTCCTTATGTTGCCAGTAGAGGGCACCAAACCTCCTTTTGAGAGCAATTATGTGATTTCCAGGAATCGAACTTCTGACCTTTGGAAGAGCAGGCAATGCTCTTAACCACTGAGCCATCTCTCCAACCCGTTTTTCAACTTCTTTTACTAAACCAGCTTTAGTCAATGTGGTGTGTGGATCACATCTCCATTTCCCTGACATGTGGAGTACAGGGGTCTGCATGGACCTATTGGCCATTCATGTACCTCATAGAGGAGGTCTAGATAAATTGTTTCTCTGGCTTTAAATAGGTTAACATTTTGCTGGTGTTTGTAGTCCTTTGATTGTCTTGGATATGAGTTCTTCTTCAGGCACATGAACATGCCAATATTTTCTTCTCCTAGCCATCTTGCCTTACTCTCCTTGGTGTTGTCTCTGAAGCACGCTGGCTCATGGTGATAGAGCTGTGAGTCTTTAACATCCTAACAAGAGCTTTTGCCTCATTCAGTCACAACAACGTGGGCCCTGGCCCTGTGCCCCGACTCTATGTCTGTTCTTGGCCTCATCAAACTCAGCAGGCAGAGCTCTTTACAACAGAGCCATCTTTCCTGCCTCTTCCTTCTGTTGCCAATAGAGGGCGCCAAACCTCCTTTTGAGAGCAATTACGTGGTTCCCAGGAATCGAACTTCTGACCTTTGGAAGGGCAACCAATGCTCTTAACCACTGAGCTATCTCTCCAGCTCTTCTTACTGTAGCCTAAAGGGCACAAGACCTCATGGCAGATGGTTGTGACCCATTATGTGGTCGCCTGGAATTGAATTCAGGAGGTTGGAAGAGCAGGCAATTCTCTTAACCATTGAGCCATCTCTCTTGCATCTTCCTTCTGTTGCCAGTAGAGGGTACCAAACCTCCTTTTGAGAGCAATTATGTGGTTGCCAGGAATCGAACTTCTGACCTTTGGAAGGGCAGGCAAAGCTCTTAACCACTGAGCTATCTCCCCAGCTCTTCTTTCTGTATCCCAAAGAGGGCACAAGACCTCATTGCAGATGGTTGTCAGCCATTATGTGGTTGCCTGGAATTCAGTTCAGGAGGTTGGAAGGGCAACCAATGCTCTTAACCGCTGAGCCATCTCTCCAACCCGTTTTTCAACTTCTTGAACTAAACCAGGTTTACTCAATGTGGTGTGTGGATCATATCTGCATTCCACTAACATGTGGAGTACAGGGGTCTCCATGGACATATTGGCCGTTCGCGTACCTCATAGATGAAGTCTAGATAAATTGTTTGTCTGGCCTTAAATTGGTAAATATTTGCTGGTGTTTGTCGTCCTTTGGATGTCTTGGATGTGACTTCTTCTTAAGGAACATGAACATGCCTGTATTTTCTTCTTCTAACCATCTTTCCTCATTCTGCTTGGTGGTGTCCCTGAAGCATGCAGGCTCATGCTGATAGAACTGTGAGTCTTTATTATCCGACAAAATGTTTTGCCTGATTCTGAGACAAAAATGGGGGCCCTGGCTGTATGTGTCCACTTGGCCTCATCAACCTCAGCAGGCAATGCTCTTAACCACTGAGCCATCTCTCCTGCCTCTCCCCTCTGTTGCCAGTAGAGGGCACCAAACCTCATTTTGAGAGCAACTATGTGATTCCCAGGAATCGAACTTCTGAACTTTGGAAGAGCAGGCAATGCTCTTAACCACTGAGCCATCTCTCCAACACGTTTTTCAACTTCTTTTACTAAACCAGGTTTATTCAATGTGGTGTGTGGATCACATCTCCATTTTCCGAACATGTGGAGTACAGGGGTCTCCGTGGACGTATTGGCCGTTCGTGTACCTCATAGAGGAGGTCTAGATAAATTGTTTCTCTGGCTAAAAATTGGTACACCTTTTGCTGGTGTTTGTCGTCCTTTGGATGTCTTGGATGTGAGTTCTTCTTCAGGAACATGAACATGCCTGTATTTTCTTCTTCTAGTCATCTTGCCTTACTCTCTTTGGTGTTGTCTCTGAAGCACGCTAGCTCGTGGTGATAAAGCTGTGAGCCTTTAACATCCTAACAAAAGCTTTTGCCTCATTCAGTCACAACAACGCGGTCCCTGGCCCTTGGCCCTGACTCTATGTCTGTATGTGGTCTCATCAAACTCAGCAGGCAAAGCTCTTTACCACAGAGCCATCTTTCCTGCCTCTTCCTTGTGGTGCCACTAGAGGGCGCCAAACCTCCTTTTGAGAGCAATTATTTGGTAGCCAGGAATCGAACTTCTGACCTTCGGAAGGGCAGCCAATGTTCTTAACCAGTGACCTATCTCTCCAGCTTTTCTTACTGTAGCCAAAAGAGGGCACAAGATCTCATGGCAGATGGTTGTGAATCATTATGTGGTTGCCTGCAAATGATTTCAGGAGGTTCTAAGAGCAGGCAATGCTCTTAAGCACTGAACCATCTCTCATGCCTCTTCTTTTTTGCCAGTAAAGGGCACCAAATCTACCTTTTGAGAGCAATTATGGGATTGCCAGGAATGGAACTTCTGACCTTTGGAAGGGCAGCCAAAGCTCTTATCCACTGAGCTAACACCCCAGCTCTTATTTTTGTATCCAAAAGAGGGCACAAGTCCTCATTGCAGATGTTTGTGAGCCATTATGTGGATGCCTGGAATTGAATTCACTAGGTTGGAAGAGGAGGCAATGATCTTAACCACGGAGCCATCTCTCATGCCTCTTCCTTATGTTGCCAGTAGAGGGCACCAAACCTCCTTTTGAGAGCAATTATGTGATTTCCAGGAATCGAACTTCTGACCTTTGGAAGAGCAGGCAATGCCCTTAACCACTGAGCCATCTCTCCAACCCGTTTTTCAACTTCTTTTACTAAACCAGCTTTAGTCAATGTGGTGTGTGGATCACATCTCCATTTCCCTGACGTGTGGAGTACAGGGGTCTGCATGGACCTATTGCCCATTCATGTACCTCATAGAGGAGGTCTAGATAAATTGTTTCTCTGGCTTTAAATAGGTTAACATTTTGCTGGTGTTTGTAGTCCTTTGATTGTCTTGGATATGAGTTCTTCTTCAGGCACATGAACATGCCAATATTTTCTTCTTCTAGCCATCTTGCCTTACTCTCCTTGGTGTTGTCTCTGAAGCACGCTGGCTCATGGTGATAGAGCTGTGAGTCTTTAACATCCTAACAAGAGCTTTTGCCTCATTCAGTCACAACAACGAGGGCCCTGGCCCTGTGCCCTGACTCTATGTCTGTTCTTGGCCTCATCAAACTCAGCAGGCAAAGCTCTTTACCACAGAGCCATCTTTCCTGCCTCTTCCTTGTGGTGCCACTAGAGGGCGCCAAACCTCCTTTTGAGAGCAATTACGTGGTTCCCAGGAATCGCACTTCTGACCTTTGGAAGGGCAACCAATGCTCTTAACCACTGAGCTGTCTCTCCAGCTCTTCTTACTGTAGCCAAAAGAGGGCACAAGACCTCATGGCAGATGGTTGTGACCCATTATGTGGTCGCCTGGAATTGAATTCAGAAGGTTAGAAGAGCAGGCAATTCTCTTAACCATTGAGCCATCTCTCTTGCATCTTCCTTCTGTTGCCAGTAGAGGGCACCAAACCTCCTTTTGAGAGCAATTATGTGGTTGCCAGCAATCGAACTTCTGACCTTTGGAAGGGCAGGCAAAGCTCTTATCCACTGAGCTAACACCCCAGCTCTTATTTTTGTATCCAAAAGAGGGCACAAGACCACATTGCAGATGGTTGTGAGCCATTATGTTGATACCTGGAATTGAATTCAGGAGGTTGGAAGAGGAGGCAATGATCTTAACCACGGAGCCATCTCTCATGCCTCTTCCTTATGTTGTCACTAGAGGGCACCAAACCTCCTTTTGAGAGCAATTATGTGATTTCCAGGAATCGAACTTCTGACCTTTGGAAGGGCAACCAATGCTCTTAACCACTGAGCTGTCTCTCCAGCTCTTCTTACTGTAGCCAAAAGAGGGCACAAGACCTCATGGCAGATGGTTGTGACCCGTTATGTGGTCGCCTGGAATTGAATTCAGGAGGTTGGAAGAGCAGGCAATTCTCTTAACCATTGAGCCATCTCTCTTGCATCTTCCTTCTGTTGCCAGTAGAGGGCACCAAACCTCCTTTTGAGAGCAATTATGTGGTTGCCAGGAATCGAACTTCTGACCTTTGGAAGGGCAGGCAAAGCTCTTAACCACTGAGCTATCTCCCCAGCTCTTCTTTCTGTATCCAAAAGAGGTCACAAGACCTCATTGCAGATGGTTGTGAGCCATTATGTGGTTGCCTGGAATTCAGTTCAGGAGGTTGGAAGAGCAGGCAATGTTCTTAACCACTGAGCCATCTCTCCAACCCGTTTTTCAACTTCTTGAACTAAACCAGGTTTACTCAATGTGGTGTGTGGATCATATCTGCATTCCACTAACATGTGGAGTACAGAGGTCTCCATGGACATATTGGCCGTTCGCGTACCTCATAGATGAAGTCTAGAAAAATTGTTTGTCTGGCTTTAAATTGGTAAACCTTTTGCTGGTGTTTGTCGTCCTTTGGATGTCTTGGATGTGAGTTCTTCTTAAGGAACATGAACATGCCTGTATTTTCTTCTTCTAACCATCTTTCCTCATTCTGCTTGGTGGTGTCCCTGAAGCATGCAGGCTCATGCTGATAGAGCTGTGAGTCTTTATTATCCTAACAAAATGTGTTGCCTGATTCTGAGACAACAACGTGGGCCCTGGCTGTATGTGTCCACTTGTCCTCATCAACCTCAGCAAGCAATGCTCTTAACCACTGAGACATCTCTCCTGCCTCTTCCTTCTGTTGCCAGTAGAGGGCACCAAACCTCATTTTGAGAGCAATTATGTGATTTCCAAGAATCGAACTTCTGAACTTTGGAAGAGCAGGAAATGCTCTTAACCACTGAGCCATCTCTCCTGCCTCTCCCCTCTGTTGCCAGTAGAGGGCACCAAACCTCATTTTGAGAGCAACTATGTGATTCCCAGGAATCGAACTTCTGAACTTTGGAAGAGCAGGCAATGCTCTTAACCACTGAGCCATCTCTCCTGCCTCTCCCCTCTGTTGCCAGTAGAGGGCACCAAACCTCATTTTGAGAGCAACTATGTGATTCCCAGGAATCCAACTTCTGACCTTTGGAAGAGCAGGCAATGCTCTTAACCACTGAGCCATCTCTCCGACCCGTTTTTCAACTTCTTTTACTAAACCAGGTTTACTCAATGTGGTGTGTGGATCACATCTCCATTTCCCTAACACGTGGAGTACAGGGGTCTCCGTGGACCTATTGGCCGTTCGTGTACCTCATAGAGGAGGTCTAGATTAATTGTTTCTCTGGCTTAAAATTGGTACACCTTTTGCTGGTGTTTGTCGTCCTTTGGATGTCTTGGATGTGAGTTCTTCTTCAGGAACATGAACATGCCTGTATTTTCTTCTTCTAGTCATCTTGCCTTACTCTCCTTGGTGTTGTCTCTGAAGCACGCTGGCTCGTGGTGATAGAGCTGTGAGCCTTTAACATCCTAACAAAAGCTTTTGCCTCATTCAGTCACAACAACGTGGGCCCTGTTCCTTGGCCCTGACTCTAATATGTATGTGGTGTCATCAAACTCAGCAGGCAATGCTCTTTACCACAGAGCCATCTCTCTTGCCTCTTCCTTGTGGTGCCACTAGAGGGCGCCAAACCTCCTTTTGAGAGCAATTATTTGGTAGCCAGGAATCGAACTTCTGACCTTCGGAAGGGCAGCCAATGTTCTTAACCACTGACCTATCTCTCCAGCTTTTCTTACTGTAGCCAAAAGAGGGCACAAGACCTCATGGCAGATGGTTGTGAATCATTATGTGGTTGCCTGCAATTGATTTCAGGAGGTTCTAAGAGCAGGCAATGCTCTTAAGCACTGAACCATCTCTCATGCCTCTTCTTTTTTGCCAGTAAAGGGCACCAAATCTACCTTTTGAGAGCAATTATGGGATTGCCAGGAATGGAACTTCTGACCTTTGGAAGGGCAGCCAAAGCTCTTATCCACTGAGCTAACACCCCAGCTCTTATTTTTGTATCCAAAAGAGGGCACAAGACCTCATTGCAGATGGTTGTGAGCCATTATGTGGTTGCCTGGAATTGAATTCAGGAGGTTGGAAGAGGAGGCAATGATCTTAACCACGGAGCCATCTCTCATGCCTCTTCCTTATGTTGCCAGTAGAGGGCACCAAACCTCCTTTTGAGAGCAATTATGTCATTTCCAGGAATCGAACTTCTGACCTTTGGAAGAGCAGGCAATGCTCTTAACCACTGAGCCATCTCTCCAACCCGTTTTTCAACTTCTTTTACTAAACCAGCTTTAGTCAATGTGGTGTGTGGATCACATCTCCATTTCCCTGACGTGTGGAGTACAGGGGTCTGCATGGACCTATTGGCCATTCATGTACCTCATAGAGGAGGTCTAGATAAATTGTTTCTCTGGCTTTAAATAGGTTAACATTTTGCTGGTGTTTGTAGTCCTTTGATTGTCTTGGATATGAGGTCTTCAGGAACATGAACATGCCAGTATTTTCTTCTCCTAGCCATCTTGCCTTACTCTCCTTGGTGTTGTCTCTGAAGCACGCTGGCTCATGGTGATAGAGCTGTGAGTCTTTAACATCCTAACAAGAGCTTTTGCCTCATTCAGTCACAACAACGTGGGCCCTGGCCCTGTGCCCCGACTCTATGTCTGTTCTTGGCCTCATCAAACTCAGCAGGCAAAGCTCTTTACCACAGAGCCATCTTTCCTGCCTCTTCCTTGTGGTGCCACTAGAGGGCGCCAAACCTCCTTTTGAGAGCAATTACGTGGTTCCCAGGAATCGAACTTCTGACCTTTGGAAGGGCAACCAATGCTCTTAACCACTGAGCTGTCTCTCCAGCTCTTCTTACTGTAGCCAAACGAGGGCACAAGACCTCATTGCAGATGGTTGAGAGCCATTATGTGGTTGCCTGGAATTCAGTTCAGGAGGTTGGAAGAGCAGGCAATGTTCTTAACCACTGAGCCATCTCTCCAACCCGTTTTTCAACTTCTTGAACTAAACCAGGTTTACTCAATGTGGTGTGTGGATCATATCTGCATTCCACTAACATGTGGAGTACAGGGGTCTCCATGGACATATTGGCCGTTCGTGTACCTCATAGATGAAGTCTAGAAAAATTGTTTGTCTGGCTTTAAATTGGTAAACCTTTTGCTGGTGTTTGTCGTCTTTTGGATGTCTTGGATGTGAGTTCTTCTTAAGGAACGTGAACATGCCTGTATTTTCTTCTTCTAACCATCTTTCCTCATTCTGCTTGGTGGTGTCCCTGAAGCATGCAGGCTCATGCTGATAGAGCTGTGAGTCTTTATTATCCTAACAAAATGTGTTGCCTGATTCTGAGACAACAACGTGGGCCCTGGCTGTATGTGTCCACTTGGCCTCATCAACCTCAGCAGGCAATGCTCTTAACCACTGAGCCATCTCTCCTGCCTCTTCATTCTGTTGCCAGTAGAGGGCACCAAACCTCATTTTGAGAGCAATTATGTGATTTCCAGGAATCGAACTTCTGAACTGTGGAAGAGCAGGCAATGCTCTTAACCACTGAGCCATCTCTCCTGCCTCTCCCCTCTGTTGCCAGTAGAGGGCACCAAACCTCATTTTGAGAGCAACTATGTGATTCCCAGGAATCCAACTTCTGACCTTTGGAAGAGCAGGCAATGCTCTTAACCACTGAGCCATCTCTCCGACCCGTTTTTCAACTTCTTTTACTAAACCAGGTTTACTCAATGTGGTGTGTGGATCACATCTCCATTTCCCTAACACGTGGAGTACAGGGGTCTCCGTGGACCTATTGGCCGTTCGTGTACCTCATAGAGGAGGTCTAGATTAATTGTTTCTCTGGCTTAAAATTGGTACACCTTTTGCTGGTGTTTGTCGTCCTTTGGATGTCTTGGATGTGAGTTCTTCTTCAGGAACATGAACATGCCTGTATTTTCTTCTTCTAGTCATCTTGCCTTACTCTCCTTGGTGTTGTCTCTGAAGCACGCTGGCTCGTGGTGATAGAGCTGTGAGCCTTTAACATCCTAACGAAAGCTTTTGCCTCATTCAGTCACAACAACGTGGGCCCTGTTCCTTGGCCCTGACTCTATGTATGTATGTGGTGTCATCAAACTCAGCAGGCAATGCTCTTTACCACAGAGCCATCTCTCTTGCCTCTTCCTTGTGGTGCCACTAGAGGGCGCCAAACCTCCTTTTGAGAGCAATTATTTGGTAGCCAGGAATCGAACTTCTGACCTTCGGAAGGGCAGCCAATGTTCTTAACCACTGACCTATCTCTCCAGCTTTTCTTACTGTAGCCAAAAGAGGGCACAAGAACTCATGGCAGATGGTTGTGAATCATTATGTGGTTGCCTGCAATTGATTTCAGGAGGTTCTAAGAGCAGGCAATGCTCTTAAGCACTGAACCATCTCTCATGCCTCTTCATTTTTGCCAGTAAAGGGCACCAAATCTACCTTTTGAGAGCAATTATGGGATTGCCAGGAATGGAACTTCTGACCTTTGGAAGGGCAGCCAAAGCTCTTATCCACTGAGCTAACACCCCAGCTCTTATTTTTGTATCCAAAAGAGGGCACAAGACCTCATTGCAGATGGTTGTGAGCCATTATGTGGTTGCCTGGAATTGAATTCAGGAGGTTGGAAGAGGAGGCAATGATCTTAACCACGGAGCCATCTCTCATGCCTCTTCCTTATGTTGCCAGTAGAGGGCACCAAACCTCCTTTTGAGAGCAATTATGTGATTTCCAGGAATCGAACTTCTGACCTTTGGAAGAGCAGGCAATGCTCTTAACCACTGAGCCATCTCTCCAACCCGTTTTTCAACTTCTTTTACTAAACCAGCTTTAGTCAATGTGGTGTGTGGATCACATCTCCATTTCCCTGACGTGTGGAGTACAGGGGTCTGCATGGACCTATTGGCCATTCATGTACCTCATAGAGGAGGTCTAGATAAATTGTTTCTCTGGCTTTAAATAGGTTAACATTTTGCTGGTGTTTGTAGTCCTTTGATTGTCTTGGATATGAGTTCTTCTTCAGGCACATGAACATGCCAGTATTTTCTTCTCCTAGCCATCTTGCCTTACTCTCCTTGGTGTTGTCTCTGAAGCACGCTGGCTCATGGTGATAGAGCTGTGAGTCTTTAACATCCTAACAAGAGCTTTTGCCTCATTCAGTCACAACAACGTGGGCCCTGGCCCTGTGCCCCGACTCTATGTCTGTTCTTGGCCTCATCAAACTCAGCAGGCAAAGCTCTTTACCACAGAGCCATCTTTCCTGCCTCTTCCTTGTGGTGCCACTAGAGGGCGCCAAACCTCCTTTTGAGAGCAATTACGTGGTTCCCAGGAATCGAACTTCTGACCTTTGGAAGGGCAACCAATGCTCTTAACCACTGAGCTGTCTCTCCAGCTCTTCTTACTGTAGCCAAACGAGGGCACAAGACCTCATTGCAGATGGTTGTGAGCCATTATGTGGTTGCCTGGAATTCAGTTCAGGAGGTTGGAAGAGCAGGCAATGTTCTTAACCACTGAGCCATCTCTCCAACCCGTTTTTCAACTTCTTGAACTAAACCAGGTTTACTCAATGTGGTGTGTGGATCATATCTGCATTCCACTAACATGTGGAGTACAGGGGTCTCCATGGACATATTGGCCGTTCGTGTACCTCATAGATGAAGTCTAGAAAAATTGTTTGTCTGGCTTTAAATTGGTAAACCTTTTGCTGGTGTTTGTCGTCCTTTGGATGTCTTGGATGTGAGTTCTTCTTAAGGAACATGAACATGCCTGTATTTTCTTCTTCTAACCATCTTTCCTCATTCTGCTTGGTGGTGTCCCTGAAGCATGCAGGCTCATGCGGATAGAGCTGTGAGTCTTTATTATCCTAACAAAATGTGTTGCCTGATTCTGAGACAACAACGTGGGCCCTGGCTGTATGTGTCCACTTGGCCTCATCAACCTCAGCAGGCAATGCTCTTAACCACTGAGCCATCTCTCCTGCCTCTTCATTCTGTTGCCAGTAGAGGGCACCAAACCTCATTTTGAGAGCAATTATGTGATTTCCAGGAATCGAACTTCTGAACTGTGGAAGAGCAGGCAATGCTCTTAACCACTGAGCCATCTCTCCTGCCTCTCCCCTCTGTTGCCAGTAGAGGGCACCAAACCTCATTTTGAGAGCAACTATGTGATTCCCAGGAATCCAACTTCTGACCTTTGGAAGAGCAGGCAATGCTCTTAACCACTGAGCCATCTCTCCGACCCGTTTTTCAACTTCTTTTACTAAACCAGGTTTACTCAATGTGGTGTGTGGATCACATCTCCATTTCCCTAACACGTGGAGTACAGGGGTCTCCGTGGACCTATTGGCCGTTCGTGTACCTCATAGAGGAGGTCTAGATTAATTGTTTCTCTGGCTTAAAATTGGTACACCTTTTGCTGGTGTTTGTCGTCCTTTGGATGTCTTGGATGTGAGTTCTTCTTCAGGAACATGAACATGCCTGTATTTTCTTCTTCTAGTCATCTTGCCTTACTCTCCTTGGTGTTGTCTCTGAAGCACGCTGGCTCGTGGTGATAGAGCTGTGAGCCTTTAACATCCTAACGAAAGCTTTTGCCTCATTCAGTCACAACAACGTGGGCCCTGTTCCTTGGCCCTGACTCTATGTATGTATGTGGTGTCATCAAACTCAGCAGGCAATGCTCTTTACCACAGAGCCATCTCTCTTGCCTCTTCCTTGTGGTGCCACTAGAGGGCGCCAAACCTCCTTTTGAGAGCAATTATTTGGTAGCCAGGAATCGAACTTCTGACCTTCGGAAGGGCAGCCAATGTTCTTAACCACTGACCTATCTCTCCAGCTTTTCTTACTGTAGCCAAAAGAGGGCACAAGAACTCATGGCAGATGGTTGTGAATCATTATGTGGTTGCCTGCAATTGATTTCAGGAGGTTCTAAGAGCAGGCAATGCTCTTAAGCACTGAACCATCTCTCATGCCTCTTCATTTTTGCCAGTAAAGGGCACCAAATCTACCTTTTGAGAGCAATTATGGGATTGCCAGGAATGGAACTTCTGACCTTTGGAAGGGCAGCCAAAGCTCTTATCCACTGAGCTAACACCCCAGCTCTTATTTTTGTATCCAAAAGAGGGCACAAGACCTCATTGCAGATGGTTGTGAGCCATTATGTGGTTGCCTGGAATTGAATTCAGGAGGTTGGAAGAGGAGGCAATGATCTTAACCACGGAGCCATCTCTCATGCCTCTTCCTTATGTTGCCAGTAGAGGGCACCAAACCTCCTTTTGAGAGCAATTATGTGATTTCCAGGAATCGAACTTCTGACCTTTGGAAGAGCAGGCAATGCTCTTAACCACTGAGCCATCTCTCCAACCCGTTTTTCAACTTCTTTTACTAAACCAGCTTTAGTCAATGTGGTGTGTGGATCACATCTCCATTTCCCTGACGTGTGGAGTACAGGGGTCTGCATGGACCTATTGGCCATTCATGTACCTCATAGAGGAGGTCTAGATAAATTGTTTCTCTGGCTTTAAATAGGTTAACATTTTGCTGGTGTTTGTAGTCCTTTGATTGTCTTGGATATGAGTTCTTCTTCAGGCACATGAACATGCCAGTATTTTCTTCTCCTAGCCATCTTGCCTTACTCTCCTTGGTGTTGTCTCTGAAGCACGCTGGCTCATGGTGATAGAGCTGTGAGTCTTTAACATCCTAACAAGAGCTTTTGCCTCATTCAGTCACAACAACGTGGGCCCTGGCCCTGTGCCCCGACTCTATGTCTGTTCTTGGCCTCATCAAACTCAGCAGGCAAAGCTCTTTACCACAGAGCCATCTTTCCTGCCTCTTCCTTGTGGTGCCACTAGAGGGCGCCAAACCTCCTTTTGAGAGCAATTACGTGGTTCCCAGGAATCGAACTTCTGACCTTTGGAAGGGCAACCAATGCTCTTAACCACTGAGCTGTCTCTCCAGCTCTTCTTACTGTAGCCAAACGAGGGCACAAGACCTCATTGCAGATGGTTGTGAGCCATTATGTGGTTGCCTGGAATTCAGTTCAGGAGGTTGGAAGAGCAGGCAATGTTCTTAACCACTGAGCCATCTCTCCAACCCGTTTTTCAACTTCTTGAACTAAACCAGGTTTACTCAATGTGGTGTGTGGATCATATCTGCATTCCACTAACATGTGGAGTACAGGGGTCTCCATGGACATATTGGCCGTTCGTGTACCTCATAGATGAAGTCTAGAAAAATTGTTTGTCTGGCTTTAAATTGGTAAACCTTTTGCTGGTGTTTGTCGTCCTTTGGATGTCTTGGATGTGAGTTCTTCTTAAGGAACATGAACATGCCTGTATTTTCTTCTTCTAACCATCTTTCCTCATTCTGCTTGGTGGTGTCCCTGAAGCATGCAGGCTCATGCGGATAGAGCTGTGAGTCTTTATTATCCTAACAAAATGTGTTGCCTGATTCTGAGACAACAACGTGGGCCCTGGCTGTATGTGTCCACTTGGCCTCATCAACCTCAGCAGGCAATGCTCTTAACCACTGAGCCATCTCTCCTGCCTCTTCATTCTGTTGCCAGTAGAGGGCACCAAACCTCATTTTGAGAGCAATTATGTGATTTCCAGGAATCGAACTTCTGAACTGTGGAAGAGCAGGCAATGCTCTTAACCACTGAGCCATCTCTCCTGCCTCTCCCCTCTGTTGCCAGTAGAGGGCACCAAACCTCATTTTGAGAGCAACTATGTGATTCCCAGGAATCCAACTTCTGACCTTTGGAAGAGCAGGCAATGCTCTTAACCACTGAGCCATCTCTCCGACCCGTTTTTCAACTTCTTTTACTAAACCAGGTTTACTCAATGTGGTGTGTGGATCACATCTCCATTTCCCTAACACGTGGAGTACAGGGGTCTCCGTGGACCTATTGGCCGTTCGTGTACCTCATAGAGGAGGTCTAGATTAATTGTTTCTCTGGCTTAAAATTGGTACACCTTTTGCTGGTGTTTGTCGTCCTTTGGATGTCTTGGATGTGAGTTCTTCTTCAGGAACATGAACATGCCTGTATTTTCTTCTTCTAGTCATCTTGCCTTACTCTCCTTGGTGTTGTCTCTGAAGCACGCTGGCTCGTGGTGATAGAGCTGTGAGCCTTTAACATCCTAACAAAAGCTTTTGCCTCATTCAGTCACAACAACGTGGGCCCTGTTCCTTGGCCCTGACTCTATGTATGTATGTGGTCTCATCAAACTCAGCAGGCAATGCTCTTTACCACAGAGCCATCTCTCTTGCCTCTTCCTTGTGGTGCCACTAGAGGGCGCCAAACCTCCTTTTGAGAGCAATTATTTGGTAGCCAGGAATCGAACTTCTGACCTTCGGAAGGGCAGCCAATGTTCTTAACCACTGACCTATCTCTCCAGCTTTTCTTACTGTAGCCAAAAGAGGGCACAAGACCTCATGGCAGATGGTTGTGAATCATTATGTGGTTGCCTGCAATTGATTTCAGGAGGTTCTAAGAGCAGGCAATGCTCTTAAGCACTGAACCATCTCTCATGCCTCTTCTTTTTTGCCAGTAAAGGGCACCAAATCTACCTTTTGAGAGCAATTATGGGATTGCCAGGAATGGAACTTCTGACCTTTGGAAGGGCAGCCAAAGCTCTTATCCACTGAGCTAACACCCCAGCTCTTATTTTTGTATCCAAAAGAGGGCACAAGACCTCATTGCAGATGGTTGTGAGCCATTATGAGGTTGCCTGGAATTGAATTCAGGAGGTTGGAAGAGGAGGCAATGATCTTAACCACGGAGCCATCTCTCATGCCTCTTCCTTATGTTGCCAGTAGAGGGCACCAAACCTCCTTTTGAGAGCAATTATGTCATTTCCAGGAATCGAACTTCTGACCTTTGGAAGAGCAGGCAATGCTCTTAACCACTGAGCCATCTCTCCAAACCGTTTTTCAACTTCTTTTACTAAACCAGCTTTAGTCAATGTGGTGTGTGGATCACATCTCCATTTCCCTGACGTGTGGAGTACAGGGGTCTGCATGGACCTATTGGCCATTCATGTACCTCATAGAGGAGGTCTAGAAAAATTGTTTCTCTGGCTTTAAATAGGTTAACATTTTGCTGGTGTTTGTAGTCCTTTGATTGTCTTGGATATGAGTTCTTCTTCAGGCACATGAACATGCCAGTATTTTCTTCTCCTAGCCATCTTGCCTTACTCTCCTTGGTGTTGTCTCTGAAGCACGCTGGCTCATGGTGATAGAGCTGTGAGTCTTTAACATCCTAACAAGAGCTTTTGCCTCATTCAGTCACAACAACGTGGGCCCTGGCCCTGTGCCCCGACTCTATGTCTGTTCTTGGCCTCATCAAACTCAGCAGGCAAAGCTCTTTACCACAGAGCCATCTTTCCTGCCTCTTCCTTGTGGTGCCACTAGAGGGCGCCAAACCTCCTTTTGAGAGCAATTACGTGGTTCCCAGGAATCGAACTTCTGAGCTTTGGAAGGGCAACCAATGCTCTTAACCACTGAGCTGTCTCTCCAGCTCTTCTTACTGTAGCCAAACGAGGGCACAAGACCTCATTGCAGATGGTTGTGAGCCATTATGTGGTTGCCTGGAATTCAGTTCAGGAGGTTGGAAGAGCAGGCAATGTTCTTAACCATTGAGCCATCTCTCCAACCCGTTTTTCAACTTCTTGAACTAAACCAGGTTTACTCAATGTGGTGTGTGGATCATATCTGCATTCCACTAACATGTGGAGTACAGGGGTCTCCATGGACATATTGGCCGTTCGTGTACCTCATAGATGAAGTCTAGAAAAATTGTTTGTCTGGCTTTAAATTGGTAAACCTTTTGCTGGTGTTTGTCGTCCTTTGGATGTCTTGGATGTGAGTTCTTCTTAAGGAACATGAACATGCCTGTATTTTCTTCTTCTAACCATCTTTCCTCATTCTGCTTGGTGGTGTCCCTGAAGCATGCAGGCTCATGCGGATAGAGCTGTGAGTCTTTATTATCCTAACAAAATGTGTTGCCTGATTCTGAGACAACAACGTGGGCCCTGGCTGTATGTGTCCACTTGGCCTCATCAACCTCAGCAGGCAATGCTCTTAACCACTGAGCCATCTCTCCTGCCTCTTCATTCTGTTGCCAGTAGAGGGCACCAAACCTCATTTTGAGAGCAATTATGTGATTTCCAGGAATCGAACTTCTGAACTGTGGAAGAGCAGGCAATGCTCTTAACCACTGAGCCATCTCTCCTGCCTCTCCCCTCTGTTGCCAGTAGAGGGCACCAAACCTCATTTTGAGAGCAACTATGTGATTCCCAGGAATCCAACTTCTGACCTTTGGAAGAGCAGGCAATGCTCTTAACCACTGAGCCATCTCTCCGACCCGTTTTTCAACTTCTTTTACTAAACCAGGTTTACTCAATGTGGTTTGTGGATCACATCTCCATTTCCCTAACACGTGGAGTACAGGGGTCTCCGTGGACCTATTGGCCGTTCGTGTACCTCATAGAGGAGGTCTAGATTAATTGTTTCTCTGGCTTAAAATTGGTACACCTTTTGCTGGTGTTTGTCATCCTTTGGATGTCTTGGATGTGAGTTCTTCTTCAGGAACATGAACATGCCTGTATTTTCTTCTTCTAGTCATCTTGCCTTACTCTCCTTGGTGTTGTCTCTGAAGCACGCTGGCTCGTGGTGATAGAGCTGTGAGCCTTTAACATCCTAACGAAAGCTTTTGCCTCATTCAGTCACAACAACGTGGGCCCTGTTCCTTGGCCCTGACTCTATGTATGTATGTGGTGTCATCAAACTCAGCAGGCAATGCTCTTTACCACAGAGCCATCTCTCTTGCCTCTTCCTTGTGGTGCCACTAGAGGGCGCCAAACCTCCTTTTGAGAGCAATTATTTGGTAGCCAGGAATCGAACTTCTGACCTTCGGAAGGGCAGCCAATGTTCTTAACCACTGACCTATCTCTCCAGCATTTCTTACTGTAGCCAAAAGAGGGCACAAGACCTCATGGCAGATGGTTGTGAATCATTATGTGGTTGCCTGCAATTGATTTCAGGAGGTTCTAAGAGCAGGCAATGCTCTTAAGCACTGAACCATCTCTCATGCCTCTTCTTTTTTGCCAGTAAAGGGCACCAAATCTACCTTTTGAGAGCAATTATGGGATTGCCAGGAATGGAACTTCTGACCTTTGGAAGGGCAGCCAAAGCTCTTATCCACTGAGCTAACACCCCAGCTCTTATTTTTGTATCCAAAAGAGGGCACAAGACCTCATTGCAGATGGTTGTGAGCCATTATGAGGTTGCCTGGAATTGAATTCAGGAGGTTGGAAGAGGAGGCAATGATCTTAACCACGGAGCCATCTCTCATGCCTCTTCCTTATGTTGCCAGTAGAGGGCACCAAACCTCCTTTTGAGAGCAATTATGTCATTTCCAGGAATCGAACTTCTGACCTTTGGAAGAGCAGGCAATGCTCTTAACCACTGAGCCATCTCTCCAAACCGTTTTTCAACTTCTTTTACTAAACCAGCTTTAGTCAATGTGGTGTGTGGATCACATCTCCATTTCCCTGACGTGTGGAGTACAGGGGTCTGCATGGACCTATTGGCCATTCATGTACCTCATAGAGGAGGTCTAGATAAATTGTTTCTCTGGCTTTAAATAGGTTAACATTTTGCTGGTGTTTGTAGTCCTTTGATTGTCTTGGATATGAGTTCTTCTTCAGGCACATGAACATGCCAGTATTTTCTTCTCCTAGCCATCTTGCCTTACTCTCCTTGGTGTTGTCTCTGAAGCACGCTGGCTCATGGTGATAGAGCTGTGAGTCTTTAACATCCTAACAAGAGCTTTTGCCTCATTCAGTCACAACAACGTGGGCCCAGGCCCTGTGCCCCGACTCTATGTCTGTTCTTGGCCTCATCAAACTCAGCAGGCAAAGCTCTTTACCACAGAGCCATCTTTCCTGCCTCTTCCTTGTGGTGCCACTAGAGGGCGCCAAACCTCCTTTTGAGAGCAATTACGTGGTTCCCAGGAATCGAACTTCTGACCTTTGGAAGGGCAACCAATGCTCTTAACCACTGAGCTGTCTCTCCAGCTCTTCTTACTGTAGCCAAACGAGGGCACAAGACCTCATGGCAGATGGTTGTGACCCGTTATGTGGTCGCCTGGAATTGAATTCAGGAGGTTGGAAGAGCAGGCAATTCTCTTAACCATTGAGCCATCTCTCTTGCATCTTCCTTCTGTTGCCAGTAGAGGGCACCAAACCTCCTTTTGAGAGCAATTATGTGGTTGCCAGGAATCGAACTTCTGACCTTTGGAAGGGCAGGCAAAGCTCTTAACCACTGAGCTATCTCCCCAGCTCTTCTTTCTGTATCCAAAAGAGGTCACAAGACCTCATTGCAGATGGTTGTGAGCCATTATGTGGTTGCCTGGAATTCAGTTCAGGAGGTTGGAAGAGCAGGCAATGTTCTTAACCACTGAGCCATCTCTCCAACCCGTTTTTCAACTTCTTGAACTAAACCAGGTTTACTCAATGTGGTGTGTGGATCATATCTGCATTCCACTAACATGTGGAGTACAGAGGTCTCCATGGACATATTGGCCGTTCGCGTACCTCATAGATGAAGTCTAGAAAAATTGTTTGTCTGGCTTTAAATTGGTAAACCTTTTGCTGGTGTTTGTCGTCCTTTGGATGTCTTGGATGTGAGTTCTTCTTAAGGAACATGAACATGCCTGTATTTTCTTCTTCTAACCATCTTTCCTCATTCTGCTTGGTGGTGTCCCTGAAGCATGCAGGCTCATGCTGATAGAGCTGTGAGTCTTTATTATCCTAACAAAATGTGTTGCCTGATTCTGAGACAACAACGTGGGCCCTGGCTGTATGTGTCCACTTGTCCTCATCAACCTCAGCAAGCAATGCTCTTAACCACTGAGACATCTCTCCTGCCTCTTCCTTCTGTTGCCAGTAGAGGGCACCAAACCTCATTTTGAGAGCAATTATGTGATTTCCAAGAATCGAACTTCTGAACTTTGGAAGAGCAGGAAATGCTCTTAACCACTGAGCCATCTCTCCTGCCTCTCCCCTCTGTTGCCAGTAGAGGGCACCACACCTCATTTTGAGAGCAACTATGTGATTCCCAGGAATCGAACTTCTGAACTTTGGAAGAGCAGGCAATGCTCTTAACCACTGAGCCATCTCTCCTGCCTCTCCCCTCTGTTGCCAGTAGAGGGCACCAAACCTCATTTTGAGAGCAACTATGTGATTCCCAGGAATCCAACTTCTGACCTTTGGAAGAGCAGGCAATGCTCTTAACCACTGAGCCATCTCTCCGACCCGTTTTTCAACTTCTTTTACTAAACCAGGTTTACTCAATGTGGTGTGTGGATCACATCTCCATTTCCCTAACACGTGGAGTACAGGGGTCTCCGTGGACCTATTGGCCGTTCGTGTACCTCATAGAGGAGGTCTAGATTAATTGTTTCTCTGGCTTAAAATTGGTACACCTTTTGCTGGTGTTTGTCGTCCTTTGGATGTCTTGGATGTGAGTTCTTCTTCAGGAACATGAACATGCCTGTATTTTCTTCTTCTAGTCATCTTGCCTTACTCTCCTTGGTGTTGTCTCTGAAGCACGCTGGCTCGTGGTGATAGAGCTGTGAGCCTTTAACATCCTAACGAAAGCTTTTGCCTCATTCAGTCACAACAACGTGGGCCCTGTTCCTTGGCCCTGACTCTAATATGTATGTGGTGTCATCAAACTCAGCAGGCAATGCTCTTTACCACAGAGCCATCTCTCTTGCCTCTTCCTTGTGGTGCCACTAGAGGGCGCCAAACCTCCTTTTGAGAGCAATTATTTGGTAGCCAGGAATCGAACTTCTGACCTTCGGAAGGGCAGCCAATGTTCTTAACCACTGACCTATCTCTCCAGCTTTTCTTACTGTAGCCAAAAGAGGGCACAAGACCTCATGGCAGATGGTTGTGAATCATTATGTGGTTGCCTGCAATTGATTTCAGGAGGTTCTAAGAGCAGGCAATGCTCTTAAGCACTGAACCATCTCTCATGCCTCTTCTTTTTTGCCAGTAAAGGGCACCAAATCTACCTTTTGAGAGCAATTATGGGATTGCCAGGAATGGAACTTCTGACCTTTGGAAGGGCAGCCAAAGCTCTTATCCACTGAGCTAACACCCCAGCTCTTATTTTTGTATCCAAAAGAGGGCACAAGACCTCATTGCAGATGGTTGTGAGCCATTATGTGGTTGCCTGGAATTGAATTCAGGAGGTTGGAAGAGGAGGCAATGATCTTAACCACGGAGCCATCTCTCATGCCTCTTCCTTATGTTGCCAGTAGAGGGCACCAAACCTCCTTTTGAGAGCAATTATGTCATTTCCAGGAATCGAACTTCTGACCTTTGGAAGAGCAGGCAATGCTCTTAACCACTGAGCCATCTCTCCAACCCGTTTTTCAACTTCTTTTACTAAACCAGCTTTAGTCAATGTGGTGTGTGGATCACATCTCCATTTCCCTGACGTGTGGAGTACAGGGGTCTGCATGGACCTATTGGCCATTCATGTACCTCATAGAGGAGGTCTAGATAAATTGTTTCTCTGGCTTTAAATAGGTTAACATTTTGCTGGTGTTTGTAGTCCTTTGATTGTCTTGGATATGAGGTCTTCAGGAACATGAACATGCCAGTATTTTCTTCTCCTAGCCATCTTGCCTTACTCTCCTTGGTGTTGTCTCTGAAGCACGCTGGCTCATGGTGATAGAGCTGTGAGTCTTTAACATCCTAACAAGAGCTTTTGCCTCATTCAGTCACAACAACGTGGGCCCTGGCCCTGTGCCCCGACTCTATGTCTGTTCTTGGCCTCATCAAACTCAGCAGGCAAAGCTCTTTACCACAGAGCCATCTTTCCTGCCTCTTCCTTGTGGTGCCACTAGAGGGCGCCAAACCTCCTTTTGAGAGCAATTACGTGGTTCCCAGGAATCGAACTTCTGACCTTTGGAAGGGCAACCAATGCTCTTAACCACTGAGCTGTCTCTCCAGCTCTTCTTACTGTAGCCAAACGAGGGCACAAGACCTCATTGCAGATGGTTGAGAGCCATTATGTGGTTGCCTGGAATTCAGTTCAGGAGGTTGGAAGAGCAGGCAATGTTCTTAACCACTGAGCCATCTCTCCAACCCGTTTTTCAACTTCTTGAACTAAACCAGGTTTACTCAATGTGGTGTGTGGATCATATCTGCATTCCACTAACATGTGGAGTACAGGGGTCTCCATGGACATATTGGCCGTTCGTGTACCTCATAGATGAAGTCTAGAAAAATTGTTTGTCTGGCTTTAAATTGGTAAACCTTTTGCTGGTGTTTGTCGTCTTTTGGATGTCTTGGATGTGAGTTCTTCTTAAGGAACGTGAACATGCCTGTATTTTCTTCTTCTAACCATCTTTCCTCATTCTGCTTGGTGGTGTCCCTGAAGCATGCAGGCTCATGCTGATAGAGCTGTGAGTCTTTATTATCCTAACAAAATGTGTTGCCTGATTCTGAGACAACAACGTGGGCCCTGGCTGTATGTGTCCACTTGGCCTCATCAACCTCAGCAGGCAATGCTCTTAACCACTGAGCCATCTCTCCTGCCTCTTCATTCTGTTGCCAGTAGAGGGCACCAAACCTCATTTTGAGAGCAATTATGTGATTTCCAGGAATCGAACTTCTGAACTGTGGAAGAGCAGGCAATGCTCTTAACCACTGAGCCATCTCTCCTGCCTCTCCCCTCTGTTGCCAGTAGAGGGCACCAAACCTCATTTTGAGAGCAACTATGTGATTCCCAGGAATCCAACTTCTGACCTTTGGAAGAGCAGGCAATGCTCTTAACCACTGAGCCATCTCTCCGACCCGTTTTTCAACTTCTTTTACTAAACCAGGTTTACTCAATGTGGTGTGTGGATCACATCTCCATTTCCCTAACACGTGGAGTACAGGGGTCTCCGTGGACCTATTGGCCGTTCGTGTACCTCATAGAGGAGGTCTAGATTAATTGTTTCTCTGGCTTAAAATTGGTACACCTTTTGCTGGTGTTTGTCGTCCTTTGGATGTCTTGGATGTGAGTTCTTCTTCAGGAACATGAACATGCCTGTATTTTCTTCTTCTAGTCATCTTGCCTTACTCTCCTTGGTGTTGTCTCTGAAGCACGCTGGCTCGTGGTGATAGAGCTGTGAGCCTTTAACATCCTAACGAAAGCTTTTGCCTCATTCAGTCACAACAACGTGGGCCCTGTTCCTTGGCCCTGACTCTATGTATGTATGTGGTGTCATCAAACTCAGCAGGCAATGCTCTTTACCACAGAGCCATCTCTCTTGCCTCTTCCTTGTGGTGCCACTAGAGGGCGCCAAACCTCCTTTTGAGAGCAATTATTTGGTAGCCAGGAATCGAACTTCTGACCTTCGGAAGGGCAGCCAATGTTCTTAACCACTGACCTATCTCTCCAGCTTTTCTTACTGTAGCCAAAAGAGGGCACAAGAACTCATGGCAGATGGTTGTGAATCATTATGTGGTTGCCTGCAATTGATTTCAGGAGGTTCTAAGAGCAGGCAATGCTCTTAAGCACTGAACCATCTCTCATGCCTCTTCATTTTTGCCAGTAAAGGGCACCAAATCTACCTTTTGAGAGCAATTATGGGATTGCCAGGAATGGAACTTCTGACCTTTGGAATGGCAGCCAAAGCTCTTATCCACTGAGCTAACACCCCAGCTCTTATTTTTGTATCCAAAAGAGGGCACAAGACCTCATTGCAGATGGTTGTGAGCCATTATGTGGTTGCCTGGAATTGAATTCAGGAGGTTGGAAGAGGAGGCAATGATCTTAACCACGGAGCCATCTCTCATGCCTCTTCCTTATGTTGCCAGTAGAGGGCACCAAACCTCCTTTTGAGAGCAATTATGTGATTTCCAGGAATCGAACTTCTGACCTTTGGAAGAGCAGGCAATGCTCTTAACCACTGAGCCATCTCTCCAACCCGTTTTTCAACTTCTTTTACTAAACCAGCTGTAGTCAATGTGGTGTGTGGATCACATCTCCATTTCCCTGACGTGTGGAGTACAGGGGTCTGCATGGACCTATTGGCCATTCATGTACCTCATAGAGGAGGTCTAGATAAATTGTTTCTCTGGCTTTAACTAGGTTAACATTTTGCTGGTGTTTGTAGTCCTTTGATTGTCTTGGATATGAGTTCTTCTTCAGGCACATGAACATGCCAGTATTTTCTTCTCCTAGCCATCTTGCCTTACTCTCCTTGGTGTTGTCTCTGAAGCACGCTGGCTCATGGTGATAGAGCTGTGAGTCTTTAACATCCTAACAAGAGCTTTTGCCTCATTCAGTCACAACAACGTGGGCCCTGGCCCTGTGCCCCGACTCTATGTCTGTTCTTGGCCTCATCAAACTCAGCAGGCAAAGCTCTTTACCACAGAGCCATCTTTCCAGCCTCTTCCTTGTGGTGCCACTAGAGGGCGCCAAACCTCCTTTTGAGAGCAATTACGTGGTTCCCAGGAATCGAACTTCTGACCTTTGGAAGGGCAACCAATGCTCTTAACCACTGAGCTGTCTCTCCAGCTCTTCTTACTGTAGCCAAACGAGGGCACAAGACCTCATTGCAGATGGTTGTGAGCCATTATGTGGTTGCCTGGAATTCAGTTCAGGAGGTTGGAAGAGCAGGCAATGTTCTTAACCACTGAGCCATCTCTCCAACCCGTTTTTCAACTTCTTGAACTAAACCAGGTTTACTCAATGTGGTGTGTGGATCATATCTGCATTCCACTAACATGTGGAGTACAGGGGTCTCCATGGACATATTGGCCGTTCGTGTACCTCATAGATGAAGTCTAGAAAAATTGTTTGTCTGGCTTTAAATTGGTAAACCTTTTGCTGGTGTTTGTCGTCCTTTGGATGTCTTGGATGTGAGTTCTTCTTAAGGAACATGAACATGCCTGTATTTTCTTCTTCTAACCATCTTTCCTCATTCTGCTTGGTGGTGTCCCTGAAGCATGCAGGCTCATGCGGATAGAGCTGTGAGTCTTTATTATCCTAACAAAATGTGTTGCCTGATTCTGAGACAACAACGTGGGCCCTGGCTGTATGTGTCCACTTGGCCTCATCAACCTCAGCAGGCAATGCTCTTAACCACTGAGCCATCTCTCCTGCCTCTTCATTCTGTTGCCAGTAGAGGGCACCAAACCTCATTTTGAGAGCAATTATGTGATTTCCAGGAATCGAACTTCTGAACTGTGGAAGAGCAGGCAATGCTCTTAACCACTGAGCCATCTCTCCTGCCTCTCCCCTCTGTTGCCAGTAGAGGGCACCAAACCTCATTTTGAGAGCAACTATGTGATTCCCAGGAATCCAACTTCTGACCTTTGGAAGAGCAGGCAATGCTCTTAACCACTGAGCCATCTCTCCGACCCGTTTTTCAACTTCTTTTACTAAACCAGGTTTACTCAATGTGGTGTGTGGATCACATCTCCATTTCCCTAACACGTGGAGTACAGGGGTCTCCGTGGACCTATTGGCCGTTCGTGTACCTCATAGAGGAGGTCTAGATTAATTGTTTCTCTGGCTTAAAATTGGTACACCTTTTGCTGGTGTTTGTCGTCCTTTGGATGTCTTGGATGTGAGTTCTTCTTCAGGAACATGAACATGCCTGTATTTTCTTCTTCTAGTCATCTTGCCTTACTCTCCTTGGTGTTGTCTCTGAAGCACGCTGGCTCGTGGTGATAGAGCTGTGAGCCTTTAACATCCTAACAAAAGCTTTTGCCTCATTCAGTCACAACAACGTGGGCCCTGTTCCTTGGCCCTGACTCTATGTATGTATGTGGTCTCATCAAACTCAGCAGGCAATGCTCTTTACCACAGAGCCATCTCTCTTGCCTCTTCCTTGTGGTGCCACTAGAGGGCGCCAAACCTCCTTTTGAGAGCAATTATTTGGTAGCCAGGAATCGAACTTCTGACCTTCGGAAGGGCAGCCAATGTTCTTAACCACTGACCTATCTCTCCAGCTTTTCTTACTGTAGCCAAAAGAGGGCACAAGACCTCATGGCAGATGGTTGTGAATCATTATGTGGTTGCCTGCAATTGATTTCAGGAGGTTCTAAGAGCAGGCAATGCTCTTAAGCACTGAACCATCTCTCATGCCTCTTCTTTTTTGCCAGTAAAGGGCACCAAATCTACCTTTTGAGAGCAATTATGGGATTGCCAGGAATGGAACTTCTGACCTTTGGAAGGGCAGCCAAAGCTCTTATCCACTGAGCTAACACCCCAGCTCTTATTTTTGTATCCAAAAGAGGGCACAAGACCTCATTGCAGATGGTTGTGAGCCATTATGAGGTTGCCTGGAATTGAATTCAGGAGGTTGGAAGAGGAGGCAATGATCTTAACCACGGAGCCATCTCTCATGCCTCTTCCTTATGTTGCCAGTAGAGGGCACCAAACCTCCTTTTGAGAGCAATTATGTCATTTCCAGGAATCGAACTTCTGACCTTTGGAAGAGCAGGCAATGCTCTTAACCACTGAGCCATCTCTCCAAACCGTTTTTCAACTTCTTTTACTAAACCAGCTTTAGTCAATGTGGTGTGTGGATCACATCTCCATTTCCCTGACGTGTGGAGTACAGGGGTCTGCATGGACCTATTGGCCATTCATGTACCTCATAGAGGAGGTCTAGAAAAATTGTTTCTCTGGCTTTAAATAGGTTAACATTTTGCTGGTGTTTGTAGTCCTTTGATTGTCTTGGATATGAGTTCTTCTTCAGGCACATGAACATGCCAGTATTTTCTTCTCCTAGCCATCTTGCCTTACTCTCCTTGGTGTTGTCTCTGAAGCACGCTGGCTCATGGTGATAGAGCTGTGAGTCTTTAACATCCTAACAAGAGCTTTTGCCTCATTCAGTCACAACAACGTGGGCCCAGGCCCTGTGCCCCGACTCTATGTCTGTTCTTGGCCTCATCAAACTCAGCAGGCAAAGCTCTTTACCACAGAGCCATCTTTCCTGCCTCTTCCTTGTGGTGCCACTAGAGGGCGCCAAACCTCCTTTTGAGAGCAATTACGTGGTTCCCAGGAATCGAACTTCTGACCTTTGGAAGGGCAACCAATGCTCTTAACCACTGAGCTGTCTCTCCAGCTCTTCTTACTGTAGCCAAACGAGGGCACAAGACCTCATGGCAGATGGTTGTGACCCGTTATGTGGTCGCCTGGAATTGAATTCAGGAGGTTGGAAGAGCAGGCAATTCTCTTAACCATTGAGCCATCTCTCTTGCATCTTCCTTCTGTTGCCAGTAGAGGGCACCAAACCTCCTTTTGAGAGCAATTATGTGGTTGCCAGGGATCGAACTTCTGACCTTTGGAAGGGCAGGCAAAGCTCTTAACCACTGAGCTATCTCCCCAGCTCTTCTTTCTGTATCCAAAAGAGGGCACAAGACCTCATTGCAGATGGTTGTGAGCCATTATGTGGTTGCCTGGAATTCAGTTCAGGAGGTTGGAAGAGCAGGCAATGTTCTTAACCACTGAGCCATCTCTCCAACCCATTTTTCAACTTCTTGAACTAAACCAGGTTTACTCAATGTGGTGTGTGGATCATATCTGCATTCCACTAACATGTGGAGTACAGGGGTCTCCATGGACATATTGGCCGTTCGCGTACCTCATAGATGAAGTCTAGAAAAATTGTTTGTCTGGCTTTAAATTGGTAAACCTTTTGCTGGTGTTTGTCGTCCTTTGGATGTCTTGGATGTGAGTTCTTCTTAAGGAACATGAACATGCCTGTATTTTCTTCTTCTAACCATCTTTCCTCATTCTGCTTGGTGGTGTCCCTGAAGCATGCAGGCTCATGCTGATAGAGCTGTGAGTCTTTATTATCCTAACAAAATGTGTTGCCTGATTCTGAGACAACAACGTGGGCCCTGGCTGTATGTGTCCACTTGGCCTCATCAACCTCAGCAGGCAATGCTCTTAACCACTGAGCCATCTCTCCTGCCTCTTCCTTCTGTTGCCAGTAGAGGGCACCAAACCTCATTTTGAGAGCAACTATGTGATTCCCAGGAATCGAACTTCTGACCTTTGGAAGAGCAGGCAATGCTCTTAACCACTGAGCCATCTCTCCGACTCGTTTTTCAACTTCTTTTACTAAACCAGGTTTACTCAATGTGGTGTGTGGATCACATCTCCATTTCCCTAACACGTGGAGTACAGGGGTCTCCGTGGACCTATTGGCCGTTCGTGTACCTCATAGAGGAGGTCTAGATTAATTGTTTCTCTGGCTTAAAATTGGTACACATTTTGCTGGTGCTTGTCGTCCTTTGGATGTCTTGGATGTGAGTTCTTCTTCAGGAACATGAACATGCCTGTATTTTCTTCTTCTAGTCATCTTGCCTTACTCTCCTTGGTGTTGTCTCTGAAGCACGCTGGCTCGTGGTGATAGAGCTGTGAGCCTTTAACATCCTAACAAAAGCTTTTGCCTCATTCAGTCACAACAACGCGGGCCCTGGCCCTTGGCCCTGACTCTATGTTTGTATGTGGTCTCATCAAACTCAGCAGGCAATGCTCTTTACCACAGAGCCATCTCTCTTGCCTCTTCCTTGTGGTGCCACTAGAGGGCGCCAAACCTCCTTTTGAGAGCAATTATTTGGTAGCCAGGAATCGAACTTCTGACCTTCGGAAGGGCAGCCAATGTTCTTAACTACTGACCTATCTCTCCAGCTTTTCTTACTGTAGCCAAAAGAGGGCACAAGACCTCATGGCAGATGGTTGTGAATCATTATGTGGTTGCCTGCAATTGATTTCAGGAGGTTCTAAGAGCAGGCAATGCTCTTAAGCACTGAACCATCTCTCATGCCTCTTCTTTTTTGCCAGTAACGGGCACCAAATCTACCTTTTGAGAGCAATTATGGGATTGCCAGGAATGGAACTTCTGACCTTTGGAAGGGCAGCCAAAGCTCTTATCCACTGAGCTAACACCCCAGCTCTTATTTTTGTATCCAAAAGAGGGCACAAGACCTCATTGCAGATGGTTGTGAGCCATTATGTGGTTGCCTGGAATTGAATTCAGGAGGTTGGAAGAGGAGGCAATGATCTTAACCACGGAGCCATCTCTCATGCCTCTTCCTTATGTTGCCAGTAGAGGGCACCAAACCTCCTTTTGAGAGCAATTATGTCATTTCCAGGAATCGAACTTCTGACCTTTGGAAGAGCAGGCAATGCTCTTAACCACTGAGCCATCTCTCCAACCCGTTTTTCAACTTCTTTTACTAAACCAGCTTTAGTCAATGTGGTGTGTGGATCACATCTCCATTTCCCTGACGTGTGGAGTACAGGGGTCTGCATGGACCTATTGGCCATTCATGTACCTCATAGAGGAGGTCTAGATAAATTGTTTCTCTGGCTTTAAATAGGTTAACATTTTGCTGGTGTTTGTAGTCCTTTGATTGTCTTGGATATGAGTTCTTCTTCAGGCACATGAACATGCCAGTATTTTCTTCTCCTAGCCATCTTGCCTTACTCTCCTTGGTGTTGTCTCTGAAGCACGCTGGCTCATGGTGATAGAGCTGTGAGTCTTTAACATCCTAACAAGAGCTTTTGCCTCATTCAGTCACAACAACGTGGGCCCTGGCCCTGTGCCCCGACTCTATGTCTGTTCTTGGCCTCATCAAACTCAGCAGGCAAAGCTCTTTACCACAGAGCCATCTTTCCTGCCTCTTCCTTGTGGTGCCACTAGAGGGCGCCAAACCTCCTTTTGAGAGCAATTACGTGGTTCCCAGGAATCGAACTTCTGACCTTTGGAAGGGCAACCAATGCTCTTAACCACTGAGCTGTCTCTCCAGCTCTTCTTACTGTAGCCAAACGAGGGCACAAGACCTCATGGCAGATGGTTGTGACCCGTTATGTGGTCGCCTGGAATTGAATTCAGGAGGTTGGAAGAGGAGGCAATTCTCTTAACCATTGAGCCATCTCTCTTGCATCTTCCTTCTGTTGCCAGTAGAGGGCACCAAACCTCCTTTTGAGAGCAATTATGTGGTTGCCAGGAATCGAACTTCTGACCTTTGGAAGGGCAGGCAAAGCTCTTAACCACTGAGCTATCTCTCCAGCTCTTCTTTCTGTATCCAAAAGAGGGCACAAGACCTCATTGCAGATGGTTGTGAGCCATTATGTGGTTGCCTGTGTAGTAGGGAGCTGCGGGCCTCTTCCCACAGCCCGGCTCTTGGCTGCCTGGCTAGCTTATGCCCCAAAATAACGACACACAAACTCTATTCTTTTAAACACTGCTTGGCCCATTTCTGTTCATGTATGTAGCACCCCAAGGTGCGCTTACCAGGAAGATTCTAGCCTACGTCCATCCTGGGTCAGAGCTTCATCGTGTCTGCTCTGGAGAGGAGAGCATGGCGTCTGTCTCTCAGAGGAGCTGCCCTGCATCTGAGCTCACTTCCTCTTCCTCCCAGCATTCTATTCTGTTTACTCCACCCACCTAAGGGGTAGCCTATCAAATGGGCCAAGGCAGTTTGTTTATTGACAAATGACCTTCCTCCATCATTTCCCTTTTTTCTGTTTAAACAAAAAAAAAAGGAAGGCTTTAACTTTAACATAGCAAAATTACATATAACAAAACAGTTATCAAGTAAAAATTACAATATTTACATCTATTTTATCTTTATCATAACTAAGGAAAACAATAACTATCTATATATTCTTTAACTCCCTCATAGACTCCAGAAGGATATAATATTACCTAAGCAAACAAGAAATAAGCAACTTTCAAACTCTAGAAATGACAGAGACATCTCACTGCCTGGACAGTCACCCAAAGTTCCTCTGTACCGTTGGGGCATCCATCTTCGGCCTAAAGGCCCATAGTATCCAGAGACGTTTCCATGAAGCAAGAAATTTAAAGGCAGTTCAGTCACTATCTGCTGTGTCCTGCAGAATGTCTCACAGACTCTTTCATGAATCAGGAACCCCGAAAGATCATCTCACCTTTAGGCAAGTTCAGCAGTCCTCTCTCTGAGGGTTCTTTGTGTCCAGTTTATAAAATAGTCCAGGCAAGAGCAGTTTCTTGCCCAAATGGCTATCAAACTCCATAAGGATCCTCTTCGATGCCCATCTCCTTCTTGAAGTAGATTGGTGCTGCCAGGAGCAGAGTGTCTCATTGTCATGAAAAACCCTAAGTTATTAAAACATTTAAAATACCATATTCTCTAGCCTTTGAAAGATATGATGAATGCCTATCTGAAATATATGCATGCACATCTAGAAAATCTAACTAACATGACTACAAACTTGACTATTATTGATAATTATCCATTAACAACCTATACACATTACATTTTTAAGTGAACTACACAATCACAATACCTTAATCAATATCAGAAATACATATACATATAATAAAATTGACCTTAAATTAATATCAGTAAACCAAGATTCATATCAATGCAAATTATTCACATCTATATCATCTCCCTCTTGAAATGTAAAAGAACATTTATAAACAATATTTGGGAATATGGGCGCAGTTATTTCTCTCCAAACTGCTTCCTGCTGAATGGGGGCGCTGTTAATCAAGTCTTTCATGGTATAACCTGTGTGCTAGGTTCCTCTCAGTCGGCAGTTGAGCAAAGTAATTTTTTGAAGGTGTTCACGGCAACCCTTCAGGAGGACGTGGTCTATCATACCATATTGGGATCGAAGAAGCAATCCAAAGAGTCTCATCCTCTGTGAAAACAAAAGAAGAAACTCTTTTCCAAAGTATCATATCCTTAGATCCAAATTCTGAAATCAAGGTATTTTGAAAATATCTATCTTGGATTAATTCAGCAGCATTTATAAACAAATATCTTTTAGCATCTGTTGCTCCTTCCTCAGCATTAAAACAATTCAAAGAGAGCATAATAGCATACAGTATCAAGATTCTCATTGTATTTTCCATCTTTGTGCAGCTTTATTTTAACCTCTATTTCGTTTGCTTTTACTTTTATTTTATATTTTCTGTATATCTTCGTCCTGGAATAACTCTTTAGGCCAGGCTGTCCTTGAACTCTCAGAGATCAGTTTGTCTCTACCTTCTAGGCACTGGGATTAAAGGCGTGTGCTACCACACCTTGAAGTCTCAGAGGTCAATCTCCCTCTGCCTCCCAAGTGTTGGGATTAAAGGTGTGTACTACCACACCCAACTACTCTCTTTCTTCCTTATTTTACTTTTAGGAACTTTAACTTTCAGCCTGCATATATTTTTAAACACACTGTAAATCATTTAAAGTTTTCTTTGTCTTTGAATCTCTCTTTACTGTATATCTCTCTTTTTCTGACCACATGAGTCTTTAATTTACCAAGCAATATCAGTAGGATGAAAGCCGTGGCTTTGACGGCTGGATTCAGCCATTCCTTAGCTTTCCAGCCTCATGGCTGAGGTACCGGCTGTAGCCATGTTTACCACCACAACTCTGTGGCGTTTCAAGGTCCTTGCCAGCAAACAAGCTGCAATACTATATCCACAGACAACATTCAACTCCTCTCTCTGTAGTCAGCCCTCCTGCCTCAAACAGTCAGAGTTTGCCCTGGCAGGATGGCCCAGAAAGCCGGCATTTTAAAACAGCACAATTTTTTTCCTGCTATGGCTGAAAACCGAAAAGCATGCCTTCAGCTTTTCACCAACACCGTTTTAAGTATTTCGTGGTAGGACATCTTAAATGAGCTGCAAGGTTTCACAGCTGAAGCTGAGTCAGGAAGCCTCTCTTAGATGAGAGCACTTGCTTGCCTCTAGCAAGCAGAGCAGACCCGAGAAATTGCTGCTACCAAGAAAACACGCTTTACTCTATTCTTTCCCAAGCTTTCTCAGGCTTTCTGTGGATGCAGTTATCCACGTGGGCGCCATCTGTAGTAGGCAGCTGCGGGCCTCTTCCCACAGCCCGGCTCATGGTTGCATGGCTAGCTTATGCCCCAAAATAACGACACACAAACTCTATTCTTTTAAACACTGCTTGGCCCATTTCTGTTCATGTATGTAGCACCCCAAGGTGCGCTTACAAGGAAGATTCTAGCCTACGTCCATCCTGGGTCAGAGCTTCATCGTGTCTGCTCTGGAGAGGAGAGCATGGCGTCTGTCTCTCAGAGGAGCTGCCCTGCATCTGAGCTCACTTCCTCTTCCTCCCAGCATTCTATTCTGTTTACTCCACCCACCTAAGGGGTAGCCTATCAAATGGGCCAAGGCAGTTTGTTTATTGACAAATGACCTTCCTCCATCATGCCTGGAATTCAGTTCAGGAGGTTGGAAGAGCAGGCAATGTTCTTAACCACTGAGCCATCTCTCCAACCCGTTTTTCAACTTCTTGAACTAAACCAGGTTTACTCAATGTGGTTTGTGGATCATATCTGCATTCCACTAACATGTGGAGTACAGGGGTCTCCATGGACATATTGGCCGTTCGCGTACCTCATAGATGAAGTCTAGAAAAATTGTTTGTCTGGCTTTAAATTGGTAAACCTTTTGCTGGTGTTTGTCGTCCTTTGGATGTCTTGGATGTGAGTTCTTCTTAAGGAACATGAACATGCCTGTATTTTCTTCTTCTAACCATCTTTCCTCATTCTGCTTGGTGGTGTCCCTGAAGCATGCAGGCTCATGCTGATAGAGCTGTGAGTCTTTATTATCCTAACAAAATGAGTTGCCTGATTCTGAGACAACAACGTGGGCCCTGGCTGTATGTGTCCACTTGGCCTCATCAACCTCAGCAGGCAATGCTCTTAACCACTGAGCCATCTCTCCTGCCTCTTCCTTCTGTTGCCAGTAGAGGGCACCAAACCTCATTTTGAGAGCAACTATGTGATTCCCAGGAATCGAACTTCTGACCTTTGGAAGAGCAGGCAATGCTCTTAACCACTGAGCCATCTCTCCGACTCGTTTTTCAACTTCTTTTACTAAACCAGGTTTACTCAATGTGGTGTGTGGATCACATCTCCATTTCCCTAACACGTGGAGTACAGGGGTCTCCGTGGACCTATTGGCCGTTCGTGTACCTCATAGAGGAGGTCTAGATTAATTGTTTCTCTGGCTTAAAATTGGTACACATTTTGCTGGTGTTTGTCGTCCTTTGGATGTCTTGGATGTGAGTTCTTCTTCAGGAACATGAACATGCCTGTATTTTCTTCTTCTAGTCATCTTGCCTTACTCTCCTTGGTGTTGTCTCTGAAGCACGCTGGCTCGTGGTGATAGAGCTGTGAGCCTTTAACATCCTAACAAAAGCTTTTGCCTCATTCAGTCACAACAACGCGGGCCCTGGCCCTTGGCCCTGACTCTATGTTTGTATGTGGTCTCATCAAACTCAGCAGGCAATGCTCTTTACCACAGAGCCATCTCTCTTGCCTCTTCCTTGTGGTGCCACTAGAGGGCGCCAAACCTCCTTTTGAGAGCAATTATTTGGTAGCCAGGAATCGAACTTCTGACCTTCGGAAGGGCAGCCAATGTTCTTAACCACTGACCTATCTCTCCAGGTTTTCTTACTGTAGCCAAAAGAGGGCACAAGACCTCATGGCAGATGGTTGTGAATCATTATGTGGTTGCCTGCAATTGATTTCAGGAGGTTCTAAGAGCAGGCAATGCTCTTAAGCACTGAACCATCTCTCATGCCTCTTCTTTTTTGCCAGTAAAGGGCACCAAATCTACCTTTTGAGAGCAATTATGGGATTGCCAGGAATGGAACTTCTGACCTTTGGAAGGGCAGCCAAAGCTCTTATCCACTGAGCTAACACCCCAGCTCTTATTTTTGTATCCAAAAGAGGGCACAAGACCTCATTGCAGATGGTTGTGAGCCATTATGTGGTTGCCTGGAATTGAATTCAGGAGGTTGGAAGAGGAGGCAATGATCTTAACCACGGAGCCATCTCTCATGCCTCTTCCTTATGTTGCCAGTAGAGGGCACCAAACCTCCTTTTGAGAGCAATTATGTGATTTCCAGGAATCGAACTTCTGACCTTTGGAAGAGCAGGCAATGCTCTTAACCACTGAGCCATCTCTCCAACCCGTTTTTCAACTTCTTTTACTAAACCAGCTTTAGTCAATGTGGTGTGTGGATCACATCTCCATTTCCCTGACGTGTGGAGTACAGGGGTCTGCATGGACCTATTGGCCATTCATGTACCTCATAGAGGAGGTCTAGATAAATTGTTTCTCTGGCTTTAAATAGGTTAACATTTTGCTGGTGTTTGTAGTCCTTTGATTGTCTTGGATATGAGTTCTTCTTCAGGCACATGAACATGCCAGTATTTTCTTCTAGCCATCTTGCCTTACTCTCCTTGGTGTTTTCTCTGAAGCACGCTGGCTCATGGTGATAGAGCTGTGAGTCTTTAACATCCTAACAAGAGCTTTTGCCTCATTCAGTCACAACAACGTGGGCCCTGGCCCTGTGCCCCGACTCTATGTCTGTTCTTGGCCTCATCAAACTCAGCAGGCAAAGCTCTTTACCACAGAGCCATCTTTTTTGCCTCTTCCTTGTGGTGCCACTAGAGGGCGCCAAACCTCCTTTTGAGAGCAATTACGTGGTTCCCAGGAATCGAACTTCTGAGCTTTGGAAGGGCAACCAATGCTCTTAACCACTGAGCTGTCTCTCCAGCTCTTCTTACTGTAGCCAAACGAGGGCACAAGACCTCATGGCAGATGGTTGTGACCCGTTATGTGGTCGCCTGGAATTGAATTCAGGAGGTTGGAAGAGCAGGCAATTCTCTTAACCATTGAGCCATCTCTCTTGCATCTTCCTTCTGTTGCCAGTAGAGGGCACCAAACCTCCTTTTGAGAGCAATTATGTGGTTGCCAGGAATCGAACTTCTGACCTTTGGAAGGGCAGGCAAAGCTCTTAACCACTGAGCTATCTCCCCAGCTCTTCTTTCTGTATCCAAAAGAGGGCACAAGACCTCATTGCAGATGGTTGTGAGCCATTATGTGGTTGCCTGGAATTCAGTTCAGGAGGTTGGAAGAGCAGGCAATGTTCTTAACCACTGAGCCATCTCTCCAACCCGTTTTTCAACTTCTTGAACTAAACCAGGTTTACTCAATGTGGTGTGTGGATCATATCTGCATTCCACTAACATGTGGAGTACAGGGGTCTCCATGGACATATTGGCCGTTCGCGTACCTCATAGATGAAGTCTAGATAAATTGTTTGTCTGGCTTTAAATTGGTAAACCTTTTGCTGGTGTTTGTCGTCCTTTGGATGTCTTGGATGTGAGTTCTTCTTAAGGAACATGAACATGCCTGTATTTTCTTCTAACCATCTTTCCTCATTCTGCTTGGTGGTGTCCCTGAAGCATGCAGGCTCATGCTGATAGAGCTGTGAGTCTTTATTATCCTAACAAAATGTGTTGCCTGATTCTGAGACAACAACGTGGGCCCTGGCTGTATGTGTCCACTTGGCCTCATCAACCTCAGCAGGCAATGCTCTTAACCACTGAGCCATCTCTCCTGCCTCTTCATTCTGTTGCCAGTAGAGGGCACCAAACCTCATTTTGAGAGCAACTATGTGATTCCCAGGAATCGAACTTCTGACCTTTGGAAGAGCAGGCAATGCTCTTAACCACTGAGCCATCTCTCCGACCCGTTTTTCAACTTCTTTTACTAAACCAGGTTTACTCAATGTGGTGTGTGGATCACATCTCCATTTCCCTAACACGTGGAGTACAGGGGTCTCCGTGGACCTATTGGCCGTTCGTGTACCTCATAGAGGAGGTCTAGATAAATTGTTTCTCTGGCTTAAAATTGGTACACCTTTTGCTGGTGTTTGTCGTCCTTTGGATGTCTTGGATGTGAGTTCTTCTTCAGGAACATGAACATGCCTGTATTTTCTTCTTCTAGTCATCTTGCCTTACTCTCCTTGGTGTTGTCTCTGAAGCACGCTGGCTCGTGGTGATAGAGCTGTGAGCCTTTAACATCCTAACGAAAGCTTTTGCCTCATTCAGTCACAACAACGTGGGCCCTGTTCCTTGGCCCTGACTCTATGTATGTATGTGGTGTCATCAAACTCAGCAGGCAATGCTCTTTACCACAGAGCCATCTCTCTTGCCTCTTCCTTGTGGTGCCACTAGAGGGTGCCGAACCTCCTTTTGAGAGCAATTATTTGGTAGCCAGGAATCGAACTTCTGACCTTCGGAAGGGCAGCCAATGTTTTTAACCACTGACCTATCTCTCCAGCTTTTCTTACTGTAGCCAAAAGAGGGCACAAGACCTCATGGCAGATGGTTGTGAATCATTATGTGGTTGCCTGCAATTGATTTCAGGAGGTTCTAAGCGCAGGCAATGCTCTTAAGCACTGAACCATCTCTCATGCCTCTTCTTTTTTGCCAGTAAAGGGCACCAAATCTACCTTTTGAGAGCAATTATGGGATTGCCAGGAATGGAACTTCTGACCTTTGGAAGGGCAGCCAAAGCTCTTATCCACTGAGCTAACACCCCAGCTCTTATTTTTGTATCCAAAAGAGGGCACAAGACCTCATTGCAGATGGTTGTGAGCCATTATGTGGTTGCCTGGAATTGAATTCAGGAGGTTGGAAGAGGAGGCAATGATCTTAACCACGGAGCCATCTCTCATGCCTCTTCCTTATGTTGCCAGTAGAGGGCACCAAACCTCCTTTTGAGAGCAATTATGTGATTTCCAGGAATCGAACTTCTGACCTTTGGAAGAGCAGGCAATGCTCTTAACCACTGAGCCATCTCTCCAACCCGTTTTTCAACTTCTTTTACTAAACCAGCTTTAGTCAATGTGGTGTGTGGATCACATCTCCATTTCCCTGACGTGTGGAGTACAGGGGTCTGCATGGACCTATTGGCCATTCATGTACCTCATAGAGGAGGTCTAGATAAATTGTTTCTCTGGCTTTAACTAGGTTAACATTTTGCTGGTGTTTGTAGTCCTTTGATTGTCTTGGATATGAGTTCTTCTTCAGGCACATGAACATGCCAGTATTTTCTTCTTCTAGCCATCTTGCCTTACTCTCCTTGGTGTTGTCTCTGAAGCACGCTGGCTCATGGTGATAGAGCTGTGAGTCTTTAACATCCTAACAAGAGCTTTTGCCTCATTCAGTCACAACAACGTGGGCCCTGGCCCTGTGCCCCGACTCTATGTCTGTTCTTGGCCTCATCAAACTCAGCAGGCAAAGCTCTTTACCACAGAGCCATCTTTTTTGCCTCTTCCTTGTGGTGCCACTAGAGGGCGCCAAACCTCCTTTTGAGAGCAATTACGTGGTTCCCAGGAATCGAACTTCTGAGCTTTGGAAGGGCAACCAATGCTCTTAACCACTGAGCTGTCTCTCCAGCTCTTCTTACTGTAGCCAAACGAGGGCACAAGACCTCATGGCAGATGGTTGTGACCCGTTATGTGGTCGCCTGCAATTGAATTCAGGAGGTTGGAAGAGCAGGCAATTCTCTTAACCATTGAGCCATCTCTCTTGCATCTTCCTTCTGTTGCCAGTAGAGGGCACCAAACCTCCTTTTGAGAGCAATTATGTGGTTGCCAGGAATCGAACTTCTGACCTTTGGAAGGGCAGTCAAAGCTCTTAACCACTGAGCTATCTCCCCAGCTCTTCTTTCTGTATCCAAAAGAGGGCACAAGACCTCATTGCAGATGGTTGTGAGCCATTATGTGGTTGCCTGGAATTCAGTTCAGGAGGTTGGAAGAGCAGGCAATGTTCTTAACCACTGAGCCATCTCTCCAACCCGTTTTTCAACTTCTTGAACTAAACCAGGTTTACTCAATGTGGTGTGTGGATCATATCTGCATTCCACTAACATGTGGAGTACAGGGGTCTCCATGGACATATTGGCCGTTCGCGTACCTCATAGATGAAGTCTAGAAAAATTGTTTGTCTGGCTTTAAATTGGTAAACCTTTTGCTGGTGTTTGTCGTCCTTTGGATGTCTTGGATGTGAGTTCTTCTTAAGGAACATGAACATGCCTGTATTTTCTTCTTCTAACCATCTTTCCTCATTCTGCTTGGTGGTGTCCCTGAAGCATGCAGGCTCATGCTGATAGAGCTGTGAGTCTTTATTATCCTAACAAAATGTGTTGCCTGATTCTGAGACAACAACGTGGGCCCTGGCTGTATGTGTCCACTTGGCCTCATCAACCTCAGCAGGCAATGCTCTTAACCACTGAGCCATCTCTCCTGCCTCTTCCTTCTGTTGCCAGTAGAGGGCACCAAACCTCATTTTGAGAGCAATTATGTGATTTCCAGGAATCGAACTTCTGAACTTTGGAAGAGCAGGCAATGCTCTTAACCACTGAGCCATCTCTCCTGCCTCTCCCCTCTGTTGCCAGTAGAGGGCACCAAACCTCATTTTGAGAGCAACTATGTGATTCCCAGGAATCGAACTTCTGACCTTTGGAAGAGCAGGCAATGCTCTTAACCACTGAGCCATCTCTCCGACCCGTTTTTCAACTTCTTTTACTAAACCAGGTTTACTCAATGTGGTGTGTGGATCACATCTCCATTTCCCTAAAACGTGGAGTACAGGGGTCTCCGTGGACCTATTGGCCGTTCGTGTACCTCATAGAGGAGGTCTAGATAAATTGTTTCTCTGGCTTAAAATTGGTACACCTTTTGCTGGTGTTTGTCGTCCTTTGGCTGTCTTGGATGTGAGTTCTTCTTCAGGAACATGAACATGCCTGTATTTTCTTCTTCTAGTCATCTTGCCTTACTCTCCTTGGTGTTGTCTCTGAAGCACGCTGGCTCGTGGTGATAGAGCTGTGAGCCTTTAACATCCTAACAAAAGCTTTTGCCTCATTCAGTCACAACAACGCGGGCCCTGGCCCTTGGCCCTGACTCTATGTCTGTATGTGGTCTCATCAAACTCAGCAGGCAATGCTCTTTACCACAGAGCCATCTCTCTTGCCTCTTCCTTGTGGTGCCACTAGAGGGCGCCAAACCTCCTTTTGAGAGCAATTATTTGGTAGCCAGGAATCGAACTTCTGACCTTCGGAAGGGCAGCCAATGTTCTTAACCACTGACCTATCTCTCCAGCTTTTCTTACTGTAGCCAAAGAGGGCACAAGACCTCATGGCAGATGGTTGTGAATCATTATGTGGTTGCCTTCAATTGATTTCAGGAGGTTCTAAGAGCAGGCAATGCTCTTAATCACTGAACCATCTCTCATGCCTCTTATTTTTTGCCAGTAAAGGGCACCAAATCTACCTTTTGAGAGCAATTATGGGATTGCCAGGAATGGAACTTCTGACCTTTGCAAGGGCAGCCAAAGCTCTTATCCACTGAGCTAACACCCCAGCTCTTATTTTTGTATCGAAAAGAGGGCACAAGACCTAATTGCAGATGGTTGTGAGCCATTATGTGGTTGCCTGGAATTGAATTCAGGAGGTTGGAAGAGGAGGCAATGATCTTAACCACGGAGCCATCTCTCATGCCTCTTCCTTATGTTGCCAGTAGAGGGCACCAAACCTCCTTTTGAGAGCAATTATGTGATTTCCAGGAATCGAACTTCTGACCTTTGGAAGAGCAGGCAATGCTCTTAACCACTGAGCCATCTCTCCAACCCGTTTTTCAACTTCTTTTACTAAACCAGCTTTAGTCAATGTGGTGTGTGGATCACATCTCCATTTCCCTGACGTGTGGAGTACAGGGGTCTGCATGGACCTATTGGCCATTCATGTTCCTCATAGAGGAGGTCTAGATAAATTGTTTCTCTGGCTTTAAATAGGTTAACATTTTGCTGGTGTTTGTAGTCCTTTGATTGTCTTGGATATGAGTTCTTCTTCAGGCACATGAACATGCCAGTATTTTCTTCTCCTAGCCATCTTGCCTTACTCTCCTTGGTGTTGTCTCTGAAGCACGCTGGCTCATGGTGATAGAGCTGTGAGTCTTTAACATCCTAACAAGAGCTTTTGCCTCATTCAGTCACAACAACGTGGGCCCTGGCCCTGTGCCCCGACTCTATGTCTGTTCTTGGCCTCATCAAACTCAGCAGGCAAATCTCTTTACCACAGAGCCATCTTTTTTGCCTCTTCCTTGTGGTGCCACTAGAGGGCGCCAAACCTCCTTTTGAGAGCAATTACGTGGTTCCCAGGAATCGAACTTCTGAGCTTTGGAAGGGCAACCAATGCTCTTAACCACTGAGCTGTCTCTCCAGCTCTTCTTACTGTAGCCAAACGAGGGCACAAGACCTCATGGCAGATGGTTGTGACCCGTTATGTGGTCGCCTGCAATTGAATTCAGGAGGTTGGAAGAGCAGGCAATTCTCTTAACCATTGAGCCATCTCTCTTGCATCTTCCTTCTGTTGCCAGTAGAGGGCACCAAACCTCCTTTTGAGAGCAATTATGTGGTTGCCAGGAATCGAACTTCTGACCTTTGGAAGGGCAGTCAAAGCTCTTAACCACTGAGCTATCTCCCCAGCTCTTCTTTCTGTATCCAAAAGAGGGCACAAGACCTCATTGCAGATGGTTGTGAGCCATTATGTGGTTGCCTGGAATTCAGTTCAGGAGGTTGGAAGAGCAGGCAATGTTCTTAACCACTGAGCCATCTCTCCAACCCGTTTTTCAACTTCTTGAACTAAACCAGGTTTACTCAATGTGGTGTGTGGATCATATCTGCATTCCACTAACATGTGGAGTACAGGGGTCTCCATGGACATATTGGCCGTTCGCGTACCTCATAGATGAAGTCTAGAAAAATTGTTTGTCTGGCTTTAAATTGGTAAACCTTTTGCTGGTGTTTGTCGTCCTTTGGATGTCTTGGATGTGAGTTCTTCTTAAGGAACATGAACATGCCTGTATTTTCTTCTTCTAACCATCTTTCCTCATTCTGATTGGTGGTGTCCCTGAAGCATGCAGGCTCATGCTGATAGAGCTGTGAGTCTTTATTATCCTAACAAAATGTGTTGCCTGATTCTGAGACAACAACGTGGGCCCTGGCTGTATGTGTCCACTTGGCCTCATCAACCTCAGCAGGCAATGCTCTTAACCACTGAGCCATCTCTCCTGCCTCTTCCTTCTGTTGCCAGTAGAGGGCACCAAACCTCATTTTGAGAGCAATTATGTGATTTCCAGGAATCGAACTTCTGAACTTTGGAAGAGCAGGCAATGCTCTTAACCACTGAGCCATCTCTCCTGCCTCTCCCCTCTGTTGCCAGTAGAGGGCACCAAACCTCATTTTGAGAGCAACTATGTGATTCCCAGGAATCGAACTTCTGACCTTTGGAAGAGCAGGCAATGCTCTTAACCACTGAGCCATCTCTCCGACCCGTTTTTCAACTTCTTTTACTAAACCAGGTTTACTCAATGTGGTGTGTGGATCACATCTCCATTTCCCTAAAACGTGGAGTACAGGGGTCTCCGTGGACCTATTGGCCGTTCGTGTACCTCATAGAGGAGGTCTAGATAAATTGTTTCTCTGGCTTAAAATTGGTACACCTTTTGCTGGTGTTTGTCGTCCTTTGGATGTCTTGGATGTGAGTTCTTCTTCAGGAACATGAACATGCCTGTATTTTCTTCTTCTAGTCATCTTGCCTTACTCTCCTTGGTGTTGTCTCTGAAGCACGCTGGCTCGTGGTGATAGAGCTGTGAGCCTTTAACATCCTAACAAAAGCTTTTGCCTCATTCAGTCACAACAACGCGGGCCCTGGCCCTTGGCCCTGACTCTATGTCTGTATGTGGTCTCATCAAACTCAGCAGGCAATGCTCTTTACCACAGAGCCATCTCTCTTGCCTCTTCCTTGTGGTGCCACTAGAGGGCGCCAAACCTCCTTTTGAGAACAATTATTTGGTAGCCAGGAATCGAACTTCTGACCTTCGGAAGGGCAGCCAATGTTCTTAACCACTGACCTATCTCTCCAGCTTTTCTTACTGTAGCCAAAGAGGGCACAAGACCTCATGGCAGATGGTTGTGAATCATTATGTGGTTGCCTTCAATTGATTTCAGGAGGTTCTAAGAGCAGGCAATGCTCTTAAGCACTGAACCATCTCTCATGCCTCTTCTTTTTTGCCAGTAAAGGGCACCAAATCTACCTTTTGAGAGCAATTATGGGATTGCCAGGAATGGAACTTCTGACCTTTGCAAGGGCAGCCAAAGCTCTTATCCACTGAGCTAACACCCCAGCTCTTATTTTTGTATCAAAAAGAGGGCACAAGACCTAATTGCAGATGGTTGTGAGCCATTATGTGGTTGCCTGGAATTGAATTCAGGAGGTTGGAAGAGGAGGCAATGATCTTAACCACGGAGCCATCTCTCATGCCTCTTCCTTATGTTGCCAGTAGAGGGCACCAAACCTCCTTTTGAGAGCAATTATGTGATTTCCAGGAATCGAACTTCTGACCTTTGGAAGAGCAGGCAATGCTCTTAACCACTGAGCCATCTCTCCAACCCGTTTTTCAACTTCTTTTACTAAACCAGCTTTAGTCAATGTGGTGTGTGGATCACATCTCCATTTCCCTGACGTGTGGAGTACAGGGGTCTGCATGGACCTATTGGCCATTCATGTTCCTCATAGAGGAGGTCTAGATAAATTGTTTCTCTGGCTTTAAATAGGTTAACATTTTGCTGGTGTTTGTAGTCCTTTGATTGTCTTGGATATGAGTTCTTCTTCAGGCACATGAACATGCCAGTATTTTCTTCTCCTAGCCATCTTGCCTTACTCTCCTTGGTGTTGTCTCTGAAGCACGCTGGCTCATGGTGATAGAGCTGTGAGTCTTTAACATCCTAACAAGAGCTTTTGCCTCATTCAGTCACAGCAACGTGGGCCCTGGCCCTGTGCCCCGACTCTATGTCTGTTCTTGGCCTCATCAAACTCAGCAGGCAAAGCTCTTTACCACAGAGCCATCTTTCCTGCCTCTTCCTTGTGGTGCCACTAGAGGGCGCCAAACCTCCTTTTGAGAGCAATTACGTGGTTCCCAGGAATCGAACTTCTGACCTTTGGAAGGGCAACCAATGCTCTTAACCACTGAGCTGTCTCTCCAGCTCTTCTTACTGTAGCCAAACGAGGGCACAAGACCTCATGGCAGATGGTTGTGACCCGTTATGTGGTCGCCTGGAATTGAATTCAGGAGGTTGGAAGAGCAGGCAATTCTCTTAACCATTGAGCCATCTCTCTTGCATCTTCCTTCTGTTGCCAGTAGAGGGCACCAAACCTCCTTTTGAGAGCAATTATGTGGTTGCCAGGAATCGAACTTCTGACCTTTGGAAGGGCAGGCAAAGCTCTTAACCACTGAGCTATCTCCCCAGCTCTTCTTTCTGTATCCAAAAGAGGGCACAAGACCTCATTGCAGATGGTTGTGAGCCATTATGTGGTTGCCTGGAATTCAGTTCAGGAGGTTGGAAGAGCAGGCAATGTTCTTAACCACTGAGCCATCTCTCCAACCCGTTTTTCAACTTCTTGAACTAAACCAGGTTTACTCAATGTGGTGTGTGGATCATATTGCATTCCACTAACATGTGGAGTACAGGGGTCTCCATGGACATATTGGCCGTTCGCGTACCTCATAGATGAAGTCTAGAAAAATTGTTTGTCTGGCTTTAAATTGGTAAACCTTTTGCTGGTGTTTGTCGTCCTTTGGATGTCTTGGATGTGAGTTCTTCTTAAGGAACATGAACATGCCTGTATTTTCTTCTTCTAACCATCTTTCCTCATTCTGCTTGGTGGTGTCCCTGAAGCATGCAGGCTCATGCTGATAGAGCTGTGAGTCTTTATTATCCTAACAAAATGTGTTGCCTGATTCTGAGACAACAACGTGGGCCCTGGCTGTATGTGTCCACTTGGCCTCATCAACCTCAGCAGGCAATGCTCTTAACCACTGAGCCATCTCTCCTGCCTCTTCCTTCTGTTGCCAGTAGAGGGCACCAAACCTCATTTTGAGAGCAATTATGTGATTTCCAGGAATCGAACTTCTGAACTTTGGAAGAGCAGGCAATGCTCTTAACCACTGAGCCATCTCTCCTGCCTCTCCCCTCTGTTGCCAGTAGAGGGCACCAAACCTCATTTTGAGAGCAACTATGTGATTCCCAGGAATCGAACTTCTGACCTTTGGAAGAGCAGGCAATGCTCTTAACCACTGAGCCATCTCTCCAACCCGTTTTTCAACTTCTTTTACTAAACCAGGTTTACTCAATGTGGTGTGTGGATCACATCTCCATTTCCCTAAAACGTGGAGTACAGGGGTCTCCGTGGACCTATTGGCCGTTCGTGTACCTCATAGAGGAGGTCTAGATAAATTGTTTCTCTGGCTTAAAATTGGTACACCTTTTGCTGGTGTTTGTCGTCCTTTGGATGTCTTGGATGTGAGTTCTTCTTCAGGAACATGAACATGCCTGTATTTTCTTCTTCTAGTCATCTTGCCTTACTCTCCTTGGTGTTGTCTCTGAAGCACGCTGGCTCGTGGTGATAGAGCTGTGAGCCTTTAACATCCTAACAAAAGCTTTTGCCTCATTCAGTCACAACAACGCGGGCCCTGGCTCTTGGCCCTGACTCTATGTTTGTCTGTGGTCTCATCAAACTCAGCAGGCAATGCTCTTTACCACAGAGCCATCTCTCTTGCCTCTTCCTTGTGGTGCCACTAGAGGGCGCCAAACCTCCTTTTGAGAGCAATTATTTGGTAGCCAGGAATCGAACTTCTGACCTTCGGAAGGGCAGCCAATGTTCTTAACCACTGACCTATCTCTCCAGCTTTTCTTACTGTAGCCAAAAGAGGGCACAAGACCTCATGGCAGATGGTTGTGAATCATTATGTGGTTGCCTGCAATTGATTTCAGGAGGTTCTAAGAGCAGGCAATGCTCTTAAGCACTGAACAGGCACCAAATCTACCTTTTGAGAGCAATTATGGGATTGCCAGGAATGGAACTTCTGACCTTTGGAAGGGCAGCCAAAGCTCTTATCCACTGAGCTAACACCCCAGCTCTTATTTTTGTATCGAAAAGAGGGCACAAGACCTAATTGCAGATGGTTGTGAGCCATTATGTGGTTGCCTGGAATTTAATTCAGGAGGTTGGAAGAGGAGGCAATGATCTTAACCACGGAGCCATCTCTCATGCCTCTTCCTTATGTTGCCAGTAGAGGGCACCAAACCTCCTTTTGAGTGCAATTATGTGATTTCCAGGAATCGAACTTCTGAACTTTGGAAGAGCAGGCAATGCTCTTAACCACTGAGCCATCTCTCATGCCTCTCCCCTCTGTTGCCAGTAGAGGGCGCCAAACCTCCTTTTCAGAGCAATTACGTGGTTCCCAGGAATCGAACTTCTGACCTTTGGAAGGGCAACCAATGCTCTTAACCACTGAGCTGTCTCTCCAGCTCTTCTTACTGTAGCCAAACGAGGGCACAAGACCTCATGGCAGATGGTTGTGACCCGTTATGTGGTCGCCTGGAATTGAATTCAGGAGGTTGGAAGAGCAGGCAATTCTCTTAACCATTGAGCCATCTCTCTTGCATCTTCCTTCTGTTGCCAGTAGAGGGCACCAAACCTCCTTTTGAGAGCAATTATGTGGTTGCCAGGAATCGAACTTCTGACCTTTGGAAGGGCAGGCAAAGCTCTTAACCACTGAGCTATCTCCCCAGCTCTTCTTTCTGTATCCAAAAGAGGGCACAAGACCTCATTGCAGATGGTTGTGAGCCATTATGTGGTTGCCTGGAATTCAGTTCAGGAGGTTGGAAGAGCAGGCAATGTTCTTAACCACTGAGCCATCTCTCCAACCCGTTTTTCAACTTCTTGAACTAAACCAGGTTTACTCAATGTGGTGTGTGGATCATATCTGCATTCCACTAACATGTGGAGTACAGGGGTCTCCATGGACATATTGGCCGTTCGCGTACCTCATAGATGAAGTCTAGAAAAATTGTTTGTCTGGCTTTAAATTGGTAAACCTTTTGCTGGTGTTTGTCGTCCTTTGGATGTCTTGGATGTGAGTTTTCTTAAGGAACATGAACATGCCTGTATTTTCTTCTTCTAACCATCTTTCCTCATTCTGCTTGGTGGTGTCCCTGAAGCATGCAGGCTCATGCTGATAGAGCTGTGAGTCTTTATTATCCTAACAAAATGTGTTGCCTGATTCTGAGACAACAATGTGGGCCCTGGCTGTATGTGTCCACTTGGCCTCATCAACCTCAGCAGGCAATGCTCTTAACCACTGAGCCATCTCTCCTGCCTCTTCCTTCTATTGCCAGTAGAGGGCACCAAACCTCATTTTGAGAGCAATTATGTGATTTCCAGGAATCGAACTTCTGAACTTTGGAAGAGCAGGCAATGCTCTTAACCACTGAGCCATCTCTCATGCCTCTCCCCTCTGTTGCCATTAGAGGGCGCCAAACCTCCTTTTCAGAGCAATTACGTGGTTCCCAGGAATCGAACTTCTGAACTTTGGAAGGGCAACCAATGCTCTTAACTTCTGAGCCATCTCTCCAACCCGTTTTTCAACTTCTTTTACTAAACCAGGTTTACTCAATGTGGTGTGTGGATCACCTCTCCATTTCCCTAACATGTGGAGTACAGGGGTCTCCGTGGACCTATTGGCCGTTCGTGTACCTCATAGAGGAGGTCTAGATAAATTGTTTCTCTGGCTTAAAATTGGTACACCTTTTGCTGGTGTTTGTCGTCCTTTGGATGTCTTGGATGTGAGTTCTTCTTCAGGAACATGAACATGCCTGTATTTTCTTCTTCTAGTCATCCTGCCTTACTCTCCTTGGTGTTGTCTCTGAAGCACGCTGGCTCGTGGTGATAGAGCTGTGAGCCTTTAACATCCTAACAAAAGCTTTTGCCTCATTCAGTCACAACAACGCGGTCCCTGGCCCTTGGCCCTGACTCTATGTCTGTATGTGGTCTCATCAAACTCAGCAGGCAATGCTCTTTACCACAGAGCCATCTCTCTTGCCTCTTCCTTGTGGTGCCACTAGAGGGCGCCAAACCTCCTTTTGAGAGCAATTATTTGGTAGCCAGGAATCGAACTTCTGACCTTCGGAAGGGCAGCCAATGTTCTTAACCACTGACCTATCTCTCCAGCTTTTCTTACTGTAGCCAAAAGAGGGCACAAGACCTCATGGCAGATGGTTGTGAATCATTATGTGGTTGCCTGCAATTGATTTCAGGAGGTTCTAAGAGCAGGCAATGCTCTTAAGCACTGAACAGGCACCAAATCTACCTTTTGAGAGCAATTATGGGATTGCCAGGAATGGAACTTCTGACCTTTGGAAGGGCAGCCAAAGCTCTTATCCACTGAGCTAACACCCCAGCTCTTATTTTTGTATCGAAAAGAGGGCACAAGACCTAATTGCAGATGGTTGTGAGCCATTATGTGGTTGCCTGGAATTTAATTCAGGAGGTTGGAAGAGGAGGCAATGATCTTAACCACGGAGCCATCTCTCATGCCTCTTCCTTATGTTGCCAGTAGAGGGCACCAAACCTCCTTTTGAGAGCAATTATGTGATTTCCAGGAATCGAACTTCTGAACTTTGGAAGAGCAGGCAATGCTCTTAACCACTGAGCCATCTCTCATGCCTCTCCCCTCTGTTGCCAGTAGAGGGCGCCAAACCTCCTTTTCAGAGCAATTACGTGGTTCCCAGGAATCGAACTTCTGACCTTTGGAAGGGCAACCAATGCCCTTAACCACTGAGCTGTCTCTCCAGCTCTTCTTACTGTAGCCAAACGAGGGCACAAGACCTCATGGCAGATGGTTGTGACCCGTTATGTGGTCGCCTGGAATTGAATTCAGGAGGTTGGAAGAGCAGGCAATTCTCTTAACCATTGAGCCATCTCTCTTGCATCTTCCTTCTGTTGCCAGTAGAGGGCACCAAACCTCCTTTTGAGAGCAATTATGTGGTTGCCAGGAATCGAACTTCTGACCTTTGGAAGGGCAGGCAAAGCTCTTAACCACTGAGCTATCTCCCCAGCTCTTCTTTCTGTATCCAAAAGAGGGCACAAGACCTCATTGCAGATGGTTGTGAGCCATTATGTGGTTGCCTGGAATTCAGTTCAGGAGGTTGGAAGAGCAGGCAATGTTCTTAACCACTGAGCCATCTCTCCAACCCGTTTTTCAACTTCTTGAACTAAACCAGGTTTACTCAATGTGGTGTGTGGATCATATCTGCATTCCACTAACATGTGGAGTACAGGGGTCTCCATGGACATATTGGCCGTTCGCGTACCTCATAGATGAAGTCTAGAAAAATTGTTTGTCTGGCTTTAAATTGGTAAACCTTTTGCTGGTGTTTGTCGTCCTTTGGATGTCTTGGATGTGAGTTTTCTTAAGGAACATGAACATGCCTGTATTTTCTTCTTCTAACCATCTTTCCTCATTCTGCTTGGTGGTGTCCCTGAAGCATGCAGGCTCATGCTGATAGAGCTGTGAGTCTTTATTATCCTAACAAAATGTGTTGCCTGATTCTGAGACAACAATGTGGGCCCTGGCTGTATGTGTCCACTTGGCCTCATCAACCTCAGCAGGCAATGCTCTTAACCACTGAGCCATCTCTCCTGCCTCTTCCTTCTGTTGCCAGTAGAGGGCACCAAACCTCATTTTGAGAGCAATTATGTGATTTCCAGGAATCGAACTTCTGAACTTTGGAAGAGCAGGCAATGCTCTTAACCACTGAGCCATCTCTCATGCCTCTCCCCTCTGTTGCCAGTAGAGGGCGCCAAACCTCCTTTTCAGAGCAATTACGTGGTTCCCAGGAATCGAACTTCTGAACTTTGGAAGGGCAACCAATGCTCTTAACTTCTGAGCCATCTCTCCAACCCGTTTTTCAACTTCTTTTACTAAACCAGGTTTACTCAATGTGGTGTGTGGATCACATCTCCATTTCCCTAACATGTGGAGTACAGGGGTCTCCGTGGACCTATTGGCCGTTCGTGTACCTCATAGAGGAGGTCTAGATAAATTGTTTCTCTGGCTTAAAATTGGTACACCTTTTGCTGGTGTTTGTCGTCCTTTGGATGTCTTGGATGTGAGTTCTTCTTCAGGAACATGAACATGCCTGTATTTTCTTCTTCTAGTCATCCTGCCTTACTCTCCTTGGTGTTGTCTCTGAAGCACGCTGGCTCGTGGTGATAGAGCTGTGAGCCTTTAACATCCTAACAAAAGCTTTTGCCTCATTCAGTCACAACAACGCGGTCCCTGGCCCTTGGCCCTGACTCTATGTCTGTATGTGGTCTCATCAAACTCAGCAGGCAATGCTCTTTACCACAGAGCCATCTCTCTTGCCTCTTCCTTGTGGTGCCACTAGAGGGCGCCAAACCTCCTTTTGAGAGCAATTATTTGGTAGCCAGGAATCGAACTTCTGACCTTCGGAAGGGCAGCCAATGTTCTTAACCACTGACCTATCTCTCCAGCTTTTCTTACTGTAGCCAAAAGAGGGCACAAGACCTCATGGCAGATGGTTGTGAATCATTATGTGGTTGCCTGCAATTGATTTCAGGAGGTTCTAAGAGCAGGCAATGCTCTTAAGCACTGAACCATCTCTCATGCCTCTTCTTTTTTGCCAGTAAAGGGCACCAAATCTACCTTTTGAGAGCAATTATGGGATTGCCAGGAATGGAACTTCTGACCTTTGGAAGGGCAGCCAAAGCTCTTATCCACTGAGTTAACACCCCAGCTCTTATTTTTGTATCCAAAAGAAGGCACAAGACCTAATTGCAGATGGTTGTGAGCCATTATGTGGTTGCCTGGAATTGAATTCAGGAGGTTGGAAGAGGAGGCAATGATCTTAACCACGGAGCCATCTCTCATGCCTCTTCCTTATGTTGCCAGTAGAGGGCACCAAACCTCCTTTTGAGAGCAATTATGTGATTTCCAGGAATCGAACTTCTGAACTTTGGAAGAGCAGGCAATGCTCTTAACCACTGAGCCATCTCTCCAACCCGTTTTTCAACTTCTTTTACTAAACCAGCTTCAGTCAATGTGGTGTGTGGATCACATCTCCATTTCCCTGACGTGTGGAGTACAGGGGTCTGCATGGACCTATTGGCCATTCATGTACCTCATAGAGGAGGTCTAGATAAATTGTTTCTCTGGCTTTAAATAGGTTAACATTTTGCTGGTGTTTGTAGTCCTTTGATTGTCTTGGATATGAGTTCTTCTTCAGGCACATGAACATGCCAGTATTTTCTCCTTCTAGCCATCTTGCCTTACTCTCCTTGGTGTTGTCTCTGAAGCACGCTGGCTCATGGTGATAGAGCTGTGAGTCTTTAACATCCTAACAAGAGCTTTTGCCTCATTCAGTCACAACAACGTGGGCCCTGGCCCTGTGCCCCGACTCTATGTCTGTTCTTGGCCTCATCAAACTCAGCAGGCAAAGCTCTTTACCACAGAGCCATCTTTCCTGCCTCTTCCTTGTGGTGCCACTAGAGGGCGCCAAACCTCCTTTTGAGAGCAATTACGTGGTTCCCAGGAATCGCACTTCTGACCTTTGGAAGGGCAACCAATGCTCTTAACCATTGAGCTGTCTCTCCAGCTCTTCTTACTGTAGCCAAACGAGGGCACAAGACCTCATGGCAGATGGTTGTGACCCGTTATGTGGTCGCCTGGAATTGAATTCAGGAGGTTGGAAGAGCAGGCAATTCTCTTAACCATTGAGCCATCTCTCTTGCATCTTCCTTCTGTTGCCAGTAGAGGGCACCAAACCTCCTTTTGAGAGCAATTATGTGGTTGCCAGGAATCGAACTTCTGACCTTTGGAAGGGCAGGCAAAGCTCTTAACCACTGAGCTATCTCCCCAGCTCTTCTTTCTGTATCCAAAAGAGGGCACAAGACCTCATTGCAGATGGTTGTGAGCCATTATGTGGTTGCCTGGAATTCAGTTCAGGAGGTTGGAAGAGCAGGCAATGTTCTTAACCACTGAGCCATCTCTCCAACCCGTTTTTCAACTTCTTGAACTAAACCAGGTTTACTCAATGTGGTGTGTGGATCATATCTGCATTCCACTAACATGTGGAGTACAGGGGTCTCCATGGACATATTGGCCGTTCGCGTACCTCATAGATGAAGTCTAGATAAATTGTTTGTCTGGCTTTAAATTGGTAAACCTTTTGCTGGTGTTTGTCGTCCTTTGGATGTCTTGGATGTGAGTTTTCTTAAGGAACATGAACATGCCTGTATTTTCTTCTTCTAACCATCTTTCCTCATTCTGCTTGGTGGTGTCCCTGAAGCATGCAGGCTCATGCTGATAGAGCTGTGAGTCTTTATTTTCCTAACAAAATGTGTTGCCTGATTCTGAGACAACAACGTGGGCCATGGCTGTATGTGTGCACTTGGCCTCATCAACCTCAGCAGGCAATGCTCTTAACCACTGAGCCATCTCTCCTGCCTCTTCCTTCTGTTGCCAGTAGAGGGCACCAAGCCTCATTTTGAGAGCAATTATGTGATTTCCAGGAATCGAACTTCTGAACTTTGGAAGAGCAGGCAATCTTCTTAACCATTGAGCCATCTCTCCTGCCTCTCCCCTCTGTTGCCAGTAGAGGGCACCAAACCTCATTTTGAGAGCAACTATGTGATTCCCAGGAATCGAACTTCTGAACTTTGGAAGAGCAGGCAATGCTCTTAACCACCGAGCCATCTCTCCAACCCGTTTTTCAACTTCTTTTACTAAACCAGGTTTACTCAGTGTGGTGTGTGGATCACATCTCCATTTCCCTAACATGTGGGGTACAGGGGTCTCCATGGACATATTGGCCGTTCGTGTACCTCATAGAGGAGGTCTAGATAAATTGTTTCTCTGGCTTAAAATTGGTACACCTTTTGCTGGTGTTTGTTGTCTTTTGGATGTCTTGGATGTGAGTTCTTCTTCAGGAACATGAACATGCCTGTATTTTCTTCTTCTAGTCATCTTGCCTTACTCTCCTTGGTGTTGTCTCTGAAGCACGCTGGCTCGTGGTGATAGAGCTGTGAGCCTTTAACATCCTAACAAAAGCTTTTGCCTCATTCAGTCACAACAACGCGGGCCCTGGCCCTTGGCCCTGACTCTATGTCTGTATGTGGTCTCATCAAACTCAGCAGGCAATGCTCTTTACCACAGAGCCATCTCTCTTGCCTCTTCCTTGTGGTGCCACTAGAGGGCGCCAAACCTCCTTTTGAGAGCAATTATTTGGTAGCCAGGAATCGAACTTCTGACCTTCGGAAGGGCAGCCAATGTTCTTAACCACTGACCTATCTCTCCAGCTTTTCTTACTGTAGCCAAAAGAGGGCACAAGACCTCAAGGCAGATGGTTGTGAATCATTATGTGGTTGCCTGCAATTGATTTCAGGAGGTTCTAAGAGCAGGCAATGCTCTTAAGCACTGAACCATCTCTCATGCCTCTTCTTTTTTGCCAGTAAAGGGCACCAAATCTACCTTTTGAGAGCAATTATGGGATTGCCAGGAATGGAACTTCTGACCTTTGGAAGGGCAGCCAAAGCTCTTATCCACTGAGCTAACACCCCAGCTCTTATTTTTGTATCGAAAAGAGGGCACAAGACCTAATTGCAGATGGTTGTGAGCCATTATGTGGTTGCCTGGAATTGAATTCAGGAGGTTGGAAGAGGAGGCAATGATCTTAACCACGGAGCCATCTCTCATGCCTCTTCCTTATGTTGCCAGTAGAGGGCACCAAACCTCCTTTTGAGAGCAATTATGTGATTTCCAGGAATCGAACTTCTGACCTTTGGAAGAGCAGGCAATGCTCTTAACCACTGAGCCATCTCTCCAACCCGTTTTTCAACTTCTTTTACTAAACCAGCTTTAGTCAATGTGGTGTGTGGATCACATCTCCATTTCCCTGACATGTGGAGTACAGGGGTCTGCATGGACCTATTGGCCATTCATGTACCTCATAGAGGAGGTCTAGATAAATTGTTTCTCTGGCTTTAAATAGGTTAACATTTTGCTGGTGTTTGTAGTCCTTTGATTGTCTTGGATATGAGTTCTTCTTCAGGCACATGAACATGCCAATATTTTCTTCTTCTAGCCATCTTGCCTTACTCTCCTTGGTGTTGTCTCTGAAGCACGCTGGCTCATGGTGATAGAGCTGTGAGTCTTTAACATCCTAACAAGAGCTTTTGCCTCATTCAGTCACAGCAACGTGGGCCCTGGCCCTGTGCCCCGACTCTATGTCTGTTCTTGGCCTCATCAAACTCAGCAGGCAGAGCTCTTTACCACAGAGCCATCTTTCCTGCCTCTTCCTTGTGGTGCCAATAGAGGGCGCCAAACCTCCTTTTGAGAGCAATTACGTGGTTCCCAGGAATCGAACTTCTGACCTTTGGAAGGGCAACCAATGCTCTTAACCACTGAGCTGTCTCTCCAGCTCTTCTTACTGTAGCCAAAAGAGGGCACAAGAACTCATGGCAGATGGTTGTGACCCATTATGTGGTCGCCTGGAATTGAATTCAGGAGGTTGGAAGATCAGGCAATTCTCTTAACCATTGAGCCATCTCTCTTGCATCTTCCTTCTCTTGCCAGTAGAGGGCACCAAACCTCCTTTTGAGAGCAATTATGTGGTTGCCAGGAATCGAACTTCTGACCTTTGGAAGGGCAGGCAAAGCTCTTAACCACTGAGCTATATCCCCAGCTCTTCTTTCTGTATCCAAAAGAGGGCACAAGACCTCATTGCAGATGGTTGTGAGCCATTATGTGGTTGCCTGGAATTCAGTTCAGGTGGTTGGAAGAGCAGGCAATGTTCTTAACCACTGAGCCATCTCTCCAACCCGTTTTTCAACTTCTTGAACTAAACCAGGTTTACTCAATGTGGTGTGTGGATCATATCTGCATTCCACTAACATGTGGAGTACAGGGGTCTCCATGGACCTATTGGCCGTTCGTGTACCTCATAGAGGAGGTCTAGATAAATTGTTTCTCTGGCTTAAAATTGGTACACCTTTTGCTGGTGTTTGTTGTCCTTTGGATGTCTTGGATGTGAGTTCTTCTTCAGGAACATGAACATGCCTGTATTTTCTTCTTCTAGTCATCCTGCCTTATTCTCCTTGGTGTTGTCTCTGAAGCACGTTGGCTCGTGGTGATAGAGCTGTGAGCCTTTAACATCCTAACAAAAGCTTTTGCCTCATTCAGTCACAACAACGCGGGCCCTGGCCCTTGGCCCTGACTCTATGTCTGTATGTGGTCTCATCAAACTCAGCAGGCAATGCTCTTTACCACAGAGCCATCTCTCTTGCCTCTTCCTTGTGGTGCCACTAGAGGGCGCCAAACCTCCTTTTGAGAGCAATTATTTGGTAGCCAGGAATCGAACTTCTGACCTTCGGAAGGGCAGCCAATGTTCTTAACCAGTGACCTATCTCTCCAGCTTTTCTTACTGTAGCCAAAAGAGGGCACAAGACCTCATGGCAGATGGCTGTGAATCATTATGTGATTGCCTGCAATTGATTTCAGGAGGTTCTAAGAGCAGGCAATGCTCTTAAGCACTGAACCATCTCTCATGCCTCTTCTTTTTTGCCAGTAAAGGGCACCAAATCTACCTTTTGAGCGCAATTATGGGATTGCCAGGAATAGAACTTCTGACGTTTGGAAGGGCAGCCAAAGCTCTTATCCACTGAGCTAACACCCCAGCTCTTATTTTTGTATCCAAAAGAGGGCACAAGACCTCATTGCAGATGGTTGTGAGCCATTATGTGGTTGCCTGGAATTGAATTCAGGAGGTTGGAAGAGGAGGCAATGATCTTAACCACGGAGCCATCTCTCATGCCTCTTCCTTATGTTGCCAGTAGAGGGCACCAAACCTCCTTTTGAGAGCAATTATGTGATTTCCAGGAATCGAACTTCTGACCTTTGGAAGAGCAGGCAATGCTCTTAACCACTGAGCCATCTCTCCAACCCGTTTTTCAACTTCTTTTACTAAACCAGCTTTAGTCAATGTGGTGTGTGGATCACATCTCCATTTCCCTGACGTGTGGAGTACAGGGGTCTGCATGGACCTATTGGCCATTCATGTACCTCATAGAGGAGGTCTAGATAAATTGTTTCTCTGGCTTTAAATAGGTTAACATTTTGCTGGTGTTTGTAGTCCTTTTATTGTCTTGGATATGAGTTCTTCTTCAGGCACATGAACATGCCAGTATTTTCTTCTTCTAGCCATCTTGCCTTACTCTCCTTGGTGTTGTCTCTGAAGCACGCTGGCTCATGGTGATAGAGCTGTGAGTCTTTAACATCCTAACAAGAGCTTTTGCCTCATTCAGTCACAACAACGTGGGCCCTGGCCCTGTGCCCCTACTCTATGTCTGTTCTTGGCCTCATCAAACTCAGCAGGCAAAGCTCTTTACCACAGAGCCATCTTTCCTGCCTCTTCCTTGTGGTGCCACTAGAGGGCGCCAAACCTCCTTTTGAGAGCAATTACGTGGTTCCCAGGAATCGAACTTCTGACCTTTGGAAGGGCAACCAATGCTCTTAACCACTGAGCTGTCTCTCCAGCTCTTCTTACTGTAGCCAAACGAGGGCACAAGACCTCATGGCAGATGGTTGTGACCCGTTATGTGGTCGCCTGGAATTGAATTCAGGAGGTTGGAAGAGCAGGCAATTCTCTTAACCATTGAGCCATCTCTCTTGCATCTTCCTTCTGTTGCCAGTAGAGGGCACCAAACCTCCTTTTGAGAGCAATTATGTGGTTGCCAGGAATCGAACTTCTGACCTTTGGAAGGGCAGGCAAAGCTCTTAACCACTGAGCTATCTCCCCAGCTCTTCTTTCTGTATCCAAAAGAGGGCACAAGACCTCATTGCAGATGGTTGTGAGCCATTATGTGGTTGCCTGGAATTCAGTTCAGGAGGTTGGAAGAGCAGGCAATGTTCTTAACCACTGAGCCATCTCTCCAACCCGTTTTTCAACTTCTTGAACTAAACCAGGTTTACTCAATGTGGTGTGTGGATCATATCTGCATTCCAATAACATGTGGAGTACAGGGGTCTCCATGGACATATTGGCCGTTCGCGTACCTCATAGATGAAGTCTAGAAAAATTGTTTGTCTGGCTTTATATTCGTAAACCTTTTGCTGGTGTTTGTCGTCCTTTGGATGTCTTGGATGTGAGTTTTCTTAAGGAACATGAACATGCCTGTATTTTCTTCTTCTAACCATCTTTCCTCATTCTGCTTGGTGGTGTACCTGAAGCATGCAGGCTCATGCGGATAGAGCTGTGAGTCTTTATTATCCTAACAAAATGTGTTGCCTGATTCTGAGACAACAATGTGGGCCCTGGCTATATGTGTCCACTTGGCCTCATCAACCTCAGCAGGCAATGCTCTTAACCACTGAGCCATCTCTCCTGCCTCTTCCTTCTGTTGCGAGTAGAGGGCACCAAACCTCATTTTGAGAGCAATTATGTGATTTCCAGGAATCGAACTTCTGAACTTTGGAAGAGCAGGCAATCTTCTTAACCACTGAGCCATCTCTCCTGCCTCTCCCCTCTGTTGCCAGTAGAGGGCACCAAACCTCATTTTGAGAGCAACTATGTGATTCCCAGGAATCGAACTTCTGAACTTTGGAAGAGCAGGCAATGCTCTTAACCACCGAGCCATCTCTCCAACCCGTTTTTCAACTTCTTTTACTAAACCAGGTTTACTCAATGTGGTGTGTGGATCACATCTCCATTTCCCTAACATGTGGAGTACAGGGGTCTCCGTGGACATATTGGCCGTTCGTGTACCTCATAGAGGAGGTCTAGATAAATTGTTTCTCTGGCTTAAAATTGGTACACCTTTTGCTGGTGTTTGTCGTCCTTTGGATGTCTTGGATGTGAGTTCTTCTTCAGGAACATGAACATGCCTGTATTTTCTTCTTCTAGTCATCTTGCCTTACTCTCCTTGGTGTTGTCTCTGAAGCACGCTGGCTCGTGGTGATAGAGCTGTGAGCCTTTAACATCCTAACAAAAGCTTTTGCCTCATTCAGTCACAACAACGCGGGCCCTGGCCCTTGGCCCTGACTCTATGTCTGTATGTGGTCTCATCAAACTCAGCAGGCAATGCTCTTTACCACAGAGCCATCTCTCTTGCCTCTTCCTTGTGGTGCCACTAGAGGGCGCCAAACCTCCTTTTGAGAGCAATTATTTGGTAGCCAGGAATCGAACTTCTGACCTTCGGAAGGGCAGCCAATGTTCTTAACCACTGACCTATCTCTCCAGCTTTTCTTACTGTAGCCAAAAGAGGGCACAAGACCTCAAGGCAGATGGTTGTGAATCATTATGTGGTTGCCTGCAATTGATTTCAGGAGGTTCTAAGAGCAGGCAATGCTCTTAAGCACTGAACCATCTCTCATGCCTCTTCTTTTTTGCCAGTAAAGGGCACCAAATCTACGTTTGAGAGCAATTATGGGATTGCCAGGAATGGAACTTCTGACCTTTGGAAGGGCAGCCAAAGCTCTTATCCACTGAGCTAACACCCCAGCTCTTATTTTTGTATCGAAAAGAGGGCACAAGACCTAATTGCAGATGGTTGTGAGCCATTATGTGGTTGCCTGGAATTGAATTCAGGAGGTTGGAAGAGGAGGCAATGATCTTAACCACGGAGCCATCTCTCATGCCTCTTCCTTATGTTGCCAGTAGAGGGCACCAAACCTCCTTTTGAGAGCAATTATGTGATTTCCAGGAATCGAACTTCTGACCTTTGGAAGAGCAGGCAATGCTCTTAACCACTGAGCCATCTCTCCAACCCGTTTTTCAACTTCTTTTACTAAACCAGCTTTAGTCAATGTGGTGTGTGGATCACATCTCCATTTCCCTGACATGTGGAGTACAGGGGTCTGCATGGACCTATTGGCCATTCATGTACCTCATAGAGGAGGTCTAGATAAATTGTTTCTCTGGCTTTAAATAGGTTAACATTTTGCTGGTGTTTGTAGTCCTTTGATTGTCTTGGATATGAGTTCTTCTTCAGGCACATGAACATGCCAATATTTTCTTCTTCTAGCCATCTTGCCTTACTCTCCTTGGTGTTGTCTTGTAGGGACATAGCCCCACCCATTGGGGGCGTGTTCGCCTCGGGCTAATGTTTACGGATAAATCTGCCGGGCGTGAGCCCAGCAGCCCTTTTTTTGTCTTTTGCTCCGCCGCGGGAACCTGTGGTCCTGTAAGTCTATTTCCTTATTAAAGCTGTATATATCTATATAATCTGTCTACATTCATTTGCTCCGCCACATTTGGCGCCCAACGTGGGGCTATTTTGCCCCCGACCCGGCACAGGGGGGGCGCAAGCTCCACCTTTCCCGGCTAGTTGCCTGAGCTCAGGAAGGCGATTTACAGCGTGCTCCCTGCTCGCTTTCCCTTCCCCCACTCCAGGCCACTACGGTCGCAGAGCAGCAACCCCCACAGAGCAGTTAATAGCTCCCTGTTTCTTCCAAACTTTCACTGCCTGATTTAAGTGAAGCACCCGCGGTTTTGAAGTAAAAGCCACCAACCCCTTTCCTTAACAGGCAGTACAATAATTTTTGTTTTGAGTTAATTGTTTCAGACCGGCTCTGGCTTAGACCACGTGGACTCAGGTACATTTCTTTAGCCACCACTGGCAGGAAAACTTCATTACAGGTACATAATTTTCTTTTATAAATAAGAAAAATGTCTAAAAACATTACCATTCAAGACTTTAACAGCCTTTTCAGTTGTACCATGTGGGAGATTTTACAAGAAGTGTCTGTCAGCCCACAGATATGGATCTTTCTGGGATTCGTAGTTTTCCTTGGTACTGTATGGTTTGATAATAGAAATATGATAAAGTCTTTACGAGACGAGGTTGAACGCTTAAAAATAATTAAAAATGACAACAATCTTCTCAAAAATCAGTTTAAAGTTCTCCAGACAGAGAACAGATCTTTGTTTAACACAACTCGACAATCTTAGAGGACGACGTCCCCTCTCCCAACAGAGTTTGCCCTCAGGGTTGGGGACATCTTTTAGTGGTTGGTTTAGGGTTGAGGGGATGGGGTGATAATTTTTTGAAAAAAAAAAAAAGAGAGAAGAGGAAGAAGAAGGGGGATTAACTGGTTTTTTGGGATGATTGGTATTTGTGAATTACTGTTTATAGAAAATTGTACTGGTACTGTTTCTTGTATACTGATATGTTGAATATTGAATGTGAGTGTTCCTACCTCTATTTTTGTATGAGTATGCTTATAACTTTGTCTATATTGTATTGATACTTCTACCATATTACATTGTACATTTCTACCTCTGATACTATGACATTGTTTACAGTTGAAGATCATTGTCTTCATATATTGCACAGTTGTTTATTCTTTTAGTCTTCAAAGTTAGATAGGTATTGAGAATTATATGTTTGTCATATTTATTTTTAAGTTTATCAGGTCTTTTAGTTACATAGAGATTATATTTAGTATAGATAGTATGATCTTCAGCCTCTTCAAAGAGCTGTAAAAAATGGCCTTTAATCTAACCTAAAATTTCTATGCCAAAGAGACACAATTACTCCTGACAACACCACTCTACTCCCGAGAGAACGTTGAGCACCAAAGACACTCCACTGGGAGTTTGTCTTCTTGACAGAACTGGCCTTTGGGTTAAGAAAAGCCCATACCTCAACTTCTGACAAAGATACAAAATATCCCTAAGTGGATAAAACAGGATTGTCTTATCTTGCCAAGACAGGGTAGGATAGTCCTAAGAAAGTTCCTTGCCTTTAATAATGGTATGCCAGTTATGTTAGGCCTTAGCCAAAGTTGGTTGACTCAACATTGCAAACGAGACTTTGGGTGATTGCCCAGGTAGTCAGTTGTCTCTGTCAATTGTTGCACATTTTGGATATCTCTCGATTGTTAAGTAATCTTTATTCCCTTCTCAGATCTTTGACGGAGTTGAAGATTATATAATTGTAGTTACTCTCTATGTTATTTAGACTCCTTGAGATAAAATGTTTAGCAAAAGTTTTGTTCTCAATATTGTTTGTTATATTTATTATTTGTTATTATTGTATATAGTTGTATTTGGTTTGGTTCTATCTTATTTAGACAAAAGGGGGAGATGTAGGGACATAGCCCCACCCATTGGGGGCGTGTTCGCCTCGGGCTAATGTTTACGGATAAATCTGCCGGGCGTGAGCCCAGCAGCCCTTTTTTTGTCTTTTGCTCCGCCGCGGGAACCTGTGGTCCTGTAAGTCTATTTCCTTATTAAAGCTGTATATATCTATATAATCTGTCTACATTCATTTGCTCCGCCACATTGTCTCTGAAGCACGCTGGCTCATGGTGATAGAGCTGTGAGTCTTTAACATCCTAACAAGAGCTTTTGCCTCATTCAGTCACAGCAACGTGGGCCCTGGCCCTGTGCCCCGACTCTATGTCTGTTCTTGGCCTCATCAAACTCAGCAGACAGAGCTCTTTACCACAGAGCCATCTTTCCTGCCTCTTCCTTGTGGTGCCACTAGAGGGCGCCAAACCTCCTTTTGAGAGGAATTACGTGGTTCCCAGGAATCGAACTTCTGACCTTTGGAAGGGCAACCAATGCTCTTAACCACTGAGCTGTCTCTCCAGCTCTTCTTACTGTAGCCAAAAGAGGGCACAAGACCTCATGGCAGATGGTTGTGACCCATTATGTGGTCGCCTGGAATTGAATTCAGGAGGTTGGAAGAGCAGGCAATTCTCTTAACCATTGAGCCATCTCTCTTGCATCTTCCTTCTGTTGCCAGTAGAGGGCACCAAACCTCCTTTTGAGAGCAATTATGTGGTTGCCAGGAATCGAACTTCTGACCTTTGGAAGGGCAGGCAAAGCTCTTAACCACTGAGCTATATCCCCAGCTCTTCTTTCTGTATCCAAAAGAGGGCACAAGACCTCATTGCAGATGGTTGTGAGCCATTATGTGGTTGCCTGGAATTCAGTTCAGGTGGTTGGAAGAGCAGGCAATGTTCTTAACCACTGAGCCATCTCTCCAACCCGTTTTTCAACTTCTTGAACTAAACCAGGTTTACTCAATGTGGTGTGTGGATCATATCTGCATTCCACTAACATGTGGAGTACAGGGGTCTCCATGGACCTATTGGCCGTTCGTGTACCTCATAGAGGAGGTCTAGATAAATTGTTTCTCTGGCTTAAAATTGGTACACCTTTTGCTGGTGTTTGTCGTCCTTTGGATGTCTTGGATGTGAGTTCTTCTTCAGGAACATGAACATGCCTGTATTTTCTTCTTCTAGTCATCCTGCCTTACTCTCCTTGGTGTTGTCTCTGAAGCACGCTGGCTCGTGGTGATAGAGCTGTGAGCCTTTAACATCCTAACAAAAGCTTTTGCCTCATTCAGTCACAACAACGCGGGCCCTGGCCCTTGGCCCTGACTCTATGTCTGTATGTGGTCTCATCAAACTCAGCAGGCAATGCTCTTTACCACAGAGCCATCTCTCTTGCCTCTTCCTTGTGGTGCCACTAGAGGGCGCCAAACCTCCTTTTGAGAGCAATTATTTGGTAGCCAGGAATCGAACTTCTGACCTTCGGAAGGGCAGCCAATGTTCTTAACCACTGACCTATCTCTCCAGCTTTTCTTACTGTAGCCAAAAGAGGGCACAAGACCTCATGGCAGATGGTTGTGAATCATTATGTGGTTGCCTGCAATTGATTTCAGGAGGTTCTAAGAGCAGGCAATGCTCTTAAGCACTGAACCATCTCTCATGCCTCTTCTTTTTTGCCAGTAAAGGGCACCAAATCTACCTTTTGAGAGCAATTATGGGATTGCCAGGAATGGAACTTCTGACCTTTGGAAGGGCAGCCAAAGCTCTTATCCACTGAGCTAACACCCCAGCTCTTATTTTTGTATCCAAAAGAGGGCACAAGACCTCATTGCAGATGGTTGTGAGCCATTATGTGGTTGCCTGGAATTGAATTCAGGAGGTTGGAAGAGGAGGCAATGATCTTAACCACGGAGCCATCTCTCATGCCTCTTCCTTATGTTGCCAGTAGAGGGCACCAAACCTCCTTTTGAGAGCAATTATGTGATTTCCAGGAATCGAACTTCTGACCTTTGGAAGAGCAGGCAATGCTCTTAACCACTGAGCCATCTCTCCAACCCGTTTTTCAACTTCTTTTACTAAACCAGCTTTAGTCAACGTGGTGTGTGGATCACATCTCCATTTCCCTGACGTGTGGAGTACAGGGGTCTGCATGGACCTATTGGCCATTCATGTACCTCATAGAGGAGGTCTAGATAAATTGTTTCTCTGGCTTTAAATAGGTTAACATTTTGCTGGTGTTTGTAGTCCTTTGATTGTCTTGGATATGAGTTCTTCTTGTTCAGGCACATGAACATGCCAATATTTTCTTCTTCTAGCCATCTTGCCTTACTCTCCTTGGTGTTGTCTCTGAAGCACGCTGGCTCATGGTGATAGAGCTGTGAGTCTTTAACATCCTAACAAGAGCTTTTGCCTCATTCAGTCACAACAACGCGGGCCCTGGCCCTTGGCCCTGACTCTATGTCTGTATGTGGTCTCATCAAACTCAGCAGGCAATGCTCTTTACCACAGAGCCATCTCTCTTGCCTCTTCCTTGTGGTGCCACTAGAGGGAACCAAACCTCCTTTTGAGAGCAATTATGTGGTTGTCAGGAATCGAACTTCTGACCTTTGGAAGGGCAGGCAAAGCTCTTAACCACTGAGCTATCTCCACAGCTCTTCTTTCTGTATCCCAAAGAGGGCACAAGACCTCATTGCAGATGGTTGTCAACCATTATGTGGTTGCCTGGAATTCAGTTCAGGAGGTTGGAAGGGCAACCAATGCTCTTAACCGCTGAGCCATCTCTCCAACCCGTTTTTCAACTTCTTGAACTAAACCAGGTTTACTCAATGTGGTGTGTGGATCATATCTGCATTCCACTAACATGTGGAGTACAGGGGTCTCCATGGACATATTGGCCGTTCGCGTACCTCATAGATGAAGTCTAGATAAATTGTTTGTCTGGCCTTAAATTGGGAAACATTTGCTGGTGTTTGTCGTCCTTTGGATGTCTTGGATGTGACTTCTTCTTAAGGAACATGAACATGCCTGTATTTTCTTCTTCTAACCATCTTTCCTCATTCTGCTTGGTGGTGTCCCTGAAGCATGCAGGCTCATGCTGATAGAGCGGTGAGTCTTTATTATCCGACAAAATGTTTTGCCTGATTCTGAGACAACAATGGGGGCCCTGGCTGTATGTGTCCACTTGGCCTCATCAACCTCAGCAGGCAATGCTCTTAACCACTGAGCCATCTCTCCTGCCTCTTCCTTCTGTTGCCAGTAGAGGGCACCAAACCTCATTTTGAGAGCAATTATGTGATTTCCAGGAATCGAACTTCTGAACTTTGGAAGAGCAGGCAATGCTCTTAACCACAGAGCCATCTCTCCTGCCTCTCCCCTCTGTTGCCAGTAGAGGGCACCAAACCTCATTTTGAGAGCAACTATGTGATTCCCAGGAATCGAACTTCTGACCTTTGGAAGAGCAGGCAATGCTCTTAACCACTGAGCCATCTCTCCGACCCGTTTTTCAACTTCTTTTACTAAACCAGGTTTACTCAATGTGGTGTGTGGATCACATCTCCATTTCCCTAACACGTGGAGTACAGGGGTCTCCGTGGACCTATTGGCCGTTCGTGTACCTCATAGAGGAGGTCTAGATAAATTGTTTCTCTGGCTTAAAATTGGTACACCTTTTGCTGGTGTTTGTCGTCCTTTGGCTGTCTTGGATGTGAGTTCTTCTTCAGGAACATGAACATGCCTGTATTTTCTTCTTCTAGTCATCTTGCCTTACTCTCCTTGGTGTTGTCTCTGAAGCACGCTGGCTCGTGGTGATAGAGCTGTGAGCCTTTAACATCCTAACAAAAGCTTTTGCCTCATTCAGTCACAACAACGCGGGCCCTGGCCCTTGGCCCTGACTCTATGTCTGTATGTGGTCTCATCAAACTCAGCAGGCAATGCTCTTTACCACAGAGCCATCTCTCTTGCCTCTTCCTTGTGGTGCCACTAGAGGGCGCCAAACCTCCTTTTGAGAGCAATTATTTGGTAGCCAGGAATCGAACTTCTGACCTTCGGAAGGGCAGCCAATGTTCTTAACCACTGACCTATCTCTCCAGCTTTTCTTACTGTAGCCAAAGAGGGCACAAGACCTCATGGCAGATGGTTGTGAATCATTATGTGGTTGCCTGCAATTGATTTCAGGAGGTTCTAAGAGCAGGCAATGCTCTTAAGCACTGAACAGGCACCAAATCTACCTTTTGAGCGCAATTATGGGATTGCCAGGAATGGAACTTCTGACCTTTGGAAGGGCAGCCAAAGCTCTTATCCACTGAGCTAACACCCCAGCTCTTATTTTTGTATCGAAAAGAAGGCACAAGACCTAATTGCAGATGGTTGTGAGCCATTATGTGGTTGCCTGGAATTTAATTCAGGAGGTTGGAAGAGGAGGCAATGATCTTAACCACGGAGCCATCTCTCATGCCTCTTCCTTATGTTGCCAGTAGAGGGCACCAAACCTCCTTTTGAGAGCAATTATGTGATTTCCAGGAATCGAACTTCTGACCTTTGGAAGAGCAGGCAATGCTCTTAACCACTGAGCCATCTCTCCAACCCGTTTTTCAACTTCTTTTACTAAACCAGCTTTAGTCAATGTGGTGTGTGGATCACATCTCCATTTCCCTGACGTGTGGAGTACAGGGGTCTGCATGGACCTATTGGCCATTCATGTACCTCATAGAGGAGGTCTAGATAAATTGTTTCTCTGGCTTTAAATAGGTTAACATTTTGCTGGTGTTTGTAGTCCTTTGATTGTCTTGGATATGAGTTCTTCTTCAGGCACATGAACATGCCAATATTTTCTTCTTCTAGCCATCTTGCCTTACTCTCCTTGGTGTTGTCTCTGAAGCACGCTGGCTCATGGTGATAGAGCTGTGAGTCTTTAACATCCTAACAAGAGCTTTTGCCTCATTCAGTCACAGCAACGTGGGCCCTGGCCCTGTGCCCCGACTCTATGTCTGTTCTTGGCCTCATCAAACTCAGCAGGCAGAGCTCTTTACCACAGAGCCATCTTTCCTGCCTCTTCCTTGTGGTGCCACTAGAGGGCGCCAAACCTCCTTTTGAGAGCAATTACGTGGTTCCCAGGAATCGAACTTCTGACCTTTGGAAGGGCAACCAATGCTCTTAACCACTGAGCTGTCTCTCCAGCTCTTCTTACTGTAGCCAAAAGAGGGCACAAGAACTCATGGCAGATGGTTGTGACCCATTATGTGGTCGCCTGGAATTGAATTCAGGAGGTTGGAAGAGCAGGCAATTCTCTTAACCATTGAGCCATCTCTCTTGCATCTTCCTTCTCTTGCCAGTAGAGGGCACCAAACCTCCTTTTGAGAGCAATTATGTGGTTGCCAGGAATCGAACTTCTGACCTTTGGAAGGGCAGGCAAAGCTCTTAACCACTGAGCTATATCCCCAGCTCTTCTTTCTGTATCCAAAAGAGGGCACAAGACCTCATTGCAGATGGTTGTGAGCCATTATGTGGTTGCCTGGAATTCAGTTCAGGTGGTTGGAAGAGCAGGCAATGTTCTTAACCACTGAGCCATCTCTCCAACCCGTTTTTCAACTTCTTGAACTAAACCAGGTTTACTCAATGTGGTGTGTGGATCATATCTGCATTCCACTAACATGTGGAGTACAGGGGTCTCCATGGACCTATTGGCCGTTCGTGTACCTCATAGAGGAGGTCTAGATAAATTGTTTCTCTGGCTTAAAATTGGTACACCTTTTGCTGGTGTTTGTCGTCCTTTGGATGTCTTGGATGTGAGTTCTTCCTCAGGAACATGAACATGCCTGTATTTTCTTCTTCTAGTCATCCTGCCTTATTCTCCTTGGTGTTGTCTCTGAAGCACGCTGGCTCGTGGTGATAGAGCTGTGAGCCTTTAACATCCTAACAACAGCTTTTGCCTCATTCAGTCACAACAACGCGGGCCCTGGCCCTTGGCCCTGACTCTATGTCTGTATGTGGTCTCATCAAACTCAGCAGGCAATGCTCTTTACCACAGAGCCATCCCTCTTGCCTCTTCCTTGTGGTGCCACTAGAGGGCGCCAAACCTCCTTTTGAGAGCAATTATTTGGTAGCCAGGAATCGAACTTCTGACCTTCGGAAGGGCAGCCAATGTTCTTAACCAGTGACCTATCTCTCCAGCTTTTCTTACTGTAGCCAAAAGAGGGCACAAGACCTCATGGCAGATGGCTGTGAATCATTATGTGGTTGCCTGCAATTGATTTCAGGAGGTTCTAAGAGCAGGCAATGCTCTTAAGCACTGAACCATCTCTCATGCCTCTTCTTTTTTGCCAGTAAAGGGCACCAAATCTACCTTTTGAGCGCAATTATGGGATTGCCAGGAATGGAACTTCTGACGTTTGGAAGGGCAGCCAAAGCTCTTATCCACTGAGCTAACACCCCAGCTCTTATTTTTGTATCCAAAAGAGGGCACAAGACCTCATTGCAGATGGTTGTGAGCCATTATGTGGTTGCCTGGAATTGAATTCAGGAGGTTGGAAGAGGAGGCAATGATCTTAACCACGGAGCCATCTCTCATGCCTCTTCCTTATGTTGCCAGTAGAGGGCACCAAACCTCCTTTTGAGAGCAATTATGTGATTTCCAGGAATCGAACTTCTGACCTTTGGAAGAGCAGGCAATGCTCTTAACCACTGAGCCATCTCTCCAACCCGTTTTTCAACTTCTTTTACTAAACCAGCTTTAGTCAATGTGGTGTGTGGATCACATCTCCATTTCCCTGACGTGTGGAGTACAGGGGTCTGCATGGACCTATTGGCTAATCATGTACCTCATAGAGGAGGTCTAGATAAATTGTTTCTCTGGCTTTAAATAGGTTAACATTTTGCTGGTGTTTGTAGTCCTTTGATTGTCTTGGATATGAGTTCTTCTTCAGGCACATGAACATGCCAGTATTTTCTTCTTCTAGCCATCTTGCCTTACTCTCCTTGGTGTTGTCTCTGAAGCACGCTGGCTCATGGTGATAGAGCTGTGAGTCTTTAACATCCTAACAAGAGCTTTTGCCTCATTCAGTCACAACAACGTGGGCCCTGGCCCTGTGCCCCGACTCTATGTCTGTTCTTGGCCTCATCAAACTCAGCAGGCAAAGCTCTTTACCACAGAGCCATCTTTCCTGCCTCTTCCTTGTGGTGCCACTAGAGGGCGCCAAACCTCCTTTTGAGAGCAATTACGTGGTTCCCAGGAATCGAACTTCTGACCTTTGGAAGGGCAACCAATGCTCTTAACCACTGAGCTGTCTCTCCAGCTCTTCTTACTGTAGCCAAACGAGGGCACAAGACCTCATGGCAGATGGTTGTGACCCGTTATGTGGTCGCCTGGAATTGAATTCAGGAGGTTGGAAGAGCAGGCAATTCTCTTAACCATTGAGCCATCTCTCTTGCATCTTCCTTCTGTTGCCAGTAGAGGGCACCAAACCTCCTTTTGAGAGCAATTATGTGGTTGCCAGGAATCGAACTTCTGACCTTTGGAAGGGCAGGCAAAGCTCTTAACCACTGAGCTATCTCCCCAGCTCTTCTTTCTGTATCCAAAAGAGGGCACAAGACCTCATTGCAGATGGTTGTGAGCCATTATGTGGTTGCCTGGAATTCAGTTCAGGAGGTTGGAAGAGCAGGCAATGTTCTTAACCACTGAGCCATCTCTCCAACCCGTTTTTCAACTTCTTGAACTAAACCAGGTTTACTCAATGTGGTGTGTGGATCATATCTGCATTCCACTAACATGTGGAGTACAGGGGTCTCCATGGACATATTGGCCGTTCGCGTACCTCATAGATGAAGTCTAGAAAAATTGTTTGTCTGGCTTTAAATTGGTAAACCTTTTGCTGGTGTTTGTCGTCCTTTGGATGTCTTGGATGTGAGTTTTCTTAAGGAACATGAACATGCCTGTATTTTCTTCTTCTAACCATCTTTCCTCATTCTGCTTGGTGGTGTCCCTGAAGCATGCAGGCTCATGCTGATAGAGCTGTGAGTCTTTATTATCCTAACAAAATGTGTTGCCTGATTCTGAGACAACAATGTGGGCCCTGGCTGTATGTGTCCACTTGGCCTCATCAACCTCAGCAGGCAATGCTCTTAACCACTGAGCCATCTCTCCTGCCTCTTCCTTCTGTTGCCAGTAGAGGGCACCAAACCTCATTTTGAGAGCAATTATGTGATTTCCAGGAATCGAACTTCTGAACTTTGGAAGAGCAGGCAATCTTCTTAACCACTGAGCCATCTCTCCTGCCTCTCCCCTCTGTTGCCAGTAGAGGGCACCAAACCTCATTTTGAGAGCAACTATGTGATTCCCAGGAATCGAACTTCTGAACTTTGGAAGAGCAGGCAATGCTCTTAACCACTGAGCCATCTCTCCAACCCGTTTTTCATCTTCTTTTACTAAACCAGGTTTACTCAATGTGGTGTGTGGATCACATCTCCATTTCCCTAACATGTGGAGTACAGGGGTCTCCGTGGACATATTGGCCGTTCGTGTACCTCATAGAGGAGGTCTAGATAAATTGTTTCTCTGGCTTAAAATTGGTACACCTTTTGCTGGTGTTTGTCGTCCTTTGATTGTCTTGGATATGAGTTCTTCTTCAGGCACATGAACATGCCAATATTTTCTTCTTCTAGCCATCTTGCCTTACTCTCCTTGGTGTTGTCTCTGAAGCACGCTGGCTCATGGTGATAGAGCTGTGAGTCTTTAACATCCTAACAAGAGCTTTTGCCTCATTCAGTCACAGCAACGTGGGCCCTGGCCCTGTGCCACGACTCTATGTCTCTTCTTGGCCTCATCAAACTCAGCAGACAGAGCTCTTTACCACAGAGCCATCTTTCCTGCCTCTTCCTTGTGGTGCCACTAGAGGGCGCCAAACCTCCTTTTGAGAGCAATTACGTGGTTCCCAGGAATCGAACTTCTGACCTTTGGAAGGGCAACCAATGCTCTTAACCACTGAGCTGTCTCTCCAGCTCTTCTTACTGTAGCCAAAAGAGGGCACAAGACCTCATGGCAGATGGTTGTGACCCATTATGTGGTCGCCTGGAATTGAATTCAGGAGGTTGGAAGAGCAGGCAATGCTCTTAACCACTGAGCCATCTCTTCTGCCTCTTCCTTCTGTTGCCAGTAGAGGGCACCAAACCTCATTTTGAGAGCAATTATGTGATTTCCAGGAATCGAACTTCTGAACTTTGGAAGAGCAGGCAATGCTCTTAACCACTGAGCCATCTCTCATGCCTCTCCCCTCTGTTGCCAGTAGAGGGCGCCAAACCTCCTTTTCAGAGCAATTACGTGGTTCCCAGGAATCGAACTTCTGACCTTTGGAAGGGCAACCAATGCTCTTAACCTCTGAGCCATCTCTCCAACCCGTTTTTCAACTTCTTTTACTAAACCAGGTTTACTCAATGTGGTGTGTGGATCACATCTCCATTTCCCTAACATGTGGAGTACAGGGGTCTCCGTGGACCTTTTGGCCGTTCGTGTACCTCATAGAGGAGGTCTAGATAAATTGTTTCTCTGGCTTAAAATTGGTACACCTTTTGCTGGTGTTTGTCGTCCTTTGGATGTCTTGGATGTGAGTTCTTCTTCAGGAACATGAACATGCCTGTATTTTCTTCTTCTAGTCATCCTGCCTTACTCTCCTTGGTGTTGTCTCTGAAGCACGCTGGCTCGTGGTGATAGAGCTGTGAGCCTTTAACATCCTAACAAAAGCTTTTGCCTCATTCAGTCCCAACAACGCGGTCCCTGGCCCTTGGCCCTGACTCTATGTCTGTATGTGGTCTCATCAAACTCAGCAGGCAATGCTCTTTACCACAGAGCCATCTCTCTTGCCTCTTCCTTGTGGTGCCACTAGAGGGCGCCAAACCTCCTTTTGAGAGCAATTATTTGGTAGCCAGGAATCGAACTTCTGACCTTCGGAAGGGCAGCCAATGTTCTTAACCACTGACCTATCTCTCCAGCTTTTCTTACTGTAGCCAAAAGAGGGCAGAAGACCTCATGGCAGATGGTTGTGAATCATTATGTGGTTGCCTGCAATTGATTTCAGGAGGTTCTAAGAGCAGGCAATGCTCTTAAGCACTGAACCATCTCTCATGCCTCTTCTTTTTTGCCAGTAAAGGGCACCAAATCTACCTTTTGAGAGCAATTATGGGATTGCCAGGAATGGAACTTCTGACCTTTGGAAGGGCAGCCAAAGCTCTTATCCACTGAGCTAACACCCCAGCTCTTATTTTTGTATCGAAAAGAAGGCACAAGACCTAATTGCAGATGGTTGTGAGCCATTATGTGGTTGCCTGGAATTGAATTCAGGAGGTTGGAAGAGGAGGCAATGATCTTAACCACGGAGCCATCTCTCATGCCTCTTCCTTATGTTGCCAGTAGAGGGCACCAAACCTCCTTTTGAGAGCAATTATGTGATTTCCAGGAATCGAACTTCTGAACTTTGGAAGAGCAGGCAATGCTCTTAACCACTGAGCCATCTCTCCAACCCGTTTTTCAACTTCTTTTACTAAACCAGCTTCAGTCAATGTGGTGTGTGGATCACATCTCCATTTCCCTGACGTGTGGAGTACAGGGGTCTGCATGGACCTATTGGCCATTCATGTACCTCATAGAGGAGGTCTAGATAAATTGTTTCTCTGGCTTTAAATAGGTTAACATTTTGCTGGTGTTTGTAGTCCTTTGATTGTCTTGGATATGAGTTCTTCTTCAGGCACATGAACATGCCAGTATTTTCTCCTTCTAGCCATCTTGCCTTACTCTCCTTGGTGTTGTCTCTGAAGCACGCTGGCTCATGGTGATAGAGCTGTGAGTCTTTAACATCCTAACAAGAGCTTTTGCCTCATTCAGTCACAACAACGTGGGCCCTGGCCCTGTGCCCCGACTCTATGTCTGTTCTTGGCCTCATCAAACTCAGCAGGCAAAGCTCTTTACCACAGAGCCATCTTTCCTGCCTCTTCCTTGTGGTGCCACTAGAGGGCGCCAAACCTCCTTTTGAGAGCAATTACGTGGTTCCCAGGAATCGCACTTCTGACCTTTGGAAGGGCAACCAATGCTCTTAACCACTGAGCTGTCTCTCCAGCTCTTCTTACTGTAGCCAAACGAGGGCACAAGACCTCATGGCCGATGGTTGTGACCCGTTATGTGGTCGCCTGGAATTGAATTCAGGAGGTTGGAAGAGCAGGCAATTTTCTTAACCAGTGAGCCATCTCTCTTGCATCTTCCTTCTGTTGCCAGTAGAGGGCACCAAACCTCCTTTTGAGAGCAATTATGTGGTTGCCAGGAATCGAACTTCTGACCTTTGGAAGGGCAGGCAAAGCTCTTAACCACTGAGCTATCTCCCCAGCTCTTCTTTCTGTATCCAAAAGAGGGCACAAGACCTCATTGCAGATGGTTGTGAGCCATTATGTGGTTGCCTGGAATTCAGTTCAGGAGGTTGGAAGAGCAGGCAATGTTCTTAACCACTGAGCCATCTCTCCAACCCGTTTTTCAACTTCTTGAACTAAACCAGGTTTACTCAATGTGGTGTGTGGATCATATCTGCATTCCACTAACATGTGGAGTACAGGGGTCTCCATGGACATATTGGCCGTTCGCGTACCTCATAGATGAAGTCTAGATAAATTGTTTGTCTGGCTTTAAATTGGTAAACCTTTTGCTGGTGTTTGTCGTCCTTTGGATGTCTTGGATGTGAGTTCTTCTTAAGGAACATGAACATGCCTGTATTTTCTTCTTCTAACCATCTTTCCTCATTCTGCTTGGTGGTGTCCCTGAAGCATGCAGGCTCATGCTGATAGAGCTGTGAGTCTTTATTATCCTAACAAAATGTGTTGCCTGATTCTGAGACAACAACGTGGGCCCTGGCTGTATGTGTCCACTTTGCCTCATCAACCTCAGCAGGCAATGCTCTTAACCACTGAGCCATCTCTCCTGCCTCTTCCTTCTGTTGCCAGTAGAGGGCACCAAACCTCATTTTGAGAGCAACTATGTGATTCCCAGGAATCGAACTTCTGAACTTTGGAAGAGCAGGCAATGCTCTTAACCACTGAGCCATCTCTCCAACCGGTTTTTCAACTTCTTTTACTAAACCAGGTTTACTCAATGTGGTGTGTGGATCACATCTCCATTTCCCTAACATGTGGAGTACAGGGGTCTCCATGGACATATTGGCCGTTCGTATACCTCATAGAGGAGGTCTAGATAAATTGTTTCTCTGGCTTAAAATTGGTACACCTTTTGCTGGTGTTTGTCGTCCTTTGGATGTCTTGGATGTGAGTTCTTCTTCAGGAACATGAACATGCCTGTATTTTCTTCTTCTAGTCATCTTGCCTTACTCTCCTTGGTGTTGTCTCTGAAGCACGCTGGCTCGTGGTGATAGAGCTGTGAGCCTTTAACATCCTAACAAAAGCTTTTGCCTCATTCAGTCACAACAACGCGGGCCCTGGCCCTTGGCCCTGACTCTATGTCTGTATGTGGTCTCATCAAACTCAGCAGGCAATGCTCTTTACCACAGAGCCATCTCTCTTGCCTCTTCCTTGTGGTGCCACTAGAGGGCGCCAAACCTCCTTTTGAGAGCAATTATTTGGTAGCCAGGAATCGAACTTCTGACCTTCGGAAGGGCAGCCAATGTTCTTAACCACTTACCTATCTCTCCAGCTTTTCTTACTGTAGCCAAAAGAGGGCACAAGACCTCAAGGCAGATGGTTGTGAATCATTATGTGGTTGCCTGCAATTGATTTCAGGAGGTTCTAAGAGCAGGCAATGGTCTTAAGCACTGAACCATCTCTCATGCCTCTTCTTTTTTGCCAGTAAAGGGCACCAAATCTACCTTTTGAGAGCAATTATGGGATTGCCAGGAATGGAACTTCTGACCTTTGGAAGGGCAGCCAAACTCTTATCCACTGAGCTAACACCCCAGCTCTTATTTTTGTATCGAAAAGAGGGCACAAGACCTAATTGCAGATGGTTGTGAGCCATTATGTGGTTGCCTGGAATTGAATTCAGGAGGTTGGAAGAGGAGGCAATGATCTTAACCACGGAGCCATCTCTCATGCCTCTTCCTTATGTTGCCAGTAGAGGGCACCAAACCTCCTTTTGAGAGCAATTATGTGATTTCCAGGAATTGAACTTCTGACCTTTGGAAGAGCAGGCAATGCTCTTAACCACTGAGCCATCTCTCCCACCCGTTTTTCAACTTCTTTTACTAAACCAGCTTTAGTCAATGTGGTGTGTGGATCACATCTCCATTTCCCTGACATGTGGAGTACAGGGGTCTGCATGGACCTATTGGCCATTCATGTACCTCATAGAGGAGGTCTAGATAAATTGTTTCTCTGGCTTTAAATAGGTTAACATTTTGCTGGTGTTTGTAGTCCTTTGATTGTCTTGGATATGAGTTCTTCTTCAGGCACATGAACATGCCAATATTTTCTTCTTCTAGCCATCTTGCCTTACTCTCCTTGGTGTTGTCTCTGAAGCACGCTGGCTCATGGTGATAGAGCTGTGAGTCTTTAACATCCTAACAAGAGCTTTTGCCTCATTCAGTCACAGCAACGTGGGCCCTGGCCCTGTGCCCCTACTCTATGTCTGTTCTTGGCCTCATCAAACTCAGCAGGGAAAGCTCTTTACCACAGAGCCATCTTTCCTGCCTCTTCCTTGTGGTGCCACTAGAGGGCGCCAAACCTCCTTTTGAGAGCAATTACGTGGTTCCCAGGAATCGAACTTCTGACCTTTGGAAGGGCAACCAATGCTCTTAACCACTGAGCTGTCTCTCCAGCTCTTCTTACTGTAGCCAAACGAGGGCACAAGACCTCATGGCAGATGGTTGTGACCCGTTATGTGGTCGCCTGGAATTGAATTCAGGAGGTTGGAAGAGCAGGCAATTCTCTTAACCATTGAGCCATCTCTCTTGCATCTTCCTTCTGTTGCCAGTAGAGGGCACCAAACCTCCTTTTGAGAGCAATTATGTGGTTGCCAGGAATCGAACTTCTGACCTTTGGAAGGGCAGGCAAAGCTCTTAACCACTGAGCTATCTCCCCAGCTCTTCTTTCTGTATCCAAAAGAGGGCACAAGACCTCATTGCAGATGGTTGTGAGCCATTATGTGGTTGCCTGGAATTCAGTTCAGGAGGTTGGAAGAGCAGGCAATGTTCTTAACCACTGAGCCATCTCTCCAACCCGTTTTTCAACTTCTTGAACTAAACCAGGTTTACTCAATGTGGTGTGTGGATCATATCTGCATTCCACTAACATGTGGAGTACAGGGGTCTCCATGGACATATTGGCCGTTCGCGTACCTCATAGATGAAGTCTAGAAAAATTGTTTGTCTGGCTTTATATTGGTAAACCTTTTGCTGGTGTTTGTCGTCCTTTGGATGTCTTGGATGTGAGTTTTCTTAAGGAACATGAACATGCCTGTATTTTCTTCTTCTAACCATCTTTCCTCATTCTGCTTGGTGGTGTCCCTGAAGCATGCAGGCTCATGCTGATAGAGCTGTGAGTCTTTATTATCCTAACAAAATGTGTTGCCTGATTCTGAGACAACAATGTGGGCCCTGGCTATATGTGTCCACTTGGCCTCATCAACCTCAGCAGGCAATGCTCTTAACCACTGTGCCATCTCTCCTGCCTCTTCCTTCTGTTGCGAGTAGAGGGCACCAAACCTCATTTTGAGAGCAATTATGTGATTTCCAGGAATCGAACTTCTGAACTTTGGAAGAGCAGGCAATCTTCTTAACCACTGAGCCATCTCTCCTGCCTCTCCCCTCTGTTGCCAGTAGAGGGCACCAAACCTCATTTTGAGAGCAACTATGTGATTCCCAGGAATCGAACTTCTGAACTTTGGAAGAGCAGGCAATGCTCTTAACCACCGAGCCATCTCTCCAACCCGTTTTTCAACTTCTTTTACTAAACCAGGTTTACTCAATGTGGTGTGTGGATCACATCTCCATTTCCCTAACATGTGGAGTACAGGGGTCTCCGTGGACATATTGGCCGTTCGTGTACCTCATAGAGGAGGTCTAGATAAATTGTTTCTCTGGCTTAAAATTGGTACACCTTTTGCTGGTGTTTGTCGTCCTTTGGATGTCTTGGATGTGAGTTCTTCTTCAGGAACATGAACATGCCTGTATTTTCTTCTTCTAGTCATCTTGCCTTACTCTCCTTGGTGTTGTCTCTGAAGCACGCTGGCTCGTGGTGATAGAGCTGTGAGCCTTTAACATCCTAACAAAAGCTTTTGCCTCATTCAGTCACAACAACGCGGGCCCTGGCCCTTGGCCCTGACTCTATGTCTGTATGTGGTCTCATCAAACTCAGCAGGCAATGCTCTTTACCACAGAGCCATCTCTCTTGCCTCTTCCTTGTGGTGCCACTAGAGGGCGCCAAACCTCCTTTTGAGAGCAATTATTTGGTAGCCAGGAATCGAACTTCTGACCTTCGGAAGGGCAGCCAATGTTCTTAACCACTGACCTATCTCTCCAGCTTTTCTTACTGTAGCCAAAAGAGGGCACAAGACCTCAAGGCAGATGGTTGTGAATCATTATGTGGTTGCCTGCAATTGATTTCAGGAGGTTCTAAGAGCAGGCAATGCTCTTAAGCACTGAACCATCTCTCATGCCTCTTCTTTTTTGCCAGTAAAGGGCACCAAATCTACCTTTTGAGAGCAATTATGGGATTGCCAGGAATGGAACTTCTGACCTTTGGAAGGGCAGCCAAAGCTCTTATCCACTGAGCTAACACCCCAGCTCTTATTTTTGTATCGAAAAGAGGGCATAAGACCTAATTGCAGATGGTTGTGAGCCATTATGTGGTTGCCTGGAATTGAATTCAGGAGGTTGGAAGAGGAGGCAATGATCTTAACCACGGAGCCATCTCTCATGCCTCTTCCTTATGTTGCCAGTAGAGGGCACCAAACCTCCTTTTGAGAGCAATTATGTGATTTCCAGGAATCGAACTTCTGACCTTTGGAAGAGCAGGCAATGCTCTTAACCACTGAGCCATCTCTCCAACCCGTTTTTCAACTTCTTTTACTAAACCAGCTTTAGTCAATGTGGTGTGTGGATCACATCTCCATTTCCCTGACATGTGGAGTACAGGGGTCTGCATGGACCTATTGGCCATTCATGTACCTCATAGAGGAGGTCTAGATAAATTGTTTCTCTGGCTTTAAATAGGTTAACATTTTGCTGGTGTTTGTAGTCCTTTGATTGTCTTGGATATGAGTTCTTCTTCAGGCACATGAACATGCCAATATTTTCTTCTTCTAGCCATCTTGCCTTACTCTCCTTGGTGTTGTCTCTGAAGCACGCTGGCTCATGGTGATTGAGCTGTGAGTCTTTAACATCCTAACAAGAGCTTTTGCCTCATTCAGTCACAGCAACGTGGGCCCTGGCCCTGTGCCCCGACTCTATGTCTGTTCTTGGCCTCATCAAACTCAGCAGGCAGAGCTCTTTACCACAGATTTATCTTTCCTGCCTCTTCCTTGTGGTGCCACTAGAGGGCGCCAAACCTCCTTTTGAGAGCAATTACGTGGTTCCCAGGAATCGAACTTCTGACCTTTGGAAGGGCAACCAATGCTCTTAACCACTGAGCTGTCTCTCCAGCTCTTCTTACTGTAGCCAAAAGAGGGCACAAGAACTCATGGCAGATGGTTGTGACCCATTATGTGGTCGCCTGGAATTGAATTCAGGAGGTTGGAAGAGCAGGCAATTCTCTTAACCATTGAGCCATCTCTCTTGCATCTTCCTTCTGTTGCCAGTAGAGGGCACCAAACCTCCTTTTGAGAGCAATTATGTGGTTGCCAGGAATCGAACTTCTGACCTTTGGAAGGGCAGGCAAAGCTCTTAACCACTGAGCTATATCCCCAGCTCTTCTTTCTGTATCCAAAAGAGGGCAAAAGACCTCATTGCAGATGGTTGTGAGCCATTATGTGGTTGCCTGGAATTCTGTTCAGGTGGTTGGAAGAGCAGGCAATGTTCTTAACCACTGAGCCATCTCTCCAACCCGTTTTTCAACTTCTTGAACTAAACCAGGTTTACTCAATGTGGTGTGTGGATCATATCTGCATTCCACTAACATGTGGAGTAGAGGGGTCTCCATGGACCTATTGGCCGTTCGTGTACCTCATAGAGGAGGTCTAGATAAATTGTTTCTCTGGCTTAAAATTGGTACACCTTTTGCTGGTGTTTGTTGTCCTTTGGATGTCTTGGATGTGAGTTCTTCTTCAGGAACATGAACATGCCTGTATTTTCTTCTTCTAGTCATCCTGCCTTATTCTCCTTGGTGTTGTCTCTGAAGCACGTTGGCTCGTGGTGATAGAGCTGTGAGCCTTTAACATCCTAACAAAAGCTTTTGCCTCATTCAGTCACAACAACGCGGGCCCTGGCCCTTGGCCCTGACTCTATGTCTGTATGTGGTCTCATCAAACTCAGCAGGCAATGCTCTTTACCACAGAGCCATCTCTCTTGCCTCTTCCTTGTGGTGCCACTAGAGGGCGCCAAACCTCCTTTTGAGAGCAATTATTTGGTAGCCAGGAATCGAACTTCTGACCTTCGGAAGGGCAGCCAATGTTCTTAACCAGTGACCTATCTCTCCAGCTTTTCTTACTGTAGCCAAAAGAGGGCACAAGACCTCATGGCAGATGGCTGTGAATCATTATGTGATTGCCTGCAATTGATTTCAGGAGGTTCTAAGAGCAGGCAATGCTCTTAAGCACTGAACCATCTCTCATGCCTCTTCTTTTTTGCCAGTAAAGGGCACCAAATCTACCTTTTGAGCGCAATTATGGGATTGCCAGGAATGGAACTTCTGACCTTTGGAAGGGCAGCCAAAGCTCTTATCCACTGAGCTAACACCCCAGCTCTTATTTTTGTATCCAAAAGAGGGCACAAGACCTCATTGCAGATGGTTGTGAGCCATTATGTGGTTGCCTGGAATTGAATTCAGGAGGTTGGAAGAGGAGGCAATGATCTTAACCACGGAGCCATCTCTCATGCCTCTTCCTTATGTTGCCAGTAGAGGGCACCAAACCTCCTTTTGAGAGCAATTATGTGATTTCCAGGAATCGAAATTCTGACCTTTGGAAGAGCAGGCAATGCTCTTAACCACTGAGCCATCTCTCCAACCCGTTTTTCAACTTCTTTTACTAAACCAGCTTTAGTCAATGTGGTGTGTGGATCACATCTCCATTTCCCTGACGTGTGGAGTACAGGGGTCTGCATGGACCTATTGGCCATTCATGTACCTCATAGAGGAGGTCTAGATAAATTGTTTCTCTGGCTTTAAATAGGTTAACATTTTGCTGGTGTTTGTAGTCCTTTGATTGTCTTGGATATGAGTTCTTCTTCAGGCACATGAACATGCCAGTATTTTCTTCTTCTAGCCATCTTGCCTTACTCTCCTTGGTGTTGTCTCTGAAGCACGCTGGCTCATGGTGATAGAGCTGTGAGTCTTTAACATCCTAACAAGAGCTTTTGCCTCATTCAGTCACAACAACGTGGGCCCTGGCCCTGTGCCCCTACTCTATGTCTGTTCTTGGCCTCATCAAACTCAGCAGGGAAAGCTCTTTACCACAGAGCCATCTTTCCTGCCTCTTCCTTGTGGTGCCACTAGAGGGCGCCAAACCTCCTTTTGAGAGCAATTACGTGGTTCCCAGGAATCGAACTTCTGACCTTTGGAAGGGCAACCAATGCTCTTAACCACTGAGCTGTCTCTCCAGCTCTTCTTACTGTAGCCAAACGAGGGCACAAGACCTCATGGCAGATGGTTGTCACCCGTTATGTGGTCGCCTGGAATTGAATTCAGGAGGTTGGAAGAGCAGGCAATTCTCTTAACCATTGAGCCATCTCTCTTGCATCTTCCTTCTGTTGCCAGTAGAGGGCACCAAACCTCCTTTTGAGAGCAATTATGTGGTTGCCAGGAATCGAACTTCTGACCTTTGGAAGGGCAGGCAAAGCTCTTAACCACTGAGCTATCTCCCCAGCTCTTCTTTCTGTATCCAAAAGAGGGCACAAGACCTCATTGCAGATGGTTGTGAGCCATTATGTGGTTGCCTGGAATTCAGTTCAGGAGGTTGGAAGAGCAGGCAATGTTCTTAACCACTGAGCCATCTCTCCAACCCGTTTTTCAACTTCTTGAACTAAACCAGGTTTACTCAATGTGGTGTGTGGATCATATCTGCATTCCACTAACATGTGGAGTACAGGGGTCTCCATGGACATATTGGCCGTTCGCGTACCTCATAGATGAAGTCTAGAAAAATTGTTTGTCTGGCTTTATATTGGTAAACCTTTTGCTGGTGTTTGTCGTCCTTTGGATGTCTTGGATGTGAGTTTTCTTAAGGAACATGAACATGCCTGTATTTTCTTCTTCTAACCATCTTTCCTCATTCTGCTTGGTGGTGTCCCTGAAGCATGCAGGCTCATGCTGATAGAGCTGTGAGTCTTTATTATCCTAACAAAATGTGTTGCCTGATTCTGAGACAACAATGTGGGCCCTGGCTATATGTGTCCACTTGGCCTCATCAACCTCAGCAGGCAATGCTCTTAACCACTGAGCCATCTCTCCTGCCTCTTCCTTCTGTTGCGAGTAGAGGGCACCAAAACTCATTTTGAGAGCAATTATGTGATTTCCAGGAATCGAACTTCTGAACTTTGGAAGAGCAGGCAATCTTCTTAACCACTGAGCCATCTCTCCTGCCTCTCCCCTCTGTTGCCAGTAGAGGGCACCAAACCTCATTTTGAGAGCAACTATGTGATTCCCAGGAATCGAACTTCTGAACTTTGGAAGAGCAGGCAATGCTCTTAACCACCGAGCCATCTCTCCAACCCGTTTTTCAACTTCTTTTACTAAACCAGGTTTACTCAATGTGGTGTGTGGATCACATCTCCATTTCCCTAACATGTGGAGTACAGGGGTCTCCGTGGACATATTGGCCGTTCGTGTACCTCATAGAGGAGGTCTAGATAAATTGTTTCTCTGGCTTAAAATTGGTACACCTTTTGCTGGTGTTTGTCGTCCTTTGGATGTCTTGGATGTGAGTTCTTCTTCAGGAACATGAACATGCCTGTATTTTCTTCTTCTATTCATCTTGCCTTACTCTCCTTGGTGTTGTCTCTGAAGCACGCTGGCTCGTGGTGATAGAGCTGTGAGCCTTTAACATCCTAACAAAAGCTTTTGCCTCATTCAGTCACAACAACGCGGGCCCTGGCCCTTGGCTCTGACTCTATGTCTGTATGTGGTCTCATCAAACTCAGCAGGCAATGCTCTTTACCACAGAGCCATCTCTCTTGCCTCTTCCTTGTGGTGCCACTAGAGGGCGCCAAACCTCCTTTTGAGAGCAATTATTTGGTAGCCAGGAATCGAACTTCTGACCTTCGGAAGGGCAGCCAATGTTCTTAACCACTGACCTATCTCTCCAGCTTTTCTTACTGTAGCCAAAAGAGGGCACAAGACCTCATGGCAGATGGTTGTGAATCATTATGTGGTTGCCTGCAATTGATTTCAGGAGGTTCTAAGAGCAGGAAATGCTCTTAAGCACTGAACCATCTCTCATGCCTCTTCTTTTTTGCCAGTAAAGGGCACCAAATCTACGTTTGAGAGCAATTATGGGATTGCCAGGAATGGAACTTCTGACCTTTGGAAGGGCAGCCAAAGCTCTTATCCACTGAGCTAACACCCCAGCTCTTATTTTTGTATCGAAAAGAGGGCACAAGACCTAATTGCAGATGGTTGTGAGCCATTATGTGGTTGCCTGGAATTGAATTCAGGAGGTTGGAAGAGGAGGCAATGATCTTAACCACGGAGCCATCTCTCATGCCTCTTCCTTATGTTGCCAGTAGAGGGCACCAAACCTCCTTTTGAGAGCAATTATGTGATTTCCAGGAATCGAACTTCTGACCTTTGGAAGAGCAGGCAATGCTCTTAACCACTGAGCCATCTCTCCAACCCGTTTTTCAACTTCTTTTACTAAACCAGCTTTAGTCAATGTGGTGTGTGGATCACATCTCCATTTCCCTGACATGTGGAGTACAGGGGTCTGCATGGACCTATTGGCCATTCATGTACCTCATAGAGGAGGTCTAGATAAATTGTTTCTCTGGCTTTAAATAGGTTAACATTTTGCTGGTGTTTGTAGTCCTTTGATTGTCTTGGATATGAGTTCTTCTTCAGGCACATGAACATGCCAATATTTTCTTCTTCTAGCCATCTTGCCTTACTCTCCTTGGTGTTGTCTTGTAGGGACATAGCCCCACCCATTGGGGGCGTGTTCGCCTCGGGCTAATGTTTAAGGATAAATCTGCCGGGCGTGAGCCCAGCAGCCCTTTTTTTGTCTTTTGCTCCGCCGCGGGAACCTGTGGTCCTGTAAGTCTATTTCCTTATTAAAGCTGTATATATCTATATAATCTGTCTACATTCATTTGCTCCGCCACATTTGGCGCCCAACGTGGGGCTATTTTGCCCCCGACCCGGCACAGTGGGGGCGCAAGCTCCACCTTTCCCGGCTAGTTGCCTGAGCTCAGGAAGGCGATTTACAGCGTGCTCCCTGCTCGCTTTCCCTTCCCCCACTCCAGGCCACTACGGTCGCAGAGCAGCAACCCCCACAGAGCAGTTAATAGCTCCCTGTTTCTTCCAAACTTTCACTGCCTGATTTAAGTGAAGCACCCGCGGTTTTGAAGTTAAAGCCACCAACCCCTTTCCTTAACAGGCAGTACAATAATTTTTGTTTTGAGTTAATTGTTTCAGACCGGCTCTGGCTTAGACCACGTGGACTCAGGTACATTTCTTTAGCCACCACTGGCAGGAAAACTTCATTACAGGTACATAATTTTCTTTTATAAATAAGAAAAATGTCTAAAAACATTACCATTCAAGACTTTAACAGCCTTTTCAGTTGTACCATGTGGGAGATTTTACAAGAAGTGTCTGTCAGCCCACAGATATGGATCTTTCTGGGATTCGTAGTTTTCCTTGGTACTGTATGGTTTGATAATAGAAATATGATAAAGTCTTTACGAGACGAGGTTGAACGCTTAAAAATAATTAAAAATGACAACAATCTTCTCAAAAATCAGTTTAAAGTTCTCCAGACAGAGAACAGATCTTTGTTTAACACAACTCGACAATCTTAGAGGACGATGTCCCCTCTCCCAACAGAGTTTGCCCTCAGGGTTGGGGACATCTTTTAGTGGTTGGTTTAGGGTTGAGGGGATGGGGTGATAATTTTTTGAAAAAAAAAAAAAAGAGAGAAGAGGAAGAAGAAGGGGGATTAACTGGTTTTTTGGGATGATTGGTATTTGTGAATTACTGTTTATAGAAAATTGTACTGGTACTGTTTCTTGTATACTGATATGTTGAATATTGAATGTGAGTGTTCCTACCTCTATTTTTGTATGAGTATGCTTATAACTTTGTCTATATTGTATTGATACTTCTACCATATTACATTGTACATTTCTACCTCTGATACTATGACATTGTTTACAGTTGAAGATCATTGTCTTCATATATTGCACAGTTGTTTATTCTTTTAGTCTTCAAAGTTAGATAGGTATTGAGAATTATATGTTTGTCATATTTATTTTTAAGTTTATCAGGTCTTTTAGTTACATAGAGATTATATTTAGTATAGATAGTATGATCTTCAGCCTCTTCAAAGAGCTGTAAAAAATGGCCTTTAATCTAACCTAAAATTTCTATGCCAAAGAGACACAATTACTCCTGACAACACCACTCTACTCCCGAGAGAACGTTGAGCACCAAAGACACTCCACTGGGAGTTTGTCTTCTTGACAGAACTGGCCTTTGGGTTAAGAAAAGCCCATACCTCAACTTCTGACAAAGATACAAAATATCCCTAAGTGGATAAAACAGGATTGTCTTATCTTGCCAAGACAGGGTAGGATAGTCCTAAGAAAGTTCCTTGCCTTTAATAATGGTATGCCAGTTACGTTAGGCCTTAGCCAAAGTTGGTTGACTCAACATTGCAAACGAGACTTTGGGTGATTGCCCAGGTAGTCAGTTGTCTCTGTCAATTGTTGCACATTTTGGATATCTCTCGATTGTTAAGTAATCTTTATTCCCTTCTCAGATCTTTGACGGAGTTGAAGATTATATAATTGTAGTTACTCTCTATGTTATTTAGACTCCTTGAGATAAAATGTTTAGCAAAAGTTTTGTTCTCAATATTGTTTGTTATATTTATTATTTGTTATTATTGTATATAGTTGTATTTGGTTTGGTTCTATCTTATTTAGACAAAAGGGGGAGATGTAGGGACATAGCCCCACCCATTGGGGGCGTGTTCGCCTCGGGCTAATGTTTACGGATAAATCTGCCGGGCGTGAGCCCAGCAGCCCTTTTCTTGTCTTTTGCTCCGCCGCGGGAACCTGTGGTCCTGTAAGTCTATTTCATTATTAAAGCTGTATATATCTATATAATCTGTCTACATTCATTTGCTCCGCCACATTGTCTCTGAAGCACGCTGGCTCATGGTGATAGAGCTGTGAGTCTTTAACATCCTAACAAGAGCTTTTGCCTCATTCAGTAACAGCAACGTGGGCCCTGGCCCTGTGCCCCGACTCTATGTCTGTTCTTGGCCTCATCAAACTCAGCAGACAGAGCTCTTTACCACAGAGCCATCTTTCCTGCCTCTTCCTTGTGGTGCCACTAGAGGGCGCCAAACCTCCTTTTGAGAGCAATTACGTGGTTCCCAGGAATCGAACTTCTGACCTTTGGAAGGGCAACCAATGCTCTTAACCACTGAGCTGTCTCTCCAGCTCTTCTTACTGTAGCCAAAAGAGGGCACAAGACCTCATGGCAGATGGTTGTGACCCATTATGTGGTCGCCTGGAATTGAATTCAGGAGGTTGGAAGAGCAGGCAATTCTCTTAACCATTGAGCCATCTCTCTTGCATCTTCCTTCTGTTGCCAGTAGAGGGCACCAAACCTCCTTTTGAGAGCAATTATGTGGTTGCCAGGAATCGAACTTCTGACCTTTGGAAGGGCAGGCAAAGCTCTTAACCACTGAGCTATATCCCCAGCTCTTCTTTCTGTATCCAAAAGAGGGCACAAGACCTCATTGCAGATGGTTGTGAGCCATTATGTGGTTGCCTGGAATTCAGTTCAGGAGGTTGGAAGAGCAGGCAATGTTCTTAACCACTGAGCCATCTCTCCAACCCGTTTTTCAACTTCTTGAACTAAACCAGGTTTACTCAATGTGGTGTGTGGATCATATCTGCATTCCACTAACATGTGGAGTACAGGGGTCTCCATGGACCTATTGGCCGTTCGTGTACCTCATAGAGGAGGTCTAGATAAATTGTTTGTCTGGCTTTATATTGGTAAACCTTTTGCTGGTGTTTGTCGTCCTTTGGATGTCTTGGATGTGAGTTCTTCTTCAGGAACATGAACATGCCTGTATTTTCTTCTTCTAGTCATCCTGCCTTACTCTCCTTGGTGTTGTCTCTGAAGCACGCTGGCTCGTGGTGATAGAGCTGTGAGCCTTTAACATCCTAACAAAAGCTTTTGCCTCATTCAGTCACAACAACGCGGTCCCTGGCCCTTGGCCCTGACTCTATGTCTGTATGTGGTCTCATCAAACTCAGCAGGCAATGCTCTTTACCACAGAGCCATCTCTCTTGCCTCTTCCTTGTGGTGCCACTAGAGGGCGCCAAACCTCCTTTTGAGAGCAATTATTTGGTAGCCAGGAATCGAACTTCTGACCTTCGGAAGGGCAGCCAATGTTCTTAACCACTGAACTATCTCTCCAGCTTTTCTTACTGTAGCCAAAAGAGGGCACAAGACCTCATGGCAGATGGTTGTGAATCATTATGTGGTTGCCTGCAATTGATATCAGGAGGTTCTAAGAGCAGGCAATGCTCTTAAGCACTGAACCATCTCTCATGCCTCTTCTTTTTTGCCAGTAAAGGGCACCAAATCTACCTTTTGAGAGCAATTATGGGATTGCCAGGAATGGAACTTCTGACCTTTGGAAGGGCAGCCAAAGCTCTTATCCACTGAGCTAACACCCCAGCTCTTATTTTTGTATCCAAAAGAGGGCACAAGACCTCATTGCAGATGGTTGTGAGCCATTATGTGGTTGCCTGGAATTGAATTCAGGAGGTTGGAAGAGGAGGCAATGATCTTAACCACGGAGCCATCTCTCATGCCTCTTCCTTATGTTGCCAGTAGAGGGCACCAAACCTCCTTTTGAGAGCAATTATGTGATTTCCAGGAATCGAACTTCTGACCTTTGGAAGAGCAGGCAATGCTCTTAACCACTGAGCCATCTCTCCAACCCGTTTTTCAACTTCTTTTACTAAACCAGCTTTAGTCAACGTGGTGTGTGGATCACATCTCCATTTCCCTGACGTGTGGAGTACAGGGGTCTGCATGGACCTATTGGCCATTCATGTACCTCATAGAGGAGGTCTAGATAAATTGTTTCTCTGGCTTTAAATAGGTTAACATTTTGCTGGTGTTTGTAGTCCTTTGATTGTCTTGGATATGAGTTCTTCTTGTTCAGGCACATGAACATGCCAGTATTTTCTTCTTCTAGCCATCTTGCCTTACTCTCCTTGGTGTTGTCTCTGAAGCACGCTGGCTCATGGTGATAGAGCTGTGAGTCTTTAACATCCTAACAAGAGCTTTTGCCTCATTCAGTCACAACAACGTGGGCCCTGGCCCTGTGCCCCGACTCTATGTCTGTTCTTGGCCTCATCAAACTCAGCAGGGAGAGCTCTTTACCACAGAGCCATCTCTCTTGCCTCTTCCTTGTGGTGCCACTAGAGGGCGCCAAACCTCCTTTTGAGAGCAATTACGTGGTTCCCAGGAATCGAACTTCTGACCTTTGGAAGGGCAACCAATGCTCTTAACCACTGAGCTGTCTCTCCAGCTCTTCTTACTGTAGCCAAACGAGGGCACAAGACCTCATGGCAGATGGTTGTGACCCGTTATGTGGTCGCCTGAAATTGAATTCAGGAGGTTGGAAGAGCAGGCAATTCTCTTAACCATTGAGCCATCTCTCTTGCATCTTCCTTCTGTTGCCAGTAGAGGGCACCAAACCTCCTTTTGAGAGCAATTATGTGGTTGCCAGGAATCGAACTTCTGACCTTTGGAAGGGCAGGCAAAGCTCTTAACCACTGAGCTATCTCCCCAGCTCTTCTTTCTGTATCCCAAAGAGGGCACAAGACCTCATTGCAGATGGTTGTGAGCCATTATGTGGTTGCCTGGAATTCAGTTCATGAGGTTGGAAGAGCAGGCAATGTTCTTAACCACTGAGCCATCTCTCCAACCCGTTTTTCAACTTCTTGAACTAAACCAGGTTTACTCAATGTGGTGTGTGGATCATATCTGCATTCCACTAACATGTGGAGTACAGGGGTCTCCATGGACATATTGGCCGTTCGCGTACCTCATAGATGAAGTCTAGAAAAATTGTTTGTCTGGCTTTAAATTGGTAAACCTTTTGCTGGTGTTTGTCGTCCTTTGGATGTCTTGGATGTGAGTTCTTCTTAAGGAACATGAACATGCCTGTATTTTCTTCTTCTAACCATCTTTCCTCATTCTGATTGGTGGTGTCCCTGAAGCATGCAGGCTCATGCTGATAGAGCTGTGAGTCTTTATTATCCTAACAAAATGTGTTGCCTGATTCTGAGACAACAACGTGGGCCCTGGCTGTATGTGTCCACTTGGCCTCATCAACCTCAGCAGGCAATGCTCTTAACCACTGAGCCATCTCTCCTGCCTCTTCCTTCTGTTGCCAGTAGAGGGCACCAAACCTCATTTTGAGAGCAATTATGTGATTTCCAGGAATCGAACTTCTGAACTTTGGAAGAGCAGGCAATGCTCTTAACCACTGAGCCATCTCTCCTGCCTCTCCCCTCTGTTGCCAGTAGAGGGCACCAAACCTCATTTTGAGAGCAACTATGTGATTCCCAGGAATTGAACTTCTGAACTTTGGAAGAGCAGGCAATGCTCTTAACCACTGAGCCATCTCTCCAACCCGTTTTTCAACTTCTTTTACTAAACCAGGTTTACTCAATGTGGTGTGTGGATCACATCTCCATTTCCCTAACATGTGGAGTACAGGGGTCTCAATGGACCTATTGGCCGTTCGTGTACCTCATAGAGGAGGTCTAGATAAATTGTTTCTCTGGCTTAAAATTGGTACACCTTTTGCTGGTGTTTGTCGTCCTTTGGATGTCTTGGATGTGAGTTCTTCTTCAGGAACATGAACATGCCTGTATTTTCTTCTTCTAGTCATCTTGCCTTACTCTCCTTGGTGTTGTCTCTGAAGCACGCTGGCTCGTGGTGATAGAGCTGTGAGCCTTTAACATCCTAACAAAAGCTTTTGCCTCATTCAGTCACAACAACGCGGGCCCTGGCCCTTGGCCCTGACTCTATGTCTGTATGTGGTCTCATCAAACTCAGCAGGCAATGCTCTTTACCACAGAGCCATCTCTCTTGCCTCTTCCTTGTGGTGCCACTAGAGGGCGCCAAACCTCCTTTTGAGAGCAATTATTTGGTAGCCAGGAATCGAACTTCTGACCTTCGGAAGGGCAGCCAATGTTCTTAACCACTGACCTATCTCTCCAGCTTTTCTTACTGTAGCCAAAAGAGGGCACAAGACCTCATGGCAGATGGTTGTGAATCATTATGTGGTTGCCTGCAATTGATTTCAGGAGGTTCTAAGAGCAGGCAATGCTCTTAAGCACTGAACCATCTCTCATGCCTCTTCTTTTTTGCCAGTAAAGGGCACCAAACCTCCTTTTGAGAGCAATTATGTGATTTCCAGGAATCGAACTTCTGACCTTTGGAAGAGCAGGCAATGCTCTTAACCACTGAGCCATCTCTCCAACCCGTTTTTCAACTTCTTTTACTAAACCAGCTTTAGTCAATGTGGTGTGTGGATCACATCTCCATTTCCCTGACATGTGGAGTACAGGGGTCTGCATGGACCTATTGGCCATTCATGTACCTCATAGAGGAGGTCTAGATAAATTGTTTCTCTGGCTTTAAATAGGTTAACATTTTGCTGGTGTTTGTAGTCCTTTGATTGTCTTGGATATGAGTTCTTCTTCAGGCACATGAACATGCCAATATTTTCTTCTTCTAGCCATCTTGCCTTACTCTCCTTGGTGTTGTCTCTGAAGCACGCTGGCTCATGGTGATAGAGCTGTGAGTCTTTAACATCCTAACAAGAGCTTTTGCCTCATTCAGTCACAACAACGTGGGCCCTGGCCCTGTGCCCCGACTCTATGTCTGTTCTTGGCCTCATCAAACTCAGCAGGGAGAACTCTTTACCACAGAGCCATCTTTCCTGCCTCTTCCTTGTGGTGCCACTAGAGGGCGCCAAACCTCCTTTTGAGAGCAATTACGTGGTTCCCAGGAATCGAACTTCTGACCTTTGGAAGGGCAACCAATGCTCTTAACCACTGAGCTATCTCTCCAGCTCTTCTTACTGTAGCCAAAAGAGGGCACAAGACCTCATGGCAGATGGTTGTGACCCATTATGTGGTCGCCTGGAATTGAATTCAGGAGGTTGGAAGAGCAGGCAATTCTCTTAACCATTGAGCCATCTCTCTTGCATCTTCCTTCTGTTGCCAGTAGAGGGCACCAAACCTCCTTTTGAGAGCAATTATGTGGTTGCCAGGAATCGAACTTCTGACCTTTGGAAGGGCAGGCAAAGCTCTTAACCACTGAGCTATCTCCCCAGCTCTTCTTTCTGTATCCCAAAGAGGGCACAAGACCTCATTGCAGATGGTTGTCAGCCATTATGTGGTTGCCTGGAATTCAGTTCAGGAGGTTGGAAGGGCAACCAATGCTCTTAACCGCTGAGCCATCTCTCCAACCCGTTTTTCAACTTCTTGAACTAAACCAGGTTTACTCAATGTGGTGTGTGGATCATATCTGCATTCCACTAACATGTGGAGTACAGGGGTCTCCATGGACATATTGGCCGTTCGCGTACCTCATAGATGAAGTCTAGATAAATTGTTTGTCTGGCCTTAAATTGGTAAATATTTGCTGGTGTTTGTCGTCCTTTGGATGTCTTGGATGTGACTTCTTCTTAAGGAACATGAACATGCCTGTATTTTCTTCTTCTAACCATCTTTCCTCATTCTGCTTGGTGGTGTCCCTGAAGCATGCAGGCTCATGCTGATAGAACTGTGAGTCTTTATTATCCGACAAAATGTTTTGCCTGATTCTGAGACAACAATGGGGGCCCTGGCTGTATGTGTCCACTTGGCCTCATCAACCTCAGCAGGCAATGCTCTTAACCACTGAGCCATCTCTCCTGCCTCTCCCCTCTGTTGCCAGTAGAGGGCACCAAACCTCATTTTGAGAGCAACTATGTGATTCCCAGGAATCGAACTTCTGAACTTTGGAAGAGCAGGCAATGCTCTTAACCACTGAGCCATCTCTCCAACCCGTTTTTCAACTTCTTTTACTAAACCAGGTTTATTCAATGTGGTGTGTGGATCACATCTCCATTTTCCGAACATGTGGAGTACAGGGGTCTCCGTGGACGTATTGGCCGTTCGTGTACCTCATAGAGGAGGTCTAGATAAATTGTTTCTCTGGCTTAAAATTGGTACACCTTTTGCTGGTGTTTGTCGTCGTTTGGCTGTCTTGGATGTGAGTTCTTCTTCAGGAACATGAACATGCCTGTATTTTCTTCTTCTAGTCATCTTGCCTTACTCTCCTTGGTGTTGTCTCTGAAGCACGCTAGCTCGTGGTGATAAAGCTGTGAGCCTTTAACATCCTAACAAAAGCTTTTGCCTCATTCAGTCACAACAACGCGGTCCCTGGCCCTTGGCCCTGACTCTATGTCTGTATGTGGTCTCATCAAACTCAGCAGGCAAAGCTCTTTACCACAGAGCCATCTTTCCTGCCTCTTCCTTGTGGTGCCACTAGAGGGCGCCAAACCTCCTTTTGAGAGCAATTATTTGGTAGCCAGGAATCGAACTTCTGACCTTCGGAAGGGCAGCCAATGTTCTTAACCAGTGACCTATCTCTCCAGCTTTTCTTACTGTAGCCAAAAGAGGGCACAAGATCTCATGGCAGATGGTTGTGAATCATTATGTGGTTGCCTGCAATTGATTTCAGGAGGTTCTAAGAGCAGGCAATGCTCTTAAGCACTGAACCATCTCTCATGCCTCTTCTTTTTTGCCAGTAAAGGGCACCAAATCTACCTTTTGAGAGCAATTATGGGATTGCCAGGAATGGAACTTCTGACCTTTGGAAGGGCAGCCAAAGCTCTTATCCACTGAGCTAACACCCCAGCTCTTATTTTTGTATCCAAAAGAGGGCACAAGACCTCATTGCAGATGGTTGTGAGCCATTATGTGGATGCCTGGAATTGAATTCACTAGGTTGGAAGAGGAGGCAATGATCTTAACCACGGAGCCATCTCTCATGCCTCTTCCTTATGTTGCCAGTAGAGGGCACCAAACCTCCTTTTGAGAGCAATTATGTGGTTGCCAGGAATCGAACTTCTGACCTTTGGAAGGGCAGGCAAAGCTCTTAACCACTGAGCTATCTCCCCAGCTCTTCTTTCTGTATCCAAAAGAGGGCACAAGACCTCATTGCAGATGGTTGTGAGCCATTATGTGGTTGCCTGGAATTCAGTTCAGGAGGTTGGAAGAGCAGGCAATGTTCTTAACCACTGAGCCATCTCTCCAACCCGTTTTTCAACTTCTTGAACTAAACCAGGTTTACTCAATGTGGTGTGTGGATCATATCTGCATTCCACTAACATGTGGAGTACAGGGGTCTCCATGGACATATTGGCCGTTCGCGTACCTCATAGATGAAGTCTAGATAAATTGTTTGTCTGGCTTTAAATTGGTAAACCTTTTGCTGGTGTTTGTCGTCCTTTGGATGTCTTGGATGTGAGTTCTTCTTAAGGAACATGAACATGCCTGTATTTTCTTCTTCTAACCATCTTTCCTCATTCTGCTTGGTGGTGTCCCTGAAGCATGCAGGCTCATGCTGATAGAGCTGTGAGTCTTTATTATCCTAACAAAATGTGTTGCCTGATTCTGAGACAACAACGTGGGCCCTGGCTGTATGTGTCCACTTGGCCTCATCAACCTCAGCAGGCAATGCTCTTAACCACTGAGCCATCTCTCCTGCCTCTTCCTTCTGTTTCCAGTAGAGGGCACCAAACCTCATTTTGAGAGCAACTATGTGATTCCCAGGAATCGAACTTCTGAACTTTGGAAGAGCAGGCAATGCTCTTAACCACTGAGCCATCTCTCCAACCGGTTTTTCAACTTCTTTTACTAAACCAGGTTTACTCAATGTGGTGTGTGGATCACATCTCCATTTCCCTAACATGTGGAGTACAGGGGTCTCCATGGACATATTGGCCGTTCGTATACCTCATAGAGGAGGTCTAGATAAATTGTTTCTCTGGCTTAAAATTGGTACACCTTTTGCTGGTGTTTGTCGTCCTTTGGATGTCTTGGATGTGAGTTCTTCTTCAGGAACATGAACATGCCTGTATTTTCTTCTTCTAGTCATCTTGCCTTACTCTCCTTGGTGTTGTCTCTGAAGCACGCTGGCTCGTGGTGATAGAGCTGTGAGCCTTTAACATCCTAACAAAAGCTTTTGCCTCATTCAGTCACAACAACGCGGGCCCTGGCCCTTGGCCCTGACTCTATGTCTGTATGTGGTCTCATCAAACTCAGCAGGCAATGCTCTTTACCACAGAGCCATCTCTCTTGCCTCTTCCTTGTGGTGCCACTAGAGGGCGCCAAACCTCCTTTTGAGAGCAATTATTTGGTAGCCAGGAATCGAACTTCTGACCTTCGGAAGGGCAGCCAATGTTCTTAACCACTTACCTATCTCTCCAGCTTTTCTTACTGTAGCCAAAAGAGGGCACAAGACCTCAAAGCAGATGGTTGTGAATCATTATGTGGTTGCCTGCAATTGATTTCAGGAGGTTCTAAGAGCAGGCAATGGTCTTAAGCACTGAACCATCTCTCATGCCTCTTCTTTTTTGCCAGTAAAGGGCACCAAATCTACCTTTTGAGAGCAATTATGGGATTGCCAGGAATGGAACTTCTGACCTTTGGAAGGGCAGCCAAACTCTTATCCACTGAGCTAACACCCCAGCTCTTATTTTTCTATCGAAAAGAGGGCACAAGACCTAATTGCAGATGGTTGTGAGCCATTATGTGGTTGCCTGGAATTGAATTCAGGAGGTTGGAAGAGGAGGCAATGATCTTAACCACGGAGCCATCTCTCATGCCTCTTCCTTATGTTGCCAGTAGAGGGCACCAAACCTCCTTTTGAGAGCAATTATGTGATTTCCAGGAATCGAACTTCTGACCTTTGGAAGAGCAGGCAATGCTCTTAACCACTGAGCCATCTCTCCAACCCGTTTTTCAACTTCTTTTACTAAACCAGCTTTAGTCAACGTGGTGTGTGGATCACATCTCCATTTCCCTGACGTGTGGAGTACAGGGGTCTGCATGGACCTATTGGCCATTCATGTACCTCATAGAGGAGGTCTAGATAAATTGTTTCTCTGGCTTTAAATAGGTTAACATTTTGCTGGTGTTTGTAGTCCTTTGATTGTCTTGGATATGAGTTCTTCTTGTTCAGGCACATGAACATGCCAGTATTTTCTTCTTCTAGCCATCTTGCCTTACTCTCCTTGGTGTTGTCTCTGAAGCACGCTGGCTCATGGTGATAGAGCTGTGAGTCTTTAACATCCTAACAAGAGCTTTTGCCTCATTCAGTCACAACAACGTGGGCCCTGGCCCTGTGCCCCGACTCTATGTCTGTTCTTGGCCTCATCAAACTCAGCAGGGAGAGCTCTTTACCACAGAGCCATCTCTCTTGCCTCTTCCTTGTGGTGCCACTAGAGGGCGCCAAACCTCCTTTTGAGAGCAATTACGTGGTTCCCAGGAATCGAACTTCTGACCTTTGGAAGGGCAACCAATGCTCTTAACCACTGAGCTGTCTCTCCAGCTCTTCTTACTGTAGCCAAACGAGGGCACAAGACCTCATGGCAGATGGTTGTGACCCGTTATGTGGTCGCCTGAAATTGAATTCAGGAGGTTGGAAGAGCAGGCAATTCTCTTAACCATTGAGCCATCTCTCTTGCATCTTCCTTCTGTTGCCAGTAGAGGGCACCAAACCTCCTTTTGAGAGCAATTATGTGGTTGCCAGGAATCGAACTTCTGACCTTTGGAAGGGCAGGCAAAGCTCTTAACCACTGAGCTATCTCCCCAGCTCTTCTTTCTGTATCCCAAAGAGGGCACAAGACCTCATTGCAGATGGTTGTGAGCCATTATGTGGTTGCCTGGAATTCAGTTCATGAGGTTGGAAGAGCAGGCAATGTTCTTAACCACTGAGCCATCTCTCCAACCCGTTTTTCAACTTCTTGAACTAAACCAGGTTTACTCAATGTGGTGTGTGGATCATATCTGCATTCCACTAACATGTGGAGTACAGGGGTCTCCATGGACATATTGGCCGTTCGCGTACCTCATAGATGAAGTCTAGAAAAATTGTTTGTCTGGCTTTAAATTGGTAAACCTTTTGCTGGTGTTTGTCGTCCTTTGGATGTCTTGGATGTGAGTTCTTCTTAAGGAACATGAACATGCCTGTATTTTCTTCTTCTAACCATCTTTCCTCATTCTGATTGGTGGTGTCCCTGAAGCATGCAGGCTCATGCTGATAGAGCTGTGAGTCTTTATTATCCTAACAAAATGTGTTGCCTGATTCTGAGACAACAACGTGGGCCCTGGCTGTATGTGTCCACTTGGCCTCATCAACCTCAGCAGGCAATGCTCTTAACCACTGAGCCATCTCTCCTGCCTCTTCCTTCTGTTGCCAGTAGAGGGCACCAAACCTCATTTTGAGAGCAATTATGTGATTTCCAGGAATCGAACTTCTGAACTTTGGAAGAGCAGGCAATGCTCTTAACCACTGAGCCATCTCTCCTGCCTCTCCCCTCTGTTGCCAGTAGAGGGCACCAAACCTCATTTTGAGAGCAACTATGTGATTCCCAGGAATTGAACTTCTGAACTTTGGAAGAGCAGGCAATGCTCTTAACCACTGAGCCATCTCTCCAACCCGTTTTTCAACTTCTTTTACTAAACCAGGTTTACTCAATGTGGTGTGTGGATCACATCTCCATTTCCCTAACATGTGGAGTACAGGGGTCTCAATGGACCTATTGGCCGTTCGTGTACCTCATAGAGGAGGTCTAGATAAATTGTTTCTCTGGCTTAAAATTGGTACACCTTTTGCTGGTGTTTGTCGTCCTTTGGATGTCTTGGATGTGAGTTCTTCTTCAGGAACATGAACATGCCTGTATTTTCTTCTTCTAGTCATCTTGCCTTACTCTCCTTGGTGTTGTCTCTGAAGCACGCTGGCTCGTGGTGATAGAGCTGTGAGCCTTTAACATCCTAACAAAAGCTTTTGCCTCATTCAGTCACAACAACGCGGGCCCTGGCCCTTGGCCCTGACTCTATGTCTGTATGTGGTCTCATCAAACTCAGCAGGCAATGCTCTTTACCACAGAGCCATCTCTCTTGCCTCTTCCTTGTGGTGCCACTAGAGGGCGCCAAACCTCCTTTTGAGAGCAATTATTTGGTAGCCAGGAATCGAACTTCTGACCTTCGGAAGGGCAGCCAATGTTCTTAACCACTGACCTATCTCTCCAGCTTTTCTTACTGTAGCCAAAAGAGGGCACAAGACCTCATGGCAGATGGTTGTGAATCATTATGTGGTTGCCTGCAATTGATTTCAGGAGGTTCTAAGAGCAGGCAATGCTCTTAAGCACTGAACCATCTCTCATGCCTCTTCTTTTTTGCCAGTAAAGGGCACCAAACCTCCTTTTGAGAGCAATTATGTGATTTCCAGGAATCGAACTTCTGACCTTTGGAAGAGCAGGCAATGCTCTTAACCACTGAGCCATCTCTCCAACCCGTTTTTCAACTTCTTTTACTAAACCAGCTTTAGTCAATGTGGTGTGTGGATCACATCTCCATTTCCCTGACATGTGGAGTACAGGGGTCTGCATGGACCTATTGGCCATTCATGTACCTCATAGAGGAGGTCTAGATAAATTGTTTCTCTGGCTTTAAATAGGTTAACATTTTGCTGGTGTTTGTAGTCCTTTGATTGTCTTGGATATGAGTTCTTCTTCAGGCACATGAACATGCCAATATTTTCTTCTTCTAGCCATCTTGCCTTACTCTCCTTGGTGTTGTCTCTGAAGCACGCTGGCTCATGGTGATAGAGCTGTGAGTCTTTAACATCCTAACAAGAGCTTTTGCCTCATTCAGTCACAACAACGTGGGCCCTGGCCCTGTGCCCCGACTCTATGTCTGTTCTTGGCCTCATCAAACTCAGCAGGGAGAACTCTTTACCACAGAGCCATCTTTCCTGCCTCTTCCTTGTGGTGCCACTAGAGGGCGCCAAACCTCCTTTTGAGAGCAATTACGTGGTTCCCAGGAATCGAACTTCTGACCTTTGGAAGGGCAACCAATGCTCTTAACCACTGAGCTATCTCTCCAGCTCTTCTTACTGTAGCCAAAAGAGGGCACAAGACCTCATGGCAGATGGTTGTGACCCATTATGTGGTCGCCTGGAATTGAATTCAGGAGGTTGGAAGAGCAGGCAATTCTCTTAACCATTGAGCCATCTCTCTTGCATCTTCCTTCTGTTGCCAGTAGAGGGCACCAAACCTCCTTTTGAGAGCAATTATGTGGTTGCCAGGAATCGAACTTCTGACCTTTGGAAGGGCAGGCAAAGCTCTTAACCACTGAGCTATCTCCCCAGCTCTTCTTTCTGTATCCCAAAGAGGGCACAAGACCTCATTGCAGATGGTTGTCAGCCATTATGTGGTTGCCTGGAATTCAGTTCAGGAGGTTGGAAGGGCAACCAATGCTCTTAACCGCTGAGCCATCTCTCCAACCCGTTTTTCAACTTCTTGAACTAAACCAGGTTTACTCAATGTGGTGTGTGGATCATATCTGCATTCCACTAACATGTGGAGTACAGGGGTCTCCATGGACATATTGGCCGTTCGCGTACCTCATAGATGAAGTCTAGATAAATTGTTTGTCTGGCCTTAAATTGGTAAATATTTGCTGGTGTTTGTCGTCCTTTGGATGTCTTGGATGTGACTTCTTCTTAAGGAACATGAACATGCCTGTATTTTCTTCTTCTAACCATCTTTCCTCATTCTGCTTGGTGGTGTCCCTGAAGCATGCAGGCTCATGCTGATAGAACTGTGAGTCTTTATTATCCGACAAAATGTTTTGCCTGATTCTGAGACAACAATGGGGGCCCTGGCTGTATGTGTCCACTTGGCCTCATCAACCTCAGCAGGCAATGCTCTTAACCACTGAGCCATCTCTCCTGCCTCTCCCCTCTGTTGCCAGTAGAGGGCACCAAACCTCATTTTGAGAGCAACTATGTGATTCCCAGGAATCGAACTTCTGAACTTTGGAAGAGCAGGCAATGCTCTTAACCACTGAGCCATCTCTCCAACCCGTTTTTCAACTTCTTTTACTAAACCAGGTTTATTCAATGTGGTGTGTGGATCACATCTCCATTTTCCGAACATGTGGAGTACAGGGGTCTCCGTGGACGTATTGGCCGTTCGTGTACCTCATAGAGGAGGTCTAGATAAATTGTTTCTCTGGCTTAAAATTGGTACACCTTTTGCTGGTGTTTGTCGTCGTTTGGCTGTCTTGGATGTGAGTTCTTCTTCAGGAACATGAACATGCCTGTATTTTCTTCTTCTAGTCATCTTGCCTTACTCTCCTTGGTGTTGTCTCTGAAGCACGCTAGCTCGTGGTGATAAAGCTGTGAGCCTTTAACATCCTAACAAAAGCTTTTGCCTCATTCAGTCACAACAACGCGGTCCCTGGCCCTTGGCCCTGACTCTATGTCTGTATGTGGTCTCATCAAACTCAGCAGGCAAAGCTCTTTACCACAGAGCCATCTTTCCTGCCTCTTCCTTGTGGTGCCACTAGAGGGCGCCAAACCTCCTTTTGAGAGCAATTATTTGGTAGCCAGGAATCGAACTTCTGACCTTCGGAAGGGCAGCCAATGTTCTTAACCAGTGACCTATCTCTCCAGCTTTTCTTACTGTAGCCAAAAGAGGGCACAAGATCTCATGGCAGATGGTTGTGAATCATTATGTGGTTGCCTGCAATTGATTTCAGGAGGTTCTAAGAGCAGGCAATGCTCTTAAGCACTGAACCATCTCTCATGCCTCTTCTTTTTTGCCAGTAAAGGGCACCAAATCTACCTTTTGAGAGCAATTATGGGATTGCCAGGAATGGAACTTCTGACCTTTGGAAGGGCAGCCAAAGCTCTTATCCACTGAGCTAACACCCCAGCTCTTATTTTTGTATCCAAAAGAGGGCACAAGACCTCATTGCAGATGGTTGTGAGCCATTATGTGGATGCCTGGAATTGAATTCACTAGGTTGGAAGAGGAGGCAATGATCTTAACCACGGAGCCATCTCTCATGCCTCTTCCTTATGTTGCCAGTAGAGGGCACCAAACCTCCTTTTGAGAGCAATTATGTGGTTGCCAGGAATCGAACTTCTGACCTTTGGAAGGGCAGGCAAAGCTCTTAACCACTGAGCTATCTCCCCAGCTCTTCTTTCTGTATCCAAAAGAGGGCACAAGACCTCATTGCAGATGGTTGTGAGCCATTATGTGGTTGCCTGGAATTCAGTTCAGGAGGTTGGAAGAGCAGGCAATGTTCTTAACCACTGAGCCATCTCTCCAACCCGTTTTTCAACTTCTTGAACTAAACCAGGTTTACTCAATGTGGTGTGTGGATCATATCTGCATTCCACTAACATGTGGAGTACAGGGGTCTCCATGGACATATTGGCCGTTCGCGTACCTCATAGATGAAGTCTAGATAAATTGTTTGTCTGGCTTTAAATTGGTAAACCTTTTGCTGGTGTTTGTCGTCCTTTGGATGTCTTGGATGTGAGTTCTTCTTAAGGAACATGAACATGCCTGTATTTTCTTCTTCTAACCATCTTTCCTCATTCTGCTTGGTGGTGTCCCTGAAGCATGCAGGCTCATGCTGATAGAGCTGTGAGTCTTTATTATCCTAACAAAATGTGTTGCCTGATTCTGAGACAACAACGTGGGCCCTGGCTGTATGTGTCCACTTGGCCTCATCAACCTCAGCAGGCAATGCTCTTAACCACTGAGCCATCTCTCCTGCCTCTTCCTTCTGTTTCCAGTAGAGGGCACCAAACCTCATTTTGAGAGCAACTATGTGATTCCCAGGAATCGAACTTCTGAACTTTGGAAGAGCAGGCAATGCTCTTAACCACTGAGCCATCTCTCCAACCGGTTTTTCAACTTCTTTTACTAAACCAGGTTTACTCAATGTGGTGTGTGGATCACATCTCCATTTCCCTAACATGTGGAGTACAGGGGTCTCCATGGACATATTGGCCGTTCGTATACCTCATAGAGGAGGTCTAGATAAATTGTTTCTCTGGCTTAAAATTGGTACACCTTTTGCTGGTGTTTGTCGTCCTTTGGATGTCTTGGATGTGAGTTCTTCTTCAGGAACATGAACATGCCTGTATTTTCTTCTTCTAGTCATCTTGCCTTACTCTCCTTGGTGTTGTCTCTGAAGCACGCTGGCTCGTGGTGATAGAGCTGTGAGCCTTTAACATCCTAACAAAAGCTTTTGCCTCATTCAGTCACAACAACGCGGGCCCTGGCCCTTGGCCCTGACTCTATGTCTGTATGTGGTCTCATCAAACTCAGCAGGCAATGCTCTTTACCACAGAGCCATCTCTCTTGCCTCTTCCTTGTGGTGCCACTAGAGGGCGCCAAACCTCCTTTTGAGAGCAATTATTTGGTAGCCAGGAATCGAACTTCTGACCTTCGGAAGGGCAGCCAATGTTCTTAACCACTTACCTATCTCTCCAGCTTTTCTTACTGTAGCCAAAAGAGGGCACAAGACCTCAAAGCAGATGGTTGTGAATCATTATGTGGTTGCCTGCAATTGATTTCAGGAGGTTCTAAGAGCAGGCAATGGTCTTAAGCACTGAACCATCTCTCATGCCTCTTCTTTTTTGCCAGTAAAGGGCACCAAATCTACCTTTTGAGAGCAATTATGGGATTGCCAGGAATGGAACTTCTGACCTTTGGAAGGGCAGCCAAACTCTTATCCACTGAGCTAACACCCCAGCTCTTATTTTTCTATCGAAAAGAGGGCACAAGACCTAATTGCAGATGGTTGTGAGCCATTATGTGGTTGCCTGGAATTGAATTCAGGAGGTTGGAAGAGGAGGCAATGATCTTAACCACGGAGCCATCTCTCATGCCTCTTCCTTATGTTGCCAGTAGAGGGCACCAAACCTCCTTTTGAGAGCAATTATGTGATTTCCAGGAATTGAACTTCTGACCTTTGGAAGAGCAGGCAATGCTCTTAACCACTGAGCCATCTCTCCCACCCGTTTTTCAACTTCTTTTACTAAACCAGCTTTAGTCAATGTGGTGTGTGGATCACATCTCCATTTCCCTGACATGTGGAGTACAGGGGTCTGCATGGACCTATTGGCCATTCATGTACCTCATAGAGGAGGTCTAGATAAATTGTTTCTCTGGCTTTAAATAGGTTAACATTTTGCTGGTGTTTGTAGTCCTTTGATTGTCTTGGATATGAGTTCTTCTTCAGGCACATGAACATGCCAATATTTTCTTCTTCTAGCCATCTTGCCTTACTCTCCTTGGTGTTGTCTCTGAAGCACGCTGGCTCATGGTGATAGAGCTGTGAGTCTTTAACATCCTAACAAGAGCTTTTGCCTCATTCAGTCACAGCAACGTGGGCCCTGGCCCTGTGCCCCTACTCTATGTCTGTTCTTGGCCTCATCAAACTCAGCAGGGAAAGCTCTTTACCACAGAGCCATCTTTCCTGCCTCTTCCTTGTGGTGCCACTAGAGGGCGCCAAACCTCCTTTTGAGAGCAATTACGTGGTTCCCAGGAATCGAACTTCTGACCTTTGGAAGGGCAACCAATGCTCTTAACCACTGAGCTGTCTCTCCAGCTCTTCTTACTGTAGCCAAACGAGGGCACAAGACCTCATGGCAGATGGTTGTGACCCGTTATGTGGTCGCCTGGAATTGAATTCAGGAGGTTGGAAGAGCAGGCAATTCTCTTAACCATTGAGCCATCTCTCTTGCATCTTCCTTCTGTTGCCAGTAGAGGGCACCAAACCTCCTTTTGAGAGCAATTATGTGGTTGCCAGGAATCGAACTTCTGACCTTTGGAAGGGCAGGCAAAGCTCTTAACCACTGAGCTATCTCCCCAGCTCTTCTTTCTGTATCCAAAAGAGGGCACAAGACCTCATTGCAGATGGTTGTGAGCCATTATGTGGTTGCCTGGAATTCAGTTCAGGAGGTTGGAAGAGCAGGCAATGTTCTTAACCACTGAGCCATCTCTCCAACCCGTTTTTCAACTTCTTGAACTAAACCAGGTTTACTCAATGTGGTGTGTGGATCATATCTGCATTCCACTAACATGTGGAGTACAGGGGTCTCCATGGACATATTGGCCGTTCGCGTACCTCATAGATGAAGTCTAGAAAAATTGTTTGTCTGGCTTTATATTGGTAAACCTTTTGCTGGTGTTTGTCGTCCTTTGGATGTCTTGGATGTGAGTTTTCTTAAGGAACATGAACATGCCTGTATTTTCTTCTTCTAACCATCTTTCCTCATTCTGCTTGGTGGTGTCCCTGAAGCATGCAGGCTCATGCTGATAGAGCTGTGAGTCTTTATTATCCTAACAAAATGTGTTGCCTGATTCTGAGACAACAATGTGGGCCCTGGCTATATGTGTCCACTTGGCCTCATCAACCTCAGCAGGCAATGCTCTTAACCACTGTGCCATCTCTCCTGCCTCTTCCTTCTGTTGCGAGTAGAGGGCACCAAACCTCATTTTGAGAGCAATTATGTGATTTCCAGGAATCGAACTTCTGAACTTTGGAAGAGCAGGCAATCTTCTTAACCACTGAGCCATCTCTCCTGCCTCTCCCCTCTGTTGCCAGTAGAGGGCACCAAACCTCATTTTGAGAGCAACTATGTGATTCCCAGGAATCGAACTTCTGAACTTTGGAAGAGCAGGCAATGCTCTTAACCACCGAGCCATCTCTCCAACCCGTTTTTCAACTTCTTTTACTAAACCAGGTTTACTCAATGTGGTGTGTGGATCACATCTCCATTTCCCTAACATGTGGAGTACAGGGGTCTCCGTGGACATATTGGCCGTTCGTGTACCTCATAGAGGAGGTCTAGATAAATTGTTTCTCTGGCTTAAAATTGGTACACCTTTTGCTGGTGTTTGTCGTCCTTTGGATGTCTTGGATGTGAGTTCTTCTTCAGGAACATGAACATGCCTGTATTTTCTTCTTCTAGTCATCTTGCCTTACTCTCCTTGGTGTTGTCTCTGAAGCACGCTGGCTCGTGGTGATAGAGCTGTGAGCCTTTAACATCCTAACAAAAGCTTTTGCCTCATTCAGTCACAACAACGCGGGCCCTGGCCCTTGGCCCTGACTCTATGTCTGTATGTGGTCTCATCAAACTCAGCAGGCAATGCTCTTTACCACAGAGCCATCTCTCTTGCCTCTTCCTTGTGGTGCCACTAGAGGGCGCCAAACCTCCTTTTGAGAGCAATTATTTGGTAGCCAGGAATCGAACTTCTGACCTTCGGAAGGGCAGCCAATGTTCTTAACCACTGACCTATCTCTCCAGCTTTTCTTACTGTAGCCAAAAGAGGGCACAAGACCTCAAGGCAGATGGTTGTGAATCATTATGTGGTTGCCTGCAATTGATTTCAGGAGGTTCTAAGAGCAGGCAATGCTCTTAAGCACTGAACCATCTCTCATGCCTCTTCTTTTTTGCCAGTAAAGGGCACCAAATCTACCTTTTGAGAGCAATTATGGGATTGCCAGGAATGGAACTTCTGACCTTTGGAAGGGCAGCCAAAGCTCTTATCCACTGAGCTAACACCCCAGCTCTTATTTTTGTATCGAAAAGAGGGCACAAGACCTAATTGCAGATGGTTGTGAGCCATTATGTGGTTGCCTGGAATTGAATTCAGGAGGTTGGAAGAGGAGGCAATGATCTTAACCACGGAGCCATCTCTCATGCCTCTTCCTTATGTTGCCAGTAGAGGGCACCAAACCTCCTTTTGAGAGCAATTATGTGATTTCCAGGAATCGAACTTCTGACCTTTGGAAGAGCAGGCAATGCTCTTAACCACTGAGCCATCTCTCCAACCCGTTTTTCAACTTCTTTTACTAAACCAGCTTTAGTCAATGTGGTGTGTGGATCACATCTCCATTTCCCTGACATGTGGAGTACAGGGGTCTGCATGGACCTATTGGCCATTCATGTACCTCATAGAGGAGGTCTAGATAAATTGTTTCTCTGGCTTTAAATAGGTTAACATTTTGCTGGTGTTTGTAGTCCTTTGATTGTCTTGGATATGAGTTCTTCTTCAGGCACATGAACATGCCAATATTTTCTTCTTCTAGCCATCTTGCCTTACTCTCCTTGGTGTTGTCTCTGAAGCACGCTGGCTCATGGTGATTGAGCTGTGAGTCTTTAACATCCTAACAAGAGCTTTTGCCTCATTCAGTCACAGCAACGTGGGCCCTGGCCCTGTGCCCCGACTCTATGTCTGTTCTTGGCCTCATCAAACTCAGCAGGCAGAGCTCTTTACCACAGATTTATCTTTCCTGCCTCTTCCTTGTGGTGCCACTAGAGGGCGCCAAACCTCCTTTTGAGAGCAATTACGTGGTTCCCAGGAATCGAACTTCTGACCTTTGGAAGGGCAACCAATGCTCTTAACCACTGAGCTGTCTCTCCAGCTCTTCTTACTGTAGCCAAAAGAGGGCACAAGAACTCATGGCAGATGGTTGTGACCCATTATGTGGTCGCCTGGAATTGAATTCAGGAGGTTGGAAGAGCAGGCAATTCTCTTAACCATTGAGCCATCTCTCTTGCATCTTCCTTCTGTTGCCAGTAGAGGGCACCAAACCTCCTTTTGAGAGCAATTATGTGGTTGCCAGGAATCGAACTTCTGACCTTTGGAAGGGCAGGCAAAGCTCTTAACCACTGAGCTATATCCCCAGCTCTTCTTTCTGTATCCAAAAGAGGGCAAAAGACCTCATTGCAGATGGTTGTGAGCCATTATGTGGTTGCCTGGAATTCTGTTCAGGTGGTTGGAAGAGCAGGCAATGTTCTTAACCACTGAGCCATCTCTCCAACCCGTTTTTCAACTTCTTGAACTAAACCAGGTTTACTCAATGTGGTGTGTGGATCATATCTGCATTCCACTAACATGTGGAGTACAGGGGTCTCCATGGACCTATTGGCCGTTCGTGTACCTCATAGAGGAGGTCTAGATAAATTGTTTCTCTGGCTTAAAATTGGTACACCTTTTGCTGGTGTTTGTTGTCCTTTGGATGTCTTGGATGTGAGTTCTTCTTCAGGAACATGAACATGCCTGTATTTTCTTCTTCTAGTCATCCTGCCTTATTCTCCTTGGTGTTGTCTCTGAAGCACGTTGGCTCGTGGTGATAGAGCTGTGAGCCTTTAACATCCTAACAAAAGCTTTTGCCTCATTCAGTCACAACAACGCGGGCCCTGGCCCTTGGCCCTGACTCTATGTCTGTATGTGGTCTCATCAAACTCAGCAGGCAATGCTCTTTACCACAGAGCCATCTCTCTTGCCTCTTCCTTGTGGTGCCACTAGAGGGCGCCAAACCTCCTTTTGAGAGCAATTATTTGGTAGCCAGGAATCGAACTTCTGACCTTCGGAAGGGCAGCCAATGTTCTTAACCAGTGACCTATCTCTCCAGCTTTTCTTACTGTAGCCAAAAGAGGGCACAAGACCTCATGGCAGATGGCTGTGAATCATTATGTGATTGCCTGCAATTGATTTCAGGAGGTTCTAAGAGCAGGCAATGCTCTTAAGCACTGAACCATCTCTCATGCCTCTTCTTTTTTGCCAGTAAAGGGCACCAAATCTACCTTTTGAGCGCAATTATGGGATTGCCAGGAATGGAACTTCTGACGTTTGGAAGGGCAGCCAAAGCTCTTATCCACTGAGCTAACAGCCCAGCTCTTATTTTTGTATCCAAAAGAGGGCACAAGACCTCATTGCAGATGGTTGTGAGCCATTATGTGGTTGCCTGGAATTGAATTCAGGAGGTTGGAAGAGGAGGCAATGATCTTAACCACGGAGCCATCTCTCATGCCTCTTCCTTATGTTGCCAGTAGAGGGCACCAAACCTCCTTTTGAGAGCAATTATGTGATTTCCAGGAATCGAAATTCTGACCTTTGGAAGAGCAGGCAATGCTCTTAACCACTGAGCCATCTCTCCAACCCGTTTTTCAACTTCTTTTACTAAACCAGCTTTAGTCAATGTGGTGTGTGGATCACATCTCCATTTCCCTGACGTGTGGAGTACAGGGGTCTGCATGGACCTATTGGCCATTCATGTACCTCATAGAGGAGGTCTAGATAAATTGTTTCTCTGGCTTTAAATAGGTTAACATTTTGCTGGTGTTTGTAGTCCTTTGATTGTCTTGGATATGAGTTCTTCTTCAGGCACATGAACATGCCAGTATTTTCTTCTTCTAGCCATCTTGCCTTACTCTCCTTGGTGTTGTCTCTGAAGCACGCTGGCTCATGGTGATAGAGCTGTGAGTCTTTAACATCCTAACAAGAGCTTTTGCCTCATTCAGTCACAACAACGTGGGCCCTGGCCCTGTGCCCCTACTCTATGTCTGTTCTTGGCCTCATCAAACTCAGCAGGGAAAGCTCTTTACCACAGAGCCATCTTTCCTGCCTCTTCCTTGTGGTGCCACTAGAGGGCGCCAAACCTCCTTTTGAGAGCAATTACGTGGTTCCCAGGAATCGAACTTCTGACCTTTGGAAGGGCAACCAATGCTCTTAACCACTGAGCTGTCTCTCCAGCTCTTCTTACTGTAGCCAAACGAGGGCACAAGACCTCATGGCAGATGGTTGTCACCCGTTATGTGGTCGCCTGGAATTGAATTCAGGAGGTTGGAAGAGCAGGCAATTCTCTTAACCATTGAGCCATCTCTCTTGCATCTTCCTTCTGTTGCCAGTAGAGGGCACCAAACCTCCTTTTGAGAGCAATTATGTGGTTGCCAGGAATCGAACTTCTGACCTTTGGAAGGGCAGGCAAAGCTCTTAACCACTGAGCTATCTCCCCAGCTCTTCTTTCTGTATCCAAAAGAGGGCACAAGACCTCATTGCAGATGGTTGTGAGCCATTATGTGGTTGCCTGGAATTCAGTTCAGGAGGTTGGAAGAGCAGGCAATGTTCTTAACCACTGAGCCATCTCTCCAACCCGTTTTTCAACTTCTTGAACTAAACCAGGTTTACTCAATGTGGTGTGTGGATCATATCTGCATTCCACTAACATGTGGAGTACAGGGGTCTCCATGGACATATTGGCCGTTCGCGTACCTCATAGATGAAGTCTAGAAAAATTGTTTGTCTGGCTTTATATTGGTAAACCTTTTGCTGGTGTTTGTCGTCCTTTGGATGTCTTGGATGTGAGTTTTCTTAAGGAACATGAACATGCCTGTATTTTCTTCTTCTAACCATCTTTCCTCATTCTGCTTGGTGGTGTCCCTGAAGCATGCAGGCTCATGCTGATAGAGCTGTGAGTCTTTATTATCCTAACAAAATGTGTTGCCTGATTCTGAGACAACAACGTGGGCCCTGGCTATATGTGTCCACTTGGCCTCATCAACCTCAGCAGGCAATGCTCTTAACCACTGAGCCATCTCTCCTGCCTCTTCCTTCTGTTGCGAGTAGAGGGCACCAAAACTCATTTTGAGAGCAATTATGTGATTTCCAGGAATCGAACTTCTGAACTTTGGAAGAGCAGGCAATCTTCTTAACCACTGAGCCATCTCTCCTGCCTCTCCCCTCTGTTGCCAGTAGAGGGCACCAAACCTCATTTTGAGAGCAACTATGTGATTCCCAGGAATCGAACTTCTGAACTTTGGAAGAGCAGGCAATGCTCTTAACCACCGAGCCATCTCTCCAACCCGTTTTTCAACTTCTTTTACTAAACCAGGTTTACTCAATGTGGTGTGTGGATCACATCTCCATTTCCCTAACATGTGGAGTACAGGGGTCTCCGTGGACATATTGGCCGTTCGTGTACCTCATAGAGGAGGTCTAGATAAATTGTTTCTCTGGCTTAAAATTGGTACACCTTTTGCTGGTGTTTGTCGTCCTTTGGATGTCTTGGATGTGAGTTCTTCTTCAGGAACATGAACATGCCTGTATTTTCTTCTTCTATTCATCTTGCCTTACTCTCCTTGGTGTTGTCTCTGAAGCACGCTGGCTCGTGGTGATAGAGCTGTGAGCCTTTAACATCCTAACAAAAGCTTTTGCCTCATTCAGTCACAACAACGCGGGCCCTGGCCCTTGGCTCTGACTCTATGTCTGTATGTGGTCTCATCAAACTCAGCAGGCAATGCTCTTTACCACAGAGCCATCTCTCTTGCCTCTTCCTTGTGGTGCCACTAGAGGGCGCCAAACCTCCTTTTGAGAGCAATTATTTGGTAGCCAGGAATCGAACTTCTGACCTTCGGAAGGGCAGCCAATGTTCTTAACCACTGACCTATCTCTCCAGCTTTTCTTACTGTAGCCAAAAGAGGGCACAAGACCTCATGGCAGATGGTTGTGAATCATTATGTGGTTGCCTGCAATTGATTTCAGGAGGTTCTAAGAGCAGGAAATGCTCTTAAGCACTGAACCATCTCTCATGCCTCTTCTTTTTTGCCAGTAAAGGGCACCAAATCTACGTTTGAGAGCAATTATGGGATTGCCAGGAATGGAACTTCTGACCTTTGGAAGGGCAGCCAAAGCTCTTATCCACTGAGCTAACACCCCAGCTCTTATTTTTGTATCGAAAAGAGGGCACAAGACCTAATTGCAGATGGTTGTGAGCCATTATGTGGTTGCCTGGAATTGAATTCAGGAGGTTGGAAGAGGAGGCAATGATCTTAACCACGGAGCCATCTCTCATGCCTCTTCCTTATGTTGCCAGTAGAGGGCACCAAACCTCCTTTTGAGAGCAATTATGTGATTTCCAGGAATCGAACTTCTGACCTTTGGAAGAGCAGGCAATGCTCTTAACCACTGAGCCATCTCTCCAACCCGTTTTTCAACTTCTTTTACTAAACCAGCTTTAGTCAATGTGGTGTGTGGATCACATCTCCATTTCCCTGACATGTGGAGTACAGGGGTCTGCATGGACCTATTGGCCATTCATGTACCTCATAGAGGAGGTCTAGATAAATTGTTTCTCTGGCTTTAAATAGGTTAACATTTTGCTGGTGTTTGTAGTCCTTTGATTGTCTTGGATATGAGTTCTTCTTCAGGCACATGAACATGCCAATATTTTCTTCTTCTAGCCATCTTGCCTTACTCTCCTTGGTGTTGTCTTGTAGGGACATAGCCCCACCCATTGGGGGCGTGTTCGCCTCGGGCTAATGTTTAAGGATAAATCTGCCGGGCGTGAGCCCAGCAGCCCTTTTTTTGTCTTTTGCTCCGCCGCGGGAACCTGTGGTCCTGTAAGTCTATTTCCTTATTAAAGCTGTATATATCTATATAATCTGTCTACATTCATTTGCTCCGCCACATTTGGCGCCCAACGTGGGGCTATTTTGCCCCCGACCCGGCACAGTGGGGGCGCAAGCTCCACCTTTCCCGGCTAGTTGCCTGAGCTCAGGAAGGCGATTTACAGCGTGCTCCCTGCTCGCTTTCCCTTCCCCCACTCCAGGCCACTACGGTCGCAGAGCAGCAACCCCCACAGAGCAGTTAATAGCTCCCTGTTTCTTCCAAACTTTCACTGCCTGATTTAAGTGAAGCACCCGCGGTTTTGAAGTTAAAGCCACCAACCCCTTTCCTTAACAGGCAGTACAATAATTTTTGTTTTGAGTTAATTGTTTCAGACCGGCTCTGGCTTAGACCACGTGGACTCAGGTACATTTCTTTAGCCACCACTGGCAGGAAAACTTCATTACAGGTACATAATTTTCTTTTATAAATAAGAAAAATGTCTAAAAACATTACCATTCAAGACTTTAACAGCCTTTTCAGTTGTACCATGTGGGAGATTTTACAAGAAGTGTCTGTCAGCCCACAGATATGGATCTTTCTGGGATTCGTAGTTTTCCTTGGTACTGTATGGTTTGATAATAGAAATATGATAAAGTCTTTACGAGACGAGGTTGAACGCTTAAAAATAATTAAAAATGACAACAATCTTCTCAAAAATCAGTTTAAAGTTCTCCAGACAGAGAACAGATCTTTGTTTAACACAACTCGACAATCTTAGAGGACGATGTCCCCTCTCCCAACAGAGTTTGCCCTCAGGGTTGGGGACATCTTTTAGTGGTTGGTTTAGGGTTGAGGGGATGGGGTGATAATTTTTTGAAAAAAAAAAAAAAGAGAGAAGAGGAAGAAGAAGGGGGATTAACTGGTTTTTTGGGATGATTGGTATTTGTGAATTACTGTTTATAGAAAATTGTACTGGTACTGTTTCTTGTATACTGATATGTTGAATATTGAATGTGAGTGTTCCTACCTCTATTTTTGTATGAGTATGCTTATAACTTTGTCTATATTGTATTGATACTTCTACCATATTACATTGTACATTTCTACCTCTGATACTATGACATTGTTTACAGTTGAAGATCATTGTCTTCATATATTGCACAGTTGTTTATTCTTTTAGTCTTCAAAGTTAGATAGGTATTGAGAATTATATGTTTGTCATATTTATTTTTAAGTTTATCAGGTCTTTTAGTTACATAGAGATTATATTTAGTATAGATAGTATGATCTTCAGCCTCTTCAAAGAGCTGTAAAAAATGGCCTTTAATCTAACCTAAAATTTCTATGCCAAAGAGACACAATTACTCCTGACAACACCACTCTACTCCCGAGAGAACGTTGAGCACCAAAGACACTCCACTGGGAGTTTGTCTTCTTGACAGAACTGGCCTTTGGGTTAAGAAAAGCCCATACCTCAACTTCTGACAAAGATACAAAATATCCCTAAGTGGATAAAACAGGATTGTCTTATCTTGCCAAGACAGGGTAGGATAGTCCTAAGAAAGTTCCTTGCCTTTAATAATGGTATGCCAGTTACGTTAGGCCTTAGCCAAAGTTGGTTGACTCAACATTGCAAACGAGACTTTGGGTGATTGCCCAGGTAGTCAGTTGTCTCTGTCAATTGTTGCACATTTTGGATATCTCTCGATTGTTAAGTAATCTTTATTCCCTTCTCAGATCTTTGACGGAGTTGAAGATTATATAATTGTAGTTACTCTCTATGTTATTTAGACTCCTTGAGATAAAATGTTTAGCAAAAGTTTTGTTCTCAATATTGTTTGTTATATTTATTATTTGTTATTATTGTATATAGTTGTATTTGGTTTGGTTCTATCTTATTTAGACAAAAGGGGGAGATGTAGGGACATAGCCCCACCCATTGGGGGCGTGTTCGCCTCGGGCTAATGTTTACGGATAAATCTGCCGGGCGTGAGCCCAGCAGCCCTTTTCTTGTCTTTTGCTCCGCCGCGGGAACCTGTGGTCCTGTAAGTCTATTTCATTATTAAAGCTGTATATATCTATATAATCTGTCTACATTCATTTGCTCCGCCACATTGTCTCTGAAGCACGCTGGCTCATGGTGATAGAGCTGTGAGTCTTTAACATCCTAACAAGAGCTTTTGCCTCATTCAGTCACAGCAACGTGGGCCCTGGCCCTGTGCCCCGACTCTATGTCTGTTCTTGGCCTCATCAAACTCAGCAGACAGAGCTCTTTACCACAGAGCCATCTTTCCTGCCTCTTCCTTGTGGTGCCACTAGAGGGCGCCAAACCTCCTTTTGAGAGCAATTACGTGGTTCCCAGGAATCGAACTTCTGACCTTTGGAAGGGCAACCAATGCTCTTAACCACTGAGCTGTCTCTCCAGCTCTTCTTACTGTAGCCAAAAGAGGGCACAAGACCTCATGGCAGATGGTTGTGACCCATTATGTGGTCGCCTGGAATTGAATTCAGGAGGTTGGAAGAGCAGGCAATTCTCTTAACCATTGAGCCATCTCTCTTGCATCTTCCTTCTGTTGCCAGTAGAGGGCACCAAACCTCCTTTTGAGAGCAATTATGTGGTTGCCAGGAATCGAACTTCTGACCTTTGGAAGGGCAGGCAAAGCTCTTAACCACTGAGCTATATCCCCAGCTCTTCTTTCTGTATCCAAAAGAGGGCACAAGACCTCATTGCAGATGGTTGTGAGCCATTATGTGGTTGCCTGGAATTCAGTTCAGGTGGTTGGAAGAGCAGGCAATGTTCTTAACCACTGAGCCATCTCTCCAACCCGTTTTTCAACTTCTTGAACTAAACCAGGTTTACTCAATGTGGTGTGTGGATCATATCTGCATTCCACTAACATGTGGAGTACAGGGGTCTCCATGGACCTATTGGCCGTTCGTGTACCTCATAGAGGAGGTCTAGATAAATTGTTTCTCTGGCTTAAAATTGGTACACCTTTTGCTGGTGTTTGTCGTCCTTTGGATGTCTTGGATGTGAGTTCTTCTTCAGGAACATGAACATGCCTGTATTTTCTTCTTCTAGTCATCCTGCCTTACTCTCCTTGGTGTTGTCTCTGAAGCACGCTGGCTCGTGGTGATAGAGCTGTGAGCCTTTAACATCCTAACAAAAGCTTTTGCCTCATTCAGTCACAACAACGCGGTCCCTGGCCCTTGGCCCTGACTCTATGTCTGTATGTGGTCTCATCAAACTCAGCAGGCAATGCTCTTTACCACAGAGCCATCTCTCTTGCCTCTTCCTTGTGGTGCCACTAGAGGGCGCCAAACCTCCTTTTGAGAGCAATTATTTGGTAGCCAGGAATCGAACTTCTGACCTTCGGAAGGGCAGCCAATGTTCTTAACCACTGAACTATCTCTCCAGCTTTTCTTACTGTAGCCAAAAGAGGGCACAAGACCTCATGGCAGATGGTTGTGAATCATTATGTGGTTGCCTGCAATTGATATCAGGAGGTTCTAAGAGCAGGCAATGCTCTTAAGCACTGAACCATCTCTCATGCCTCTTCTTTTTTGCCAGTAAAGGGCACCAAATCTACCTTTTGAGAGCAATTATGGGATTGCCAGGAATGGAACTTCTGACCTTTGGAAGGGCAGCCAAAGCTCTTATCCACTGAGCTAACACCCCAGCTCTTATTTTTGTATCCAAAAGAGGGCACAAGACCTCATTGCAGATGGTTGTGAGCCATTATGTGGTTGCCTGGAATTGAATTCAGGAGGTTGGAAGAGGAGGCAATGATCTTAACCACGGAGCCATCTCTCATGCCTCTTCCTTATGTTGCCAGTAGAGGGCACCAAACCTCCTTTTGAGAGCAATTATGTGATTTCCAGGAATCGAACTTCTGACCTTTGGAAGAGCAGGCAATGCTCTTAACCACTGAGCCATCTCTCCAACCCGTTTTTCAACTTCTTTTACTAAACCAGCTTTAGTCAACGTGGTGTGTGGATCACATCTCCATTTCCCTGACGTGTGGAGTACAGGGGTCTGCATGGACCTATTGGCCATTCATGTACCTCATAGAGGAGGTCTAGATAAATTGTTTCTCTGGCTTTAAATAGGTTAACATTTTGCTGGTGTTTGTAGTCCTTTGATTGTCTTGGATATGAGTTCTTCTTGTTCAGGCACATGAACATGCCAGTATTTTCTTCTTCTAGCCATCTTGCCTTACTCTCCTTGGTGTTGTCTCTGAAGCACGCTGGCTCATGGTGATAGAGCTGTGAGTCTTTAACATCCTAACAAGAGCTTTTGCCTCATTCAGTCACAACAACGTGGGCCCTGGCCCTGTGCCCCGACTCTATGTCTGTTCTTGGCCTCATCAAACTCAGCAGGGAGAGCTCTTTACCACAGAGCCATCTTTCCTGCCTCTTCCTTGTGGTGCCACTAGAGGGCGCCAAACCTCCTTTTGAGAGCAATTACGTGGTTCCCAGGAATCGAACTTCTGACCTTTGGAAGGGCAACCAATGCTCTTAACCACTGAGCTGTCTCTCCAGCTCTTCTTACTGTAGCCAAACGAGGGCACAAGACCTCATGGCAGATGGTTGTGACCCGTTATGTGGTCGCCTGAAATTGAATTCAGGAGGTTGGAAGAGCAGGCAATTCTCTTAACCATTGAGCCATCTCTCTTGCATCTTCCTTCTGTTGCCAGTAGAGGGCACCAAACCTCCTTTTGAGAGCAATTATGTGGTTGCCAGGAATCGAACTTCTGACCTTTGGAAGGGCAGGCAAAGCTCTTAACCACTGAGCTATCTCCCCAGCTCTTCTTTCTGTATCCCAAAGAGGGCACAAGACCTCATTGCAGATGGTTGTGAGCCATTATGTGGTTGCCTGGAATTCAGTTCAGGAGGTTGGAAGAGCAGGCAATGTTCTTAACCACTGAGCCATCTCTCCAACCCGTTTTTCAACTTCTTGAACTAAACCAGGTTTACTCAATGTGGTGTGTGGATCATATCTGCATTCCACTAACATGTGGAGTACAGGGGTCTCCATGGACATATTGGCCGTTCGCGTACCTCATAGATGAAGTCTAGAAAAATTGTTTGTCTGGCTTTAAATTGGTAAACCTTTTGCTGGTGTTTGTCGTCCTTTGGATGTCTTGGATGTGAGTTCTTCTTAAGGAACATGAACATGCCTGTATTTTCTTCTTCTAACCATCTTTCCTCATTCTGATTGGTGGTGTCCCTGAAGCATGCAGGCTCATGCTGATAGAGCTGTGAGTCTTTATTATCCTAACAAAATGTGTTGCCTGATTCTGAGACAACAACGTGGGCCCTGGCTGTATGTGTCCACTTGGCCTCATCAACCTCAGCAGGCAATGCTCTTAACCACTGAGCCATCTCTCCTGCCTCTTCCTTCTGTTGCCAGTAGAGGGCACCAAACCTCATTTTGAGAGCAATTATGTGATTTCCAGGAATCGAACTTCTGAACTTTGGAAGAGCAGGCAATGCTCTTAACCACTGAGCCATCTCTCCTGCCTCTCCCCTCTGTTGCCAGTAGAGGGCACCAAACCTCATTTTGAGAGCAACTATGTGATTCCCAGGAATTGAACTTCTGAACTTTGGAAGAGCAGGCAATGCTCTTAACCACTGAGCCATCTCTCCAACCCGTTTTTCAACTTCTTTTACTAAACCAGGTTTACTCAATGTGGTGTGTGGATCACATCTCCATTTCCCTAACATGTGGAGTACAGGGGTCTCAATGGACCTATTGGCCGTTCGTGTACCTCATAGAGGAGGTCTAGATAAATTGTTTCTCTGGCTTAAAATTGGTACACCTTTTGCTGGTGTTTGTCGTCCTTTGGATGTCTTGGATGTGAGTTCTTCTTCAGGAACATGAACATGCCTGTATTTTCTTCTTCTAGTCATCTTGCCTTACTCTCCTTGGTGTTGTCTCTGAAGCACGCTGGCTCGTGGTGATAGAGCTGTGAGCCTTTAACATCCTAACAAAAGCTTTTGCCTCATTCAGTCACAACAACGCGGGCCCTGGCCCTTGGCCCTGACTCTATGTCTGTATGTGGTCTCATCAAACTCAGCAGGCAATGCTCTTTACCACAGAGCCATCTCTCTTGCCTCTTCCTTGTGGTGCCACTAGAGGGCGCCAAACCTCCTTTTGAGAGCAATTATTTGGTAGCCAGGAATCGAACTTCTGACCTTCGGAAGGGCAGCCAATGTTCTTAACCACTGACCTATCTCTCCAGCTTTTCTTACTGTAGCCAAAAGAGGGCACAAGACCTCATGGCAGATGGTTGTGAATCATTATGTGGTTGCCTGCAATTGATTTCAGGAGGTTCTAAGAGCAGGCAATGCTCTTAAGCACTGAACCATCTCTCATGCCTCTTCTTTTTTGCCAGTAAAGGGCACCAAACCTCCTTTTGAGAGCAATTATGTGATTTCCAGGAATCGAACTTCTGACCTTTGGAAGAGCAGGCAATGCTCTTAACCACTGAGCCATCTCTCCAACCCGTTTTTCAACTTCTTTTACTAAACCAGCTTTAGTCAATGTGGTGTGTGGATCACATCTCCATTTCCCTGACATGTGGAGTACAGGGGTCTGCATGGACCTATTGGCCATTCATGTACCTCATAGAGGAGGTCTAGATAAATTGTTTCTCTGGCTTTAAATAGGTTAACATTTTGCTGGTGTTTGTAGTCCTTTGATTGTCTTGGATATGAGTTCTTCTTCAGGCACATGAACATGCCAATATTTTCTTCTTCTAGCCATCTTGCCTTACTCTCCTTGGTGTTGTCTCTGAAGCACGCTGGCTCATGGTGATAGAGCTGTGAGTCTTTAACATCCTAACAAGAGCTTTTGCCTCATTCAGTCACAACAACGTGGGCCCTGGCCCTGTGCCCCGACTCTATGTCTGTTCTTGGCCTCATCAAACTCAGCAGGGAGAACTCTTTACCACAGAGCCATCTTTCCTGCCTCTTCCTTGTGGTGCCACTAGAGGGCGCCAAACCTCCTTTTGAGAGCAATTACGTGGTTCCCAGGAATCGAACTTCTGACCTTTGGAAGGGCAACCAATGCTCTTAACCACTGAGCTATCTCTCCAGCTCTTCTTACTGTAGCCAAAAGAGGGCACAAGACCTCATGGCAGATGGTTGTGACCCATTATGTGGTCGCCTGGAATTGAATTCAGGAGGTTGGAAGAGCAGGCAATTCTCTTAACCATTGAGCCATCTCTCTTGCATCTTCCTTCTGTTGCCAGTAGAGGGCACCAAACCTCCTTTTGAGAGCAATTATGTGGTTGCCAGGAATCGAACTTCTGACCTTTGGAAGGGCAGGCAAAGCTCTTAACCACTGAGCTATCTCCCCAGCTCTTCTTTCTGTATCCCAAAGAGGGCACAAGACCTCATTGCAGATGGTTGTCAGCCATTATGTGGTTGCCTGGAATTCAGTTCAGGAGGTTGGAAGGGCAACCAATGCTCTTAACCGCTGAGCCATCTCTCCAACCCGTTTTTCAACTTCTTGAACTAAACCAGGTTTACTCAATGTGGTGTGTGGATCATATCTGCATTCCACTAACATGTGGAGTACAGGGGTCTCCATGGACATATTGGCCGTTCGCGTACCTCATAGATGAAGTCTAGATAAATTGTTTGTCTGGCCTTAAATTGGTAAATATTTGCTGGTGTTTGTCGTCCTTTGGATGTCTTGGATGTGACTTCTTCTTAAGGAACATGAACATGCCTGTATTTTCTTCTTCTAACCATCTTTCCTCATTCTGCTTGGTGGTGTCCCTGAAGCATGCAGGCTCATGCTGATAGAACTGTGAGTCTTTATTATCCGACAAAATGTTTTGCCTGATTCTGAGACAACAATGGGGGCCCTGGCTGTATGTGTCCACTTGGCCTCATCAACCTCAGCAGGCAATGCTCTTAACCACTGAGCCATCTCTCCTGCCTCTCCCCTCTGTTGCCAGTAGAGGGCACCAAACCTCATTTTGAGAGCAACTATGTGATTCCCAGGAATCGAACTTCTGAACTTTGGAAGAGCAGGCAATGCTCTTAACCACTGAGCCATCTCTCCAACCCGTTTTTCAACTTCTTTTACTAAACCAGGTTTATTCAATGTGGTGTGTGGATCACATCTCCATTTTCCGAACATGTGGAGTACAGGGGTCTCCGTGGACGTATTGGCCGTTCGTGTACCTCATAGAGGAGGTCTAGATAAATTGTTTCTCTGGCTTAAAATTGGTACACCTTTTGCTGGTGTTTGTCGTCGTTTGGCTGTCTTGGATGTGAGTTCTTCTTCAGGAACATGAACATGCCTGTATTTTCTTCTTCTAGTCATCTTGCCTTACTCTCCTTGGTGTTGTCTCTGAAGCACGCTAGCTCGTGGTGATAAAGCTGTGAGCCTTTAACATCCTAACAAAAGCTTTTGCCTCATTCAGTCACAACAACGCGGTCCCTGGCCCTTGGCCCTGACTCTATGTCTGTATGTGGTCTCATCAAACTCAGCAGGCAAAGCTCTTTACCACAGAGCCATCTTTCCTGCCTCTTCCTTGTGGTGCCACTAGAGGGCGCCAAACCTCCTTTTGAGAGCAATTATTTGGTAGCCAGGAATCGAACTTCTGACCTTCGGAAGGGCAGCCAATGTTCTTAACCAGTGACCTATCTCTCCAGCTTTTCTTACTGTAGCCAAAAGAGGGCACAAGATCTCATGGCAGATGGTTGTGAATCATTATGTGGTTGCCTGCAATTGATTTCAGGAGGTTCTAAGAGCAGGCAATGCTCTTAAGCACTGAACCATCTCTCATGCCTCTTCTTTTTTGCCAGTAAAGGGCACCAAATCTACCTTTTGAGAGCAATTATGGGATTGCCAGGAATGGAACTTCTGACCTTTGGAAGGGCAGCCAAAGCTCTTATCCACTGAGCTAACACCCCAGCTCTTATTTTTGTATCCAAAAGAGGGCACAAGACCTCATTGCAGATGGTTGTGAGCCATTATGTGGATGCCTGGAATTGAATTCACTAGGTTGGAAGAGGAGGCAATGATCTTAACCACGGAGCCATCTCTCATGCCTCTTCCTTATGTTGCCAGTAGAGGGCACCAAACCTCCTTTTGAGAGCAATTATGTGATTTCCAGGAATCGAACTTCTGACCTTTGGAAGAGCAGGCAATGCCCTTAACCACTGAGCCATCTCTCCAACCCGTTTTTCAACTTCTTTTACTAAACCAGCTTTAGTCAATGTGGTGTGTGGATCACATCTCCATTTCCCTGACGTGTGGAGTACAGGGGTCTGCATGGACCTATTGCCCATTCATGTACCTCATAGAGGAGGTCTAGATAAATTGTTTCTCTGGCTTTAAATAGGTTAACATTTTGCTGGTGTTTGTAGTCCTTTGATTGTCTTGGATATGAGTTCTTCTTCAGGCACATGAACATGCCAATATTTTTTTCTTCTAGCCATCTTGCCTTACTCTCCTTGGTGTTGTCTCTGAAGCACGCTGGCTCATGGTGATAGAGCTGTGAGTCTTTAACATCCTAACAAGAGCTTTTGCCTCATTCAGTCACAACAACGAGGGCCCTGGCCCTGTGCCCTGACTCTATGTCTGTTCTTGGCCTCATCAAACTCAGCAGGCAAAGCTCTTTACCACAGAGCCATCTTTCCTGCCTCTTCCTTGTGGTGCCACTAGAGGGCGCCAAACCTCCTTTTGAGAGCAATTACGTGGTTCCCAGGAATCGCACTTCTGACCTTTGGAAGGGCAACCAATGCTCTTAACCACTGAGCTGTCTCTCCAGCTCTTCTTACTGTAGCCAAAAGAGGGCACAAGACCTCATGGCAGATGGTTGTGACCCATTATGTGGTCGCCTGGAATTGAATTCAGAAGGTTAGAAGAGCAGGCAATTCTCTTAACCATTGAGCCATCTCTCTTGCATCTTCCTTCTGTTGCCAGTAGAGGGCACCAAACCTCCTTTTGAGAGCAATTATGTGGTTGCCAGGAATCGAACTTCTGACCTTTGGAAGGGCAGGCAAAGCTCTTAACCACTGAGCTATATCCCCAGCTCTTCTTTCTGTATCCAAAAGAGGGCACAAGACCTCATTGCAGATGGTTGTGAGCCATTATGTGGTTGCCTGGAATTCAGTTCAGGTGGTTGGAAGAGCAGGCAATGTTCTTAACCACTGAGCCATCTCTCCAACCCGTTTTTCAACTTCTTGAACTAAACCAGGTTTACACAATGTGGTGTGTGGATCATATCTGCATTCCACTAACATGTGGAGTACAGGGGTCTCCATGGACCTATTGGCCGTTCGTGTACCTCATAGAGGAGGTCTAGATAAATTGTTTCTCTGGCTTAAAATTGGTACACCTTTTGCTGGTGTTTGTCGTCCTTTGGATGTCTTGGATGTGAGTTCTTCTTCAGGAACATGAACATGCCTGTATTTTCTTCTTCTAGTCATCCTGCCTTACTCTCCTTGGTGTTGTCTCTGAAGCACGCTGGCTCGTGGAGATAGAGCTGTGAGCCTTTAACATCCTAACAAAAGCTTTTGCCTCATTCAGTCACAACAACGCGGTCCCTGGCCCTTGGCCCTGACTCTATGTCTGTATGTGGTCTCATCAAACTCAGCAGGCAATGCTCTTTACCACAGAGCCATCTCTCTTGCCTCTTCCTTGTGGTGCCACTAGAGGGCGCCAAACCTCCTTTTGAGAGCAATTATTTGGTAGCCAGGAATCGAACTTCTGACCTTCGGAAGGGCAGCCAATGTTCTTAACCACTGACCTATCTCTCCAGCTTTTCTTACTGTAGCCAAAAGAGGGCACAAGACCTCATGGCAGATGGTTGTGAATCATTATGTGGTTGCCTGCAATTGATATCAGGAGGTTCTAAGAGCAGGCAATGCTCTTAAGCACTGAACCATCTCTCATGCCTCTTCTTTTTTGCCAGTAAAGGGCACCAAATCTACCTTTTGAGAGCAATTATGGGATTGCCAGGAATGGAACTTCTGACCTTTGGAAGGGCAGCCAAAGCTCTTATTCACTGAGCTAACACCCCAGCTCTTATTTTTGTATCCAATAGAGGGCACAAGACCTCATTGCAGATGGTTGTGAGCCATTATGTGGTTGCCTGGAATTGAATTCAGGAGGTTGGAAGAGGAGGCAATGATCTTAACCACGGAGCCATCTCTCATGCCTCTTCCTTATGTTGCCAGTAGAGGGCACCAAACCTCCTTTTGAGAGCAATTATGTGATTTCCAGGAATCGAAATTCTGACCTTTGGAAGAGCAGGCAATGCTCTTAACCACTGAGCCATCTCTCCAACCCGTTTTTCAACTTCTTTTACTAAACCAGCTTTAGTCAACGTGGTGTGTGGATCACATCTCCATTTCCCTGACGTGTGGAGTACAGGGGTCTGCATGGACCTATTGGCCATTCATGTACCTCATAGAGGAGGTCTAGATAAATTGTTTCTCTGGCTTTAAATAGGTTAACATTTTGCTGGTGTTTGTCGTCCTTTGATTGTCTTGGATATGAGTTCTTCTTCACGCACATGAACATGCCTGTATTTTCTTCTTCTAGTCATCTTGCCTTACTCTCGTTGGTGTTGTCTCTGAAGCACGCTGGCTCGTGGTGATAGAGCTGTGAGCCTTTAACATCCTAACAAAAGCTTTTGGCTCATTCAGTCACAACAACGCGGACCCTGGCCCTTGGCCCTGACTCTATGTCTGTATGTGGTCTCATCAAACTCAGCAGGCAATGCTCTTTACCACAGAGCCATCTCTCTTGCCTCTTCCTTGTGGTGCCACTAGAGGGCGCCAAACCTCCTTTTGAGAGCAATTATTTGGTAGCCAGTAATCGAACTTCTGACCTTCGGAAGGGCAGCCAATGTTCTTAACCACTGACCTATCTCTCCAGCTTTTCTTACTGTAGCCAAAAGAGGGCACAAGACCTCATGGCAGATGGTTGTGAATCATTATGGGGTTGCCTGCAATTGATTTCAGGAGGTTCTAAGAGCAGGCAATGCTCTTAAGCACTGAACCATCTCTCATGCCTCTTCTTTTTTGCCAGTAAAGGGCACCAAATCTACCTTTTGAGAGCAATTATGGGATTGCCAGGAATGGAACTTCTGACCTTTGGAAGGGCAGCCAAAGCTCTTATCCACTGAGCTAACACCCCAGCTCTTATTTTTGTATCGAAAAGAAGGCACAAGACCTAATTGCAGATGGTTGTGAGCCATTATGTGGTTGCCTGGAATTGAATTCAGGAGGTTGGAAGAGGAGGCAATGATCTTAACCACGGAGCCATCTCTCATGCCTCTTCCTTATGTTGCCAGTAGAGGGCACCAAACCTCCTTTTGAGAGCAATTATGTGATTTCCAGGAATCGAACTTCTGAACTTTGGAAGAGCAGGCAATGCTCTTAACCATTGAGCCATCTCTCCAACCCGTTTTTCAACTTCTTTTACTAAACCAGCTTTAGTCAATGTGGTGTGTGGATCACATCTCCATTTCCCTGACGTGTGGAGTACAGGGGTCTGCATGGACCTATTGGCCATTCATGTACCTCATAGAGGAGGTCTAGATAAATTGTTTCTCTGGCTTTAAATAGGTTAACATTTTGCTGGTGTTTGTAGTCCTTTGATTGTCTTGGATATGAGTTCTTCTTGTTCAGGCACATGAACATGCCAATATTTTCTTCTTCTAGCCATCTTGCCTTACTCTCCTTGGTGTTGTCTCTGAAGCACGCTGGCTCATGGTGATAGAGCTGTGAGTCTTTAACATCCTAACAAGAGCTTTTGCCTCATTCAGTCACAACAACGTTAGCCCTGGCCCTGTGCCCCGACTCTATGTCTGTTCTTGGCCTCATCAAACTCAGCAGGGAGAGCTCTTTACCACAGAGCCATCTTTCCTGCCTCTTCCTTCTGTTGCCAATAGAGGGCGCCAAACCTCCTTTTGAGAGCAATTACGTGGTTCCCAGGAATCGAACTTCTGACCTTTGGAAGGGCAACCAATGCTCTTCACCACTGAGCTGTCTCTCCAGCTCTTCTTACTGTAGCCAAAAGAGGGCACAAGACCTCATGGCAGATGGTTGTGACCCATTATGTGGTCGCCTGGAATTGAATTCAGGAGGTTGGAAGAGCAGGCAATTCTCTTAACCATTGAGCCATCTCTCTTGCATCTTCCTTCTGTTGCCAGTAGAGGGCAACAAACCTCCTTTTGAGAGCAATTATGTGGTTGCCAGGAATCGAACTTCTGACCTTTGGAAGGGCAGGCAAAGCTCTTAACCCCTGAGCTATCTCCCCAGCTCTTCTTTCTGTATCCCAAAGAGGGCACAAGACCTCATTGCAGATGGTTGTGAGCCATTATGTGGTTGCCTGGAATTCAGTTCAGGAGGTTGGAAGAGCAGGCAATGTTCTTAACCACTGAGCCATCTCTCCAACCCGTTTTTCAACTTCTTGAACTAAACCAGGTTTACTCAATGTGGTGTGTGGATCATATCTGCATTCCACTAACATGTGGAGTACAGGGGTCTCCATGGACATATTGGCCGTTCGCGTACCTCATAGATGAAGTCTAGATAAATTGTTTGTCTGGCCTTAAATTGGTAAACCTTTTGCTGGTGTTTGTCGTCCTTTGGATGTCTTGGATGTGAGTTCTTCTTAAGGAACATGAACATGCCTGTATTTTCTTCTTCTAACCATCTTTCCTCATTCTGCTTGGTGGTGTCCCTGAAGTATGCAGGCTCATGCTGATAGAGCTGTGAGTCTTTATTATCCTAACAAAATGTTTTGCCTGATTCTGAGACAACAACGGGGGCCCTGGCTGTATGTGTCCACTTGGCCTCATCAACCTCAGCAGGCAATGCTCTTAACCACTGAGCCATCTCTCCTGCCTCTTCCTTCTGTTGCCAGTAGAGGGCACCAAACCTCATTTTGAGAGCAATTATGTGATTTCCAGGAATCGAACTTCTCAACTTTGGAAGAGCAGGCAATGCTCTTAACCACTGAGCCATCTCTCCTGCCTCTCCCCTCTGTTGCCAGTAGAGGGCACCAAACCTCATTTTGAGAGCAACTATGTGATTCCCAGGAATCAAACTTCTGACCTTTGGAAGAGCAGGCAATGCTCTTAACCACTGAGCCATCTCTCCAACCCGTTTTTCAACTTCTTTTACTAAACCAGGTTTACTCAATGTGGTGTGTGGATCACATCTCCATTTCCCTAACATGTGGAGTACAAGGGTCTCAATGGACCTATTGGCCGTTCGTGTACCTCATAGAGGAGGTCTAGATAAATTGTTTCTCTGGCTTAAAATTGGTACACCTTTTGCTGGTGTTTGTCGTCCTTTGGATGTCTTGGATGTGAGTTCTTCTTCAGGAACATGAACATGCCTGTATTTTCTTCTTCTAGTCATCTTGCCTTACTCTCCTTGGTGTTGTCTCTGAAGCACGCTGGCTCGTGGTGATAGAGCTGTGAGCCTTTAACATCCTAACAAAAGCTTTTGCCTCATTCAGTCACAACAACGCGGGCCCTGGCCCTTGGCCCTGACTCTATGTCTGTATGTGGTCTCATCAAACTCAGCAGGCAATGCTCTTTACCACAGAGCCATCTCTCTTGCCTCTTCCTTGTGGTGCCACTAGAGGGCGCCAAACCTCCTTTTGAGAGCAATTATTTGGTAGCCAGGAATCGAACTTCTGACCTTCGGAAGGGCAGCCAATGTTCTTAACCACTGACCTATCTCTCCAGCTTTTCTTACTGTAGCCAAAAGAGGGCACAAGACCTCATGGCAGATGGTTGTGAATCATTATGTGGTGGCCTGCAATTGATTTCAGGAGGTTCTAAGAGCAGGCAATGCTCTTAAGCACTGAACCATCTCTCATGCCTCTTCTTTTTTGCCAGTAAAGGGCACCAAATCTACCTTTTGAGAGCAATTATGGGATTGCCAGGAATGGAACTTCTGACCTTTGGAAGGGCAGCCAAAGCTCTTATCCACTGAGCTAACACCCCAGCTCTTATTTTTGTATCCAAAAGAGGGCACAAGACCTCATTGCAGATGGTTGTGAGCCATTATGTGGTTGCCTGGAATTGAATTCAGGAGGTTGGAAGAGGAGGCAATGATCTTAACCACGGAGCCATCTCTCATGCCTCTTCCTTATGTTGCCAGTAGAGGGCACCAAACCTCCTTTTGAGAGCAATTATGTGATTTCCAGGAATCGAACTTCTGACCTTTGGAAGAGCAGGCAATGCTCTTAACCACTGAGCCATCTCTCCAACCCGTTTTTCAACTTCTTTTACTAAACCAGCTTTAGTCAATGTGGTGTGTGGATCACATCTCCATTTCCCTGACATGTGGAGTACAGGGGTCTGCATGGACCTATTGGCCATTCATGTACCTCATAGAGGAGGTCTAGATAAATTGTTTCTCTGGCTTTAAATAGGTTAACATTTTGCTGGTGTTTGTAGTCCTTTGATTGTCTTGGATATGAGTTCTTCTTCAGGCACATGAACATGCCAATATTTTCTTCTTCTAGCCATCTTGCCTTACTCTCCTTGGTGTTGTCTCTGAAGCACGCTGGCTCATGGTGATAGAGCTGTGAGTCTTTAACATCCTAACAAGAGCTTTTGCCTCATTCAGTCACAACAACGTGGGCCCTGGCCCTGTGCCCCGACTCTATGTCTGTTCTTGGCCTCATCAAACTCAGCAGGCAGAGCTCTTTACCACAGAGCCATCTTTCCTGCCTCTTCCTTCTGTTGCCAATAGAGGGCGCCAAACCTCCTTTTGAGAGCAATTACGTGGTTCCCAGGAATCGAACTTCTGACCTTTGGAAGGGCAACCAATGCTCTTAACCACTGAGCTATCTCTCCAGCTCTTCTTACTGTAGCCAAAAGAGGGCACAAGACCTCATGGCAGATGGTTGTGACCCATTATGTGGTCGCCTGGAATTGAATTCAGGAGGTTGGAAGAGCAGGCAATTCTCTTAACCATTGAGCCATCTCTCTTGCATCTTCCTTCTGTTGCCAGTAGAGGGCACCAAACCTCCTTTTGAGAGCAATTATGTGGTTGCCAGGAATCGAACTTCTGACCTTTGGAAGGGCAGGCAAAGCTCTTAACCACTGAGCTATCTCCCCAGCTCTTCTTTCTGTATCCCAAAGAGGGCACAAGACCTCATTGCAGATGGTTGTGAGCCATTATGTGGTTGCCTGGAATTCAGTTCAGGAGGTTGGAAGGGCAACCAATGCTCTTAACCGCTGAGCCATCTCTCCAACCCGTTTTTCAACTTCTTGAACTAAACCAGGTTTACTCAATGTGGTGTGTGGATCATATCTGCATTCCACTAACATGTGGAGTACAGGGGTCTCCATGGACATATTGGCCGTTCGCGTACCTCATAGATGAAGTCTAGATAAATTGTTTGTCTGGCCTTAAATTGGTAAATATTTGCTGGTGTTTGTCGTCCTTTGGATGTCTTGGATGTGACTTCTTCTTAAGGAACATGAACATGCCTGTATTTTCTTCTTCTAACCATCTTTCCTCATTCTGCTTGGTGGTGTCCCTGAAGCATGCAGGCTCATGCTGATAGAACTGTGAGTCTTTATTATCCGACAAAATGTTTTGCCTGATTCAGAGACAACAATGGGGGCCCTGGCTGTATGTGTCCACTTGGCCTCATCAACCTCAGCAGGCAATGCTCTTAACCACTGAGCCATCTCTCCTGCCTCTTCCTTCTGTTGCCAGTAGAGGGCACCAAACCTCATTTTGAGAGCAACTATGTGATTCCCAGGAATCGAACTTCTGAACTTTGGAAGAGCAGGCAATGCTCTTAACCACTGAGCCATCTCTCCAACCCGTTTTTCAACTTCTTTTACTAAACCAGGTTTATTCAATGTGGTGTGTGGATCACATCTCCATTTTCCGAACATGTGGAGTACAGGGGTCTCCGTGGACGTATTGGCCGTTCGTGTACCTCATAGAGGAGGTCTAGATAAATTGTTTCTCTGGCTTAAAATTGGTACACCTTTTGCTGGTGTTTGTCGTCCTTTGGATGTCTTGGATGTGAGTTCTTCTTCAGGAACATGAACATGCCTGTATTTTCTTCTTCTAGTCATCTTGCCTTACTCTCCTTGGTGTTGTCTCTGAAGCACGCTAGCTCGTGGTGATAAAGCTGTGAGCCTTTAACATCCTAACAAAAGCTTTTGCCTCATTCAGTCACAACAACGCGGTCCCTGGCCCTTGGCCCTGACTCTATGTCTGTATGTGGTCTCATCAAACTCAGCAGGCAAAGCTCTTTACCACAGAGCCATCTTTCCTGCCTCTTCCTTGTGGTGCCACTAGAGGGCGCCAAACCTCCTTTTGAGAGCAATTATTTGGTAGCCAGGAATCGAACTTCTGACCTTCGGAAGGGCAGCCAATGTTCTTAACCAGTGACCTATCTCTCCAGCTTTTCTTACTGTAGCCAAAAGAGGGCACAAGATCTCATGGCAGATGGTTGTGAATCATTATGTGGTTGCCTGCAATTGATTTCAGGAGGTTCTAAGAGCAGGCAATGCTCTTAAGCACTGAACCATCTCTCATGCCTCTTCTTTTTTGCCAGTAAAGGGCACCAAATCTACCTTTTGAGAGCAATTATGGGATTTCCAGGAATGGAACTTCTGACCTTTGTAAGGGCAGCCAAAGCTCTTATCCACTGAGCTAACACCCCAGCTCTTATTTTTGTATCCAAAAGAGGGCACAAGACCTCATTGCAGATGGTTGTGAGCCATTATGTGGATGCCTGGAATTGAATTCACTAGGTTGGAAGAGGAGGCAATGATCTTAACCACGGAGCCATCTCTCATGCCTCTTCCTTATGTTGCCAGTAGAGGGCACCAAACCTCCTTTTGAGAGCAATTATGTGATTTCCAGGAATCGAACTTCTGACCTTTGGAAGAGCAGGCAATGCCCTTAACCACTGAGCCATCTCTCCAACCCGTTTTTCAACTTCTTTTACTAAACCAGCTTTAGTCAATGTGGTGTGTGGATCACATCTCCATTTCCCTGACGTGTGGAGTACAGGGGTCTGCATGGACCTATTGCCCATTCATGTACCTCATAGAGGAGGTCTAGATAAATTGTTTCTCTGGCTTTAAATAGGTTAACATTTTGCTGGTGTTTGTAGTCCTTGGATTGTCTTGGATATGAGTTCTTCTTCAGGCACATGAACATGCCAATATTTTCTTCTTCTAGCCATCTTGCCTTACTCTCCTTGGTGTTGTCTCTGAAGCACGCTGGCTCATGGTGATAGAGCTGTGAGTCTTTAACATCCTAACAAGAGCTTTTGCCTCATTCAGTCACAACAACGAGGGCCCTGGCCCTGTGCCCTGACTCTATGTCTGTTCTTGGCCTCATCAAACTCAGCAGGCAAAGCTCTTTACCACAGAGCCATCTTTCCTGCCTCTTCCTTGTGGTGCCACTAGAGGGCGCCAAACCTCCTTTTGAGAGCAATTACGTGGTTCCCAGGAATCGCACTTCTGACCTTTGGAAGGGCAACCAATGCTCTTAACCACTGAGCTGTCTCTCCAGCTCTTCTTACTGTAGCCAAAAGAGGGCACAAGACCTCATGGCAGATGGTTGTGACCCATTATGTGGTCGCCTGGAATTGAATTCAGAAGGTTAGAAGAGCAGGCAATTCTCTTAACCATTGAGCCATCTCTCTTGCATCTTCCTTCTGTTGCCAGTAGAGGGCACCAAACCTCCTTTTGAGAGCAATTATGTGGTTGCCAGGAATCGAACTTCTGACCTTTGGAAGGGCAGGCAAAGCTCTTATCCACTGAGCTAACACCCCAGCTCTTATTTTTGTATCCAAAAGAGGGCACAAGACCACATTGCAGATGGTTGTGAGCCATTATGTTGATACCTGGAATTGAATTCAGGAGGTTGGAAGAGGAGGCAATGATCTTAACCACGGAGCCATCTCTCATGCCTCTTCCTTATGTTGTCACTAGAGGGCACCAAACCTCCTTTTGAGAGCAATTATGTGATTTCCAGGAATCGAACTTCTGACCTTTGGAAGGGCAACCAATGCTCTTAACCACTGAGCTGTCTCTCCAGCTCTTCTTACTGTAGCCAAAAGAGGGCACAAGACCTCATGGCAGATGGTTGTGACCCATTATGTGGTCGCCTGGAATTGAATTCAGGAGGTTGGAAGAGCAGGCAATTCTCTTAACCATTGAGCCATCTCTCTTGCATCTTCCTTCTGTTGCCAGTAGAGGGCACCAAACCTCCTTTTGAGAGCAATTATGTGGTTGCCTGGAATCGAACTTCTGACCTTTGGAAGGGCAGGCAAAGCTCTTAACCACTGAGCTATCTCCCCAGCTCTTCTTTCTGTATCCAAAAGAGGGCACAAGACCTCATTGCAGATTGTTGTGAGCCATTATGTGGTTGCCTGGAATTCAGTTCAGGAGGTTGGAAGAGCAGGCAATGTTCTTAACCACTGAGCCATCTCTCCAACCCGTTTTTCAACTTCTTGAACTAAACCAGGTTTACTCAATGTGGTGTGTGGATCATATCTGCATTCCACTAACATGTGGAGTACAGGGGTCTCCATGGACATATTGGCCGTTCGCGTACCTCATAGATGAAGTCTAGATAAATTGTTTGTCTTGCTTTAAATTGGTAAACCTTTTGCTGGTGTTTGTCGTCCTTTGGATGTCTTGGATGTGAGTTCTTCTTAAGGAACATGAACATGCCTGTATTTTCTTCTTCTAACCATCTTTCCTCATTCTGCTTGGTGGTGTCCCTGAAGCATGCAGGCTCATGCTGATAGAACTGTGAGTCTTTATTATCCTAACAAAATGTGTTGCCTGATTCTGAGACAACAACGTGGGCCCTGGCTGTATGTGTCCACTTGGCCTCATCAACCTCAGCAGGCAATGCTCTTAACCACTGAGCCATCTCTCCTGCCTCTTCATTCTGTTGCCAGTAGAGGGCACCAAACCTCATTTTGAGAGCAATTATGTGATTTCCAGGAATCGAACTTCTGAACTGTGGAAGAGCAGGCAATGCTCTTAACCACTGAGCCATCTCTCCTGCCTCTCCCCTCTGTTGCCAGTAGAGGGCACCAAACCTCATTTTGAGAGCAACTATGTGATTCCCAGGAATCGAACTTCTGAACTTTGGAAGAGCAGGCAATGCTCTTAACCACTGAGCCATCTCTCCAACCCGTTTTTCAACTTCTTTTACTAAACCAGGTTTATTCAATGTGGTGTGTGGATCACATCTCCATTTTCCGAACATGTGGAGTACAGGGGTCTCCGTGGACGTATTGGCCGTTCGTGTACCTCATAGAGGAGGTCTAGATAAATTGTTTCTCTGGCTTAAAATTGGTACACCTTTTGCTGGTGTTTGTCGTCCTTTGGATGTCTTGGATGTGAGTTCTTCTTCAGGAACATGAACATGCCTGTATTTTCTTCTTCTAGTCATCTTGCCTTACTCTCCTTGGTGTTGTCTCTGAAGCACGCTAGCTCGTGGTGATAAAGCTGTGAGCCTTTAACATCCTAACAAAAGCTTTTGCCTCATTCAGTCACAACAACGCGGTCCCTGGCCCTTGGCCCTGACTCTATGTCTGTATGTGGTCTCATCAAACTCAGCAGGCAAAGCTCTTTACCACAGAGCCATCTTTCCTGCCTCTTCCTTGTGGTGCCACTAGAGGGCGCCAAACCTCCTTTTGAGAGCAATTATTTGGTAGCCAGGAATCGAACTTCTGACCTTCGGAAGGGCAGCCAATGTTCTTAACCAGTGACCTATCTCTCCAGCTTTTCTTACTGTAGCCAAAAGAGGGCACAAGATCTCATGGCAGATGGTTGTGAATCATTATGTGGTTGCCTGCAATTGATTTCAGGAGGTTCTAAGAGCAGGCAATGCTCTTAAGCACTGAACCATTTCTCATGCCTCTTCTTTTTTGCCAGTAAAGGGCACCAAATCTACCTTTTGAGAGCAATTATGGGATTGCCAGGAATGGAACTTCTGACCTTTGTAAGGGCAGCCAAAGCTCTTATCCACTGAGCTAACACCCCAGCTCTTATTTTTGTATCCAAAAGAGGGCACAAGACCTCATTGCAGATGGTTGTGAGCCATTATGTGGATGCCTGGAATTGAATTCACTAGGTTGGAAGAGGAGGCAATGATCTTAACCACGGAGCCATCTCTCATGCCTCTTCCTTATGTTGCCAGTAGAGGGCACCAAACCTCCTTTTGAGAGCAATTATGTGATTTCCAGGAATCGAACTTCTGACCTTTGGAAGAGCAGGCAATGCCCTTAACCACTGAGCCATCTCTCCAACCCGTTTTTCAACTTCTTTTACTAAACCAGCTTTAGTCAATGTGGTGTGTGGATCACATCTCCATTTCCCTGACGTGTGGAGTACAGGGGTCTGCATGGACCTATTGCCCATTCATGTACCTCATAGAGGAGGTCTAGATAAATTGTTTCTCTGGCTTTAAATAGGTTAACATTTTGCTGGTGTTTGTAGTCCTTTGATTGTCTTGGATATGAGTTCTTCTTCAGGCACATGAACATGCCAATATTTTCTTCTTCTAGCCATCTTGCCTTACTCTCCTTGGTGTTGTCTCTGAAGCACGCTGGCTCATGGTGATAGAGCTGTGAGTCTTTAACATCCTAACAAGAGCTTTTGCCTCATTCAGTCACAACAACGAGGGCCCTGGCCCTGTGCCCTGACTCTATGTCTGTTCTTGGCCTCATCAAACTCAGCAGGCAAAGCTCTTTACCACAGAGCCATCTTTCCTGCCTCTTCCTTGTGGTGCCACTAGAGGGCGCCAAACCTCCTTTTGAGAGCAATTACGTGGTTCCCAGGAATCGCACTTCTGTCCTTTGGAAGGGCAACCAATGCTCTTAACCACTGAGCTGTCTCTCCAGCTCTTCTTACTGTAGCCAAAAGAGGGCACAAGACCTCATGGCAGATGGTTGTGACCCATTATGTGGTCGCCTGGAATTGAATTCAGAAGGTTAGAAGAGCAGGCAATTCTCTTAACCATTGAGCCATCTCTCTTGCATCTTCCTTCTGTTGCCAGTAGAGGGCACCAAACCTCCTTTTGAGAGCAATTATGTGGTTGCCAGGAATCGAACTTCTGACCTTTGGAAGGGCAGGCAAAGCTCTTATCCACTGAGCTAACACCCCAGCTCTTATTTTTGTATCCAAAAGAGGGCACAAGACCACATTGCAGATGGTTGTGAGCCATTATGTTGATACCTGGAATTGAATTCAGGAGGTTGGAAGAGGAGGCAATGATCTTAACCACGGAGCCATCTCTCATGCCTCTTCCTTATGTTGTCACTAGAGGGCACCAAACCTCCTTTTGAGAGCAATTATGTGATTTCCAGGAATCGAACTTCTGACCTTTGGAAGGGCAACCAATGCTCTTAACCACTGAGCTGTCTCTCCAGCTCTTCTTACTGTAGCCAAAAGAGGGCACAAGACCTCATGGCAGATGGTTGTGACCCATTATGTGGTCGCCTGGAATTGAATTCAGGAGGTTGGAAGAGCAGGCAATTCTCTTAACCATTGAGCCATCTCTCTTGCATCTTCCTTCTGTTGCCAGTAGAGGGCACCAAACCTCCTTTTGAGAGCAATTATGTGGTTGCCTGGAATCGAACTTCTGACCTTTGGAAGGGCAGGCAAAGCTCTTAACCACTGAGCTATCTCCCCAGCTCTTCTTTCTGTATCCAAAAGAGGGCACAAGACCTCATTGCAGATTGTTGTGAGCCATTATGTGGTTGCCTGGAATTCAGTTCAGGAGGTTGGAAGAGCAGGCAATGTTCTTAACCACTGAGCCATCTCTCCAACCCGTTTTTCAACTTCTTGAACTAAACCAGGTTTACTCAATGTGGTGTGTGGATCATATCTGCATTCCACTAACATGTGGAGTACAGGGGGCTCCATGGACATATTGGCCGTTCGCGTACCTCATAGATGAAGTCTAGATAAATTGTTTGTCTTGCTTTAAATTGGTAAACCTTTTGCTGGTGTTTGTCGTCCTTTGGATGTCTTGGATGTGAGTTCTTCTTAAGGAACATGAACATGCCTGTATTTTCTTCTTCTAACCATCTTTCCTCATTCTGCTTGGTGGTGTCCCTGAAGCATGCAGGCTCATGCTGATAGAACTGTGAGTCTTTATTATCCTAACAAAATGTGTTGCCTGATTCTGAGACAACAACGTGGGCCCTGGCTGTATGTGTCCACTTGGCCTCATCAACCTCAGCAGGCAATGCTCTTAACCACTGAGCCATCTCTCCTGCCTCTTCCTTCTGTTGCCAGTAGAGGGGACCAAACCTCATTTTGAGAGCAATTATGTGATTTCCAGGAATCGAACTTCTGAACTGTGGAAGAGCAGGCAATGCTCTTAACCACTGAGCCATCTCTCCTGCCTCTCCCCTCTGTTGCCAGTAGAGGGCACCAAACCTCATTTTGAGAGCAACTATGTGATTCCCAGGAATCAAACTTCTGACCTTTGGAAGAGCAGGCAATGCTCTTAAACACTGATCCATCTCTCCAACCCGTTTTTCAACTTCTTTTACTAAACCAGGTTTACTCAATGTGGTGTGTGGATAACATCTCCATTTCCCTAACATGTGGAGTACAGGGGTCTCCGTGGACCTATTGGCCGTTCGTGTACCTCATAGATGAAGTCTAGATAAATTGTTTCTCTGGCTTAAAATTGGTACACCTTTTGCTGGTGTTTGTCGTCCTTTGGATGTCTTGGATGTGAGTTCTTCTTCAGGAACATGAACATGCCTGTATTTTCTTCTTCTAGTCATCTTGCCTTACTCTCCTTGGTGTTGTCTCTGAAGCACGCTGGCTCGTGGTGATAAAGCTGTGAGCCTTTAACATCCTAACAAAAGCTTTTGCCTCATTCAGTCACAACAACGCGGGCCCTGGCCCTTGGCCCTGACTCTATGTCTGTATGTGGTCTCATCAAACTCAGCAGGCAAAGCTCTTTACCACAGAGCCATCTTTCCTGCCTCTTCCTTGTGGTGCCACTAGAGGGCGCCAAACCTCCTTTTGAGAGCAATTATTTGGTAGCCAGGAATCGAACTTCTGACCTTCGGAAGGGCAGCCAATGTTCTTAACCACTGACCTATCTCTCCAGCTTTTCTTACTGTAGCCAAAAGAGGGCACAAGACCTCATGGCAGATGGTTGTGAATCATTATGTGGTTGCCTGCAATTGATTTCAGGAGGTTCTAAGAGCAGGCAATGCTCTTAAGCACTGAACCATCTCTCATGCCTCTTCTTTTTTGCCAGTAAAGGGCACCAAATCTACCTTTTGAGAGCAATTATGGGATTGCCAGGAATGGAACTTCTGACCTTTGGAAGGGCAGCCAAAGCTCTTATCCACTGAGCTAACACCCCAGCTCTTATTTTTGTATCCAAAAGAGGGCACAAGACCTCATTGCAGATGGTTGTGAGCCATTATGTGGATGCCTGGAATTGAATTCACTAGGTTGGAAGAGGAGGCAATGATCTTAACCACGGAGCCATCTCTCATGCCTCTTCCTTATGTTGCCAGTAGAGGGCACCAAACCTCCTTTTGAGAGCAATTATGTGATTTCCAGGAATCGAACTTCTGACCTTTGGAAGAGCAGGCAATGCCCTTAACCACTGAGCCATCTCTCCAACCCGTTTTTCAACTTCTTTTACTAAACCAGCTTTAGTCAATGTGGTGTGTGGATCACATCTCCATTTCCCTGACGTGTGGAGTACAGGGGTCTGCATGGACCTATTGCCCATTCATGTACCTCATAGAGGAGGTCTAGATAAATTGTTTCTCTGGCTTTAAATAGGTTAACATTTTGCTGGTGTTTGTAGTCCTTTGATTGTCTTGGATATGAGTTCTTCTTCAGGCACATGAACATGCCAATATTTTCTTCTTCTAGCCATCTTGCCTTACTCTCCTTGGTGTTGTCTCTGAAGCACGCTGGCTCATGGTGATAGAGCTGTGAGTCTTTAACATCCTAACAAGAGCTTTTGCCTCATTCAGTCACAACAACGAGGGCCCTGGCCCTGTGCCCTGACTCTATGTCTGTTCTTGGCCTCATCAAACTCAGCAGGCAAAGCTCTTTACCACAGAGCCATCTTTCCTGCCTCTTCCTTGTGGTGCCACTAGAGGGCGCCAAACCTCCTTTTGAGAGCAATTACGTGGTTCCCAGGAATCGCACTTCTGACCTTTGGAAGGGCAACCAATGCTCTTAACCACTGAGCTGTCTCTCCAGCTCTTCTTACTGTAGCCAAAAGAGGGCACAAGACCTCATGGCAGATGGTTGTGACCCATTATGTGGTCGCCTGGAATTGAATTCAGAAGGTTAGAAGAGCAGGCAATTCTCTTAACCATTGAGCCATCTCTCTTGCATCTTCCTTCTGTTGCCAGTAGAGGGCACCAAACCTCCTTTTGAGAGCAATTATGTGGTTGCCAGGAATCGAACTTCTGACCTTTGGAAGGGCAGGCAAAGCTCTTATCCACTGAGCTAACACCCCAGCTCTTATTTTTGTATCCAAAAGAGGGCACAAGACCACATTGCAGATGGTTGTGAGCCATTATGTTGATACCTGGAATTGAATTCAGGAGGTTGGAAGAGGAGGCAATGATCTTAACCACGGAGCCATCTCTCATGCCTCTTCCTTATGTTGTCACTAGAGGGCACCAAACCTCCTTTTGAGAGCAATTATGTGATTTCCAGGAATCGAACTTCTGACCTTTGGAAGGGCAACCAATGCTCTTAACCACTGAGCTGTCTCTCCAGCTCTTCTTACTGTAGCCAAAAGAGGGCACAAGACCTCATGGCAGATGGTTGTGACCCATTATGTGGTCGCCTGGAATTGAATTCAGGAGGTTGGAAGAGCAGGCAATTCTCTTAACCATTGAGCCATCTCTCTTGCATCTTCCTTCTGTTGCCAGTAGAGGGCACCAAACCTCCTTTTGAGAGCAATTATGTGGTTGCCTGGAATCGAACTTCTGACCTTTGGAAGGGCAGGCAAAGCTCTTAACCACTGAGCTATCTCCCCAGCTCTTCTTTCTGTATCCAAAAGAGGGCACAAGACCTCATTGCAGATTGTTGTGAGCCATTATGTGGTTGCCTGGAATTCAGTTCAGGAGGTTGGAAGAGCAGGCAATGTTCTTAACCACTGAGCCATCTCTCCAACCCGTTTTTCAACTTCTTGAACTAAACCAGGTTTACTCAATGTGGTGTGTGGATCATATCTGCATTCCACTAACATGTGGAGTACAGGGGGCTCCATGGACATATTGGCCGTTCGCGTACCTCATAGATGAAGTCTAGATAAATTGTTTGTCTTGCTTTAAATTGGTAAACCTTTTGCTGGTGTTTGTCGTCCTTTGGATGTCTTGGATGTGAGTTCTTCTTAAGGAACATGAACATGCCTGTATTTTCTTCTTCTAACCATCTTTCCTCATTCTGCTTGGTGGTGTCCCTGAAGCATGCAGGCTCATGCTGATAGAACTGTGAGTCTTTATTATCCTAACAAAATGTGTTGCCTGATTCTGAGACAACAACGTGGGCCCTGGCTGTATGTGTCCACTTGGCCTCATCAACCTCAGCAGGCAATGCTCTTAACCACTGAGCCATCTCTCCTGCCTCTTCCTTCTGTTGCCAGTAGAGGGCACCAAACCTCATTTTGAGAGCAATTATGTGATTTCCAGGAATCGAACTTCTGAACTGTGGAAGAGCAGGCAATGCTCTTAACCACTGAGCCATCTCTCCTGCCTCTCCCCTCTGTTGCCAGTAGAGGGCACCAAACCTCATTTTGAGAGCAACTATGTGATTCCCAGGAATCAAACTTCTGACCTTTGGAAGAGCAGGCAATGCTCTTAAACACTGATCCATCTCTCCAACCCGTTTTTCAACTTCTTTTACTAAACCAGGTTTACTCAATGTGGTGTGTGGATAACATCTCCATTTCCCTAACATGTGGAGTACAGGGGTCTCCGTGGACCTATTGGCCGTTCGTGTACCTCATAGAGGAGGTCTAGATAAATTGTTTCTCTGGCTTAAAATTGGTACACCTTTTGCTGGTGTTTGTCGTCCTTTGGATGTCTTGGATGTGAGTTCTTCTTCAGGAACATGAACATGCCTGTATTTTCTTCTTCTAGTCATCTTGCCTTACTCTCCTTGGTGTTGTCTCTGAAGCACGCTGGCTCGTGGTGATAAAGCTGTGAGCCTTTAACATCCTAACAAAAGCTTTTGCCTCATTCAGTCACAACAACGCGGGCCCTGGCCCTTGGCCCTGACTCTATGTCTGTATGTGGTCTCATCAAACTCAGCAGGCAAAGCTCTTTACCACAGAGCCATCTTTCCTGCCTCTTCCTTGTGGTGCCACTAGAGGGCGCCAAACCTCCTTTTGAGAGCAATTATTTGGTAGCCAGGAATCGAACTTCTGACCTTCGGAAGGGCAGCCAATGTTCTTAACCACTGACCTATCTCTCCAGCTTTTCTTACTGTAGCCAAAAGAGGGCACAAGACCTCATGGCAGATGGTTGTGAATCATTATGTGGTTGCCTGCAATTGATTTCAGGAGGTTCTAAGAGCAGGCAATGCTCTTAAGCACTGAACCATCTCTCATGCCTCTTCTTTTTTGCCAGTAAAGGGCACCAAATCTACCTTTTGAGAGCAATTATGGGATTGCCAGGAATGGAACTTCTGACCTTTGGAAGGGCAGCCAAAGCTCTTATCCACTGAGCTAACACCCCAGCTCTTATTTTTGTATCCAAAAGAGGGCACAAGACCTCATTGCAGATGGTTGTGAGCCATTATGTGGATGCCTGGAATTGAATTCACTAGGTTGGAAGAGGAGGCAATGATCTTAACCACGGAGCCATCTCTCATGCCTCTTCCTTATGTTGCCAGTAGAGGGCACCAAACCTCCTTTTGAGAGCAATTATGTGATTTCCAGGAATCGAAATTCTGACCTTTGGAAGAGCAGGAAATGCTCTTAACCACTGAGCCATCTCTCCAACCCGTTTTTCAACTTCTTTTACTAAACCAGCTTTAGTCAATGTGGTGTGTGGATCACATCTCCATTTCCCTGACTTGTGGAGTACAGGGGTCTGCATGGACCTATTGCCCATTCATGTACCTCATAGAGGAGGTCTAGATAAATTGTTTCTCTGGCTTTAAATAGGTTAACATTTTGCTGGTGTTTGTAGTCCTTTGATTGTCTTGGATATGAGTTCTTCTTCAGGCACATGAACATGCCAATATTTTCTTCTTCTAGCCATCTTGCCTTACTCTCCTTGGTGTTGTCTCTGAAGCACGCTGGCTCATGGTGATAGAGCTGTGAGTCTTTAACATCCTAACAAGAGCTTTTGCCTCATTCAGTCACAACAACGTGGGCCCTGGCCCTGTGCCCCGACTCTATGTCTGTTCTTGGCCTCATCAAACTCAGCAGGCAAAGCTCTTTACCACAGAGCCATCTTTCCTGCCTCTTCCTTGTGGTGCCACTAGAGGGCGCCAAACCTCCTTTTGAGAGCAATTACGTGGTTCCCAGGAATCGCACTTCTGACCTTTGGAAGGGCAACCAATGCTCTTAACCACTGAGCTGTCTCTCCAGCTCTTCTTACTGTAGCCAAAAGAGGGCACAAGACCTCATGGCAGATGGTTGTGACCCATTATGTGGTCGCCTGGAATTGAATTCAGAAGGTTGGAAGAGCAGGCAATTCTCTTAAGCATTGAGCCATCTCTCTTGCATCTTCCTTCTGTTGCCAGTAGAGGGCACCAAACCTCCTTTTGAGAGCAATTATGTGGTTGCCAGTAATCGAACTTCTGACCTTTGGAAGGGCAGGCAAAGCTCTTATCCACTGAGCTAACACCCCAGCTCTTATTTTTGTATCCAAAAGAGGGCACAAGACCACATTGCAGATGGTTGTGAGCCATTATGTTGTTGCCTGGAATTGAATTCAGGAGGTTGGAAGAGGAGGCAATGATCTTAACCACGGAGCCATCTCTCATGCCTCTTCCTTATGTTGCCACTAGAGGGCACCAAACCTCCTTTTGAGAGCAATTATGTGATTTCCAGGAATCGAACTTCTGACCTTTGGAAGGGCAACCAATGCTCTTAACCACTGAGCTGTCTCTCCAGCTCTTCTTACTGTAGCCAAAAGAGGGCACAAGACCTCATGGCAGATGGTTGTGACCCATTATGTGGTCGCCTGGAGTTGAATTCAGGAGGTTGGAAGAGCAGGCAATTCTCTTAACCATTGAGCCATCTCTCTTGCATCTTCCTTCTGTTGCCAGTAGAGGGCACCAAACCTCCTTTTGAGAGCAATTATGTGGTTGCCTGGAATCGAACTTCTGACCTTTGGAAGGGCAGGCAAAGCTCTTAACCACTGAGCTATCTCCCCAGCTCTTCTTTCTGTATCCCAAAGAGGGCACAAGACCTCATTGCAGATGGTTGTGAGCCATTATGTGGTTGCCTGGAATTCAGTTCAGGAGGTTGGAAGAGCAGGCAATGTTCTTAACCACTGAGCCATCTCTCCAACCCGTTTTTCAACTTCTTGAACTAAACCAGGTTTACTCAATGTGGTGTGTGGATCATATCTGCATTCCACTAACATGTGGAGTACAGGGGTCTCCATGGACATATTGGCCGTTCGCGTACCTCATAGATGAAGTCTAGATAAATTGTTTGTCTGGCTTTAAATTGGTAAACCTTTTGCTGGTGTTTGTCGTCCTTTGGATGTCTTGGATGTGAGTTCTTCTTAAGGAACATGAACATGCCTGTATTTTCTTCTTCTAACCATCTTTCCTCATTCTGCTTGGTGGTGTCCCTGAAGCATGCAGGCTCATGCTGATAGAGCTGTGAGTCTTTATTATCCTAACAAAATGTGTTGCCTGATTCTGAGACAACAACGTGGGCCCTGGCTGTATGTGTCCACTTGGCCTCATCAACCTCAGCAGGCAATGCTCTTAACCACTGAGCCATCTCTCCTGCCTCTTCCTTCTGTTGCCAGTAGAGGGCACCAAACCTCATTTTGAGAGCAATTATGTGATTTCCAGGAATCGAACTTCTGAACTTTGGAAGAGCAGGCAATGCTCTTAACCACTGAGCCATCTCTCCTGCCTCTCCCCTCTGTTGCCAGTAGAGGGCACCAAACCTCATTTTGAGAGCAACTATGTGATTCCCAGGAATCAAACTTCTGACCTTTGGAAGAGCAGGCAATGCTCTTAAACACTGATCCATCTCTCCAACCCGTTTTTCAACTTCTTTTACTAAACCAGGTTTACTCAATGTGGTGTGTGGATAACATCTCCATTTCCCTAACATGTGGAGTACAGGGGTCTCTGTGGACCTATTGGCCGTTCGTGTACCTCATAGAGGAGGTCTAGATAAATTGTTTCTCTGGCTTAAAATTGGTACACCTTTTGCTGGTGTTTGTCGTCCTTTGGATGTCTTGGATGTGAGTTCTTCTTCAGGAACATGAACATGCCTGTATTTTCTTCTTCTAGTCATCTTGCCTTACTCTCCTTGGTGTTGTCTCTGAAGCACGCTGGCTCGTGGTGATAGAGCTGTGAGCCTTTAACATCCTAACAAATGCTTTTGCCTCATTCAGTCACAACAACGCGGGCCCTGGCCCTTGGCCCTGACTCTATGTCTGTATGTGGTCTCATCAAACTCAGCAGGCAAAGCTCTTTACCACAGAGCCATCTTTCCTGCCTCTTCCTTGTGGTGCCACTAGAGGGCGCCAAACCTCCTTTTGAGAGCAATTATTTGGTAGCCAGGAATCGAACTTCTGACCTTCGGAAGGGCAGCCAATGTTCTTAACCACTGACCTATCTCTCCAGCTTTTCTTACTGTAGCCAAAAGAGGGCACAAGACCTCATGGCAGATGGTTGTGAATCATTATGTGGTTGCCTGCAATTGATTTCAGGAGGTTCTAAGAGCAGGCAATGCACTTAAGCACTGAACCATCTCTCATGCCTCTTCTTTTTTGCCAGTAAAGGGCACCAAATCTACCTTTTGAGAGCAATTATGGGATTGCCAGGAATGGAACTTCTGACCTTTGGAAGGGCAGCCAAAGCTCTTATCCACTGAGCTAACACCCCAGCTCTTATTTTTGTATCCAAAAGAGGGCACAAGACCTCATTGCAGATGGTTGTGAGCCATTATGTGGATGCCTGGAATTGAATTCACTAGGTTGGAAGAGGAGGCAATGATCTTAACCACGGAGCCATCTCTCATGCCTCTTCCTTATGTTGCCAGTAGAGGGCACCAAACCTCCTTTTGAGAGCAATTATGTGATTTCCAGGAATCGAACTTCTGACCTTTGGAAGAGCAGGCAATGCTCTTAACCACTGAGCCATCTCTCCAACCCGTTTTTCAACTTCTTTTACTAAACCAGCTTTAGTCAATGTGGTGTGTGGATCACATCTCCATTTCCCTGACGTGTGGAGTACAGGGGTCTGCATGGACCTATTGCCCATTCATGTACCTCATAGAGGAGGTCTAGATAAATTGTTTCTCTGGCTTTAAATAGGTTAACATTTTGCTGGTGTTTGTAGTCCTTTGATTGTCTTGGATATGAGTTCTTCTTCAGGCACATGAACATGCCAATATTTTCTTCTTCTAGCCATCTTGCCTTACTCTCCTTGGTGTTGTCTCTGAAGCACGCTGGCTCATGGTGATAGAGCTGTGAGTCTTTAACATCCTAACAAGAGCTTTTGCCTCATTCAGTCACAACAACGAGGGCCCTGGCCCTGTGCCCTGACTCTATGTCTGTTCTTGGCCTCATCAAACTCAGCAGGCAAAGCTCTTTACCACAGAGCCATCTTTCCTGCCTCTTCCTTGTGGTGCCACTAGAGGGCGCCAAACCTCCTTTTGAGAGCAATTACGTGGTTCCCAGGAATCGCACTTCTGACCTTTGGAAGGGCAACCAATGCTCTTAACCACTGAGCTGTCTCTCCAGCTCTTCTTACTGTAGCCAAAAGAGGGCACAAGACCTCATGGCAGATGGTTGTGACCCATTATGTGGTCGCCTGGAATTGAATTCAGAAGGTTAGAAGAGCAGGCAATTCTCTTAACCATTGAGCCATCTCTCTTGCATCTTCCTTCTGTTGCCAGTAGAGGGCACCAAACCTCCTTTTGAGAGCAATTATGTGGTTGCCAGGAATCGAAATTCTGACCTTTGGAAGGGCAGGCAAAGCTCTTATCCACTGAGCTAACACCCCAGCTCTTATTTTTGTATCCAAAAGAGGGCACAAGACCACATTGCAGATGGTTGTGAGCCATTATGTTGTTGCCTGGAATTGAATTCAGGAGGTTGGAAGAGGAGGCAATGATCTTAACCACGGAGCCATCTCTCATGCCTCTTCCTTATGTTGCCAGTAGAGGGCACCAAACCTCCTTTTGAGAGCAATTATGTGATTTCCAGGAATCGAACTTCTGACCTTTGGAAGGGCAACCAATGCTCTTAACCACTGAGCTGTCTCTCCAGCTCTTCTTACTGTAGCCAAAAGAGGGCATAAGACCTCATGGCAGATGGTTGTGACCCATTATGTGGTCGCCTGGAATTGAATTCAGGAGGTTGGAAGAGCAGGCAATTCTCTTAACCATTGAGCCATCTCTCTTGCATCTTCCTTCTGTTGCCAGTAGAGGGCACCAAACCTCCTTTTGAGAGCAATTATGTGGTTGCCTGGAATCGAACTTCTGACCTTTGGAAGGGCAGGCAAAGCTCTTAACCACTGAGCTATCTCCCCAGCTCTTCTTTCTGTATCCAAAAGAGGGCACAAGACCTCATTGCAGATTGTTGTGAGCCATTATGTGGTTGCCTGGAATTCAGTTCAGGAGGTTGGAAGAGCAGGCAATGTTCTTAACCACTGAGCCATCTCTCCAACCCGTTTTTCAACTTCTTGAACTAAACCAGGTTTACTCAATGTGGTGTGTGGATCATATCTGCATTCCACTAACATGTGGAGTACAGGGGTCTCCATGGACATATTGGCCGTTCGCGTACCTCATAGATGAAGTCTAGATAAATTGTTTGTCTTGCTTTAAATTGGTAAACCTTTTGCTGGTGTTTGTCGTCCTTTGGATGTCTTGGATGTGAGTTCTTCTTAAGGAACATGAACATGCCTGTATTTTCTTCTTCTAACCATCTTTCCTCATTCTGCTTGGTGGTGTCCCTGAAGCATGCAGGCTCATGCTGATAGAACTGTGAGTCTTTATTATCCTAACAAAATGTGTTGCCTGATTCTGAGACAACAACGTGGGCCCTGGCTGTATGTGTCCACTTGGCCTCATCAACCTCAGCAGGCAATGCTCTTAACCACTGAGCCATCTCTCCTGCCTCTTCCTTCTGTTGCCAGTAGAGGGCACCAAACCTCATTTTGAGAGCAATTATGTGATTTCCAGGAATCGAACTTCTCAACTTTGGAAGAGCAGGCAATGCTCTTAACCACTGAGCCATCTCTCCTGCCTCTCCCCTCTGTTGCCAGTAGAGGGCACCAAACCTCATTTTGAGAGCAACTATGTGATTCCCAGGAATCAAACTTCTGACCTTTGGAAGAGCAGGCAATGCTCTTAAACACTGATCCATCTCTCCAACCCGTTTTTCAACTTCTTTTACTAAACCAGGTTTACTCAATGTGGTGTGTGGATAACATCTCCATTTCCCTAACACGTGGAGTACAGGGGTCTCCGTGGACCTATTGGCCGTTCGTGTACCTCATAGAGGAGGTCTAGATAAATTGTTTCTCTGGCTTAAAATTGGTACACCTTTTGCTGGTGTTTGTCGTCCTTTGGATGTCTTGGATGTGAGTTCTTCTTCAGGAACATGACCATGCCTGTATTTTCTTCTTCTAGTCATCTTGCCTTACTCTCCTTGGTGTTGTCTCTGAAGCACGCTGGCTCGTGGTGATAGAGCTGTGAGCCTTTAACATCCTAACAAAAGCTTTTGCCTCATTCAGTCACAACAACGTGGGCCCTGGCCCTTGGCCCTGACTCTATGTCTGTATGTGGTCTCATCAAACTCAGCAGGCAAAGCTCTTTACCACAGAGCCATCTTTCCTGCCTCTTCCTTGTGGTGCCACTAGAGGGCGCCAAACCTCCTTTTGAGAGCAATTATTTGGTAGCCAGGAATCGAACATCTGACCTTCGGAAGGGCAGCCAATGTTCTTAACCACTGACCTATCTCTCCAGCTTTTCTTACTGTAGCCAAAAGAGGGCACAAGACCTCATGGCAGATGGTTGTGAATCATTATGCGGTTGCCTGCAATTGATTTCAGGAGGTTCTAAGAGCAGGCAATGCTCTTAAGCACTGAACCATCTCTCATGCCTCTTCTTTTTTGCCAGTAAAGGGCACCAAATCTACCTTTTGAGAGCAATTATGGGATTGCCAGGAATGGAACTTCTGACCTTTGGAAGGGCAGCCAAAGCTCTTATCCACTGAGCTAACACCCCAGCTCTTATTTTTGTATCCAAAAGAGGGCACAAGACCTCATTGCAGATGGTTGTGAGCCATTATGTGGTTGCCTGGAATTGAATTCAGGAGGTTGGAAGAGGAGGCAATGATCTTAACCACGGAGCCATCTCTCATGCCTCTTCCTTATGTTGCCAGTAGAGGGCACCAAACCTCCTTTTGAGAGCAATTATGTGATTTCCAGGAATCGAACTTCTGACCTTTGGAAGAGCAGGCAATGCTCTTAACCACTGAGCCATCTCTCCAACCCGTTTTTCAACTTCTTTTACTAAACCAGCTTTAGTCAATGTGGTGTGTGGATCACATCTCCATTTCCCTGACGTGTGGAGTACAGGGGTCTGCATGGACATATTGGCCATTCATGTACCTCATAGAGGAGGTCTAGATAAATTGTTTCTCTGGCTTTAAATAGGTTAACATTTTGCTGGTGTTTGTAGTCCTTTGATTGTCTTGGATATGAGTTCTTCTTCAGGCACATGAACATGCCAATATTTTCTTCTTCTAGCCATCTTGCCTTACTCTCCTTGGTGTTGTCTCTGAAGCACGCTGGCTCATGGTGATAGAGCTGTGAGTCTTTAACATCCTAACAAGAGCTTTTGCCTCATTCAGTCACAACAACGTGGGCCCTGGCCCTGTGCCCCGACTCTATGTCTGTTCTTGGCCTCATCAAACTCAGCAGGCAAAGCTCTTTACCACAGAGCCATCTTTCCTGCCTCTTCCTTGTGGTGCCACTAGAGGGCGCCAAACCTCCTTTTGAGAGCAATTACGTGGTTCCCAGGAATCGCACTTCTGACCTTTGGAAGGGCAACCAATGCTCTTAACCACTGAGCTGTCTCTCCAGCTCTTCTTACTGTAGCCAAAAGAGGGCACAAGACCTCATGGCAGATGGTTGTGACCCATTATGTGGTCGCCTGGAATTGAATTCAGGAGGTTGGAAGAGCAGGCAATTCTCTTAACCATTGAGCCATCTCTCTTGCATCTTCCTTCTGTTGCCAGTAGAGGGCACCAAACCTCCTTTTGAGAGCAATTATGTGGTTGCCAGGAATCGAACTTCTGACCTTTGGAAGGGCAGGCAAAGCTCTTAACCACTGAGCTATCTCCCCAGCTCTTCTTTCTGTATCCCAAAGAGGGCACAAGACCTCATTGCAGATGGTTGTGAGCCATTATGTGGTTGCCTGGAATTCAGTTCAGGAGGTTGGAAGAGCAGGCAATGTTCTTAACCACTGAGCCATCTCTCCAACCCGTTTTTCAACTTCTTGAACTAAACCAGGTTTACTCAATGTGGTGTGTGGATCATATCTGCATTCCACTAACATGTGGAGTACAGGGGTCTCCATGGACATATTGGCCGTTCGCGTACCTCATAGATGAAGTCTAGATAAATTGTTTGTCTGGCTTTAAATTGGTAAACCTTTTGCTGGTGTTTGTCGTCCTTTGGATGTCTTGGATGTGAGTTCTTCTTAAGGAACATGAACATGCCTGTATTTTCTTCTTCTAACCATCTTTCCTCATTCTGCTTGGTGGTGTCCCTGAAGCATGCAGGCTCATGCTGATAGAGCTGTGAGTCTTTATTATCCTAACAAAATGTGTTGCCTGATTCTGAGACAACAACGTGGGCCCTGGCTGTATGTGTCCACTTGGCCTCATCAACCTCAGCAGGCAATGCTCTTAACCACTGAGCCATCTCTCCTGCCTCTTCCTTCTGTTGCCAGTAGAGGGCACCAAACCTCATTTTGAGAGCAATTATGTGATTTCCAGGAATCGAACTTCTGAACTTTGGAAGAGCAGGCAATGCTCTTAACCACTGAGCCATCTCTCCTGCCTCTCCCCTCTGTTGCCAGTAGAGGGCACCAAACCTCATTTTGAGAGCAACTATGTGATTCCCAGGAATCGAACTTCTGAACTTTGGAAGAGCAGGCAATGCTCTTAACCACTGAGCCATCTCTCCAACCCGTTTTTCAACTTCTTTTACTAAACCAGGTTTACTCAATGTGGTGTGTGGATCACATCTCCATTTCCCTAACACGTGGAGTACAGGGGTCTCCGTGGACCTATTGGCCGTTCGTGTACCTCATAGAGGAGGTCTAGATAAATTGTTTCTCTGGCTTAAAATTGGTACACCTTTTGCTGGTGTTTGTCGTCCTTTGGATGTCTTGGATGTGAGTTCTTCTTCAGGAACATGAACATGCCTGTATTTTCTTCTTCTAGTCATCTTGCCTTACTCTCCTTGGTGTTGTCTCTGAAGCACGCTGGCTCGTGGTGATAGAGCTGTGAGCCTTTAACATCCTAACAAAAGCTTTTGCCTCATTCAGTCACAACAACGCGGGCCCTGGCCCTTGGCCCTGACTCTATGTCTGCATGTGGTCTCATCAAACTCAGCAGGCAAAGCTCTTTACCACAGAGCCATCTTTCCTGCCTCTTCCTTGTGGTGCCACTAGAGGGCGCCAAACCTCCTTTTGAGAGCAATTATTTGGTAGCCAGGAATCGAACTTCTGACCTTCGGAAGGGCAGCCAATGTTCTTAACCACTGACCTATCTCTCCAGCTTTTCTTACTGTAGCCAAAAGAGGGCACAAGACCTCATGGCAGATGGTGGTGAATCATTATGTGGTTGCCTGCAATTGATTTCAGGAGGTTCTAAGAGCAGGCAATGCTCTTAAGCACTGAACCATCTCTCATGCCTCTTCTTTTTTGCCTGTAAAGGGCACCAAATCTACCTTTTGAGAGCAATTATGGGATTGCCAGGAATGGAACTTCTGACCTTTGGAAGGGCAGCCAAAGCTCTTATCCACTGAGCTAACACCCCAGCTCTTATTTTTGTATCCAAAAGAGGGCACAAGACCTCATTGCAGATGGTTGTGAGCCATTATGTTGTTGCCTGGAATTGAATTCAGGAGGTTGGAAGAGGAGGCAATGATCTTAACCACGGAGCCATCTCTCATGCCTCTTCCTTATGTTGCCAGTAGAGGGCACCAAACCTCCTTTTGAGAGCAATTATGTGATTTCCAGGAATCGAACTTCTGACCTTTGGAAGAGCAGGCAATGCTCTTAACCACTGAGCCATCTCTCCAACCCGTTTTTCAACTTCTTTTACTAAACCAGCTTTAGTAAATGTGGTGTGTGGATCACATCTCCATTTCCCTGACGTGTGGAGTACAGGGGTCTGCATGGACCTATTGGCCATTCATGTACCTCATAGAGGAGGTCTAGATAAATTGTTTCTCTGGCTTTAAATAGGTTAACATTTTGCTGGTGTTTGTAGTCCTTTGATTGTCTTGGATATGAGTTCTTCTTCAGGCACATGAACATGCCAATATTTTCTTCTTCTAGCCATCTTGCCGTACTCTCCTTGGTGTTGTCTCTGAAGCACGCTTGCTCATGGTGATAGAGCTGTGAGTCTTTAACATCCTAACAAGAGCTTTTGCCTCATTCAGTCACAACAACGTGGGCCCTGGCCCTGTGCCCCGACTCTATGTCTGTTCTTGGCCTCATCAAACTCAGCAGGCAAAGCTCTTTACCACAGAGCCATCTTTCCTGCCTCTTCCTTGTGGTGCCACTAGAGGGCGCCAAACCTCCTTTTGAGAGCAATTACGTGGTTCGCAGGAATCGAACTTCTGACCTTTGGAAGGGCAACCAATGCTCTTAACCACTGAGCTGTCTCTCCAGCTCTTCTTACTGTAGCCAAAAGAGGGCACAAGACCTCATGGCAGATGGTTGTGACCCATTATGTGGTCGCCTGGAATTGAATTCAGGAGGTTGGAAGAGAAGGCAATTCTCTTAACCATTGAGCCATCTCTCTTGCATCTTCCTTCTGTTGCCAGTAGAGGGCACCAAACCTCCTTTTGAGAGCAATTATGTGGTTGCCAGGAATCGAACTTCTGACCTTTGGAAGGGCAGGCAAAGCTCTTAACCACTGAGCTATCTCCCCAGCTCTTCTTTCTGTATCCAAAAGAGGGCACAAGACCTCATTGCAGATGGTTGTGAGCCATTATGTGGTTGCCTGGAATTCAGTTCAGGAGGTTGGAAGAGCAGGCAATGTTCTTAACCACTGAGCCATCTCTACAACCCGTTTTTCAACTTCTTGAACTAAACCAGGTTTACTCAATGTGGTGTGTGGATCATATCTGCATTCCACTAACATGTGGAGTACAGGGGTCTCCATAGAAATATTGGCCGTTCGCCACCCTATAGATGAAGTCTAGAAAAATTGTTTGTCTGGCTTTAAATTGGTAAACCTTTTGCTGGTGTTTGTCGTCCTTTGGATGTCTTGGATGTGAGTTCTTCTTAAGGAACATGAACATGCCTGTATTTTCTTCTTCTAACCATCTTTCCTCATTCTGCTTGGTGGTGTCCCTGAAGCATGCAGGCTCATGCTGATAGAGCTGTGAGTCTTTATTATCCTAACAAAATGTGTTGCCTGATTCTGAGACAACAACGTGGGCCCTGGCTGTATGTGTCCACTTGGCCTCATCAACCTCAGCAGGCAATGCTCTTAACCACTGAGCCATCTCTCCTGCCTCTTCCTTCTGTTGCCAGTAGAGGGCACCAAACCTCATTTTGAGAGCAATTATGTGATTTCCAGGAATCGAACTTCTGAACTTTGGAAGAGCAGGCAATGCTCTTAACCACTGAGCCATCTCTCCTGCCTCTCCCCTCTGTTGCCAGTAGAGGGCACCAACCTCATTTTGAGAGCAACTATGTGATTCCCAGGAATCGAACTTCTGAACTTTGGAAGAGCAGGCAATGCTCTTAACCACTGAGCCATCTCTCCGACCCGTTTTTCAACTTCTTTTACTAAACCAGGTTTACTCAATGTGGTGTGTGGATCACATCTCCATTTCCCTAAGACGTGGAGTCCAGGGGTCTCCGTGGACCTATTGGCCGTTCGTGTACCTCATAGAGGAGGTCTAGATAAATTGTTTCTCTGGCTTAAAATTGGTACACCTTTTGCTGGTGTTTGTCGTCCTTTGGATGTCTTGGATGTGAGTTCTTCTTCAGGAACATGAACATGCCTGTATTTTCTTCTTCTAGTCATCTTGCCTTACTCTCCTTGGTGTTGTCTCTGAAGCACGCTGGCTCGTGGTGATAGAGCTGTGAGCCTTTAACATCCTAACAAAAGCTTTTGCCTCATTCAGTCACAACAACGCGGGCCCTGGCCCTTGGCCCTGACTCTATGTCTGTATGTGGTCTCATCAAACTCAGCAGGCAATGCTCTTTACCACAGAGCCATCTCTCTTGCCTCTTCCTTGTGGTGCCACTAGAGGGCGCCAAACCTCCTTTTGAGAGCAATTATTTGGTAGCCAGGAATCGAACTTCTGACCTTCGGACGGGCAGCCAATGTTCTTAACCACTGACCTATATCTCCAGCTTTTCTTACTGTAGCCAAAAGAGGGCACAAGACCTCATGGCAGATGGTTGTGAATCATTATGTGGTTGCCTGCAATTGATTTCAGGAGGTTCTAAGAGCAGGCAATGCTCTTAAGCACTGAACCATCTCTCATGCCTCTTCTTTTTTGCCAGTAAAGGGCACCAAATCTACCTTTTGAGAGCAATTATGGGATTGCCAGGAATGGAACTTCTGACCTTTGGAAGGGCAGCCAAAGCTCTTATCCACTGAGCTAACACCCCAGCTCTTATTTTTGTATCCAAAAGAGGGCACAAGACCTCATTGCAGATGGTTGTGAGCCATTATGTGGTTGCCTGGAATTGAATTCAGGAGGTTGGAAGAGGAGGCAATGATCTTAACCACGGAGCCATCTCTCATGCCTCTTCCTTATGTTGCCAGTAGAGGGCACCAAACCTCCTTTTGAGAGCAATTATGTGATTTCCAGGAATCGAACTTCTGACCTTTGGAAGAGCAGGCAATGCTCTTAACCACTGAGCCATCTCTCCAACCCGTTTTTCAACTTCTTTTACTAAACCAGCTTTAGTCAATGCGGTGTGTGGATCACATCTCCATTTCCCTGACGTGTGGAGTACAGGGGTCTGCATGGACCTATTGGCCATTCATGTACCTCATAGAGGAGGTCGAGATAAATTTTTTCTCTGGCTTTAAATAGGTTAACATTTTGCTGGTGTTTGTAGTCCTTTGATTGTCTTGGATATGAGTTCTTCTTCAGGCACATGAACATGCCAGTATTTTCTTCTCCTAGCCATCTTGCCTTACTCTCCTTTGTGTTGTCTCTGAAGCACGCTGGCTCATGGTGATAGAGCTGTGAGTCTTTAACATCCTAACAAGAGCTTTTGTCTCATTCAGTCACAGCAACGTGGGCCCTGGCCCTGTGCTCCGACTCTATGTCTGTTCTTGGCCTCATCAAACTCAGCAGGCAAAGCTCTTTACCACAGAGCCATCCTTCCTGCCTCTTCCTAGTGGTGCCACTAGAGGGCGCCAAACCTCCTTTTGAGAGCAATGACGTGGTTCCCAAGAATCGAACTTCTGACCTTTGGAAGGGCAACCAATGCTCTTAACCACTGAGCTGTCTCTCCAGCTCTTCTTACTGTAGCCAAAAGAGGGCAGAAGACCTCATGGCAGATGGTTCTGACCCATTATGTGGTCGCCTGGAATTGAATTCAGGAGGTTGGAAGAGCAGGCAATTCTCTTAACCATTGAGCCATCTCTCTTGCATCTTGCTTCTGTTGCCAGTAGAGGGCACCAAACCTCCTTTTGAGAGCAATTATGTGGTTGCCAGGAATCGAACTTCTGACCTTTGGAAGGGCAGGCAAAGCTCTTAACCACTGAGCTATCTCCCAAGCTCTTCTTTCTGTATCCAAAAGAGGGCACAAGACCTCATTGCAGATGGTTGTGAGCCATTATGTGGTTGCCTGGAATTCAGTTCAGGAGGTTGGAAGAGCAGGCAATGTTCTTAACCACTGAGCCATCTCTCCAACCCGTTTTTCAACTTCTTGAACTAAACCAGGTTTACTCAATGTGGTGTGTGGATCATATCTGCATTCCACTAACATGTGGAGTACAGGGGTCTCCATGGACATATTGGCCGTTCGCGTACCTCATAGATGAAGTCTAGATAAATTGTTTGTCTGGCTTTAAATTGGTAAACCTTTTGCTGGTGTTTGTCGTCCTTTGGATGTCTTGGATGTGAGTTCATCTTAAAGAACATGAACATGCCTGTATTTTCTTCTTCTAACCATCTTTCCTCATTCTGCTTGGTGGTGTCCCTGAAGCATGCAGGCTCATGCTGATAGAGCTGTGAGTCTTTATTCTCCTAACAAAATGTGTTGCCTGATTCTGAGACAACAACGTGGGCCCTGGCTGTATGTGTCCACTTGGCCTCATCGACCTCAGCAGGCAATGCTCTTAACCACTGAGCCATCTCTCCTGCCTCTTCCTTCTGTTGCCAGTAGAGGGCACCAAACCTCATTTTGAGAGCAATTATGTGATTTCCAGGAATCGAACTTCTGAACTTTGGAAGAGCAGGCAATGCTCTTAACCACTGAGCCATCTCTCCTGATTCTCCCCTCTGTTGCCAGTAGAGGGCACCAAACCTCATTTTGAGAGCAACTATGTGATTCCCAGGAATCGAACTTCTGAACTTTGGAAGAGCAGGCAATGCTCTTAACCACTGAGCCATCTCTCCTGCCTCTCCCCTCTGTTGCCAGTAGAGGGCACCAAACCTCATTTTGAGAGCAACTATGTGATTCCCAGGAATCGAACTTCTGACCTTTGGAAGAGCAGGCAATGCTCTTAACCATTGAGCCATCTCTCCAACCCGTTTTTCAACTTCTTTTACTAAACCAGCTTTAGTCAATGTGGTGTGTGGATCACATCTCCATTTCCCTAACATGTGGAGTACAGGGGTCTCCTTGGACCTATTGGCCGTTCGAGTACCTCATAGAGGAGGTCTAGATAAATTGTTTCTCTGGCTTAAAATTGGTACACCTTTTGCTGGTGTTTGTCGTCCTTTGGATGTCTTGGATGTGAGTTCTTCTTCAGGAACATGAACATGCCTGTATTTTCTTCTTCTAATCATCTTGCCTTACTCTCCTTGGTGTTGTCTCTGAAGCAAGCTGGCTCGTGGTGATAGAGCTGTGAGCCTTTAACATCCTAACAAAAGCTTTTGCCTCATTCAGTCACAACAACGCGGGCCCTGGCCCTTGGCCCTGACTCTATGTCTGTATGTGGTCTCATCAAACTCAGCAGGCAATGCTCTTTACCACAGAGCCATCTCTCTTGCCTCTTCCTTGTGGTGCCACTAGAGGGCGCCAAACCTCCTTTTGAGAGCAATTATTTGGTAGCCAGGAATCGAACTTCTGACCTTCGGAAGGGGAGCCAATGTTCTTAACCACTGACCTATCTCTCCAGCTTTTCTTACTGTAGCCAAATGAGGGCACAAGACCTCATGGCAGATGGTTGTGAATCATTATGTGGTTGCCTGGAATTGAATTCAGGAGGTTGGAAGAGCAGGCAATGATCTTAACCACGGAGCCATCTCTCATGCCTCTTCCTTATGTTGCCAGTAGAGGGCACCAAACCTCATTTTGAGAGCAATTATGTGATTTCCAGGAATCGAACTTCTGACCCTTGGAAGAACAGGCAATGCTCTTAACCACTGAGCCATCTCTCCAACCGGTTTTTCAACTTCTTTTACTAAACCAGGTTTACTCAATGTGGTGTGGATCAAATCTCCATTTCCCTAACATGTGGAGTACAGGGGTCTCCATGGACCTATTGGCCGTTCGTGAACCTCATAGAGGAGGTCTAGATAAATTGTTTCTCTGGCATAAAATTGGTAACTCTTTTCCTGATGTTTGTCGTCCTTTGGATGTTTTGGATGTGAGTTCTTCTTCAGGAACATGAACATGCCTGTATTTTCTTCTTCTAGTCATCTTGCCTTACTCTCCTTGGTGTTGTCTCTGAAGCACGCTGGCTCATGGTGATAGAGCTGTGAGGCTTTAACATCCTAACAAAAGCATTTGCCTCATTCAGTCACAACAACGCGGACCCTGGCCCTTGGCCCTGACTCTATGTCTGTATGTGGTCTCATCAAACTCAGCAGGCAATGCTCTTTACCACAGAGCCATCTCTCTTGCCTCTTCCTTGTGGTGCCACTAGAGGGCGCCAAACCTCCTTTTGAGAGCAATTATTTGGTAGCCAGGTATCGAACTTCTGACCTTCGGAAGGGCAGCCAATGTTCTTAACCACTGACCTATCTCTCCACCTTTTCTTTCTGTAGCCAAAAGAGGGCACAAGACCTCATTGCAGATGGTTGTGAGCCATTATGTGGTTGCCTGGAATTGAATTCAGGAGGTTGGAAGAGGAGGCAATGATCTTAACCACGGAGCCATCTCTCATGCCTCTTCCTTATGTTGCCAGTAGAGGGCACCAAAACTCCTTTTGAGAGCAATTATGTGATTTCCAGGAATCGAACTTCTGACATTTGGAAGAGCAGGCAATGCTCTTAACCACTGAGCCATCTCTCCAACCCGTTTTTCAACTTCTTTTACTAAACCAGCTTTAGTCAATGTGGTGTGTGGATCACATCTCCATTTCCCTGACGTGTGGAGTACAGGGGTCTGCATGGACCTATTGGCCATTCATGTACCTCATAGAGGAGGTCTAGATAAATTGTTTCCCTGGCTTTATGTAGGTTAACATTTTGCTGGTGTTTGTAGTCCTTTGATTGTCTTGGATATGAGTTCTTCTTCAGTCACATGAACATGCCAGTATTTTCTTCTTCTAGCCATCTTGCCTTACTCTCCTTGGTGTTGTCTCTGAAGCACGCTGGCTCATGGTGATAGAGCTGTGAGTCTTTAACATCCTAACAAGAGCTTTTGCCTCATTCAGTCACAACAACGTGGGCCCTGGCCCTGTGCCCCGACTCTATGTCTGTTCTTGGCCTCATCAAACTCAGCAGGCAAAGCTCTTTACCACAGAGCCATCTTTCCTGCCTCTTCCTTTTGGTGCCACTAGAGGGCGCCAAACCTCCTTTTGAGAGCAATTACGTGGTTCCTTGGAATCGACCTTCTGACCTTTGGAAGGGCAACCAATGCTCTTAACCACTGAGCTGTCTCTCCAGCTCTTCTTACTGTAGCCAAAAGAGGGCACAAGACCTCATGGCAGATGGTTGTGACCCGTTATGTGGTCGCCTGGAATTGAATTCAGGAGGTTGGAAGAGCAGGCAATTCTCTTAAACATTGAGCCATCTCTCTTGCATCTTCCTTCTGTTGGCAGTAGAGGGCACCAAACCTCCTTTTGAGAGCAATTATGTGGTTGCCAGGAATCGAACTTCTGACCTTTGGAAGGGCAGGCAAAGCTCTTAACCACTGAGCTATCTCCCCAGCTCTTCTTTCTGTATCCCAAAGAGGGCACAAGACCTCATTGCAGATGGTTGTGAGCCATTATGTGGTTGCCTGGAATTCAGTTCAGGAGGTTGGAAGAGCAGGCAATGTTCTTAACCACTGAGCCATCTCTCCAACCCGTTTTTCAACTTCTTGAACTAAACCAGGTTTACTCAATGTGGTGTGTGGATCATATCTGCATTCCACTAACATGTGGAGTACAGGGGTCTCCATGGACATATTGGCCGTTCGCGTACCTCATAGATGAAGTCTAGATAAATTGTTTGTCTGGCTTTAAATTGGTAAACCTTTTGCTGGTGTTTGTCGTCCTTTGGATGTCTTGGATGTGAGTTCTTCTTAAGGAACATGAACATGCCTGTATTTTCTTCTTCTAACCATCTTTCCTCATTCTGCTTGGTGGTGTCCCTGAAGCATGCAGGCTCATGCTGATAGAGCTGTGAGTCTTTATTATCCTAACAAAATGTGTTGCCTGATTCTGAGACAACAACGTGGGCCCTGGCTGTATGTGTCCACTTGGCCTCATCAACCTCAGCAGGCAATGCTCTTAACCACTGAGCCATCTCTCCTGCCTCTTCCTTCTGTTGCCAGTAGAGGGCACCAAACCTCATTTTGAGAGCAATTATGTGATTTCGAGGAATCGAACTTGGAAGAGCAGGCAATGCTCTTAACCACTGAGCCATCTCTCCTGCCTCTCCCCTCTGTTGCCAGTAGAGGGCACCGAACCTCATTTTGAGAGCAACTATGAGATTCCCAGGAATCGAACTTCTGAACTTTGGAAGAGCAGGCAATGCTCTTAACCACTGAGCCATCTCTCCAACCCGTTTTTCAACTTCTTTTACTAAACCAGCTTTAGTCAATGTGGTGTGTGGATCACATCTCCATTTCCCTGACATGTGGAGTACAGGGGTCTGCTTGGACTTATTGGCCATTCATGTACCTCATAGAGGAAGTCTAGATAAATTGTTTCTCTGGCTTTAAATAGGTTAACATATTGCTGGTGTTTGTAGTCCTTTGATTGTCTTGGATATGAGTTCTTCTTCAGGCACATGAACATGCCAATATTTTCTTCTTCTAGACATCTTGCCTTACTCTCCTTGGTGTTGTCTCTGAAGCACGCTGGCTCATGGTGATAGAGGTGTGAGTCTTTAACATCCTAAAAAGAGCTTTTCCCTCATTCAGTCACAATAACGTGGGCCCTGTCCCTGTGCCCCGACTCTATGTCTGTTCTTGGCCTCATCAAACTCAGCAGGCATAGCTCTTTACCACAGAGCCATCTTTCTGCCTCTTCCTTGTGGTGCCACTAGAGGGCGCCAAACCTCCTTTTGAGAGCAATTACGTGGTTCCCAGGAATCGAACTTCTGACCTTTGGAAGGGCAACCAATGCTCTTAACCACTGAGCTGTCTCTCCAGCTCTTCTTACTGTAGCCAAAAGAGGGCACAAGACCTCATGGCAGATGGTTGTGACCCATTATGTGGTCGCCTGGAATTGAATTCAGGAGGTTGGAAGAGCAGGCCATTCTCTTAACCATTGAGCCATCTCTCTTGCATCTTCCTTCTGTTGCCAGTAGAGGGCACCAAACCTCCTTTTGAGAGCAATTATGTGGTTCCCAGGAATCGAACTTCTGACCTTTGGAAGGGCAGGCAAAGCTCTTAACCACTGAGCTATCTCCCCAGCTCTTCTTTCTGTATCCAAAAGAGGGCACAAGACCTCATTGCAGATGGTTGTGAGCCATTATGTGGTTGCCTGGAATTCAGTTCAGGAGGTTGGAAGAGCAGGCAATGTTCTTAACCACTGAGCCATCTCTCCAACCCGTTTTTCAACTTCCTGAACTAAACCAGGTTTACTCAATGTGGTGTGTGGATCATATCTGCATTCCACTAACATGTGGAGTACAGGGGTCTCCATGGACATATTGGCCGTTCGCGTACCTCATAGATGAAGTCTAGATAAATTGTTTGTCTGGCTTTAAATTGGTAAACCTTTTGCTGGTGTTTGTCGTCCTTTGGATGTCTTGGATGTGAGTTCTTCTTAAGGAACATGAACATGCCTGTATTTTCTTCTTCTAACCATCTTTCCTCATTCTGCTTGGTGGTGTCCCTGAAGCATGCAGGCTCATGCTGATAGAGCTGTGAGTCTTTATTAACCTAACAAAATGTTTTGCCTGATTCTGAGACAACAACGGGGGCCCTGGCTGTATGTGTCCACTTGGCCTCATCAACCTCAGCAGGCAATGCTCTTAACCACTGAGCCATCTCTCCTGCCTCTTCCTTCTGTTGCCAGTAGAGGGCACCAAACCTCATTTTGAGAGCAATTATGTGATTTCCAGGAATCGAACTTCTGAACTTTGGAAGAGCAGGCAATGCTCTTAACCACTGAGCCATCTCTCCTGCCTCTCCCCTCTGTTGCCAGTAGAGGGCACCAAACCTCATTTTGAGAGCAACTATGTGATTCCCAGGAATGGAACTTCTTAACTTTGGAAGAGCAGGCAATGCTCTTAAACACTGAGCCATCTCTCCAACCCGTTTTTCAACTTCTTTTACTAAACCAGGTTTACTCAATGTGGTGTTTTGATCACATCTCCATTTCCCTAACATGTGGAGTACAGCAGTCTCCGTGGACCTATTGGCCGTTCGTGTACCTCATAGAGGAGGTCTAGATAAATTGTTTCTCTGGCTTAAAATTGGTACACCTTTTGCTGGTGTTTGTCGTCCTTTGGATGTCTTGGATGTGAGTTCTTCTTCAGGCACATGAACATGCCTGTATTTTCTTCTTCTAGTCATCTTGCCTTACTCTCCTTGGTGTTGTCTCTGAAGCACGCTGGCTCGTGGTGATAGAGCTGTGAGCCTTTAACATCTTAACAAAAGCTTTTGCCTTATTCAGTCAAAACAATGCGCGCCCTGGCCCTTGGCCCTGACTCTATGTCTGTATGTGGTCTCATCAAACTCAGCAGGCAATGCTCTTTACCACAGAGCCATCTCTCATGCCTCTTCCTTGTGGTGCCACTAGAGGGCGCCAAACCTCCTTTTGAGAGCAATTATTTGGTAGCCAGGAATCGAACTTCTGACCTTCGGAAGGGCAGCCAATGTTCTTAACCACTGACCTATCTCTCCAGCTTTTCTTACTGTAGCCAAAAGAGGGCACAAGACCTCATGGCAGATGGTTGTGAATCATTATGTGGTTGCCTGCAATTGATTTCAGGAGGTTCTAAGAGCAGGCAATGCTCTTAAGCACTGAACCATCTCTCATGCCTCTTCTTTTTTGCCAGTAAAGGGCACCAAATCTACCTTTTGAGAGCAATTATGGGATTGCCAGGAATGGACTTCTGACCTTTGGAAGGGCAGCCAAAGCTCTTATCCACTGAGCTAACACCCCAGCTCTTATTTTTATATCCAAAAGAGGGCACAAGACCTCATTGCAGATGGTTGTGAGCCATTATGTGGTTGCCTGGAATAGAATTCAGGAGGTTGGAAGAGGAGGCAATGATCTTAACCACGGAGCCATCTCTCATGCCTCTTCCTTATGTTGCCAGTAGAGGGCACCAAACCTCCTTTTGAGAGCAATTATGTGATTTCCAGGAATCGAACTTCTGACCTTTGGAAGAGCAGGCAAGGCTCTTAACCCCTGAGCCATCTCTCCAACCCGTTTTTCAACTTCTTTTACTAAACCAGCTTTAGTCAATGTGGTGTGTGGATCACATCTCCATTTCCCTGACATGTGGAGTACAGGGGTCTGCATGGACCTATTGGCCATTCATGTACTTAATAGAGGAGGTCTAGATAAATTGTTTCTCTGGCTTTAAATAGGTTAACATTTTGCTGGTGTTTGTAGTCCTTTGATTGTCTTGGATATGAGTTATTCTTCAGGCACATGAACATGCCAATATTTTCTTCTTCTAGCCATCTTGCCTTACTCTCCTTGGTGTTGTCTCTGAAGCACGCTGGCTCATGGTGATAGAGCTGTGAGTCTTTAACATCCTAACAAGAGCTTTTGCCTCATTCAGTCACAACAACGTGGGCCCTGGCCCTGTGACCCGACTCTATGTCTGTTCTTGTCCTCATCAAACTCAGCAGGCAGAGCTCTTTACCACAGAGCCATCTTTCCTGCCTCTTCCTTCTGTTGCCAATAGAGGGCGCCAAACCTCCTTTTGAGAGCAATTACGTGGTTCCCAGGAATCGAACTTCTGACCTTTGGAAGGGCAACCAATGCTCTTAACAACTGAGCTATCTCTCCAGCTCTTCTTACTGTAGCCAAAAGAGGGCACAAGACTTCATGGCAGATGGTTGTGACCCATTATGTGGTCGCCTGGAATTGAATTCAGAAGGTTGGAAGAGCAGGCAATTCTCTTAACCATTGAGCCATCTCTCTTGCATCTTCCTTCTGTTGCCAGTAGAGGGCACCAAACCTCCTTTTGAGAGCAATTATGTGGTTGCCAGGAATCGAACTTCTGACATTTGGAAGGGCAGGCAAAGCTCTTAACCACTGAGCTATCTCCCCAGCTCTTCTTTCTGTATCCCAAAGAGGGCACAAGACCTCATTGTAGATGGTTGTGAGCCATTATGTGGTTGCCTGGAATTCAGTTCAGGAGGTTGGAAGAGCAGGCAATGTTCTTAACCACTGAGCCATCTCTCCAACCCGTTTTTCAACTTCTTGAACTAAACCAGGTTTACTCAATGTGGTGTGTGGATCATATCTGCATTCCACTAACATGTGGAGTACAGGGGTCTCCATGGACATATTGGCCGTTCGCGTACCTCATAGATGAAGTCTAGATAAATTGTTTGTCTGGCTTTAAATTGGTAAACCTTTTGCTGGTGTTTGTCGTCCTTTGGATGTCTTGGATGTGAGTTCTTCTTAAGGAACATGAACATGCCTGTATTTTCTTCTTCTAACCATCTTTCCTCATTCTGCTTGGTGGTGTCCCTGCAGCATGCAGGCTCATGCTGATAGAGCTGTGAGTCTTTATTATCCTAACAAAATGTTTTGCCTGATTCTGAGACAACAACGGGGGCCCTGGATGTATGTGTCCACTTGGCCTCATCAACCTCAGCAGGCAATGCTCTTAACCACTGAACCATCTCTCCTGCCTCTTCCTTCTGTTGCCAGTAGAGGGCACCAAACCTCATTTTGAGAGCAATTATGTGATTTCGAGGAATCGAACTTGGAAGAGCAGGCAATGCTCTTAACCACTGAGCCATCTCTCCTGCTCTCCCCTCTGTTGCCAGTAGAGGGTACCAAACCTCATTTTGAGAGCAACTATGTGATTCCCAGGAATCGAACTTCTGAACTTTGGAAGAGCAGGCAATGCTCTTAACCACTGAGCTATCTCTCCAACCCGTTTTTCAACTTCTTTTACTAAACCAGCTTTAGTCAATGTGGTGTGTGGATCACATCTCCATTTCCCTAACGTGTGGAGTACAGGGGTCTGCATGGACCTATTGGCCCTTCATGTACCTCATAGAGGAGGTCTAGATAAATTGTTTCTCTGGCTTTAAATAGGTTAACATTTTGCTGGTGTTTGTAGTCCCTTGATTGTCCTGGATATGAGTTCTTCTTCAGGCACATGAACATGCCAATATTTTCTTCTTCTAGCCATCTTGCCTTACTCTCCTTGGTGTTGTCTCTGAAGCACGCTGGCTCCTGGTGATAGAGCTGTGAGTCTTTAACATCCTAACAAGAGCTTTTGCCTCATTCAGTCACAACAACGTGGGCCCTGGCCCTGTGCCCCGACTCTATGTCTGTTCTTGGCCTCATCAAACTCAGCAGGCAAAGCTCTTTACCACAGAGCCATCTTTCCTGCCTCTTCCTTGTGGTGCCACTAGAGGGCGCCAAACCTCCTTTTGAGAGCAGTTACGTGGTTCCCAGGAATCGAACTTCTGACCTTTGGAAGGGCAACCAATGCTCTTAACCACTGAGCTGTCTCTCCAGCTCTTCTTACTGTAGCCAAAAGAGGGCACAAGACCTCATGGCAGATGGTTGTGACCCATTATGTGGTCGCCTGGAATTGAATTCAGGAGGTTGGAAGAGCAGGCAATTCTCTTAACCATTGAGCCATCTCTCTTGCATCTTCCTTCTGTTGCCAGTAGAGGGCACCAAACCTCCTTTTGAGAGCAATTATGTGGTTCCCAGGAATCGAACTTCTGTCCTTTGGAAGGGCAGGCAAAGCTCTTAACCACTGAGCTATCTCCCCAGCTCTTCTTTCTGTATCCAAAAGAGGGCACAAGACCTCATTGCAGATGGTTGTGAGCCATTATGTGGTTGCCTGGAATTCAGTTCAGGAGGTTGGAAGAGCAGGCAATGTTCTTAACCACTGAGCCATCTCTCCAACCCGTTTTTCAACTTCTTTTACTAAACCAGGTTTACTCAATGTGGTGTGTGGATCATATTGGCATTCCACTAACATGTGGAGTACAGGGGTCTCCATGGACATATTGGCCGTTCGCGTACCTCATAGATGAAGTCTAGATAAATTGTTTGTCTTGCTTTAAATTGGTAAACCTTTTGCTGGTGTTTGTCGTCCTTTGGATGTCTTGGATGTGAGTTCTTCTTAAGGAACATGAACATGCCTGTATTTTCTTCTTCTAACCATCTTTCCTCATTCTGCTTGGTGGTGTCCCTGCAGCATGCAGGCTCATGCTGATAGAGCTGTGAGTCTTTATTATCCTAACAAAATGTTTTGCCTGATTCTGAGACAAAAACGGGGGCCCTGGCTGTATGTGTCCACTTGGCCTCATCAACCTCAGCAGGCAATGCTCTTAACCACTGAACCATCTCTCCTGCCTCTTCCTTCTATTGCCAGTAGAGGGCACCAAACCTCATTTTGAGAGCAATTATGTGATTTCGAGGAATCGAACTTGGAAGAGCAGGCAATGCTCTTAACCACTGAGCCATCTCTCCTGCCTCTCCCCTCTGTTGCCAGTAGAGGATACCAAACCTCATTTTGAGAGCAACTATGTGATTCCCAGGAATCGAATTTCTGAACTTTGGAAGAGCAGGCAATGCTCTTAACCACTGAGCCATCTCTCCAACCCGTTTTTCAACTTCTTTTACTAAACCAGCTTTAGTCAATGTGGTGTGTGGATCACATCTCCATTTCCCTAACGTGTGGAGTACAGGGGTCTGCATGGACCTATTGGCCATTCATGTACCTCATAGAGGAGGTCTAGATAAATTGTTTCTCTGGCTTTAAATAGGTTAACATTTTGCTGGTGTTTGTAGTCCCTTGATTGTCCTGGATATGAGTTCTTCTTCAGGCACATGAACATGCCAATATTTTCTTCTTCTAGCCATCTTGCCTTACTCTCCTTGGTGTTGTCTCTGAAGCACGCTGGCTCCTGGTGATAGAGCTGTGAGTCTTTAACATCCTAACAAGAGCTTTTGCCTCATTCAGTCACAACAACGTGGGCCCTGGCCCTGTGCCCCGACTCTATGTCTGTTCTTGGCCTCATCAAACTCATCAGGCAAAGCTCTTTACCACAGAGCCATCTTTCCTGCCTCTTCCTTGTGGTGCCACTAGAGGGCGCCAAACCTCCTTTTGAGAGCAGTTACGTGGTTCCCAGGAATCGAACTTCTGACCTTTGGAAGGGCAACCAATGCTCTTCACAACTGAGCTGTCTCTCCAGCTCTTCTTACTGTAGCCAAAAGAGGGCACAAGACCTCATGGCAGATGGTTGTGACCCATTATGTGGTCGCCTGGAATTGAATTCAGGAGGTTGGAAGAGCAGGCCATTCTCTTAACCATTGAGCCATCTCTCTTGCATCTTCCTTCTGTTGCCAGTAGAGGGCACCAAACCTCCTTTTGAGAGCAATTATGTGGTTCCCAGGAATCGAACTTCAGACCTTTGGAAGGGCAGGCAAAGCTCTTAACCACTGAGCTATCTCCCCAGCTCTTCTTTCTGTATCCAAAAGAGGGCACAAGACCTCATTGCAGATGGTTGTGAGCCATTATGTGGTTGCCTGGAATTCAGTTCAGGAGGTTGGAAGAGCAGGCAATGTTCTTAACCACTGAGCCATCTCTCCAACCCGTTTTTCAACTTCTTTTACTAAACCAGGTTTACTCAATGTGGTGTGTGGATCATATCTGCATTCCACTAACATGTGGAGTACAGGGGTCTCCATGGACATATTGGCCGTTCGCGTACCTCATAGATGAAGTCTAGATAAATTGTTTGTCTGGCTTTAAATTGGTAAACCTTTTGCTGGTGTTTGTCGTCCTTTGGATGTCTTGGATGTGAGTTCTTCTTAAGGAACATGAACATGCCTGTATTTTCCTCTTCTAACCATCTTTCCTCATTCTGCTTGGTGGTGTCCCTGAAGCATGCAGGCTCATGCTGATAGAGCTGTGAGTCTTTATTATCCTAACAAAATGTTTTGCCTGATTCTGAGACAACAACGGGGGCCCTGGCTTTATGTGTCCACTTGGCCTCATCAAACTCAGCAGGCAATGCTCCTAACCACTGAGCCATCTCTCCTGCCTCTTCCTTCTGTTGCCAGTAGAGGACACCAAACCTCATTTTGAAAGCAATTATGTGATTTCCAGGAATTGAACTTGGAAGAGCAGGCAATGTTCTTAACCACTGAGCCATCTCTCCTGCCTCTCCGCTCTGTTGCCAGTAGAGGGCACCAAACCTCATTTTGAGAGCAACTATGTGATTCCCAGGAATTGAACTTCAGATCTTTGGAAGAGCAGGCAATGCTCTTAACCACTGAGCCATCTCTCCAACCCGTTTTTCAACTTCTTTTACTAAACCAGCTTTAGTCAATGTGGTGTGTGGATCACATCTCCATTTCCCTAACGTGTGGAGTACAGGGGTCTGCATGGACCTATTGGCCATTCATGTACCTCATAGAGGAGGTCTAGATAAATTGTTTCTCTGGCTTTAAATAGGTTAACATTTTGCTGGTGTTTGTAGTCCCTTGATTGTCTTGGATATGAGTTCTTCTTCAGGCACATGAACATGCCAATATTTTCTTCTTCTAGCCATCTTGCCTTACTCTCCTTGGTGTTGTCTCTGAAGCACGCTGGCTCATGGTGATAGAGCTGTGAGTCTTTAACATCCTAACAAGAGCTTTTGCCTCATTCAGTCACAACAACGTGGGCCCTGGCCCTGTGCCCCGACTCTATGTCTGTTCTTGGCCTCATCAAACTCAGCAGGGAGAGCTCTTTACCTCAGAGCCATCTTTCCTGCCTCTTCCTTGTTGTGCCACTAGAGGGCGCCAAACCTCCTTTTGAGAGCAATTACGTGATTCCCAGGAATCGAACTTCTGACCTTTGGAAGGGCAACCAATGCTCTTAACCACTGAGCTGTCTCTCCAGCTCTTCTTACTGTAGCCAAAAGAGGGCACAAGACCTCATGGCAGATGGTTGTGACCCATTATGTGGTCGCCTGGAATTGAATTCAGGAGGTTGGAAGAGCAGGCAATTCTCTTAACCATTGAGCCATCTCTCTTGCATCTTCCTTCTGTTGCCAGTAGAGGGCACCAAACCTCCTTTTGAGAGCAATTATGTGGTTGCCAGGAATCGAACTTCTGACCTTTGAAAGGGCAGGCAAAGCTCTTAACCACTGAGCTATCTCCACAGCTCTTCTTTCTGTATCCAAAAGAGGGCACAAGACCTCATTGCAGATGGTTGTGAGCCATTATGTGGTTGCCTGGAATTCAGTTCAGGAGGTTGGAAGAGCAGGCAATGTTCTTAACCACTGAGCCATCTCTACAACCCGTTTTTCAACTTCTTGAACTAAACCAGGTTTACTCAATGTGGTGTGTGGATCATATCTGCATTCCACTAACATGTGGAGTACAGGGGTCTCCATGGACATATTGGCCTTTTGCGTACCTCATAGATGAAGTCTAGATAAATTGTTTGTCTGGCTTTAAATTGGTAAACCTTTTGCTGGTGTTTGTCGTCCTTTGGATGTCTTGGATGTGAGTTCTTCTTAAGAAACATGAACATGCCTGTATTTTCTTCTTCTAACCATCTTTCCTCATTCTGGTTGGTGGTGTCCCTGAAGCATGCAGGCTCATGCTGATAGAGCTGTGAGTCTTTATTATCCTAACAAAATGTTTTGCCTGATTCTGAGACAACACCGGGGGCCCTGGCTGTATGTGTCCACTTGGCCTCATCAACCTCAGCAGGCAATGCTCTTAACCACTGAGCCATCTCTCCTGCCTCTTCCTTCTGTTGCCAGTAGAGGGCACCAAACCTCATTTTGAGAGCAATTATGTGATTTCCAGGAATCGAACTTCTGAACTTTGGATGAGCAGGCAATGCTCTTAACCACTGAGCCATCTCTCCAACCCGTTTTTCAACTTCTTTTACTAAACCAGGTTTACTCAATGTGGTGTGTGGATCACATCTCCATTTCCCTAACATGTGGAGTACAGGGGTCTCCGTGGACCTATTGGCCGTTCGTGTACCTCATAGAGGAGGTCTAGATAAATTGTTTCTCTGGCTTAAAATTGGTACACCTTTTGCTGGTGTTTGTCGTCCTTTGGATGTCTTGGATGTGAGTTCTTCTTCAGGAACATGAACATGACTGTATTTTCTTCTTCTAGTCATCTTGCCTTACTCTCCTTGGTGTTGTCTCTGAAGCACGCTGGCTCGTGGTGATAGAGCTGTGAGCCTTTAACATCCTAACAAAAGCTTTTGCCTCAATCAGTCACAACAACGCGGGCCCTGGCCCTTGGCCCTCACTCTATGTCTGTATGTGGTCTCATCAAACTCAGCAGGCAATGCTCTTTACCACAGAGCCATCTCTCTTGCCTCTTCCTTGTGGTGCCACAAGAGGGCGCCAAACCTTCTTTTGAGAGCAATTACCTGGTTGCCAGGAATCGAACTTCTGACCTTTGGAAGGGCAGGCAAAGCTCTTAACCTCTGAGCTATCTCCCCAGCTCTTCTTTCTGTATCCAAAAGAGGGCACAAGACCTCATTGCAGATTGTTGTGAGCCATTATGTGGTTGCCTGGAATTGAATTCGGGAGTTTGGAAGAGGAGGCAATGGTCTTAACCACGGAGCCATCTCTCATGCCTCTTCCTTATGTTGCCAGTAGAGGGCACCAAACCTCCTTTTGAGAGCAATTATGTGATTTCCAGGAATCGAACTTCTGACCTTTGGAAGAGCAGGCAATGCTCTTAACCACTGAGCCATCTCTCCAACCCGTTTTTCAACTTCTTTTACAAAACCAGCTTTAGTCAATGTGGTGTGTGGATCACATCTCCATTTCCCTGACATGTGTAGTGCAGGTGTCTGCATAGACCTACTGGCCATTCATGTACCTCATAGAGGAAGTCTAGATAAATTGTTTCTCTGGCTTTAAATAGGTTAACATTTTGCTGGTGTTTGTAGTCCTTTGATTGTCTTGGATATGAGTTCTTCTTCAGGCACATGAACATGCCAATATTTTCTTCTTCTAGACATCTTGCCTTAGGCTCCTTGGTGTTGTCGCTGAAGCACGCTGGCTCATGGTGATAGAGCTGTGAGTCTTTAACATCCTAACAAAAGCTTTTGCCTCATTCAGTCACAACAACGCCGGCCCTGGCCCTTGTCCCTGACTCTATGTCTGTATGTGGTCTCATCAAACTCAGCAGGCAATGCTCTTTACCACAGAGCCATCTCTCTTGCCTCTTCCTTGTGGTGCCACTAGAGGGCGCCAAACCTCCTTTTGAGAGCAATTATTTGGTAGCCAGGAATCAAATTTCTGACCTTCGGAAGGGCAGCCAATGTTCTTAACCACTGACCTATCTCTCCAGCTTTTCTTACTGTAGCCAAAAGAGGGCACAAGACCTCATGACAGATGGTTGTGAATCATTATGTGGTTGCCTGCAATTGATTTCAGGAGGTTCTAAGAGCAGGCAATGCTCTTAAGCACTGAACCATCTTTCATGACTCTTCTTTTTTGCCAGTAAAGGGCACCAAATCTACCTTTTGAGAGCAATTATGGGATTGCCAGGAATGGAACTTCTGACCTTTGGAAGGGCAACCAAAGCTCTTATCCACTGAACTGTCTCTCCAGCTCTTCTTACTGTAGCCATAAGAGGGCACAAGACCTCATGGCAGATGGTTGTGACCCATTATGTGGTCGCCTGTAATTGAATTCAGGAGGTTGGAAGAGCAGGCAATTCTCTTAACCATTGAGCCATCTCTCTTGCATCTTCCTTCTGTTGCCAGTAGAGGGCACCAAACCTTTTTTTGAGAGCCATTATGCGGTTCCCAGGAATCGAACTTCTGACCTTTGGAAGGGCAGGCAAAGCTCTTAACCACTGAGCTATCTCCCCAGCTCTTCTTTCTGTATCCAAAAGAGGGCACAAAACCTCATTGCAGATGGTTGTGAGCCATTATGTGGTTGCCTGGAATTCAGTTCAGGAGGTTGGAAGAGCAGGCAATGTTCTTAACCACTGAGCCATCTCTCCAACCCGTTTTTCAACTTCTTGAACTAAACCAGGTTAACTCAATGTGGTGTGTGGATCATATCTGCATTCCACTAACATGTGGAGTACAGGGGTCTCCATGGACATATTGGCCGTTCGCGTACCTCATAGATGAAATCTAGATAAATTGTTTGTCTGGCTTTAAATTGGTAAACCTTTTGCTGGTGTTTGTCGTCCTTTGGATGTCTTGGATGTGAGTTCTTCTTAAGGAACATGAACATGCCTGTATTTTCTTCTTCTAACCATCTTTCCTCATTCTGCTTGGTGGTGTCCCTGCAGCATGCAGGCTCATGCTGATAGAGCTGTGAGTCTTTATTATCCTAACAAAATGTTTTGCCTGATTCTGAGACAACAACGGGGGCCCTGGCTGTATGTGTCCACTTGGCCTCATCAACCTCAGCAGGCAATGCTCTTAACCACTGAGCCATCTCTCCTACCTCTTCCTTCTGTTGCCAGTAGAGGGCACCAAACCTCCTTTTGAGAGCAATTATGTGATTTCCAGGAATCGAACTTCTGAACTTTGGAAGAGCAGGCAATGCTCTTAACCACTGAGCCATCTCTCCTGCCTCTCCCCTCTGTTGCCAGTAGAGGGCACCAAACCTCATTTTGAGAGCAACTATGTGATTCCCAAGAATCGAACTTCTGAACTTTGGAAGAGCAGGCAATGCTCTTAACCACTGAGCCATCTCTCCAACCCGTTTTTCAACTTCTTTTACTAAACCAGGTTTACTCAATGTGGTGTGTGAATCACATCTCCATTTCCCTAACATGTGGAGTACAGGGGTCTCCGTGGACCTATTGGCCGTTCGTGTACCTCATAGAGGAGGTCTCGATAAATTGTTTCTCTGGCTTAAAATTGGTACACCTTTTGCTGGTGTTTGTCGTCCTTTGGATGTCTTGGATGTGAGTTCTTCTTCAGGAACATGAACATGCCTGTATTTTCTTCTTCTATTCATCTTGCCTTACTCTCCTTGGTGTTGTCTCTGAAGCACGCTGGCTCGTGGTGATAGAGCTGTGAGCCTTTAACATCCTAACAAAAGCTTTTGCCTCATTCAGTCACAACAACGCGGGCCCTGGCCCTTGTCCCTGACTCTATGTCTGTATGTGGTCTCATCAAACTCAGCAGGCAATGCTCTTTACCACAGAGCCATCTCTCTTGCCTCTTCCTTGTGGTGCCAATAGAGGGCGCCAAACCTCCTTTTGAGAGCAATTATTTGGTATCCAGGAATCGAACTTCTGACCTTCGGAAGGGCAGCCAATGTTCTTAACCACTGACCTATCTCTCCAGCTTTTCTTACTGTAGCCAAAAGAGGGCACAAGACCTCATGACGATGGTTGTGAATCATTATGTGGTCGCCTGGAATTGAATTCAGGAGGTTGGAAGAGCAGGCAATTCTCTTAACCATTGAGCCATCTCTCTTGCATCTTCCTTCTGTTGCCAGTAGAGGGCACCAAACCTCCTTTTGAGAGCAATTATGTGGTTCCCAGGAATCGAACTTCTGACCTTTGGAAGGGCAACCAATGCTCTTAACCACTGAGCTATCTCCCCAGCTCTTCTTTCTGTATCCAAAAGAGGGCACAAGACCTCATGGCAGATGGTTGTGAGCCATTATGTGGTTGCCTGGAATTCAGTACAGGAGGTTGGAAGAGCAGACAATGTTCTTAACCACTGAGCCATCTCTCCAACCCGTTTTTCAACTTCTTGAACTAAACCAGGTTTACTCAATGTGGTGTGTGGATCATATCTGCATTCCACTAACATGTGGAGTACAGGGGTCTCCATGGACATATTGGCCGTTCGCGTACCTCATAGATGAAGTCTAGATAAATTGTTTGTCTGGCTTTAAATTGGTAAACCTTTTGCTGGTGTTTGTCGTCCTTTGGATGTCTTGGATGTGAGTTCTTCTTAAGGAACATGAACATGCCTGTATTTTCTTCTTCTAACCATCTTTCCTCATTCTGCTTGGTGGTGTCCCTGAAGCATGCAGGCTCATGCTGATAGAGCTGTGAGTCTTTATTATACTAAAAAAATGTTTTGCCTGATTCTGAGACAACAACGGGGGCCCTGGCTGTATGTGTCCACTTGGCCTCATCAACCTCAGCAGGCAATGCGCTTAACCACTGAGCCATCTCTCCTGCCTCTTCCTTCTGTGGCCAGTAGAGGGCACCAAACCTCATTTTGAGAGCAATTATGTGATTTCCAGGAATCGAACTTCTGAACTTTGGAAAAGCAGGCAATGCTCTTAACCACTGAGCCATCTCTCCTGCCTCTCCCCTCTCTTGCCAGCAGTGGGCACCAAACCTCATTTTGAGAGCAACTATGTGATTCCCAGGAATCGAACTTCTGAACTTTGGAAGAGCAGGCAATGCTCTTAACCACTGAGCCATCTCTCCTGCCTCTCCCCTCTGTTGCCAGTAGAGGGCACCAAACCTCATTTTGAGAGCAACTACGTGATTCAAGGAATCGAACTTCTGAACTTTGGAACAGCAGGCAATGCTCTTAACCACTGAGCCATCTCTCCAACCCGTTTTTCAACTTCTTTTACTAAACCAGGTTTACTCAATGTGGTGTGTGGGTCACATCTCCATTTCCCTAACATGTGGAGTACAGGGGTCTCCGTGGACCTATTGGCTGTTCATGTACCTCATAGAGGAGGTCTAGATAAATTGTTTCTCTGGCTTAAAATTGGTACACCGTTTGCTGGTGTTTGTCATCCTTTGGATGTCTTGGATGTGAGTTCTTCTTCAGGAACATGAACATGCCTGTATTTTCTTCTTCTAGTCATCTTGCCTTACTCTCCTTGGTGTTGTCTCTGAAGCACGCTGGCTCGTGGTGATAGAGCTGTGAGCCTTTAACGTCCTAACAAAAGCTTTTGCCTCATTCAGTCACAACAACGCGGGCCCTGGCCCTTGGCCCTGACTCTATGTCTGTATGTGGTCTCATCAAACTCAGCAGGCAATGCTCTTTACCACAGAGCAATCTCTCTTGCCTCTTCCTTGTGGTGCCACTAGAGGGTGCCAAAGCTCCTTTTGAGAGCAATTATTTGGTAGCCAGGAATCGAACTTCTGACCTTCGGAAGGGCAGCCAATGTTCTTAACCACTGACCTATCTCTCCAGCTTTTCTTACTGTAGCCAAAAGAGGGCACAAGACCTCATGGCAGATGGTTGTGAATCATTATGTGGTTGCCTGCAATTGATTTCAGGAGGTTCTAATAGCAGGCAATGCTCTTAAGCACTGAACCATCTCTCATGCCTCTTCTTTTTTGCCAGTAAAGGGCACCAAATCTACCTTTTGAGAGCAATTATGGGATTGCCAGGAATGGAACTTCTGACCTTTGGAAGGGCAGCCAAAGCTCTTATCCACTGAGCTAACACCTCAGCTCTTATTTTTGTATCCAAAAGAGGGCACAAGACCTCATTGCAGATGGTTGTGAGCCATTATGTGGTTGCCTGGAATTCAGTTCAGGAGGTTGGAAGAGCAGGCAATGTTCTTAACCACTGAGCCATCTCTCCAACCCGTTTTTCAACTTCTTTTACTAAACCAGGTTTACTCAATGTGGTGTGTGGATCATATCTGCATTCCACTAACATGTGGAGTACAGGGGTCTCCATGGACATATTGGCCGTTCGCGTACCTCATAGATGAAGTCTAGATAAATTGTTTGTCTGGCTTTAAATTGGTAAAACTTTTGCTGGTGTTTGTCGTCCTTTGGATGTCTTGGATGTGAGTTCTTCTTAAGGAACATGAACATGCCTGTATTTTCCTCTTCTAACCATCTTTCCTCATTCTGCTTGGTGGTGTCCCTGAAGCATGCAGGCTCATGCTGATAGAGCTGTGAGTCTTTATTATCCTAACAAAATGTTTTGCCTGATTCTGAGACAACAACGGGGGCCCTGGCTTTATGTGTCCACTTGGCCTCATCAAACTCAGCAGGCAATGCTCCTAACCACTGAGCCATCTCTCCTGCCTCTTCCTTCTGTTGCCAGTAGAGGACACCAAACCTCATTTTGAAAGCAATTATGTGATTTCCAGGAATTGAACTTGGAAGAGCAGGCAATGTTCTTAACCACTGAGCCATCTCTCCTGCCTCTCCGCTCTGTTGCCAGTAGAGGGCACCAAACCTCATTTTGAGAGCAACTATGTGATTCCCAGGAATTGAACTTCAGATCTTTGGAAGAGCAGGCAATGCTCTTAACCACTGAGCCATCTCTCCAACCCGTTTTTCAACTTCTTTTACTAAACCAGCTTTAGTCAATGTGGTGTGTGGATCACATCTCCATTTCCCTAACGTGTGGAGTACAGGGGTCTGCATGGACCTATTGGCCATTCATGTACCTCATAGAGGAGGTCTAGATAAATTGTTTCTCTGGCTTTAAATAGGTTAACATTTTGCTGGTGTTTGTAGTCCCTTGATTGTCTTGGATATGAGTTCTTCTTCAGGCACATGAACATGCCAATATTTTCTTCTTCTAGCCATCTTGCCTTACTCTCCTTGGTGTTGTCTCTGAAGCACGCTGGCTCATGGTGATAGAGCTGTGAGTCTTTAACATCCTAACAAGAGCTTTTGCCTCATTCAGTCACAACAACGTGGGCCCTGGCCCTGTGCCCCGACTCTATGTCTGTTCTTGGCCTCATCAAACTCAGCAGGGAGAGCTCTTTACCTCAGAGCCATCTTTCCTGCCTCTTCCTTGTTGTGCCACTAGAGGGCGCCAAACCTCCTTTTGAGAGCAATTACGTGATTCCCAGGAATCGAACTTCTGACCTTTGGAAGGGCAACCAATGCTCTTAACCACTGAGCTGTCTCTCCAGCTCTTCTTACTGTAGCCAAAAGAGGGCACAAGACCTCATGGCAGATGGTTGTGACCCATTATGTGGTCGCCTGGAATTGAATTCAGGAGGTTGGAAGAGCAGGCAATTCTCTTAACCATTGAGCCATCTCTCTTGCATCTTCCTTCTGTTGCCAGTAGAGGGCACCAAACCTCCTTTTGAGAGCAATTATGTGGTTGCCAGGAATCGAACTTCTGACCTTTGAAAGGGCAGGCAAAGCTCTTAACCACTGAGCTATCTCCCCAGCTCTTCTTTCTGTATCCAAAAGAGGGCACAAGACCTCATTGCAGATGGTTGTGAGCCATTATGTGGTTGCCTGGAATTCAGTTCAGGAGGTTGGAAGAGCAGGCAATGTTCTTAACCACTGAGCCATCTCTCCAACCCGTTTTTCAACTTCTTTTACTAAACCAGGTTTACTCAATGTGGTGTGTGGATCATATCTGCATTCCACTAACATGTGGAGTACAGGGGTCTCCATGGACATATTGGCCTTTTGCGTACCTCATAGATGAAGTCTAGATAAATTGTTTGTCTGGCTTTAAATTGGTAAACCTTTTGCTGGTGTTTGTCGTCCTTTGGATGTCTTGGATGTGAGTTCTTCTTAAGAAACATGAACATGCCTGTATTTTCTTCTTCTAACCATCTTTCCTCATTCTGGTTGGTGGTGTCCCTGAAGCATGCAGGCTCATGCTGATAGAGCTGTGAGTCTTTATTATCCTAACAAAATGTTTTGCCTGATTCTGAGACAACACCGGGGGCCCTGGCTGTATGTGTCCACTTGGCCTCATCAACCTCAGCAGGCAATGCTCTTAACCACTGAGCCATCTCTCCTGCCTCTTCCTTCTGTTGCCAGTAGAGGGCACCAAACCTCATTTTGAGAGCAATTATGTGATTTCCAGGAATCGAACTTCTGAACTTTGGAAGAGCAGGCAATGCTCTTAACCACTGAGCCATCTCTCCAACTCGTTTTTCAACTTCTTTTACTAAACCAGGTTTACTCAATGTGGTGTGTGGATCACATCTCCATTTCCCTAACATGTGGAGTACAGGGGTCTCCGTGGACCTATTGGCCGTTCGTGTACCTCATAGAGGAGGTCTAGATAAATTGTTTCTCTGGCTTAAAATTGGTACACCTTTTGCTGGTGTTTGTCGTCCTTTGGATGTCTTGGATGTGAGTTCTTCTTCAGGAACATGAACATGCCTGTATTTTCTTCTTATAGTCATCTTGCCTTACTCTCCTTGGTGTTGTCTCTGAAGCACGCTGGCTCGTGGTGATAGAGCTGTGAGCCTTTAACATCCTAACAAAAGCTTTTGCCTCAATCAGTCACAACAACGCGGGCCCTGGCCCTTGGCCCTCACTCTATGTCTGTATGTGGTCTCATCAAACTCAGCAGGCAATGCTCTTTACCACAGAGCCATCTCTCTTGCCTCTTCCTTGTGGTGCCACAAGAGGGCGCCAAACCTTCTTTTGAGAGCAATTACCTGGTTGCCAGGAATCGAACTTCTGACCTTTGGAAGGGCAGGCAAAGCTCTTAACCTCTGAGCTATCTCCCCAGCTCTTCTTTCTGTATCCAAAAGAGGGCACAAGACCTCATTGCAGATTGTTGTGAGCCATTATGTGGTTGCCTGGAATTGAATTCGGGAGTTTGGAAGAGGAGGCAATGGTCTTAACCACGGAGCCATCTCTCATGCCTCTTCCTTATGTTGCCAGTAGAGGGCACCAAACCTCCTTTTGAGAGCAATTATGTGATTTCCAGGAATCGAACTTCTGACCTTTGGAAGAGCAGGCAATGCTCTTAACCACTGAGCCATCTCTCCAACCCGTTTTTCAACTTCTTTTACAAAACCAGCTTTAGTCAATGTGGTGTGTGGATCACATCTCCATTTCCCTGACATGTGTAGTGCAGGTGTCTGCATAGACCTACTGGCCATTCATGTACCTCATAGAGGAAGTCTAGATAAATTGTTTCTCTGGCTTTAAATAGGTTAACATTTTGCTGGTGTTTGTAGTCCTTTGATTGTCTTGGATATGAGTTCTTCTTCAGGCACATGAACATGCCAATATTTTCTTCTTCTAGACATCTTGCCTTAGGCTCCTTGGTGTTGTCGCTGAAGCACGCTGGCTCATGGTGATAGAGCTGTGAGTCTTTAACATCCTAACAAAAGCTTTTGCCTCATTCAGTCACAACAACGCCGGCCCTGGCCCTTGTCCCTGACTCTATGTCTGTATGTGGTCTCATCAAACTCAGCAGGCAATGCTCTTTACCACAGAGCCATCTCTCTTGCCTCTTCCTTGTGGTGCCACTAGAGGGCGCCAAACCTCCTTTTGAGAGCAATTATTTGGTAGCCAGGAATCAAATTTCTGACCTTCGGAAGGGCAGCCAATGTTCTTAACCACTGACCTATCTCTCCAGCTTTTCTTACTGTAGCCAAAAGAGGGCACAAGACCTCATGACAGATGGTTGTGAATCATTATGTGGTTGCCTGCAATTGATTTCAGGAGGTTCTAAGAGCAGGCAATGCTCTTAAGCACTGAACCATCTTTCATGCCTCTTCTTTTTTGCCAGTAAAGGGCACCAAATCTACCTTTTGAGAGCAATTATGGGATTGCCAGGAATGGAACTTCTGACCTTTGGAAGGGCAACCAAAGCTCTTATCCACTGAGCTGTCTCTCCAGCTCTTCTTACTGTAGCCATAAGAGGGCACAAGACCTCATGGCAGATGGTTGTGACCCATTATGTGGTCGCCTGTAATTGAATTCAGGAGGTTGGAAGAGCAGGCAATTCTCTTAACCATTGAGCCATCTCTCTTGCATCTTCCTTCTGTTGCCAGTAGAGGGCACCAAACCTTTTTTGAGAGCCATTATGCGGTTCCCAGGAATCGAACTTCTGACCTTTGGAAGGGCAGGCAAAGCTCTTAACCACTGAGCTATCTCCCCAGCTCTTCTTTCTGTATCCAAAAGAGGGCACAAAACCTCATTGCAGATGGTTGTGAGCCATTATGTGGTTGCCTGGAATTCAGTTCAGGAGGTTGGAAGAGCAGGCAATGTTCTTAACCACTGAGCCATCTCTCCAACCCGTTTTTCAACTTCTTGAACTAAACCAGGTTAACTCAATGTGGTGTGTGGATCATATCTGCATTCCACTAACATGTGGAGTACAGGGGTCTCCATGGACATATTGGCCGTTCGCGTACCTCATAGATGAAATCTAGATAAATTGTTTGTCTGGCTTTAAATTGGTAAACCTTTTGCTGGTGTTTGTCGTCCTTTGGATGTCTTGGATGTGAGTTCTTCTTCAGGAACATGAACATGCCTGTATTTTCTTCTTCTAACCATCTTTCCTCATTCTGCTTGGTGGTGTCCCTGCAGCATGCAGGCTCATGCTGATAGAGCTGTGAGTCTTTATTATCCTAACAAAATGTTTTGCCTGATTCTGAGACAACAACGGGGGCCCTGGCTGTATGTGTCCACTTGGCCTCATCAACCTCAGCAGGCAATGCTCTTAACCACTGAGCCATCTCTCCTACCTCTTCCTTCTGTTGCCAGTAGAGGGCACCAAACCTCCTTTTGAGAGCAATTATGTGATTTCCAGGAATCGAACTTCTGAACTTTGGAAGAGCAGGCAATGCTCTTAACCACTGAGCCATCTCTCCTGCCTCTCCCCTCTGTTGCCAGTAGAGGGCACCAAACCTCATTTTGAGAGCAACTATGTGATTCCCAAGAATCGAACTTCTGAACTTTGGAAGAGCAGGCAATGCTCTTAACCACTGAGCCATCTCTCCAACCCGTTTTTCAACTTCTTTTACTAAACCAGGTTTACTCAATGTGGTGTGTGAATCACATCTCCATTTCCCTAACATGTGGAGTACAGGGGTCTCCGTGGACCTATTGGCCGTTCGTGTACCTCATAGAGGAGGTCTCGATAAATTGTTTCTCTGGCTTAAAATTGGTACACCTTTTGCTGGTGTTTGTCGTCCTTTGGATGTCTTGGATGTGAGTTCTTCTTCAGGAACATGAACATGCCTGTATTTTCTTCTTCTATTCATCTTGCCTTACTCTCCTTGGTGTTGTCTCTGAAGCACGCTGGCTCGTGGTGATAGAGCTGTGAGCCTTTAACATCCTAACAAAAGCTTTTGCCTCATTCAGTCACAACAACGCGGGCCCTGGCCCTTGTCCCTGACTCTATGTCTGTATGTGGTCTCATCAAACTCAGCAGGCAATGCTCTTTACCACAGAGCCATCTCTCTTGCCTCTTCCTTGTGGTGCCAATAGAGGGCGCCAAACCTCCTTTTGAGAGCAATTATTTGGTATCCAGGAATCGAACTTCTGACCTTCGGAAGGGCAGCCAATGTTCTTAACCACTGACCTATCTCTCCAGCTTTTCTTACTGTAGCCAAAAGAGGGCACAAGACCTCATGACGATGGTTGTGAATCATTATGTGGTCGCCTGGAATTGAATTCAGGAGGTTGGAAGAGCAGGCAATTCTCTTAACCATTGAGCCATCTCTCTTGCATCTTCCTTCTGTTGCCAGTAGAGGGCACCAAACCTCCTTTTGAGAGCAATTATGTGGTTCCCAGGAATCGAACTTCTGACCTTTGGAAGGGCAACCAATGCTCTTAACCACTGAGCTATCTCCCCAGCTCTTCTTTCTGTATCCAAAAGAGGGCACAAGACCTCATGGCAGATGGTTGTGAGCCATTATGTGGTTGCCTGGAATTCAGTACAGGAGGTTGGAAGAGCAGACAATGTTCTTAACCACTGAGCCATCTCTCCAACCCGTTTTTCAACTTCTTGAACTAAACCAGGTTTACTCAATGTGGTGTGTGGATCATATCTGCATTCCACTAACATGTGGAGTACAGGGGTCTCCATGGACATATTGGCCGTTCGCGTACCTCATAGATGAAGTCTAGATAAATTGTTTGTCTGGCTTTAAATTGGTAAACCTTTTGCTGGTGTTTGTCGTCCTTTGGATGTCTTGGATGTGAGTTCTTCTTAAGGAACATGAACATGCCTGTATTTTCTTCTTCTAACCATCTTTCCTCATTCTGCTTGGTGGTGTCCCTGAAGCATGCAGGCTCATGCTGATAGAGCTGTGAGTCTTTATTATACTAAAAAAATGTTTTGCCTGATTCTGAGACAACAACGGGGGCCCTGGCTGTATGTGTCCACTTGGCCTCATCAACCTCAGCAGGCAATGCGCTTAACCACTGAGCCATCTCTCCTGCCTCTTCCTTCTGTGGCCAGTAGAGGGCACCAAACCTCATTTTGAGAGCAATTATGTGATTTCCAGGAATCGAACTTCTGAACTTTGGAAAAGCAGGCAATGCTCTTAACCACTGAGCCATCTCTCCTGCCTCTCCCCTCTCTTGCCAGCAGTGGGCACCAAACCTCATTTTGAGAGCAACTATGTGATTCCCAGGAATCGAAATTCTGAACTTTGGAAGAGCAGGCAATGCTCTTAACCACTGAGCCATCTCTCCTGCCTCTCCCCTCTGTTGCCAGTAGAGGGCACCAAACCTCATTTTGAGAGCAACTACGTGATTCAAGGAATCGAACTTCTGAACTTTGGAACAGCAGGCAATGCTCTTAACCACTGAGCCATCTCTCCAACCCGTTTTTCAACTTCTTTTACTAAACCAGGTTTACTCAATGTGGTGTGTGGGTCACATCTCCATTTCCCTAACATGTGGAGTACAGGGGTCTCCGTGGACCTATTGGCTGTTCATGTACCTCATAGAGGAGGTCTAGATAAATTGTTTCTCTGGCTTAAAATTGGTACACCGTTTGCTGGTGTTTGTCATCCTTTGGATGTCTTGGATGTGAGTTCTTCTTCAGGAACATGAACATGCCTGTATTTTCTTCTTCTAGTCATCTTGCCTTACTCTCCTTGGTGTTGTCTCTGAAGCACGCTGGCTCGTGGTGATAGAGCTGTGAGCCTTTAACGTCCTAACAAAAGCTTTTGCCTCATTCAGTCACAACAACGCGGGCCCTGGCCCTTGGCCCTGACTCTATGTCTGTATGTGGTCTCATCAAACTCAGCAGGCAATGCTCTTTACCACAGAGCAATCTCTCTTGCCTCTTCCTTGTGGTGCCACTAGAGGGTGCCAAAGCTCCTTTTGAGAGCAATTATTTGGTAGCCAGGAATCGAACTTCTGACCTTCGGAAGGGCAGCCAATGTTCTTAACCACTGACCTATCTCTCCAGCTTTTCTTACTGTAGCCAAAAGAGGGCACAAGACCTCATGGCAGATGGTTGTGAATCATTATGTGGTTGCCTGCAATTGATTTCAGGAGGTTCTAATAGCAGGCAATGCTCTTAAGCACTGAACCATCTCTCATGCCTCTTCTTTTTTGCCAGTAAAGGGCACCAAATCTACCTTTTGAGAGCAATTATGGGATTGCCAGGAATGGAACTTCTGACCTTTGGAAGGGCAGCCAAAGCTCTTATCCACTGAGCTAACACCTCAGCTCTTATTTTTGTATCCAAAAGAGGGCACAAGACCTCATTGCAGATGGTTGTGAGCCATTATGTGGTTGCCTGGAATTCAGTTCAGGAGGTTGGAAGAGCAGGCAATGTTCTTAACCACTGAGCCATCTCTCCAACCCGTTTTTCAACTTCTTTTACTAAACCAGGTTTACTCAATGTGGTGTGTGGATCATATCTGCATTCCACTAACATGTGGAGTACAGGGGTCTCCATGGACATATTAGCCGTTCGCGTACCTCATAGATGAAGTCTAGATAAATTGTTTGTCTGGCTTTAAATTGGTAAACCTTTTGCTGGTGTTTGTCGTCCTTTGGATGTCTTGGATGTGAGTTCTTCTTAAGGAACATGAACATGCCTGTATTTTCCTCTTCTAACCATCTTTCCTCATTCTGCTTGGTGGTGTCCCTGAAGCATGCAGGCTCATGCTGATAGAGCTGTGAGTCTTTATTATCCTAACAAAATGTTTTGCCTGATTCTGAGACAACAACGGGGGCCCTGGCTGTATGTGTCCACTTGGCCTCATCAAACTCAGCAGGCAATGCTCCTAACCACTGAGCCATCTCTCCTGCCTCTTCCTTCTGTTGCCAGTAGAGGACACCAAACCTCATTTTGAAAGCAATTATGTGATTTCCAGGAATTGAACTTGGAAGAGCAGGCAATGTTCTTAACCACTGAGCCATCTCTCCTGCCTCTCCGCTCTGTTGCCAGTAGAGGGCACCAAACCTCATTTTGAGAGCAACTATGTGATTCCCAGGAATTGAACTTCAGATCTTTGGAAGAGCAGGCAATGCTCTTAACCACTGAGCCATCTCTCCAACCCGTTTTTCAACTTCTTTTACTAAACCAGCTTTAGTCAATGTGGTGTGTGGATCACATCTCCATTTCCCTAACGTGTGGAGTACAGGGGTCTGCATGGACCTATTGGCCATTCATGTACCTCATAGAGGAGGTCTAGATAAATTGTTTCTCTGGCTTTAAATAGGTTAACATTTTGCTGGTGTTTGTAGTCCCTTGATTGTCTTGGATATGAGTTCTTCTTCAGGCACATGAACATGCCAATATTTTCTTCTTCTAGCCATCTTGCCTTACTCTCCTTGGTGTTGTCTCTGAAGCACGCTGGCTCATGGTGATAGACCTGTGAGTCTTTAACATCCTAACAAGAGCTTTTGCCTCATTCAGTCACAACAACGTGGGCCCTGGCCCTGTGCCCCGACTCTATGTCTGTTCTTGGCCTCATCAAACTCAGCAGGGAGAGCTCTTTACCTCAGAGCCATCTTTCCTGCCTCTTCCTTGTTGTGCCACTAGAGGGCGCCAAACCTCCTTTTGAGAGCAATTACGTGATTCCCAGGAATCGAACTTCTGACCTTTGGAAGGGCAACCAATGCTCTTAACCACTGAGCTGTCTCTCCAGCTCTTCTTACTGTAGCCAAAAGAGGGCACAAGACCTCATGGCAGATGGTTGTGACCCATTATGTGGTCGCCTGGAATTGAATTCAGGAGGTTGGAAGAGCAGGCAATTCTCTTAACCATTGAGCCATCTCTCTTGCATCTTCCTTCTGTTGCCAGTAGAGGGCACCAAACCTCCTTTTGAGAGCAATTATGTGGTTGCCAGGAATCGAACTTCTGACCTTTGAAAGGGCAGGCAAAGCTCTTAACCACTGAGCTATCTCCACAGCTCTTCTTTCTGTATCCAAAAGAGGGCACAAGACCTCATTGCAGATGGTTGTGAGCCATTATGTGGTTGCCTGGAATTCAGTTCAGGAGGTTGGAAGAGCAGGCAATGTTCTTAACCACTGAGCCATCTCTCCAACCCGTTTTTCAACTTCTTGAACTAAACCAGGTTTACTCAATGTGGTGTGTGGATCATATCTGCATTCCACTAACATGTGGAGTACAGGGGTCTCCATGGACATATTGGCCTTTTGCGTACCTCATAGATGAAGTCTAGATAAATTGTTTGTCTGGCTTTAAATTGGTAAACCTTTTGCTGGTGTTTGTCGTCCTTTGGATGTCTTGGATGTGAGTTCTTCTTAAGAAACATGAACATGCCTGTATTTTCTTCTTCTAACCATCTTTCCTCATTCTGGTTGGTGGTGTCCCTGAAGCATGCAGGCTCATGCTGATAGAGCTGTGAGTCTTTATTATCCTAACAAAATGTTTTGCCTGATTCTGAGACAACACCGGGGGCCCTGGCTGTATGTGTCCACTTGGCCTCATCAACCTCAGCAGGCAATGCTCTTAACCACTGAGCATCTCTCCTGCCTCTTCCTTCTGTTGCCAGTAGAGGGCACCAAACCTCATTTTGAGAGCAATTATGTGATTTCCAGGAATCGAACTTCTGAACTTTGGAAGAGCAGGCAATGCTCTTAACCACTGAGCCATCTCTCCAACTCGTTTTTCAACTTCTTTTACTAAACCAGGTTTACTCAATGTGGTGTGTGGATCACATCTCCATTTCCTAACATGTGGAGTACAGGGGTCTCCGTGGACCTATTGGCCGTTCGTGTACCTCATAGAGGAGGTCTAGATAAATTGTTTCTCTGGCTTAAAATTGGTAGCACCTTTTCCTGGTGTTTGTCGTCCTTTGGATGTCTTGGATGTGAGTTCTTCTTCAGGAACATGAACATGCCTGTATTTTCTTCTTATAGTCATCTTGCCTTACTCTCCTTGGTGTTGTCTCTGAAGCACGCTGGCTCGTGGTGATAGAGCTGTGAGCCTTTAACATCCTAACAAAAGCTTTTGCCTCAATCAGTCACAACAACGCGGGCCCTGGCCCTTGGCCCTCACTCTATGTCTGTATGTGGTCTCATCAAACTCAGCAGGCAATGCTCTTTACCACAGAGCCATCTCTCTTGCCTCTTCCTTGTGGTGCCACAAGAGGGCGCCAAACCTTCTTTTGAGAGCAATTACCTGGTTGCCAGGAATCGAACTTCTGACCTTTGGAAGGGCAGGCAAAGCTCTTAACCTCTGAGCTATCTCCCCAGCTCTTCTTTCTGTATCCAAAAGAGGGCACAAGACCTCATTGCAGATTGTTGTGAGCCATTATGTGGTTGCCTGGAATTGAATTCGGGAGTTTGGAAGAGGAGGCAATGGTCTTAACCACGGAGCCATCTCTCATGCCTCTTCCTTATGTTGCCAGTAGAGGGCACCAAACCTCCTTTTGAGAGCAATTATGTGATTTCCAGGAATCGAACTTCTGACCTTTGGAAGAGCAGGCAATGCTCTTAACCACTGAGCCATCTCTCCAACCCGTTTTTCAACTTCTTTTACAAAACCAGCTTTAGTCAATGTGGTGTGTGGATCACATCTCCATTTCCCTGACATGTGTAGTGCAGGTGTCTGCATAGACCTACTGGCCATTCATGTACCTCATAGAGGAAGTCTAGATAAATTGTTTCTCTGGCTTTAAATAGGTTAACATTTTGCTGGTGTTTGTAGTCCTTTGATTGTCTTGGATATGAGTTCTTCTTCAGGCACATGAACATGCCAATATTTTCTTCTTCTAGACATCTTGCCTTAGGCTCCTTGGTGTTGTCGCTGAAGCACGCTGGCTCATGGTGATAGAGCTGTGAGTCTTTAACATCCTAACAAAAGCTTTTGCCTCATTCAGTCACAACAACGCCGGCCCTGGCCCTTGTCCCTGACTCTATGTCTGTATGTGGTCTCATCAAACTCAGCAGGCAATGCTCTTTACCACAGAGCCATCTCTCTTGCCTCTTCCTTGTGGTGCCACTAGAGGGCGCCAAACCTCCTTTTGAGAGCAATTATTTGGTAGCCAGGAATCAAATTTCTGACCTTCGGAAGGGCAGCCAATGTTCTTAACCACTGACCTATCTCTCCAGCTTTTCTTACTGTAGCCAAAAGAGGGCACAAGACCTCATGACAGATGGTTGTGAATCATTATGTGGTTGCCTGCAATTGATTTCAGGAGGTTCTAAGAGCAGGCAATGCTCTTAAGCACTGAACCATCTTTCATGACTCTTCTTTTTTGCCAGTAAAGGGCACCAAATCTACCTTTTGAGAGCAATTATGGGATTGCCAGGAATGGAACTTCTGACCTTTGGAAGGGCAACCAAAGCTCTTATCCACTGAGCTGTCTCTCCAGCTCTTCTTACTGTAGCCATAAGAGGGCACAAGACCTCATGGCAGATGGTTGTGACCCATTATGTGGTCGCCTGTAATTGAATTCAGGAGGTTGGAAGAGCAGGCAATTCTCTTAACCATTGAGCCATCTCTCTTGCATCTTCCTTCTGTTGCCAGTAGAGGGCACCAAACCTTTTTTTGAGAGCCATTATGCGGTTCCCAGGAATCGAACTTCTGACCTTTGGAAGGGCAGGCAAAGCTCTTAACCACTGAGCTATCTCCCCAGCTCTTCTTTCTGTATCCAAAAGAGGGCACAAAACCTCATTGCAGATGGTTGTGAGCCATTATGTGGTTGCCTGGAATTCAGTTCAGGAGGTTGGAAGAGCAGGCAATGTTCTTAACCACTGAGCCATCTCTCCAACCCGTTTTTCAACTTCTTGAACTAAACCAGGTTAACTCAATGTGGTGTGTGGATCATATCTGCATTCCACTAACATGTGGAGTACAGGGGTCTCCATGGACATATTGGCCGTTCGCGTACCTCATAGATGAAATCTAGATAAATTGTTTGTCTGGCTTTAAATTGGTAAACATTTTGCTGGTGTTTGTCGTCCTTTGGATGTCTTGGATGTGAGTTCTTCTTCAGGAACATGAACATGCCTGTATTTTCTTCTTCTAACCATCTTTCCTCATTCTGCTTGGTGGTGTCCCTGCAGCATGCAGGCTCATGCTGATAGAGCTGTGAGTCTTTATTATCCTAACAAAATGTTTTGCCTGATTCTGAGACAACAACGGGGGCCCTGGCTGTATGTGTCCACTTGGCCTCATCAACCTCAGCAGGCAATGCTCTTAACCACTGAGCCATCTCTCCTACCTCTTCCTTCTGTTGCCAGTAGAGGGCACCAAACCTCCTTTTGAGAGCAATTATGTGATTTCCAGGAATCGAACTTCTGAACTTTGGAAGAGCAGGCAATGCTCTTAACCACTGAGCCATCTCTCCTGCCTCTCCCCTCTGTTGCCAGTAGAGGGCACCAAACCTCATTTTGAGAGCAACTATGTGATTCCCAAGAATCGAACTTCTGAACTTTGGAAGAGCAGGCAATGCTCTTAACCACTGAGCCATCTCTCCAACCCGTTTTTCAACTTCTTTTACTAAACCAGGTTTACTCAATGTGGTGTGTGAATCACATCTCCATTTCCCTAACATGTGGAGTACAGGGGTCTCCGTGGACCTATTGGCCGTTCGTGTACCTCATAGAGGAGGTCTCGATAAATTGTTTCTCTGGCTTAAAATTGGTACACCTTTTCCTGGTGTTTGTCGTCCTTTGGATGTCTTGGATGTGAGTTCTTCTTCAGGAACATGAACATGCCTGTATTTTCTTCTTCTATTCATCTTGCCTTACTCTCCTTGGTGTTGTCTCTGAAGCACGCTGGCTCGTGGTGATAGAGCTGTGAGCCTTTAACATCCTAACAAAAGCTTTTGCCTCATTCAGTCACAACAACGCGGGCCCTGGCCCTTGTCCCTGACTCTATGTCTGTATGTGGTCTCATCAAACTCAGCAGGCAATGCTCTTTACCACAGAGCCATCTCTCTTGCCTCTTCCTTGTGGTGCCAATAGAGGGCGCGAAACCTCCTTTTGAGAGCAATTATTTGGTATCCAGGAATCGAACTTCTGACCTTCGGAAGGGCAGCCAATGTTCTTAACCACTGACCTATCTCTCCAGCTTTTCTTACTGTAGCCAAAAGAGGGCACAAGACCTCATGACGATGGTTGTGAATCATTATGTGGTCGCCTGGAATTGAATTCAGGAGGTTGGAAGAGCAGGCAATTCTCTTAACCATTGAGCCATCTCTCTTGCATCTTCCTTCTGTTGTCAGTAGAGGGCACCAAACCTCCTTTTGAGAGCAATTATGTGGTTCCCAGGAATCGAACTTCTGACCTTTGGAAGGGCAACCAATGCTCTTAACCACTGAGCTATCTCCCCAGCTCTTCTTTCTGTATCCAAAAGAGGGCACAAGACCTCATGGCAGATGGTTGTGAGCCATTATGTGGTTGCCTGGAATTCAGTACAGGAGGTTGGAAGAGCAGACAATGTTCTTAACCACTGAGCCATCTCTCCAACCCGTTTTTCAACTTCTTGAACTAAACCAGGTTTACTCAATGTGGTGTGTGGATCATATCTGCATTCCACTAACATGTGGAGTACAGGGGTCTCCATGGACATATTGGCCGTTCGCGTACCTCATAGATGAAGTCTAGATAAATTGTTTGTCTGGCTTTAAATTGGTAAACCTTTTGCTGGTGTTTGTCGTCCTTTGGATGTCTTGGATGTGAGTTCTTCTTAAGGAACATGAACATGCCTGTATTTTCTTCTTCTAACCATCTTTCCTCATTCTGCTTGGTGGTGTCCCTGAAGCATGCAGGCTCATGCTGATAGAGCTGTGAGTCTTTATTATACTAAAAAAATGTTTTGCCTGATTCTGAGACAACAACGGGGGCCCTGGCTGTATGTGTCCACTTGGCCTCATCAACCTCAGCAGGCAATGCGCTTAACCACTGAGCCATCTCTCCTGCCTCTTCCTTCTGTGGCCAGTAGAGGGCACCAAACCTCATTTTGAGAGCAATTATGTGATTTCCAGGAATCGAACTTCTGAACTTTGGAAAAGCAGGCAATGCTCTTAACCACTGAGCCATCTCTCCTGCCTCTCCCCTCTCTTGCCAGCAGTGGGCACCAAACCTCATTTTGAGAGCAACTATGTGATTCCCAGGAATCGAACTTCTGAACTTTGGAAGAGCAGGCAATGCTCTTAACCACTGAGCCATCTCTCCTGCCTCTCCCCTCTGTTGCCAGTAGAGGGCACCAAACCTCATTTTGAGAGCAACTACGTGATTCAAGGAATCGAACTTCTGAACTTTGGAACAGCAGGCAATGCTCTTAACCACTGAGCCATCTCTCCAACCCGTTTTTCAACTTCTTTTACTAAACCAGGTTTACTCAATGTGGTGTGTGGGTCACATCTCCATTTCCCTAACATGTGGAGTACAGGGGTCTCCGTGGACCTATTGGCTGTTCATGTACCTCATAGAGGAGGTCTAGATAAATTGTTTCTCTGGCTTAAAATTGGTACACCGTTTGCTGGTGTTTGTCATCCTTTGGATGTCTTGGATGTGAGTTCTTCTTCAGGAACATGAACATGCCTGTATTTTCTTCTTCTAGTCATCTTGCCTTACTCTCCTTGGTGTTGTCTCTGAAGCACGCTGGCTCGTGGTGATAGAGCTGTGAGCCTTTAACGTCCTAACAAAAGCTTTTGCCTCATTCAGTCACAACAACGCGGGCCCTGGCCCTTGGCCCTGACTCTATGTCTGTATGTGGTCTCATCAAACTCAGCAGGCAATGCTCTTTACCACAGAGCAATCTCTCTTGCCTCTTCCTTGTGGTGCCACTAGAGGGTGCCAAAGCTCCTTTTGAGAGCAATTATTTGGTAGCCAGGAATCGAACTTCTGACCTTCGGAAGGGCAGCCAATGTTCTTAACCACTGACCTATCTCTCCAGCTTTTCTTACTGTAGCCAAAAGAGGGCACAAGACCTCATGGCAGATGGTTGTGAATCATTATGTGGTTGCCTGCAATTGATTTCAGGAGGTTCTAATAGCAGGCAATGCTCTTAAGCACTGAACCATCTCTCATGCCTCTTCTTTTTTGCCAGTAAAGGGCACCAAATCTACCTTTTGAGAGCAATTATGGGATTGCCAGGAATGGAACTTCTGACCTTTGGAAGGGCAGCCAAAGCTCTTATCCACTGAGCTAACACCTCAGCTCTTATTTTTGTATCCAAAAGAGGGCACAAGACCTCATTGCAGATGGTTGTGAGCCATTATGTGGTTGCCTGGAATTGAATTCTGGAGGTTGGAAGAGGAGGCAATGATCTTAACCACGGAGCCATCTCTCATGCATCTTCCTTATGTTGCCAGTAGAGGGCACCAAACCTCCTTTTGAGAGCAATTATGTGATTTCCAGGAATCGAACTTCTGACCTTTGTAAGAGCAGGCAATGCTCTTAACCACTGAGCCATGTCTCCAACCCGTTTTTCAACTTCTTTTACTAAACCAGCTTTAGTCAATGTGGTGTGTGGATCACATCTCCATTTCCCTGACATGTGGAGTACAGGGGTCTGCATGGACCTATTGGCCATTCATGTACCTCATAGAGGAGGTCTAGGAAAATTGTTTCTCTGGCTTTAAATAGGTTAACATTTTGCTGGTGTTTGTAGTCCTTTGATTGTCTTGGATATGAGTTCTTCTACAGGCACATGAACATGCCAATATTTTCTTCTTGTAGCCATCTTGCATTACTCTCCTTGGTGTTGTCTCTGTAGCACGCTGGCTCATGGTGATAGAGCTGTAAGTCTTTTACATCCTAACAAGAGCTTTTGCCTCATTCAGTCACAACAACGTGGGCCCTGGCCCTGTGCCCCGACTCTATGTCTGTTCTTGGCCTCATCAAACTCAGCAGGCAACGCTATTTACCACAGAGCCATCTTTCCTGCCTCTTCCTTCTGTTGCCAATAGAGGGCGCCAAACCTCCTTTTGAGAGCAATTACGTGGTTCCCAGGAATCGCACTTCTGACCTTTGGAAGGGCAACCAATGCTCTTAACCACTGAGCTATCTCTCCAGCTCTTCTTACTGTAGCCAAAAGAGGGCACAAGACCTCATGGCAGATGGTTGTGACCCATTATGTGGTCGCCTGGAATTGAATTCAGGAGGTTGCAAGAGCAGGCAATGTCTTAACCATTGAGCCATCTCTCTTGCATCTTCCTTCTGTTGCCAGTAGAGGGCACCAAACCTCCTTTTGAGAGCAATTATGTGGTTGCCAGGAATCGAACTTCTGACCTTTGGAAGGGCAGGCAAAGCTCTTAACCACTGAGCTATCCTCTCAGCTCTTCTTTCTGTATCCAAAAGAGGGCACAAGACCTCATTGCAGATGGTTGTGAGCCATTATGTGGTTGCCTGGAATTCAGTTCAGGAGGTTGGAAGAGCTGGCAATGTTCTTAACCACTGAGCCATCTCTCCAACCCGTTTTTCAACTTCTTGAACTAAACCAGGTTTACTCAATGTGGTGTGTGGATCATATCTGCATTCCACTAACATGTGGAGTACAGGGGTCTCCATGGACATATTGGCCGTTCGCATACCTCATAGATGAAGTCTAGATAAATTGTTTTTCTGGCTTTAAATTGGTAAACCTTTTGCTGGTGTTTGTCGTCCTTTGGATGTCTTGGATGTGAGTTCTTCTTAAGGAACATGAACATGCCTGTATTTTCTTCTTCTAACCATCTTTCCTCATTCTGCTTGGTGGTGTCCCTGAATCATGCAGGCTCATGCTGATAGAGCTGTGAGTCTTTATTATCCTAACAAAATGTGTTGCCTGATTCTGAGACAACAACGTGGGCCCTGGCTGTATGTGTCCACTTGGCCTCATCAACCTCAGCAGGCAATGCTCTTAACCACTGAGCCATATCTCCTGGCTCTTCCTTCTGTTGCCAGTAGAGGGCACCAAACCTCCTTTTGAGAGCAATTATGTGATTTCCAGGAATCGAACTTCTGACCTTTGGAAGAGCAGGCAATGCTCTTAACCACTGAGCCATCTCTCCTGCCTCTCCACTCTGTTGCCAGTAGAGGGCACCAAACCTCATTTTGAGAGCAACTATGTGATTCCGAGGAATCGAACTTCTGACCTTTGGAAGAGCAGGCAATGCTCTTAACCACTGAGCCATCTCTCCAACCCGTTTTTCAACTTCTTTTACTAAACCAGCATTAGTCAATGTGGTGTGTGGATCACATCTCCATTTCCCTGACGTGTGGCGTACAGGGGTCTGCATGGACCTATTGTCCATTCATGTACCTCATAGAGGAGGTCTAGATAAATTGTTTCTCTGGCTTTAAATAGATTAACATTTTGCTGGTGTTTGTAGTCCGTTGATTGTCTTGGATATGAGTTCTTCCTCAGGCACATGAACATGCCAATATTTTCTTCTTCTAGCCATCTTTCCTTACTCTCCTTGGTGATGTCTCTGAAGCACGCTGGCTCATGGTGATAGAGCTGTGAGTCTTTAACATCCTAACAAAAGCTTTTGCCTCATTCAGTCACAACAACGTGGGACCTGGCCCTATGTCTGTTCTTGGCCTCATCAAACTCAGCAGGGAGAGCTCTTTACCTCAGAGCCATTTTTCCTGCCTCTTCCTTGTGGTGCCACTAGAGGGCGCCAAACCTCCTTTTGAGAGCAATTACGTGGTTCTCAGGAATCGAACTTCTGACCTTTGGAAGGGCAACCAATGCTCTTAACCACTGAGCTGTCTCTCCAGCTCTTCTTACTGTAGCCAAAAGAGGGCACAAGACCTCATGGCAGATGGTTGTGACCCATTATGTGGTCGCCTGTAATTGAATTCAGGAGGTTGGAAGAGCAGGCAATTCTCTTAACCATTGAGCCATCTCTCTTGCATCTTCCTTCAGTTGCCAGTAGAGGGCACCAAACCTCCTTTTGAGAGCAATTATGTGGTTCCCAGGAATCGAACTTCTGACCTTTGGAAGGGCAGGCAAAGCTCTTAACCACTGAGCTATCTCCCCAGCTCTTCTTTCTGTATCCAAAAGAGGGCACAAGACCTCATTGCAGATGGTTGTGAGCCATTATGTGGTTGCCTGGAATTCAGTTCAGGAGGTTGGAAGAGCAGGCAATGTTCTTAACCACTGAGCCATCTCTCCAACCCGTTTTTCAACTTCTTGAACTAAACCAGGTTTACCCAATGTGGTGTGTGGATCATATCTGCATTCCACTAACATGTGGAGTACAGGGGTCTCCATGGACATATTGGCCGTTCGCGTACCTCATAGATGAAGTCTAGATAAATTGTTTGTCTGGCTTTAAATTGGTAAACCTTTTGCTGGTGTTTGTCGTCCTTTGGATGTCTTGGATGTGAGTTCTTCTTAAGGAACATGAACATGCCTGTATTTTCTTCTTCTAACCATCTTTCCTCATTCTGCTTGGTGGTGTCCCTGAAGCATGCAGGCTCATGCTGATAGAGCTGTGAGTCTTTATTATACTAACAAAATGTGTTGCCTGATTCTGAGACAACAACGGGGGCCCTGGCTGTATGTGTCCACTTGGCCTCATCAACCTCAGCAGGCAATGCTCTTAACCACTGAGCCATCTCTCCTGCCTCTTCCTTCTGTTGCCAGTAGAGGGCACCAAACCTCATTTTGAGAGCAATTATGTGATTTCCAGGAATCGAACTTCTGAACTTTGGAAGAGCAGGCAATGCTCTTAACCACTGAGACATCTCTCCTGCCTCTCCCCTCTGTTGCCAGTAGAGGGCACCAAACCTCATTTTGAGAGCAACTATGTGATTCCCAGGAATCGAACTTCTGAACTTTGGAAGAGCAGGCAATGCTCTTAACCAATGAGCCATCTCTCCAACCTGTTTTTCAACTTCTTTTACTAAACCATTTTTCCTCAATGTGGTGTGTGGATCACATCTCCATTTCCCTAACATGTGGAGTACAGGGGTCTCCGTGGACCTATTGGCCGTTCGTGTACCTCATAGAGGAGGTCTAGATAAATTGTTTCTCTGGCTTAAAATTGGTACACCATTGCTGGTGTTTGTCTTCCTTTGGATGTCTTGGATGTGATTTCTTCTTCAGGAACATGAACATGCCTGTATTTTCTTCTTCGAGTCATCTTGCCTTACTCTCCTTGGTGTTGTCTCTGAAGCACGCTGGCTCGTGGTGATAGAGCTGTGAGCCTTTAACATCCTAACAAAACTTTGGCCTCATTCAGTCACAACAACGCGGGCCCTGGCCCTTGGCCCTGACTCTATGTCTGTATGTGGTCTCATCAAACTCAGCAGGCAATGCTCTTTACCACAGAGCCATCTCTCTTGCCTCTTCCTTGTGGTGCCAATAGAGGGCGCCAAACCTCCTTTTGAGAGCAATTATTTGGTAGCCAGGAATCGAACTTCTGACCTTTGGAAGGGCAGCCAATGTTCTTAACCACTGACCTATCTCTCCAGCTTTTCTTACTGTAGCCAAAAGAGGGCACAAGACCTCATGGCAGATGGTTGTGAATCATTATGTGGTTGCCTGCAATTGATTTCAGGAGGTTCTAATAGCAGGCAATGCTCTTAAGCACTGAACCATCTCTCATGCCTCTTCTTTTTTGCCTGTAAAGGGCACCAAATCTACCTTTTGAGAGCAATTATGGGATTGGTAGGAATGGAACTTATGACCTTTGGAAGGGCAGCCAAAGCTCTTATCCACTGAGCTAACACCCCAGCTCTTATTTTTGTATTCAAAAGAGGGCACAAGACATCATTGCAGATGGTTGTGAGCCATTATGTGGTTGCCTGGAATTGAATTCAGGAGGTTGGAAGAGGAGACAATGATCTTAACCACGGAGCCATCTCTCATGCCTCTTCCTTATGTTGCCAGTAGAGGGCACCAAACCTCCTTTTGAGAGCAATTATGTGATTTCCAGGAATCGAACTTCTGACCTTTGGAAGAGCAGGCAATGCTCTTAACCACTGAGCCATCTCTCCAACCCGTTTTTCAACTTCTTTTACTAAACCAGCTTTAGTCAATGTGGTGTGTGGATCACATCTCCATTTCCCTGACATGTGGAGTACAGGGGTCTGCATGGACCTATTGGCCATTCATGTACCTCATAGAGGAGGTCTAGATAAATTGTTTCTCTGGCTTTAAATAGGTTAACATTTTTCTGGTGTTTGTAGTCCAACGATTGTCTTGGATGTGAGTTCTCTTTAAGGCACATGAACATGCCTGTGTTTTCTTCTTCTAGCCATCTTGCCTTACTCTCCTTAGTGTTGTCTCTGAAGCACGATGGCTCATGGTGATAGAGCTGTGAGTCTTTAACATCCTACAAAAACGTTTGCCTAATTCAGTCACAATAACGTGGGCCCTGGCCTTTGCCCTGACTCTATGTCTGCACTTGGTCTCATCAAACTCAGCAGGCAATGCTCTTAAGCACTGAGCCATCTCTCCTGCCTCTTCCTTCTCTTGCCAGTAGATGGCACCAATCTCATTTTGACAGCAAAACTGTGGTTGCCAGGAATCGAACTTCTGACCTTTAGAAGGGCAGCCAGGATTCTTAACCACTGAGCTATCTCTCGAGCGCTTCTTTCTGCATGCAAAAGAGGGCACAAGACCTCAGTGCAGATGGTTGTGAGCCATTATGTGGTTGCTTTAAATTGAATACAGGAGGATGAAAGTGCACGAAATGCTCTTAAACAATGAGCCATTTCTCACACCCGTTTTTCTACTTCTTTTCCTAAACCAGATGTACTCAATGATGTGTGGATCACATCTGCATTTTCCTAACATTTGAAGTACAGGGGTCTCCACGGATCTGTTGGCCATTCGTGTAGCTCATAGAGGAGGTCTAGACAAATTGTTTCACTGGCTTTAAATTGGTTAAGCTTTTGTTGGTGTTTGTTCCTGTGTATGACTTGGATGTGAGTTCTTCTTCAGGCACATGAACATGCTAGTATTTTCTTCTTCTAAACATCTTGCCTTACTCTGCTTGGTGGTGTCTCTGAAGTATGCTGGCTCATGGTGATAGAGCTGTGAGTCTTTATTATCCTAACAAAGTGTTTTTCCTGATTCAGTCCCAACAACCTGGGCCCTGGCAGTATGTCTGCACTTTTCCTCATCAAACTCAGCAGGCATGCTCTTAACCACCAAGATATCTCTCCTGCCTCTTCGTCTGCTTCCAGTAGAGGGCACCAAACCTCGTTTTGTAGCAATTATGTGATGTCCTGGAATCGAACTTCTGATCTTTGGAAGAGCAGGCAATGTTCTTAAACACTGAGCCATCTCTCCGACCTGTTTTTCAACTTCTTTAACTAAACCAGGTTTACTCAATGTGGTGTGTGGATCACATCTGCTTTCCCCTATCATGTGGAGTACAGGGGTCTCTATGGACCTATTGGCTGTTCATGTACCTCATAGAGGAAGTCAGGATAAATTGTTTCTCTGGCTTTAAATTGGTTAACATTTTGCTGGTGTTTGTAGTCCTTTGATTGTCTTGGATGTGAGTTGTCTTTAAGGCACATGAACATGCCAGTGTTTTCTTCTTCTAGCCATCTTGCCTGACTCTCCTTAGTGTTGTCTCTGAAGCATGATGGCTCATGGTGATAGAGCTGTGAGTCTTTAACATCCTTAAAAAAACGTTTGCCTAAAGCAGTCACAATAACGTGGGCCCTGGCCTTTGCCCTGACTATATGTCTGCACTTGGTCTCATCAAACTCAGCAGGCAATGCTCTTAAGCACTGAGCCATCTCTCCTGAATCTTCCTTCTGTTGCCAGTAGCTGGCAGAAAATCTCATTTTGAGAACAAAACTGTGGATGCTAGGAATCGAACTTCTGACCTTTAGAAGGGCAGCCAGGATTCTTAACCACTGAGCTATCTCTCGAGCGCTTCTTTCTGCATCCAAAAGAGGGCACAAGACGTCAGTGCAGATGGTTGTGAGCCATTATTTGGTTTCTTGAAGTTGGATATAGGAGGATGAAAGCTCACAAAATGCTCTTAAACCCCAAGCCATCTCTCCAACCCGTTTTTCTACTTCTTTACCTAAACCAGATGTACTCAATGATGTGTGGATCACATCTGCATTTTCCTAACATTTGAAGTGCAGGGGTCTCCATGGATCTGTGGGCCATTCGTGTACCTCATAGAGGAGTTCTAGACAAATTGTTTCACTGGCTTTAAATTGGTTAAGCTTTTGTTGGTGTTTGTTCCTTTGTATGTCTTGGATGTGAGTACTACTTCAGGCACATGAACATGCTAGTATTTTCTTCTTCTAACCATCTTGCGTTATTCTGCTTGGTGGTGTCTCTGAAGCATGCTGGCTCATGGTGCTAGAACTGTGAGTCTTTATTATCCTAACAAAGTGTTTTTCCTGATTCAGTCCCAACAACCTGGGCCCTGGCAGTATGTCTGCACTTGGCCTCATCAAACTCAGCAGGCATGCTCGTAACCACCAAGACATCTCTCCTGCCTCTTCCTTCTGCTTCCAGTAGAGGGCACCAAACCTCATTTTGAAGCAACTATGTGATGTCCAGGAATCGAACTTCTGATCTTTGGAAGAGCAGGCAATGCTCTTACCCACTGAGCCGTTTCTCCGACCCGTTTTTCAACTTCTTTAACTAATCCAGGTTTACTCAATGTGGTGGGGGGATCACATCTGCATTCCCCTAACATGTGGAGTACAGGGGTCTCCATGGACATATTGGCTGTTCATGTACCTCATAGAGGAGGTCAGGATAAATTGTTTCATTGGCTTTAAATTGGTTAACATTTTGCTGGTGTTTGTAGTCCTTTGATTGTCTTGGATGTGAGTTCTCTTTAAGGCACATGAACATGCCAGTGTTTTCTTCTTCCAGCCATCTTGCCTTACTCTCTTTAGTGTTGTCTCTGAAGCACGCTGTCTCATGGTGATAGAGCTGTGAGTCTTTTACATCCTAAATAAATGTTTGTCTAATTCAGTCACAATAACGTGGGCCCTGGCCTTTGCCCTGACTCTATGTCTGCACTTGGCCTCATCAAACTCAGCAGGCAATGCTCTTAAGCACTGAGCCATCTCTCCTGCCTCTTCCTCCTGTTGCCAATAGATGGCACCAAATCTCATTTTGAGAGCAAAACTGTGGTTGCCAGGAATCGAACTTCTGACCTTTAAAAGGGCAGCCAGTATTCTTAGCCACTGAGTTATCTCTCGAGCGCTTCTCTCTGCATCCAAAAGAGGCCACAAGACCTCATTGCAGATGGTTGTGAGCCATTACGTGGTTGCTTGAAATTGAATACAGGAGGATGAAAGAGCACGAAATGCTCTTAAACAATGAGCCATTTCTCACACCCGTTTTTCTACTTCTTTTCCTAAACCAGATGTACTCAATGATGTATGGATCAAATCTGCAGTTTCCTAACATTTGAAGTACAGGGGTCTCCATGGATCTGGTGGCCATTCGTGTACCTCATAGAGGAGGTCTAGACAAATTGTTTCACTGGCTTTAAATTGGTTAAGCTTTTGTTGGTGTTTGTTCCTTTGTATTTCTTGGATGTGAGTTCTTCTTCAGGCACATGAACATGCTAGTATTTTCATCTTCTAACCATCTTGCCTCACTCTGCTTGGTGGTGTCTCTGAAGCATGCTGGCTCATGGTGATAGAGCTGTGAGTCTTTATTATACTAACAAAAAGTTTTGCCTGATTCAGTCCCAACAACCTGTGCCCTGGCTGTATGTCTGCACTTGGCCTCATTAAACTCAGCAGGCATGCTCTTAACCACCAAGACATCTCTCCTGCCTCTACCTTCTGCTTTCAGTAGAGGGCACCAAACCTCATTTTGAAACAATTATGTGATGTCCAGGAATCGAACTTCTGATCTTTGGAAGAGCAGGCAATGCTCTTAACCACTAAGCCATCTCCTCAACCCGTTTTTCTACTTCTTTACCTAAACCAGATATTCTCAATATGGGTTGAGGATCACATCTGCATTTTCCTAAAATTTGAATTACAGGGGTCTCCGTGGATCTGTTGGCCATTCATGTACCTCATAGAGGAGGTCTAGAAAAATTGTTTCACTGGCTTTAAATTGGTTAAGATTTTGTTGGTGTTTGTTCCTTTGTATGTATTGGATGTGAGTTCTTCTTCAGGCACATGAACATGCTAGTATTTTATTCTTCTACCCATCCTGCCTTACTCTGCTTAGTGGTGTCTCTGAAGCACGCTGGATCATGGTGATAGAGCTGTGAGTCTTTATTATCCTAACAAAATATTTTGACTGATTCAGTCGCAACAACCTGGGCCCTGGCTGTATATCTGTCCTGGCCTCATCAAACTAAGCAGGAATTCTCTTAACCACCAAGACATCTCTCCTACCTCTTCCTTCTATTGCCAGGAGATGGCACCAAATCTCATTTTGAGGGCAAAACTGTGGTTGCCAGGAATCGACCTTCTGACCTTTAGAAGGGCAGCCAGTATTCTTAACCACTGAGCTATCTCTCGAGGGCTTCTTTCTGCATCCAAAAGAGGGCACAAGACCTCAGTGCAGATGATTGTGAGCCATTATGTGGTTGCTTGAAATTGGATAAAGGAGGATGAAAGAGCACGAAATGCTCTTAAACACTGAGCCATCTCTCCGACCCGTTTTTCTACTTCTTTACCTAAACCAGATGTACTCAATGATGTGTGGATCACATCTGCATTTTCCTAACATTTGAAATACAGGGGTCTCCATGGATCTGTGGGCCATTCTTGTACCTCATAGAGGAGATCTAGACAAATTGTTTCACTGGCTTTAAATTGGTTAAGCTTTTGTTGGTGTTTGTTCCTTTGTATGTCTTGGATGTGAGTTCTTTTTCAGGCACGTGAACATGCTAGTATTTTCTTATTCTAAACATCTTGCCTTACTCTGCTTGCTGGTGTCTCTGAAGCATGCTGGCTCATGGTGATAGAGCTGTGAGTCTTTATTATCCTAACAAAATATTTTGCCTGATTCAGTCCCAACAACCTGGGCCCTGGCTGTATGTCTGCACTTGGCGTCATCAAACTCAGCAGGCATGCTCTTAACCACCAAGACATCTCCCCTACCTCTTCATTCTGCTTCCAGTAGAGGGCACCAAACCTCATTTTGAAGCAATTATGTGATGTCCAGGAATCGAACTTCTGATCTTTGGAAGAGCAGGCAATGCTCTTAACCACTGAGCCATCTCTCCGACCCGTTTTTCAACTTCTTTAACTAAACCAGGTTTACTCAATGTGGTGTGTGGATCACATCTGCATTCCCCTAACATGTGGAGTACAGGGGTCTCCATGGACCTATTGGCTGTTCCTGTACCTCATAGAGGAGGTCAGGATAAATTGTTTCTCTGGCTTTAAATTGGTTAACATTTTGCTGGTGTTTGTAGTCCTTTGATTGTCTTGGATGTGAGTTCTCTTTAAGGCACATGAACATGCCAGTGTTTTCTTCTTCTAGCCATCTTGCCTTACTCTCTTTAGTGTTGACTCTGAAGCATGCTGTTTCATGGTGATAGAGCTGTGAGTCTTTTACATCCTAAATAAATGTTTGCCTAATTCAGTCACAATAACGTGGACCCTGGCCTTTGCCCTGACTCTATGTCTGCACTTGGCGTCATCAAACTCAGCAGGCAATGCTCTTAAGCCCTGAGCCATCTCTCCTGCCTCTTCCTTCTGTTGCCAGTAGATGGAACCAAATCTCATTTTGAGAGCAAAACTGTGGTTGCCAGGAATCGAACTTCTGACCTTTAAAAGGGCAGCCAGTATTCTTAGCCACTGAGTTATCTCTCGAGCGCTTCTCTCTGCATCCAAAAGAGGGCACAAGACCTCATTGCAGATGGTTGTGAGCCATTACGTGGTTGCTTGAAATTGAATACAGGAGGATGAAAGAGCACGAAATGCTGTTAAACAATGAGCCATTTCTCACACCCGTTTTTCTACTTCTTTTCCTAAACCAGATGTACTCAATGATGTGTGGATCACATCTGCAGTTTCCTAACATTTGAAGTACAGGGGTCTCCATGGATCTGTTGGCCGTTCGTGTACCTCATAGAGGAGGTCTAGACAAATTGTTTCACTGGCTTTAAATTGGTTAAGCTTTTGTTGGTGTTTGTTCCTTTGTATTTCTTGGATGTGAGTTCTTCTTCAGGCACATGAACATGCTAGTATTTTCTTCTTCTAACCATCTTGCCTCACTCTGCTTGGTGGTGTCTCTGAAGCATGCTGGCTCATGGTGATAGAGCTGTGAGTCTTTATTATCCTAACAAAATGTTTTGCCTGATTCAGTTTCAACAACCTGGGCCCTGGCTGTATGTCTGCACTTGGCCTCATTAAACTCAGCAGGCATGCTCTTAACCACCAAGACATCTCTCCTGCCTCTTCCTTCTGCTTTCAGTAGAGGGCACCAAACCTCATGTTGAAACTATTATGTGATGTCCAGGAATCGAACTTCTGATCTTTGGAAGAGCAGGCAATGCTCTTAACCACTAAGCCATCTCTCCAACCCGTTTTTCTACTTCTTTACCTAAACCAGATATACTCAATATGGGTTGAGGATCACATCTGCATTTTCCTAAAATTTGAATTACAGGGGTCTCCGTGGATCTGATGGCCATTCGTGTACCTCATAGAGGAGGTCTAGACAAATTGTTTCACTGACTTTAAATTGGTTAAGCTTTTGTTGGTGTTTGTTCCTTTGTATGTCTTGGATGTGAGTTCTTCTTCAGGCACATGAACATGCTAGTATTTTCTTCTTCTAACCATCCTGCCTTACTCTGCTTGGTGGTGGCTCTGAAGCATGCTGGCTCATGGTGATAGAGCTGCGAGTCTTTATTATCCTAACAAAATATTTTGCCTGATTCAGTCACAACAACCTGGGTCCTGGCTGTTTGTCTGCACTTGGCCTCATCAAATTCAGCAGGCATGCTCTTAACCACCAAGACATCTCTCCTGCCTCTTCCTTCTGCTTCCAGTAGAGGGCACCAAACCTCATTTTGAAGCAATTATGTGATGTCCAGGAATCGAAATTCTGATCTTTGGAAGAGATGGCAATGCTCTTACCCACTGAGCCGTCCTCCGACCCGTTTTTCAACTTCTTTAAATAATCCAGGTTTACTCAATGTGGTGTGGAGATCACATCTGCATTCCCCTAACATGTGGAGTACAGGCGTCTCCATGGACATATTGGCTGTTCATGTACCTCATAGAGGAGGTCAGGATAAATTGTTTCTCTGGCTTTAAATTGGTTAACATTTTGCTGGTGTTTGTAGTCCTTTGATTGTCTTGGATGTGAGTTCTCTTTAAGGCACATGAACATGCCAGTGTTTTCTTCTTCTAGCCATCTTGCCTTACTCTCTTTAGTGTTGACTCTGAAGCACGCTGTTTCATGGTGATAGAGCTGTGAGTCTTTTACATCCTAAATAAATGTTTGCCTAATTCAGTCACAATAACGTGGACCCTGGCCTTTGCCCTGACTCTATGTCTGCACTTGGCGTCATCAAACTCAGCAGGCAATGCTCTTAAGCACTGAGCCATCTCTCCTGCCTCTTCCTTCTGTTGCCAGTAGATGGAACCAAATCTCATTTTGAGAGCAAAACTGTGGTTGCCAGGAATCGAACTTCTGACCTTTAAAAGGGCAGCCAGTATTCTTAGCCACTGAGTTATCTCTCGAGCGCTTCTCTCTGCATCCAAAAGAGGGCACAAGACCTCATTGCAGATGGTTGTGAGCCATTACGTGGTTGCTTGAAATTGAATACAGGAGGATGAAAGAGCACGAAATGCTGTTAAACAATGAGCCATTTCTCACACCCGTTTTTCTACTTCTTTTCCTAAACCAGATGTACTCAATGATGTGTGGATCACATCTGCAGTTTCCTAACATTTGAAGTACAGGGGTCTCCATGGATCTGTTGGCCGTTCGTGTACCTCATAGAGGAGGTCTAGACAAATTGTTTCACTGGCTTTAAATTGGTTAAGCTTTTGTTGGTGTTTGTTCCTTTGTATTTCTTGGATGTGAGTTCTTCTTCAGGCACATGAACATGCTAGTATTTTCTTCTTCTAACCATCTTGCCTCACTCTGCTTGGTGGTGTCTCTGAAGCATGCTGGCTCATGGTGATAGAGCTGTGAGTCTTTATTATCCTAACAAAATGTTTTGCCTGATTCAGTTTCAACAACCTGGGCCCTGGCTGTATGTCTGCACTTGGCCTCATTAAACTCAGCAGGCATGCTCTTAACCACCAAGACATCTCTCCTGCCTCTTCCTTCTGCTTTCAGTAGAGGGCACCAAACCTCATGTTGAAACTATTATGTGATGTCCAGGAATCGAACTTCTGATCTTTGGAAGAGCAGGCAATGCTCTTAACCACTAAGCCATCTCTCCAACCCGTTTTTCTACTTCTTTACCTAAACCAGATATACTCAATATGGGTTGAGGATCACATCTGCATTTTCCTAAAATTTGAATTACAGGGGTCTCCGTGGATCTGATGGCCATTCGTGTACCTCATAGAGGAGGTCTAGACAAATTGTTTCACTGACTTTAAATTGGTTAAGCTTTTGTTGGTGTTTGTTCCTTTGTATGTCTTGGATGTGAGTTCTTCTTCAGGCACATGAACATGCTAGTATTTTCTTCTTCTAACCATCCTGCCTTACTCTGCTTGGTGGTGGCTCTGAAGCATGCTGGCTCATGGTGATAGAGCTGCGAGTCTTTATTATCCTAACAAAATGTTTTGCCTGATTCAGTCACAACAACCTGGGTCCTGGCTGTTTGTCTGCACTTGGCCTCATCAAATTCAGCAGGCATGCTCTTAACCACCACGACATCTCTCCTGCCTCTTCCTTCTGCTTCCAGTAGAGGGCACCAAACCTCATTTTGAAGCAATTATGTGATGTCCAGGAATCGAAATTCTGATCTTTGGAAGAGATGGCAATGCTCTTACCCACTGAGCCATCCTCCGACCCGTTTTTCAACTTCTTTAAATAATCCAGGTTTACTCAATGTGGTGTGGAGATCACATCTGCATTCCCCTAACATGTGGAGTACAGGCGTCTCCATGGACATATTGGCTGTTCATGTACCTCATAGAGGAGGTCAGGATAAATTGTTTCTCTGGCTTTAAATTGGTTAACATTTTGCTGGTGTTTGTAGTCCTTTGATTGTCTTGGATGTGAGTTCTCTTTAAGGCACATGAACATGCCAGTGTTTTCTTCTTCTAGCCATCTTGCCTTACTCTCTTTAGTGTTGACTCTGAAGCATGCTGTTTCATGGTGATAGAGCTGTGAGTCTTTTACATCCTAAATAAATGTTTGCCTAATTCAGTCACAATAACGTGGACCCTGGCCTTTGCCCTGACTCTATGTCTGCACTTGGCGTCATCAAACTCAGCAGGCAATGCTCTTAAGCACTGAGCCATCTCTCCTGCCTCTTCCTTCTGTTGCCAGTAGATGGAACCAAATCTCATTTTGAGAGCAAAACTGTGGTTGCCAGGAATCGAACTTCTGACCTTTAAAAGGGCAGCCAGTATTCTTAGCCACTGAGTTATCTCTCGAGCGCTTCTCTCTGCATCCAAAAGAGGGCACAAGACCTCATTGCAGATGGTTGTGAGCCATTACGTGGTTGCTTGAAATTGAATACAGGAGGATGAAAGAGCACGAAATGCTGTTAAACAATGAGCCATTTCTCACACCCGTTTTTCTACTTCTTTTCCTAAACCAGATGTACTCAATGATGTGTGGATCACATCTGCAGTTTCCTAACATTTGAAGTACAGGGGTCTCCATGGATCTGTTTGCCGTTCGTGTACCTCATAGAGGAGGTCTAGACAAATTGTTTCACTGGCTTTAAATTGGTTAAGCTTTTGTTGGTGTTTGTTCCTTTGTATTTCTTGGATGTGAGTTCTTCTTCAGGCACATGAACATGCTAGTATTTTCTTCTTCTAACCATCTTGCCTCACTCTGCTTGGTGGTGTCTCTGAAGCATGCTGGCTCATGGTGATAGAGCTGTGAGTCTTTATTATCCTAACAAAATGTTTTGCCTGATTCAGTTTCAACAACCTGGGCCCTGGCTGTATGTCTGCACTTGGCCTCGTTAAACTCAGCAGGCATGCTCTTAACCACCAAGACATCTCTCCTGCCTCTTCCTTCTCCTTTCAGTAGAGGGCACCAAACCTCATGTTGAAACTATTATGTGATGTCCAGGAATCGAACTTCTGATCTTTGGAAGAGCAGGCAATGCTCTTAACCACTAAGCCATCTCTCCAACCCGTTTTTCTACTTCTTTACCTAAACCAGATATACTCAATATGGGTTGAGGATCACATCTGCATTTTCCTAAAATTTGAATTACAGGGGTCTCCGTGGATCTGATGGCCATTCGTGTACCTCATAGAGGAGGTCTAGACAAATTGTTTCACTGACTTTAAATTGGTTAAGCTTTTGTTGGTGTTTGTTCCTTTGTATGTCTTGGATGTGAGTTCTTCTTCAGGCACATGAACATGCTAGTATTTTCTTCTTCTAACCATCCTGCCTTACTCTGCTTGGTGGTGGCTCTGAAGCATGCTGGCTCATGGTGATAGAGCTGCGAGTCTTTATTATCCTAACAAAATGTTTTGCCTGATTCAGTCACAACAACCTGGGTCCTGGCTGTTTGTCTGCACTTGGCCTCATCAAATTCAGCAGGCATGCTCTTAACCACCAAGACATCTCTCCTGCCTCTTCCTTCTGCTTCCAGTAGAGGGCACCAAACCTCATTTTGAAGCAATTATGTGATGTCCAGGAATCGAACTTCTGATCTTTGGAAGAGCAGGCAATGCTCTTAACCACTGAGCCATCTCTCCGACCCGTTTTTCAACTTCTTTAACTAAACCAGGTTTACTCAATGTGGTGTGTGGATCACATCTGCATTCCCCTAACATGCGGAGTACAGGGGTCTCCATGCACAAATTGGCTGTTCATGTACCTCATAGAGGAGGTCAGGATAAATTGTTTCTCTGGCTTTAAATTGGTTAACATTTGGCTGGTGTTTGTAGTCCTTTGATTGTCTTGGATGTGAGTTCTCTTTAAGGCACATGAACATGCCAGTGTTTTCTTCTTCTAGCCATCTTGCCTTTCTCTCCTTTGTGTTGTCTCTGAAGCACGATGTCTCATGGTGATAGAGCTGTGAGTCTTTAACATCCTTAAAAAACGTTTGCCCAATTCAGTCACAATAACTTGGGCCCTGGCCTTTGCCCTGACTCTATGTCTGCACTTGGCCTCATCCAACTCAGCAGCCAATGCTCTTAAGCACTGAGCCATCTCTCCTGCCTCTTCCTTCTGTTGCCAGTAGATGGCACCAAATCTCATTTTGAGAGCAAAACTGTGGTTGCCAGGAATCGAACTTCTGAACTTTAGAAGGGCAGCCAGGATTCTTAACCACTGAGCTATCTCTCGAGCGCTTCTTTCTGCATGCAAAAGAGGGCACAAGACCTCAGTGCAGATGGTTGTGAGCCATTATGTGGTTGCTTGAAAATGGATACAGGAGGAAGAATGAGCACGAAATGCTCTTAAACACTGAGCCATCTCTCCAACCCGTTTTTCTACTTCTTTACCTAAACCAGATGTACTCAATGATGTGTGGATCACATCTGCATGTTCCTAACATTTGAAGTACAGGGGTCTCCATGGATCTGGTGGCCATTCGTGTACCTCATAGAGGAGGTCTAGACAAATTGTTTCACTGGCTTTAAATTGGTTAAGCTTTTGTTGGTGTTTGTTCCTTTGTATGTCTTGGATGTGAGTTCTTCTTCAGGCACATGAACATGCTAGTATTTTCTTCTTCTAACCATCCTGCCTTACTCTGCTTGGTGGTGGCTCTGAAGCATGCTGGCTCATGGTGATAGAGCTGTGAGTCTTTATTATCCTAACAAAATGTTTTGCCTGATTCAGTCACAACAACCTGGGTCCTGGCTGTATGTCTGCACTTGGCCTCATCAAACTCAGCAGGCATGCTCTTAACCACCAAGACATCTCTCCTGCCTCTTCCTTCTGCTTCCAGTAGAGGGCACCAAACCTCATTTTGAAGCAATTATGTGATGTCCAGGAATCGAACTTCTGATCTTTGGAAGAGCAGGCAATGCTCTTAACCACTGAGCCATCTCTCCGACCCGTTTTTCAACTTCTTTAACTAAACCAGGTTTACTCAATGTGGTGTGTGGATCACATCTGCATTCCCCTAACATGTGGAGTACAGGGGTCTCCATGGACCTATTGGCTGTTCATGTACCTCATAGAGGAGGTCAGGATAAATTGTTTCTCTGGCTTTAAATTGGTTAACATTTTGCTTGTGTTTGTAGTCCTTTGATTGTCTTGGATGTGAGTTCTCTTTAAGGCACATGAACATGCCAGTGTTTTCTTCTTCTAGCCATCTTGCCTTACTCTCCTTAGTGTTGTCTCTGAAGCACGATGTCTCATGGTGATAGAGCTGTGAGTCTTTAACATCCTAAAAAAACGTTTGCCCAATTCAGTCACAATAACTTGGGCCCTGGCCTTTGCCCTGACTCTATGTCTGCACTTGGCCTCATCAAACTCAGCAGCCAATGCTCTTAAGCACTGAGCCATCTCTCCTGCCTCTTCCTTCAGTTGCCAGTAGATGGCACCAAATCTCATTTTGAGAGCAAAACTGTGGTTGCCAGGAATCGAACTTCTGACCTTTAGAAGGGCAGCCAGGATTCTTAACCACTGAGCTATCTCTCGAGCGCTTCTTTCTGCATGCAAAAGAGGGCACAAGACCTCAGTGCAGATGGTTGTGAGCCATTATGTGGTTGCTTGAAAATGGATACAGGAGGAAGAATGAGCACGAAATGCTCTTAAACACTGAGCCATCTCTCCAACCCGTTTTTCTACTTCTTTACCTAAACCAGATGTACTCAATGATGTGTGGATCACATCTGCATGTTCCTAACATTTGAAGTACAGGGGTCTCCATGGATCTGTTGGCCATTCGTGTACCTCATAGAGGAGGTCTAGACAAATTGTTTCACTGGCTTTAAATTGGTTAAGCTTTTGTTGGTGTTTGTTCCTTTGTATGTCTTGGATGTGAGTTCTTCTTCAGGCACATGAACATGCTAGTATTTTCTTCTTCTAACTATCCTGCCTTACTCTGCTTGGTGGTGGCTCTGAAGCATGCTGGCTCATGGTGATAGAGCTGTGAGTCTTTATTATCCTAACAAAATGTTTTGCCTGATTCAGTCACAACAACCTGGGTCCTGGCTGTATGTCTGCACTTGGCCTCATCAAACTCAGCAGGCATGCTCTTAACCACCAAGACATCTCTCCTGCCTCTTCCTTCTGCTTCCAGTAGAGGGCACCAAACCTCATTTTGAAGCAATTATGTGATGTCCAGGAATCGAACTTCTGATCTTTGGAAGAGCAGGCAATGCTCTTAACCACTGAGCCATCTCTCCGACCCGTTTTTCAACTTCTTTAACTAAACCAGGTTTACTCAATGTGGTGTGTGGATCACATCTGCATTCCCCTAACCTGTGGAGTACAGGGGTCTCCATGGACCTATTGGCTGTTCATGTACCTCATAGAGGAGGTCCGGATAAATTGTTTCTCTGGCTTTAAATTGGTTAACATTTTGCTTGTGTTTGTAGTCCTTTGATTGTCTTGGATGTGAGTTCTCTTTAAGGCACATGAACATGCCAGTGTTTTCTTCTTCTAGCCATCTTGCCTTACTCTCCTTAGTGTTGTCTCTGAAGCACGATGTCTCATGGTGATAGAGCTGTGAGTCTTTAACATCCTAAAAAAACGTTTGCCCAATTCAGTCACAATAACTTGGGCCCTGGCCTTTGCCCTGACTCTATGTCTGCACTTGGCCTCATCAAACTCAGCAGCCAATGCTCTTAAGCACTGAGCCATCTCTCCTGCCTCTTCCTTCAGTTGCCAGTAGATGGCACCAAATCTCATTTTGAGAGCAAAACTGTGGTTGCCAGGAATCGAACTTCTGACCTTTAGAAGGGCAGCCAGGATTCTTAACCACTGAGCTATCTCTCGAGCGCTTCTTTCTGCATGCAAAAGAGGGCACAAGACCTCAGTGCAGATGGTTGTGAGCCATTATGTGGTTGCTTGAAAATGGATACAGGAGGAAGAATGAGCACGAAATGCTCTTAAACACTGAGCCATCTCTCCAACCCGTTTTTCTACTTCTTTACCTAAACCAGATGTACTCAATGATGTGTGGATCACATCTGCATGTTCCTAACATTTGAAGTACAGGGGTCTCCATGGATCTGTTGGCCATTCGTGTACCTCATAGAGGAGGTCTAGACAAATTGTTTCACTGGCTTTAAATTGGTTAAGCTTTTGTTGGTGTTTGTTCCTTTGTATGTCTTGGATGTGAGTTCTTCTTCAGGCACATGAACATGCTAGTATTTTCTTCTTCTAACCATCCTGCCTTACTCTGCTTGGTGGTGTCTCTGAAGCATGCTGGCTCATGGTGATAGAGCTGTGAGTCTTTATTATCCTAACAAAATGTTTTGCCTGATTCAGTCCCAACAACCTCGGTCCTGGCTGTATGTCTGCACTTGGCCTCATCAAACTCAGCAGGCATGCTCTTAACCACCAAGAAATCTCTCCTGCTTCTTCCTTCTGCTTCCAGTAGAGGGCACCAAATCTCATTTTGAAGCAATTATGTGATGTCCAGGAATCGAAATTCTGATCTTTAGAAGAGCAGACTATGCTCTTAACCACTGAGCCATCTCTCCGACCCGTTTTTCAACTTCTTTAACTAAACCAGGTTTACTCAATGTGGTGTGTGGATCACATCTGCATTCCCCTAACCTGTGGAGTACAGGGGTCTCCATGGACCTATTGGCTGTTCATGTACCTCATAGAGGAGGTCCGGATAAATTGTTTCTCTGGCTTTAAATTGGTTAACATTTTGCTTGTGTTTGTAGTCCTTTGATTGTCTTGGATGTGAGTTCTCTTTAAGGCACATGAACATGCCAGTGTTTTCTTCTTCTAGCCATCTTGCCTTTCTCTCCTTAGTGTTGTCTCTGAAGCACGATGTCTCATGGTGATAGAGCTGTGAGTCTTTAACATCCTAAAAAAACGTTTGCCCAATTCAGTCACAATAACTTGGGCCCTGGCCTTTGCCCTGACTCTATGTCTGCACTTGGCCTCATCCAACTCAGCAGCCAATGCTCTTAAGCACTGAGCCATCTCTCCTGCCTCTTCCTTCTGTTGCCAGTAGATGGCACCAAATCTCATTTTGAGAGCAAAACTGTGGTTGCCAGGAATCGAACTTCTGAACTTTAGAAGGGCAGCCAGGATTCTTAACCACTGAGCTATCTCTCGAGCGCTTCTTTCTGCATGCAAAAGAGGGCACAAGACCTCAGTGCAGATGGTTGTGAGCCATTATGTGGTTGCTTGAAAATGGATACAGGAGGAAGAATGAGCACGAAATGCTCTTAAACACTGAGCCATCTCTCCAACCCGTTTTTCTACTTCTTTACCTAAACCAGATGTACTCAATGATGTGTGGATCACATCTGCATGTTCCTAACATTTGAAGTACAGGGGTCTCCATGGATCTGTTGGCCATTCGTGTACCTCATAGAGGAGGTGTAGACAAATTGTTTCACTGGCTTTAAATTGGTTAAGCTTTTGTTGGTGTTTGTTCCTTTGTATGTCTTGGATGTGAGTTCTTCTTCAGGCACATGAACATGCTAGTATTTTCTTGTTCCAACCATCCTGCCTTACTCTGCTTGGTGGTGTCTCTGAAGCATGCTGGCTCATGGTGATAGAGCTGTGAGTCTTTATTATCCTAACAAAATGTTTTGCCTGATTCAGTCCCAACAACCTGGGTCCTGGCTGTATGTCTGCACTTGGCCTCATCAAACTCAGCAGGCATGCTCTTAACCACCAAGACATCTCTCCTGCCTCTTCCTTCTGCTTCCAGTAGAGGGCACCAAATCTCATTTTGAAGCAATTATGTGATGTCCAGGAATCGAACTTCTGATCTTTGGAAGAGCAGGCAATGCTCTTAACCACTGAGCCATCTCTCCGACCCGTTTTTCAACTTCTTTAACTAAACCAGGTTTACTCAATGTGGTGTGGGGATCACATCTGCATTCCCCTAACATGTGGAGTACAGGGGTCTCCATGGACCTATTGGCTGTTCATGTACCTCATAGAGGAGGTCAGGATAAATTGTTTCTCTGGCTTTAAATTGGTTAACATTTGGCTGGTGTTTGTAGTCCTTTGATTGTCTTGGATGTGAGTTCTCTTTAAGGCACATGAACATGCCAGTGTTTTCTTCTTCTAGCCATCTTGCCTTACTCTCCTTAGTGTTGTCTCTGAAGCACTATGTCTCATGGTGATAGAGCTGTGAGTCTTTAACATCCTAAAAAAACGTTTGCCCAATTCAGTCACAATAACTTGGGCCCTGGCCTTTGCCCTGGCTCTATGTCTGCACTTGGCCTCATCCAACTCAGCAGCCAATGCTCTTAAGCACTGAGCCATCTCTCCTGCCTCTTCCTTCTGTTGCCAGTAGATGGCACCAAATCTCATTTTGAGAGCAAAACTGTGGTTGCCAGGAATCGAACTTCTGAAGTTTAGAAGGGCAGCCAGGATTCTTAACCACTGAGCTATCTCTCCAGCGCTTCTTTCTGCATGCAAAAGAGGGCACAAGACATCAGTGCAGATGGTTGTGAGCCATTATGTGGTTGCTTGAAAATGGATACAGGAGGAAGAATGAGCACGAAATGCTCTTAAACAAAGAGCCATCTCTCCAACCCATTTTTCTACTTCTTTACCTAAACCAGATGTACTCAATGATGTGTGGATCACATCTGCATGTTCCTAACATTTGAAGTACAGGGGTCTCCATGGATCTGTTGGCCATTCGTGTACCTCATAGAGGAGGTCTAGACAAATTGTTTCACTGGCTTTAAATTGGTTAAGCTTTTGTTGGTGTTTGTTCCTTTGTATGTCTTGGATGTGAGTTCTTCTTCAGGCACATGAACATGCTAGTATTTTCTTCTTCTAACTATCCTGCCTTACTCTGCTTGGTGGTGTCTCTGAAGCATGCTGGCTCATGGTGATAGAGCTGTGAGTCTTTATTATCCTAACAAAATGTTTTGCCTGATTCAGTCCCAACAACCTGGGTCCTGGCTGTATGTCTGCACTTGGCCTCATCAAACTCAGCAGGCATGCTCTTAACCACCAAGACATCTCTCCTGCCTCTTCCTTCTGCTTCCAGTAGAGGGCACCAAACCTCATTTTGAAGCAATTATGTGATGTCCAGGAATCGAACTTCTGATCTTTGGAAGAGCAGGCAATGCTCTTAACCACTGAGCCATCTCTCCGACCCGTTTTTCAACTTCTTTAACTAAACCAGGTTTACTCAATGTGGTGTGGGGATCACATCTGCATTCCCCTAACATGTGGAGTACAGGGGTCTCCATGGACCTATTGGCTGTTCATGTACCTCATAGAGGAGGTCAGGATAAATTGTTTCGCTGGCTTTAAATTGGTTAACATTTGGCTGGTGTTTGTAGTCCTTTGATTGTCTTGGATGTGAGTTCTCTTTAAGGCACATGAACATGCCAGTGTTTTCTTCTTCTAGCCATCTTGCCTTACTCTCCTTAGTGTTGTCTCTGAAGCACGATGTCTCATGGTGATAGAGCTGTGAGTCTTTAACATCCTAAAAAAACGTTTCCCCAATTCAGTCACAATAACTTGGGCCCTGGCCTTTGCCCTGACTCTATGTCTGCACTTGGCCTCATCAAACTCAGCAGCCAATGCTCTTAAGCACTGAGCCATCTCTCCTGCCTCTTCCTTCTGTTGCCAGTAGATGGCACCAAATCTCATTTTGAGAGCAAAACTGTGGTTGCCAGGAATCGAACTTCTGAACTTTAGAAGGGAAGCCAGGATTTTTAACCACTGAGCTATCTCTCGAGCGCTTCTTTCTGCATGCAAAAGAGGGCACAAGACCTCAGTGCAGATGGTTGTGAGCCATTATGTGGTTGCTTGAAAATGGATACAGGAGGAAGAATGAGCACGAAGTGCTCTTAAACACTGAGCCATCTCTCCAACCCGTTTTTCTACTTCTTTACCTAAACCAGATGTACTCAATGATGTGTGGATCACATCTGCATGTTCCTAACTTTTGAAGTACAGGGGTCTCCATGGATCTGTTGGCCATTCGTGTACCTCATAGAGGAGGTCTAGACAAATTGTTTCACTGGCTTTAAATTGGTTAAGCTTTTGTTGGTGTTTGTTCCTTTGTATGTCTTGGATGTGAGTTCTTCTTCAGGCACATGAACATGCTAGTATTTTCTTCTTCTAACTATCCTGCCTTACTCTGCTTGGTGGTGTCTCTAAAGCATGCTGGCTCATGGTGATAGAGCTGTGAGTCTTTATTATCCTAACAAAATGTTTTGCCTGATTCAGTCCCAACAACCTGGGTCCTGGCTGTATGTCTGCACTTGGCCTCATCAAACTCAGCAGGCATGCTCTTAACCACCAAGACATCTCTCCTGACTCTTCCTTCTGCGTCCAGTAGAGGGCACCAAACCTCATTTTGAAGCAATTATGTGATGTCCAGGAATCGAACTTTTGATCTTTGGAAGAGCAGGCAATGCTCTTAACCACTGAGCCATCTCTCCGACCCGTTTTTCAACTTCTTTAACTAAACCAGGTTTACTCAATGTGGTGTGTGGATCACATCTGCATTCCCCTAACATGTGGAGTACAGGGGTCTCCATGGACCTATTGGCTGTTCATGTACCTCATAGAGGAGGTCAGGATAAATTGTTTCTCTGGCTTTAAATTGGTTAACATTTTGCTTGTGTTTGTAGTCCTTTGATTGTCTTGGATGTGAGTTCTCTTTAAGGCACATGAACATGCCAGTGTTTTCTTCTTCTAGCCATCTTGCCTTACTCTCCTTAGTGTTGTCTCTGAAGCACGATGTCTCATGGTGATAGAGCTGTGAGTCTTTAACATCCTAAAAAAACGTTTGCCCAATTCAGTCACAATAACTTGGGCCCTGGCCTTTGCCCTGACTCTATGTCTGCACTTGGCCTCATCCAACTCAGCAGCCAATGCTCTTAAGCACTGAGCCATCTCTCCTGCCTCTTCCTTCTGTTGCCAGTAGATGGCACCAAATCTCATTTTGAGAGCAAAACTTTGGTTGCCAGGAATCGAACTTCTGACCTTTAGAAGGGCAGCCAGGATTCTTAACCATTGAGCTATCTCTCGAGCGCTTCTTTCTGCATGCAAAAGAGGGCACAAGACCTCAGTGCAGATGGTTGTGAGCCATTATGTGGTTCCTTAAATTGGATACAGGAGGAAGAAAGAGCACGAAATGCTCTTAAACACTGAGCCATCTCTCCAACCCGTTTTTCTACTTCTTTACCTAAACCAGATGTACTCAATGATGTGTGGATCACATCTGCATGTTCCTAACATTTGAAGTACAGGGGTCTCCATGGATCTGTTGGCCATTCGTGTACCTCATAGAGGAGGTCTAGACAAATTGTTTCACTGGCTTTAAATTGGGTAAGCTTTTGTTGGTGTTTGTTCCTTTGTATGTCTTGGATGTGAGTTCTTCTTCAGGCACATGAACATGCTAGTATTTTCTTCTTCTAACCATCCTGCCTTACTCTGCTTGGTGGTGGCTCTGAAGCATGCTGGCTCATGGTGATAGAGCTGTGAGTCTTTATTATCCTAACAAAATGTTTTGCCTGATTCAGTCCCAACAACCTGGGTCCTGGCTGTATGTCTGCACTTGGCCTCATCAAACTCAGCAGGCATGCTCTTAACCACCAAGACATCTCTCCTGCCTCTTCCTTCTGCGTCCAGTAGAGGGCACCAAACCTCATTTTGAAGCAATTATGTGATGTCCAGGAATCGAACTTTTGATCTTTGGAAGAGCAGGCAATGCTCTTAACCACTGAGCCATCTCTCCGACCCGTTTTTCAACTTCTTTAACTAAACCAGGTTTACTCAATGTGGTGTGTGGATCACATCTGCATTCCCCTAACATGTGGAGTACAGGGGTCTCCATGGACCTATTGGCTGTTCATGTACCTCATAGAGGAGGTCAGGATAAATTGTTTCTCTGGCTTTAAATTGGTTAACATTTTGCTTGTGTTTGTAGTCCTTTGATTGTCTTGGATGTGAGTTCTCTTTAAGGCACATGAACATGCCAGTGTTTTCTTCTTCTAGCCATCTTGCCTTACTCTCCTTAGTGTTGTCTCTGAAGCACGATGTCTCATGGTGATAGAGCTGTGAGTCTTTAACATCCTAAAAAAACGTTTGCCCAATTCAGTCACAATAACTTGGGCCCTGGCCATGCCCTGACTCTATGTCTGCACTTGGCCTCATCCAACTCAGCAGCCAATGCTCTTAAGCACTGAGCCATCTCTCTTGCCTCTTCCTTCTGTTGCCAGTAGATGGCACCAAATCTCATTTTGAGAGCAAAACTGTGGTTGCCAGGAATCGAACTTCTGAACTTTAGAAGGGAAGCCAGGATTTTTAACCACTGAGCTATCTCTCGAGCGCTTCTTTCTGCATGCAAAAGAGGGCACAAGACCTCAGTGCAGATGGTTGTGAGCCATTATGTGGTTGCTTGAAAATGGATACAGGAGGAAGAATGAGCACGAAGTGCTCTTAAACACTGAGCCATCTCTCCAACCCGTTTTTCTACTTCTTTACCTAAACCAGATGTACTCAATGATGTGTGGATCACATCTGCATGTTCCTAACTTTTGAAGTACAGGGGTCTCCATGGATCTGTTGGCCATTCGTGTACCTCATAGAGGAGGTCTAGACAAATTGTTTCACTGGCTTTAAATTGGTTAAGCTTTTGTTGGTGTTTGTTCCTTTGTATGTCTTGGATGTGAGTTCTTCTTCAGGCACATGAACATGCTAGTATTTTCTTCTTCTAACTATCCTGCCTTACTCTGCTTGGTGGTGTCTCTAAAGCATGCTGGCTCATGGTGATAGAGCTGTGAGTCTTTATTATCCTAACAAAATGTTTTGCCTGATTCAGTCCCAACAACCTGGGTCCTGGCTGTATGTCTGCACTTGGCCTCATCAAACTCAGCAGGCATGCTCTTAACCACCAAGACATCTCTCCTGACTCTTCCTTCTGCGTCCAGTAGAGGGCACCAAACCTCATTTTGAAGCAATTATGTGATGTCCAGGAATCGAACTTTTGATCTTTGGAAGAGCAGGCAATGCTCTTAACCACTGAGCCATCTCTCCGACCCGTTTTTCAACTTCTTTAACTAAACCAGGTTTACTCAATGTGGTGTGTGGATCACATCTGCATTCCCCTAACATGTGGAGTACAGGGGTCTCCATGGACCTATTGGCTGTTCATGTACCTCATAGAGGAGGTCAGGATAAATTGTTTCTCTGGCTTTAAATTGGTTAACATTTTGCTTGTGTTTGTAGTCCTTTGATTGTCTTGGATGTGAGTTCTCTTTAAGGCACATGAACATGCCAGTGTTTTCTTCTTCTAGCCATCTTGCCTTACTCTCCTTAGTGTTGTCTCTGAAGCACGATGTCTCATGGTGATAGAGCTGTGAGTCTTTAACATCCTAAAAAAACGTTTGCCCAATTCAGTCACAATAACTTGGGCCCTGGCCTTTGCCCTGACTCTATGTCTGCACTTGGCCTCATCCAACTCAGCAGCCAATGCTCTTAAGCACTGAGCCATCTCTCCTGCCTCTTCCTTCTGTTGCCAGTAGATGGCACCAAATCTCATTTTGAGAGCAAAACTTTGGTTGCCAGGAATCGAACTTCTGACCTTTAGAAGGGCAGCCAGGATTCTTAACCATTGAGCTATCTCTCGAGCGCTTCTTTCTGCATGCAAAAGAGGGCACAAGACCTCAGTGCAGATGGTTGTGAGCCATTATGTGGTTCCTTAAATTGGATACAGGAGGAAGAAAGAGCACGAAATGCTCTTAAACACTGAGCCATCTCTCCAACCCGTTTTTCTACTTCTTTACCTAAACCAGATGTACTCAATGATGTGTGGATCACATCTGCATGTTCCTAACATTTGAAGTACAGGGGTCTCCATGGATCTGTTGGCCATTCGTGTACCTCATAGAGGAGGTCTAGACAAATTGTTTCACTGGCTTTAAATTGGGTAAGCTTTTGTTGGTGTTTGTTCCTTTGTATGTCTTGGATGTGAGTTCTTCTTCAGGCACATGAACATGCTAGTATTTTCTTCTTCTAACCATCCTGCCTTACTCTGCTTGGTGGTGGCTCTGAAGCATGCTGGCTCATGGTGATAGAGCTGTGAGTCTTTATTATCCTAACAAAATGTTTTGCCTGATTCAGTCCCAACAACCTGGGTCCTGGCTGTATGTCTGCACTTGACCTCATCAAACTCAGCAGGCATGCTCTTAACCACCAAGACATCTCTCCTGCCTCTTCCTTCTGCGTCCAGTAGAGGGCACCAAACCTCATTTTGAAGCAATTATGTGATGTCCAGGAATCGAACTTTTGATCTTTGGAAGAGCAGGCAATGCTCTTAACCACTGAGCCATCTCTCCGACCCGTTTTTCAACTTCTTTAACTAAACCAGGTTTACTCAATGTGGTGTGTGGATCACATCTGCATTCCCCTAACATGTGGAGTACAGGGGTCTCCATGGACCTATTGGCTGTTCATGTACCTCATAGAGGAGGTCAGGATAAATTGTTTCTCTGGCTTTAAATTGGTTAACATTTTGCTTGTGTTTGTAGTCCTTTGATTGTCTTGGATGTGAGTTCTCTTTAAGGCACATGAACATGCCAGTGTTTTCTTCTTCTAGCCATCTTGCCTTACTCTCCTTAGTGTTGTCTCTGAAGCACGATGTCTCATGGTGATAGAGCTGTGAGTCTTTAACATCCTAAAAAAACGTTTGCCCAATTCAGTCACAATAACTTGGGCCCTGGCCTTTGCCCTGACTCTATGTCTGCACTTGGCCTCATCCAACTCAGCAGCCAATGCTCTTAAGCACTGAGCCATCTCTCCTGCCTCTTCCTTCTGTTGCCAGTAGATGGCACCAAATCTCATTTTGAGAGCAAAACTTTGGTTGCCAGGAATCGAACTTCTGACCTTTAGAAGGGCAGCCAGGATTCTTAACCATTGAGCTATCTCTCGAGCGCTTCTTTCTGCATGCAAAAGAGGGCACAAGACCTCAGTGCAGATGGTTGTGAGCCATTATGTGGTTCCTTAAATTGGATACAGGAGGAAGAAAGAGCACGAAATGCTCTTAAACACTGAGCCATCTCTCCAACCCGTTTTTCTACTTCTTTACCTAAACCAGATGTACTCAATGATGTGTGGATCACATCTACATGTTCCTAACATTTGAAGTACAGGGGTCTCCATGGATCTGTTGGCCATTCGTGTACCTCATAGAGGAGGTCTAGACAAATTGTTTCACTGGCTTTAAATTGGGTAAGCTTTTGTTGGTGTTTGTTCCTTTGTATGTCTTGGATGTGAGTTCTTCTTCAGGCACATGAACATGCTAGTATTTTCTTCTTCTAACCATCCTGCCTTACTCTGCTTGGTGGTGGCTCTGAAGCATGCTGGCTCATGGTGATAGAGCTGTGAGTCTTTATTATCCTAACAAAATGTTTTGCCTGATTCAGTCCCAACAACCTGGGTCCTGGCTGTATGTCTGCACTTGGCCTCATCAAACTCAGCAGGCATGCTCTTAACCACCAAGACATCTCTCCTGCCTCTTCCTTCTGCGTCCAGTAGAGGGCACCAAACCTCATTTTGAAGCAATTATGTGATGTCCAGGAATCGAACTTCTGATCTTTGGAAGAGCAGGCAATGCTCTTAACCACTGAGCCATCTCTCCGACCGGTTTTTCAACTTCTTTAACTAAACCAGGTTTACTCAATGTGGTGTGTGGATCACATCTGCATTCCCCTAACATGTGGAGTACAGGGGTCTCCATGGACCTATTGGCTGTTCATGTACCTCATAGAGGAGGTCAGGATAAATTGTTTCTCTGGCTTTAAATTGGTTAACATTTGGCTGGTGTTTGTAGTCCTTTGATTGTCTTGGATGTGAGTTCTCTTTAAGGCACATGAACATGCCAGTGTTTTCTTCTTCTAGACATCTTGCCTTACTCTCCTTAGTGTTGTCTCTGAAGCACGATGTCTCATGGTGATAGAGCTGTGAGTCTTTAACATCCTAAAAAAACGTTTGCCCAATTCAGTCACAATAACTTGGGCCCTTGCCTTTGCCCTGACTCTTTTTCTGCACTTGGCCTCATGCAACTCAGCAGCCAATGCTCTTAAGCACTGAGCCATCTCTCCTGCCTCTTCCTTCTGTTGCCAGTAGATGGCACCAAATCTCATTTTGAGAGCAAAACTGTGGTTGCCAGGAATCGAACTTCTGACCTTTAGAAGGGCAGCCAGGATTCTTAACCACTGAGCTATCTCTCGAGCGCTTCTTTCTACATGCAAAAGAGGGCACAAGACCTCAGTGCAGATGGTTGTGAGCCATTATGTGGTTGCTTGAAAATGGATACAGGAGGAGGAATGAGCACGAAATGCTCTTAAACACTGAGCCATCTCTCCAACCCGTTTTTCTACTTCTTTACCTAAACCAGATGTACTCAATGATGTGTGGATCACATCTGCATGTTCCTAACATTTGAAGTACAGGGGTCTCCATGGATCTGTTGGCCATTCGTGTACCTCATAGAGGAGGTCTAGACAAATTGTTTCACTGGCTTTAAATTGGTTAAGCTTTTGTTGGTGTTTGTTCCTTTGTATGTCTTGGATGTGAGTTCTTCTTCAGGCACATGAACATGCTAGTATTTTCTTCTTCTAACTATCCTGCCTTACTCTGCTTGGTGGTGTCTCTGAAGCATGCTGGCTCATGGTGATAGAGCTGTGAGTCTTTATTATCCTAACAAAATGTTTTGCCTGATTCAGTCCCAACAACCTGGGTCCTGGCTGTATGTCTGGACTTGGCCTCATCAAACTCAGCAGGCATGCTCTTAACCACCAACATCTCTCCTGCCTCTTCCTTCTGCGTCCAGTAGAGGGCACCAAACCTCATTTTGAAGCAATTATGTGATGTCCAGGAATCGAACTTCTGATCTTTGGAAGAGCAGGCAATGCTCTTAACCACTGAGCCATCTCTCCGTCCCGTTTTTCAACTTCTTTAACTAAACCAGGTTTACTCAATGTGGTGTGTGGATCACATCTGCATTCCCCTAACCTGTGGAGTACAGGGGTCTCCATGGACCTATTGGCTGTTCATGTACCTCATAGAGGAGGTCAGGATAAATTGTTTCTCTGGCTTTAAATTGGTTAACATTTTGCTTGTGTTTGTAGTCCTTTGATTGTCTTGGATGTGAGTTCTCTTTAAGGCACATGAACATGCCAGTGTTTTCTTCTTCTAGCCATCTTGCCTTACTCTCCTTAGTGTTGTCTCTGAAGCACGATGTCTCATGGTGATAGAGCTGTGAGTCTTTAACATCCTAAAAAAACGTTTGCCCAATTCAGTCACAATAACTTGGGCCCTGGCCTTTGCCCTGACTCTATGTCTGCACTTGGCCTCATCCAACTCAGCAGCCAATGCTCTAAAGCACTGAGACATCTCTCCTGCCTCTTCCTTCTGTTGCCAGTAGATGGCACCAAATCTCATTTTGAGAGCAAAACTGTGGTTGCCAGGAATCGAACTTCTGACCTTTAGAAGGGCAGCCAGGATTCTTAACCACTGAGCTATCTCTCGAGCGCTTCTTTCTGCATGCAAAAGAGGGCACAAGACCTCAGTGCAGATGGTTGTGAGCCATTATGTTGTTGCTTGAAATTGGATACAGGAGGAAGAAAGAGCACGAAATGCTCTTAAACACTGAGCCATCTCTCCAACCCGTTTTTCTACTTCTTTACCTAAACCATATGTACTCAATGATGTGTGGATCACATCTGCATTTTCCTAACATTTGAAGTACAGGGGTCTCCATTGATCTGTTGGCCATTCGTGTACCTCATAGAGGAGGTCTAGACAAATTGTTTCACTGGCTTTAAATTGGTTAAGCTTTTGTTGGTGTTTGTTCCTTTGTATGTCTTGGATGTGAGTTCTTCTTCAGGCACATGAACATGCTAGTATTTTCTTCTTCTAACCATCCTGCCTTACTCTGCTTGGCGGTGTCTCTGAAGCATGCTGGCTCATGGTGATAGAGCTGTGAGTCTTTATTATCCTAACAAAATGTTTTGCCTGATTCAGTCCCAACAACCTGGGTCCTGGCTGTATGTCTGCACTTGGCCTCATCAAACTCAGCAGGCATGCTCTTAACCACCAAGACATCTCTCCTGCCTCTTCCTTCTGCTTCCAGTAGAGGGCACCAAACCTCATTTTGAAGCAATTATGTGATGTCCAAGAATCGAACTTCTGATCTTTGGAAGAGCAGGCAATGCTCTTAACCACTGAACCATCTCTCCGACCCGTTTTTCAACTTCTTTAACTAAACCAGGTTTACTCAATGTGGTGTGGGGATCACATCTGCATTCCCCTAACATGTGGAGTACAGGGGTCTCCATGGACCTATTGGCTGTTCATGTACCTCATAGAGGAGGTCAGGATAAATTGTTTCTCTGGCTTTAAATTGGTTAACATTTGGCTGGTGTTTGTAGTCCTTTGATTGTCTTGGATGTGAGTTCTCTTTAAGGCACATGAACATGCCAGTGTTTTCTTCTTCTAGCCATCTTGCCTTACTCTCCTTAGTGTTGTCTCTGAAGCACGATGTCTCATGGTGATAGAGCTGTGAGTCTTTAACATCCTAAAAAAACGTTTGCCCAATTCAGTCACAATAACGTGGGCCCTGGCCTTTGCCCTGACTCTATGTCTGCACTTGGGCTCATCCAACTCAGCAGCCAATGCTCTTAAGCACTGAGCCATCTCTCCTGCCTCTTCCTTCTGTTGCCAGTAGATGGCACCAAATCTCATTTTGAGAGCAAAACTGTGGTTGCCAGGAATCGAACTTCTGAACTTTAGAAGGGCAGCCAGGATTCTTAACCACTGAGCTATCTCTCGAGCGCTTCTTTCTACATGCAAAAGAGGGCACAAGACCTCAGTGCAGATGGTTGTGAGCCATTATGTGGTTGCTTGAAAATGGATACAGGATTAAGAATGAGCACGAAATGCTCTTAAACACTGAGCCATCTATCCAACCCGTTTTTCTACTTCTTTACCTAAACCAGATGTACTCAATGATGTGTGGATCACATCTGCATGTTCCTAACATTTGAAGTACAGGGGTCTCCATGGATATTTTGGCCATTCGTGTACCTCATAGAGGAGGTCTAGACAAATTGTTTCACTGGCTTTAATTTGGTTAAGCTTTTGTTGGTGTTTGTTCCTTTGAATGTCTTGGATGTGAGTTCTTCTTCAGGCACATGAACATGCTAGTATTTTCTTCTTCTAACCATCCTGCCTTACTCTGCTTGGTGGTGGCTCTGAAGCATGCTGGCTCATGGTGATAGAGCTGTGAGTCTTTATTATCCTAACAAAATGTTTTGCCTGATTCAGTCCCAACAACCTGGGTCCTGGCTGTATGTCTGCACTTGGCCTCATCAAACTCAGCAGGCATGCTCTTAACCACCAAGACATCTCTCCTGCCTCTTCCTTCTGCTTCCAGTAGAGGGCACCAAACCTCATTTTGAAGCAATTATGTGATGTCCAGGAATCGAACTTCTGATCTTTGGAAGAGCAGGCAATGCTCTTAACCACTGAGCCATCTCTCCGACCCGTTTTTCAACTTCTTTAACTAAACCAGGTTTACTCAATGTGGTGTGTGGATCACATGTGCATTCCCCTAACATGTGGAGTACAGGGGTCTCCATGGACCTATTGGCTGTTCACGTACCTCATAGAGGAATTCAGGATAAATTGTTTCTCTGGCTTTAAATTGGTTAACATTTTGCTGGTGTTTGTAGTCCTTTGATTGTCTTGGATGTGAGTTCTCTTTAAGGCACATGAACATGCCAGTGTTTTCTTCTTCTAGCCATCTTGCCTTACTCTCCTTAGTGTTGTCTCTGAAGCACGATGTCTCATGGTGAGAGAGCTGTGAGTCTTTAACATCCTAAAAAAACTTTTGCACAATTCAGTCACAATAACGTGGGCCCTGGCCTTTGCCCTTACTCTATGTCTGCACTTGGGCTCATCCAACTCAGCAGCCAATGCTCTTAAGCACTGAGCCATCTCTCCTGCCTCTTCCTTCTGTTGCCAGTAGATGGCACCAAATCTCATTTTGAGAGCAAAACTGTGGTTGCCAGGAATCGAACTTCTGACCTTTAGAAGGGCAGCCAGGATTCTTAACCACTGAGCTATCTCAAGCGCTTCTTTCTGCATGCAAAATAGGGCACAAGACCTCAGTGCAGATGGTTGTGAGCCATTATGTGGTTGCTTGAAATTGGATACAGGAGGAAGAAAGAGCACGAAATGCTCTTAAACACTGAGCCATCTCTCCAACCCGTTTTTCTACTTCTTTACCTAAACTAGATGTACTCAATGATGTGTGGATCACATCTGCATGTTCCTAACATTTGAAGTACAGGGGTCTCCATGGATCTGTTGGCCATTCGTGTACCTCCAGAGGAGGTCTAGACAAATTGTTTCACTGGCTTTTAATTGGTTAAGCTTTTGTTGGTGTTTGTTCCTTTGTATGTCTTGGATGTGAGTTCTTCTTCAGGCACATGAACATGCTAGTATTTTCTTCTTCTAACCATCCTGCCTTACTCTGCTTGGTGGTGGCTCTGAAGCATGCTGGCTCATGGTGATAGAGCTGTGAGTCTTTATTATCCTAACAAAATGTTTTGCCTGATTCAGTCCCAACAACCTGGGTCCTGGCTGTTTGTCTGCACTTGGCCTCATCAAATTCAGCATGCATGCTCTTAACCACCAAGACATCTCTCCTGACTCTTCCTTCTGCTTCCAGTAGAGGGCACCAAACCTCATTTTGAAGCAATTATGTGATGTCCAGGAATCGATCTTCTGATCCTTGGAAGAGCAGGCAATGCTCTTAACCACTGAGCCATCTCTCCGACCCGTTTTTCAACTTCTTTAACTAAACCAGGTTTACTCAATGTGGTGTGTGGATCACATCTGCATTCCCCTAACATGTGGAGTACAGGGGTCTCCATGGACCTATTGGCTGTTCATGTACCTCATAGAGGAGGTCAGGATAAATTGTTTCTCTGGCTTTAAATTGGTTAACAATTTGTTGGTGTTTGTAGTCCTTTGATTGTCTTGGATGTGAGTTCTCTTTAAGGCACATGAACATGCCAGTGTTTTCTTCTTCTAGCCATCTTGCCTTACTCTCCTTAGTGTTGTCTCTGAAGCACGACGTCTCATGGTGATAGAGCTGTGAGTCTTTAACATCCTAAAAAAACGTTTGCCCAATTCAGTCACAATAACTTGGGCCCTGGCCTTTGCCCTGACTCTATGTCTGCACCTGGCCTCATCAAACTCAGCAGCCAATGCTCTTAAGCACTGAGCCATCTCTCCTGCCTCTTCCTTCTGTTGCCAGTAGATGGCACCAAATCTCATTTTGAGAGCAAAACTGTGGTTGCCAGGAATCGAACTTCTGAACTTTAGAAGGGCAGCCAGGATTCTTAACCACTGAGCTATCTCTCGAGCGCTTCTTTCTGCATGCAAAAGAGGGCACAAGACCTCAGTGCAGATGGTTGTGAGCCATTATGTGGTTGCTTGAAAATGGATACAGGAGGAAGAATGAGCACGAAATGCTCTTAAACACTGAGCCACCTCTCCAACCCGTTTTTTTACTTCTTTACCTAAACCAGATGTACTCAATGATGTGTGGATCACATCTGCATGTTCCTAACATTTGAAGTACAGGGGTCTCCATGGATCTGTTGGCCATTCGTGTACCTCATAGAGGAGGTCGAGACAAATTGTTTCACTGGCTTTAAATTGGTTAAGATTTGTTGGTGTTTGTTCCTTTGTATGTCTTGGATGTGAGTTCTTCTTCAGGCACATGAACATGCTAGTATTTTCTTGTTCTAACCATCCTGCCTTATTCTGCTTGGTGGTGTCTCTGAAGCATGCTGGCTCATGGTGATAGAGCTGTGAGTCTTTATTATCCTAACAAAATGTTTTGCCTGATTCAGTCCCAACAACCTGGGTCCTGGCTGTATGTCTGCACTTGGCCTCATCAAACTCAGCAGGCATGCTCTTAACCACCAAGACATCTCTCCTGCCTCTTCCAACTGCTTCCAGTAGAGGGCACCAAACCTCATTTGGAAGCAATTATGTGATGTCCAGGAATCGAACTTCTGATCTTTGGAAGAGCAGGCAATGCTCTTAACCACTGAGCCATCTCTCCGACCCGTTTTCCAACTTCTTTAACTAAACCAGGTTTACTCAATGTGGTGTGTGGATCACATATGCATTCCCCTAACATGTGGAGTACAGGGGTCTCCATGGACATATTGGCTGTTCATGTACCTCATAGAGGAGGTCAGGATAAATTGTTTCTCTGGCTTTAAATTGGTTAACATTTTGCTGGTGTTTGTAGTCCTTTGATTGTCTTGGATGTGAGTTCTCTTTAAGGCACATGAACATGCCAGTGTTTTCGTCTTCTAGCCATCTTGCCTTTCTCTCCTTAGTGTTGTCTCTGAAGCACGATGTCTTATGGTGATAGAGCTGTGAGTCTTTAACATCCTAAAAAAACGTTTGCCCAATTCAGTCACAATAACGTGGGCCCTGGCCTTTGCCCTGACTCTATGTCTGCACTTGGCCTCATCAAACTCAGCAGCCAATGCTCTTAAGCACTGAGCCATCTCTCCTGAATCTTCCTTCTGTTGCCAGTAGATGGCACCAAATCTCATTTTGAGAGCAAAACTGTGGTTGCCAGGAATCGAACTTCTGAACATTAGAAGGGCAGCCAGGATTCTTAACCACTGAGCTATCTCTCGAGCGCTTCTTTCTGCATGCAAAAGAGGGCACAAGACCTCAGTGCAGATGGTTGTGAGCCATTATGTGGTTGCTTGAAAATGGATACAGGTGGAAGAATGAGCACGAAATGCTCTTAAACACTGAGCCATCTCTCCAACCCGTTTTTCTACTTCTTTACCTAAACCAGATGTACTCAATGATGTGTGGATCACATCTGCATGTTCCTAACATTTGAAGTACAGGGGTCTCCATGGATCTGTTGGCCATTCGTGTACCTCATAGAGGAGGTCTAGACAAATTGTTTCACTGGCTTTAAATTGGTTAAGCTTTTGTTGGTGTTTGTTCCTTTGTATGTCTTGGATGTGAGTTCTTCTTCAGGCACATGAACATGCTAGTATTTTCTTCTTCTAACCATCCTGCCTTACTCTGCTTGGTGGTGGCTCTGAAGCATGCTGGCTCATGGTGATAGAGCTGTGAGTCTTTATTATCCTAACAAAATGTTTTGCCTGATTCAGTCCCAACAACCTGCGTCCTGGCTGTATGTCTGCACTTGGCCTCATCAAACTCAGCAGGCATGCTCTTAACCACCAAGACATCTCTCCTGCCTCTTCCTTCTGCTTCCAGTAGAGGGCACCAAACCTCATTTTGAAGCAATTATGTGATGTCCAAGAATCGAACTTCTGATCTTTGGAAGAGCAGGCAATGCTCTTAACCACTGAGCCATCTCTCCGACCCGTTTTTCAACTTCTTTAACTAAACCAGGTTTACTCAATGTGGTGTGGGGATCACATCTGCATTCCCCTAACATGTGGAGTACAGGGGTCTCCATGGACCTATTGGCTGTTCATGTACCTCATAGAGGAGGTCAGGATAAATTGTTTCTCTGGCTTTAAATTGGTTAACATTTTGCTGGTGTTTGTAGTCCTTTGATTGTCTTGGATGTGAGTTCTCTTTAAGGCACATGAACATGCCAGTGTTTTCTTCTTCTAGCCATCTTGCCTTACTCTCCTTAGTGTTGTCTCTGAAGCACGATGTCTCATGGTGATAGAGCTGTGAGTCTTTAACATCCTAAAAAAACGTTTGCCCAATTCAGTCAAAATAACTTGGGCCCTGTCCTTTGCCCTGTCTCTATGTCTGCACTTGGCCTCATCAAACTCAGCAGCCAATGCTCTTAAGCACTGAGCCATCTCTCCTGCCTCTTCCTTCTGTTGCCAGTAGATGGCACCAAATCTCATTTTGAGAGCAAATCTGTGGTTACCAGGAATCGAACTTCTGACCTTTAGAAGGGCAGCCAAGATTCTTAACCACTGAGCTATCTCTCGAGCGCTTCTTTCTGCATGCAAAAGAGGGCACAAGACCTCAGTGCAGATGGTTGTGAGCCATTATGTGGTTGCTTGAAATTGGATACAGGAGGAAGAAAGAGCACGAAATGCTCTTAAACACTGAGCCATCTCTCCAACCCGTTTTTCTACTTCTTTACCTAAACCAGATGTACTCAATGATGTGTGGATCACATCTGCATGTTCCTAACATTTGAAGTACAGGGGTCTCCATGGATCTGTTGGCCATTCGTGTACCTCATAGAGGAGGTCTAGACAAATTGTTTCACTGGCTTTAAATTGGTTAAGCTTTTGTTGGTGTTTGTTCCTTTGTATGTCTTGGATGTGAGTTCTTCTTCAGGCACATGAACATGCTAGTATTTTCTTCTTCTAACCATCCTGCCTTACTCTGCTTGGTGGTGGCTCTGAAGCATGCTGGCTCATGGTGATAGAGCTGTGAGTCTTTATTATCCTAACAAAATGTTTTGCCTGATTCAGTCCCAACAACCTGGGTCCTGGCTGTTTGTCTGCACTTGGCCTCATCAAATTCAGCATGCATGTTCTTAACCACCAAGACATCTCTCCTGACTCTTCCTTCTGCTTCCAGTAGAGGGCACCAAACCTCATTTTGAAGCAATTATGTGATGTCCAGGAATCGATCTTCTGATCCTTGGAAGAGCAGGCAATGCTCTTAACCACTGAGCCATCTCTCCGACCCGGTTTTCAACTTCTTTAACTAAACCAGGTTTACTCAATGTGGTGTGTGGATCACATCTGCATTCCCCTAACATGTGGAGTCCAGGGGTCTCCATGGACCTATTGGCTGTTCATGTACCTCATAGAGGAGGTCAGGATAAATTGTTTCTCTGGCTTTAAATTGGTTAACATTTTGCTGGTGTTTGTAGTCCTTTGATTGTCTTGGATGTGAGTTCTCTTTAAGGCACATGAACATGCCAGTGTTTTCTTCTTCTAGCCATCTTGCCTTACTCTCCTTAGTGTTGTCTCTGAAGCACGATGTCTCATGGTGATAGAGCTGTGAGTCTTTAACATTCTAAAAAACGTTTGCCCAATTCAGTCACAATAACGTGGGCCCTGGCCTTTGCCCTGACTCTATGTCTGCCCTTGGCCTCATCAAACTCAGCAGCCAATGCTCTTAAGCACTGAGCCATCTCTCCTGCCTCTTCCTTCTGTTGCCAGTAGATGGCACCAAATCTCATTTTGAGAGCAAAACTGTGGTTGGAGGAATCGAACTTCTGAACTTTAGAAGGGCAGCCAGGATTCTTAACCACTGAGCTATCTCTCGAGCGCTTCTTTCTGCATGCAAAAGAGGGCACAAGACCTCAGTGCAGATGGTTGTGAGCCATTATGTGGTTGCTTGAAAATGGATACAGGAGGAAGAAAGAGCACGAAATGCTCTTAAACACTGAGCCATCTCTCCAACCCGTTTTTCTACTTCTTTACCTAAACCAGATGTACTCAATGATGTGTGGATCACATCTGCATGTTCCTAATATTTGAAGTACAGGGGTCTCCATGGATCTGTTGGCCATTCGTGTACCTCATAGAGGAGGTCTAGACAAATTGTTTCACTGGCTTTAAATTGGTTAAGCTTTTGTTGGTGTTTGTTCCTTTGTATGTCTTGGATGTGAGTTCTTCTTCAGGCACATGAACATGCTAGTATTTTCTTCTTCTAACCATCCTGCCTTACTCTGCTTGGTGGTGGCTCTGAAGCATGCTGGCTCATGGTGATAGAGCTGTGAGTCTTTATTATCCTAACAAAATGTTTTGCCTGATTCAGTCCCAACAACCTGGGTCCTGGCTGTATGTCTGCACTTGGCCTCATCAAACTCAGCAGGCATGCTCTTAACCACCAAGACATCTCTCCTGCCTCTTCCTTCTGCTTCCAGTAGAGGGCACCAAACCTCATTTTGAAGCAATTATGTGATGTCCAGGAATCGAACTTCTGATCTTTGGAAGAGCAGGCAATGCTCTTAACCACTGAGCCATCTCTCCGACCCGTTTTTCAACTTCTTTAACTAAACCAGGTTTACTCAATGTGGTGTGTGGATCACATCTGCATTCCCCTAACATGTGGAGTACAGGGGTCTCCATGGACCTATTGGCTGTTCATGTACCTCATAGAGGAGGTCAGGATAAATTGTTTCTCTGGCTTTAAATTCGTTAACATTTTGCTGGTGTTTGTTGTCCTTTGATTGTCTTGGATGTGAGTTCTCTTTAAGGCTTATGAACATGCCAGTGTTTTCTTCTTCTAGCCATCTTGCCTTACTCTCCTTAGTGTTGTCTCTGAAGCACGATGTCTCATGGTGATAGAGCTGTGAGTCTTTAACATCCTAAAAAAACGTTTGCCCAATTCAGTCACAATAACGTGGGCCCTGGCCTTTGCCCTGACTCTATGTCTGCACTTGGCCTCATCCAACTCAGCAGCCAATGCTCTTAAGCACTGAGTCATCTCTCCTGCCTCTTCCTTCTGTTGCCAGTAGATGGCACCAAATCTCATTTTGAGAGCAAAACTGTGGTTGCCAGGAATCGAACTTCTGACCTTTAGAAGGGCAGCCAGGATTCGTAACCACTGAGCTATCTCTCAAGCGCTTCTTTCTGCATGCAAAAGAGGGCACAAGACCTCAGTGCAGATGGTTGTGAGCCATTATGTGGTTGCTAAAATTGGATACAGGAGGAAGAAAGAGCACGAAATGCTCTTAAACACTGAGCCATCACTCCAAACCGTTTTTCTACTTCTTTACCTAAACCAGATGTACTCAATGATGTGTGGATCACATCTGCATGTTCCTAACATTTGAAGTACAGGGGTCTCCATGGATCTGTTGGCCATTCGTGTACCTCATAGAGGAGGTCTAGACAAATTGTTTCGCTGGCTTTAAATTGGTTAAGCTTTTGTTGGTGTTTGTTCCTTTGTATGTCTTGGATGTGAGTTCTTCTTCAGGCACATGAACATGCTAGTATTTTCTTCTTCTAACCATCCTGCCTTACTCTGCTTGGTGGTGGCTCTGAAGCATGCTGGCTCATGGTGATAGAGCTGTGAGTCTTTATAATCCTAACAAAATATTTTGCCTGATTCAGTCCCAACAACCTGGGTCCTGGCTGTATGTCTGCACTTGGCCTCATCAAACTCAGCAGGCATGCTCTTAACCACCAAGACATCTCTCCTGCCTCTTCCTTCTGCTTCCAGTAGAGGGCACCAAACCTCATTTTGAAGCAATTATGTGATGTCCAGGAATCGAACTTCTGATCTTTGGAAGAGCAGGCAATGCTCTTAACCACTGAGCCATCTCTCCGACCCGTTTTTCAACTTCTTTAACTAAACCAGGTTTACTCAATGTGGTGTGTGGATCACATCTGCATTCCCCTAACATGTGGAGTACAGGGGTCTCCATGGACCTATTGGCTGTTCATGTACCTCATAGAGTAGGTCAGGATAAATTGTTTCTCTGGCTTTAAATTCGTTAACATTTTGCTGGTGTTTGTAGTCCTTTGATTGTCTTTGATGTGAGTTCTCTTTAAGGCACATGAACATGCCAGTGTTTTCTTCTTCTAGCCATCTTTCCTTACTCTCCTTAGTGTTGTCTCTGAAGCACGATGTCTCATGGTGATAGAGCTGTGAGTCTTTAACATCCTAAAAAAACGTTTGCCCAATTCAGTCACAATAACGTGGGCCCTGGCCTTTGCCCTGACTCTATGTCTACACTTGGCCTCATCCAACTCAGCAGCCAATGCTCTTAAGCACTGAGCCATCTCTCCTACCTCTTCCTTCAGTTGCCAGTAGATGGCACCAAATCTCATTTTGAGAGCAAAACTGTGGTTGCCAGGAATCGAACTTCTGACCTTTAGAAGGGCAGCCAGGATTCTTAACCACTGAGCTATATCTCGAGCACTTCTTTCTGCATGCAAAAGAGAGCACAAGACCTCAGTGCAGATGGATGTGAGCCATTATGTGGTTGCTTGAAGTTGGATACAGGAGGAAGAAAGAGCACGAAATGCTCTTAAACACTGAGCCATCTCTCCAACCCGTTTTTCTACTTCTTTACCTAAACCAGATGTACTCAATGATGTGTGGATCACATCTGCATTTTCCTAACATTTGAAGTACAGGGGTCTCCATGGATCTGTTGGCCATTCGTGTACCTCATTGAGGAGGTCTAGACAAATTGTTTCACTGGCTTTAAATTGGTTAAGCTTTTGTTGGTGTTTGTTCCTTTATATGTCCTGGATGTGAGTTCTTCTTCAGGCACATGAACATGCTAGTATTTTCTTCTTCTAACCATCCTGCCTTACTCTGCTTGGTGGTGTCTCTGAAGCATGCTGGCTCATGGTGATAGAGCTGTGAGTCTTTATTATCCTAACAATTGTTTTGCCTGATTCAGTCCCAACAACCTGGGTCCTGGCTGTATGTCTGCACTTGGCCTCATCAAACTCAGCAGGCATGCTCTTAACCACCAAGACATCTCTCCTGCCTCTTCCTTCTGCTTCCAGTAGAGGGCACCAAACCTCATTTTGAAGCAATTATGTGATGTCCAGGAATCGAACTTCTGATCTTTGGAAGAGCAGGCAATGCTCTTAACCACTGAGCCATCTCTCCGACCCGGTTTTCAACTTCTTTAACTAAACCAGGTTTACTCAATGTGGTGTGTGGATCACATCTGCATTCCCCTAACATGTGGAGTCCAGGGGTCTCCATGGACCTATTGGCTGTTCATGTACCTGATAGAGGAGGTCAGCATAAATTGTTTCTCAGGCTTTAAATTGGTTAACATTTTGCTGGTGTTTGTTGTCCTTTGATTGTCTTGGATGTGAGTTCTCTTTAAGGCTTATGAACATGCCAGTGTTTTCTTCTTCTAGACATCTTGCCTTACTCTCCTTAGTGTTGTCTCTGAAGCACGATGTCTCATGGTGATAGAGCTGTGAGTCTTTAACATCCTAAAAAAACGTTTGCCCAATTCAGTCACAATAACGTGGGCCCTGGCCTTTGCCCTGACTCTATGTCTGCACTTGGCCTCATCCAACTCAGCAGCCAATGCTCTTAAGCACTGAGCCATCTCTCCTGCCTCTTCCTTCTGTTGCCAGTAGATGGCACCAAATCTCATTTTGAGAGCAAAACTGTGGTTGCCAGGAATCGAACTTCTGACCTTTAGAAGGGCAGCCAGGATTCTTAACCACTGAGCTATCTCTCGAGCGCTTCTTTCTGCATGCAAAAGAGGGCACAAGACCTCAGTGCAGATGGTTGTGAGCCATTATGTGGTTGCTTGAAATTGGATACAGGAGGAAGAAAGAGCACGAAATGCTCTTAAACACTGAGCCATCTCTCCAACCCGTTTTTCTACTTCTTTACCTAAACCAGATGTACTCAATGATGTGTGGATCACATCTGCATGTTCCTAACATTTGAAGTACAGGGGTCTCCATGGATCTGTTGGCCATTCGTGTACCTCATAGAGGAGGTCTAGACAAATTGTTTCACTGTCTTTAAATTGGTTAAGCTTTTGTTGGTGTTTGTTCCTTTGTATGTCTTGGATGTGAGTTCTTCTTCAGGCACATGAACATGCTAGTATTTTCTTCTTCTAACCATCCTGCCTTACTCTGCTTGGTGGTGGCTCTGAAGCATGCTGGCTCATGGTGATAGAGCTGTGAGTCTTTATAATCCTAACAAAATGTTTTGCCTGATTCAGTCCCAACAACCTGGGTCCTGGCTGTATGTCTGCACTTGGCCTCATCAAACTCAGCAGGCATGCTCTTAACCACCAAGACATCTCTCCTGCCTCTTCCTTCTGCTTCCAGTAGAGGGCACCAAACCTCATTTTGAAGCAATTATGTGATGTCCAGGAATCGAACTTCTGATCTTTGGAAGAGCAGGCAATGCTCTTAACCACTGAGCCATCTCTCCGACCCGTTTTTCAACTTCTTTAACTAAACCAGGTTTACTCAATGTGGTGTGTGGATCACATCTGCATTCCCCTAACATGTGGAGTACAGGGGTCTCCATGGACCTATTGGCTGTTCATGTACCTCATAGAGTAGGTCAGGATAAATTGTTTCTCTGGCTTTAAATTCGTTAACATTTTGCTGGTGTTTGTTGTCCTTTGATTGTCTTGGATGTGAGTTCTCTTTAAGGCTTATGAACATGCCAGTGTTTTCTTCTTCTAGCCATCTTGCCTTACTCTCCTTAGTGTTGTCTCTGAAGCACGATGTCTCATGGTGATAGAGCTGTGAGTCTTTAACATCCTAAAAAAACGTTTGCCCAATTCAGTCACAATAACGTGGGCCCTGGCCTTTGCCCTGACTCTATGTCTGCACTTGGCCTCATCCAACTCAGCAGCCAATGCTCTTAAGCACTGAGTCATCTCTCCTGCCTCTTCCTTCTGTTGCCAGTAGATGGCACCAAATCTCATTTTGAGAGCAAAACTGTGGTTGCCAGGAATCGAACTTCTGACCTTTAGAAGGGCAGCCAGGATTCGTAACCACTGAGCTATCTCTCAAGCGCTTCTTTCTGCATGCAAAAGAGGGCACAAGACCTCAGTGCAGATGGTTGTGAGCCATTATGTGGTTGCTAAAATTGGATACAGGAGGAAGAAAGAGCACGAAATGCTCTTAAACACTGAGCCATCACTCCAAACCGTTTTTCTACTTCTTTACCTAAACCAGATGTACTCAATGATGTGTGGATCACATCTGCATGTTCCTAACATTTGAAGTACAGGGGTCTCCATGGATCTGTTGGCCATTCGTGTACCTCATAGAGGAGGTCTAGACAAATTGTTTCACTGGCTTTAAATTGGTTAAGCTTTTGTTGGTGTTTGTTCCTTTGTATGTCTTGGATGTGAGTTCTTCTTCAGGCACATGAACATGCTAGTATTTTCTTCTTCTAACCATCCTGCCTTACTCTGCTTGGTGGTGGCTCTGAAGCATGCTGGCTCATGGTGATAGAGCTGTGAGTCTTTATAATCCTAACAAAATGTTTTGCCTGATTCAGTCCCAACAACCTGGGTCCTGGCTGTATGTCTGCACTTGGCCTCATCAAACTCAGCAGGCATGCTCTTAACCACCAAGACATCTCTCCTGCCTCTTCCTTCTGCTTCCAGTAGAGGGCACCAAACCTCATTTTGAAGCAATTATGTGATGTCCAGGAATCGAACTTCTGATCTTTGGAAGAGCAGGCAATGCTCTTAACCACTGAGCCATCTCTCCGACCCGTTTTTCAACTTCTTTAACTAAACCAGGTTTACTCAATGTGGTGTGTGGATCACATCTGCATTCCCCTAACATGTGGAGTACAGGGGTCTCCATGGACCTATTGGCTGTTCATGTACCTCATAGAGTAGGTCAGGATAAATTGTTTCTCTGGCTTTAAATTCGTTAACATTTTGCTGGTGTTTGTAGTCCTTTGATTGTCTTTGATGTGAGTTCTCTTTAAGGCACATGAACATGCCAGTGTTTTCTTCTTCTAGCCATCTTTCCTTACTCTCCTTAGTGTTGTCTCTGAAGCACGATGTCTCATGGTGATAGAGCTGTGAGTCTTTAACATCCTAAAAAAACGTTTGCCCAATTCAGTCACAATAACGTGGGCCCTGGCCTTTGCCCTGACTCTATGTCTACACTTGGCCTCATCCAACTCAGCAGCCAATGCTCTTAAGCACTGAGCCATCTCTCCTACCTCTTCCTTCAGTTGCCAGTAGATGGCACCAAATCTCATTTTGAGAGCAAAACTGTGGTTGCCAGGAATCGAACTTCTGACCTTTAGAAGGGCAGCCAGGATTCTTAACCACTGAGCTATATCTCGAGCACTTCTTTCTGCATGCAAAAGAGAGCACAAGACGTAAGTGCAGATGGTTGTGAGCCATTATGTGGTTGCTTGAAGTTGGATACAGGAGGAAGAAAGAGCACGAAATGCTCTTAAACACTGAGCCATCTCTCCAACCCGTTTTTCTACTTCTTTACCTAAACCAGATGTACTCAATGATGTGTGGATCACATCTGCATTTTCCTAACATTTGAAGTACAGGGGTCTCCATGGATCTGTTGGCCATTCGTGTACCTCATTGAGGAGGTCTAGACAAATTGTTTCACTGGCTTTAAATTGGTTAAGCTTTTGTTGGTGTTTGTTCCTTTGTATGTCCTGGATGTGAGTTCTTCTTCAGGCACATGAACATGCTAGTATTTTCTTCTTCTAACCATCCTGCCTTACTCTGCTTGGTGGTGTCTCTGAAGCATGCTGGCTCATGGTGATAGAGCTGTGAGTCTTTATTATCCTAACAATTGTTTTGCCTGATTCAGTCCCAACAACCTGGGTCCTGGCTGTATGTCTGCACTTGGCCTCATCAAACTCAGCAGGCATGCTCTTAACCACCAAGACATCTCTCCTGCCTCTTCCTTCTGCTTCCAGTAGAGGGCACCAAACCTCATTTTGAAGCAATTATGTGATGTCCAGGAATCGAACTTCTGATCTTTGGAATAGCAGGCAATGCTCTTAACCACTGAGCCATCTCTCCGACCCGGTTTTCAACTTCTTTAACTAAACCAGGTTTACTCAATGTGGTGTGTGGATCACATCTGCATTCCCCTAACATGTGGAGTCCAGGGGTCTCCATGGACCTATTGGCTGTTCATGTACCTGATAGAGGAGGTCAGCATAAATTGTTTCTCAGGCTTTAAATTGGTTAACATTTTGCTGGTGTTTGTTGTCCTTTGATTGTCTTGGATGTGAGTTCTCTTTAAGGCTTATGAACATGCCAGTGTTTTCTTCTTCTAGACATCTTGCCTTACTCTCCTTAGTGTTGTCTCTGAAGCACGATGTCTCATGGTGATAGAGCTGTGAGTCTTTAACATCCTAAAAAAACGTTTGCCCAATTCAGTCACAATAACGTGGGCCCTGGCCTTTGCCCTGACTCTATGTCTGCACTTGGCCTCATCCAACTCAGCAGCCAATGCTCTTAAGCACTGAGCCATCTCTCCTGCCTCTTCCTTCTGTTGCCAGTAGATGGCACCAAATCTCATTTTGAGAGCAAAACTGTGGTTGCCAGGAATCGAACTTCTGACCTTTAGAAGGGCAGCCAGGATTCTTAACCACTGAGCTATCTCTCGAGCGCTTCTTTCTGCATGCAAAAGAGGGCACAAGACCTCAGTGCAGATGGTTGTGAGCCATTATGTGGTTGCTTGAAATTGGATACAGGAGGAAGAAAGAGCACGAAATGCTCTTAAACACTGAGCCATCTCTCCAACCCGTTTTTCTACTTCTTTACCTAAACCAGATGTACTCAATGATGTGTGGATCACATCTGCATTTTCCTAACATTTGAAGTACAGGAGTCTCCATTGATCTGTTGGCCATTCGTGTACCTCATAGAGGAGGTCTAGACAAATTGTTTCACTGGCTTTAAATTGATTAAGCTTTTGTTGGTGTTTGTTCCTTTGTATGTCCTGGATGTGAGTTCTTCTTCAGGCACATGAACATGCTAGTATTTTCTTCTTCTAACCATCCTGCCTTACTCTGCTTGGTGGTGGCTCTGAAGAATGCTGGCTCATGGTGATAGAGCTGTGAGTCTTTATTATCCTAACAATTGTTTTGCCTGATTCAGTCCCAACAACCTGGGTCCTGTCTGTATGTCTGCACTTGGCCTCATCAAACTCAGCAGGCATGCTCTTAACCACCAAGACATCTCTCCTGCCTCTTCCTTCTGCTTCCAGTAGAGGGCACCAAACCTCATTTTGAAGCAATTATGTGATGTCCAGGAATCGAACTTCTGATCTTTGGAAGAGCAGGCAATGCTCTTAACCACTGAGCCATCTCTCCGACCCGTTTTTCAACTTCTTTAACTAAACCAGGTTTACTCAATGTGGTGTGTGGATCACATCTGCATTCCCCTAACATGTGGAGTACAGGGGTCTCCATGGACCTATTTGCTGTTCATGTTCCTGATAGAGGAGGTCAGCATAACTTGTTTCTCAGGCTTTAAATTGGTTAACATTTTGCTGGTGTTTGTTGTCCTTTGATTGTCTTGGATGTGAGTTCTCTTTAAGGCACATGAACATGCCAGTGTTTTCTTCTTCTAGCCATCTTGCCTTACTCTCCTTAGTGTTGTCTCTGAAGCACGATGTCTCATGGTGATAGAGCTGTGAGTCTTTAATATCCTAAAAAAATCGTTTGCCCAATTCAGCCACAATAACGTGGGCCCTGGCCTTTGCCCTAACTCTATGTCTACACTTTGCCTCATCCAACTCAGCAGCCAATGCTCTTAAGCACTGAGCCATCTCTCCTGCCTCTTCCTTCTGTTGCCAGTAGATGGCTCCAAATCTCATTTTGAGAGCAAAACTGTGGTTGCCAGGAATCGAACTTCTGACCTTTAGAAGGGCAGCCAGGATTCTTAACCACTGAGCTATATCTAGAGCACTCCTTTCTGCATGCAAAAGAGGGCACAAGACCTCAGTGCAGATGGTTGTGAGCCATTATGTGGTTGCTTGAAGTTGGATACAGGAGGAAGAAAGAGCACGAAATGCTCTTAAACACTGAGCCATCTCTCCAACCCGTTTTTCTACTTCTTTACCTAAACCAGATGTACTCAATGATGTGTGGATCACATCTGCAATTTCCCAACATTTGAAGTACAGGGGTCTCCATGGATCTGATGGCCATTCGTGTACCTCATAGAGGAGGTCTAGACAAATTGTTTCACTGGCTGTAAATTTGTTAAGCTTTTGTTGGTGTTTGTTCCTTTGTATGTCTTGGATGTGAGTTCTTCTTCAGGCACATGAACATGCTAGTATTTTCTTCTTCTAACCATCCTGCCTTACTCTGCTTGGTGGTGGCTCTGAAGCATGCTGGCTCATGGTGATAGAGCTGTGAGTCTTTATTATCCTAACAAAATGTTTTGCCTGATTCAGTCCCAACAACCTGGGTCCTGGCTGTATGTCTGCACTTGGCCTCATCCAACTCAGCAGCCAATGCTCTTAAGCACTGAGCCATCTCTCCTGCCTCTTCCTTCTGTTGCCAGTAGATGGCACCAAATCTCATTTTGAGAGCAAAACTGTGGTTGCCAGGAATCGAACTTCTGACCTATTGAAGGGCAGCCAGGTTTCTTAACCACTGAGCTATCTCTCAAGCGCTTCTTTCTGCATGTAAAAGAGCGCACAAGACCTCAGTGCAGATGGTTGTGAGCCATTATGTGGTTGCTTGAAATTGGATACAGGAGGAAGAAAGAGCACGAAATGCTCTTAAACATTTAGCCATCTCTCCAACCCGTTTTTCTACTTCTTTACCTAAACCAGATGTACTCAATGATGTGTGGATCACATCTGCATTTTCCTAACATTTGAAGTACAGGGGTCTCCATGGATCTGTTGGCCATTCGTGTACCTCATAGAGGAGGTCTAGACAAATTGTTTCACTGTCTTAAAATTTGTTAAGCTTTTGTTGGTGTTGGTTCCTTTGTATGTCTTGGATGTGAGTTCTTCTTCAGGCACATGAACATGCTAGTATTTTCTTCTTCTAACCATCCTGCCTTACTCTGCTTGGTGGTGTCTCTGAAGCATGCTGGCTCATGGTGATAGAGCTGTGAGTCTTTATTATCCTAACAAAATGTTTTGCCTGATTCAGTGCCAACAACCTGGGTCCTGGCTGTTGGTCTGCACTTGGCCTCATCAAATTCAGCAGGCATGCTCTTAACCACCAAGACATCTCTCCTGCCTCTTCCTTCTGCTTCCAGTAGAGGGCACCAAACCTCATTTTGAAGCAATTATGTGATGTCCAGGAATCGAACTTCTGACCTTTGGAAGAGCAGGCAATGCTCTTAACCACTGAGCCATCTCTCCGACCCGTTTTTCAACTTCTTTAACTAAACCAGGTTTACTCAATGTGGTGTGTGGATCACATCTGCATTCCCCTAACATGTGGAGTACAGGGGTCTCCATGGACCTATTGGCTGTTCATGTACCTCATAGAGGAGGTCAGGATAAATTGTATCTCTGGCTTTAAATTGGTTAACATTTTGCTGGTGTTTGTAGTCCTTTGATTGTCTTGGATGTGAGTTCTCTTTAAGGCACATGAACATGCCAGTGTTTTCTTCTTCTAGCCATCTTGCCTTACTCTCCTTAGTGTTGTCTCTGAAGCACGATGTCTCATGGTGACAGAGCTGTGAGTCTTTAACATCCTAAAAAAAAGGTTTGCCCAATTCAGTCACAATAACGTGGGCCCTGGCCTTTGCCCTGACTCTATGTCTGCACTTGGCCTCATCCAACTCAGCAGCCAATGCTCTTAAGCACTGAGCCATCTCTCCTGCCTCTTCCTTCTGTTGCCAGTAGATGGCACCAAATCTCATTTTGAGAGCAAAACTGTGGTTGCCAGGAATCGAACTTCTGACCTTTAGAATGGCAGCCAGGATTCTTAACCACTGAGCTATCTCTCGAGCGCTTCTTTCAGCATGCAAAAGAGGGCACAAGACCTCAGTGCAGATGGTTGTGAGCCATTATGTGGTTGCTTGAAATTGGATACAGGAGGAAGAAAGAGCACGAAATGCTCTTAAACACTGAGCCATCTCTCCAACCCGTTTTTCTACTTCTTTACCTAAACCAGGTGTACTCAATGATGTGTGGATCACATCTGCATTTTCCTAACATTTGAAGTACAGGGGTCTCCATGGATCTGTTGGCCATTCGTGTACCTCATAGAGGAGGATTAGACAAATTGTTTCACTGGCTTTAAATTGGATAAGCTTTTGTTGGTGTTTGTTCCTTTGTATGTCTTGGATGTGAGTTCTTCTTCAGGCACATGAACATGCTAGTATTTTCTTCTTCTAACCATCCTGCCTTACTCTGCTTGGTGGTGGCTCTGAAGCATGCTGGCTCATGGTGATAAAGCTGTGAGTCTTTATTATCCTAACAAAATGTTTTGCCTGATTCAGTCCCAACAACCTGGGTCCTGGCTGTATGTTTGCACTTGGCCTCATCAAACTCAGCAGGCATGCTCTTAACCACCAAGACATCTCTCCTGCCTCTTCCTTCTGCTTCCAGTAGAGGGCACCAATCCTCATTTTGAAGCAATTATGTGATGTCCAGGAATCGAACTTCTGAACTTTGGAAGAGCAGGCAACGCTCTTAACCACTGAGCCATCTCTCCGACCCGTTTTTCAACTTCTTTAACTAAACCAGGTTTACTCAATGTGGTGTGTGGATCACATCTGCATTCCCCTAACATGTGGAGGAAAGGGGTCTCCATGGACCTATTGGCTGTTCATGTACCTCATAGAGGAGGTCAGGATAAATTGTTTCTCTGGCTTTAAATTGGTTAACATTTTGCTGGTGTTTGTAGTCCTTTGATTGTCTTGGATGTGAGTTCTCTTTAAGGCACATGAACATGCCAGTGTTTTCTTCTTCTAGCCATCTTGCCTTACTGTCCTTAGTGTTGTCTCTGAAGCACGATGGCTCATGGTGATAGAGCTGTGAGTCTTTAACATCCTAAAAAAACGTTTGCATAATTCAGTCACAATAACGTGGGCCCTGGTCTTTGCCCTGACTCTATGTCTGCACTTGGCCTCATCAAACTCAGCACGCAATGCACTTTGAACGCACTGAGCCATCTCTCCTGCCTCTTCCTTCTGTTGCCTGTAGATGGCACCAAATCTCATTTTGAGAGCAAAACTGTGGTTGCCAGGAATCGAACTTCTGACCTTATCAGGGCAGCCAGTATTCTTAACCACTGAGCTATCTCTCGAGCGCTTCTTTCTGCATCCAAAAGAAGGCACAAGACATCGTTGCAGATGGTTGTGAGCCATTATGTGGTTGCTTGAAATTGAATACAGGAGGATGAAAGAGCACGAAATGCTCTTAAACACTGAGCCATCTCTCCAACCCGTTTTTCTACTTCTTTACCTAAACCAGATGTAATCAGTGATGTGTGGTTCACATCTGCCTTTCCCTAACATTTGAAGTACAGGGGACTCCATGGATCCTTTTTCCATTCGTGTACTTCAGAGAGGAGGTCTAGACAAATTGTTTCACTGGCTTTAAATTGGATAAGCTTTTGTGAATCACATCTGCATTCACCTAACATTTGAAGTACAGGGGTCTCCAAGGACCTATTGGCCATTCGAGTACCTCATAGAAGAGTTCTAGATAAATTGTTTCTCTGACTTTAAATTGGTTAAGATTTTGTTGGTGTCTGTTCCCTTGTATGTCTTGGATGTGAGATCTCCTTCAGTCACATGAACATTCTAGTATTTTCTTCTTCTAACCATCCTGCCTTGTTCTGCTTGGTGGTGTCTCTGAAGCATGCTGGCTCATGGTGATAGAGCTGTGAGTCTTTATTATCCTAACAAAATGATTTGCCTTATTCAGTCCAAACAACCTGGGCACTGGCCTCATCAAACTCAGCAGGCATGCTCTTAACCTCCAAGACATCTCTCCTGCCTCTTCCTTCTGCTTCCAATAGAGGGCACCAAACCTCATTTTGAAGCAATTATGTGATGCCCAGGAATCGAACTCTGATCTTTGGAATAGCAGGCAACGCTCTTAACCACTCAGCCATCTCTCCGACCCGTTTTTCAACTTCTTTAACTAAACCAGGTTTACTCAATGTGGTGTGTGGATCACATCTGCATTCCTCTAACATGTGGAGTACAGGGGTCTCCATGGACCTATTGGCTGTTCATGTACCTCATAGAGGAGGTCAGGATAAATTGTTTCTCTGGCTTTATATTGGTTATCATTTTGCTGGTGTTTGTAGTCCTTTGATTGTCTTGGATGTGAGTTCTCTTTAAGGCACATGAAAATGCCAGTGTTTTCTTCTTCTAGCCATCTTGCCTTACTCTCCTTAGTGTTGTCTCTGAAGCACGATGTCTCATGGTGATAGAGCTGTGAGTCTTTAACATCCTAAACAAACGTTTGCCTAATTCAGTCACAATAACGTGGGCCCTGGCCTTTGCCCTGACTCTATGTCTGCACTTGGCCTCATCAAACTCAGCAGGCAATGCACTTTGAATGCACTTAGCCATCACTCCTGCCTCTTTTTTCTGTTGCCCGTAGATGGCACCAAATCTCATTTTGAGAGCAAAACTATGGTTGCCAGGAATCGAACTTCTGACCTTCAGAAGGCCAGCCGGGATTCTTAACCACTGAGCGATCTCTCGAGCGCTTCTTTCGGCATCCAAAAGAGGGCACAAGACATCAGTGCAGATGGTTGTGAGCCATTAAGTAGTTGCTTGAAATTGAATAGAGGAGGATGAAAGAGCACGAAATGCTCTTAAACACTGAACCATCTCTCCAACCCGTTTTTCTACTTCTTTACCTAAACCAGATGTACTCAGTGATGTGTGGATCACATCTGCATTTCCTAACATTTGAAGTACAGGGGTCTCCATGGATCCTTTGGCCATTCGTGTACCTCATAGAGGAGGTCTAGACAAATTGTTTCACTGGCTTCAAATTGGATAAGCTTTTGTGGATCACATCTGCATTTACCTAACATTTGAAGTACAGGGGTCTCCACGGACCTATTGCCCGTTCGAGTACCTCATAGAGGAGGTCTAGATAAATTGTTTCTCTGACTTTAAATTGGTTAAGCTTTAGTTGGTGTTTGTTCCTTTTTATGTGTTGGATGTGAGTTCTTCTTCAGGCACATGAACATGCTAGTATGTTCTTTTTCTAACTATCTTGCCTTACTCTGCTTGGTGGTGTCTCTGAAGCATGCTGGTCATGGTGATAGGGCTGTGAGTCTTTATTATCCTAACAAAATGATTTGCCTGATTCAGTCCCAACAACCTGGGCCCTGGCCTCATCAAACTCAGCAGGCATGCTCTTAACCACCAAGACATCTCTCCTGCCTCTTCCTTCTGCTTCCAGTAGAGGGCACCAAACCTCATTTTGAATCAATTATGTGATGTCCAGGAATCGAAATTCTGATCTTTGGAAGAGCAGGCAACGCTCTTAACCACTGAGCCATCTCTACGACCCGTTTTTCAACTTCTTTAACTAAACCAGGTTTACTCAATGTGGTGTGTGGATCACATCTGCATTCCCCTAACATGTGGAGTACAGAGGTCTCAATGGACTATTGGCTGTTCATGTACCTCATAGAGGAGGTCAGGATAAATTGTTTCTCTGGCTTTAAATTGGTTAACATTTTGCTGGTGTTCGCAGTCCTTTGATTGTCTTGGATGTGAGTTCTCTTTAAGGCACATGAACATGACAGTGTTTTATTCTTCTAGCCATCTTTCCTTACTCTCCTTAGTGTAGTTTCTGAAGCACGATGGCTCATGGTGATAGAGCTGTGAGTCTTTAACATCATAAAAAAACATTTGCCTAATTCAGTCACAATAACGTGGGCCTTGGCCTTTGCCCTGACTCTATATCTGCACTTGGCCTCATCAAACTAAGCAGGCAAAGCTCTTAAGCACTGAGCCATCTCTCCTGCCTCTTCCTTCTGTTGCCAGTAGATAACACCAAATCTCATTTTGAGAGCAAAATTGTGGTTGCCAGGAATCGAACTTCTGACCTTTAGAAGGGCAGCCAGTATTCTTAACCACTGAGCTATCTCTCGAGCGCTTATTTCTGCATGCAAAAGAGGGCACAAGACATCAGTGCAGATGGTTGTGAGCCATTATGTAGTTGCTTGAAATTGAATACAGGAGGATGAAAGAGCACGAAATGCTCTTAAACACTGACCCATCTCTCCAACCCGTTTTTCTACTTCTTTACCTAAACCAGATGTAATCAGTGATGTGTGGATCACTTATGCATTTTCCTAACATTTGAAGCACAGGGGTCTCCATGGATCCTTTGGCCATTCGTGTACCTCATAGAAGAGGTCTAGACAAATTGTTTCACTGGCTTTAAATTGGTTAAGCTTTTGTGGATCACATCTGCATTCACCTAACATTTGAAGTACAGGGATCTCCACGGACCTATTGGCCGTTCGAGTACCTCATAGAAGAGGTCTAGATAAATTGTTTCTCTGACTTTAAATTGGTTAAGCTTTTGTTGGTGTTTATTCCCTTGTATGTCTTGGAGGTGAGTTCTTCTTCAGGCACAGGAACATGCTAGTATTTTCTTCTTCTAACCATCTTAGCTTACTCTGCTTGCTGGTGTCTCTGAAGTATGCTGGCTCATGGTGATAGACCTGTGAGTCTTAATTATCCTAACAAAATGATTTGCCTGATTCAGTATCAACAAACTGGGCCCTGGCCTCATCAAATTCAGGAGGCATGCTCTTAACCACCAAGACATCTCTCCTGCCTCTTCCTGCTGCTTCAAGTAGAGGGCACCAAACCTCATTTTGAAGCAATTATGTGATGTCCAGGAATCGAACTTCTGATCTTTGGAAGAGCAGGCAACGCTCTTAACCACTGAGCCATCTCTCCGACCCGTTTTTCAACTTCTTTAACTAAACCAGGTTTACTCAATGTGGTGTGTGGATCACATCTGCATTCCCCTAACATGGGAAGTACAGGGGTCTCCATGGACCTATTGGCTGTTCATGTACCTCATAGAGGAGTTCAGGATAAATTGTTTCTCTGGCTTTAAATTGGTTAACATTTTGCTGGTGTTTGTAGTCCTTTGATTGTCTTGGATGTGAGTTCTCTTTAAGGCACATGAACATGCCAGTGTTTTCTTCTTCTAGCCATCTTGCCTTACTCTCCTTAGTGTTGTCTCTGAAGCACGATGTCTCATGGTGATAGAGTTGTGAGTCTATAACATCCTAAAAAAACGTTTGCCTAATTCAGTCACAATAACGTGGGCCCTGGTCTTTGCCCTGACTCTATGTCTGCACTGGCCTCATCAAATACAGCAGGCAATGCTCTTAAGCACTGAGCCATCTCTCCTGCCTCTTCCTTCTGTTTCCAGCAGATGGCACCAAATCTCATTTTGAGAGCAAATCTGTGGTTGCCAGGAATCGAAATTCTGACCTTTAGAAGGGCAGCCAGGATTCTTAACCACTGAGCTATCTCTTGAGCCTTTCTTTCTGCATAGAAAGAGGGCAGAAGACCTCAGTGCAGATGGTTGGGAGCCATTATGTGGTTGCTTTAAATTGGATACAGGAGGATGAAAGAGCACGAAATGCTCTTAAACACCGAGACATCACTCAAACCCGTTTTTCTACTTCTTTACCTAAACCGGATGTACTCAATGAGTGGGGATCACATCTGCATTTTCCTAAAATTTGAAGTACAGGGGTCTTCATGGATCTGTTGGCCATTCGTCTACCTCATAGAGGAGGTCTAGACAAATTGTTTCACTGGCTTTAAATTGGATAAGCTTTTGCTGGTGTTTGTTCCTTTGTATGTCTTGGATGTGAGTTCTTCTTCAGGCACATGAACATGCTAGTATTTTCTTCTTCTAACCATCTTGCCTTGCTCTGCGTTGTGGTGTCTCTGAAGCATGCTGGCTCATGGTGATAGAGCTGTGAGTCTTTATTATCCTAACAAAAAGTTTTGCCTGATTCAGTACCAACAACCTGGGCCCTGGCCTCATCAAACTCAGCAGGCATGCCCTTAACCACCAAGACATCTCTCCTGCCTCTTCCTGCTGCTTCCAATAGAGGGCACCAAACCTCATTTTGAAGCAATAATGTGCTGTCCAGGAATCGAACTTCTGATCTTTGGAAGAGCAGGCAATGCTCTTAACCACTGAGCTATCTCTCCGACCTTATTTCAACTTCTTTAACTAAACCAGGTTTACTCAATGTGGTGTGTGGATCATATCTGCATTCCTCTGACATGTGGAGTACAGGGGTCTCTTTGGACCTATTGGCTGTTCATGTACCTCATAGAGGAGGTCTGGATACATTGTTTCTCTGGCTTTATATTGGTTAACATTTTGCTGGTGTTTGTAGTCCTTTGATTGTCTTGGATGTGAGTTCTCTTTAAGGCACATGAACATGCCAGTGTTTTCTTCTTCTAGCCATCTTGCCTTACTCTCCTTAGTGTTGTCTCTGAAGCACGATGTCTCATGGTGATAGAGCTGTGAGTCTTTAACATCCTAAAAAAACTTTTGCACAATTCAGTCACAATAACGTGTGCCCTGGCCTTTGCCCTGACTCTATGTCTGCACTTGGCCTCATCCAACTCAGCAGCCAATGCTCTTAAGCACTGAGCCATCTCTCCTGCCTCTTCCTTCTGTTGCCAGTAGATGGCACCAAATCTCATTTTGAGAGCAAAACTGTGGTTGCCATGAATCGAACTTCTGACCTTTAGAAGGTCAGCCAAGATTCTTAATCACCGAGCTATCTCTCGAGCGCTTCTTTCTGCATGCAAAAGAGGGCACAAGACCTCAGTGCAGATGGTTGTGAGCCATTATGTGGTTGCTTGAAATTGGATACAGGAGGAAGGAAGAGCACGAAATGCTCTTAAACACTGAGCCATCTCTCCAACCCGTTTTTCTACTTCTTTACCTAAACCAGATGTACTCAATGATGTGTGGATCACATCTGCATTTTCCTAACATTTGAAGTACAGGGGTCTCCATGGATCTGTTGGCAATTCGTGTACCTCATAGAGCAGGTCTAGACAAATTGTTTCACTGTCTTTAAATTGGTTAAGCTTTTGTTGGTGTTTGTTCCTTTGTATGTCTTGCATGTGAGTTCTTCTTCAGGCACATGAACATGCTAGTGTTTTCTTCTTCTAACCATCCTGCCTTACTCATCTTGGTGGTGTCTCTGAAGCATGCTGGCTCATGGTGATAGAGCTGTGAGTCTTTATTATCCTAACAAAATGTTTTGTCTGATTCAGTCCCAACAACCTGGGCACTGGCCTCATCAAAATCAGGAGGCATGCCCTTAACCACCAAGACATCTCTCCTGCCTCTTCCTGCTGCTTCCAATAGAGGGCACCAAACCTCATTTTGAAGCAATAATGTGATGTCCAGGAATCGAACTTCTGATCTTTGGAATAGCAGGCAATGCTCTTAACCACTGAGCTATCTCTCCGACCTTATTTCAACTTGTTTAACTAAACCAGGTTTACTCAATGTGGTGTGTGGATCACATCTGCATTCCTCTGACATGTGGAGTACAGGGGTCTCTTTGGACCTATTGGCTGTTCATGTACCTCATAGAGGAGGTCAGGATAAATTGTTTCTCTGGCTTTATATTGGTTAACATTTTGCTGGTATTTGTAGTCCTTTGATTGTCTTGGATGTGAGTTCTCTTTAAGGCACATGAACATGCCAGTGTTTTCTATTTCTAGCCATCTTGCCTTACTCTCCTTAGTGTTGTCTCTGAAGCACGATGGCTCATGGTGATAGAGCTGTTAGTCTTAACATCCTAAAAAAACGTTTGCCTAATTCATTCACAATAACGTGCCCCCTGGCCTTTGCCCTGACTCTATGTCTGCACTTGGCCTCATCAAACTCAGCAGGCAAAGCTCTTAAGCACTGAGCCATCTCTCCTGCCTCTTCCTTCTGTTGCCAGTAGATGGCACCAAATCTCATTTTGAGAGCAAAACTGTGGTTGCCAGGAATCGAACTTCTGACCTTTAGAAGGGCAGTCAGGATTCTTAACCACTGAGCTATCTCTCGAGCACTTCTTTCTGCATCCAAAAGAGGGCACAAGACATCAGCGCAGATGGTTGTGAGCCATTATGTAGTTGCTTGAAATTGAATACAGGAGGATGAAAGAGCACAAAATGCTCTTAAACACTGAGCCATCTCTCCAACCCGTTTTTCTACTTCTTTACTTAAACCAGATGTACTCAGTGATGTGTGGATCACATCTGCATTTTACTAACATTTTAAGTACAGCGGTCTCCATGGATCCTTTTGCCATTCGTGTACCTCATAGAAGAGGTCTAGACAAATTGTTTCACTGGCTTTAAATTGGTTAAGCTTTTGTGGATCACATCTGCATTCACCTAACATTTGAAGTATAGGGGACTCAACGGACCTATTGGCCGTTCGAGTACCTCATAGAAGAGGTCTAGATAAATTGTTTCACTGACTTTAAATTGGTTAAGCTTTGGTTGGTGTTTGTTCCCTTGTATGTCTTGGAGGTGAGTTCTTCTTCAAGCACATGAACATGCTAGTATTTTCTTCTTCTAACCATCTTAGCTTACTCTGCTTGGTGATGTCTCTGAAGTATGCTGGCTCATGGTGATAGAGCTGTGAGTCTTAATTATCCTAACAAAATGATTTGCCTGATTCAGTATCAACAAACTGGGCCCTGGCCTCATCAAATTCAGGAGGCATGCTCTTAACCACCAAGACATCTCTCCTGCCTCTTCCTGCTGCTTCCAGTAGAGGGCACCAAACCTCATTTTGAAGCAATTATGTGATGTCCAGGAATCGAACTTCTGAACTTTGGAAGAGCAGGCAATGCTCTTAACCACTGAGCCATCTCTCCGACCCGTTTTTCAACTTCTTTAACTAAACCAGGTTTACTCAATGTGGTGTGTGGATCACATCTGCATTCCCCTAACATGTGGAGGAAAGGGGTCTCCATGGACCTATTGGCTGTTCATGTACCTCATAGAGGAGGTCAGGATAAATTGTTTCTCTGGCTTCAAATTGGTTAACATTTTCCTGGTGTTTGTAGTCCTTTGATTGTCTTGGATGTGAGTTCTCTTTAAGGCACATGAACATGCCAGTGTTTTCTTCTTCTAGCCATCTTGCCTTACTCTCCTTAGTGTTGTCTCTGAAGCACGATGGCTCATGGTGATAGAGCTGTGAGTCTTTAACATCCTAAAAAACGTTTGCATAATTCAGTCACAATAACGTGGGCCCTGGTCTTTGACCTGACTCTATGTCTGCACTTGGCCTCATCAAACTCAGCAGGCAATGCACTTTGAACGCACTGAGCCATCTCTCCTGCCTCTTCCTTCTGTTGCCTGTAGATGGCACCAAATCTCATTTTGAGAGCAAAACTGTGGTTGCCAGGAATTGAACTTCTGACCTTATCAGGGCAGCCAGGATTCTTAACCACTGAGCTATCTCTCGAGCGCTTCTTTCAGCATCCAAAAGAAGGCACAAGACATCGTTGCAGATGGTTGTGAGCCATTATGTGGTTGCTTGAAATTGAATACAGGAGGATGAAAGAGCACGAAATGCTCTTAAACACTGAGCCATCTCTCCAACCCGTTTTTCTACTTCTTTACCTAAAGGAGATGTAATCAGTGATGTGTGGATCACATCTGCCTTTCCCTAACATTTGAAGTACAGGGGACTCCATGGATCCTTTTTCCATTCATGTACTTCAGAGAGGAGGTCTAGACAAATTGTTTCACTGGCTTTAAATTGGATAAGCTTTTGTGAATCACATCTTCATTCACCTAACATTTGAAGTACAGGGGTCTCCAAGGACCTATTGGCCATTCGAGTACCTCATAGAAGAGTTCTAGATAAATTGTTTCTCTGACTTTAAATTGGTTAAGATTTTGTTGGTGTCTGTTCCCTTGTATGTCTTGGATGTGAGATCTCCTTCAGTCACAAGAACATTCTAGTATTTTCTTCTTCTAACCATCCTGCCTTGTTCTGCTTGGTGGTGTCTCTGAAGCATGCTGGCTCATGGTGATAGAGCTGTGAGTCTTTATTATCCTAACAAAATGATTTGCCTTATTCAGTCCAAACAACCTGGGCACTGGCCTCATCAAACTCAGCAGGCATGCTCTTAACCTCCAAGACATCTCTCCTGCCTCTTCCTTCTGCTTCCAATAGAGGGCACCAAACCTCATTTTGAAGCAATTATGTGATGCCCAGGAATCGAACTCTGATCTTTGGAAGAGCAGGCAACGCTCTTAACCACTCAGCCATCTCTCCGACCCGTTTTTCAACTTCTTTAACTAAACCAGGTTTACTCAATGTGGTGTGTGGATCACATCTGCATTCCTCTAACATGTGGAGTACAGGGGTCTCCATGGACCTATTGGCTGTTCATGTACCTGATAGAGGAGGTCAGGATAAATTGTTTCTCTGGCTTTATATTGGTTAACATTTTGCTGGTGTTTGTAGTCCTTTGATTGTCTTGGATGTGAGTTCTCTTTAAGGCACATGAACATGCCAGTGTTTTCTTCTTCTAGCCATCTTGCCTTACTCTCCTTAGTGTTGTCTCTGAAGCACGATGTCTCATGGTGATAGAGCTGTGAGTCTTTAACATCCTAAACAAACGTTTGCCTAATTCAGTCACAATAACGTGGGCCCTGGCCTTTGCCCTGACTCTATGTCTGCACTTGGCCTCATCAAACTCAGCAGGCAATGCTCTTTGAATGCACTTAGCCATCACTCCTGCCTCTTTTTTCTGTTGCCCGTAGATGGCACCAAATCTCATTTTGAGAGCAAAACTATGGTTGCCAGGAATCGAACTTCTGACCTTCAGAAGGGCAGCCGAGATTCTTAACCACTGAGCGATCTCTCGAGCGCTTCTTTCGGCATCCAAAAGAGGGCACAAGACATCAGTGCAGATGGTTGTGAGCCATTAAGTAGTTGCTTGAAATTGAATAGAGGAGGATGAAAGAGCACGAAATGCTCTTAAACACTGAACCATCTCTCCAACCCGTTTTTCTACTTCTTTACCTAAACCAGATGTACTCAGTGATGTGTGGATCACATCTGCATTTCCTAACATTTGAAGTACAGGGGTCTCCATGGATCCTTTGGCCATTCGTGTACCTCATAGAGGAGGTCTAGACAAATTGTTTCACTGGCTTCAAATTGGATAAGCTTTTGTGGATCACATCTGCATTTACCTAACATTTGAAGTACAGGGGTCTCCACGGACCTATTGCCCGTTCGAGTACCTCATAGAGGAGGTCTAGATAAATTGTTTCTCTGACTTTAAATTGGTTAAGCTTTAGTTGGTGTTTGTTCCTTTTTATGTGTTGGATGTGAGTTCTTCTTCAGGCACATGAACATGCTAGTATGTTCTTTTTCTAACTATCTTGCCTTACTCTGCTTGGTGGTGTCTCTGAAGCATGCTGGTCATGGTGATAGGGCTGTGAGTCTTTATTATCCTAACAAAATGATTTGCCTGATTCAGTCCCAACAACCTGGGCCCTGGCCTCATCAAACTCAGCAGGCATGCTCTTAACCACCAAGACATCTCTCCTGCCTCTTCCTTCTGCTTCCAGTAGAGGGCACCAAACCTCATTTTGAATCAATTATGTGATGTCCAGGAATCGAAATTCTGATCTTTGGAAGAGCAGGCAACGCTCTTAACCACTGAGCCATCTCTCCGACCCGTTTTTCAACTTCTTTAACTAAACCAGGTTTACTCAATGTGGTGTGTGGATCACATCTGCATTCCCCTAACATGTGGAGTACAGAGGTCTCAATGGACTATTGGCTGTTCATGTACCTCATAGAGGAGGTTAGGATAAATTGTTTCTCTGGCTTTAAATTGGTTAACATTTTGCTGGTGTTCGCAGTCCTTTGATTGTCTTGGATGTGAGTTCTCTTTAAGGCACATGAACATGACAGTGTTTTATTCTTCTAGCCATCTTTCCTTACTCTCCTTAGTGTAGTTTCTGAAGCACGATGGCTCATGGTGATAGAGCTGTGAGTCTTTAACATCATAAAAAAACATTTGCCTAATTCAGTCACAATAACGTGGGCCTTGGCCTTTGCCCTGACTCTATATCTGCACTTGGCCTCATCAAACTAAGCAGGCAAAGCTCTTAAGCACTGAGCCATCTCTCCTGCCTCTTCCTTCTGTTGCCAGTAGATGGCACCAAATCTCATTTTGAGAGCAAAATTGTGGTTGCCAGGAATCGAACTTCTGACCTTTAGAAGGGCAGCCAGTATTCTTAACCACTGAGCTATCTCTCGAGCGCTTCTTTCTGCATGCAAAAGAGGGCACAAGACATCAGTGCAGATGGTTGTGAGCCATTATGTAGTTGCTTGAAATTGAATACAGGAGGATGAAAGAGCACGAAATGCTCTTAAACACTGACCCATCTCTCCAACCCGTTTTTCTACTTCTTTACCTAAACCAGATGTAATCAGTGATGTGTGGATCACTTATGCATTTTCCTAACATTTGAAGCACAGGGGTCTCCATGGATCCTTTGGCCATTCGTGTACCTCATAGAAGAGGTCTAGACAAATTGTTTCACTGGCTTTAAATTGGTTAAGCTTTTGTGGATCACATCTGCATTCACCTAACATTTGAAGTACAGGGATCTCCACGGACCTATTGGCCGTTCGAGTACCTCATAGAAGAGGTCTAGATAAATTGTTTCTCTGACTTTAAATTGGTTAAGCTTTTGTTGGTGTTTATTCCCTTGTATGTCTTGGAGGTGAGTTCTTCTTCAGGCACAGGAACATGCTAGTATTTTCTTCTTCTAACCATCTTAGCTTACTCTGCTTGCTGGTGTCTCTGAAGTATGCTGGCTCATGGTGATAGAGCTGTGAGTCTTAATTATCCTAACAAAATGATTTGCCTGATTCAGTATCAACAAACTGGGCCCTGGCCTCATCAAATTCAGGAGGCATGCTCTTAACCACCAAGACATCTCTCCTGCCTCTTCCTGCTGCTTCAAGTAGAGGGCACCAAACCTCATTTTGAAGCAATTATGTGATGTCCAGGAATCGAACTTCTGATCTTTGGAAGAGCAGGCAACGCTCTTAACCACTGAGCCATCTCTCCGACCCGTTTTTCAACTTCTTTAACTAAACCAGGTTTACTCAATGTGGTGTGTGGATCACATCTGCATTCCCCTAACATGGGAAGTACAGGGGTCTCCATGGACCTATTGGCTGTTCATGTACCTCATAGAGGAGTTCAGGATAAATTGTTTCTCTGGCTTTAAATTGGTTAACATTTTGCTGGTGTTTGTAGTCCTTTGATTGTCTTGGATGTGACTTCTCTTTAAGGCACATGAACATGCCAGTGTTTTATTCTTCTAGCCATCTTGCCTTACTCTCCTTAGTGTTGTCTCTGAAGCACGATGTCTCATGGTGATAGAGTTGTGAGTCTATAACATCCTAAAAAAACGTTTGCCTAATTCAGTCACAATAACGTGGGCCCTGGTCTTTGCCCTGACTCTATGTCTGCACTGGAATCATCAAATACAGCAGGCAATGCTCTTAAGCACTGAGCCATCTCTCCTGCCTCTTCCTTCTGTTTCCAGCAGATGGCACCAAATCTCATTTTGAGAGCAAATCTGTGGTTGCCAGGAATCGAAATTCTGAACTTTAGAAGGGCAGCCAGGATTCTTAACCACTGAGCTATCTCTTGAGCCCTTCTTTCTGCATCGAAAGAGGGCAGAAGACCTCAGTGCAGATGGTTGGGAGCCATTATGTGGTTGCTTTAAATTGGATACAGGAGGATGAAAGAGCACGAAATGCTCTTAAACACCGAGACATCACTCAAACCCGTTTTTCTACTTCTTTACCTAAACCGGATGTATTCAAAGATGTGTGGATCACATCTGCATTTTCCTAACATTTGAAGTACAGGGGTCTCCATGGATCTGTTGGCCACTCGTGTACCACATAGAGGAGGTGTAGACAAATTGTTTCACTGGCTTTAAATTGGTTAAGCTTTTGTTGGTGTTTGTTCCTTTGTATGTCTTGGATGTGAGTTCTTCTTCAGGCACATGAACATGCTAGTATTTTATTCTTCTAACCATCCTGCCTTACTCTGCTTGGTGGTGTCTCTGAAGCATGCTGGCTCATGGTGATAGAGCTGTGAGTCTTTATTATCCTAACAAAATGTTTTGCCTGAATCAGTCCCAACAACCTGGGCCCTGGCCTCATCAAACTCAGCAGGCATGCTCTTAACCACCAAGACATCTCTCCTGCCTCTTCCTTCTGCTTCCAGTAGAGGGCACCAACCCTCGTTTTGAAGCAATTATGTGATGTCCAGGAATCGAACTTCTGATCTATGGAAGAGCAGGCAATGCTCTTAACCACTGAGCCATCTCTCCGACCCGTTTTTCAACTTCTTTAACTAAACCAGGTTTACTCAATGTGGTGTGTGGATCACATCTGCATTCCCCTAACATGTGGAGTACAGGGTTCTCCATGGACCTATTGGCTGTTCATGTACCTCATAGAGGAGGTCAGGATAAATTGTTTCTCTTGCTTTAAATTGCTTAACATTTTGCTGATGTTTGTAGTCCTTTGATTGTCTTGGATGTGAGTTCTCTTTAAGGCACATGAACATGCCAGTGTTTTCTTCTTCTAGCCATCTTGCCATACTTTCCTTAGTGTTGTCTCTGAAGCACGATGTCTCATGGTGATAGAGCTGTGAGTCTTTAACATCCTAAAAAATCGTTTGCCCAATTCAGTCACAATAACATGGGCCCTGTCCTTTGCCCTGACTCTATGTCTGCACTTGGCCTCATCGAACTCAGCAGCCAATGCTCTTAAGCACTGAGCCATCTCTCCTGCCTCTTCCTTCTGTTGCCAGTAGATAGCACCAAATCTCATTTTGAGAGCAAAACTGTGGTTGCCAGGAATTGATCTTCTGACCTTTAGAAGGGCAGCCAGGATTCTCAACCACTGAGCTATCTCTCGTGCACTTCTTTCTGCATGCAAAAGAGGGCACAATACCTCAGTGCAGATGGAAGTGAGCCATTATGTTGTTGCTTGAAATTGGATACAGGAGGAAGAAAGAGCTTGAAATGCTCTTAAACACTTAGCCATCTCTGCCACCCGTTTTTCTACTTCTTTACCTAAACCAGATGTACTAAATGATGTGTGGATCACATCTGCATTTTCCTAACATTTGAAGTACAGGGGTCTCCATGGATCTGTTGGCCATTCCTGTACCTCATAGAGGAGGTGTAGACAAATTGTTTCATTGGCTTTAAATTGGTTAAGCTTTTGTTGGTGTTTGTTCCTTTGTATGTCTTGGATGTGAGTTCTTCTTCATGCACATGAACATGCTAGTATTTTCTTCTAACCATCCTACCTTACACTGCTTGGTGGTGTCTCTGAAGCAAGCTGGCTCATGGTGATAGAGCTGTGAGTCTTTATTATCCTAAAAAATGTTTTGCGTGATTCAGTCCCAACAAACTGGGCCCTGGCCTCATCAAACTCAGCAGGCATGCTCTTAACCACAAAGACATCTCTCCTGCCTCTTCCTTCTGCTTCCAGTAGAGGGCACCAAACCTCATTTTGAAGCAATTATATGATGTCCAGGAATCGAACTTCTGATCGTTTGAAGGGCAGGCAATGCTCTTAACCACTGAGCCATCTCTCCGACCCGTTTTTCAACTTCGTTAACTAAATCAGGTTTACTCAATGTGGTGTGTGGATCACATCTGCATTCCCCTAACATGTGGAGTACAGAGGTCTCAATGGACCTATTGGCTGTTCATGTACCTCATAGAGGAGTTCAGGATAAACTGTTTCTCTGGCTTTATATTGGTTAACATTTTGCTGGTGTTCGCAGTCCTTTGATTGTCTTGGATGTGAGTTCTCTTTAAGGCACATGAACATGCCAGTGTTTTCTTCTTCTAGCCATCTTGCCTTACTCTCCTTAGTGTTGTCTCTGAAGCACGATGTCTCATGGTGATAGAGCTGTGAGTCTTTAACATCCTAAAAAAACGTTTGCCTAATTCAGTCACAATAACGTGGGCCCTGGCCTTTGCCCTGACTCTATGTCTGCACTTGGCCTCATCGAACTCAGCAGCCAATGCTCTTAAACACTGAGCCATCTCTCCTGCCTCTTCCTTCTGTTGCCAGTAGATGGCACCAAATCTCATTTTGAGAGCAAAACTGTGGTTGCCAGGAATCGAACTTCTGACCTTTAGAAGGGCAGCCAGTATTCTTAACCACTGAGCTATCTCTCGAGCGCTTCTTTCTGCATCCAAAAGAGGGCACAAGACCTCAGTGCATATGGTTGTGAGCCATTATGTTGTTGCTTGAAATTGGATACAAGAGGAATAAAGAGCACGGAATGCTCTTAAACACTGAGCCACCTCTCCAACTCTTTTTTCTACTTCTTTACCTAAACCAGATGTACTCAGTGATGTTTGGATCACATCTGCATTTTCCTAACATTTGAAGTACAGGGGTCTCCATGGATCCTTTGGCCATTCGTGTACCTCATAGAAGAGGTCTAGACAAATTGTTTCACTGGCTTTAAATTGGTTAAGCTTTTGTTGGTGTTTGTTCTTTGTATGTCTTGGATGTGAGTTCTTCTTCAGGCACATGAACATGCTAGTATTTTCTTCTTCTAACCATCCTGCCTTACTCTGCTTGGTGGTGTCTCTGAAGCATGCTGGCTCATGGTGATAGAGCTGTGAGTCTTTATTATCCTAACAATTGTTTTGCCTGATTCAGTCCCAATAACCTGTGTCCTGGCTGTATGTCTGCACTTGGCCTCAACAAATCAGCAGGCATGCTCTTAAGCACCAAGACATCTCTCCTGCCTCTTCCTTCTGCTTCCAGTAGAGGGCACCAAACCTCATTTTGAAGCAATTATGTGATGTCCAGGAATCGAACTTCTGATCTTTGGAAGAGCAGGCAATGCTCTTAACCACTGAGCCATCTCTCCGACCCGTTTTTCAACTTCTTTAACTAAACCAGGTTTACTCAATGTGGTGTGTGGATCACATCTGCATTCCCCTAACATGTGGAGTACAGGGGTCTCCATGGACCTATTGGCTGTTCGTGTACCTCATAGAGGAAGTCAGGATAAATTGTTTCTCTGGCTTTAAATTGGTTAACATTTTGCTGGTGTTTGTAGTCCTTTGATTGTCTTGGATGTGAGTTCTCTTTAAGGCACATGAACATGCCAGTGTTTTCTTCTTCTAGCCATCTTGCCTTACTCTCCTTAGTGTTGTCTCTGAAGCACGATGTCTCATGGTGATAGAGCTGTGAGTCTTTAACATCCTAAAAAATCGTTTGCCCAATTCAGTCACAATAACGTGGGCCCTGGCCTTTGCCCTGACTCTATGTCTGCACTTGGCCTCATCCAACTCAGCAGCCAATGCTCTTAAGCACTGAGCTATCTCTCCTGCCTCTTCCTTCTGTTGCCAGTAGATGGCACCAAATCTCATTTTGAGAGCAAAACTGTGGTTGCCAGGAATCGAACTTCTGACTTTTAGAAGGGCAGCCAGGATTCTTAACCACTGAGCTATCTCTCGAGCGCTTCTTTCTGCATGCAAAAGAGGGCACAAGACCTCAGTGCAGATGGTTGTGAGCCATTATGTCGCTGCTTGAAGTTGGATACAGGAGGAAGAAAGAGCACGAAATGCTCTTAAACACTGAGCCATCTCTCCAACCCGTTTTTCTACTTCTTTACCTAAACCAGATTTACTCAATGATGTGTGGATCACATCTGCATTTTCCTAACATTTGAAGTACAGGGGTCTCCATGGATCTGATGGCCATTCGTGTACCTCATAGAGGAGGTCTAGACAAATTGTTTCACTGCCTTTAAATTGGTTAAGCTTTTGTTGGTGTTTGTTCCTTTGTCTGTCTTGGATGTGAGTTCTTCTTCAGGCACATGAACATGCTAGTATTTTCTTGTTCTAACCATCCTGCCTTACTCTGCTTGGTGGTGTCTCTGAAGCATGCTGGCTCATGGTGATAGAGCTGTGAGTCTTTATTATCCTAACAAAATGTTTTGCCTGATTCAGTCCCAACAACCTGGGTCCTGGCTGTATGTCTGCACTTGGCCTCATCAAACTCAGCAGGCATGCTCTTAACCTCCAAGACATCTCTCCTGCCTCTTCCTTATGCTTCAAGTAGAGGGCACCAAACCTCATTTTGAAGCAATTATGTGATGTCCAGGAATCGAACTTCTGATCTTTGGAAGAGCAGGCAATGCTCTTAACCACTGAGCCATCTCTCCGACCCGTTTATCAACACCTTTAACTAAACCAGGTTTACTCAATGTGGTGTGTGGATCACATCTGCATTCCCCTAACATGTGGAGTACAGGGTTCTCCATGGACCTATTGGCTGTTCATGTACCTGATAGAGGAAGTTAACATAAATTGTTTCTCTGGCTTTAAATTGGTTAACATTTTGCTGGTGTTTGTAGTCCTTTGATTGTCTTGGATGTGAGTTCTCATTAAGGCACATGAACATGCCACTGTTTTCTTCTTCTAGCCATCTTGCCTTACTCTCCTTAGTGTTGTCTCTGAAGCACGATGTCTCATGGTGATAGAGCTGTGAGTCTTTAACATCCTAAAAAAAACGTTTGCCCAATTCAGTCACAATAACGTGGGCCCTGGCCTTTGCCCTGGCTCTATGTCTGCACTTGGCCTCATCCAAGTCAGGAGCCAATGCTCTTAAGTACTGAGCCAACTCTCTTGCCTCTTCCTTCTGTTGCCAGTAGATGGCACCAAATCTCATTTTGAGAGCAAAACTGTGGTTGCCAGGAATCGAACTTCTGACCTTTAGAAGGGCAGCCAGGATTCTTAACCACTGAGCTATCTCTCGATCGCTTCTTTCCGCATGCAAAAGAGGGCACAAGACCTCAGTGCAGATGGTTGTGAGCCATTATGTGGTTGCTTGAAATTGGATACAGGAGGAAGAAAGAGCACGAAATGCTCTTAAACACTTAGCCATCTCTCCAACCCGTTTTTCTACTTCTTTACCTAAACCAGATGTACTCAATGATGTGTGGATCACATCTGCATTTTCCTAACATTTGAAGTACAGGGGTCTCCATGGATCTGTTGGCCATTCGTGTACCTCATAGAGGAGGTCTAGACAAATTGTTTCACTGTCTTTAAATTGGTTAAGCTTTTGTTGGTGTTGGTTCCTTTGTATGTCTTGGATGTGAGTTCTTCTTCAGGCACATGAGCATGCTAGTATTTTCTTCTTCTAACCATCCTGCCTTACTCTGCTTGGTGGTGTCTCTGAAGCATGCTGGCTCATGGTGATAGAGCAGTGAGTCTTTATTATCCTAACAAAATGTTTTGCCTGATTCAGTCCCAACAACCTGGGCCCTGGCCTCATCAAATCATCAGGCATGCTCTTAACGACCAAGACATCTCTCCTGCCTCTTCCTTCTGCTTCCAGTAGGGGGCACCAAACCTCATTTTGAAGCAATTATGTGATGTCCAGGAATCGAACTTCTGATCTTTGGAAGAGCAGGCAATGCTCTTAACCACTGAGCCATCTCTCTGACCCGTTTTTCAACTTCTTTAACTAAACTAGGTTTACTCAATGTGGTGTGTGGATCACATCTGCATTCCTCTAACACGTGGAGTACAGGGGTCTCCATGGAACTATTGGCTGTTCATGTACCTCATAGAGGAAGTCAGGATAAATTGTTTCTCTTGCTTTAAATTGGTTAACATTTTGCTGGTGTTTGTATTCCTTTGATTGTCTTGGATGTGAGTTCTCTTTAAGGCCCATGAACATGCCAGTGTTTTCTTCTTCTAGCTATCTTGCCTTACTCTCCTTAGTGTTGTCTCTGAAGCACGATGTCTCATGGTGATAGAGCTGTGAGTCTTTAACATCCAAAAAAAACGTTTGCCAAATTCAGTCACAATAACGTGGGCCCTGCCCTTTGCCCTGACTCTATGTCTGCACTTGGCCTCATCAAACTCAGCAGCCAATGCTCTTAAGCACTGAGCCATCTCTCCTGCCTCTTCCTTCTGTTGCCAGTATATGGCACCAAATCTCTTTTTGAGAGCAAATCTGTGGTTGCCAGGAATCGAACTTCTGACATTTAGAAGGGCAGCCAGGATTCTTAACCACTGAGCTATCTCTCGAGCGCTTCTTTCTGCATGCAAAAGAGGGCACAAGACCTCAGTGCAGATCGTTGTGAGCCATTATGTGGTTGCTTGAAATTGGATACAGGAGGAAGAAAGAGCACGAAATGCTCTTAAACAATTAGCCATCTCTCCAACCCGTTTTTCTACTTCTTTACCTAAACCAGATGTACTCAATGATGTGTGGATCACATCTGAATGTTCCTAACATTTGAAGTACAGGGTCTCCATGGATCTGTTGGCCATTCGTGTACCTCATAGAGGAGGTCTAGACAAATTGTTTCACTGGCTTTAAATTGGTTAAGCTTTTGTTGGTGTTTGTTCCTTTGTATGTCTTGGATGTGAGTTCTTCTTCAGGCACATGAACATGCTAGTATTTTCTTCTTCTAACCATCCTGCCTTACTCTGCTTGGTGGTGTCTCTGAAGCATGCTGGCTCATGGTGATAGAGCTGTGAGTCTTTATTATCCTAACAAAATGTTTTGCCTGATTCAGTCCCAACAACCTGGGTCCTGGCTGTATGTCTGCACTTGGCCTCATCAAACTCAGCAGGCATGCTCTTAACCACCAAGACATCTCTCCTGCCTCTTCCTTCTGCTTCCAGTAGAGGGCACCAAACCTCATTTTGAAGCAATTATGTGATGTCCAAGAATCGAACTTCTGATCTTTGGAAGAGCAGGCAATGCTCTTAACCACTGAGCCATCTCTCCGACCCGTTTTTCAACTTCTTTAACTAAACCAGGTTTACTCAATGTGGTGTGTGGATCACATCTGCATTCCCCTAACATGTGGAGTACAGGGGTCTCCATGGACCTATTGGCTGTTCCTGTACCTCATAGAGGTGGTCATGTTAAATTGTTTCTCTGGCTTTAAATTGATTAACATTTTGCTGGTGTTTGTAGTCCTTTGATTGTCTTGGATGTGAGTTCTCTTTAAGGCACATGAACATGCCAGTGTTTTCTTCTTCTAGCCATCTTGCCTTACTCTCCTTAGTGTTGTCTCTGAAGCATGATGTCTCATGGTGATAGAGCTGTGAGTCTTTAACATCCTAAAAAAACGTTTGCCCAATTCAGTCACAATAACGTGGGCCCTGGCCTTTGCCCTGACTCTTTGTCTGCACTTGGCCTCATCCAACTCAGCAGCCAATGCTCTTAAGCACTGAGCCATCTCTCCTGCCTCTTCCTTCTGTTGCCAGTAGATGGCACCAAATCTCATTTTGAGAGCAAAACTGTGGTTGCCAGGAATCGAACTTCTGACCTTTAGAAGGGCAGCCAGGATTCTTAACCACTGAGCTATCTCTCGAGCGCTTCTTTCTGCATGCAAAAGAGGGCACAAGACCTCAGTGCAGATGGTTGTGAGCCATTATGTGGTTGCTTGAAATTGGATACAGGAAGAAGAAAGAGCACGAAATGCTCTTAAAAACTGAGCCATCTCTCCAACCCGTTTTTCTACTTCTTTACCTAAACCAGATGTACTCAATGATGTGTGGATCACATCTGCATTTTCCTAACATTTGAAGTACAGGGGTCTCCATGGATCTGTGGGCCATTCCTGTACCTCATAGAGGAGGTCTAGACAAATTGTTTCACTGGCTTTAAATTGGTTAAGCTTTTGTTGGTGTTTGTTCCTTTGTATGTCTTGGATGTGAGTTCTTCTTCAGGCACATGAACATGCTAGTATTTTCTTCTTCTAACCATCCTGCCTTACTCTGCTTGGTGGTGGCTCTGAAGCATGCTGGCTCATGGTGTTAGAGCTGTGAGTCTTTATTATCCTAACAAAATGTTTTGCCTGATTCAGTCCCAACAACCTGGGCCCTGGCTGTATGTCTGCACTTGGCCTCATCAAACTCAGCAGGCATTCTCTTAAGCACCAAGACATCTCTCCTGCCTCTTCCTTCTGCTTCCAGTAGAGGGCACCAAACCTCATTTTGAAGCAATTATGTGATGTCCAAGAATCGAACTTCTGATCTTTGGAAGAGCAGGCAATGCTCTTAACCACTGAGCCATCTCTCCGACCCGTTTTTCAACTTCTTTAACTAAACCAGGTTTACTCAATGTGGTGTGTGGATCACATCTGCATTCCCCTAACATGTGGAGTACAGGGGTCTCCATGGACCTATTGGCTGTTCATGTACCTCATAGAGGAGGTCAGGATAAATTGTTTCTCTGGCTTTAAATTGGTTAACATTTTGCTGGTGTTTGTAGTCCTTTGATTGTCTTGGATGTGAGTTCTCTTTAAGGCACATGTGTTGTAATATGAGCGGCAGGGCTTCTTCCCACCGCCACCCGGCTTCCGTTACCCGAAATAATTACACGGAAACTGTATTCTTTTGAACACTGCCATGCCCATTAGTTCCAGCCTCTTATTGGTTAGCTCTTACATATTGATCTAACCCATTTCTATTATTCTGTGTAGCACCATGATCTGGTGGCTTACCAGGGAGATCTTAACCTGCGTCTGTCTGGAGTGGGAGAATCATGGCGACTCCCTGACTCAGCTTCTTTCTCCCAGCATTCTCTCTGTTTACTCCGCCTACCTAATTTTCTGTCCTATTAAAGGGGCCAAGGCAGTTTCTTTATTACTTAACCAATGAAACAACAGATAGAAAGATGACCCACCTCCATCATTTCCCCTTTTTCTGTTTAAACAAAAAATGGCTTTCACTTTAACATAGTAAGATTACATATAACAAAATAGTTATCAAGCAAGAATTACAGTTACAATATTTATATCTATTTTATCTCTTATCATAACTAAGGAAAACTATAACTATCTATCCATTCTTCAACTCTATCAAAGACTCCAGAAGGATATAATATTACCTAAGCAAACAAGAGATCCAAAACTCTAGAAATGCCAGAGACATCTCACTGCCTGGACAGTCACCCAAAGTTCTTTTGTACTGTTGGGGCATCCATCTTCAACCTTCAGGCCCATAGTATCCAGCAGACATTTTCATCAAGCAGGAAATTCCAAAGACAGTTCAGTCACTTTTTGCTGTGTCCTGCAGAATGTCTCGCAGACTCTTTCATGAGTCCTGAACCCCGAAAAACCATCTCACCTTTAGGCAAGTTCAGCAGTTCTCTTTCTGCGGGTTCTCTGTGTCCAGTTTATGCAATAGTCCAGGCAAGAACAGTTTCTTGCCCAAGTGGCTATCAAACTCCATAAGGAGCCTCTTCAATGCCCATCTTCCTCTTGAAGTAGCTGGTGCTGCCAGAAGCAGACGTGTCTCATTGTCATGAAAAGCCCTAAATTATTAAAACATTTAAAATGCCATATTCTGCAGTCTTTGAAAGATATGAAGAATGCCTATCTAGCTGAAATATATCTATGCACATCTAGAAAATCTAACTAACATGACTAAAAGCTTGACAATTATTGATGATTATCCATTAACAACCTATATACATTACATTTTTAAATTAACTATACAATCACAATACCTCAATCAAGATTAGAAATATGCATATACATATAACAAAATTGACCTTAAAATCCACACCAATGCAAATTATTCATATCTATATCATATCCCCCTTTAAATGTAAAAGAACATTTATAAACCATATTTGGGAACATGGGCGCAGTTTTTCTCTCCAAACTGCTTCCTGCTGAATGGGGGCGCTGTATTCAGATCTCTTTCATGGTGTAACCTGTGTGTCAGGGTCATCTCAGTCGGCAGTTGAGTGAAGTAATTTTCTGAAGGTGTTCACAGCAACCTTTCAGGAGGGCGTGGTCTATCATACCATATCGGGATAGACGCAATCCACAGAGTCTCATCCTCTGTGAAAACAAAAGAAGACCCTCTCCAAAGCATCATATCCTTAGACCCATATTCTGAAATCATAATACCCTTATGTCCATTCTGGTTTAGCTTGGCAGCCCATATAATGAAATGTCTCTCTGTACTTAGCTCCTTCACAGTCAAAAATTTTAAAGAAAACACAATAATACAAAGAATCCAGACTCTCTGTGAATTTTCCATTTTTACGCGGCTTATTTTTCTTTATTTCTTTTAATCTATAACTATCTGTACTCTTTCTCTTTAAAGACTTTACCCTTTTTTTTAAGACATTAACTTTATTCTTTATATATATATTTTTCTCTCTCTCAAGCCTACGTACATTCATCCAACAGTGTCTGAATCAGTTCTATTGTGAATCTGTAATTTTTTTACTATCCAGGAGCACTTTGTTTTGTGCTTTTAAATCGCTAAGCACTTGATCTAAGCTGTGACATTCCTAGGTCAAAAACAGGTACTGCCTGCTTGCCCCGCCCAGTCCAACATGGCGGAGCCGCTCGTGCCTCTGATCCTTGCACATTGCACCAGTAGCATGGTGGAGCTGTTTGTGCCTCTGAGCCGCAGCACAAAATGACTTCCTTTTAGGCACACAGTGAGTCTAGTTGCCATCAAACAAATCATAACACTTTATTCCAAATGCTCCATTCAAAGACTCTGTCTCCCGCAGGAGCCAGACAGAGATCGCAATGGCGGCACAGCCCAGAAAGCCTGCATTTTAAAACAGCCAGTTTTTTCCTGTTGCTGAGTCAGGACAATTTCTTTGCCGCACGCAACCCACAAACAGCAAAAAGCTGTGTTAAATTCTCTCTCTCTCCTTTTCAAGCCCTCTCAGGTTTTACGTGGAGTTCATTAGCACGTTGGGCGCCACTCTGTTGTAATATGAGCGGCAGGGCTGCTTCCCACCGCCACCCGGCTAGCTTTACCCGAAATAATTACACGGAAACTGTACTCTTTTGAACACTGACAGGCCCATTAGTTCAGCCTCTTATTGGTTAGCTCTTACATATTGATCTAACCAATTTCTAATATTCTGTGTAGCACCATGATCTGGTGGCTTACCAGGGAGATCTTAACCTGCGTCTGTCTGGAGTGGGAGAATCATGGAGACTCCCTGACTCAGCTTCTTTCTCCCAGCATTCTCTCTGTTTACTCCGCCTACCTAATTTTCTGTCCTATTAAAGGGGCCAAGGCAGTTTCTTTATTACTTAACCAATGAAACAACAGATAGAAAGATGACACACCTCCATCACACATGAACATGCCAGTGTTTTCTTCTTCTAGCCATCTTGCCTTACTCTCCTTAGTGTTGTCTCTGACGCACGATGTCTCATGGTGATAGAGCTGTGAGTCTTTAACATCCTAAAAAACTTTTGCCCAATTCAGTCACAATAACGTGGGCCCTGGCCTTTGCCCTGACTCTATGTCTGCACTTGGCCTCATCCAACTCAGCAGCCAATGCTCTTAAGCACTGAGCCATCTCTCCTGCCTCTTCCTTCTGTTGCCCGTAGATGGCACAAAATCTCATATTGAGAGCAAAACTGTGGTAGCCAGGAATCGAACTTCTGACCTTTAGAAGGGCAGCCAGGATTCTTAACCACTGAGCTACTTCTCGAGCGCTTCTTTCTGCATGCAAAAGAGGGCACAAGACCTCAGTGCAGATGGTTGTGAGCCATTATGTAGTTGCTTGAAATTGGATACAGGAGGAAGAAAGAGCACGAAAGGATCTTAAACACTGAGCCATCTCTCCAACCCGTTTTTCTACTTCTTTACCTAAACCAGATGTACTCAATGATGTGTGGATCACATCTGCATTTTCCTAACATTTGAAGTACAGGGGTCTCCATGGATCTGTTGGCCATTCGTGTACCTCATTGAGGAGGTCTAGACAAATTGTTTCACTGTCTTTAAATTGGTTAAGCTTTTGTTGGTGTTTGTTCCTTTGTATGTCTTGGATGTGAGTTCTTCTTCAGGCACAAGAACATGCTAGTATTTTCTTCTTCTAACCATCCTGCCTTACTCAGTTTTGTGGTTTCTCTGAAGCATGCTGGCTCATAGTGATAGAGCTGTGAGTCTTTATTATCCTAACAAAATGTTTTGCCTGATTCAGTCCCAACAACCTGGGCCCTGGCTGTATGTCTGCACTTGGCATCATCAAACTCAGCAGGCATGCTCATAACCACCAAGACGTCTCTCCTGCCTCTTCCTTCTGCTTCCAGTAGAGGGCACCAAACCTCATTTTGAAGCAATTATGTGATGTCCATGAATCGAACTTATGATCTTTGGAAGAGCAGGCAATGCTCTTAACCACTGAGCCATCTCTCCGACCCGTTTTTCAACTTCTTTAACTAAACCAGGTTTACTCAATGTGGTGTGTGGATCACATCTGCATTCCCCTAACATGTGGAGTACAGGGGTCTCCATGGACCTATTGGCTGTTCATGTACCTGATAGAGGAGGTCAGCATAAATTGTTTCTCTGGCTTTAAATTGGTTAACATTTTGCTGGTGTTTGTAGTCCTTTGATTGTCTTGGATGTGAGTTCTCTTTAAGGCACATGAACATGCCAGTGTTTTCTTCTTCTAGCCATCTTGCCTTACTCTCCTTAGTGTTGTTTCTGAAGCACGATGTCTCATGGTGATAGAGCTGTGAGTCTTTAACATCCTAAAAAAACGTTAGCCCAATTCAGTCACAATAACGTGGGCCCTGGCCTTTGCCCTGACTCTATGTCTGCACTTGGCCTCATCCAACTCAGCAGCCAATGCTCTTAAGCACTGAGCCATCTCTCCTGCCTCTTCCTTCTGTTGCCAGTAGATGGCACCAAATCTCATTTTGAGAGCAAAACTGTAGTTGCCAGGAATCGAACTTCTGACCTTTAGAAGGGCAGCCAAGATTCTTAACCACTGAGCTATCTCTCAAGCGCTTCTTTCTGCATGCAAAAGAGGGCACAAGACCTCAGTGCAGATGGTTGTGAGCCATTATGTGGTTGCTTGAAATTGGATACAGGAGGAAGAAAGAGCACGAAATGCTCTTAAACACTGAGCCATCTCTCCAACCCGTTTTTCTACTTCTTTACCTAAACCAGATGTACTCAATGATGTGTGGATCACATCTGCATTTTCCTAACATTTGAAGTACAGGGGTCTCCATGGATCTGTGGGCCATTCGTGTACCTCATAGAGGAGGTCTAGACAAATTGTTTCACTGTCTTTAAATTGTTTAAGCTTTTGTTGGTGTTTGTTCCTTTGTATGTCTTTGATGTGAGTTCTTCTTCAGGCACAAGAACATGCTAGTATTTTCTTCTTCTAACCATCCTGCCTTACTCAGTTTTGTGGTTTCTCTGAAGCATGCTGGCTCATGGTGATAGAGCTGTGAGTCTTTATTATCCTAACAAAATGTTTTGCCTGATTCAGTCCCAACAACCTGGGCCCTGGCTGTATGTCTGCACTTGGCCTCATCAAACTCAGCAGGCATGCTCTTAAGCACCAAGACATCTCTCCTGCCTCTTCCTTCTGCTTCCAGTAGAGGGCACCAAACCTCATTTTGAAGCAATTATGTGATGTCACAGAATAGAACTTATGATCTTTGGAAGAGCAGGCAATGCTCTTAACCACTGAGCCATCTCTACGACCCGTTTTCAATTTCTTTAACTAAACCAGGTTTACTCAATGTGGTGTGTGGATCACATCTGCATTCCCCTAACATGTGGGGTACAGGGGTCTCCATGGACCTATTGGCTGTTCATGTACCTCATAGAGGAGGTCAGGATAAATTGTTTCTCTGGCTTTAAATTGGTTAACATTTTGCTGGTGTTTGTAGTCCGTTGATTGTCTTGGATGTGAGTTCTCTTTAAGGCATATGAACATGCCAGTGTTTTCTTCTTCTAGCCATCTTGCCTTACTCTCCTTAGTGTTGTCTCTGAAGCACGATGTCTCATGGTGATAGAGCTGTGAGTCTTTAACATCCTAAAAAAAATGTTTGCCCAATTCAGTCACAATAACGTGGGCCCTGGCCTTTCCCTGACTCTATGTTTGCACTTGGCCTCATCCAACTCAGGAGCCAATGCTCTTAAGCACTGAGCCATCTCTCCTGCTTCTTCCCTCTGTTGCCAGTAGATGGCACCAAATCTCATTTTGAGAGCAAAACTGTGGTTGCCAGGAATCGAACTTCTGACCTTTATAAGGGCAGCCAGGATTCTTAACCACTGAGCTATCTCTCGAGCGCTTCTTTCCGCATGCAAAAGAGGGCACAAGACCTCAGTGCATATGGTTGTGAGCCATTATGTGGTTGCTTGAAATTGGATACAGGAGGAAGAAAGAGCACGAAATGCTCTTAAACACTGAGCCATCTCTCCAACCCGTTTTTCTACTTCTTTACCTAAACCAGATGTACTCAATGATGTGTGGATCACATCTGCATTTTCCTAACATTTGAAGTACAGGGGTCTCCATGGATCTGTTGGCCATTCATGTACCTCATAGAGGAGGTCTAGACAAATTGTTTCACTGTCTTTAAATTGTTTAAGCTTTTGTTGGTGTTTGTTCCTTTGTATGTCTTGGATGGGAGTTCTTCTTCAGGCACAAGAACATGCTAGTATTTTCTTCTTCTAACCATCCTGCCTTACTCAGTTTTGTGGTTTCTCTGAAGCATGCTGGCTCATGGTGATAGAGCTGTGAGTCTTTATTATCCTAACAAAATGTTTTGCCTGATTCAGTCCCAACAACCTGGGCCCTGGCTGTATGTCTGCACTTGGCCTCATCAAACTCAGCAGGCATGCTCTTAAGCACCAAGACATCTCTCCTGCCTCTTCCTTCTGCTTCCAGTAGAGGGCACCAAACCTCATTTTGAAGCAATTATGTGATGTCCAGGAATCGAACTTATGATCTTTGGAAGAGCAGGCAATGCTCTTAACCACTGAGCCATCTCTCCGACCCGTTTTCAACTTCTTTAACTAAACCAGGTTTACTCAATGTGGTGTGTGGATCACATCTGCATTCTCCTAACATGTGGAGTACAGGGGTCTCCATGGACCTATTGGCTGTTCATGTACCTGATAGAGGAGGTCAGCATAAATTGTTTCTCTGGCTTTAAATTGGTTAACATTTTGCTGGTGTTTGTAGTCCTTTGATTGTCTTGGATGAGAGTTCTCTTAAAGGCACATGAACATGCCAGTGTTTTCTTCTTCTAGCCATCTTGCCTTACTCTCCTTAGTGTTGTCTCTGAAGCACGATGTCTCATGGTGATAGAGCTGTGAGTCTTTAACATCCTAAGAAAACGTTTGCCCAATTCAGTCACAATAACGTGGGCCCTGGTCTTTGCCCTGACTCTATGTCTGCACTTGGCCTCATCCAACTCAGCAGCCAATGCTCTTAAGCACTGACCCATCTCTCCTGCCTCTTCCTTCTGTTGCCAGTAGATGGCACCAAATCTCATTTTGAGAGCAAACTGTGGTTGCCAGGAATCGAACTTCTGACCTTTATAAGGGCAGCCAGGATTCTTAACCACTGAGCTATCTCTCGAGCGCTTCTTTCTGCATGCAAAAGAGGGCACAAGACCTCAGTGCAGATGGTTGTGAGCCATTATGTAGTTGCTTGAAATTGGATACAGGAGGAAGAAAGAGCACGAAATGCTCTTAAACACTGAGCCATCTCTCCAACCCGTTTTTCTACTTCTTTACCTAAACCAGATGTTCTCTATGGTGTGTATATCACATCTGCATTTTCCTAACATTTGAAGTACAGGGGTCTCCATGGATCTGTTGGCCATTCGTGTACCTCATAGAGGAGGTCTAGACAAATTGTTTCACTGTCTTTAAATTGTTTAAGCTTTTGTTGGTGTTTGTTCCTTTGTATGTCTTGGATGTGAGTTCTTCTTCAGGCACAAGAACATGCTAGTATTTTCTTCTTCTAACCATCCTGCCTTACTCAGTTTTGTGGTTTCTCTGAAGCATGCTGGCTCATGGTGATAGAGCTGTGAGTCTTTATTATCCTAACAAAATGTTTTGCCTGATTCAGTCCCAACAACCTGGGCCCTGGCTGTATGTCTGCACTTGGCCTCATCAAACTCAGCAGGCATGCTCTTAAGCACCAAGACATCTCTCCTGCCTCTTCCTTCTGCTTCCAGTAGAGGGCACCAAACCTCATTTTGAAGCAATTATGTGATGTCCAGGAATCGAACTTATGATCTTTGGAAGAGCAGGCAATGCTCTTAACCACTGAGCCATCTCTCCGACCCGTTTTCAACTTCTTTAACTAAACCAGGTTTACTCAATGTGGTGTGAGGATCACATCTGCATTCCCCTAACATGTGGGGTACAGGGGTCTCCATTGACCTATTGGCTGTTCATTGGCTCCTCCTCATAGAGGAGGTCAGGTTAAATTGTTTCTCTGGCTTTAAATTGGTTAACATTTTGCTGGTGTTTGTAGTCCTTTGATTGTCTTGGATGTGAGTTCTCTTTAAGGCATATGAACATGCCAGTGTTTTCTTCTTCTAGCCATCCTGCCTTACTCTCCTTAGTGTTGTCTCTGAAGCACGATGTCTCATGGTGATAGAGCTGTGAGTCTTTAACATCCTTAAAAAACGTTTGCCCAATTCAGTCACAATAACGTGGGCACTGGCCTTTGCCCTGACTCTATGTCTGCACTTGGCCTCATCCAACTCAGCAGCCAATGCTCTTAAGCACTGAGCCATCTCTCCTGCCTCTTCCTTCTGTTGCCAGTAGATGGCACCAAATCTCATTTTGAGAGCAAAACTGTGGTTGCCAGGAATCGAACTTCTGACCTTTAGAAGAGCAGCCAGGATTCTTAACCACTGAGCTATCTCTCGAGCGCTTCTTTCTGCATGCAAAAGAGGGCAAAAGACCTCAGTGCAGATGGTTGTGAGCCATTATGTGGTTGCGTGAAATTGGATACAGGAGGAAGAAAGAGCACGAAATGCTCTTAAACACTGAGCCATCTCTCCAACCCGTTTTTCTACTTCTTTACCTAAACCAGATGTACTCAATGATGTGTGGATCACATCTGCATTTTCGTAACATTTGAAGTACAGGGGTCTCCATGGATCTGTTGGCCATTTGTGTACCTCATAGAGGAGGTCTAGACAAATTGTTTCACTGGCTTTAAATTGGTTAACCTTTTGTTGGTGTTTGTTCCTTTGTATGTCTTGGATGTGAGTTCTTCTTCAGGCACATGAACATGCTAGTATTTTCTTCTTCTAACCATCCTGCCTTACTCTGCTTGGTGGTGGCTCTGAAGCATTCTGGCTCATGGTGATAGAGCTGTGAGTCTTTATTATCCTAACAAAATGTTTTGCCTGATTCAGTCCCAACAACCTGGGTCCTGGCTGTATGTCTGCACTTGGCCTCATCAAACTCAGCAGGCATGCTCTTAACCACCAAGACATCTCTCCTGCCTCTTCCTTCTGCTTCCAGTAGAGGGCACCAAACATCATTTTGAAGCAATTGTGTGATGTCCAGGAATCGAACTTCTGATCTTTGGAAGAGCAGGCAATGCTCTTAACCACTGAGCCATCTCTCCGACCCGTTTTTCAACTTCTTAAACTAAACCAGGTTTACTCAATGTGGTGTGTGGATCACATCTGCATTCCCCTAACATGTGGAGTACAGGGGACTCCATGGACCTATTGGCTGTTCATGTACCTGATAGAGGAGGTCAGAATAAATTGTTTCTCTGGCTTTAAATTGGTTAACATTTTGCTGGTGTTTGTAGTCCTTTGATTGTCTTGGATGTGAGTTCTCTTTAAGGCACATGAACATGCCAGTGTTTTCTTCTTCTAGCCATCTTGCCTCACTCTCCTTAATGTTGTCTCTGAAGCACGATGTCTCATGTTGATAGAGCTGTGAGTCTTTAACATCCTAAAAAAAACGTTTGCCCAATTCAGTCACAATAACGTGGGCCCTGGCCTTTGCCCTGACTCTATGTCTGCAATTGGCCTCATCCAACTCAGGAGCCAATGCTCTTAAGCACTGAGCCATCTCTCCTGCCTCTTCCTTCTGTTGCCAGTAGATGGCACCAAATCTCATTTTGAGAGCAAAACTGTGGTAGCCAGGAATCGAACTTCTGACCTTTAGAAGGGCAGCCAGGATTCTTAACCACTGAGCTATCTCTCGAGCGCTTCTTTCTGCATGCAAAAGAGGGCACAAGACCTCAGTGCAGATGGTTGTGAGCCATTATGTGGTTGCTTGAAATTGGATACAGGAGGAAGAAAGAGCACGAAATGCTCTTAAACACTGAGCCATCTCTCCAACCCGTTTTTCTACTTCTTTACCTAAACCAGATGTACTCAATGATGTGTGGATCACATCTGCATTTTCCTAACATTTGAAGTACAGGGGTCTCCATGGATCTGTTGGCCATTCGTGTACCTCATAGAGGAGGTCTAGACAAATTGTTTCACTGTCTTTAAATTGTTTAAGCTTTTGTTGGTGTTTGTTCCATTGTATGTCTTGGATGTGAGTTCTTCTTCAGGCACAAGAACATGCTAGTATTTTCTTCTTCTAACCATCCTGCCTTACTCAGTTTTGTGGTTTCTCTGAAGCATGCTGGCTCATGGTGATAGAGCTGTGAGTCTTTATTATCCTAACAAAATGTTTTGCCTGATTCAGTCCCAACAACCTGGGCCCTGGCTGTATGTCTGCACTTGGCCCCATCAAACTCAGCAGGCATGCTCTTAAGCACCAAGACATCTCTCCTGCCTCTTCCTTCTGCTTCCAGTAGAGGGCACCAAACCTCATTTTGAAGCAATTATGTGATGTCAAAGAATCGAACTTATGATCTTTGGAAGAGCAGGCAATGCTCTTAACCACTGAGCCATCTCTCCGACCCGTTTTCAACTTCTTTAACTAAACCAGGTTTACTCAATGTGGTGTGTGGATCACATCTGCATTCCCCTAACATGTGGGGTACAGGGGTCTCCATGGACCTATTGGCTGTTCATGTACCTCATAGAGGAGGTCAGGATAAATTGTTTCTCTGGCTTTAAATTGGTTAACATTTTGCTGGTGTTTGTAGTCCTTTGATTGTCTTGGATGTGAGTTCTCTTTAAGGCATATGAACATGCCAGTGTTTTCTTCTTCTAGCCATCTTGCCTTACTCTCCTTAGTGTTGTCTCTGAAGCACGATGTCTAATGGGGATAGAGCTGTGAGTCTTTAACATCCTAAAAAAAACGTTTGCCCAATTCAGTCACAATAACGTGGGCCCTGGCCTTTGCCCTGACTCTATGTCTGCACTTGGCCTCATCTAACTCAGGAGCCAATGCTCTTAAGCACTGAGCCATCTCTCCTGCCTCTTCCTTCTGTTGCCAGTAGATGGCACCAAATCTCATTTTGAGAGCAAAACTGTGGTTGCCAGGAATCGAACTTCTGACCTTTAGAAGGGCAGCCAGGATTTTAACCACTGAGCTATCTCTTGAGCGCTTCTTTCCGCATGCAAAAGAGGGCAGAAGACCTCAGTGCAGATGGTTGTGAGCCATTATGTGGTTGCTTGAAATTGGATACAGGAGGAAGAAAGAGCACGAAATGCTCTTAAACACTGAGCCATCTCTCCAACCCGTTTTTCTACTTCTTTACCTAAACCAGATGTACTCAATGATGTGTGGATCACATCTGCATTCCCCTAACATGTGGAGTACAGGGGTCTCCATGGACCTATTGGCTGTTCATGTACCTCATAGAGGAGGTCAGGATAAATTGTTTCTCTGCCTTTAAATTGGTTAACATTTTGCTGGTGTTTGTAGTCCTTTGACTGTCTTGGATGTGAGTTCTCTTTAAGGCACATGAACATGCCAGTGTTTTCTTCTTCTAGCCATCTTGCCTTACTCTCCTTAGTGTTGTCTCTGAAGCACGATGTCTCATGGTGATAGAGCTGTGAGTCTTTAACATCCTAAAAAAACGTTTGCCCAATTCAGTCACAATAACGTGGGCCCTGGCCTTTGCCCTGACTCTATGTCTGCACTTGGCCTCATCAAACTCAGCAGCCAATGCTCTTAAGCACTGAGCCATCTCTCCTGCCTCTTCCTTCTGTTGCCAGTAGATGGCACCAAATCTCATTTTGAGAGTAAAACTGTGGTTGCCAGGAATCGAACTTCTGACCTTTAGAAGGGCAGCCAGGATTCTTAACCACTGAGCTATCTCTCAAGCGCTTATTTCTGCATGCAAAAGAGGGCACAAGACCTCAGTGCAGATGGTTGTGAGACATTATGTGGTTGCTTGAAATTGGATACAGGAATAAGAAAGAGCACGAAATGCTCTTAAAAACTGAGCCATCTCTCCAATCCGTTTTTCTACTTCTTACCTAAACCAGATGTTCTCTATGGTGTGTATATCACATCTGAATTTTCCTAACATTTGAAGTACAGGGATCTCCATGGATATGTGGGCCATTCGTGAACCTCATAGAGGAGGTCTAGACAAATTGTTTCACTGGCTTTAAATTGGTTAACATTTTGCTGGTGTTTGTAGTCCTTTGATTGTCTTGGATGTGAGTTCTCTTTAAGGCACATGAACATGCCAGTGTTTTCTTCTTCTAGCCATCTTGCCTTACTCTCCTTTGTGTTGTCTCTGAAGCACGATGTCTCATGGTGATAGAGCTGTGAGTCTTTAACATCCTATAAAACATTTGCCCAATTCAGTCACAATAACGTGGCCCTGGCCTTTGCCCTGACTCTATGTCTGCACTTGGCCTCATCCAACTCAGCAGCCAATGCTCTTAAGCACTGAGCCATCTCTCCTGCCTCTTCCTTCTGTTGCCAGTAGATGGCACCAAATCTCATTTTGAGAGCAAATCTGTGGTTGCCAGGAATCGAACTTCTGACCTTTAGAAGGGCAGCCAGGATTCTGAACCACTGAGCTATCTCTCGAGCGCTTCTTTCTGCATGCAAAAGAGGGCACAAGACCACAGTGCAGATGGTTGTGAGCCATTATGTGGTTGCTTTAAATTGGATACAGGAAGAAGAAAGAGAACGAAATGCTCTTAAACACTGAGCCATCTCTCCAACCCGTTTTTCTACTTCTTTACCTAAACCAGATGTACTCAATGAAGTGTGGATCACATCTGCATTTTCGTAACATTTGAAGTACAGGGGTCTCCATGGATCTGTTGGCCATTCGTGTACCTCATTGAGGAGGTCTAGACAAATTGTTTCACTGGCTTTAAATTGGTTAAGCTTTTGTTGGTGTTTGTTCCTTTGTATGTCTTGGATGTGAGTTCTTCTTCAGGCACATGAACATGCTAGTATTTTCTTCTTCTAACCATCCTGCCTTACTCTGCTTGGTGGTGGCTCTGAAGCATGCTGGCTCATGGTGATAGAGCTGTGAGTCTTTATTATCCTAACAAAATGTTTTGCCTGATTCAGTCCCAACAACCTGGGTCCTGGCTGTATGTCTGCACTTGGCCTCATCAAACTCAGCAGGCATGCTCTTAACCACCAAGACATCTCTCCTGCCTCTTCCGTCTGCTTCCAGTAGAGGGCACCAAACATCATTTTGAAGCAATTATGTGATGTCCAGGAATCGAACTTCTGATCTTTGGAAGAGCAGGCAATGCTCTTAACCACTGAGCCATCTCTCCGACCCGTTTTTCAACTTCTTTAACTAAACCAGGTTTACTCAATGTGGTGTGTGGATCACATCTGCATTCCCCTAACATGTGGAGTACAGGGGTCTCCATGGACCTATTGGCTGTTCATGTACCTGATAGAGGAGGTCAGCATAAATTGTTTCTCTGTCTTTAAATTGGTTGACATTTTGCTGGTGTTTGTAGTCCTTTGATTGTCTTGGATGTGAATTCTCTTAAAGGCACATTAACATGCCAGTGTTTTCTTCTTCTAGCCATCTTGCCTTACTCTCCTTAGTGTTGTCTCTGAAGCACGATGTCTCATGGTGATAGAGCTGTGAGTCTTTAACATCCTATAAAAACGTTTGCCCAATTCAGTCACAATAACGTGGGCCCTGGTCTTTGCCATGACTCTATGTCTGCACTTGGCCTCATCCAACTCAGCAGCCAATGCTCTTAAGCACTGACCCATCTCTCCTGCCTCTTCCTTCTGTTGCCAGTAGATGGCACCAAATCTCATTTTGAGAGCAAAATTGTGGTTGCCAGGAATCGAACTTCTGACCTTTAGAAGGGCAGCCAGGATTCTTAACCACTGAGCTATCTCTCGAGCGCTTCTTTCCGCATGCAAAAGAGGGCACAAGACCTCAGTGCAGATGGTTGTGAGCCATTATGTGGTTGCTTGAAATTGGATACAGGAGGAAGAAAGAGCACGAAATGCTCCTAAACACTGAGCCATCTCTCCAACCCGTTTTTCTACTTCTTTACCTAAACCAGATGTACTCAATGATGTGTGGATCACATCTGCATTCCCCTAACATGTGGAGTACAGGGGTCTCCATGGACCTATTGGCTGTTCATGTACCTCATAGAGGAGGTCAGGATAAATTGTTTCTCTGCCTTTAAATTGGTTAACATTTTGCTGGTGTTTGTAGTTTTTTGACTGTCTTGGATGTGAGTTCTCTTTAAGGCACATGAACATGCCAGTGTTTTCTTCTTCTAGCCATCTTGCCTTACTCTCCTTTGTGTTGTCTCTGAAGCACGATGTTTCATGGTGATAGAGCTGTGAGTCTTTAACATCCTAAAAAAACGTTTGCCCAATTCAGTCACAATAACGTGGGCCCTGGACTTTGCCCTGACTCTATGTCTACACTTGGCCTCATCAAACTCAGCAGCCAATGCTCTTAAGCACTGAGCCATCTCTCCTGCCTCTTCCTTCTGTTGCCAGTAGATGGCACCAAATCTCATTTTGAGAGTAAAACTATGGTTGCCAGGAATCGAACTTCTGACCTTTAGAAGGGCAGCCAGGATTCTTAACCACTGAGCTATCTCTCGAGCGCTTCTTTCTGCATGCAAAAGAGGGCACAAGACCTCAGTGCAGATGGTTGTGAGACATTATGTGGTTGCTTGATATTGGATACAGGAAGAAGAAAGAGCACGAAATGCTCTTAAACACTGAGCCATCTCTCCAACCCGTTTTTCTACTTCTTTACCTAAACCAGATGTTCTCTATGGTGTGTATATCACATCTGAATTTTCCTAACATTTGAAGTACAGGGATCTCTATGGATATGTGGGCCATTCGTGTACCTCATAGAGGAGGTCTAGACAAATTGTTTCACTGGCTTTAAATTGGTTAACATTTTGCTGGTGTTTGTAGTCCTTTGATTGTCTTGGATGTGAGTTCTCTTTAAGGCACATGAACATGCCAGTGTTTTCTTCTTCTAGCCATCTTGCCTTACTCTCCTTTGTGTTGTCTCTGAAGCACGATGTCTCATGGTGATAGAGCTGTGAGTCTTTAACATCCTATAAAACATTTGCCCAATTCAGTCACAATAACGTGGCCCTGGCCTTTGCCCTGACTCTATGTCTGCACTTGGCCTCATCCAACTCAGCAGCCAATGCTCTTAAGCACTGAGCCATCTCTCCTGCCTCTTCCTTCTGTTGCCAGTAGATGGCACCAAATCTCATTTTGAGAGCAAATCTGTGGTTGCCAGGAATCGAACTTCTGACCTTTAGAAGGGAAGCCAGGATTCTGAACCACTGAGCTATCTCTCGAGCGCTTCTTTCTGCATGCAAAAGAGGGCACAAGACCACAGTGCAGATGGTTGTGAGCCATTATGTGGTTGCTTGAAATTGTATACAGGAAGAAGAAAGAGCACGAAATGCTCTTAAACACTGAGCCATCTCTCCAACCCGTTTTTCTACTTCTTTACCTAAACCAGATGTACTCAATGATGTGTGGATCACATCTGCATTTTCCTAACATTTGAAGTACAGGGGTCTCCATGGATCTGTGGGCCATTCGTGCACCTCATAGAGGAGATGTAGACAAATTGTTTCACTGGCTTTAAATTGGTTAAGCTTTTGTTGGTGTTTGTTCCTTTGTATGTCTTGGATGTGAGTTCTTCTTCAGGCACATGAACATGCTAGTATTTTCTTCTTCTAACCATCCTGCCTTACTCTGCTTGGTGGTGGCTCTGAAGCATACTGCCTCATGGTGATAGAGCTGTGAGTCTTTATTATCCTAACAAAATGTTTTGCCTGATTCAGTCCCAACAACCTGGGTCCTGGCTGTATGTCTGCACTTGGCCTCATCAAACTCAGCAGGCATGCTCTTAACCACCAAGACATCTCTCCTGCCTCTTCCTTCTGCTTCCAGTAGAGGGCACCAAACCTCATTTTGAAGCAATTATGTGATGTCCAGGAATCGAACTTCTGATCTTTGGAAGAGCAGGCAATGCTCTTAACCACTGAGCCATCTCTCTGACCCGTTTTTCAACTTCTTTAACTAAACCAGGTTTACTCAATGTGGTGTGTGGATCACATCTGCATTCCCCTAACATGTGGAGTGCAGGGGTCTCCATGGACCTATTGGCTGTTCATGTACCTCATAGAGGAGGTCAGCATAAATTGTTTCTCTGGCTTTAAATTGGTTAACATTTTGCTGGTGTTTGTAGTCCTTTGATTGTCTTGGAAGTGAGTTCTCTTTAAGGCACATGAACATGCCAGTGTTTTCTTCTTCTAGCCATCTTGCCTCACTCTCCTTAATGTTGTCTCTGAAGCAGGATGTCTCATGGTGATAGAGCTGTGAGTCTTTAACATCCTAAAAAAAACGTTTGCCCAATTCAGTCACAATAACGTGGGCCCTGGCCTTTGCCCTGACTCTATGTCTGCAATTGGCCTCATCCAACTCAGGAGCCAATGCTCTTAAGCACTGAGCCATCTCTCCTGCCTCTTCCTTCTGTTGCCAGTAGATGGCACCAAATCTCATTTTGAGAGCAAAACTGTGGTTGCCAGGAATCGAAATTCTGACCTTTAGAAGGGCAGCCAGGATTCTTAACCACTGAGCTATCTCTCGAGCGCTTCTTTCCGCATGCAAAAGAGGGCACAAGACCTCAGTGCAGATGGTTGTGAGCCATTATGGGGTTGCTTGAAATTGGATACAGGAGGAAGAAAGAGCACGAAATGCTCCTAAACACTGAGCCATCTCTCCAACCCGTTTTTCTACTTCTTTACCTTAACCATATATACTCAATGATGTGTGGATCACATCTGCATTTTCCTAACGTTTGAAGTACAGGGGTCTCCATGGATCTGTTGGCCATTCGTGTACCTCATAGAGGAGGTCTAGACAAATTGTTTCACTGTCTTTAAATTGTTTAAGCTTTTGTTGGTGTTTGTTCCTTTGTATGTCTTGGATGTGAGTTCTTCTTCAGGCACAAGAACATGCTAGTATTTTCTTCTTCTAACCATCCTGCCTTACTCAGTTTTGTGGTTTCTCTGAAGCATGCTGGCTCATGGTGATAGAGCTGTGAGTCTTTATTATCCTAACAAAATGTTTTGCCTGATTCAGTCCCAACAACCTGGGCCCTGGCTGTATGTCTGCACTTGGCCTCATCAAACTCAGCAGGCATGCTCTTAAGCACCAAGACATCTCTCCTGCCTCTTCCTTCTGCTTCCAGTAGAGGGCACCAAACCTCATTTTGAAGCAATTATGTGATGTCCAGGAATCGAACTTCTGATCTTTGGAAGAGCAGGCAATGCTCTTAACCACTGAGCCATCTCTCCGACCCGTTTTCAACTTCTTTAACTAAACCAGGTTTACTCAATGTGGTGTGTGGATCACATCTGCATTCCCCTAACATGTGGGGTACAGGGGTCTCCATGGACCTATTGGCTGTTCATGTACCTCATAGAGGAGGTCAGGATAAATTGTTTCTCTGGCTTTAAATTGGTTAACATTTTGCTGGTGTTTGTAGTCCTTTGATTGTCTTGGATGTGAGTTCTCTTTAAGGCATATGAACATGCCAGTGTTTTCTTCTTCTAGCCATCTTGCCTTACTCTCCTTAGTGTTGTCTCTGAAGCACGATGTCTCATGGTGATAGAGCTGTGAGTCTTTAACATCCTAAAAAAACGTTTGCCCAATTCAGTCAAATAACGTGGGCCCTGGCCTTTGCCCTGACTCTATGTCTGCACTTGGCCTCATCCAACTCAGGAGCCAATGCTCTTAAGCACTGAGCCATCTCTCCTGCCTCTTCGTTTTGTTGCCAGTAGATGGCACCAAATCTCATTTTGAGAGCAAAACTGTGGTTGCCAAGAATCGAACTTCTGACCTTTAGAAGGGCAGCCAGGATTCTTAACCACTGAGCTATCTCTCGAGCGCTTCTTTCTGCATGCAAAAGAGGGCACAAGACCTCAGTGCAGATGGTTGTGAGCCATTATGTGGTTGCTTGAAATTGGATACAGGAGGAAGAAAGAGCACGAAATGCTCTTAAACACTGAGCCATCTCTCCAACCCGTTTTTCTACTTCTTTACCTAAACCAGATGTACTCAATGATGTGTGGATCACATCTGAATTTTCCTAACATTTGAAGTACAGGGGTCTCCATGGATCTGTTGGCCATTCCTGTACCTCATAGAGGAGGTCTAGACAAATTGTTTCACTGTCTTTAAATTGGTTAAGCTTTTGTTGGTGTTTGTTCCTTTGTATGTCTTGGATGTGAGTTCTCCTTCAGGCACAAGAACATGCTAGTATTTTCTTCTTCTAACCATCCTGCTTTACTCAGTTTTGTGGATTCTGTGAAGCATGCTGGCTCATGGTGATAGAGCTGTGAGTCTTTATTATCCTAACAAAATATTTTGCCTGATTCAGTCCCAACAACCTGGGCCCTGGCTGTATGTCTGCACTTGGCCTCATCAAACTCAGCAGGCATACTCTTAAGCACCAAGACATCTCTCCTGCCTCTTCCTTCTGCTTCCAGTAGAGGGCACCAAACCTCATTTTGAAGCAATTATGTGATGTCCAAGAATCGAACTTCTGATCTTTGGAAGAGCAGGCAATGCTCTTAACCACTGAGCCATCTCTCCGACCCGTTTTCAACTTCTTTAACTAAACCAGGTTTACTCAATGTGGTGTGTGGATCACATCTGCATTCCCCTAACATGTGGGGTACAGGGGTCTCCATGGACCTATTGGCTGTTCATGTACCTCATAGAGGAGGTCAGGATAAATTGTTTCTCTGGCTTTAAATTGGTTAACATTTTGCTGGTGTTTGTAGTCCTTTGATTGTCTTGGATGTGAGTTCTCTTTAAGGCATATGAACATGCCAGTGTTTTCTTCTTCTAGCCATCTTGCCTTATTCTCCTTAGTGTTGTCTCTGAAGCACGATGTCTCATGGTGATAGAGCTGTGAGTCTTTAACATCCTAAAAAAACGTTTGCCCAATTCAGTCACAATAACGTGGGCCCTGGCCTTTGCCCTGACTCTATGTCTGCACTTGGCCTCATCCAACTCAGGAGCCAATGCTCTTAAGCACTGAGCCATCTCTCCTGCCTCTTCGTTTTGTTGCCAGTAGATGGCACCAAATCTCATTTTGAGAGCAAAACTGTGGTTGCCAAGAATCGAACTTCTGACCTTTAGAAGGGCAGCCAGGATTCTTAACCACTGAGCTATCTCTCGAGCGCTTCTTTCCGCATGCAAAAGAGGGCACAAGACCTCAGTGCAGATGGTTGTGAGCCATTATGGGGTTGCTTGAAATTGGATACAGGAGGAAGAAAGAGCACGAAATGCTCTTAAACACTGAGCCATCTCTCCAACCCGTTTTTCTACTTCTTTACCTAAACCAGATGTACTCAATGATGTGTGGATCACATCTGCATTTTCCTAACATTTGAAGTACAGGGGTCTCCATGGATCTGTTGGCCATTCGTGTACCTCATAGAGGAGGTCTAGACAAATTGTTTCACTGTCTTTAAATTGTTTAAGCTTTTGTTGATGTTTGTTCCTTTGTATGTCTTGGATGTGAGTTCTCCTTCAGGCACAAGAACATGCTAGTATTTTCTTCTTCTAACCATCATGCCTTACTCAGTTTTGTGGTTTCTGTGAAGCATGCTGGCTCATGGTGATAGAGCTGTGAGTCTTTATTATCCTAACAAAATGTTTTGCCTGATTCAGTCCCAACAACCTGGGCCCTGGCTGTATGTCTGCACTTGGCCTCATCAAACTCAGCAAGCATACTCTTAAGCACCAAGACATCTCTCCTGCCTCTTCCTTCTGCTTCCAGTAGAGGGCACCAAACCTCATTTTGAAGCAATTATGTGATGTCCAGGAATCGAACTTCTGATCTTTGGAAGAGCAGGCAATGCTCTTAACCACTGAGCCATCTCTCCGACCCGTTTTCAACTTCTTTAACTAAACCAGGTTTACTCAATGTGGTGTGTGGATCACATCTGCATTCCCCTAACATGTGGGGTACAGGGGTCTCCATGGACCTATTGGCTGTTCATGTACCTCATAGAGGAGGTCAGGATAAATTGTTTCTCTGGCTTTAAATTCGTTAACATTTTGCTGGTGTTTGTAGTCCTTTGATTGTCTTGGATGTGAGTTCTCTTTAAGGCATATGAACATGCCAGTGTTTTCTTCTTCTAGCCATCTTGCCTTACTCTCCTTAGTGTTGTCTCTGAAGCACGATGTCTCATGGTGATAGAGCTGTGAGTCTTTAACATCCTAAAAAAACGTTTGCCCAATTCAGTCACAATAACGTGGGCCCTGGCCTTTGCCCTGACTCTATGTCTGCACTTGGCCTCATCCAACTCAGGAGCCAATGCTCTTAAGCACTGAGCCATCTCTCCTGCCTCTTCGTTTTGTTGCCAGTAGATGGCACCAAATCTCATTTTGAGAGCAAAACTGTGGTTGCCAAGAATCGAACTTCTGACCTTTAGAAGGGCAGCCAGGATTCTTAACCACTGAGCTATCTCTCGAGCGCTTCTTTCCGCATGCAAAAGAGGGCACAAGACCTCAGTGCAGATGGTTGTGAGCCATTATGGGGTTGCTTGAAATTGGATACAGGAGGAAGAAAGAGCACGAAATGCTCTTAAACACTGAGCCATCTCTCCAACCCGTTTTTCTACTTCTTTACCTAAACCAGATGTACTCAATGATGTGTGGATCACATCTGCATTTTCCTAACATTTGAAGTACAGGGGTCTCCATGGATCTGTTGGCCATTCGTGTACCTCATAGAGGAGGTCTAGACAAATTGTTTCACTGTCTTTAAATTGTTTAAGCTTTTGTTGATGTTTGTTCCTTTGTATGTCTTGGATGTGAGTTCTCCTTCAGGCACAAGAACATGCTAGTATTTTCTTCTTCTAACCATCATGCCTTACTCAGTTTTGTGGTTTCTGTGAAGCATGCTGGCTCATGGTGATAGAGCTGTGAGTCTTTATTATCCTAACAAAATGTTTTGCCTGATTCAGTCCCAACAACCTGGGCCCTGGCTGTATGTCTGCACTTGGCCTCATCAAACTCAGCAAGCATACTCTTAAGCACCAAGACATCTCTCCTGCCTCTTCCTTCTGCTTCCAGTAGAGGGCACCAAACCTCATTTTGAAGCAATTATGTGATGTCCAGGAATCGAACTTCTGATCTTTGGAAGAGCAGGCAATGCTCTTAACCACTGAGCCATCTCTCCGACCCGTTTTCAACTTCTTTAACTAAACCAGGTTTACTCAATGTGGTGTGTGGATCACATCTGCATTCCCCTAACATGTGGGGTACAGGGGTCTCCATGGACCTATTGGCTGTTCATGTACCTCATAGAGGAGGTCAGGATAAATTGTTTCACTGGCTTTAAATTCGTTAACATTTTGCTGGTGTTTGTAGTCCTTTGATTGTCTTGGATGTGAGTTCTCTTTAAGGCACATGAACATGCCTGTGTTTTCTTCTTCTAGCCATCTTGCCTTACACTCCTTAGTGTTGTCTCTGAAGCACGATGTCTCATGGTGATAGAGCTGTGAGTCTTTAACATCCTGAAAAAACGTTTGCCCAATTCAGTCACAATAACGTGGGCCCTGGCCTTTGCCCTGACTCTATGTCTGCACTTGGCCTCATCAAACTCAGCAGCCAATGCTCTTAAGCACTGAGCCATCTCTCCTGCCTCTTCGTTTTGTTGCCAGTAGATGGCACCAAATCTCATTTTGAGAGCAAAACTGTGGTTGCCAAGAATCGAACTTCTGACCTTTAGAAGGGCAGCCAGGATTCTTAACCACTGAGCTATCTCTCGAGCGCTTCTTTCCGCATGCAAAAGAGGGCACAAGACCTCAGTGCAGATGGTTGTGAGCCATTATGGGGTTGCTTGAAATTGGATACAGGAGGAAGAAAGAGCACGAAATGCTCTTAAACACTGAGCCATCTCTCCAACCCGTTTTTCTACTTCTTTACCTAAACCAGATGTACTCAATGATGTGTGGATCACATCTGCATTTTCCTAACATTTGAAGTACAGGGGTCTCCATGGATCTGTTGGCCATTCGTGTACCTCATAGAGGAGGTCTAGACAAATTGTTTCACTGTCTTTAAATTGTTTAAGCTTTTGTTGATGTTTGTTCCTTTGTATGTCTTGGATGTGAGTTCTCCTTCAGGCACAAGAACATGCTAGTATTTTCTTCTTCTAACCATCATGCCTTACTCAGTTTTGTGGTTTCTGTGAAGCATGCTGGCTCATGGTGATAGAGCTGTGAGTCTTTATTATCCTAACAAAATGTTTTGCCTGATTCAGTCCCAACAACCTGGGCCCTGGCTGTATGTCTGCACTTGGCCTCATCAAACTCAGCAAGCATACTCTTAAGCACCAAGACATCTCTCCTGCCTCTTCCTTCTGCTTCCAGTAGAGGGCACCAAACCTCATTTTGAAGCAATTATGTGATGTCCAGGAATCGAACTTCTGATCTTTGGAAGAGCAGGCAATGCTCTTAACCACTGAGCCATCTCTCCGACCCGTTTTCAACTTCTTTAACTAAACCAGGTTTACTCAATGTGGTGTGTGGATCACATCTGCATTCCCCTAACATGTGGGGTACAGGGGTCTCCATGGACCTATTGGCTGTTCATGTACCTCATAGAGGAGGTCAGGATAAATTGTTTCACTGGCTTTAAATTCGTTAACATTTTGCTGGTGTTTGTAGTCCTTTGATTGTCTTGGATGTGAGTTCTCTTTAAGGCACATGAACATGCCTGTGTTTTCTTCTTCTAGCCATCTTGCCTTACACTCCTTAGTGTTGTCTCTGAAGCACGATGTCTCATGGTGATAGAGCTGTGAGTCTTTAACATCCTGAAAAAACGTTTGCCCAATTCAGTCACAATAACGTGGGCCCTGGCCTTTGCCCTGACTCTATGTCTGCACTTGGCCTCATCAAACTCAGCAGCCAATGCTCTTAAGCACTGAGCCATCTCTCCTGCCTCTTCCTTCTGTTGCCAGTAGATGGCACCAAATCTCATTTTGAGAGCAAAACTGTGGTTGCCAGGAATCGAACTTCTGACCTTTAGAAGGGCAGCCAGGATTCTTAACCACTGAGCTATCTCTCGAGCGCTTCTTTCTGCACGCAAAAGAGGGCACAAGACCTCAGTGCAGATGGTTGTGAGCCATTATGTGGTTGCTTGAAATTGGATACAGGAAGAAGAAAGAGCACGAAATGCTCTTAAACACTGAGCCATCTCTCCAACCCGTTTTTCTACTTCTTTACCTAAACCAGATATACTCAATGATGTGTGGATCACATCTGCATTTTTCTAACATTTGAAGTACAGGGGTCTCCATGGATCTGTGGGCCATTCGTGTACCTCATAGAGGAGGTCTAGACAAATTGTTTCACTGTCTTTAAATTGTTTAAGCTTTTGTTGGTGTTTGTTCCTTTGTATGTCTTGGATGTGAGTTCTTCTTCAGGCACATGAACATGCTAGTATTTTCTTCTTCTAACCATCCTGCCTTACTCAGTTTTGTGGTTTCTCTGAAGCATGCTGGCTCATGGTGATAGAGCTGTGAGTCTTTATTATCCTAACAAAATGTTTTGCCAGATTCAGTCCCAACAACCTGGGCCCTGGACTCATCAAACTCAGCAGGCATGCTCTTAACGACCAAGACATCTCTCCTGCCTTTCCTTCTGCTTCCAGTAGAGGGCACAAACTCATTTTGAAGCAATTATGTGATGTCCAGGAATCGAACTTCTGATCTTTGGAAGAGCAGGCAATGCTCTTAACCACTGAGCCATCTCTCCGTCCCGTTTTTCAACTTCTTTAACTAAACCAGGTTTACTCAATGTGGTGTGTGGATCACATCTGTATTCCCCTAACATGTGGAGGACAGGGGTCTCCATGGACCTATTGGCTGTTCATGTACCTGATAGAGGAGGTCAGGATAAATTGTTTCTCTGGCTTTAAATTTGTTAACATTTTGATGGTGTTTGTAATCCTTTGATTGTCTTGGATGTGAGTTCTCTTTAAGGCATATGAACATGCCAGTGTTTTCTTCTTCTAGCCATCTTGCCTTACTCTCCTTAGTGTTGTCTCTGAAGCACGATGTCTCATGGTGATAGAGCTGTGAGTCTTTAACATCCTAAAAAAACGTTTGCCCAATTCAGTCACAATAACGTGGGCCCTGGCCTTTGCCCTGACTCTATGTCTGCACTTGGCCTCATCCAACTCAGCAGCCAATGCTCTTAAGCACTGAGCCATCTCTCCTGCCTCTTCCTTCTGTTGCCAGTAGATGGCACCAAATCTCATTTTGAGAGCAAATCTGTGGTTGCCAGGAATCGAACTTCTGACCTTTAGAAGGGCAGCCAGGTTTCTTAACCACTGAGCTATCTCTCGAGCGCTTCATTCTGCATGTAAAAGAGGGCACAAGACCTCAGTGCAGATCGTTGTGAGCCACTATGTGGTTGCTTGAAATTGGATACATGAGGAAGAAAGAGCACGAAATGCTCTTAAACACTTAGCCATCTCTCCAACCCGTTTTTCTACTTCTTTACCTAAACCAGATGTACTCAATGTTGTGTGGATCACATCTGCATTTTCCTAACATTTGAAGTACAGGGGCCTCCATGGATCTGTTGGCCATTCGTGTACCTCATAGAGGAGGTCTAGACAAATTGTTTCACTGTCTTTAAATTGGTTAAGCATTTGTTGGTGTTTGTTGCTTTGTATGTCTTGGATGTGAGTTCTTCTTCAGGCACATGAACATGCTAGTATTTTCTTCTTCTAACCATCCTGCCTTACTCTGCTTGGTGGTGGCTCTGAAGCATGCTGGCTCATGGTGCTAGAGCTGTGAGTTTTTATTATCCTAACAAAATGTTTTGCCTGATTCAGTCCCAACAACCTGGGCCCTGGCTGTATGTCTGCACTTGGCCTCATCAAACACAGTAGGCATGCTCTTAACCAAAAAGACATCTCTCCTGCCTCTTCCTTCTGCTTCCAGTAGAGGGCACCAAACCTCATTTTGAAGCAATTATGTGATGTCCAGGAATCGAACTTCTGATCTTTGGAAGAGCAGGCAATGCTCTTAACCACTGAGCCATCTCTCCGACCCGTTTTTCAACTTCTTTAACTAAACCAGGTTTACTCAATGTGGTGTGTCGATCACATCTGCATTCCCCTAACATGTGGAGTACAGGTTTCTCCATGGACCTATTGGCTGTTCATGTACCTGATAGGGAAGGTCAGGATAAATTGTTTCTCTGGCTTTAAATTTGTTAACATTTTGCTGGTGTTTGGAGTCCTTTGATTGTCTTGGATGTGAGTTCTCTTTAAGGCACATGAACATGCCAGTGTTTTCTTCTTCTAGCCATCTTGCCTTACTCTCCTTAGTGTTGTCTCTGAAGCACGATGTCTCATGGTGATAGAGCTGTGAGTCTTTAACATCCTAAAAAAACGTTTGCCCAATTCAGTCACAATAACGTGGGCCCTGGCCTTTGCCCTGACTCTATGTCTGCACTTGGCCTCATCCAACTCAGCAGCCAATGCTCTTAAGCACTGAGCCATCTCTCCTGCCTCTTCCTTCTGTTGCCAGTAGATGGCACCAAATCTCATTTTGAGAGCAAATCTGTGGTTGCCAGGAATCGAACTTCTGACCTTTAGAAGGGCAGCCAGGTTTCTTAACCACTGAGCTATCTCTCGAGCGCTTCTTTCTGCATGTAAAAGAGGGCACAAGACCTCAGTGCAGATCGTTGTGAGCCACTATGTGGTTGCTTGAAATTGGATACATGAGGAAGAAAGAGCACGAAATGCTCTTAAACACTTAGTCATCTCTCCAACCCGTTTTTCTACTTCTTTACCTAAACCAGATGTACTCAATGTTGTGTGGATCACATCTGCATTTTCCTAACATTTGAAGTACAGGGGTCTCCATGGATCTGTTGGCCATTCGTGTACCTCATAGAGGAGGTCTAGACAAATTGTTTCACTGTCTTTAAATTGGTTAAGCATTTGTTGGTGTTTGTTCCTTTGTATGTCTTGGATGTGAGTTCTTCTTCAGGCACATGAACATGCTAGTATTTTCTTCTTCTAACCATCCTGCCTTACTCTGCTTGGTGGTGGCTCTGAAGCATGCTGGCTCATGGTGCTAGAGCTGTGAGTCTTTATTATCCTAACAAAATGTTTTGCCTGATTCAGTCCCAACAACCTGGGCCCTGGCTGTATGTCTGCACTTGGCCTCATCAAACACAGTAGGCATGCTCTTAACCAAAAAGACATCTCTCCTGCCTCTTCCTTCTGCTTCCAGTAGAGGGCACCAAACCTCATTTTGAAGCAATTATGTGATGTCCAGGAATCGAACTTATGATCTTTGGAAGAGCAGGCAATGCTCTTAACCACTGAGCCATCTCTCCGACCCGTTTTTCAACTTCTTTAACTAAACCAGGTTTACTCAATGTGGTGTGTCGATCACATCTGCATTCCCCTAACATGTGGAGTACAGGTTTCTCCATGGACCTATTGGCTGTTCATGTACCTGATAGGGAAGGTCAGGATAAATTGTTTCTCTGGCTTTAAATTTGTTAACATTTTGCTGGTGTTTGGAGTCCTTTGATTGTCTTGGATGTGAGTTCTCTTTAAGGCACATGAACATGCCAGTGTTTTCTTCTTCTAGCCATCTTGCCTTACTCTTCTTAGTGTTGTCTCTGAAGCACGATGTCTCATGGTAATAGAGCTGTGAGTCTTTAACATCCTAAAAAAACGTTTGCCCAAATCAGTCACAATAACGTGGGCCCTGGCCTTTGCCCTGACTCTATGTCTGCACTTGGCCTCATCAAACTCAGCAGCCAATGCTCTTAAGCACTGAGCCATCTCTCCTGCCTCTTCCTTCTATTGCCAGTAGATGGCACCAAATCTCATTTTGAGAGCAAAACTGTTGTTGCCAGGAATCGAACTTCTGACCTTTAGAAGGGCAGCCAGGATTCTTAACAACTGAGCTATCTCTCGAGCTCTTCTTTCTGCATGCAAAAGAGGGCACAAGACCTCAGTGCAGATGGTTGGGAGCCATTATGTGGTTGCTTGAAATTGGAAACAGGAAGAAGAAAAAGCACGAAATGCTCTTAAACACTGAGCCATCTCTCCAACCCGTTTTTCTACTTCTTTACCTAAACCAGATGTACTCAATGATGTGTGGATCACATCTGCATTTTCCTAACATTTGAAGTACAGGGGTCTCCATGGATCTGTGGGCCATTTGTGTACCTCATAGAGGAGATCTAGACAAATTGTTACACTGGCTTTAAATTGATTAACCTTTTGTTGGTGTTTGTTCCTTTGTATGTCTTGGATGTGAGTTCTTCTTCAGGCACAGGAACATGCTAGTATTTTCTTCTTCTAACCATCCTGCCTTACTCTGCTTGGTGGTGGCTCTGAAGCATGCTGCCTCATGGTGATAGAGCTGTGAGTCTTTATTATCCTAACAAAATATTTTGCCTGGTTCAGTCCCAACAACCTGGACCCTGGCTGTATGTCTGCACTTGGCCTCATCAAACTCAGCAGGCATGCTCTTAAGCACCAAGACATCTCTCCTGCCTCTTCCTTCTGCTTCCAGTAGAGGGCACCAAACCTCATTTTGAAGCAATTATGTGATGTCCAGGAATCGAACTTCTGATCTTTGGAAGAGCAGGCAATGCTCTTAACCACTGAGCCATCTCTCCGACCCGTTTTTCAACTTCTTTAACTAAACCAGGTTTACTCAATGTGGTGTGTGGATCACATCTGCATTCCCCTAACATGTGGAGTACAGGGGTCTCCATGGACCTATTGGCTGTTCATGTACCTGATAGAGGAGGTCAACATAAATTGTTTCTCTGGCTTTAAATTGGTTAACATTTTGCTGGTGTTTGTAGTCCTTTGATTGTCTTGGATGTGAGTTCTCTTTAAGGCACATGAACATGCCAGTGTTTTCTTCTTCTAGCCATCTTGCCTTACTCTCCTTAGTGTTGTCTCTGAAGCACGATGTCTCATGGTGATAGAGCTGTGAGTCTTTAACATCCTAAAAAAAACGTTTGCCCAATTCAGTCACAATAACGTGGGCCCTGGCCTTTGCCCTGACTCTATGTCTGCACTTGGCCTCATCAAACTCAGCAGCCAATGCTCTTAAGCACTGAGCCATCTCTCCTTCCTCTTTCTTCTGTTGCCAGTAGATGGCACCAAATCTCATTTTGAGAGCAAAACTGTGGTTGCCAGGAATCGAACTTCTGACCTTTAGAAGGGCAGCCAGGATTCTTAACCACTAAGCTATCTCTCGAGCGCTTCTTTCCGCATGCAAAAGAGGGCACAAGACCTCAGTGCAGATGGTTGGGAGCCATTATGTGGTTGCTTGAAAATTGATACAGGAGGAAGAAAGAGCACGAAATGCTCTTAAACACTGAGCCATCTCTCCAACCCGTTTTTCTACTTCTTTACCTAAACCAGATGTACTCAATGATGTGTGGATCACATCTGCATTTTCCTAACATTTGAAGTACAGGGGTCTCCATGGATCTGTTGGCCATTCGTGTACCTCATAGAGGAGGTCTAGACAAATTGTTTCACTGTCTTTAAATTGGTTAAGCTTTTGTTGGTGTTTGTTCCTTTGTATGTCTTGGATGTGAGTTCTTCTTCAGGCACATGAACATGCTAGTATTTTCTTCTTCTAACCATCCTGCCTTACTCTGCTTGGTGGTGGCTCTGAAGCATGCTGGCTCATGGTGATAGAGCTGTGAGTCTTTATTATCCTAACAAAATGTTTTGCCTGATTCAGTTCCAACAACCTAGGCCCTGGCTGTATGTCTGCACTTGGCCTCATCAAACACAGTAGGCATGCTCTTAACCACCAAGACATCTCTCCTGCCTCTTCCTTCTGCTTCCAGTAGAGGGCACCAAACCTCATTTTGAAGCAATTATGTGATGTCCAGGAATCGAACTTCTGATCTTTGGAAGAGCAGGCAATGCTCTTAACCACTGAGCCATCTCTCCGACCCGTTTTTCAACTTCTTTAACTAAACCAGGTTTACTCAATGTGGTGTGTCGATCACATCTGCATTCCCCTAACATGTGGAGTACAGGTTTCTCCATGGTCCTATTGGCTGTTCATGTACCTGATAGGAAATTCAGGATAAATTGTTTCTCTGGCTTTAAATTTGTTAACATTTTGCTGGTGTTTGGAGTCCTTTGATTGTCTTGGATGTGCGTTCTCTTTAAGGCACATGAACATGCCAGTGTTTTCTTCTTCTAGCCATCTTGCCTTACTCTTCTTAGTGTTGTCTCTGAAGCACGATGTCTCATGGTGATAGAGCTGTGAGTCTTTAACATCCTAAAAAAACGTTTGCCCAAATCAGTCACAATAACGTGGGCCCTGGCCTTTGCCCTGACTCTATGTCTGTACTTGGCCTCATCAAACTCAGCAGCCAATGCTCTTAAGCACTGAGCCATCTCTCCTGCCTCTTCCTTCTGTTGCCAGTAGATGGCACCAAATCCCATTTTGAGAGCAAAACTGTGGTTGCCAGGAATCGAACTTCTGACCTTTAGAAGGGCAGCCGGGATTCTTAACCACTGAGCTATCTCTCGAGCTCTTCTTTCTGCATGCAAAAGAGGGCACAAGACCTCAGTGCAGATGGTTGGGAGCCATTATGTGGTTGCTTGAAATTGGAAACAGGAAGAAGAAAAAGCACGAAATGCTCTTAAACACTGAGCCATCTCTCCAACCCGTTTTTCTACTTCTTTACCTAAACCAGATGTACTCAATGATGTGTGGATCACATCTGCATTTTCCTAACATTTGAAGTACAGGGGTCTCCATGGATCTGTTGGCCATTCGTGTACCTCATAGAGGAGGTCTAGACAAATTGTTTCACTGTCTTTAAATTGGTTAAGCATTTGTTGGTGTTTGTTCCTTTGTATGTCTTGGATGTGAGTTCTTCTTCAGGCACATGAACATGCTAGTATTTTCTTCTTCTAACCATCCTGCCTTACTCTGCTTGGTGGTGGCTCTGAAGCATGCTGGCTCATGGTGCTAGAGCTGTGAGTCTTTATTATCCTAACAAAATGTTTTGCCTGATTCAGTCCCAACAACCTGGGCCCTGGCTGTATGTCTGCACTTGGCCTCATCAAACACAGTAGGCATGCTCTTAACCAAAAAGACATCTCTCCTGCCTCTTCCTTCTGCTTCCAGTAGAGGGCACCAAACCTCATTTTGAAGCAATTATGTGATGTCCAGGAATCGAACTTCTGATCTTTGGAAGAGCAGGCAATGCTCTTAACCACTGAGCCATCTCTCCGACCCGTTTTTCAACTTCTTTAACTAAACCAGGTTTACTCAATGTGGTGTGTCGATCACATCTGCATTCCCCTAACATGTGGAGTACAGGTTTCTCCATGGACCTATTGGCTGTTCATGTACCTGATAGGGAAGGTCAGGATAAATTGTTTCTCTGGCTTTAAATTTGTTAACATTTTGCTGGTGTTTGGAGTCCTTTGATTGTCTTGGATGTGAGTTCTCTTTAAGGCACATGAACATGCCAGTGTTTTCTTCTTCTAGCCATCTTGCCTTACTCTTCTTAGTGTTGTCTCTGAAGCACGATGTCTCATGGTAATAGAGCTGTGAGTCTTTAACATCCTAAAAAAACGTTTGCTCAAATCAGTCACAATAACGTGGGCCCTGGCCTTTGCCCTGACTCTATGTCTGCACTTGGCCTCATCAAAATCAGCAGCCAATGCTCTTAAGCACTGAGCCATCTCTCCTGCCTCTTCCTTCTATTGCCAGTAGATGGCACCAAATCTCATTTTGAGAGCAGAACTGTTGTTGCCAGGAATCGAACTTCTGACCTTTAGAAGGGCAGCCAGGATTCTTAACCACTGAGCTATCTCTCGAGCTCTTCTTTCTGCATGCAAAAGAGGGCACAAGACCTCAGTGCAGATGGTTGGGAGCCATTATGTGGTTGCTTGAAATTGGAAACAGGAAGAAGAAAAAGCACGAAATGCTCTTAAACACTGAGCCATCTCTCCAACCCGTTTTTCTACTTCTTTACCTAAACCAGATGTACTCAATGATGTGTGGATCACATCTGCATTTTCCTAACATTTGAAGTACAGGGGTCTCCATGGATCTGTGGGCCATTTGTGTACCTCATAGAGGAGGTCTAGACAAATTGTTACACTGGCTTTAAATTGATTAACCTTTTGTTGGTGTTTGTTCCTTTGTATGTCTTGGATGTGAGTTCTTCTTCAGGCACAGGAACATGCTAGTATTTTCTTCTTCTAACCATCCTGCCTTACTCTGCTTGGTGGTGGCTCTGAAGCATGCTGCCTCATGGTGATAGAGCTGTGAGTCTTTATTATCCTAACAAAATATTTTGCCTGGTTCAGTCCCCACAACCTGGACCCTGGCTGTATGTCTGCACTTGGCCTCATCAAACTCAGCAGGCATGCTCTTAAGCACCAAGACATCTCTCCTGCCTCTTCCTTCTGCTTCCAGTAGAGGGCACCAAACCTCATTTTGAAGCAATTATGTGATGTCCAGGAATCGAACTTCTGATCTTTGGAAGAGCAGGCAATGCTCTTAACCACTGAGCCATCTCTCCGACCCGTTTTTCAACTTCTTTAACTAAACCAGGTTTACTCAATGTGGTGTGTGGATCACATCTGCATTCCCCTAACATGTGGAGTACAGGGGTCTCCATGGACCTATTGGCTGTTCATGTACCTGATAGAGGAGGTCAACATAAATTGTTTCTCTGGCTTTAAATTGGTTAACATTTTGCTGGTGTTTGTAGTCCTTTGATTGTCTTGGATGTGAGTTCTCTTTAAGGCACATGAACATGCCAGTGTTTTCTTCTTCTAGCCATCTTGCCTTACTCTCCTTAGTGTTGTCTCTGAAGCACGATGTCTCATGGTGATAGAGCTGTGAGTCTTTAACATCCTAAAAAAAACGTTTGCCCAATTCAGTCACAATAACGTGGGCCCTGGCCTTTGCCCTGACTCTATGTCTGCACTTGGCCTCATCAAACTCAGCAGCCAATGCTCTTAAGCACTGAGCCATCTCTCCTTCCTCTTTCTTCTGTTGCCAGTAGATGGCACCAAATCTCATTTTGAGAGCAAAACTGTGGTTGCCAGGAATCGAACTTCTGACCTTTAGAAGGGCAGCCAGGATTCTTAACCACTAAGCTATCTCTCGAGCGCTTCTTTCCGCATGCAAAAGAGGGCACAAGACCTCAGTGCAGATGGTTGGGAGCCATTATGTGGTTGCTTGAAAATTGATACAGGAGGAAGAAAGAGCACGAAATGCTCTTAAACACTGAGCCATCTCTCCAACCCGTTTTTCTACTTCTTTACCTAAACCAGATGTACTCAATGATGTGTGGATCACATCTGCATTTTCCTAACATTTGAAGTACAGGGGTCTCCATGGATCTGTTGGCCATTCGTTTACCTCATAGAGGAGGTCTAGACAAATTGTTTCACTGTCTTTAAATTGGTTAAGCTTTTGTTGGTGTTTGTTCCTTTGTATGTCTTGGATGTGAGTTCTTCTTCAGGCACATGAACATGCTAGTATTTTCTTCTTCTAACCATCCTGCCTTACTCTGCTTGGTGGTGGCTCTGAAGCATGCTGGCTCATGGTGATAGAGCTGTGAGTCTTTATTATCCTAACAAAATGTTTTGCCTGATTCAGTTCCAACAACCTAGGCCCTGGCTGTATGTCTGCACTTGGCCTCATCAAACACAGTAGGCATGCTCTTAACCACCAAGACATCTCTCCTGCCTCTTCCTTCTGCTTCCAGTAGAGGGCACCAAACCTCATTTTGAAGCAATTATGTGATGTCCAGGAATCGAACTTCTGATCTTTGGAAGAGCAGGCAATGCTCTTAACCACTGAGCCATCTCTCCGACCCGTTTTTCAACTTCTTTAACTAAACCAGGTTTACTCAATGTGGTGTGTCGATCACATCTGCATTCCCCTAACATGTGGAGTACAGGTTTCTCCATGGTCCTATTGGCTGTTCATGTACCTGATAGGAAATTCAGGATAAATTGTTTCTCTGGCTTTAAATTTGTTAACATTTTGCTGGTGTTTGGAGTCCTTTGATTGTCTTGGATGTGCGTTCTCTTTAAGGCACATGAACATGCCAGTGTTTTCTTCTTCTAGCCATCTTGCCTTACTCTTCTTAGTGTTGTCTCTGAAGCACGATGTCTCATGGTGATAGAGCTGTGAGTCTTTAACATCCTAAAAAAACGTTTGCCCAAATCAGTCACAATAACGTGGGCCCTGGCCTTTGCCCTGACTCTATGTCTGTACTTGGCCTCATCAAACTCAGCAGCCAATGCTCTTAAGCACTGAGCCATCTCTCCTGCCTCTTCCTTCTGTTGCCAGTAGATGGCACCAAATCCCATTTTGAGAGCAAAACTGTGGTTGCCAGGAATCGAACTTCTGACCTTTAGAAGGGCAGCCGGGATTCTTAACCACTGAGCTATCTCTCGAGCTCTTCTTTCTGCATGCAAAAGAGGGCACAAGACCTCAGTGCAGATGGTTCTGAGCCATTATGTGGTTGCTTGAAATTGGAAACAGGAAGAAGAAAAAGCACGAAATGCTCTTAAACACTGAGCCATCTCTCCAACCCGTTTTTCTACTTCTTTACCTAAACCAGATGTACTCAATGATGTGTGGATCACATCTGCATTTTCCTAACATTTGAAGTACAGGGGTCTCCATGGATCTGTGGGCCATTTGTGTACCTCATAGAGGAGGTCTAGACAAATTGTTACACTGGCTTTAAATTGATTAACCTTTTGTTGGTGTTTGTTCCTTTGTATGTCTTGGATGTGAGTTCTTCTTCAGGCACAGGAACATGCTAGTATTTTCTTCTTCTAACCATCCTGCCTTACTCTGCTTGGTGGTGGCTCTGAAGCATGCTGCCTCATGGTGATAGAGCTGTGAGTCTTTATTATCCTAACAAAATATTTTGCCTGGTTCAGTCCCAACAACCTGGACCCTGGCTGTATGTCTGCACTTGGCCTCATCAAACTCAGCAGGCATGCTCTTAACCACCAAGACATCTCTCCTGCCTCTTCCTTCTGCTTCCAGTAGAGGGCACCAAACCTCATTTTGAAGCAATTATGTGATGTCCAGGAATCGAACTTCTGATCTTTGGAAGAGCAGGCAATGCTCTTAACCACTGAGCCATCTCTCCGACCCGTTTTTCAACTTCTTTAACTAAACCAGGTTTACTCAATGTGGTGTGTGGATCACATCTGCATTCCCCTAACATGTGGAGTACAGGGGTCTCCATGGACCTATTGGCTGTTCATGTACCTGATAGAGGAGGTCAACATAAATTGTTTCTCTGGCTTTAAATTGGTTAACATTTTGCTGGTGTTTGTAGTCCTTTGATTGTCTTGGATGTGCGTTCTCTTTAAGGCACATGAACATGCCAGTGTTTTCTTCTTCTAGCCATCTTGCCTTACTCTCCTTAGTGTTGTCTCTGAAGCACGATGTCTCATGGTGATAGAGCTGTGAGTCTTTAACATCCTAAAAAAAACGTTTGCCCAATTCAGTCACAATAACGTGGGCCCTGGCCTTTGCCCTGACTCTATGTCTGCACTTGGCCTCATCCAACTCAGGAGCCAATGCTCTTAAGCACTGAGCCATCTCTCCTTCCTCTTCCTTCTGTTGCCAGTAGATGGCACCAAATCTCATTTTGAGAGCAAAACTGTGGTTGCCAGGAATCGAACTTCTGACCTTTAGAAGGGCAGCCAGGATTCTTAACCACTGAGCTATCTCTCGAGCGCTTCTTTCCGCATGCAAAAGAGGGCACAAGACCTCAGTGCAGATGGTTGTGAGCCATTATGTGGTTGCTTGAAATTGGATACAGGAGTAAGAAAGAGCACGAAATGCTCTTAAACACAGCCATCTCTCCAACCCGTTTTTCTACTTCTTTACCTAAACCAGATGTACTCTATGATATGTGGATCACATCGGAATTATCCTAACATTTGAAGTACAGGGGTCTCCATGGATGTGTTGGCCATTCGTGTACCTCATAGAGGAGGTCTAGACAAATTGTTTCACTGTCTTTAAATTGTTTAAGCTTTTGTTGGTGTTTGTTCCTTTGTATGTCTTGGATGTGAGTTCTTCTTCAGGCACAAGAACATGCTAGTATTTTCTTCTTCTAACCATCCTGCCTTACTCAGTTTTGTGGTTTCTCTGAAGCAGCTGGCTCATGGTGATAGAGCTGTGAGTCTTTATTATCCTAACAAAATGTTTTGCCTGATTCAGTCCCAACAACCTGGGTCCTGGCTGTATGTCTGCACTTGGCCTCATCAAAATCAGCAGGCATGCTCTTAACCACCAAGACATCTCTCCTGCCTCTTCCTTCTGCTTCCAGTAGAGGGCATCAAACCTCATTTTGAAGCAATTATGTGATGTCCAGGAATCGAACTTCTGATCTTTGGAAGAGCAGGCAATGCTCTTAACCACTGAGCCATCTCTCCGTCCCGTTTTTCTACTTCTTTACCTAAACCAGATGTACTCAATGAAGTGTGGATCACATCTGCATTTTCCTAACATTTGAAGTACAGGGGTCTCCATGGATCTGTTGGCCGTTCGTGTACCTCATAGAGGAGGTCTAGACAAATTGTTTCACTGGCTTTAAATTGGTTAAGATTTTGTTGGTGTTTGTTCGTTGGATGTATGCCTTGGATGTGAGTTCTTCTTCAGGCACATGAACATGCTTGTATTTTCTTCTTCTAACCATCCTGCCTTACTCTGCTTGGTTGTGGCTCTGAAGCATGCTGGCTCATGGTGATAGAGCTGTGAGTCTTTATTATCCTAACAAAATGTTATGCCTGATTCAGTCCCAGCAACCTGGGTCCTGGCTGTATGTCTGCACTTGGCCTCATCAAACTCAGCAGGCATGCTTTTAACCACCAAGACATCTCACCTGCCTCTTCCTTCTGCTTCCAGTAGAGGGCACCAAACCTCATTTTGAAGCAATTATGTGATGTCCAGTAATCGAATTTCTGATCTTTGGAAGAGCAGGCAATGCTCTTAACCACTGAGCCATCTCTCCGACCCGTTTTTCCACTTCTTTAACTAAAGCAGGTTTACTCAATGTCGTGTGTGGATCATATCTGCATTCCCCTACCATGTGGAGTACAGGGGTCTTCATGGACCTATTGGCTGTTCATATACCACATAGAGGAGGTCAGGATAAATTGTTTCTCTGGCTTTAAATTGGTTAACATTTTGCTGGTGTTTGTAGCCCTTTTATTGTCTTGGATGTGAGTTCTCTTTAAGGCACATGAACATGCCAGTGTTTTCTTCTTCTAGCCATCTTGCCTTACTCTCCTTATTGTTGTCTCTGAAGCACGATGTCTCATGGTGATAGAGTTGTGAGTCTTTAACATCCTAAAAAAACGTTTGCCCAATTCAGTCACAATAACGTGGGCCCTGGCCTTTGCCCTGACTCTATGTCTGCACTTGGCCTCATCAAACTCAGCAGCCAATGCTCTTAAGCACTGAGCCATCTCTCCTGCCTCTTCCTTCTGTTGCCAGTAGATGGCACCAAATCTCATTTTGAGAGCAAAACTGTGGTTGCCAGGAATCGAACTTCTGACCTTTAGAAGGGCAGCCAGGATTCTTAACCACTGAGCTATATCTGGAGCGCTTCTTTCTGCATGCAAAAGAGGGCACAAGACCTCAGTGCAGATGGTTGTGAGCCATTATGTGGTTGCTTGAAATTGGATACAGGAAGAAGAAAAAGCACGAAATGCTCTTAAACACTGAGCCATCTCTCCAACCCGTTTTTCTACTTCTTTACCTAAACCAGATGTACTCAATGATGTGTGGATCACATCTGCATTTTCCTAACATTTGTAGTACAGGGGTCTCCATGGATCTGTTGGCCATTCGTGTACCTCATAGAGGAGGTCTAGACAAATTGTTTCACTGTCTTTAAATTGTTTAAGCTTTTGTTGGTGTTTGTTCCTTTGTATGTCTTGTACGTGAGTTCTTCTTCAGGCACATGAACATGCTAGTATTTTCTTCTTCTAACCATCCTGCCTTACTCTGCTTGCTGGTGTCTCTGAAGCATGCTGGCTCATGGTTAAATAGCTGTGAGTCTTTATTATCCTAACAAAATGTTTTGCCTGATTCAGTCCCAACAACCTGGGCCCTGGACTCATTAAACTCAGCAGGGATGCTCTTAACCACCAAGACATCTCTCCTGCCTCTTCCTTCTGCTTCCAGTAGAGGGCACCAAACCTCATTTTGAAGCAATTATGTGATGTCCAGGAATCGAACTTCTGATCTTTGGAAGAGCAGGCAATGCTCTTAACCACTGAGCCATCTCTCCGACCCGTTTTTAACTTCTTTAACTAAACCAGGATTACTCAATGTGGTGTGTGGATCACATCTGCATTCCCCTAACATGTGGAGGACAGGGGTCTCCATGGACCTATTGGCTGTTCATGTACCTGATAGAGGAGGTCAGGATAAATTGTTTCTCTGGCTTTAAATTGGTTAACATTTTGCTGGTGTTTGTAGTCCTTTGATTGTCTTGGATGTGAGTTCTCTTTAAGGCACATGAACATGCCAGTGTTTTCTTCTTCTAGCCATCTTGCCTCACTCTCCTTAGTGTTGTCTCTGAAGCACGATGTCTCATGGTGATAGAGCTGTGAGTCTTTAACATCCTAAAAAAACGTTTGCCCAATTCAGTCACAATAACGTGGGCCCTGGCCTTTGCCCTGACTCTATGTCTGCACGTGGCCTCATCAAACTCAGCAGGCAATGCTCTTAAGCACTGAGCCATCTCTCCTGCCTCTTCCTTCTGTTGCCAGTAGATGGCACCAAATCTCATTTTGAGAGCAAAACTGTGGTTGCCAGGAATCGAACTTCTGACCTTTAGAAGGGCAGCCAGGATTCTTAACCACTGAGCTATATCTCGAGTGCTTCTTTCTGCATGCAAAAGAGGGCACAAGACCTCAGTGCAGATGGTTCTGAGCCATTATGTGGTTGCTTGAATTTGGATACAGAAAAAAGAAAGAGCACGAAATGCTCTTAAACACTGAGCCATCTCTCCAACCCGTTTTTCTACTTCTTTACCTAAACCAGATGTACTCAATGATATGTGGATCACATCTGCATTTTCCTAACATTTGAAGTACAGGGGTCTCCATGGGTCTGTTGGCCATTCGTGTACCTCATAGAGGAGATCTAGACAAATTGTTTCACTGGCTTTAAATTGGTTAAGCTTTTGTTGGTGTTTGTTCCTTTGTATGTCTTTGATGTGAGTTCTTCTTCAGGCACATGAACATGCTAGTATTTTCTTCTTCTAACCATCCTGCCTTACTCTGCTTGGTGGTGGCTCTGAAGCATGCTGCCTCATGGTGATAGAGCTGTGAGTCTTTATTATCCTAACAAAATGTTTTGCCTGATTCAGTCCCAACAACCTGGGTCCTGGCTGTATGTCTGCACTTGGCCTCATCAAAGTCAGCAGGCATGCTTTTAACCACCAAGACATCTCACCTGCCTCTTCCTTCTGCTTCCAGTAGAGGGCACCAAATCTCATTTTGAAGCAATATGTGATGTCCAGTAATCGAATTTCTGATCTTTGTAAGAGCAGGCAATGCTCTTAACCACTGAGCCATCTCTCTGACCCTTTTTTCCACTTCTTTAACTAAACCAGGATTACTCAATGTGGTGTGTGGATCACATCTGCATTCCCCTAACATGTGGAGTCCAGGGGTCTTCATGGACAATTGGCTGTTCATGTACCTCATAGAGGAGGTCAGGATAAATTGTTTCTCTGGCTTTAAATTGGTTAACATTTTGCTGGTGTTTGTAGTCCTTTGATTGTCTTGGATGTGAGTTCTCTTTAAGGCACATGAACATGCCAGTGTTTTCTTCTTCTAGCCATCTTGCCTTACTCTCCTTAGTGTTGTCTCTGAAGCACGATGTCTCATGGTGATAGAGCTGTGAGTCTTTAACATCCTAAAAAAACGTTTGCCCAATTCAGTCACAATAACGTGGGCCCTGGCCTTTGCCTTGACTCTATGTCTGCATTTGGCCTCATCAAACTCAGCAGCCAATGCTCTTAAGCACTGAGCCATCTCTCCTGCCTCTTCCTTCTGTTGCCAGTAGATGGCACCAAATCTCATTTTGAGAGCAAATCTGTGGTTGCCAGGAATCGAACTTCTGACCTTTAGAAGGGCAGCCAGGATTCTTAACCACTGAGCTATCTCTCGAGAGCTTCTTTCTGCATGCAAAAGAGGGCACAAGACCTCAGTGCAGATGGTTGTGAGCCATTATGTGGTTGCTTGAAATTGGATACAGGAAGAAGAAAAAGCACGAAATGCTCTTAAACACGGAGCCATCTCTCCAACCCGATTTTCTACCTCTTTATCTAAACCAGATGTACTCAATGATGTGGGGATCACATCTGCATTTTCCTAACATTTGAATTACAGGGGTCTCCATGGATCTGTTGGCCAATCGTGTACCTCATAGAGGAGGACTAGACAAATTGTTTCACTGGCTTTAAATTGGTTAAGCTTTTGTTGGTGTTTGTTCCTTTGTATGTCTTGTACGTGAGTTCTTCTTCAGGCACATGAACATGCTAGTATTTTCTTCTTCTAACCATCCTGCCTTACTCTGCTTGGTGGTGTCTCTGAACCATGCTGGCTCATGGTGATAGAGCTGTGAGTCTTTATTATCCTAAGAAAATGTTTTGCCTGATTCAGTCCCAACAACCTGGGCCCTGGCCTCATCAAACTCAGCATGGATGCTCTTAACCACCAAGACATCTCTCCTGTCTCTTCCTTCTGCTTCCAGTAGAGGGCACCAAACCTCATTTTGCAGCAATTATGTGATGTCCAGTAATCGAATTTCTGATCTTTAGAAGAGCAGGCAATGCTCTTAACCACTGAGCCATCTCTCCTGCCTCTTCCTTCTGTTGCCAGTAGATGGCACCAAATCTCATTTTGAGAGCAAATCTGACCTTTAGAAGGGCAGCCAGGATTCTTAACCACTGAGCTATCTCTCGAGCGCTTCTTTCTGCATGCAAAAGAGGGCACAAGACCTCAGTGCAGATGGTTCTGAGCCATTATGTGGTTGCTTGAATTTGGATACAGAAAAAAGAAAGAGCACGAAATGCTCTTAAACACTGAGCCATCTCTCCAACCCGTTTTTCTACTTCTTTACCTAAACCAGATGTACTCAATGATATGTGGATCACATCTGCATTTTCCTAACATTTGAAGTACAGGGGTCTCCATGGGTCTGTTGGCCATTCGTGTACCTCATAGAGGAGATCTAGACAAATTGTTTCACTGGCTTTAAATTGGTTAAGCTTTTGTTGGTGTTTGTTCCTTTGTATGTCTTTGATGTGAGTTCTTCTTCAGGCACATGAACATGCTAGTATTTTCTTCTTCTAACCATCCTGCCTTACTCTGCTTGGTGGTGGCTCTGAAGCATGCTGCCTCATGGTGATAGAGCTGTGAGTCTTTATTATCCTAACAAAATGTTTTGCCTGATTCAGTCCCAACAACCTGGGTCCTGGCTGTATGTCTGCACTTGGCCTCATCAAAGTCAGCAGGCATGCTTTTAACCACCAAGACATCTCACCTGCCTCTTCCTTCTGCTTCCAGTAGAGGGCACCAAATCTCATTTTGAAGCAATATGTGATGTCCAGTAATCGAATTTCTGATCTTTGTAAGAGCAGGCAATGCTCTTAACCACTGAGCCATCTCTCTGACCCTTTTTTCCACTTCTTTAACTAAACCAGGATTACTCAATGTGGTGTGTGGATCACATCTGCATTCCCCTAACATGTGGAGTCCAGGGGTCTTCATGGACAATTGGCTGTTCATGTACCTCATAGAGGAGGTCAGGATAAATTGTTTCTCTGGCTTTAAATTGGTTAACATTTTGCTGGTGTTTGTAGTCCTTTGATTGTCTTGGATGTGAGTTCTCTTTAAGGCACATGAACATGCCAGTGTTTTCTTCTTCTAGCCATCTTGCCTTACTCTCCTTAGTGTTGTCTCTGAAGCACGATGTCTCATGGTGATAGAGCTGTGAGTCTTTAACATCCTAAAAAAACGTTTGCCCAATTCAGTCACAATAACGTGGGACCTGGCCTTTGCCCTGACTCTATGTCTGCACTTGGCCTCATCAAACTCAGCAGCCAATGCTCTTAAGCACTGAGCCATCTCTCCTGCCTCTTCCTTCTGTTGCCAGTAGATGGCACCAAATCTCATTTTGAGAGCAAATCTGTTGTTGCCAGGAATCGAACTTCTGACCTTTAGAAGGGCAGCCAGGATTCGTAACCACTGAGCTATCTCTCGAGAGCTTCTTTCTGCATGCAAAAGAGGGCACAAGACCTCAGTGCAGATGGTTGTGAGCCATTATGTGGTTGCTTGAAATTGGATACAGGAAGAAGAAAAAGCACGAAATGCTCTTAAACACGGAGCCATCTCTCCAACCCGATTTTCTACCTCTTTATCTAAACCAGATTTACTCAATGATGTGGGGATCACATCTGCATTTTCCTAACATTTGAATTACAGGGGTCTCCATGGATCTGTTGGCCAATCGTGTACCTCATAGAGGAGGACTAGACAAATTGTTTCACTGGCTTAAAATTGGTTAAGCTTTTGTTGGTGTTTGTTCCTTTGTATGTCTTGTACGTGAGTTCTTCTTCAGGCACATGAACATGCTAGTATTTTCTTCTTCTAACCATCCTGCCTTACTCTGCTTGGTGGTGTCTCTGAACCATGCTGGCTCATGGTGATAGAGCTGTGAGTCTTTATTATCCTAAGAAAATGTTTTGCCTGATTCAGTCCCAACAACCTGGGCCCTGGCCTCATCAAACTCAGCATGGATGCTCTTAACCACCAAGACATCTCTCCTGTCTCTTCCTTCTGCTTCCAGTAGAGGGCACCAAACCTCATTTTGCAGCAATTATGTGATGTCCAGTAATCGAATTTCTGATCTTTAGAAGAGCAGGCAATGCTCTTAACCACTGAGCCATCTCTCCTGCCTCTTCCTTCTGTTGCCAGTAGATGGCACCAAATCTCATTTTGAGAGCAAATCTGACCTTTAGAAGGGCAGCCAGGATTCTTAACCACTGAGCTATCTCTCGAGCGCTTCTTTCTGCATGCAAAAGAGGGCACAAGACCTCAGTGCAGATGGTTCTGAGCCATTATGTGGTTGCTTGAATTTGGATACAGAAAAAAGAAAGAGCACGAAATGCTCTTAAACACTGAGCCATCTCTCCAACCCGTTTTTCTACTTCTTTACCTAAACCAGATGTACTCAATGATATGTGGATCACATCTGCATTTTCCTAACATTTGAAGTACAGGGGTCTCCATGGGTCTGTTGGCCATTCGTGTACCTCATAGAGGAGATCTAGACAAATTGTTTCACTGGCTTTAAATTGGTTAAGCTTTTGTTGGTGTTTGTTCCTTTGTATGTCTTTGATGTGAGTTCTTCTTCAGGCACATGAACATGCTAGTATTTTCTTCTTCTAACCATCCTGCCTTACTCTGCTTGGTGGTGGCTCTGAAGCATGCTGCCTCATGGTGATAGAGCTGTGAGTCTTTATTATCCTAACAAAATGTTTTGCCTGATTCAGTCCCAACAACCTGGGTCCTGGCTGTATGTCTGCACTTGGCCTCATCAAAGTCAGCAGGCATGCTTTTAACCACCAAGACATCTCACCTGCCTCTTCCTTCTGCTTCCAGTAGAGGGCACCAAATCTCATTTTGAAGCAATATGTGATGTCCAGTAATCGAATTTCTGATCTTTGTAAGAGCAGGCAATGCTCTTAACCACTGAGCCATCTCTCTGACCCTTTTTTCCACTTCTTTAACTAAACCAGGATTACTCAATGTGGTGTGTGGATCACATCTGCATTCCCCTAACATGTGGAGTCCAGGGGTCTTCATGGACAATTGGCTGTTCATGTACCTCATAGAGGAGGTCAGGATAAATTGTTTCTCTGGCTTTAAATTGGTTAACATTTTGCTGGTGTTTGTAGTCCTTTGATTGTCTTGGATGTGAGTTCTCTTTAAGGCACATGAACATGCCAGTGTTTTCTTCTTCTAGCCATCTTGCCTTACTCTCCTTAGTGTTGTCTCTGAAGCACGATGTCTCATGGTGATAGAGCTGTGAGTCTTTAACATCCTAAAAAAACGTTTGCCCAATTCAGTCACAATAACGTGGGACCTGGCCTTTGCCCTGACTCTATGTCTGCACTTGGCCTCATCAAACTCAGCAGCCAATGCTCTTAAGCACTGAGCCATCTCTCCTGCCTCTTCCTTCTGTTGCCAGTAGATGGCACCAAATCTCATTTTGAGAGCAAATCTGTGGTTGCCAGGAATCGAACTTCTGACCTTTAGAAGGGCAGCCAGGATTCGTAACCACTGAGCTATCTCTCGAGAGCTTCTTTCTGCATGCAAAAGAGGGCACAAGACCTCAGTGCAGATGGTTGTGAGCCATTATGTGGTTGCTTGAAATTGGATACAGGAAGAAGAAAAAGCACGAAATGCTCTTAAACACGGAGCCATCTCTCCAACCCGATTTTCTACCTCTTTATCTAAACCAGATTTACTCAATGATGTGGGGATCACATCTGCATTTTCCTAACATTTGAATTACAGGGGTCTCCATGGATCTGTTGGCCAATCGTGTACCTCATAGAGGAGGACTAGACAAATTGTTTCACTGGCTTAAAATTGGTTAAGCTTTTGTTGGTGTTTGTTCCTTTGTATGTCTTGTACGTGAGTTCTTCTTCAGGCACATGAACATGCTAGTATTTTCTTCTTCTAACCATCCTGCCTTACTCTGCTTGGTGGTGTCTCTGAACCATGCTGGCTCATGGTGATAGAGCTGTGAGTCTTTATTATCCTAAGAAAATGTTTTGCCTGATTCAGTCCCAACAACCTGGGCCCTGGCCTCATCAAACTCAGCATGGATGCTCTTAACCACCAAGACATCTCTCCTGTCTCTTCCTTCTGCTTCCAGTAGAGGGCACCAAACCTCATTTTGCAGCAATTATGTGATGTCCAGTAATCGAATTTCTGATCTTTAGAAGAGCAGGCAATGCTCTTAACCACTGAGCCATCTCTCCTGCCTCTTCCTTCTGTTGCCAGTAGATGGCACCAAATCTCATTTTGAGAGCAAATCTGACCTTTAGAAGGGCAGCCAGGATTCTTAACCACTGAGCTATCTCTCGAGCGCTTCTTTCTGCATGCAAAAGAGGGCACAAGACCTCAGTGCAGATGGTTCTGAGCCATTATGTGGTTGCTTGAATTTGGATACAGAAAAAAGAAAGAGCACGAAATGCTCTTAAACACTGAGCCATCTCTCCAACCCGTTTTTCTACTTCTTTACCTAAACCAGATGTACTCAATGATATGTGGATCACATCTGCATTTTCCTAACATTTGAAGTACAGGGGTCTCCATGGGTCTGTTGGCCATTCGTGTACCTCATAGAGGAGATCTAGACAAATTGTTTCACTGGCTTTAAATTGGTTAAGCTTTTGTTGGTGTTTGTTCCTTTGTATGTCTTTGATGTGAGTTCTTCTTCAGGCACATGAACATGCTAGTATTTTCTTCTTCTAACCATCCTGCCTTACTCTGCTTGGTGGTGGCTCTGAAGCATGCTGCCTCATGGTGATAGAGCTGTGAGTCTTTATTATCCTAACAAAATGTTTTGCCTGATTCAGTCCCAACAACCTGGGTCCTGGCTGTATGTCTGCACTTGGCCTCATCAAAGTCAGCAGGCATGCTTTTAACCACCAAGACATCTCACCTGCCTCTTCCTTCTGCTTCCAGTAGAGGGCACCAAATCTCATTTTGAAGCAATATGTGATGTCCAGTAATCGAATTTCTGATCTTTGTAAGAGCAGGCAATGCTCTTAACCACTGAGCCATCTCTCTGACCCTTTTTTCCACTTCTTTAACTAAACCAGGATTACTCAATGTGGTGTGTGGATCACATCTGCATTCCCCTAACATGTGGAGTCCAGGGGTCTTCATGGACAATTGGCTGTTCATGTACCTCATAGAGGAGGTCAGGATAAATTGTTTCTCTGGCTTTAAATTGGTTAACATTTTGCTGGTGTTTGTAGTCCTTTGATTGTCTTGGATGTGAGTTCTCTTTAAGGCACATGAACATGCCAGTGTTTTCTTCTTCTAGCCATCTTGCCTTACTCTCCTTAGTGTTGTCTCTGAAGCACGATGTCTCATGGTGATAGAGCTGTGAGTCTTTAACATCCTAAAAAAACGTTTGCCCAATTCAGTCACAATAACGTGGGACCTGGCCTTTGCCCTGACTCTATGTCTGCACTTGGCCTCATCAAACTCAGCAGCCAATGCTCTTAAGCACTGAGCCATCTCTCCTGCCTCTTCCTTCTGTTGCCAGTAGATGGCACCAAATCTCATTTTGAGAGCAAATCTGTGGTTGCCAGGAATCGAACTTCTGACCTTTAGAAGGGCAGCCAGGATTCGTAACCACTGAGCTATCTCTCGAGAGCTTCTTTCTGCATGCAAAAGAGGGCACAAGACCTCAGTGCAGATGGTTGTGAGCCATTATGTGGTTGCTTGAAATTGGATACAGGAAGAAGAAAAAGCACGAAATGCTCTTAAACACGGAGCCATCTCTCCAACCCGATTTTCTACCTCTTTATCTAAACCAGATTTACTCAATGATGTGGGGATCACATCTGCATTTTCCTAACATTTGAATTACAGGGGTCTCCATGGATCTGTTGGCCAATCGTGTACCTCATAGAGGAGGACTAGACAAATTGTTTCACTGGCTTAAAATTGGTTAAGCTTTTGTTGGTGTTTGTTCCTTTGTATGTCTTGTACGTGAGTTCTTCTTCAGGCACATGAACATGCTAGTATTTTCTTCTTCTAACCATCCTGCCTTACTCTGCTTGGTGGTGTCTCTGAACCATGCTGGCTCATGGTGATAGAGCTGTGAGTCTTTATTATCCTAAGAAAATGTTTTGCCTGATTCAGTCCCAACAACCTGGGCCCTGGCCTCATCAAACTCAGCATGGATGCTCTTAACCACCAAGACATCTCTCCTGTCTCTTCCTTCTGCTTCCAGTAGAGGGCACCAAACCTCATTTTGCAGCAATTATGTGATGTCCAGTAATCGAATTTCTGATCTTTAGAAGAGCAGGCAATGCTCTTAACCACTGAGCCATCTCTCCTGCCTCTTCCTTCTGTTGCCAGTAGATGGCACCAAATCTCATTTTGAGAGCAAATCTGACCTTTAGAAGGGCAGCCAGGATTCTTAACCACTGAGCTATCTCTCAAGCGCTACTTTCTGCATGTAAAAGAGGGCAAAACACCTCAGTGCAGATGGTTGTGAGCCATTATGTGGTTGCTTGAAATGGATACAGGAGGAAGAAAGAGCACGAAATAATCTTAAACACTTAGCCATCTCTCCAACCAGTTTTTCTACTTCTTTACCTAAACCAGATGTACTCAATGATGTGTGGATCACATCTGCATTTTCCTAACATTTGAAGTACAGGGTTCTCCATGTATCTGTGGGCCATTCGTGTACCTCTTGTGGAGGTCTAGACAAATTGTTTCACTGGCTTTAAATTGGTTAAGCTTTTGTTGGTGTTTGTTCTTTTGTATGTCTTGGATGTGAGTTTTTCTTCAGGCACATGAACATGCTAGTATTTTCTTCTTCTAACGATCCTGCCTTACTCTGCTTGGTGGTGGCTCTGAAGCATGCTGGCTCATGGTGATAGAACTGTGAGTCTTTATTATCCTAACAAAATCTTTTGCCTGATTCAGTCCAAACAACCTGGGTCCTGGCTGTATGTCTGCACTTGGCCTCATCAATTTCAGCAGGCATGCTTTTAACCACCAAGACATCTCTCCTGCCTCTTCCTTCTGCTTCCAGTAGAGGGCATCAAACCTCATTTTGAAGCAATTATGTGATGTCCAGGAATCGAATTTCTGATCTTTGGAAGAGCAGGCAATGCTCTTAACCACTGAGCCATCTCTCCGACCCGTTGTTCCACTTCTTTAACTAAACCAGGTTTACTCAATGTGGTGTGTGGATCACATCTTCATTCACCTAACATGTGGAGTACAGGGGTCTCCATGGACCTATTGGCTGTTCATGTACCTCATAGAGGAGTTCAGGATAAATTGTTTCTCTGGCTTTAAATTGGTTAACATTTTGCTGGTGTTTGTAGTCCTTTGATTGTCTTGGATGTGAGTTCTCTTTAAGGCACATGAACATGCCAGTGTTTTCTTCTTCTAGCCATCTTGCCTTACTCTCCTTAGTGTTGTCTCTTAAGCACGATGTCTCATGGTGATAGAGCTGTGAGTCTTTAACATCCTAAAAAAACGTTTGCCCAATTCAGTCACAATAACGTGGGCCCTGGCCTTTGCCCTGACTCTATTTCTGCACTTGGCCTCATCAACCACAGCAGCCAATGCTCTTAAGCACTGAGCCATCTCTCCTGCCTCTTCCTTCTGTTGCCAGTAGATGGCACCAAATCTCCTTTTGAGAGCAAAACTGTGGTTGCCAGGAATAGAACTTCTGACCTTTAGAAGGGCAGCCAGGATTCTTAACCACTGAGCTATCTCTCGAGCTCTTCTTTCTGCATGCAAAAGATGGCACAAGACCTCAGTGCAGATGGTTGTGAGCCATTATGTGGTTGCTTGAAATTGGATACAGGAGGAAGAAAGAACACGAAATGCTCTTAAACACTGAGCCATCTCTCCAACCCGTTTTTCTACTTCTTTACCTAAACCAGATGTACTCAATGATGTGTGGATCACATCTGCATTTTCCTAACATTTGAAGTATAGGGGTCTCCATGGATCTATTGGCCATTCGTGTACCTCATAGAGGAGGTCTAGACAAATTGTTTCACTGTCTTTAAATTGGTTAAGCTTTTGTTGGTGTTTGTTCCTTTGTATGTCTTGTACGTGAGTTCTTCAGGCACATGAACATGCTAGTATTTTTTTCTTCTAACCATCTTGCCTTGCTCTGCTTGGTGGTGTCTCTGAAGCATGCTGGCTCATGGTGATAGAGCTGTGAGTCTTTATTATCCTAACAAAATTTTTGCCTGCTTCAGTCCCTACAACCTGGGTCCTGTCTGTATGTCTGCACTTGGCGTCATCAAACTCAGCAGGCATGCTCTTATCCACCAAGACATCTCTCCTGCCTCTTCGTTCTGCTTCCAGTAGAGGGCACCAAACCTCATTTTGAAGCAATTATGTGATGTCCAGGAATCGAACTTCTGATCTTTGGAAGAACAGGCAATGCTCTTAACCACTGAGCCATCTCTCCGACCCGTTTTTCAACTTCTTTAACTAAACCAGGTTTACTCAATGTGGTGTGTGGATCACATCTGCATTCCCCTAACATGTGGAGTACAGGGGTCTCCATGGACCTATTGGCTGTTCATGTACCTGATAGAGGAAGTCAGGATAAATTGTTTCTCTGGCTTTAAATTGGTTAACATTTTGCTGGTGTTTGTAGTCCTTTGATTGTCTTGGATGTGAGTTCTCTTTAAGGCACATGAACATGCCAGTGTTTTCTTCTTCTGGCCATCTTGCCTTACTCTCCTTAGTGTTGTCTCTGAAGCACGATGTCTCATGGTGATAGAGCTGTGAGTCTTTAACATCCTAAAAAAATGTTTGCCCAATTCAGTCACAATAACGTGGGCCCTGGCCTTTGCCCTGACTCTATATCTGCACTTGGCCTCATCCAACTCAGCAGCCAATGCTCTTAAGCACTGAGCCATCTCTCCTGCCTCTTCCTTCTGTGCCAGTAGATGGCACCAAATCTCCTTTTGAGAGCAAAACTGTGGTTGCCAGGAATCGAACTTCTGACCTTTAGAAGGGCAGCCAGGATTCTTAACCACTGAGCTATCTCTCGAGCGCTTCTTTCTACATGCAAAAGAGGGCACAAGACCTCAGTGCAGATGGTTGTGAGCCATTATGTGGTTGCTTGAAATTGTATACAGGAGGAAGAAAGAGCACGAAATGCTCTTAAACACTGAGCCACCTCTCCAACCCGTTTTTCTACTTCTTTATCTAAAGCAGATGTACTCAATGATGTGTGGATCACATCTGCATTTTCCTAACATTTGAAGTACAGGGGTCTCCATGGATGTGTTCCCATTCGTGTACCTCATAGAGGAGGTCTTGACAAATTGTTTCACTGGCTTTAAATTGGTTAAGCTTTTGTTGGTGTTTGTTCCTTTGTATGTCTTGGATGTGAGTTCTTCTTCAGGCACATGAACATGCTAGTATTTTCTTCTTCTAACCATTTTGCGTTGCTCTGCTTGGTGTTGTCTCTGAAGCATGCTGGCTCATGGTGATAGAGCTGTGAGTCTTTATTATCCTAACAAAATGTTTTGCCTGATGCAGTCCCTAAAACCTGGGTCCTGGCTGTATGTCTGCACTTGGCCTCATCAAAATCAGCAGGCATGCTCTTAACCACCAAGACATCTCTCCTGCGTCATACTTCTGCTTCCAGTAGAGGGCACCAAACCTCATTTTGAAGCAATTATGTGATGTCCAGGAATCGAACTTCTGATCTTTGGAAGAGCAGGCAATGCTCTTAATCACTGAGCCATCTCTCCGACCCGTTTTTCAACTTCTTTAACTAAACCAGGTTTACTCAATGTGGTGTGTGGATCACATCTGCATTCCCCTAACATGTGGAATACAGGTGTCTCCATGGACCTATTGGCTGTTCATATACCTCATAGAGGAGGTCAGGATAAATTGTTTCTCTGGCTTTAAATTGGTTAACATTTTGCTGGTGTTTGTAGTCCTTTGATTGTCTTGGATGTGAGTTCTCTTTAAGGCAAATGAACATGCCAGTGTTTTCTTCTTCTAGCCATCTTGCCTTACTCTCCTTAGTGTTGTCTCTGAAGCACGATGTCTCATGGTGATAGAGCTGTGAGTCTTTAATATCCTAAAAAAAGTTTGCCCAATTCAGTCACATTAACGTGGGCCCTGGCCTTTGCCCTGACTCTATGTCTGCACTTGGCCTCATCAAACTCAGCAGCCAATGCTCTTAAGCACTGAGCCATCTCTCCTGGCTCTTCCTTCTATTGCCAGTAGATGGCACCAAATCTCATTTTGAGAGCAAAACTGTGGTTGCCAGGAATCGAACTTCTGACCTTTAGAAGGGCAGCCAGGATGCTTAACAACTGAGCTGTCTCTCGAGCGCTTCTTTCTGCATGTAAAAGTGGGCACAAGACCTCAGTGCAGATGGTTGTGAACCATTATGTGGTTGCTTGAAATTGGATACAAGAGAAAGAAAGAGCACGAAATGCTCTTAAACACTGAGCCATCTCTCCAACCCATTTTTCTACTTCTTTACCTAAACCAGATGTACTCAATGATGTGTGGATCACATCTGCATTTTCCTAACATTTGAAGTACAGGGGTCTCCATGGATCTGTTGGCCATTCGTGTACCTCATAGAGGAGGTCTAGACAAATTGTTTCACTGTCGTTAAATTGGTTAAGCTTTTGTTGGTGTTTGTTCCTTTGTATGTCTTGGATGTGAGTTCTTCTTCAGGCACATGAACATGCTAGTATTTTCTTCTTCTAACCATCTTGCCTTACTCTGCTTGGTGGTGGCTCTGAAGCATGCTGGCTCATGGTGATAGAGCTGTGAGTCTTTATTATCCTAACAAAATGTTTTGCCTGATTCAGTCCCTACAACCTGGGTCCTGGCTGTATGTCTGCACTTGGCCTCATCAAACTCAGCAGGCATGCTCTTAACCACCAACACATCTCTCCTGCCTCTTCCTTCTGCTTCCAGTAGAGGGCCCCAAACCTCATTTTGAAGCAATTATGTGATTTCCAGGAATCGAACTTCTGATCTTTGGAAGAGCAGGCAATGCTCTTAACCACTGAGCCATCTCTCCGACGCGTTTTTCAAGTTCTTTAACTAAACCAGGTTTATTCAATGTGGTGTGTAGATCACATCTGCATTCCCCTAACATGTGGAATACAGGTGTCTCCATGGACCTATTGGCTGTTCATGTACCTCATAGAGGGGGTCAGGATAAATTGTTTCTCTGGCTTTAAATTGGTTAACATTTTGCTGGTATTTGTAGTCCTTTGATTGTCTTGGATGTGAGTTCTCTTTAAGGCACATGAACATGCCAGTGTTTTCTTCTTCTAGCCATCTTGCCTTACTCTCCTTACTGTTGTCTCTGAAGCACGATGTCTCATGGTGATAGAGCTGTGAGTCTTTAACATCATAAAAATACGTTTGCCCAATTCAGTCACATTAACGTGGGCCCTGGCCTTTGCCCTGACTCTATGTCTGCACTTGGCCTCATCAAACTCAGCAGCCAATGCTCTTAAGCACTGAGCCATCTCTCCTGCCTCTTCCTTCTGTTGCCAGTAGATGGCACCAAATCTCATTTTGAGAGCAAAACTGTGGTTGCCAGGAATCTAACTTCTGACTTTTAGAAGGGCAGCCAGGATTCTTAACCACTGGGCTATCTCTCGAACGCTTCTTTCTGCATGCAAAAGAGGGCACAAGACCTCAGTGCAGATGGTTGTGAGCCATTATGTGGTTGCTTGAAATTGGATACAGGAGGAAGAAAGAGCACGAAATGCTCTTAAACACTGAGCCATCTCTCCAACCCGTTTTTCTACTTCTTTACGTAAACCAGATGTACTCAATGACGTGTGGATTACATCTGCATTTTAATAACATTTGAAGTACAGGGTTCTCCATGGATCTGTTGGCCATTCGTGTACCTCATAGAGGAGGTCTAGACAAATTCTTTCACTGGCTTTAAATTGGTTAAGCTTTTGTTGGTGTTTGTTCCTTTCTATGTCTTGCATGTGAGTTCTTCTTCAGGCACATGAACATGCTAGTATTTTCTTCTTCTAACCATCTTGCCTTGCTCTGCTTGGTGGTGTCTCTGAAGCATGCTGGCTCATGGTGATAGAGCTGTGAGTCTTTATTATCCTAACAAAATGTTTTGCCTGATTCTGTCCCAAAAACCTGGATCCTGGCTGTATGTCTGCACTTGGCCTCATCAAACTCAGCAGGCATGCTCTTAACCACCAAGACATCTCTCCGGCTTTTCCTTCTGCTTCCAGTAGAGGGCACCAAACCTCATTTTGAAGCAATTATGTGATGTCCAGGAATCGAACTTCTGATCTTTGGAAGAGCAGGCAATGCTCTTAACCACTGAGCCATCTCTCCGGCCCGTTTTTCAACTTCTTTAACTAAACCAGGTTTACTCAATGTGGTGTGTGGATCACATCTGCATTCCCCTAACTTGTGGAGTACAGGGGTCTCCATGGACCTATTGACTGTTCATGTACCTGATAGAGGAGGTCAGGATAAATTGTTTCTCTGGCTTTAAATTGGTTAACATTTTGCTGGTGTTTGTAGTCCTTTGATTGTCTTGGATGTGAGTTCTCTTTAAGGCACATGAACGTGCCAGTGTTTTCTTCTTCTAGCCATCTTGCCTTACTCTCCTTAGTGTTGTCTCTGAAGCACGATGTCTCATGGTGATAGAGCTGTGAGTCTTTATTATCCTAACAAAATGTTTTGCCTGATTCAGTCCCAACAACCTGGGCCCTGGCCTCATCAAACTCAGCAGGCATGCTCTTAACCACCAAGACATCTCTCCTGCCTCTTCCTTCTGCTTCCAGTAGAGGGCACCAAACCTCATTTTGAAGCAATTATGTGATGTCCAGGAATCGAACTTATGATCTTTGGAAGAGCAGGCAATCATCTTAACCACTGAGCCATCTCTCCGACCCGTTTTTCAACTTCTTTAACTAAACCAGGATTACTCAATGTGGTGTGTGGATCACATCTGCATTCCCCTAACATGTGGAGTACAGGGGTCTCCATGGACCTATTGGCTGTTCATGTACCTGATAGAGGATTTCAGGATAAATTCTTTCTCTGGCTTTAAATTGGTTAACATTTTGCTGGTGTTTGTAGTCCTTTGATTGTCTTGATGTGAGTTCTCTTTAAGGCACATGAACGTGCCAGTGTTTTCTTCTTCTAGCCATCTTGTCTTACTCTCCTTAGTGTTGTCTCTGAAGCACGAAGTCTTATGGTGATAGAGTTGTGAGTCTTTAACATCCTAAAAAACCTTTGCCCAATTCAGTCACAATAACGTGGGCCCTGGCCTTTACATTGACTCTATGTCTGCACTTGGCCTCATCGAACTCAGCAGCCAATGCTCTTAAGCACTGAGCCATCTCTCCTGCCTCTTCCTTCTGTTGCCAGTAGATGGCACCAAATCTCATTTTGAGAGCAAAACTGTGGTTGCCATGTATCGAACTTCTGATCTTTAGAAGGGCAGCCAGGATTCTTAACAACTGAGCTATCTCTCGAGCGCTTCTTTCTGCATCCAAAAGACGGCAGAAGACCTCAGTGCAGATGGTTGTGATCCATTATGTGGTTCTTGAAATTGGATACAGGAGGTTGAAAGAGCACGAAATGCTCTTAAACACCGAGACATCACTCCAACCCGTTTTTCTACTTCTTTACCTAAACCAGATGTACTCAATGATGTGTGGATCACATCTGCATTTTCCTAACATTTGAAGTACAGGGGTCTCCATGGATCTGTTGGCCATTCGTGTACCTCAAAGAGGAGGTCTAGACAAATTGTTTCACTGGCTTTTAAATGGTTAAGCTTTTGATGGTGTTTGTTCCTTTGTATGTCTTCGATGTGAGTTCTTCTTCAGGCACATGAACATGCTAGTATTTTCTTCTTCTAACCATCCTGCCTTATTCTGCTTGGTGGTGTCTCTGAAGCATGCTGGCTCATGGTGATAGAGCTGTGAGTCTTTATTATCCTAACAAAATATTTTGCCTGATTCAGTCCCAACAACCTGGGTCCTGGCTGTTTGTCTGCACTGGGCCTCATCAAACTCAGCAGGCATGCTCTTAACCACCAAGACATCTCTCCTGCCTCTTTCTTCTGCTACCAGTAGCGGGCACCAAAACTCATTTTGAAGCAATTATTTGATGTCCAGGAATCGAACTTCTGATCTTTGGAAGAGCAGGCAATGCTCTTAACCACTGAGCCATCTCTCCGACCCGTTTTTCCACTTCTTTAACTAAACCAGGTTTACTCAATGTTGTGTGTGGATCACATCTGCATTCCCCTAACATGTGGAGTACAGGGGTTTCCATGTACCTATTGGCTGTTCATGTACCTGATAGAGGAGGTCAGGATAAATTGTTTCTCTGGCTTTAAATTGGTTAACATTTTGCTGGTGTTTGTAGTCCTTTGATTGTCTTGGATGTGAGTTCTCTTTAAGGCACATGAACGTGCCAGTGTTTTCTTCTTCTAGCCATCTTCCCTTACTCTCCTTAGTGTTGTCTCTGAAGCACGATGTCTCATGGTGATAGAGCTGTGAGTCTTTAACATCCTAAAAAAACGTTTGCCCAATTCAATCAAAATAACGTGGGCCCTGTCCATTGCCCTGACTCTATGTCTGCAGTTGGAATCATCCAAATCAGCAGCCAATGCTCTTAAGCACTGAGCCATCTCCGCTGCCTTTTCCTTTTGTTGCCAGTAGATGGCACCAAATCTCATTTTGAGAGCAAAACTGTGGTTGCCAGGAATCGAACTTCTGACCTTTAGAAGGGCAGCCAGGATTCTCAACCACTGAGCTATCTCTCGAGCGCTTCTTTCTGCATGCAAAAGAGGGCACAAGACCGCAGTGCAGATGGTTGTGAGCCATTATGTGGTTGCTTGAAATTGGATATAGGAGGAAGAAAGAGCACGAAATGCTCTTAAACACCGAGACATCACTCCAACCCATTTTTCTACTTCTTTACCTAAACCAGATGTACTCAATGATGTTTGGATCACATCTGCATTTTCAAAACATTTGAAGTTCAGGGGTCTCCATGGATCTGTTGGCCATTCGTGTAACTCATAGAGGATGTGAAGACAAATTGTTTCACTGGCTTTAAATTGGTTAAGCTTTTGTTGGTGTTTGTTCCTTTGTATGTCTTGGATGTGAGTTCTTCTTCAGGCACATGAAAATGCTAGTATTTTCTTCTTCTAACCATCCTGCCTTACTCTGCTTGGTGGTGTCTCTGAAGCATGCTGGCTCATGGTGATAGAGCTGTGAGTCTTTATTATCCTAACAAAATGTTTTGCCTGATTCAGTTCCAACAACCTGGGCCCTGGACTCATCAAACTCAGCAGGCCTTCTCTTAACCACCAAGACATCTCTCCTGCTTCTTCTTTCTGCTTCCAGTAGAGGGCACCAAACCTCATTGTGAAGCAATTATGTGATGTCCAGGAATCGAACTTATGTACTTTGGAATAGCAGGCAATTCTCTTAACCACTGAGCCATCTCTCCTACCCGTTTTTCAACTTCTTTAACTAGACCAGGTTTACTCAATGTGGTGTGTGGATCACATCTGCATTCCCCTAACATGTGGAGTACAGGGGTCTCCTTGGACCTATTGGCTGTTCATGTACCTCATAGGGGAGGTCAGCATAAATTGTTTCTGTGGCTTTAAATTGGTTAACATTTTGCTGGTGTTTGTAGTCCTTTGATTGCCTGGATGTGAGTTCTCTTTAAGGCACATGAACATGCCAGTGTTTTCTTCTTCTAGCCATCTTGCCTTACTCTCCTTAGTGTTGTCTCTGAAGCACGATGTCTCATGGTGATAGAGCTTTGAGTCTTTAACATCCTAAAAAAACATTTGCCCAATTCAGTCACAATAAGGTGGGCCCTGGCCTTTGCCCTGACTCTATGTCTGCACTTGGCCTCATCAAACTCAGCAGCCAATCAATGCTCTTAAGCACTGAGCCATCTCTCTTGCCTCTTCCTTCTGTTGCCAGTAGATGGCACCAAATCTCATTTTGAGGGCAAAACTGTGGTTGCCAGGAATCTAACTTCTGACCTTTAGAAGGGCAGCCAGGATTCTTAACCACTGAGCTATCTCTCGAGCGCTTCTTTCTGCATGCAAAAGAGGGCACAAGACCTCAGTGCAGATGGTTGTGAGCCATTATGTGGTTGCTTGAAATTGGATACAGGAGGAAGAAAGAGCATGAAATGCTCTTAAACACTCAGCCATCTCTCCAACCCGTTTTTTTACTTCTTTACCTAAACCAGATATACTCAATGATGTGTGGATCACATCTGCATTTTCCTAACATTTGAAGTACAGGGGTCTCCATGGATCTGTTGGCCATTCGTGTACCTCATAGAGGAGGTGTAGACAAATTGTTTCTCTGGCTTTAAATTGGTTAAGCTTTTGTTGGTGTTTGTTCCTTAGTATGTCTTGGATGTGAGTTCTTCTTCAGGCACATGAACATGCTAGTCTTTTCTTCTTCTAACCACCCTGCCTTACTGTGATTGGTGTTGTCTCTGAAGCATGCTGGCTCATGGTGATAGAGCTGTGAGTCTTTATTATCCTAACAAAATGTTTTGCCTGATTCAGTATCAACAACCTGGGGCCTGGCCTCATCAAACTCAGCAGGCCTTCTCTTAACCACCAAGATATCTCTCCTGCTTCTTCCATCTGCTTCCAGTAGAGGGCACCAAACCTCATTTTGAAGCAATTATGTGATGTCCAGGAATCGAACTTCTGTATTTTGGAAGAGCAGGCAAAGCTCTTAACCACTGAGCCATCTCTCGGACCCGTTTTTCAACTTCTTTAACTAAACCAGGTTTACTCAATGTGGTGTGTGGATCACATCTGCATTCCCCTAACATGTGGAGTACAGGGGTCTCCATGGACCTATTGGCTGTTCATGTACCTCATAGAGGAGGTCAGCATAAATTGTTTCTCTGGCTTTAAATTGGTTAACATTTTGCTGGTGTTTGTAGTCCTTTGATTGTCTTGGATGTGAGTTCTCTTTAAGGCACATGAACATGCCACTGTTTTCTTCTTCTAGCCATCATGCCTTACTCTCCTTAGTGTTGTCTCTGAAGCACGATGTCTCATGGTGATAGAGCTGTGAGTCTTTAACATCCTAAGAAAACGTTTGCCCAATTAAGTCACTATAACTTGGGCCCTGGCCTTTGCCCTGACTCTATGTCTGCACTTGGCCTCATCCAACTCAGCAGCCAATGCTCTTAAGCACTGATCCATCCCTCTGCCCTTCCTTCTGTTGCCAGTAGATGGCACCAAATCTTATTTTGAGAGCAAAAGTGTGGTTGCAGGAATCGAACTTCTGACCTTTAGAAGGGCAGCCAGGATTCTTCACCACTGAGCTATCTCTCGAGCGCTACTTTCTGCATGCATAAGAAGGCACAAGATCTCAGTGCAGATGGTTGTGAGCCATTATGTGGTTGCTTGAAATTGGATACAGGAGGAAGAAAGAGCACGAAATGCTCTTAAACACTCAGCCATCTCTCCAACCCGTTTTTCTACTTCTTTACATAAACCAGATGTACTCAATGATGTGTGGATCACATCTGCATTTTCCTAACATTTGAAGTACAGGGGTCTCCATTGATCTGTTGGCCATTCGTGTACCTCATAGAGGAGGTGTTTCACTGGCATTAAATTGGTTAAGATTTGTTGGTGTTTGTTCCTTTGTATGTCTTGGATGTGAGTTCTTCTTCAGGCACATGAACATGCTAGTATTTTCTTCTTCTAACCATCTTGCCTTACTCTGCCTTGTGGTGTCTCAGAAGCATGCTGGCTCATGGTGATAGAGCTGTGAGTCTTTATTATCCTAACAAAATATTTTGCCTGATTCAGTCCCAACAACCTGGGCCCTGGCTGAATGTCTGCACTTGGCCTCATCAAACTCAGCAGGCATGGTCTTAACCACCAAGACATCTCTCCTGCCTCTTCCTTCTGCTTCCAGTAGAGGGCACCAAACCTTATTTTTAAGCAATTATGTGATGTCCAGGAATCGAACTTCTGATCTTTGGAAGAGCAGGCAATGCTCTTAAGCACTGAGCCATCTCTCCTATCTCTTCCTTCTGTTGCCAGTAGGTGGCACCAAATCTCATTTTGAAGCAATTATGTGATGTCCAGGAATCGAACTTCTGATCTTTGGAAGAGCAGGCAATGCTCTTAACCACTGAGCCATCTCTCCGACCCGTTTTTCAAATTCTTTAACTAAACCAGGTTTACTCAATGTGGTGTGTGGATCACATCTGCATTCCCCTAATATGTGGAGTACAGGGGTCTCCATGGACCTATTGGCTGTTCATGTACCTCATAGAGGAGGTCAGCATAAATTGTTTCTCTGGCTTTAAATTGGTTAACATTTTGCTGGAGATTGTAGTCCTTTGATTGTCTTGGATGTGAGTTCTCTTTAAGGCACATGAACATGCCAGTGTTTTCTTCTTCTAGCCATCTTGCCTTACTCTCCTTAGTGTTGTCTCTGAAGCACGCTGTCTCATGGTGATAGAGCTGTGAGTCTTTAACATCCTAAAAAAACTTTTGCCTAATTTAGTCACAATGACGTGATCCCTGGCCTTTGCCCTGACTCTATGTCTGCACTTGGCCTCATCAAACTCAGCAGGCAATGCTCTTAAGCACTGAGCCATCTCTCCTGCCTCTTCCTTCTGTTGCCAGTAGATGGCACCAAATCTCATTTTGAGAGCAAACTGTGGTTGCCAGGAATCGGACTTCTGACCTTTAGAAGGGCAGCCAGTATTCTTAACCACTGAGCTATCTCTCGAGCGCTTCTTTCTGCATCCAAAAGAGGGCACAAGACCACAGTGCAGATGGTTGTGAGCCATTATGTGGTTGCTTGAAATTGAATACAGGAGGATGAAAGAGCACGAAATGCTCTTAAACACTTAGCCATCTCTCCAACCCGTTTTTCTACTTCTTTACCTAAACCAGATCTACTCAGTGATGTGTGGATCACATCTGCATTTTCCTAACATTTTAAGTACAGGGTTCTCCAAGGATCTGTTGGCCTCATAGAGGAGGTCTAGACAAATTGTTTAACTGGCTTTAAATTGGTTAAGCTTTTGTTTGTGTTTGTTTCTTGTATGTCTTGGATGTGAGTTCTTCTTCAGGCACATGAACATGCTAGTATTTTCTTCTTCTAACCATCTTGCCTTACTCTTCTTGGTGGTGTCTCTGAAGCATGCTGGCTCATGGTGATAGAGCTGTGAGTTTTATTATCCTAACAAAATGTTTTGCCTGATTCAGTCCCAACAACCTGGGCCCTGGCTGTATGTCTGCACTTGGCCTCATCAAACTCAGCAGGCATGCTCTTAAGCACCAAGACATCTCTCCTGCCTCTTCCTTCTGCTTCCAGTAGAGGGCACCAAACCTCATTTTGAAGCAATTATGTGATGTCCAGGAATCGAACTTCTGATCTTTGGAAGAGCAGGCAATGCTCTTAACCGCTGAGCCATCTCTCCGACCCGTTTTTCAACTTCTTTAACTAAACCAGGTTTACTCAATGTGGTCCGTGGATCACATCTGCTTTCCCCTAACATGTGGAGTACAGGGGTCTAGATGGACTTATTGGCTGTTCATGTACCTCATAGAGGAGGTCAGGATAAATTGTTTCTCTGGCTTCAAATTGGTTAACATTTTGCTGGTGTTTGTAGTCCTTTGATTGTCTTGGATGTGAGTTCTCTTTAAGGCACATGAACATGCCAGTGTTTTCTTCTTCTAGCCATCTTGCCTTACTCTCCTTAGTGTTGTCTCTGAAGCACGCTGTCTCATGGTGATAGAGCTGTGAGTCTTTAACATCCTAAAAAAACGTTTGCCTAATTCAGTCACAATAACGTGGGCCCTGGCCTTTGCCCTGACTCTATGTCTGCACTTGGCCTCATCAAACTCAAAAGGCATGCTCTAAGCACCAAGACATCTCTCCTATCTCTTCCTTCTGTTGCCAGTAGGTGGCACCAAATCTCATTTTGAAGCAATTATGTGATGTCCAGGAATCGAACTTCTGATCTTTGGAAGGGCAGCCAGGATTCTTAACCACTGAGCTATCTCTCAAGCGCTTCTTTCTGCACCCAAAAGAGGGCACAAGACCTGAGTGCAGATGGTTGTGAGCCATTATGTGCTTGCTTGAAATTGAATACAGGAGGATGAAAGAGCACGAAATGCTCTTAAACACTGAGCCATCTCTCCAACCCGTTTTTGTACTTCTTAACCTAAACCAGACGTACTCAATGATGTGTGGATCACATCTGCGTTTTCCTAACATTTGAATTACAGGGGTCTCCATGGATCTGTTGGCCATTCGTGTACCTCATGGAGGAGGTTTAGAGAAATTGTTTCACTGGCTTTAAATTGGTTAAGCTTTTGTTGGTGTTTGTTCCTTTGTGTGTCTTGGAGGTGAGTTCATCTTCAAGCACACGAACATGCTAGTATTTTCTTCTTCTAACCATCTTGCCTTACTCTGCTTGGTGGTGTCTCTGAATCATGCTGACTCATAGTGATAGAGCTGTGAGTCTTTATTATCCTAACAAAATGTTTTTCCTGATTCAGTCCCAACAACCTGGGCCCTGGCTCTATGTCTGCACTTGGCCTCATCAAACTCAGCAGGCATGCTCTTAACCACTGAGCCATCTCTCCGACCCGTTTTTCAACTTCTTTAACTAAACCAGGTTTACTCAATGTGGTGTGTGGCTCACATCTGCATTCCCCTAACTTGTGGAGTACTGGGGTCTCCATGGACCTATTGGCTGTTCATGTACCTCATAGAGGAGGTCAGGATAAATTGTTTCTCTGGCTTTAAATTGGTTAACATTTTGCTGGAGATTGTAGTCCTTTGATTGTCTTGGATGTGAGTTCTCTTTAAGGCACATGAACATGCCAGTGTTTTCTTCTTCTAGCCATCTTGCCTTACTCTCCTTAGTGTTGTCTCTGAAGCACGCTGTCTCATGGTGATAGAGCTGTGAGTCTTTAACATCCTAAAAAAACTTTTGCCTAATTTAGTCACAATGACGTGATCCCTGGCCTTTGCCCTGACTCTATGTCTGCACTTGGCCTCATCAAACTCAGCAGGCAATGCTCTTAAGCACTGAGACATCTCTCCTGCCTCTTCCTTCTGTTGCCAGTAGATGGCACCAAATCTCATTTTGAGAGCAAACTGTGGTTGCCAGGAATCGGACTTCTGACCTTTAGAAGGGCAGCCAGTATTCTTAACCACTGAGCTATCTCTCGAGCGCTTCTTTCTGCATCCAAAAGAGGGCACAAGACCACAGTGCAGATGGTTGTGAGCCATTATGTGGTTGCTTGAAATTGAATACAGGAGGATGAAAGAGCACGAAATGCTCTTAAACACTTAGCCATCTCTCCAACCCGTTTTTCTACTTCTTTACCTAAACCAGATCTACTCAGTGATGTGTGGATCACATCTGCATTTTCCTAACATTTTAAGTACAGGGTTCTCCATGGATCTGTTGGCCTCATAGAGGAGGTCTAGACAAATTGTTTAACTGGCTTTAAATTGGTTAAGCTTTTGTTGGTGTTTGTTTCTTGTATGTCTTGGATGTGAGTTCTTCTTCAGGCACATGAACATGCTAGTATTTTCTTCTTCTAACCATCTTGCCTTACTCTTCTTGGTGGTGTCTCTGAAGCATGCTGGCTCATGGTGATAGAGCTGTGAGTTTTATTATCCTAACAAAATGTTTTGCCTGATTCAGTCCCAACAACCTGGGCCCTGGCTGTATGTCTGCACTTGGCCTCATCAAACTCAGCAGGCATGCTCTTAAGCACCAAGACATCTCTCCTGCCTCTTCCTTCTGCTTCCAGTAGAGGGCACCAAACCTCATTTTGAAGCAATTATGTGATGTCCAGGAATCGAACTTCTGATCTTTGGAAGAGCAGGCAATGCTCTTAACCGCTGAGCCATCTCTCCGACCCGTTTTTCAACTTCTTTAACTAAACCAGGTTTACTCAATGTGGACCGTGGATCACATCTGCTTTCCCCTAACATGTGGAGTACAGGGGTCTAGATGGACTTATTGGCTGTTCATGTACCTCATAGAGGAGGTCAGGATAAATTGTTTCTCTGGCTTCAAATTGGTTAACATTTTGCTGGTGTTTGTAGTCCTTTGATTGTCTTGGATGTGAGTTCTCTTTAAGGCACATGAACATGCCAGTGTTTTCTTCTTCTAGCCATCTTGCCTTACTCTCCTTAGTGTTGTCTCTGAAGCACGCTGTCTCATGGTGATAGAGCTGTGAGTCTTTAACATCCTAAAAAAACGTTTGCCTAATTCAGTCACAATAACGTGGGCCCTGGCCTTTGCCCTGACTCTATGTCTGCACTTGGCCTCATCAAACTCAGCACGCAATGCTCTTAAGCACTGAGCCATCTCTCCTGCCTCTTCCTTCTGTTGCCAGTAGATGGCACCAAATCTCATTTTGAGAGCAAACTGTGTTTGCCAGGAATCGGACTTCTGACCTTTAGAAGGGCAGCCAGTATTCTTAACCACTGAGCTATCTCTCGAGCGCTTCTTTCTGCATCCAAAAGAGGGCACAAGACCACAGTGCAGATGGTTGTGAGCCATTATGTGGTTGCTTGAAATTGAATACAGGAGGATGAAAGAGCACGAAATGCTCTTAAACACTTAGCCATCTCTCCAACCCGTTTTTCTACTTCTTTACCTAAACCAGATCTACTCAGTGATGTGTGGATCACATCTGCATTTTCCTAACATTTTAAGTACAGGGTTCTCCATGGATCTGTTGGCCTCATAGAGGAGGTCTAGACAAATTGTTTAACTGGCTTTAAATTGGTTAAGCTTTTGTTGGTGTTTGTTCCTTTGTATGTCTTGGATGTGAGTTCTTCTTCAGGCACATGAACATGCTAGTATTTTCTTCTTCTAACATCTTGCCTTACTCTGCTTGGTGGTGTCTCAGAAACATGCTGGCTCATGGTGATAGAGCTGTTAGTCTTTATTATCCGAACAAAATATTTTGCCTGATTCAGTCCCAACAACCTGTGCCCTGGCTGTATGTCTGCACTTGGCCTCATCAAACTCAGCAGGCATGGTCTTAACCACAAAGACATCTCTCCTGCCTCTTCCTTCTGCTACCAGTAGAGGGCACCAAACCTCATTTTGAAGCAATTATGTGATGTCCAGGAATCGAACTTCTGATCTTTGGAAGAGCAGGCAATGCTCTTAAGCACTGAGCCATCTCTCCTATCTCTTCCTTTTGTTGCCAGTAGGTGGCACCAAATCTCACTTTGAAGCAATTATGTGATGTCCAGGAATCGAACTTCTGATCTTTGGAAGAGCAGGCAATTCTCTTAACCACCGAGCCATCTCTCCGACCCGTTTTTCAAATTCTTTAACTAAACCAGGTTTACTCAATGTGGTGTGTGGATCACATCTGCATTCCCCTAACATGTGGAGTACAGGGGTCTCCATGGACCTATTGGCTGTTCATGTACCTCATAGAGGAGATCAGCATAAATTGTTTGTCTGGCTTTAAATTGGTTAACATTCTGCTGGTGTTTGTAGACCTTTGATTGTCTTGATGTGAGTTCTCTTTAAGGCACATGAACATGCCAGTGTTTTCTTCTTCTAGCCATCTTGCCTTACTCTCCTTAGTGTTGCCTCTGAAGCACGTTGTCTCATGGTGATAGAGCTGTGAGTCTTTAACATCCTAAAAAAACGTTTGGCTAATTCAGTCACAATAACGTGGGCCGTGGCCTTTGCCCTGACTCTATGTCTGCACTTGACCTCATCAAACTCAGCAGGCAATGCTCTTAAGCACTGAGCCATCTCTCCTGCCTCTTCCTTCTGTTGCCAGTAGATGGCACCAATCTCATTTTGAGAGCAAAACTGTGGTTGACATGAATCGACCTTCTGACCTTTAGAAGGGCAGCCAGTATTCTCAACCACTGAGCTATCTCTCGAGCGCTTCTTTCTGCATCCAAAAGAGCGCACAAGACCACAGTGCAGATGGTTGTGAGCCATTATGTGGTTGCTTGAAATTGAATACAGGAGGATGAAAGAGCACGAAAAGCTCTTAAACACTGAGCCATCTCTCCAACCCGTGTTTCTACTTCTTTACCTAAACCAGATGCACTCAATGATGTGTGGATCACATCTGCATTTTCCTAACATTTGAAGTACAGGTTTCTCCATGGATCTGTTGGCCATTCGTGTACCTCATAGAGGAGGTTAGACAAATTGTTTCACTGGCTTTAAATTGGTAAAGCTTTTGTTGGTGTTTGTTCCTTTGTGTGTCTTGGATGTGAGTTCTTCTTCAGGCACACGAACATGCTAGTATTTTCTTCTTCTAACCATCTTGCCTTACTCTGCTTGCTGGTGTCTCTGAATCATGCTGGCTCATAGTGATAGAGCTGTGAGTCTTTATTATCCTAACAAAATGTTTTTCCTGATTCAGTCCCAACAACCTGGGCCCTGGCTCTATGTCTGCACTTGGCCTCATCAAACTCAGCAGGCAATGCTCTTAACAACTGAGCCAACTCTCCGACCCGTTTTTCAACTTCTTGAACTAAACCAGGTTTACTCAATGTGGTGTGTGGAGCACATCTGCATTCCCCTAACATGTGGAGTACAGGGGTCTCCATGGACCTATTGGCTGTTAATGTACCTCATAGAAGAGGTCAGGATAAATTGTTTCTCTGGCTTTAAAATGGTTAACATTTTGCTGGTGTTTGTAGTCCTTTGATTGTCTTGGATGTGATTTCTCTTTAAGGCACAAGAACATGCCAGTGTTTTCTTCTTCTAGCCATCTTGCCTTACTCTTTTTAGTGTAGTCTCTGAAACAAGCTCTCTCATTGTGATAGAGCTCTGGGTCTTTAACATCCTAAAATAACGTTTGCCTAATTAGGTCACAAAAACGTGGGCCCTGGCCTTTGCCTTGACTCTGTGTCTGCACTTGGCCTCATCAAACTCAGCAGGCCATGCTCTTAAGTACTGAGCCATCTTTCCTGCCTCTTCCTTCTGTTGCCAGTAGATGGCACCAAATATCACTTTGAGAGCAAAGCTGTGGTTTCCAGGAATCGAACTTCGGACCTTTAGAAGGGCAGCCAGGATTCTTAACCAGTGAGCTATCTATCGAGCGCTTCTTTCTGCATTCAAAAGAGGGCACAAGACCTCAGTGCTGATGGTTGTGAGCCATGATGTGGTGGCTTGAAATTGAATACAGGTGGATATAAGAGCACTAAATGCTCTAAACACAGAGCCATCTCTCCAACCCGTTTTTCTACTTCTTTACCTAAACCAGTTGTACTCAATGATGTGTGGATCACATATGCATTTTCCTAACATTTGAAGTACAGGGGTCTCCATGGATCTGTTGGCCATTCGTGTACCTCATAGAGGAGGTCTAGACAAATTGTTTCACTGGCTTTATATTGGTTAAGCTTTTGGTGGTGTTTGTTCCTTTGTATATCTTTGATGTGAGTTCTTCTTTAGGCACATGAACTTGCTAGTATTTTCTTCTTTTACCATCTTGCCTTAATCTGCTTGGTGGTGTATCTGAAGCATGCTGGCTCATGGTGATAGAGCTGTGAGTCTTTATTATCCTAACAAAATGTTTTGCCTGATTCAGTCCCAACAACCTGGGCCCTGGCTCTATGTCTGCATTTGGCCTCATCAAAATCAGCAGGCATGGTCTTAACCACCAAGACATCTCTCCTGCCTCTTCCTTCTGCTTCCAGTAGAGGGCACCAAACCTCATTTTGAAGCAATTATGTGATGTCCAGGAATCGAACTTCTGATCTTTGGAAGAGCAGGCAATGCTCTTAAACACTGAGCCATCTCTCCTATGTCTTCCTTCTGTTGCCAGTAGGTGGCACCAAATCTCATTTTGAAGCAATTATGTGTAGTCCAATAATCGAACTTCTGATCTTTGAAAGGGCAGCCAGGATTCTTAACCACTGAGCTATCTCTCAAGCGCTTCTTTCTGCATCCAAAGAGGGCACAAGACCTCAGTGCAGATGGTTGTGAGCCATTATGTGCTTGCTTGAAATTGAATACAAGAGGATTAAAGAGCACGAAATGCTCTGAAACACTCAGCCATCTCTCCAACCCGTTTTTCTACTTCTTTACCTAAACCAGACGTACTCAATGATGTGTGGATCATATCTGCATTTTCCTAACATTTGAATTACAGGGGTCTCCATGGATCTGTTGGCCATTCGTGTACCTCATACAGGAGGTTTAGAGAAATTGTTTCACTGGCTTTAAATTGGTTAAGCTTTTTTTGGTGTTTGTTCCTTTGTGTGTCTTGGATGTGAGTTCTTCTTCAGGCACACGAACATGCTAGTATTTTCTTCTTCTAACCATCTTGCCTTACTCTGCTTGCTGGTGTCTCTGAATCATGCTGGCTCATAGTGATAGAGCTGTGAGTCTTTATTATCCTAACAAAATGTTTTGCCTGATTCAGTCCCAACAACCTGGGCCCTGGCTGTATGTCTGCACTTGGCCTCATCAAACTCAGCAGGCAATGCTCTTAACCACTGAGCCAAATCTCCGACCCGTTTTTCAACTTCTTGAACTAAACCTGGTTTACTCAATGTGGTGTGTGGAGCACATCTGCATTCCCCTAACATGTGGAGTACAGGGGTCTCCATGGACCTATTGGCTGTTCATGTACCTCATAGAAGAGGTCAGGATAAATTGTTTCTCTGGCTTTAAATTGGTTAACATTTTGCTGGTGTTTGTAGTCCTTTGATTGTTTTGGATGTGATTTCTCTTTAAGGCACAAGAACATGCCAGTGTTTTCTTCTTCTAGCCATCTTGGCTTACTCTCCTTAGTGTAGTCTCTGAAGCACGCTCTCTCATTGTGATAGAGCTCTGGGTCTTTAACATCCTAAAATAATGTTTGCCTAATTAGGTCACAAAAACGTGGGCCCTGGCCTTTGCCCTCACTCTATGTCTGCACTTGGCATCATCAAACTCAGCAGGCAATGCTCTTAAGCACTGAGCCATCTCTCCTGCCTCTTCCTTCTGTTGCCAGTAGATGGCACCAAATCTCATCTTGAAAGCAAAACTGTGGTTGCCAGGAATCGAACTTCTGACCTTTCGAAGGGCAGCCAGGATTCTTAACCACTGAGCTATCTCTCGAGCGCTTCTTTCTGCATCCAAAAGAGGGCACAAGACCTCAGTGCAGATGGTTGTGAGCCATTATGTGGGTGCTTGAATTTGAATACAGGTGGATGAAAGAGCACGAAATGCTCTTAATCACTGAGCCATCTCTCCAACCCGTTTTTCTACTTCTTTACCTAAACCAGATGTACTCAATGATGTGTGGATCACATCTGCATTTTCCTAACATTTGAAGTACAGGGGTCTCCATGGATCTGTTGGCCATTCGTGTACCTCATAGAGGAGGTCTAGACAAATTGTTTCACTGGCTTTAAATTGGTTAAGCTTTTGTTGGTGTTTGTTCCTTTGTATGTCTTGGATGTGAGTTCTTCTTCAGGCACATGAACATGCTAGTATTTTCTTCTTCTAACCATCTTGCCTTACTCTGCTTGGTGGTGTCTCTGAAGCATGCTGGCTCATGGTGATAGAGCTGTGAGTCTTTATTATCCTAACAAAATATTTTGCCTGATTCAGTCCCAACAACCTGGGCCCTGGCTGAATGTCTGCACTTGGCCTCATCAAACTCAGCAGGCATACTCTTAACCACCAAGACATCTCTCCTGCCTCTTCCTTCTGCTTCCAGTAGAGGGCACCAAACCTCATTTTGAAGCAATTATGTGATGTCCATGATCGAACATCTGATCTTTGGAAGAGCAGGCAATGCTCTTAACCACTGAGCCATCTCTCCGACCCGTTTTTCAACTTCTTTAACTAAACCAGGGTTACTCAATGTGGTGTGTGGATCACATCTGCATTCCCCTAACATGTGGAATACAGGGGCTTCTTGGACCTATTGGCTTTTCATGTACCTCATAGAGGAGGTCAGCATAAATTGTTTCTCTGGCTTTAAATTGGTTAACATTTTGCTGGTGTTTGTAGTCCTTTGATTGTCTTGCATGTGAGTTCTCTTTAAGGCACATGAACATGCCAGTGTTTTCTTCTTCTAGCCATCTTTCCTTACTCTCCTTAGTGTTGTCTCTGAAGCACGTTGTCTCATGGTGATAAAGCTGTGAGTCTTTAACATCCTAAAAAAACTTTTGCCTAATTCAGTCACAATAACGTGGGCCCTGGCCTTTGCCCTCACTCTCTGTCTGCACTTGGCCTCATCAAACTCAGCAGGCAATGCTCTTTCTTAAGCACTGAGCCATCTCTCCTGCCTCTTCCTTCTGTTGCCAGTAGATGGCACCAAATCTCATTTTGAGAGCAAAACTGTGGTTGCCAGGAATCGAACTTCTGACCTTTAGAAGGGCAGCCAGGATTCTTAACCACTGAGCTATCTCTTGAGCGCTTCTTTCTGCACCCAAAAGAGGGCACAAGACCTCAGTGCAGATGATTGTGAGCCATTATGTGGTTGCTTGAAATTGAATGCAGGTGGATGAAAGAGCATGAAATGCTCTTAAACACTGAGCCATCTCTCCAACCCGTTTTTCTACTTCTTTTCCTAAACCAGATGTACTCAATGATGTGTGGATCACATCTGCATTTTCCTAACATTTGAAGTACACGGGTCTCCATGGATCTGTTGGCCATTCGTGTACCTCATAGAAGAGGTCTAGACAAATTATTTCACTGGCTTTAAATTGGTTAAGCTTTTGTTGGTGTTTGTTCCTTTGTATGTCTTGGATGTGAGTTCTTCTTCATGCACATGAACATGCTGGTATTTTCTTCTTCTAACCATCTTGCCTTACTCTGCTTGGTTTTGTCTCTGAAGCATGCTGGCTCATGGTGATAGAGCTGTGAGTCTTTATTATCCTAACAAAATGTTTTGCCTGATTCAGTCCTAACAACCTGGGCCCTGGCTGTATGTCTGCACTTGACCTCATCTAACTCAGCAGGCATGCTCTTAACCACCAAGACATCTCTCCTGCCTCTTCCTTCTGCTTCCAGTAGAGGGCACCAAACCTCATTTTGAAGAAATTATGTGATGTCCAGGAATCGAACTTCTGATCTTTGGAAGAGCAGGCAATGCTCTTAACCACTGAGCCATCTCTCCAACCCGTTTTTCAACTTCTTTAACTAAACCAGGGTTACTCAATGTGGTGTGTGGATCACATCTGCATTCCCCTAACATGTGGAGTACAGGGGTCTCCTTGGACCTATTGGCTGTTCATGTACCTCATAGAGGAGGTCAGGATAAATTGTTTCTCTGGCTTTAAATTGGTTAACATTTTGCTGGTGTTTGTAGTCCTTTGTTTGTCTTGGATGTGAGTTCTCTTTAAGGCACATGAACATGCCAGTGTTTTCTTCTTCTAGTCATCTTGCCTTACTCTCCTTAGTGTTGTCTCTGAAGCACGTTGTCTCATGGTGATAGAGCTGTGAGTCTTTAACATCCTAAAAAAACGTTTGCCTAATTCAGTCACAATAAAGTGGGCCCTGGCTTTGCCCTGAATCTATGTCTGCACTTGGCCTCATCAAACTCAGCAGGTAGTGCTCTTAAGCACTGAGCAATCTCTCCTGCCTCTTCCTTCTGTTGCCAGTAGATGACACCAAATCTCCTTTTGAGATCAAATCTGTGGTTGCCAGGAATCGAACTTCTGACCTTTAGGAGGGCAGCCAGGATTCTTAACCACTGAGCTATCTCTCGAGCGCTTCTTTCTGCTTCCAAAAGGGGGCACAAGACCTCAGTGCAGATGGTTGAGAGCCATTATGTGGTTGCTTGAAATTGAATACAGGTGGATGACAGAGCACGAAATGCTCTTAAACACTGAGCCATCTCTCCAACCCGTTTTTCTACTTCTTTACCTAAACCAGATGTACTCAACGATGTGTGGATCACATCTGCATTTTCCTAACATTTGAAGTACAGGGGTCTCCATGGATCTGTTGGCCATTCGTGTACCTCATAGAGGAGGTCTAGACAAATTGTTTCACTGACTTTAAATTGGTTAAGCTTTTGTTGGTGTTTGTTCCTTTGTATGTCTTGGATGTGAGTTCTTCTTCAGGCACATGAACATGCTTGTATTTTCTTCTTCTAACCATCTTGCCTTACTCTGCTTGGTGGTGTCTCTGAAGCATGCTGGCTCATGGTGATAGAGCTGTGAGTCTTTATTATCCTAACAAAATGTTTTGCCTGGAACCAGCCTGTGGTGGCACACGCCTTTAATCCTAGCACTCAGGAGGCAGAGGCTGATGGATCTCTGTGAGGTCGAGGCCAGTCTGGGCTACAAAAGCTAGTTCCAAGACAGGCTCCAAAGCTACAGAGAAATCCTGTCTCAAGAAACCAAAAAAGAAAAAAAAATGTTTTGCCTGATTCAGTCCCAACAACCTGGGCCCTGGTTGTATGTCTGCAGTTCGCCTCATCAAACTCAGCAGGCATGCTCTAAAGCACCAAGACATCTCTCCTGCCTCTTCCTTCTGCTTCCAGTAGAGGGCACCAAACCTCATTTTGAAGCAATTATGTGATGTCCAGGAATCGACCTTCTGATCTTTGGAAGAGCAGGCAATGCTCTTAACCACTGAGCCATCTCTCCGACCCGTTTTTCAACTTCTTTAACTAAACCAGGTTTACTCAATGTGGTGTGTGGATCACATCAGCATTCCCCTAACATGTGGAGTACAGGGGTCTCCTTGGACCTATTGGCTGTTCATGTTCTTCATAGAGGAGGTCAGCATAAATTGATACTATGGCTTTAAATTTGTTAACATTTTGCTGGTGTTTGTAGTCCTTTGATTGTCTTGGATGTGAGTTCTCTTTAAGGCACATGAACATGCCAGTGTTTTCTTCTTCTAGCCATCTTGCCTTACTCTCCTTAGTGTTGCCTCTGAAGCACGTTGTCTCATGGTGATAGAGCTGTGAGTCTTTAACATCCTAAAAAAACGTTTGCCCAATTCAGTCACAATAACGTGGGCCCTGGCCTTTGCCCTCACTCTCTGTCTGCACTTGGCCTCATCAAACTCAGCAGGCAATGCTCTTAAGCACTGAGCCATCTCTCCTGTCTCTTCCTTCTGTTGCCAGTAGATGGCACCAAATCTCATTTTGAGAGCAAATCTGTGGTTGCCAGGAATCGAACTTCTGACTTTTAGAAGGGCAGCCAGGATTCTTAACCACTGAGCTATCTCTCAAGCGCTTCTTTCTGCACCCAACAGAGGGCCCAAGACCTCAGTGCAGATGGTTGTGAGCCATTATGTGGTTGCTTGAAATTGAATACGGGAGGATGAAAGAGCACGAAATGCTCTTAAAAACTGAGCCATCTCTCCAACCCGTTTTTCTACTTCTTTACCTAAACCAGATGTACTCAATGATGTGTGGATCACATCTGCATTCTCCTAACATAGAAGTACAGGGGTCTCCATGGATCTGTTGGCCATTCGTGTACCTCATAGAGGAGGTCTAGACAAATTGTTTCACTGGCTTTAAATTGGTTAAGCTTTTGTTGGTGTTTGTTCCTTTGTATGTCTTGGATGTGAGTTCTTCTTCAGGCACATGAACATGCTGTTATTGTCTTCTTCTTACCATCTTGCCTTACTCTGCTTGGTGGTGTCTCTGAAGCATGCTGGCTCATGGTGATAGAGCTGTGAGTCTTTATTATCCTAACAAAATGTTTTGCCTGATTCAGTCCCAACAACCTGGGCCCTGGCTGTATGTCTGCACTTGGCCTCATCAAACTCAGCAGGCATGCTCTTAACCACCAAGACATCTCTCCCGCCTCTTCCTTCTGCTTCCAGTAGAGGGCACCAAACCTCATTTTGAAGCAATTATGTGATGTCCAGGAATCGAACTTCTGATCTTTGGAAGAGCAGGCAATGCTCTTAACCACTGAGCCATCTCTCCGACCCGTTTTTCAACTTCTTTAACTAAACCAGGTTTACTCAATGTGGTGTGTGGATCACATCTGCATTCCCCTAATATGTGGAGTACAGGGGTCTCCTTGGACCTATTGGCTGTTCATGTTCTTCATAGAGGAGGTCAGCATAAATTGTTTCTATGGCTTTAAATTGGTTAACATTTTGCTGGTGTTTGTAGTCCTTTGATTGTCTTGGATGTGAGTTCTCTTTTAGGCACATGAACATGCCAGTGTTTTCTTCTTCTAGCCATCTTTCCTTACTTTCCTTAGTGTTGTCTCTGAAGCACGTTGTCTCATGGTGATAGAGCTGTGAGTCTTTAACATCCTAAAAAAACGTTTGCCTAATTCAGTCACAATAACGTGGGCCCTGGCCTTTGCCCTCACTCTCTGTCTGCACTTGGCCTCATGAAACTCAGCAGGCAATGCTATTAAGCACTGAGCCATCTCTCCTGTCTCTTCCTTCTGTTGCCAGTAGATGGCACCAAATCTCATTTTGAGAGTAAAACTGTGGTTGCCAGGAATCGAACTTCTGACCTTTAGAAGGGCAGCCAGGATTCTTAACCACTGAGCTATCTTTCGAGCGCTTCTTTCTGCACCCCAAAGAGGGCACAAGACCTCAGTGCAGATGGTTGTGAGCCATTATGTGGTTGCTTGAAATTGAATACAGGTGGATGAAAGAGCACGAAATGCTCTTAAACACTGAGCCATCTTTCCAACCCGTTTTTCTACTTCTTTACCTAAACCAGATGTACTCAATGATGTGTGGATCACATCTGCATTTTCCTAACATTTGAAGTACAGGGGTCTCCATGGATCTGTTGGCCATTCGTGTACCTCATAGAGGAGGTCTAGGCAAATTTTTTCACTGGCTTTAAATTGGTTAAGCTTTTGTTGGTGTTTGTTCCTTTGTATGTCTTGGATGTGAGTTCTTCTTCATGCACATGAACATGCTGGTATTTTCTTCTTCTAACCATCTTGCCTTACTCTGCTTGATGGTGTCTCTGAAGCATGCTGGCTCATGGTGATAGAGCTGTGAGTCTTTATTATCATAACAAAATCTTTTGCCTGATTCAGTCCCAACAACCTGGGCCCTGGCTGTATGTCTGCACGTGGCCTCATCAAACTCACCAGGCATGCTCTTAAGCACCAAGACATCTCTCCTGTCTCTTCCTTCTGCTTCCAGGAGAGGGGACCAAACCTCATTTTGAAGCAATTATGTGATGTCCAGGAATCAACCTTCGGATCTTTGGAAGAGCAGGCAATGCTCTTAACCACTGAGCCCTCTCTCCGACCCGTTTTTCAACTTCTTTAACTAAACCAGGTTTACTCAATGTGGTGTGTGGATCACATCAGCATTCCCCTAACATGTCGAGTACAGGGGTCTCCATGGACCTATTGGCTGTTCATGTACTTCATAGAGGAGGTCAGGATAAATTGTTTCTATGGCTTTAAATTGGTTAACGTTTTGCTGGTGTTTGTAGTCCTTTGATTGTCTGGATGTGAGTTCTCTTTAAGGCACATGAACATGCCAGTGTTTTCTTCTTCTAGCCATCTTGCCTTACTCTCCTTAGTGTTGTCTCTGAAGCATGTTGTCTCATGGTGATAGAGCTGTGAGTCTTTAACATCCTAAAAAAACGTTTGCCTAATTCATTCACAATAACCTGGGCCCTGGCCTTTGCCCTCACTCTATGTCTGCACTTGGCATCATCAAACTCATCAGGCAATGCTCTTCAGCACTGAGCCATCTCTCCTGTCTCTTCCTTCTGTTGCCAGTAGATGGCACCAAATCTCATCTTGAGAGCAAAACTGTGGTTGCCAGGAATCGAACTTCTGACCTTTAGAAGGGCAGCCAGGATTCTTAATCACTGAGCTATCTCTCGAGCGCTTCTTTCTGCATCCAAAAGAGGGCACAAGACCTCAGTGCAGATGGTTGTGAGCCATTATGTGGGTGCTTGAATTTAATACAGGAGGATAAAAGAGCACGAAATGCTCTTAAACACTGAGCCATCTCTCCAACCCCTTTTTCTACTTCTTTACCTAAACCGGATGTCCTCAATGATGTGTGGATCACATCTGCATTTTCCTACCATTTGAAGTACAGGGGTCTCCATGGATCTGTTGGCCATTCGTGTACCTCATAGAGGAGGTCTAGACAAATTGTTTCACTGGCTTTAAATTGGTTAAGCTTTTGTTGGTGTTTGTTCCATTGTATGTCTTGGATGTGAGTTCTTCTTCAGGCACATGAACATGCTGTTATTTTCTTCTTGTTACCATCTTGCCTTACTCTGCTTGGTGGTGTCTCTGAAGCATGCTGGCTCATGGTGATAGAGCTGTGAGTCTTTATTATCCTAACAAAATATTTTGCCTGATTCAGTCCCAACAACCTGGGCCCTGGCTGTATGTCTGCACTTGGCCTCATCAAACTCAGCAGGCATGCTCTTAAGCACCAAGACATCTCTCCTGCCTCTTCCTTCTGCTTCCAGTAGAGGGCACCAAACCTCATTTTGAAGCAATTATGTGATGTCCAGGAATCGAACTTCTGATCTTTGGAAGAGCAGGCAATGCTCTTAACCACTGAGCCATCTCTCCGACCCGTTTTTCAACTTCTTTAACTAAACCAGGTTTACTCAATGTGGTGTGTGGATCACATCTGCATTCCCCTAACATGTGGAGTACAGGGGTCTCCTTGGACCTATTGGCTGTTCATGTTCTTCATAGAGGAGGTCAGCATAAATTGTTTCTATGGCTTTAAATTGGTTAACATTTTGCTGGTGTTTGTAGTCCTTTGATTGTCTTGGATGTGAGTTCTCTTTAAGGCACATGAACATGCCAGTGTTTTCTTCTTCTAGCCATCTTTCCTTACTCTCCTTAGTGTTGTCTCTGAAGCACGTTGTCTCATGGTGATAGAGCTGTGAGTCTTTAACATCCTAAAAAAACGTTTGCCTAATTCAGTCACAATAACGTGGGCCCTGGCCTTTGCCCTCACTCTCTGTCTGCACTTGGCCTCATCAAACTCAGCAGGCAATGCTCTTAAGCACTGAGCCATCTCTCCTGTCTCTTCCTTCTGTTGCCAGTAGATGGCACCAAATCTAATTTTGAGAGTAAAACTGTGGTTGCGAGGTATCGAACTTCTGACTTTTAGAAGGGCAGCCAGGATTCTTAACCACTGAGCTATCTCTCGAGCGCTTCTTTCTGCAACCCAAAGAGGGCACAAGACCTCAGTGCAGATGGTTGTGAGCCATTATGTGGTTGCTTGAAATTGAATACAGGTTGATGAAAGAGCACGAAATGCTCTTAAACACTGAGCCATCTTTCCAACCCGTTTTTCTACTTCTTTACCTAAACCAGATGTACTCAATGATGTGTGGATCACATCTGCATTTACCTAACCTTTGAAGTACAGGGCTCTCCATGGATCTGTTGGCCATTCGTGTACCTCATAGAGGAGGTCTAGGCAAATTGTTTCACTGGCTTTAAATTGGTTATGCTTTTGTTGGTGTTTGTTCCTTTGTATGTCTTGGATGTGAGTTCTTCTTCATGCACATGAACATGCTGGTATTTTCTTCTTCTAAATATCTTGCCTTACTCTGCTTGGTGGTGTCTCTGAAGCATGCTGGCTCATGGTGATAGAGCTGTGAGTCTTTATTATCATAACAAAATCTTTTGCCTGATTCAGTCCCAACAACCTGGGCCCTGGCTGTATGTCTGCACTTGGCCTCATCAAACTCAGCAGGCATGTTCTTAACCACCAAGACATCTCTCCTGCCTCTTCCTTCTGCTTCCAGTAGAGGGCACCAAACCTCATTTTGAAGCAATTATGTGATGTCCAGGAATCGAACTTCTGATCTTTGGAAGAGCAGGCAATGCTCTTAACCACTGAGCCATCTCTCCGACCCGTTTTTCAACTTCTTTAACTAAACCAGGTTTACTCAATGTAGTGTGTGGATCACATCTGCATTCCCCTAACATGTGGAGTACAGGGGTCTCCTTGGACCTATTGGCTGTTCATGTTCTTCATAGAGGAGGTCAGCATAAATTCTTTCTATGGCTTTAAATTTGTTAACATTTTGCTGGTGTTTGTAGTCCTTTGATTGTCTTGGATGTGAGTTCTCTTTAAGGCACATGAACATGCCAGTGTTTTCTTCTTCTAGCCATCTTTCTTTACTCTCCTTAGTGTTGTCTCTGAAGCACGTTGTCTCATGGTGATAGAGCTCTGAGGCTTTAACATCCTAAAAAAACGTTTGCCTAATTCAGTCACAATAACGTGGGCCCTGGCCTTTGCCCTCACTCTCTGTCTGCACTTGGCCTCATCAAACTCAGCAGGCAATGCTGTTAAGCACTGAGCCATCTCTCCTGTCTCTTCCTTCTGTTGCCAGTAGATGGCACCAAATCTCATTTTGAGAGTAAAACTGTGGTTGCCAGGAATCGAACTTCTGACCTTTAGAAGGGCAGCCAGGATTCTTAACCACTGAGCTATCTCTCGAGCGCTTCTTTCTGCACCCCAAAGAGGGCACAAGACCTCAGTGCAGATGGTTGTGAGCCATTATGTGGTTGCTTGAAATTGAATACAGGTGGATGAAAGAGCACGAAATGCTCTTAAACACTGAGCCATCTTTCCAACCCGTTTTTCTACTTCTTTACCTAAACCAGATGTACTCAATGATGTGTGGATCACATCTGCATTTTCCTAACCTTTGAAGTACAGTGCTCTCCATGGATCTGTTGGCCATTCGTGTACCTCATAGAGGAGGTCTAGGCAAATTGTTTCACTGGCTTTAAATTGGTTAAGCTTTTGTTGGTGTTTGTTCCTTTGTATGTCTTGGATGTGAGTTCTTCTTCATGCACATGAACATGCTGGTATTTTCTCCTTCTAACCATCTTGCCTTACTCTGCTTGGTGGTGTCTCTGAAGCATGCTGGCTCATTGTGATAGAGCTGTGAGTCTTTATTATCATAACAAAATCTTTTGCCTGATTCAGTCCCAACAACCTGGGCCCTGGCTGTATGTCTGCACTTGGCCTCATCAAAATCAGCAGGCATGCTCTTAAGCACCAAGACATCTCTCCTGTCTCTTCCTTCTGCTTCCAGGAGAGGGCACCAAACCTCATTTTGAAACAATTATGTGATGTCCAGGAATCAACCTTCTGATCTTTGGAAGAGCAGGCAATGCTCTTAACCACTGAGCCATCTCTCCGACCCGTTTTTCAACTTCTTTAACTAAACCAGGTTTACTCAATGTGGTGTGTGGATCACATCAGCATTCCCCTAACATGTGGAGTACAGGGGTCTCCATGGACCTATTGGCTGTTCATGTACCTCATAGAGGAGGTCAGGATAAATTGTTTCTCTGCCTTTAAATTGGTTAACATTTTGCTGGTGTTTGTAGTCCTTTGATTGTCTGGATGTGAGTTCTCTTTAAGGGACATGAACATGCCCGTGTTTACTTCTTCTAGCCATCTTGCCTTACTCTCCTTAGTGTTGTCTCTGAAGCACGTTGTCTCATGGTGATAGAGCTGTGAGTCTTTAACATCCTAAAAAAACTTTTGCCTAATTCAGTCACAATAAGGTGGGCCCTGGCCTTTGCCCTGACTCTATGTCTGCACTTGGCCTCATCAAACTCAGCAGGCAATGCTGTTAAGCACTGAACCATCTCTCCTGTCTCTTCCTTCTGTTGCCAGTAGATGGCACCAAATCTCATTTTGAGAGCAAAACTGTGGTAGCCAAGAATCGAACTTCTGACCTTTAGAAGGGCAGCCAGGATTCTTAACCACTGAGCTATCTCTCGAGCGCTTCTTTCTGCATCCAAAAGAGGGCACAAGACCTCAGTGCAGATGGTTGTGAGCCATTATGTGGTTGCTTGAAATTGAATACAGGAGGATGAAAGAGCACGAAATGCTCTTAAACACTGAGCCATCTCTCCAAGCCGTTTTTCTACTTCTTTACCTAAACCAGATGTACTCAACGATGTGTGGATCACATCTGCATTTTCCTAACATTTGAAGTACAGGGGTCTCCATGGATCTGTTGGCCATTCGTGTACCTCATAGAGGAGGTCTAGACAAATTGTTTCACTGGCTTTAAATTGGTTAAGCTTTTGTTGGTGTTTGTTCCTTTGTATGTCTTGGATGAGTTCTTCTTCAGGCACATGAACATGCTGGTATTTTCTTCTTCTTACCATCTTGGCTTACTCTGCTTGGTGGTGTCTCTGAAGCTTGCTGGCTCATGGTGATAGAGTTGTGAGTCTTTATTATCCTAACAAAATGTTTTGCCTGATTCATTCCCAACAACCTGGATCCTGGCTGTATGTCTGCACTTGGCCTCATCAAACTCAGCAGGCATGCTCTTAAGCACCAAGACATCTCTCCTGCCTCTTCCTTCTGCTTCCAGTAGAGGGCACCAAACCTCATTTTGAAGCAATTATGTGATGTTCACGAATCGAACTTCTGATCTTTGGAAGAGCAGGCAATGCTCTTAACCACTGAGCCATCTCTCCGACCCGTTTTTCAACTTCTTTAACTAAACCAGGTTTACTCAATGTGGTGTGTGGATCACATCTGCATTCCCCTAACATGTGGAGTACAGGGGCTTCTTGGACCTATTGGCTGTTCATGTATCTCATAGAGGAGGTCAGGATAAATTGCTTCTCTGGCTTTAAATTGGTTAACATTTTGCTGGTGTTTGTAGTCCTTTGTTTGTCTTTGATGTGAGTTCTCTTTAATGCACATGAACATGCCAGTGTTTTCTTCTTCTAGCCATCTTTCCTTACTCTCCTTAGTGTTGTCTCTGAAGCACGTTGTCTCATGGTGATAGAGCTGTGAGTCTTTAACATCCTAAAAAAACGTTTGCCTAATTCATCACAATAAGGTGGGCCCTGGCTTTGCCCTAAATCTATGTCTGCACTTGGCCTCATCAAACTCAGCAGGCAGTGCTCTTAAGCACTGAGTCATCTCTCCTTCCTCTTCCTTCTGTTGCCAGTAGATGACACCAAATCTCCTTTTGAGATCAAAACTGTGGTTGCCAGGAATCGAACTTCTGACCTTTAGGAGGGCAGCCAGGATTCTTAACCACTGAGCTATCTCTCGAGCGCTTCTTTCTGCTTCCAAAAGGGGGCACAAGACCTCAGTGCAGATGGTTGTGAGCCATTATGTGGTTGCTTGAAATTGAATACAGGAGGATGAAAGAGCACGAAATGCTCTTAAACACTGAGCCATCTCTCCAACCCGTTTTTCTACTTCTTTACCTAAACCAGATGTACTCAATGATGTGTGGATCACATCTGCATTTTCCTAACATTTGAAGTACAGGGGTCTCCATGGATCTGTTGGCCATTCGTGTACCTCATAGAGGAGGTCTAGGCAAATTGTTTCACTGGCTTTAATTTGGTTAAGCTTTTGTTGGTGTTTGTTCCTTTGTATGTCTTGGATGTGAGTTCTTCTTCATGCACATGAACATGCTGGTATTTTCTTCTTCTAACCATCTTGCCTTACTCTGCTTGGTGGTGTCTCCGAAGCATGCTGGCTCATGGTGATAGAGCTGTGAGTCTTTATTATCATAACAAAATTTTGCCTGATTCAGTCGCAACAACCTGGGCCCTGGCTGTATGTCTGCACTTGGCCTCATCAAACTCAGCAGGCATGCTCTTAAGCACCAAGACATCTCTCCTGTCTCTTCCTTCTGCTTCCAGGAGAGGGCACCAAACCTCATTTTGAAGCAATTATGTGATGTCCAGGAATCGAACTTCTGATCTTTCGAAGAGCAGGCAAAGCTCTTAACCACTGAGCCATCTCTCCGACCCGTTTTTCAACTTCTTTAACTAAACCAGGTTTACTCAATGTGGTGTGTGGATCACATCAGCATTCCCCTAACATGTGGAGTACAGGGGTCTCCATGGACCTATTGGCTGTTCATGTACCTCATAGAGGAGGTCAGTATAAATTGTTTCTCTGCTTTTAAATTGGTTAACGTTTTGCTGGTGTTTGTAGTCCTTTGATTGTCTGGATGTGAGTTCTCTTTAAGGCACATGAACATGCCAGTGTTTTCTTCTTCTAGCCATCTTGCCGTACTCTCCTTAGTGTTGTCTCTGAATCATGTTGTCTCATGGTGATAGAGCTGTGAGTCTTTAACATCCTAAAAAAACTTTTGCCTAATTCAGTCACAATAAGGTGGGCCCTGGCCTTTGCCCTGACTCTATGTCTGCACTTGGCCTCATCAAACTCAGCAGGCAATGCTCTTAAGCACTGAACCATCTCTCCTGCCTCTTCCTTCTGTTGCCAGTAGATGGCACCAAATCTCATTTTGAGAGCAAAACTGTGGTTGCCAAGAATCGAACTTCTGACCTTTAGAAGGGCAGCCAGGATTCTTAACCACTGAGCTATCTCTCGAGCGCTTCTTTCTGCATCCAAAAGAGGGCACAAGACCTCAGTGCAGATGGTTGTGAGCCATTATGTGGTTGCTTGAAATTGAATACAGGATGATGAAAGAGCACGAAATGCTCTTAAATCTGAGCCATCTCTCCAACCCGTTTTTCTACTTCTTTACCTAAACCAGATGTACTCAATGATGTGTGGATCACATCTGCATTTTCCTAACATTTGAAGTACAGGGGTCTCCATGGATCTGTTGGCCATTCGTGTACCTCATAGAGGAGGTCTAGACAAATTGTTTCACTGGCTTTAAATTGGTTAAGCTTTTGTTGGTGTTTGTTCCTTTGTATGTCTTGGATGTGAGTTCTTCTTCAGGCACATGAACATGCTGGTATTTTCTTCTTCTCACCATCTTGGCTTACTCTGCTTGGTGGTGTCTCTGAAGCATGCTGGCTCATGGTGATAGAGTTGTGAGTCTTTATTATCCTAACAAAATGTTTTGCCTGATTCATTCCCAACAACCTGGGCCCTGGCTGTATGTCTGCACTTGGCCTCATCAAACTCAGCAGGCATGCTCTTAAGCACCAAGACATCTCTCCTGCCTCTTCCTTCTGCTTCCAGTAGAGGGCACCAAACCTCATTTTGAAGCAATTATGTGATGTCCAGGAATCGACCTTCTGATCTTTGGAAGAGCAGGCAATGCTCTTAACCACTGAGCCATCTCTCCGACCCGTTTTTCAACTTCTTTAACTAAACCAGGTTTACTCAATGTGGTGTGTGGATCACATCTGCATTCCCCTAACATGTGGAGTACAGGGGTCTCCATGGACCTATTGGCTGTTCATGTACCTCATAGAGGAGGTCAGGATAAATTGTTTCTCTGCCTTTAAATTGGTTAACGTTTTGCTGGTGTTTGTAGTCCTTTGATTGTCTGGATGTGAGTTCACTTTAAGGCACATGAACATGCCAGTGTTTTCTTCTTCTAGCCATCTTGCCTTACTCTCCTTAGTGTTGTCTCTGAAGCACCTTGTCTCATGGTGATAGAGCTGTGAGTCTTTAACATCCTAAAAAAACTTTTGCCTAATTCAGTCACAATAAGGTGGGCCCTGGCCTTTGCCCTGACTCTATGTCTGCACTTGGCCTCATCAAACTCAGCAGGCAATGCTCTTAAGCACTGAACCATCTCTCCTGCCTCTTCCTTCTGTTGCCAGTAGATGGCACCAAATCTCATTTTGAGAGCAAAACTGTGGTTGCCAAGAATCGAACTTCTGACCTTTAGAAGGGCAGCCAGGATTCTTGACCACTGAGCTATCTCTCGAGCGCTTCTTTCTGCATCCAAAAGAGGGCACAAGACATCAGTGCAGATGGTTGTGAGCCATTATGTGGTTGCTTGAAATTGAATACAGGAGGATGAAAGAGCACGAAATGCTCTTAAATCTGAGCCATCTCTCCAACCCGTTTTTCTACTTCTTTACCTAAACCAGATGTACTCAATGATGTGTGGATCACATCTGCATTTTCCTAACATTTGAAGTACAGGGGTCTCCATGGATCTGTTGGCCATTCGTGTACCTCATAGAGGAGGTCTAGACAAATTGTTTCACTGGCTTTAAATTGGTTAAGCTTTTGTTGGTGTTTGTTCCTTTGTATGTCTTGGATGTGAGTTCTTCTTCAGGCACATGAACATGCTGGTATTTTCTTCTTCTCACCATCTTGGCTTACTCTGCTTGGTGGTGTCTCTGAAGCATGCTGGCTCATGGTGATAGAGTTGTGAGTCTTTATTATCCTAACAAAATGTTTTGCCTGATTCATTCCCAACAACCTGGGCCCTGGCTGTATGTCTGCACTTGGCCTCATCAAACTCAGCAGGCATGCTCTTAAGCACCCAGACATCTCTCCTGCCTCTTCCTTCTGCTTCCAGTAGAGGGCACCAAACCTCATTTTGAAGCAATTATGTGATGTTCACGAATCGAACTTCTGATCTTTGGAAGAGCAGGCAATGCTCTTATCCACTGAGGCATCTCTCCGTCCGTTTTTCAACTTCTTTAACTAAACCAGGTTTACTCAATGTGGTGTGTGGATCACATCTGCATTCCCCTAACTTGCGGAGTACAGGGGTCTCCATGGACCTATTGGCTGTTCATGTACCTCATAGAGGAGGTCAGGATAAATTGTTTCTCTGGCTTTAAATTGGTTAACATTTTGCTGGTGTTTGTAGTCCTTTGATTGTCTTAGATATGAGTTCTCTTTAAGGCACATGAACATGCCAGTGTTTTCTTCTTCAAGCCATCTTGCCTTACTCTCCTTAGTGTTGTCTCTGAAGCACGTTGTCTCATGGTGATAGAGCTGTGAGTCTTTAACATCCTAAAAAAATGTTTGCCTAATTCAGTCACAATAACGTGGGCCCTGGTCTTTGCCCTGACTCTATGTCTGCACTTGGCCTCATCAAACTCAGCAGGCAATGCTCTTAAGCACTGAGCCATCTCTCCTGCCTCTTCCTTCTGTTGCCAGTAGATGGCACCAAATCTCATTTTGAGAGCAAAACTCTGGTTGCCAGTAATCGAACTTCTGACCTTTACAAGGGCAGCCAGGATTCTTAACCACTGAGCTATGTCTCGAGCACTTCTTTCTGCATCCAAAAGAGGGCACAAGACCTCAGTGCAGATGATTGTGTGTGGGAATTGCAGCCCCGAGTTGATAGCCCTGCCCCCATTTGAGGTGCTTATCTGCAAGGAAAACATAATAAATTCCCTCTGCTCCTGGAGCAGGGAAGGAAGGAATTTTTAGTGCATTGTGACCGGTCCTTGATCCCTGCCAGGGTCAGGTTACAGTCCCTTCGCAGCCCCCTCCTCATCTGGTGCCATGTTATAAAACCAGCCCAGCAGACAATAAAGAAAGCTGTTCCACCTCAACCTGCTGCTCTGTGTATTCATTCAACCTGGATACCTTCCGCTGAGACTCTTGGTTCCAGCCCGCGCTGGCGCGGCAACTGGAGGTCCCAACCGAGATCGGAAAGTGAGGTACAGTGGACTGGGTCATCCCGTAAGCCGGCTGGGATGCATTGGGGAATTAATTATATAAAGGAATGTTAATTAATTAATTAATTAATATGGGTAATATTACAAGTAAATCAGAGTTAAAGTTTCAGTTAAAGAGATTATTGAAAGAGCAGGGAGCAGCTGTAAAAACTAAGACTTTAGAAGATTTTATTAAAACTATAGAGACATGGAGTCCCTGGTTCGTCACCAGTGGAGCCCTCAATATTTCTGAATGGGAACCGGTCCGCGGGGATCTTCAGAAAACGTTGAGAAAGGAGGGGCCTGAAGCCCTACCAATGGCCACGTTCTCCCTTTGGAGACTAATCAGGGATGCTTTGCTTACAGAGAAAGTCCGGGTTAAGCAGGCTTTGGAAGCAACAAAAGAGGTGTTATCTGAGATCCAAGATAGTGAGACTAAGGCTTCCCTTTGTTCTGATAATGCCTCTGAAACAGAGGCCGAACTGCTCTCTCAGCCTGCTGAGGGGAGGCCCGACAAGGTAGAAAAGAGAAAGATTAAAAGAAAGTGAAAACCTCCAGACAAGGGGGAGGGAAGTGAATCCCAGGACCAAGTTTCGTCTGAGAGCTTAGGGGCTCGCCCCAAGCAAATTTCTTCGGCTCAAACACGCCTCTATCCTTCTTTGTCTGATTTTGAAGAGAGCTTGGGGGAATCAACAGGTTCAGAAGAAGAAGTTTTGGAGGGAGAAATCGCAGCGCTGCAGCGGGAATTACGGGAATTACGCAGGGCCCATTTAAAAGAAAAGACAAAGGGGACCTCTGGGGAGCAGGACAAGCCCCCTCCCTATCCTCTTTCTGACCAGTTCGGGACCTCTCTGGCCCCTCCCACTTAGTTGGGCTCGAGGAGGCTCTAGGAGGAGGCTCCCCGCGGAGGCGTTAAGTGCTGCCCAGTGATTGCCCCTGTTATAAAAATTCCTGACCCTAACAATCCAGGACTGGGCTGCCAGTCCTTCAATTTGTCAAATATATGTTGCAGCTTCTTTGGATCCACTTTGGCTTAAGTTTTCCTCCTTCCATAGTGTCCTTTATATAAATGATATACTTCTGGCAGTACCAACAAAAGAGGAAAGTTTGTTAATGTTTGCAGAGTTACAGACCCTTCTAGAGGGACATGGGTTCATTTTGGCCCCAGAGAAAGTGCAGATGCAACCGCCCTATTCCTATCTGGGCTTTCAAATCCAATCCATTGGGCTTCAGCCTCAGAGACTGCAGCTGGATTGCTCCCATTTGCGGACCCTCCATGACTGGCAGAGATTATTGGGAGATGTTCAGTGGATCCGTTCCCCCCTTTCCATTCCTACAGGAGCTCTTAAGCCCCTTTATGACATGCTGCCTGGGGACCCTTCCCCTGCCTCCCCCAGGATCATGACTCCAGTGGCAAAAGAAGTCCTATATGCCTTGCTTAATGCTCTTGAGCGAGCACATCTCTGCCGCCTCAATTATGACTGCCCTTTTTATTTCATGGTCTTTTCTTCACAATTTTCTCCTACTGGAGTTTTTTGGCAAAGGGGACCAATTTATTGGCTACATTTACCTGCTTCCCCTAAGAAGGTGGTGACTCCATATTATGAAATGGTGCTACAGCTCCTATGGAAGGCATATGATTTTAGTTTACAAGTTTTTGGCAGGATCCCAAATAAATTTCTAATCCCTTATCAAAGGAAGAAATAGCAAGGCTACAGAGGGTTCAAGATGGATGGACCTTGTTCATCACCACCACTGGAGCCATTTTTGATAACCATTATCCTGATTCCCGTTTAATTTCCTTTTTTAAGAATCATCCTGTTATTTTTCCAAAAATTATTAAAACTTCCCCCCTTAAAGGAGTGCACTCAGTGTTCACTGATGGTTCTTCCAAGGGCTATGCAGTGGTAGTTTCTGATTCAATTAAAGAAAAGCAGCCCCTAGGTCCAATTTCTGCCCAAGCTGCAGAACTCATGGCCTGCCTTATGGCCTTTTCTCTTTTCAAGGATCAACCCTTCAACTTGTATACTGATAGTATATATGTGGCAAGAATTGTCGGGCCATTGGAAACTTCAGCATACATATTACCTACCTCTCAGGTTTTCCACCTTTTGGTTCAGCTACAGAGTCTTATATGCCAAAGAGTGTTTCCTGCCTTTGTTGGTCACATTTGGGCCCATACTGATTTGCCAGGGCCCTTGGCAGAGGGAAATAAGCTTGCTGATTCCCTCACCCGCCCAATGGCATTGTTCCTTTCTGAGGAACAACGAGCCCGTCATCTTCATGAAAAGTATCATTTAAATGCCTCTTCTCTAAAGTTTCACTCTGGCTGTTCTTTAGCCACGGCTACTCAAATCACGTCCCAATGTCCAGCTTGTGCTCCATTTCATAATGCCCCCAATGAAGGTGTTAATCCTCGAGGCCTCCGTCCTAACCACCTTTGGCAGATAGATGTTACCCATTTGTCCCAAGCTGGCAGACTTAAATTTTTACATGTCTCTATAGATACTTATTCCAAGGTAATTTATGCCTCCCTACATTCAGGGGAAAAGATTAAGGATGTTATTGCCCATTGTCTACAGGCTTTTGCCTATATGGGCATCCCAGACTTTCTCAAAACAGACAACGGACCGGCTTATACCAGCCAACGGTTTGCAAAATTTTGCCAAGAACAACAAATTACACATACCTTTGGAATTCCACATAATCCCACAGGTCAGGCCATAGTGGAGCGCACGCATGCTACCCTTAAACAGTTCTTTTGTAAAATAAAGAAGGGGGAGTATATCACCTCCCCAAATACCCAATTATCTACAATTTTATACATTTTTAATTTTCTAACAGTAGATAAACAAGGTCTATCAGCAATGGAAAGACATTGGCAGTAACCCTCCCAATCTCTGGGCTGGGTTATATGGAAGGATAGTATCACGGGACAATGGCAATCACCCACACCTATGCTGGCTAGGGTGAGGGGAGCCATTTGTGTCTTCCCTCCAGGAACCAAAAAACCCATCTGGGTGCCAGAGCGGAATGTTCGGCCGGTGGAGTCGGGTTGTACTGGCCCTGATAATATGGGTTCAAGTGAAGAACATCGAGGGAGGCCTGAGATGGGCACTGGTGAGGAATCCACCCATACTGATGCCAGTAAGTAAAATAAGCTCTGTTTTTCCATCCTTTTACTCCACCAATTATACCTTGGGAGTTCCTGCAGCAAATACAGCATTAGAAAGATCCTCACTGGGTAATTTAACGTTTGATATATCTCATGCCCTCTGCTTCCAGAGGATTAACAATATTTCAGAGATGCCTAGTGTCTCCCTTTCTGGGCCATGTGTGGTCCTTAGTAATTATTCTCTGGGAGACTTTTCTTCTAATTCTTCTGGGCATCCCTGTTTTGGATTGAGAGATATCTTTTACCCAATAAATTTTAAAAGAAATGTTTCTGGACTCCCTACCCCTCCGAGACCAGCTCCCTTATGTTGGAAGACGCCACAATCCTTCAAATTATATTTACCATTGCCTTGGGGAAATTGTGCTCCTAAGGAACCCTGGAAATTGGAGGGAGATAAATATTTATGGTGGTTTGGTCACCGACCTACCTTTAAAAACTCCTTGGGAGGGGCCTTTGATTATTCCTATAGAAATCCAAATATGGCAGGAGTTTCACCTACGTTCGCAGGCATGTTTCTCTGTGGCCCTCGTGCATGTACAGATATTAGACCTTTAGCCCTTCAAAGGGGCTTGGCCTTCAATGCCACAGCCCGATGAACACATCGGACATCTTTGAAACCTCCCTCCAGATTAATTATGCAGCGGGAATGAATTTCTCTATTGTCAGCCTAGCTTGTGTTCTACCTCCCTTTATGTTTGTCTCCTTTAATGGGTCGGTCGGGGAGGATGGTGTCCTTAATTGTTCTTCCAGATCCTGCCTTTTGAGCAACTGCTTGTCCCCGATGGATGAGTCCGTGCTGATGGTGAGGATTCCTGCCCTGGTTCCCCTGGTGGTAGAATACCCACATGATGGACGAGAGCTTATCTTGTATAGAGAAAGAAGAGACTTTGGGATCACCGCCGCAGTCATCGCAGCTATCGCCATATCAGCCACAGCTGCCACCATTGCAGGAATCACCATGTCCTAGAGTGCAGCTACTGCAGAGACTGTTAACACTCTTGCTGCCCGTGTTACCCAGGCCTTAGAAACTCAAAATACTATTAACTCACATATTCAGTTGGGGATGTTAAATTTAAATCAGCAAACAGCCTTATTACAGGAACAGATTAATGTGTTGTGGATGGTGCAACAAGCCTCTTGTTCTCATTTTTATCATTCTGCCTGTGTGACCCTTATGGAAGTGAAAAATATGTCCTTTGAGGTGCAACGCTTTAATGCGTACCTTAGGGGACCTTGGAATGATTCCTTTGTAAACTTTACCCACTCTTTGGTACATCAAATTATTGCAATTAATGAAACTCGTGTTGAACCTGTATCTGCTGAGGGATGGTGGAATACCATGGCCCAGATTGGGGGTTGGGCACAGCGATGGGGAGGTGCCTTATCCCTGGGGATCTTGGGACTAGTAGGGGTGGCAGTAGGCCTGCTCCTCTTAAAACGAGTCTTAAACATCTTCACTCTGACTGAGCTTGCCCACCGTCAGGTGTTAGTCTGGCGCATGACTCTCCCAGAAGTCATGAGGTGTGGCTACAGATGCTGAAAAAATGAGGGCCTCCAAGGACAGGCAACCTGTGGGGAGACCCCCCACCTAAGACAGGGCATCGGGGGCCCTATGACGGGTAAGGGAAGGTACTTCTCTCACAGGACCTAAGACAGGATCCCTCATTATAAAATAAAGTAGGGGGAATTGTGGGAATTGCAGCCCCGAGTTGATAGCCATGCCCCCATTTGAGGTGCTTATCTGCAAGGAAAACATAATAAATTCCCTCTGCTCCAGGAGCAGGGAAGGAAGGAATTTTGAGTGCATGGTGACCGGTCCTTGATCCCTGCCAGGGTCAGGTTACAGTCCCTTCGCAGCCCGCTCCTCATTTGGTGCAATGTTATAAAACCAGCCCAGCAGACAATAAAGAAAGCTGTTCCACCTCAACCTGCTGCTCTGTGTATTCAATCAACCTGGATACCCTCCGCCGAGACTCTTGATTCTAGCCCACGCTGGCGCGGCAGTTGTGAGCCATTATGTGGTTGCTTGAAATTGAATACAGGAGGATGAAAGAGCACGAAATGCTCTTAAACACTGAGCCATCTCTCCAACCCGTTTTTCTACTTCTTTACCTAAACCAGCTGTACTCAATGATGTGTGGATCACATCTGCATTTTCCTAACATTTGAAGTCCAGAGGTCTCCATGGATCTGTTGGCCATTCGTGTACCTCATAGAGGAGGTCTAGACAAATTGTTTCACTGGCTTTAAATTGGTTAAGCTTTTGTTGGTGTTTGTTCCTTTGTATGTCTTGGATGTGAGTTCTTCTTCAGTCACACGAACATGCTAGTATTTTCTTCTTCTAACCATCTTGCCTTACTCTGCTTTGTGGTGTCTCTGAAGCATGCTGGCTCATGGTGATAGAGCTGTGAGTCTTTATTATCCTAACAAAATGTTTTGCCTGATTCAGTCCCAACAACCTGGGCCCTGGCTGTATGTCTGCACTTGGCCTCATCAAACTCAGCAGGCATGCTCTTAAGCACCAAGACATCTCTCCTGCCTCTTCCTTCTGCTTCCAGTAGAGGGCACCAAACCTCATTTTGAAGCAATTATGTGCTGTCCAGGAATCGAACTTCTGATCTTTGGAAGAGCAGGCAATGCTCTTAACCACTGAGCCATCTCTCGAACCCGTTTTTCAACTTCTTTAACTAAACCAGGTTTACTCAATGTGGTGTGTGGATCACATCTGCATTCCCCTAACATGTGGAGTACAGGGGTCTCCATGGACCTATTGGCTGTTCATGTACCTCATAGAGGAGGACAGGATAAATTGTTTCTCTGGCTTTAAATTGGTTAACATTTTGCTCGTGTTTGTAGCCATTTGATTGTCTTGGATGTGAGTTCTCTTTAAGGCACATGAACATGCCAGTGTTTTCTTCTTCTAGCCATCATGCCTTACTCTCCTTAGTGTTGTCTCTGAAGCACGCTGTCTCTTGGTGACAGAGCTGTGAGTCTTTAACATCCTAAAAAAACGTTTGCCTAATTCAGTCACAATAACGGGGGCCCTGGCCTTTAACCTGACTCTATGTCTGCACTTGGCCTCATCGAACTCAGCAGCCAATGCTCTTAAGCACTGAGCCATCTCTCCTGCCTCTTCCTTCTGTTGCCAGTAGATGGCACCAAATCTCATTTTGAGAGCAAAACTGTGGTAGCCAAGAATCGAACTTCTGACCTTTAGAAGGGCAGCCAGGATTCTTAACCACTGAGCTATCTCTCGAGCGCTTCTTTCTGCACCCAAAAGAGGGCGCAAGACCTCAGTGCACATGGTTGTGAGCCATTATGTGGTCGCTTGAAATTGAATACAGGAGGATGAAAGAGCACGAAATGCTCTTAAACACTGAGCCATCTCTCCAACCCGTTTTTCTACTTCTTTACCTAAACCAGATGTACTCAATGATGTGTGGATCACATCTGCATTTTCCTAGCATTTGAAGTACAGGGGTCTCCATGGATCTGTTGGCAATTCGTGTACCTCATAGAGGAGGTCTAGACAAATTGTTTCACTGGCTTTAATTGGTTAAGCTTTTGTTGGTGTTTGTTCCTTTGTATGTCTTGGATGTGAGTTCTTCTTCAGGCACAGGTACATGCTAGTATTTTCTTCTTCTAACCATCTTGCCTTACTCTGCTTGGTGGTGTCTCTCAAGTGTGCTGGATCATGGTGATAGAGCTGTGAGTCTTTATTATCCTAACAAAATGTTTTGCCTGATTCAGTCCCAACAACCTGGGCATGCTCTTGAGCACCAAGACATCTCTCCTGCCTCTTCCTTCTGCTTCCAGGAGAGGGCACCAAACCTCATTTTGAAGCAATTATGTGATGTCCAGGAATCGAACTTCTGATCTTAGGAAGAGCAGGCAATGAGCCATCTCTCCGACCCGTTTTTCAACTTCTTTAACTAAACCAGGTTTACTCAATGTGGTGTGTGGATCACATCTGCATTCCCCTAACATGTGGAGTACAGGGGTCTCTGTGGACCTATTGGCTGTTCTTGTACCTCATAAAGGAGGTCAGCAAAATTGTTTCTCTGGCTTTAAATTGGTTAACATTTTGCTGGTGTTTGTAGTCCTTTGATTGTCTTGGATGTGAGTTCTCTTTAAGGCACATGAACATGCCAGTGTTTTCTTCTTCTAGCCATCTTGCCTTACTCTCCTTAGTGTTGGCTCATGGTGATAGAGTTGTGAGTCTTTAACATCCTAAAACCGTTTGCCTAATTCAGTCACAATAACGTGGGCCCTGGCCTATGCCTTGACTCTATGTCTGCACTTGGCCTCATCAAACTCAGCAGGCAATGCTCTTAAGCACTGAGCCATCTCTCCTGCCTCTTCCTTCTGTTGCCAGTAGATGGCACCAAATCTCATTTTGAGAGCAAAACTGTGGTTGCCAGGAATCGAACTTCTGACCTTTAGAAAGGCAGCTAGTATTCTTAACCACTGAGCTATCTGTCGAGTGCTTCTTTCTGCATCCAAAAAAGGGCAGAAGACCTCAGTGCAGATGGTTGTGAGCCATTATGTGGTTGCTTGAAATTGAATACAGGAAGATGAAAGAGCACGAAATGCTCTTAAACACTGAGCCATCTCTCCAACCCGTTTTTCTACTTCTTTACCTAAACCAGATGTACTCAATGATGTTTGGATCACATCTGCATTTTCCTCACATTTGAAGTACAGGGGTCTCCATGGATCTGTTGGCCATTCGTGTACCTCATAGAGGAGGTCTAGACAAATTGTTTCACTGGCTTTAAATTGGTTAAGCTTTTGTTGGTGTTTGTTCCTTTGTATGTCTTGGATGTGAGTTCTTCTTCAGGCACATGAACATGCTAGTATTTTCCTCTTCTAACCATCTTGCCTTACTCTGCTTTGTGGTGTCTCTGAAGCATGCTGGCTCATGGTGATAGAGCTGTGAGTCTTTATTATCCTAACAAAATATTTTGCCTGATTCAGTCCCAACAACCTGGGCCCTGGCTGTATGTCTGCACTTGGCCTCATCAAACTCAGCAGGCATGCTCTTAACCACCAAGACATCTCTCCTGCCTCTTCCTTCTGCTTCCAGTAGAGGGCACCAAACCTCATTTTGAAGCAATTATGTGATGTCCAGGAATCGAACTTCTGATCTTTGGAAGAGCAGGCAATGCTCTTAACCACTGAGCCATCTCTCCGACCCGTTTTTCAACTTCTTTAACTAAACCAGGTTTACTCAATGTGGTGTGTGGATCACATCTGCATTCTCCTAACATGTGGAGTATAGGGGTCTCCATGGACCTATTGGTTGTTTATGTACCTCAAAGAGGAGGTCAGGATAAATTGTTTCTCTGGCTTTAAATTGGTTAACATTTTGCTGGTGTTTGTAGTCCTTTGATTGTCTTGGATGTGAGTTCTCTTTAAGGCACATGAACATGCCAGTGTTTTCTTCTTCTAGCCATCTTGCCTTACTCCCCTTAGTGTTGTCTCTGAAGCACGCTGTCTCATGGTGACAGAGCTGTGATTCTTTAACATCCTAAAAAAACGTTTGCCTAATTCAGTCAAAATAACGTGGGCCTTGGCCTTTGCCCTGACTCTAGGTCTGCACTTGGCCTCATCAAACTCAGCAGGCAATGCTCTTAAGCACTGAGCCATCTGTCCTGCCTCTTCCTTCTGTTGCCAGTAGATGGAACCAAATCTCATTTTGAGAGCAAAACTGTGGTTGCCAGGAATCGAACTTCTGACCTTTAGAAGGGCAGCCAGAATTCCTAACCACTGAGCTAACTCTCAAGCGCTTCTTTCTGCATCCAAAAGAGGGCACAAACCTCAGTGCAAATGGTTGTGAGCCATTATGTGCTTGCTTGAAATTGAATACAGGAGGATGAAAGAGCACGAAATGCTCTTATACACTGAGCAATCTCTCCAACCCGTTTTTCTACTTCTTTACCTAAACCAGATGTACTCAATGATGTGTGGATCACATCTGCATTTTCCGAACATTTGAAGTCCAGGGGTATCGATGGATCTGTTGGCCATTCGTGTACCACATAGAGGAGGTGTAGACAAATTGTTTCACTGGCTTTAAATTGGTTAACATTTTTCTGGTGTTTGTAGTCCTTTGTATGTCTTGGATGTGAGTTCTTCTTCAGGCACATGAACATGCTAGTATTTTCTTCTTCTAACCATCTTGCCTTACTCTGCTTGGTGGTGTCTCTGAAGCATGCTGGCTCATGGTGATAGAGCTGTGAGTATTTATTATCCTAACAAAATGTTTTGCCTGAGTCAGTCCCAACAACCTGGGCCCTGGCTGTATGTCTGCGTTTGGCCTCATCAAAATCAGCAGGCATGCTCTTAACCACCAAGACATCTCTCCTGCCTCTTCCTTCTGCTTCCAGTAGAGGGCACCAAACCTCATTTTGAAGCAATTATGTGATGTCCAGGAATCGAACTTCTGATCTTTGGAAGAGCAGGCAATGCTCTTAACCACTGAGCCATCTGTCCACCCCGTTTTTCAACTTCTTTAACTAAACCAGGTTTACTCAATGTGGTGTGTGGATCACATCTGCATTCCCCTAACATGTGGAGTACAGGGATCTCCATGGACCTATTAGCTGTTCATGTACCTCATAGAGGAGGTCAGCATAAATTGTTTCTCAGGCTTTAAATTGGATAACATATTGCTGGTGTTTGTGGTCCTTTGATTGTCTTGGATGTGAGTTCTCCTTAAGGCACGTGAACATGCCAGTGTTTTCTTCCTCTAGCCATCTTGCCTTACTCTCCTTAGTGTTGTCTCGGAAGCACGCTGTCTCACGGTTATAGAGCTGTGAGTCTTTAACATCCTAAAAAAACATTTGCCTAATTCAGTCACAATAACATGGGCCCTGGCCTTTGCCTTGACTCTATGTCTGTACTTGGCCTCATCAAACTCAGCAGGCAATGCTCTTAAGCACTGAGCCATCTCTCCTGCCTATTCCTTCTGTTGCCAGTAGATGGCACCAAATCTCATTTTGAGAGCAAAACTGTGGTTGCCAGGAGTCAAACTTCTGACCTTTAGAAGGGCAGCCAGTATTCGTAAGCACTGAGCTAACTCTCGAGCGCTTCTTTCTGCATCCAATAAAAACCACAAGACCTCAGTGCAGATGGTTGTGAGCCATTATGTAGTTGCGTGAAATTGAATACAGGTGGATGAAAGAGCACGAAATGCTCTTAAACACTGAGCCATCTCTCCAACGCTTTTTTCTACTTCTTTACCTAAACCAGATGTACTCAATGATGTGTGGATCCCATCTGCATTTTCCTAACATTTGAAGTACAGGGGTCTCCATGGATCTGTTGGCCATTCGTTTACCTCATAGTGGAGGTCTAGACAAATTGTTTCACTGGCTTTAAATTGGTTAAGCTTTTGTTGGTGTTTGTTCCTTTGTATGTCTTGGATGTGAGTTCTTCTTCAGGCACACGAACATGCTCGTATTTTCTTCTTCTAACCTTCTTGCCTTACTCTACTTGGTGGTGTCTCTGAAGCATGCTGGCTCATGGCGATAGAGCTCTGAGTCTTTATTATCCTAACAAAATGTTTTGCCTGATTCAGTCCCAACAACCTGGGCCCTGGCTGTATGTCTGCACTTGGCCTCATCAAACTCAGCAGGCATGCTCTTAACCACCAAGACATCTCTCCTGCCTCTTCCTTCTGCTTCCAGTAGAGGGCACCAAATCTCATATTGAAGCAATTATGTGATGTCCAGGAAACAAACTTCTGATCTTTGGAAGAGCAGGCAATGCTCTTAACCACTGAGCCATCTCTCCGACCTGTTTTTCAACTTATTTAACTAAACCAGGTTTACTCAATGTGGTGTGTGGATCACATCTGCATTCCCCTAACATGTGGAGTACAGGGGTCTCATTGGACCTATTGGCTGTTCATGGACCTCATAGAGGTCGTCAGCATAAATTGTTTCTCTGGCTTTAAATTGGTTAACATTTTGCTGGTGTTTGTAATCCTTTGATTGTCTTGGAGGTGAGTTCTCTTTAAGGCACGTGAACGTTCCAGTGTTTTGTTCTTCAATTCATCTTGCCTTATTCTCCTTAGTTGTGTCAATGAAGCACGCCGTCTCATGGTGATAGAGCTGTGAGTCTTTAATATCCTAAAAAAATGTTTGCCTAATTCAGTCACAATAACGTGGGCCCTGGCCTTTGCCCTGACTCTATGTCTGCACTTGGCCTCATCAAACTCAGAAGGCAATGCTCTTAAGCACAGAGCCATCTCTCCTGCCACTTCATTTTGTTGCCAGGAGATGGCACCAAATCTTATTTTGAGAGCAAAAACTGTGGTTGCCTGGAATCGAACTTCTGACGTTTAGAAGGGCATCCAGTATTCTTAACCACTGAGCTATCTCTGCGCTTCTTTCTGCATTCAAAAGAGGGAACAAAACCTCAGTGCAGATGATTGTGAGCCATTATATGGTTGCTTGAAATTGAATACAGGAGGATGAAAGAGCACGAAATGCTCTTAAAAACTGAGCCATCTCTCCAACCCGTTTTTCTACTTCTTTACCTAACCCAGATGTACTCAATAATGTGTGGATCACATCTGCATTTTCCTAGCATTTGAAGTACAGGGGTCTCCATAGACCTATTGACTGTTCATGTACCTCATAGAGGAGGTCAGGATAAATTGTTTCTCTGGCTTTAAATTGGTTAACCTTTTGCTGGTGTTTGTAGTCCTTTGATTGTCTTGGATGTGAGTTCTCTTTAAGGCACATGAACATGCCAGTGTTTTCTTATTCTAGCCATCTTGCCTTACTCTCCTTAGTGTTGTCTCTGAAGCACGATGTCTCATGGTGATAGAGCTGTGAGTCATAAACATCCTGAAAAAACATTTGCCTAATTCAGTCACAATAACGTGGGCCCTGGCCTTTGCCCTGACTCTCTTTCTGCACTTGGCCTCATCAAACTCAGCAGGAAATGCTCTTAAGCATTGAACCATCTCTCCTGCCTCTTCCTTCTGTTGCCAGTAGATGGCACCAAATCTCATTTTGAGAACAAAACTGGGGTTGCCAGGAATCGAACTTCTGACCTTTAGAAAGGCAGCCAGGATTCTTAACCACTGAGCTATCTCTCGAGCACTTCTTTCTGCATCCAAAAGAGGGCACAGGACCTCAGTGCAGATGGTTGTGAGCCATTATGTGGTTGCTTGAAATTGAATACAGGAGTATGAAAGAGCACGAAATGCTGTTAAACACTCAGCCATCTCTCCAACCCGTTTTTCTACTTCTTTACCTAAACCAGATGTACTCAATGATGTGTGGATCACATCTGCATTTTCCTCACATTTGAAGTACAGGGGTCTCCATGGATCTGTTGGCCATTCGTGTACCTCATAGAGGATGTCTAGACAAATTATTTCACTGGCTTTAAATTGGTTAAGCTTTTGTTGGTGTTTGTTCCTTTGTATGTCTTGGATGTGAGTTCTTCTTCAGGCACATGAACATGCTAGTATTTTCTTCTTCTAACCATCTTGCCTTACTCTTACTCTGCTTGGTGGTGTCTCTGAAGCATGCTGGCTCATGTTGATAGAGCAGTGAGTCTTTATTATCCTAACAAAATGTTTTGCCAGATTCAGTCCCAACAACCTGGCCCTGGCTGTATGTCTGCACTTGGCCTCATCAAACTCAGCAGGCATGCTCTTAACCACCAAGACATCTCTCCTGCCTCTTTCTTTTGCTTCCAGTAGAGGGCACTAAACCTCATTTTGAAGCAATTATGTGATGTCCAGGAATCGAACTTCTGATCTTTGGTAGAGCAGGCAATGAGCCATCTCTCCGACCCGTTTTTCAACTTTTTTAACTAAACCAGGTTTACTCAATGTGGTGTTGGATCACATCTGCATTCCCCTAACATGTGGAGTACAGGGGTCTCCATGGACCTATTGGCTGTTCATGGACCTCATAGAGGAAGTCAGCATAAATTATTTCTCTGGCTTTAAATTGGTTAACATTTTGCTGGTGTTTGTAGTCCTTTGATTGTCTTGGATGTGAGTTCGCTTTAAGGCACATGAAGATGCCAATATTTTCTACTTCTAGCCATCTTGCCTTACTCTCCGTACTGTTGGCTCATGGTGATAGAGCTGTGAGTCTTTAACATCCTAAAAAAACGTTTGCCTAATTCATTCACAATAACGTGGGCCCTGGCCTATGCCCTGACTCTATGTCTGCACTTGGCCTCATCCAACTCAGCAGGCATACTCTTAACCACCAAGACATCTCTCCTGCCTCTTCCTTCTGCTTCCACTAGAGAGAAACAAACCTCATTTTGAAGCAATTATGTGATGTCCAGGAATCGAACTTCTGACCTTTAGAAGAGCAGCCAGTATTCTTAACCACTGATCTATCTGTCAGCGCATCTTTCTGCATCCAAAAAAGGGCACAAGACCTCAGTGCAGATGGTTGTTAGCCATTATGTGGTTGCTTGAATTTGAATACAGGTGGATGAAAGAGCAGAAATCCTCTTAAAAACTGAGCCATCTCTCCAACCTGTTTTTCTACTTCTTTACCTAACCCAGATGTACTCAATGATGTGTGGATCACATCAGCATTTTCCTACCATGTGAAGTACAGGGGTCTCCATGGATCTGTTGGCTATTCGTGTACCTCATAGAGGAGGTTTAGACAAATTTTTTCACTGGCTTTAAATTGGTTAAGCTTTTGTTGGTGTTTGTTCCTTTGTGTGTCTTGGATGTGAGTTCTTCTTCAGGCACATGAACATGCTAGTATTTTCTTCTTCTAACCATCTTGCCTTACTCTTCTTGGTGGTGTCCCTGAAGCATGCTGGCTCATGGTGATAGAGCTGTGAGTCTTTATTATCCTAACAAAATGTTTTGCCTGATTCAGTCCTAACAACCTGGGCCCTGGCTGTATGTCTGCACTTGGCCTCATCAAACTCAGCAGGCATGCTCTTAACCACCAAGACATCTCTACTGCCTCTTCCTACTGCTTCCAGTAGAGGGCACCAAACCACATTTTGAAACAATAATGTGATGTCCAGGAATCGAGCTTCTGATCTTTGGAAGAGCAGGCAATGAGCCATCTCTCCGACTCGTTTCTCAACTTTTTAACTAAACCATGTTTACTCAATGTGGTGTGTGGATCACATCTGCATTCCCCTAACATGTGGAGTAAAGGGTTCTCCATGGACCTATTGGCTGATCATATACCACATAGAGGAGGTCAGCATAAATTGTTTCTCTGACTTTAAATTGGTTAATATTTTGCTGGTGTTTGTAGTCCTTTGATTGTCTTGGATGTGAGTTCTCTTTAAGGCACATGAACATGCCATTGTTTTCTTCTTCTAGCCATCTTGCCTTACTCTCCTTAATGTTGGCTCATGGGAATAGAGCTGTGAGTCTTTAACATCCTACAAAAACGTTTGCCTAATTCATTAAAAATAACGTGGGCCCTGGCCTATGCCCTGACTCTATGTCTGCAATTGGCCTCAACAAACTCAGCAGGCAATGCTCTTAAGCACGGAGCCATCTCTCCTGCCTCTTCCTTCTGTTGCCAGTAGATGGTACCAAATCTCATTTTAAGAGCAAAACTGTGGTTCCCAGGAATCGAACTTCTGACATTTAGAAGGGCAGCCAGGATTCTTAACCACTGAGCTATCTCTCGAGCGCTTCTTTCTGCATCCAAAAGAGGGCACAAGACCTCAGTGCAGATGGTTGTGAGCAATTATGTGGTTGCTTGATATTAAATAGAGGAGGAATAAAGAGCACGAAATGCTCTTAAACACTGAGCCATCTCTCCAACCCGTTTTTCTACTTCTTTACCTAAACCAAATGTACTCTATGATATGTGGATCACATCTGCATTATCCTAACATTTGAAGTACAGGGGTCTCCATGGATGTGTTGGCCGTTCGTGTACCTCATAGAGGAGGTCTAGACAAATTGTTTCACTGGCTTTAAATTGGTTAAGCTTTTGTTGGTGTTTGTTCCTTTGTATGTCTTGGATGTGAGATCTTCTTCCTTCAACTGAACATCCTAGTATTTTCTTCTTCTAACCATCTTGCCTTACTCTGCTTGGTGGTGTCTCTGAAGCATGCTGGCTCATGGTGTTAGATTGTGAGTCTTTATTATACTAACAAAATGTTTTGCTTGATTCAATCCCAAGAACCTGGGCTCTGGCCTCATCAAACTCAGCAGGCATGCTCTTAAGCACCAAGACATCTCTCCTGCCTCTTCCTTCTGCTTCCAGTAGAGGGCACCAAACCTCATTTTGAAGCAATTACGAGATGTCCAGGAATCGAACTTCTGATCTTTGGAAGAGCAGGCAATGCTCTTAACCACTGGGCCATCTCTCCCACCCGTTTTTCAACTTCTTTAACTAAACCAGGTTTACTCAATGTGGTGTGTGGATCACATCTGCATTCCCCTAACATGTGGAGTACAGGGGTCTCCATGGACCTATTGGCTGTTCATGTACCTCATAGAGGAGGTCAGCATAAATTGTTTCTCTGGCTTTAAATTGGTTAACATTTTGCTGCTGTTTTTTTTAATCCTTTGATTATCTTGGATGTGAGTTCTCTTTAAGGCACATGAACATGCCAGTGTTTTCTTCTTCTAGCCATCTTGCCTTACTCTCCTTAGTGTTGTCTCTGAAGCACGATGGCTCATGGTGAGAGACCTGTGAGTCTTTAACATCCTAAAAAAACTTTTGCCTAATTCAGTCAAAATAACGAGGGCCCTGTCCTTTGCCCTGACTCTCTGTCTGCACTTGGACTCATCAAACTCAGCAGGCAATGCTCTTAAGCACTGAGCCATCTCTCCTGCGTCTTTTTCTTTTGCCAGTAGATGGCACCAAATCTCATTTTGAGAGCAAAACTGTGGTTGCCAGGAATCAAACTTCTGACCTTTAGAAGGGCAGCCAGGATTCTTAAACACTGAGCTATCCCTCGAGCGCTTCTTTCTGCACCCAAAAGAGGGCACAAGACCTCAGTGCCGATGGTTATGAGCAATTATGTGGTTGCTTGAAATTGAATACAGGTGGATGAAAGAGCACGAAATGCTCTTAAACACTGAGCCATCTCTCCAACGCGTTTTTCTACTTCTTTACCTAAACCAGAGTTACTCAATGATGTGTGGATCCCATCTGCATTTTCCTAACATTTGAAGTACAGGGGTCTCCATGAATTTGTTGGCCATTCGTGTACCTCATAGAGGCGGTCTAGACAAATTGTTTCAATGGCTTTAAATTGGTTAAGCTTTTGTTGGTGATTGTTCCTTTGTATGTCTTGGATGTGAGTTCTTCTTCAGGCACATGAACATGCTGGTATTTTCTTCTTCTAACCATCTTGCCTTACTCTGCTTGGTGGTGTGTCTGAAGCATGCTGGCTCATGGTGATAGAGCTGTGAGTCTTTATTATCCTAACAAAATGTTTAGCCTGATTCAGTCCCAACAACCTGGGCCCTGGCTGTATGTCTGCACTTGGCCTCATCAAATTCAGCAGGCATGATCTTAACCACCAAGACATCTCTCCTGCCTCTTCCTTCTGCTTCCAGTAGAGGGCACCAAACCTCAATTTGAAGCAATTATGTGATGTCCAGGAATCAAACTTCTGATCTTTGGAAGAGCAGGCAATGCTCGTATTATCTGCGCCATCTCTCCGACCCGTTTTTCAACTTCTTTAACTAAACCAGGTTTACTCAATGTGGTGTGTGGATCACATCTGCATTCCCCTAACATGTGGAGTACAGGGGTCTCCATGGACCTATTGGCTGTTCATGTACCTCATAGAGGAGGTCAGGATAAATTGTTTCTATGCCTTTAAATTGGTTAACAATTTGCTGGTGTTTGTAGTCCTTTGATTGTCTTGGATGTGAGTTCTCTTTAAGGCACATGAACATGCCAGTGTTTTCTTCGTCTAGCCATCTTTCCTTACTCTCCTTAGTGTTGTCTCTGAAGCACGTTGTCTCATGGTGATAGAGCTGTGAGTCTTTAACATCCTAAAAAAACGTTTGGCTAATTCAGTCACAATAACGTGGGCCTTGGCCTTTGCCCTGACTCTATGTCTGCACTTGGCCTCATCAAACTCAGCAGGCAGTGCTCTTAAGCACTGAGCCATCTCTCCTGCCTCTTCCTTCTGTTGCCAGTAGATGACACCAAATCTCATTTTGAGAGCAAAACTGTGGTTGCCAGGAATCGTACTTCTGACCTTTAGAAAGGCAGCCAGGATTCTTAACCACTGAGCTATCTCTAGAGCGCTTCTTTCTGCATCCAAAAGAGGGCACAAGACCTCAGTGCACATGGTTGTGAGCCATTATGTGGTTGCTTGAAACTGAATACAGGAGGATGAAAGAGCACGAAATGCTCTTAAACACTCAGCCATCTCTCCAACCCATTTTTCTACTTCTTAACCTAAACCAGATGTATTCAATTATGTGTGGATCTCATCTGCATTTTGAAGTACAGGGATCTCCATGGATCTGTTGGCCATTCGTGTACCTCATAGAGGAAGTCTAGACAAATTGTTTCACTGGCTTTAAATTGGTTAAGCTTTTGTTGGTGTTTGTTCTTTTGTGTGTCTTGGATGTGAGTTCTTCTTCAGGCACATGAACATGCTAGTATTTTCTTCTTCTAACCATCTTGCCTAACTCTTACTCTGCTTGGTGGTGTCTCTGAAGCATGCTGGCTCATGGTGATAGAGCTGTGAGTCTTTATTATCCTAACAAAATGTTTTGCCTTATTCAGTCCCAACAACCTGGGCCTTGGCTGTATGTCTGCACTTGCCCTCATCAAACTCAGCAGGCATGTTCTTAACCACCAAGACATCTCTCCTCCCTCTTCCTACTGCTTCCAGTAGAGGGCACCAAACCTCATTTGAAGCAATTATGTGATGTCCAGGAATCGAAATTCTGATCTTTGGAAGAGCAAGCAATGCTCTTAACCACTGAGCCATCTCTCCGACCCGTTTTTCAACTTCTTTAACTAAACCAGGTTTACTCAATGTGGTGTGTGGATCACATCTGCATTCCCCTAACATGTGGAGTACAGGGGTCTCCATGGACCTATTGGCTGTTCATGTACCTCATAGAGGAGGTCAGCATAAATTGTTTCTCTGGCTTTAAATTGGTTAACATTTTGCTGGTGTTTGTAATCCTTTAATTGTCTTGGATGTTAGTTCACTTTAAGGCATATGAACATGCCAGTGTTTTCTTCTTCTAGCCATCTTGCCTTACTCTCCTTAGTGTTGTCTCTGAAGCACTTTGTCTCATGGTGATAGAGCTGTGAGTCTTTAACATCCTAAAAAAACGTTTGCCTAATTCAGTCACAATAACGTGGGCCCTGGCCTTTGCCCTGACTTTATGTCTGCAATGGCCTCATCAAACTCAGCAGGCAATGCTCTTAAGCACTGAGCCATCTCTCCTGCCTCTTCCTTCTGTTGCCAGTAGATGGCACCAAATCTCATTTTGAGAGTAAAACTGTGGTTGCCAGGAATCGAACTTCTGACCTTTAGAAGGGCAGCCAGGATTCTTAACTACTGTGCTGTCTCTCGAGTGCTTCTTTCTGCACCCAAAAGAGGGCACAAGACCTCAGTGCAGATGGTTGTGAGCCATTATGTGGTTGCTTGAAATTGAATATAGGTGGATGAAAGAACACGAAATGCTCTTAAACACTGAGCCATCTCTCCAACCCGTTTTTCTACTTCTTTACCTAAACCAGATGTACTCAATGAGGTGTGGATCACATCTGCATTTTCCTAACATTTGAAGTACAGGGGTCTCCATGGATCTGTTGGCCATTCGTGTACCTCATAGAGGAGGTCTAGACAAATTGTTTCACTGGCTTTAAATTGGTTAAGCTTTTCTTGGTGTTTGTTCCTTTGTATATCTTGGGTGTGAATTCTTCTTCAGGCACATGAACATGCTTGTATTTTCTTCTTCTAACCATCTTGCCTTACTCTGCTTGGTGGTGTGTCTGAAGCATGCAGGCTCATGGTGATAGAGCTGTGAGTCTTTATTATCCTAACAAAATGTTTTGCCTGATTCAGTCCCAACAACCTGGGCCCTGGCTGTATGTCTGCACTTGGCCTCATCAAATTCAGCAGGCATGCTCTTAACCACCAAGACATCTCTCCTGCCTCTTCCTTCTGCTTCCAGTAGAGGGCACCAAACCTCATTTTGAAGCAATTATGTGATGTCCAGGAATCGAACTTCTGATCTTTGGAAGAGCACGCAATTCTCTTAACCACTGAGCCATCTCTCCGACCCGTTTTTCAACTTCTTTAACTAAACCAGGTTTACTCAATGTGGTGTGTGGATCACATCTGCATTCCGCTAACATGTGAAGAACAGGGGTCTCCATGGACCTATTGGCTGTTCATGTACCTCATAGTTGAGATCAGGATAAATTGTTTCTCTGGCTTTAAATTGTTTAACATTTTGCTGGTGTTTGTAGTCCTTTGATTGTCTTGGATGAAATCTCTTTAAGGCACATGAACATGCCAGTGATTTCTTCTTCTAGCCATCTTGCCTTACTCTCCTTAGTGTTGTCTCTGAAGCACGATGTCTCATGGTGATAGAGCTGTGAGTCTCTAACATCCTAAAAAAACGTTTGCCTATTTCAGTCACAATAACATGGGCCCTGGCCTTTGCCCTGTCTCTATCTCTGCACTTGGCATCATCAAACTCAGCAGCCAATGCTCTTAAGCACTGAGCCATCTCTCCTGCCTCTTCCTTCTGTTGCCAGTAGATGGCACCAAATCTCATTTTGAGAGCAAAACTGTGGTTGCCAGGAATCGAACTTCTGACCTTTAGAAGGGCAGCCAGGATTCTTAACCACTGAGCTATCCCTCGAGCGCTTCTTTCTGCACCCAAAAGAGGGCACAAGACCTCAGTGCAGATGGTTGTGAGCCATTATGTGGTTGCTTGAAATTGAATACAGGTGGATGAAAGAGCAAGAAATGCTCTTAAACACTGAGCCATCTCTCCAACCCGTTTTTCTACTTCTTTACCTAAACCAGATGTACTCAATGATCTGTGGATCACATCTGCATTTTCCTAACCTTTGAAGTACAGGGGTCTCCATGGATCTGTTGGCCATTCGTGTACCTCATAGAGGAGGTCTAGACAAATTGTTTCACTGGCTTTGAATTGGTTAAGCTTTTTTGGTGTTTGTTCCTTTGTATGTCTTGGATATGAGTCCTTCTTCAGGCACATGAACATGCTGGTGTTTTCTTCTTCCAACTGTCTTGCCTTACTCTGCTTGGTGGTGTCTCTGAAGCATGCTGGCTCATGTCTATAGAGCTGTGAGTCTTTATTATCCTAACAAAATATTTTGCGTGATTCAGTCCCAACAACCTGGGCCCTGGCTGTATGTCTGCACTTGGCCTCATCAAACTCAGCAGGTATGCTCTTAACCACCAAGACATCTCTCCTGCCTCTTCCTACTGCTTCCAGTAGAGGGCACCAAACCTCATTTTGAAGCAATTATGTGATGTCCAGGAATCGAACTTCTGATCTTTGGAAGAGCACGCAATTCTCTTAACCACTGAGCCATCTCTCCAACTCGATTTTCAACTTCTTTAACTAAACCAGGTTTACTCAATGTGGTGTGTGGATCAGATCTGCATTCCCCTACCATGTGTAGTACAGGGGTCTCCTTGGACCTATTGGCTGTTCATGTACCTCATAGAGGAGGTCTGGCTTAAATTGGTTAACATTTTGCTGGTGTTTGTAGTCCTTGATTGTCTTGGATGTGAGTTCTCTTTAAGGCACATAAACATTCCAGTGTTTTCTTCTTCTAGCCATCTTGCCTTACTCTCCTTAGTGTTGTCTCTGAAGCACGATGTCTCATGGTGATAGAGCTGTGAGTCTTTAACATCCTAAAAAAACGTTTGCCCAATTCAGTCACAATAAGGTGGGCCCTGGCCTTTGCCCTGACTCTATGTCTGCACTTGGCCTCATCAAACTCAGCAGTCAATGCTCTTAAGCACTGACCCATATCTCCTGCCTCTTCCTTCTGTTGCCAGTAGATGTCACCAAATCTCATTTTGAGAGCAAAACTGTGGTTGCCAGGAATCGAACTTCTGACCTTTAGAAGGGCAGCCAGGATTCTTAACCACTGAGCTATCTCTCGAGCGCTTCTTTCTGCATCCAAAAGAGGGCACAAGACCTCAGTGCAGATGGTTGCGAGCCATTATGTGGTTGCTTGAAATTGAATACAGGAGGATGAAAGAGCACGAAATGCTCTTAAACACTGAGTCATCCCTCCAAACCCTTTTTCTACTTCTTTACCTAAACAAGATGTACTCAGTGATGTGTGGATCACATCTGCATTTTCCTAACATTTGAAGTACAGGGGTCTCCATGGATCTGTTGGCCATTCGTGTACCTAATAGAGGAGGTCTAGACAAATTGTTTCACTGGCTTTAAATTGGTTAAGCTTTTGTTGGTGTTTGTTCCTTTGTATGTCTTGGATATGAGTTCTTCTTCAGGCACATGAACATGCTAGTATTTTCTTCTTCTAACCATCCTTTCTTGCTCTGCTTGGTGGTGTCTCTGAAGCATGCTGGCTCATGGTTATAGAGCTGTGAGTCCTTATTATCCTAACAAAATATTTTGCCTGATTCAGTCCCAACAACCTGGGCCCTGGCTGTATGTCTGCACTTGGCCTCATCAAACTCAGCAGGCAAGCTCTTAACCACCAAGACATCTCTCCTGCTTCTTCCTTCTGCTTCCAGTAGAGGGCACCAAACCTCATTTTGAAGCAATTATGTGATGTAAAGGATTCGATCTTCTGATCTTTGGAAGAGCACGCAATTCTCTTAACCACTGAGCCATCTCTCCTACCCTTTTTTCAACTTCTTTAACTAAACCAGGTTTACTCAATGTGGTGTGTGGATCACATCTGCATTCCCCTAAGATGTGGAGTACAGGGGTCTCCATGGACCTATTGGCTGTTCATGTACCTCATAGAGGATGTCATGATAAATTGTTTCTCTGGCTTTAAATTGGTTAACATTTTGCTGGTGTTTGTAGTCCTTTGATTGTCTTGGATGTGAGTTCTCTTTAAGGCACATGAATATGCCAGTGTTTTCTTCTTCTAGCCATATTGCCTTACTCTCCTTAGTGTTGTCTCTGAAGCACGATGTCTCATGGTGATAGAGCTGTGAGTCTTTAACTTCCTAAAAAAACGTTTGCCCAATTCAGTCACAATAACGTGGGCCCTGGCCTTTGCCCGGACTCTATGTCTACACTTGGCCTCATCAAATCAGAAGGCAATGCTCTTAGGCTGAGCCATCTCTCCTGCCTCTTCCTTCTGTTGCCAGTAGATGTCACCAAATCTCATTTTGAGAGCAAAACTGTGGTTGCCAGGAATCGAATTTCTGACCTTTAGAAGGGCAGCCAGGATTCTTAACCACTGAGCTATCTCTCGAGCGCTTCTTTATACATCCAAAAGAGGGCACAAGACCTCAGTTCAGATGGTTGTGAGCCATTATGTGGTTGCATGAAATTGGATACAGGAGGAAGAAAGAGCACGAAATGCTCTTAAACACTGAGCCATCTCTCCAACACGTTTTTCAACTTCTTTACCTAAACCGGATATACTCAATGATGTGTGGATCACATCTGCATTTTCCTAACATTTGAAGTACAGGGGTCTCCATGGATCTGTTGGCCATTCGTGTACCTCATAGAGGAGGTCTAGACAAATTGTTTCACTGGCTTTAAATTGGTTAAGCTTTTGTTGGTGTTTGTTCCTTTGTATGTCTTGGATGTGAGTTCTTCTTCAGGCACATGAACATGCTAGTATTTTAGTCTTCTAACCATCTTGCCTTACTCTGCTTGGTGGTGTCTCTGAAGCATGCTGGCTCATGGTGATAGAGCTGTGAGTCTTTATTATCCTAACAAAATGTTTTGCCTGATTAAGTCCCAACAACCTGGGCCCTGGCTGTATGTCTGCATTTGGCCTCATCAAACTCAGCAGGCATGTTCTTAACCACCAAGACATCTCTCCTGCCTCTTCCTTCTGCTTCCAGTAGAGGGCACCAAACCTCATTTTGAAGCAATTATGTGATGTCCAGGAATCGAAATTCTGATCATTGTAAGAGCAGGCAATGCTCTTAACCACTGAGCCATCTCTCCGACCCGTTTTTCAACTTCTTTAACTAAACCAGGTTTACTCAATGTGGTGTGTGGATCACATCTGCATTCCCCTAACATGTGGAGTACAGGGGTCTCCATTGACCTAATGGCTGTTCATGTACCTCATAGAGGAGGTCAGGATAAATTGTTTCTCTGGCTTTAAATTGTTTAAAAGTTTGCTGGTGTTTGTAGTCCTTGATTGTCTTGGATGTGAGTTCTCTCTAAGGCACATGAACATGCCAGTGTTTTCTTCTTCTAGCCATCTTGCCTTACTCTCCTTAGTGTTGTCTCTGAAGCACGATGTCTCATGGTGATAGAGCTGTGAGTCTTTAACATCCTAAAAAAACGTTTGCCCAATTCAGTCACAATAACGTGGGCCCTGGCCTTTCCCCTGACTATATGTCTGCACTTGGCCTCATCAAATCAGCAGGCAATTCTCTTAAGCTGAGCCATCTCTCCTGCCTCTTCCTTCTGTTGCCAGTCGATGTCACCAAATCTAATTTTGAGAGCAAAACTGTGGTTGCCAGGAATCGAACTTCTGACCTTTAGAAGGGCAGCCAGAACTCTTAACCACTGAGCTATCTCTCGAGCGCTTCTTTCTGCACCCAATAGAGGGCACAAGACCTCAGTGCAGATGGTTGTGAGCCATTATGTGGTTGCTTGAAATTGGATACAGGAGGATGAAAGAGCACGAAATGCTCTTAAACACTGAGCCATCTCTCCAACCCGTTTTTCTACATCTTTACCTAAACCGGATGTTCAATGATGTGTGGATCACATCTGCATTTTCCTAACATTTGAAGTACAGGGGTCTCCATGGATCTGTTGGCCATTCATGTACCTCATAGAGGAGGTGTGGACAAATTGTTTCACTGGCTTTAAAATGGTTAAGCTTTTGTTGGTGTTTGTTCCTTTGTATGTCTTGGATGTGAGTTCTTCTTCAGGCACATGAACATGCTAGTATTTTCTTCTTCTAACCATCCTGCCTTGCTCTGCTTGGTGGTGCCTCTGAAGCATGCTGGCTCATGTTGATAGAGCTGTGAATCTTTATTATCCAAACAAAATGTTTTGCCTGATTCAGTCCCAACAACCTGGACCCTGGCTGTTTGTCTGCTCTTGGCCTCATCAAACTCAGCAGGCATGCTCTTAACCACCAAGACATCTCTCCTGCCTCTTCCTTTTGCTTACAGTAGAGGGCACCAAACCTCATTTTCAAGCAATTATGTGATGTCCAGGAATCGAACTTCTGATCTTTGGAAGAGCAGGCAATGCTCTTAACCACTGAGCCAACTCTCCGACCAGTTTTTCAACTTTAACTAAACCAGGTTTACTCAATGTGGTGTGTGGATCACATCTGCATTCCCTTAACCTGTGGAGTACAGGGGTCTCCATGAACCTATTGGCTGTTTATGTACCTCAAAGAGGAGGTCAGGATAAATTGTTTCTCTGGCTATAAATTGGTTAACATTTTGATGTTGTTTGTAGTCCTTTGATTGTCATGGATGTGAGTTCTCTTTAAGGCACATGAACATGCCAGTGTTTTCTTCTTCTAGCCATCTTGCCTTACTTTCTTTAGTGTTTCTCTGAAGCACGATGTCTCATGTTGATAGAGTTGTGAGTCGTTAACATCCTAAAAAAACGTTGGCCTAATTCAGTCACAATAACGTGTGCCCTGGCCTTTGCCCTGACTCTATGTCTGCACTTGGCCTCATCAAACACAGCAGGCAAGGCTCTTAAGCACTGAGCCATCTCTCTTGCCTCTTCCTTCTGTTGCCAGTAGATGGCACCAAATCTCATTTTGAGAGCAAAACTGTGGTTGCCAGGAATCGAATTTCTGACCTTTAGAAGGGCAGCCAGGATTCTTAACCACTGAGCAATCCCTGGAGCGCTTTTTTCTGCATCCAAAAGAGGGCACAAGACCTCAGTGCAGATGGTTGTGAGCCATTATGTGGTTGCATGAAATTGGATACAGGAGGAAGAAAGAGCACGAAATGCTCTTAAACACTGAGCCATCTCTCCAACACGTTTTTCAACTTCTTTACCTAAACCGGATATACTCAATGATGTGTGGATCACATCTGCATTTTCCTAACATTTGAAGTACAGGGGTATCCATGGATCTGTTGGCCATTCGTGTACCTCATAGAGGAGGTCTAGACAAATTGTTTGACTGGCTTTAATTTGGTTAAGCTTTTGTTGGTGTTTGTTCCTTTGTATGTCTTGGATGTGAGTTCTTCTTCAGGCACATGAACATGCTAGTATTTTTGTCTTCTAACCATCTTGCCTTACTCTGCTTGGTGGTGTCTCTGAAGCATGCTGGCTCATGGTGATAGAGCTGTGAGTCTTTATTATCCTAACAAAATGTTTTGCCTGATTCAGTCCCAACAACCTGGGCCCTGGCTGTATGTCTGCACTTGGCCTCATCAAATTCAGCAGGCATGCTCTTAACCACCAAGACATCTCTCCTGCCTCTTCCTTCTGCTTCCAGTAGAGGGCACCAAATCTCATTTTGAAGCAATTATGTGACGTCCAGGAATCGAAATTCTGATCTTTGGAAGAGCAGGCAATGCTCTTAACCACCGAGCCATCTCTCCGACCCGTTTTTCCACTTCTTTAACTAAACCAGGTTTACTCAATGTGGTGTGTGGATCACATCTGCATTCCCCTAACATGTGGAGTACAGGGGTCTCCATGGACCTAATGGCTGTTCATGTACCTCATAGAGGAGGTCAGGATAAATTGTTTCTCTGGCTTTAAATTGTTTAAGAGTTTGCTGGTGTTTGTAGTCCTTGATTGTCTTGGATGTGAGTTCCCTCTAAGGCACATGAACATGCCAGTGTTTTCTTCTTCTAGCCATCTTGCCTTACTCTCCTTAGTGTTGTCTCTGAAGCACGATGCCTGATGGTGATAGAGCTGTGAGTCTTTAACATCCTAAAAAAACGTTTGCCTAATTCAGTCACAATAACGTGGGCCCTGGCCTTTGCCCTGACTCTATGTCTGCACTTGGCCTCATCAAACTTAGCAGGCAATGTTCTTTGAATGCACTGTGCCATCTCTCCTGTCTCTTCCTTCTGTTGCCAGTAGATGGCACCAAATCTCATTTTGAGAGCAAAATTGTGGTTGCCATGAATCGAACTTCTGACCTGTAGAAGACCAGCCAGGATTCTTAACCACTGAGCTATCTCTCGAGCACTTCTTTCCTCATCAAAAAAGAGGGCACAAGAGCTCAGTGCAGACGGTTGTGAGCCATTATGTGCTTGCTTGAAATTGAATATAGGAGGATGAAAGAGCACGAAATGCTCTTAAACACTGAGCCATCTCTCCAACCCGTTTTTCTACTTCTTTACCTAAACCGGATGTACTCAATCATGTGTGGATCACATCTGCATTTTCCTAACATTTGAAGTACAGGGGTCTCCATGGATCTGTTGACCATTCGTGTACATCATAAAGGAGGTCTAGACCAATTGTTTCACTGGCTTTAAATTTGTTAAGCTTTTGTTGGCGTTTGTTCCTTTGTATGTCTTGGTTGTGAGTTTTTCTTCAGGCACAGGAACATGCTAGTAGTTTCTTCTTCTAACCATCCTTCCTTCTCTGCTTGGAGGTGTCTCTGACGCATGCTGGCTCATGGTGATAGAGCTGTGAGTCTTTATTATCCTAACAAAATGTTTTGCCTGATTCAGTCCCAACAACCTGGGCCCTGGCTGTATGTCTGCACTTGGCCTCATCAAACTCAGCAGGCAATGCTCTTAAGCACTGAGCCATCTCTCCTGCCTCTTCCTTCTGTTGCCAGTAGATGGCACCAATTCTCATTGTGAGAGCAAAACTGTGGTTGCCAGGAATCGAACTTCTGACCTTTAGAAGGGCAGGTAGGATTCTTAACCACTGAACTATCTCTCGAGCGCTTCTTTCTGCATCCAATAGAGGGCACAATACCTCAGTGCAGATGGTTGCGAGCTATTATGTGGTTGCTTTTAATTGAATACAGGAGGATGAAAGAGCACGAAATGCTCTCAAACACTCAGCCATCTCTGCAACCCGTTTTTCTACTTCTTTACCTAAATCAGATGTACTCAATGATGTGTGTATCACATCTGCATTTTCCTAACATTTGAAGTACAGGGGTCTCCATGGATCTGTTGGCCATTCGTGTACCTCATAGAGGAGGTCTAGACAAATTGTTTCACTGGCTTTAAATTGGTTAAGCTTTTGTTGGTGTTTGTTCCTTTGTATGTCTTGGATGTGAGTTCTTCTTCAGGCACATGAACATACTAGTATTTTCTTCTTCTAACCATCTTGCCTTACTCTGCTTGGTGGTGTCTCTGAAGCATGATGGCTCATGGTGATAGAGCTGTGAGTCTTTATTATCCTAACAAAATGTTTTGCCTGATTCAGTCCCAACAACCTGGGCCCTGGCTGTATGTCTGCACTTGGCCTCATCAAACTCAGCAGGCATGCTCTTAACCACCAAGACAACTCTCCTGCCTCTTCCTTCTGCTTCCAGTAGAGGGCACCAAAACTTGTTTTGAAGCAATTATGTGATGTCCAGGAATCGAACTTCTGATCTTTGGAAGAGCCGGGAATGCTCTTAACCACTGTGCCATCTCTCCGACCCGTTTTTCTACTTCTTTAAATAAACCAGGTTTACTCAATGTGTTGTGTGGATCACATCTGCTTTCCCCTAACATGTGGCTTACAGGGGTCTCCATGGACATATTGGCTGTTCATGTACCTCATAGAGTAGGTCAGGATAAATTGTTTCTCTGGCTTTAAATTGGTTATCATTTTGCTGGTGTTTGTAGTCCTTTGATTGTCTTGGATGTGAGTTCCCTTTAAGGCACATGAACATGCCAGTGTTTTCTTCTTCTAGCCATCTTGCCTTACTCTCCTTAGTGTTGTCTCTGAAGCGCGCTGTCTCATGGTGATATAGCTGTGAGTCTTTAACATCATAAAAAATGTTTGCCTAATTCAGTCACAATAACGTGGGCCCTTGACTTGCCCTGACTCTCTGTCTGCACTTGGCCTCATCAAACTCAGCAGGCAATGCTCTTAAGCGCTGAGCCATCTCTCCTGCCTCTTCCTTCTGTTGCCAGTAGATGGCACAAAATCTCATTTTGAGAGCAAAACTGGGGTTGACAGGAATCGAACTTCTGCCCTTTTGAAGGGCAGCCAGTATTCTTAACCACTGAGCTATGTCTCGAGCGCTTCTTTCTCCATCCAAAAGAGGGCACAATACCTCAGTGCAGATGGTTGTGAGCCATTATGTGGTTGCTTGAAATTGAATACAGGAAGATGAAAGAGCACGAAATGCTCTTAAACACTGAGCCATCTCAAACCCGTTTTTCTACTTCTTTACCTAAACCAGATGTACTCAATGATGTGTGGATCTCATCTGCATTTTGAAGTACAGGGGTCTCCATGGATCTGTTGGCCATTCGTGTACCTCATAGAGGAGGTCTAGACAAATTGTTTCACTGGCTTTAAATTGGTTAAGCTTTTGTTGGTGTTTGTTCCTTTGTATGTCTTGGATGTGAGTTCTTCTTCAGGCACATGAACATGCTAGTATTTTCTTCTTCTAACCATCTTGGCTGACTCTGCTTGGTGGTGTATCTGAAGCATGCTGGCTCATGGTGATAGAGCTGTGAGTCTTTATTATCCTAACAAAATGTTTTGCCTGATTCAGTCTCAACCACCTGGCCCTGCCTGTATGTCTGCACTTGGCCTCATCAAACTCAGCAGGCATGCTCTTAACCACCAAAACATCTCTCCTGCCTCTTCCTTCTGCTTCCAGTAGAGGGCACCAAACCTCATTTTGAAGCAATTATTTGATGTCCAGGAATCGAAATTCTGATCTTTGGAAGAGCAGGCAATGCTCTTAACCACTGAGCCATCTCTCCGACCCGTTTTTCAACTTCTTTAACTAAACCAGGGTTACTCAATGTGGTGTGTGGATCACATCTGCATTCTCCTAACATGTGGAGTACAGGGGTCTCAATGGACCTATTGGCTGTTCATGTACCTCATAGAGGAGGTCAGGATAAATTGTTTCTCTGGCTTTAAATTGGTTAACATTTTGCTGCTGTTTGTAATCCTTTGATTACTTTGGATATGAGTTCTCTTTAAGGCACATGAACATGCCATTGTTTTCTTCTTCAAGCCATCTTGCCTTACTCTCCTTAGTGTTGTCTCTGAAGCATGTTGTCTCATGGTGATAGAGCTGTGAGTCTTTAACATCCTACAAAAACTTTAGCCTAATGCACTCACAATAACGTGGGCCCTGGCCTTTGCCCTGACTCTATGTCTGCACTTGGCCTCATCAAACTCAGCAGGCAATGCTCTTAAGCACTGAGCCATCTCTCCTGCCTCTTCCTTCTGTTGCCAGTAGATGGCACCAAATCTCATTTTGAGAGCAAAACTCGGGTTGCCAGGAATCGATCTTCTGCCCTTTTGAAGGGCAGCCAGTATTCTTAACCACTGAGCTATCTCTCGAGCGCTTCTTTCTCCATCCAAAAGAGGGCACAAGACCTCAGTGCAGATGGTTGTGAGCCATTATGTGGTTGCTTGAAATGAATACAGGAGGATGAAAGAGCACGAAATGCTCTTAAACACCGAGCCATCTCTCCAAACCGTTTTTCTACTTCTTTACCTAAACCAGATGTACTCAATGATGTGTGGATCACATCTGCATTTTCCTAACATTTGAAGTACAGGGGTCTCCATGGATCTGTTGGCCATTCGTGTAGATCATAGAGGAGGTCTAGACCAATTGTTTCACTGGCTTTCAATTGGTTAAGCTTTTGTTGGTGTTTGTTCCTTTGTATGTCTTGGTTGTGAGTTCTTCTTCAGGCACATGAACATGCTAGTAGTTTCTTCTTCTAACCATCCTGCCTTACTCTGCTTGGAGGTGTCTCTGAAGCATGCTGGCTCATGGTGATAGAGCTGTGAGTCTTTATTATCCTAACAAAATGTTTTGCCTGATTCAGTCCCAAGAACCTGGGCCATGGCCTCATCAAACTCAGCAGGCATGCTCTTAACCACCAAGACATCTCTCCTGCCTATTCCTTCTGCTTCCAGTAGAGGGCACCAAACCTCATTTTGAAGCAATTATGTGATGTCCAGGAATCGAACTTGTGATCTTTGGAATAGCAGGCAATTCTCTTAACCACTGAGCCATCTCTCCGACACGTTTTTCAACTTCTTTAACTAAACCAGGTTTACTCAATGTGGTGAGTGGATCACATCTGCATCCCCTAACATGTGGAGTACAGGGGTCTCCATGGACCTATGGGCTGTTCATGTACCTCATAGAGGAGGTCAGGATAAATTGTTTCTCTGGCTTTAAATTGGTTATTATTTTGCTGGTGTTTGTAGTCCTTGATTGTCTTGGATGTGAGTTCCCTTTAAGGCACATGAACATGCCAGTGTTTTCTTCTTCTAGCCATCTTGTCTTACTCTCGTTAGTGTTGTCTTGAAGCACGCTGTCTCATGGTGATATAGCTGTGAGTCTTTAACATCCTAAAAAAAGTTTGCCTAATTCAGTCACAATAACGTGGGCCCTGGCCTTTGCCCTGACTCTCTGTCTGCACTTGGCCTCATCAAACTCAGCAGGCAATGCTCTTAAGCACTGAGCCATCTCTCCTCCCTCTTCCTTCTGTTGCCTGTAGATGGCACCAATTCTCATTTTGAGAGCAAAACTGGGGTTGCCAGGAATCGAACTTCTGACCTTTAGAAGGGCAGCCAGTATTCTTAACCACTGAGCTATCTCTCGAGCGCTTCTTTCTGCATCCAAAAGAGGGCACAAGACCTCAGTGCAGATGGTTGTGAGCCATTATGTGGTTGCTTGAAATGAATACAGGAGGATGAAAGAGCAGGAAATGCTCTTAAACACTCAGCCATCTCTGCAAACCGTTTTTCTACTTCTTTACCTAAACCAGATGTACTAAATGATGTGTGGATCACATCTGCATTTTGAAGTACAGCAGTCTCTATGGATCTGTTGGCTATTCGTGTACAAATGTTTAGACAAATTGTTTCACTGACTTTAAATTGGTTAAGCTTTTGTTGGTGATTATTCCTTTGTATGTCTTGGATGTGAGTTCCCCTTCAGGCACATGAACATGCTAGTGTTTTCTTCTTCTAACCATCTTGCCTTACTCTGCTTGCTGGTGTTTCTGAAGCATGCTGGCTCATGGTGATAGAGCTGTGAGTCTTTATTATCCTAACAAAATGTTTTGCCTGATTCAGTCCCAACAACCTGGGCCCTGGCTGTGTGTCTGCACTTGGCCTCATCAAACTCAGCAGGCATGCTCTTAACCACCAAGACATCTCTCCTGTCTCTTCCATCTGCTTCCAGTAGAGGGCACCAAACCTCATTTTGAAGCTATTATGTGATGTCCAGGAATCGAACTTCTGATCTTTGGAAGAGCAGGCAATGCTCTTAACCTCTGAGCCATCTCTCCGACCCGTTTTTCAACTTCTTTAACTAAACCAGGTTTACTCAATGTGGTGTGTGGATCACATCTGCATTCCCCTAACATGTGGAGTACAGGGGTCTCCATGGACCTATTGGCTGTTCATGTACCTCATAGAGGGGGTCAGGATAAATTGTTTCTCTGGCTTTAAATTGGTTAACAATTTGCTGGTGTTTGTAGTCCTTTGATTGTCTTGGATGTGAGTTCTCTTTAAGGCACATGAACATGCCAGTGTTTTCTTCTTCTAGTCATCTTGCTTTACTCTCCTTAGGGTTTTCTCTGAAGCATGATGGCTCTTGGTGATAGAGTTGTGTGTCTTTAACATCCTAAAAAAACATTTGTCTAATTCAGTCACAATAAGGTGGCCCTGGCCTTTGCCCTGACTCTATGTCTGCACTTGGCCTCATCAATTTAGCAGGCAATGCTCTTAAGCACTGAGCCATCTCTCCTGTCTCTTCCTTCTGTTGCCAGTAGATTGCACCAAATCTCATTTTGAGAGCAAAACTGTGGTTGTCAGGAATCGAACTTCTGACCTTTCGAAGGGCAGCCAGGATTGTTAACCACTGAGCTCTCTCTCGAGCGCTTCTTTCTGTATCCAAAACAGGGCACAAGACCACAGTACAGATGGTTGTGAGCCATTATGTGGTTGCTTTAAATTGAATACAGGAGGATGAAAGAGCACGAAATGCTCTTAAACACTGAGCCATCTCTCCAACCCGTTTTTCTACTTCTTTACCTAAACCAGATGTACTCAATGATGTGTGGATCACATCTGTATTTTCTTAACGTTTGAAGTACAGGGGTCTCCAAGGATCTGTTGGCCATTCGTGTACCTCATAGAGGAGGTCTAGACAAATTGTTTCACTGGCTTTAAATTTGTTAAGCTTTTGTAGGTGTTTGTTCCTTTGTATGTCTTGGATGTCAGTTATTCTTCAGGCACATGAACATGCTAGTATTTTCTTCTTCTAACCATCTTGCCTTACTCTGCTTGGTGGTGTCTCTGAAGCATGCTGGCTCATGGTGATAGAGCTGTGAGTCTTTATTATCCTAACAAAATGTTTTGCCTGATTCAGTCCCAACAACCTGGGCCCTGGCTGAATGTCTGCACTTGGCCTCATCAAACTCAGCAGGCATGCTCTTAACCACCAAGACATCTCTCCTGCCTCTTCATTCTGCTTCCAGTAGAGGGCACCAAACCTCATTTTGAAGCAATTATGTGTTGTCCAGGAATCGAACTTCTGATCTTTGGAAGAGCAGGCAATGCCCTTAACCACTGTGCCATGTCTCCGACCCGTTTTTCAACTTCTTTAACTAAACCAGGTTTACTCAATGTGGTGTGTGGATCACATCTGCATTCCCCTAACATGTGGAGTACAGGGGTCTCCATGGACCTATAGGCTGTTCATGTACCTCATAGAGGGGGTCAGGATAAATTGTTTCTCTGGCTTTAAATTGGTTAACAATTTGGTCTCCATGGACCTGTTGGCCATTCGTGTACCTCATAGAAGAGGTCTACACAAATTGTTTCACTGGCTTTAAATTGGTTAAGCTTTTGTTGGTGTTTGTTCCTTTGTATGTCTTGGATGTGAGTTCTTCTTCAGGCACATGAACATGCTAGTATTTTCTTCTTTTAACCATCCTGCCTTACTCTGCTTGGTGGTGTCTCTGAGGCATGCTGGCTCATGGTGATAGAGCTGTGAGTCTTTATTATCCTAACAAAATGTTTTGCCTGATTCAGTCCCAACAACCTGGGCCCTGGTTGTATGTCTGCACTTGGCCTAATCAAACTCAGCAGGCATGCTCTTAACCACCAAGACATCTCTCATTCCTCTTCATGCTGCTTCCAGTAGAGGGCACCAAACCTCATTTTGAAGCAATTATGTGATTTCCAGGAATCGAACTTCTGATCCTTTGAAGAGCAGGCAATGCTCTTAACCACTGAGCCATCTCTCCGACCCGTTTTTCAACTTCTTTAACTAAACCAGGTTTACTCAATGTGGTGTGTGGATCACATCTGCATTCCCCTAACATGTGGAGTACAGGGGTCTCCGTGGACATATGGGCTGTTCATGTACCTCATAGAGGAGTTCAGGATAAATTGTTTCTCTGGCTTAAAATTGGTTAACATTATGCTGGTGTATGTCGTCCTCTGATTGTCTTGGTTTTGAGTTCTCTTTAAGGCACATGAACATGCCAGTGTTTACTTCTTCTAGCCATCTTGCCTTACTCTCCTTAGTGTTGTCTCTGAAGCACGATGTCTCATGGTGATAGAGCTGTGAGTCTTTAACATCCTAAAAAAAGTTTGCCTAATTCAGTCACAATAACGTGGGCCCTAACCTTTGCCTTTGCCCTGACTCTATGTCTGCACTTGGCCTCATCAAACTCAGCAGCAATGCTCTTAAGCACTGAGCCATCTCTCCTGTCTTTTCCTTCTGTTGCCAGTAAATGACACCAAATCTCATTTTGAGAGCAAAACTGTGGTTGCCAGGAATCGAACTTCTGACCTTTAGAAGGGCAGCGAGTATTCTTAACCACTGAGTATCTCTCGAGCGCTTTTTTCTGCATCCAAAAGACGGTACAAGACCTCAGTGCAGATGGTTGTGAGCCATTATGTGGTTGCTTGAAATTGAATACACGAGGATGAAAGACCACGAAATGCTCTTAAACACTCAGCCATCTCTCCAACCCGTTTTTCTACTTCTTTACCTGAACCAGATGTACTCAATGATGTGTGGACCACATCTGCATTTTCCTAACATTTGAAGTACAGGGGTCTCCATGGATCTGTTGGCCATTCGTGTACCTCATCGAGGAGGTCTAGACAAATTGTTTCACTGGCTTTAAATTGGTTAAGCTTTTGTTGGTGTTTGTTCCTTTGTATGTCTTGGATGTGAGTTCTTCTTCAGGCACATGAACATGCTAGTATTTTCTTCTTCTAACCATCTTGCCTTACTGTGGTTGGTGGTGTCTCTGAAGCATGCTGGCTCATGGTGATAGAGCTGTGAGTCTTTATTATCCTAACAAAATGTTTTGCCTGATTCAGTCCCAACAACCTGGGCCCTGGCTGTATGTCTGCACTTTGCCTCATCAAACTCAGCAGGCATGCTCTTAACCACCAAGACATCTCTCCTGCCTCTTCCTTCTGCTTCCAATAGAGGGCAACAAACCTCATTTTGAAGCAATTATGTGATGTCCAGGAATCGAAATTCTGATCATTGGAAGAGCAGGCAATGCTCTTAACCACTGAGCCATCTCTCCTGCCTCTTCCTTCTGTTGCCAGTAGATGGCACCAATTCTGATTTTGAGAGCAAATCTGTGGTTGCCAGGAATCGATCTTTTGACCTTTAGAAGGGCAGCCAGGATTCTTAAACACTGATCTATCTCTCAAGCGCTCGTTCTGCATCCAAGAGGGCACAAGACCTCAGTGCAGATGGTTGTGAGCCATTATGTGGTTGCTTGAAATTGGATACAGGAGGATGAAAAAGCACGAAATGCTCTTAAACACCGAGCCATCTCTCCAACCCGTTTTTCTACTTCTTTACCTAAACCAGATGTACTCAGTGATGTGTGGATCACATCTGCATTTTCCTAACATTTGAACTTCAAAGGTCTCCATGGATCTGTTGGCCATTCGTGTACCTCATAGAGGAGGTCTAGACAAATTTTTTTTACTGGCTTTAAATTGGTTAAGCTTTTGTTGGTGTTTGTTCCTTTGTATGTCTTGGATGTGAGTTTTTCTTCAGGCACATGGACATGCTAGTATTTTCTTCTTCTAACCATCTTGCCTTACTCTGCTTGTTGGTGTCTCTGAAGCATGCTGGCTCATGGTGATAGAGCTGTGAGTCTTTATTATCCTAACAAAATGTTTTGCCTGATTCAGTCCCAAAAACCTGGGCCCTGGCTGTATGTCTGCACTTGGCCTCATCAAACCCAGCAGGCATGCTCTTAACCACCAAGACATCTCTCCTGCCTCTTCCTTCTGCTTCCAGTAAGGGGCACCAAACCTCATTTTGAAGCAATTATGTGATGTCCAGGAATAGAGCTTCTAATCATTGGAAGAGCAGGCAATGCTCTTAACCACTGAGCCATCTCTCCGACCCGATTTTCAACTTCTTTAACTAAACCAGGTTTACTCAATGTGGTGTGTGGATCACATCTGCATTCCCCTATCATGTGGAGTACAGGGGTCTCCATGGACCTATTGGCTGTTCAAGTACCTCATAGAGGAGGTCAGGATAAATTGTTTCTCTGGCTTTAAATTGGTTAACATTTTGCTGGTGTTTGTAGTCCTTTGATTGTCTTGGATATGAGTTCTCTTTAAGGCACATGAACATGCCAGTGTTTTCTTCTTCTAGCCATCTTGCCTTACTCTCCTTAGTGTTGTCTCTGAAGCACGATGGCTCATGGTGATAGAGCTGTGAGTCTTTAACATCCTAAAAAAATGTTTGCCTAATTCAGTCACAAAAACGTAGGCCCTGGCCTTTGCCCTGACTTATGTCTGCACTTGGCCTCATCAAACTCAGCAGGCAATGCTCTTAAGCACTGAACTATCTCTCCTGCCTCTTCCTTCTGTTGCCAGTAGATGGCATCAAATCTCATTTTGAGAGCAAAACTGTGGTTGCCATGAATCGAACTTCAGACCTTTAGAAGGGCAACCAGGATTCTTAACCACTGAGCTATCTCTCGAGGGCTTCGTTCTGCATCCAAGAGGGCACAAGACCTCAGTGCAGATGGTTGTGAGCCATTATGTGGTTGCTTGAAATTGGATACAGGAGGATGAAAGAGCATGAAATGCTCTTAAACACCGAGCCATCTCTCCAAACCGTTTTTCTACTTCTTTACCTAAACCAGATGTACTCAATGATGTGTGGATCACATCTGCATTTTCCTAACATTTGAACTTCAAAGGTCTCCATGTATCTGTTGTCCATTCGTGTACCTCATAGAGGAGGTTTAGACAAATTGTTTCACTGGCTTTAAATTGGTTAAGCTTTTGTTGGTGTTTGTTCCTTTCTATTTCTTGGATGTGAGTTCTTCTTCAGGCACATGAACATGCTAGTATTTTCTTCTTCTAACCATCTTGCCTTACTCTGCTTGGTGGTGTCTCTGAAGCATGCTGGCTCATGGTGATAGAGCTGTGAGTCTTTATTATCCTAACAAAATGTTTTGCCTGATTCAGTCCCAACAACCTGGGCCCTGGCTGTATGTCTGCACTTGGCCTCATCAAATTCAGCAGGCATGCTCTTAACCACCAAGACATCTCTCCTGCCTCTTCCTTCTGCTTCCAGTAAGGGGCACCAAACCTCAATTTGAAGCAATTATGTGATGTCCAGGAATAGAGCTTCTGATCATTGGAAGAGCAGGCAATGCTCTTAACCACTGAGCCAACTCTCCGACTAGTTTTTCAACTTCTTTAACTAAACCAGGTTTACTCAATGTGGTGTGTGGATCACATCTGCATTCCCCTATCATGTGGAGTACAGGGGTCTCCATGGACCTATTGGCTGTTCAAGTACCTCATAGAGGAGGTCAGGATAAATTGTTTCTCTGGCTTTAAATTGGTTAACATTTTGCTGGTGTTTGTAGTCCTTTGATTGTCTTGGATATGAGTTCTCTTTAAGGCACATGAACATGCCAGTGTTTTCTTCTTCTAGCCATCTTGCCTTACTCTCCTTAGTGTTGTCTCTGAAGCACGATGGCTCATGGTGATAGAGCTGTGAGTCTTTAACATCCTAAAAAAATGTTTGCCTAATTCAGTCACAAAAACGTAGGCCCTGGCCTTTGCCCTGACTTATGTCTGCACTTGGCCTCATCAAACTCAGCAGGCAATGCTCTTAAGCACTGAACTATCTCTCCTGCCTCTTCCTTCTGTTGCCAGTAGATGGCATCAAATCTCATTTTGAGAGCAAAACTGTGGTTGCCATGAATCGAACTTCAGACCTTTAGAAGGGCAACCAGGATTCTTAACCACTGAGCTATCTCTCGAGGGCTTCGTTCTGCATCCAAGAGGGCACAAGACCTCAGTGCAGATGGTTGTGAGCCATTATGTGGTTGCTTGAAATTGGATACAGGAGGATGAAAGAGCATGAAATGCTCTTAAACACCGAGCCATCTCTCCAAACCGTTTTTCTACTTCTTTACCTAAACCAGATGTACTCAATGATGTGTGGATCACATCTGCATTTTCCTAACATTTGAACTTCAAAGGTCTCCATGTATCTGTTGGCCATTCGTGTACCTCATAGAGGAGGTTTAGACAAATTGTTTCACTGGCTTTAAATTGGTTAAGCTTTTGTTGGTGTTTGTTCCTTTCTATTTCTTGGATGTGAGTTCTTCTTCAGGCACATGAACATGCTAGTATTTTCTTCTTCTAACCATCTTGCCTTACTCTGCTTGGTGGTGTCTCTGAAGCATGCTGGCTCATGGTGATAGAGCTGTGAGTCTTTCTTATCCTAACAAAATGTTTTGCCCGATTCAGTCCCAACAACCTGGGCCCTGGCTGTATGTCTGCACTTGGCCTCATCAAATTCAGCAGGCATGCTCTTAACCACCAAGACATCTCTCCTGCCTCTTCCTTCTGCTTCCAGTAAGGGGCACCAAACCTCATTTTGAAGCAATTATGTGATGTCCAGGAATAGAGCTTCTGATCATTGGAAGAGCAGGCAATGCTCTTAACCACTGAGCCATCTCTCCGACTAGTTTTTCAACTTCTTTAACTAAACCAGGTTTACTCAATGTGGTGTGTGGATCACATCTGCATTCCCCTATCATGTGGAGTACAGGGGTCTCCATGGACCTATTGGCTGTTCATGTACCTCATAGAGGAGGTCAGGATAAATTGTTTCTCTGGCTTTAAATTGGTTAACATTTTGCTGGTGTTTGTAGTCCTTTGATTGTCTTGGATATGAGTTCTCTTTAAGGCACATGAACATGCCAGTGTTTCCTTCTTTTAGCCATCTTGCCTTACTCTCCTTAGTGTTGTCTCTGAAGCACGATGTCTCATGGTGATAGAGCTGTGAGTCTTTAACATCCTAAAAAAATGTTTGCCTAATTCAGTCACAAAAACGTAGGCCCTGGCCTTTGCCCTGACTTATGTCTGCACTTGGCCTCATCAAACTCAGCAGGCAATGCTCTTAAGCACTGAACTATCTCTCCTGCCTCTTCCTTCTGTTGCCAGTAGATGGCATCAAATCTCATTTTGAGAGCAAAACTGTGGTTGCCATGAATCGAACTTCAGACCTTTAGAAGGGCAACCAGGATTCTTAACCACTGAGCTATCTCTCGAGGGCTTCGTTCTGCATACAAGAGGGCACAAGACCTCAGTGCAGATGGTTGTGAGCCATTATGTGGTTGCTTGAAATTGGATACAGGAGGATGAAAGAGCACGAAATGCTCTTAAACACCGAGCCATCTCTCCAAACCGTTTTTCTACTTCTTTACCTAAACCAGATGTACTCAGTGATGTGTGGATCACATCTGCATTTTCCTAACATTTGAACTTCAAAGGTCTCCATGTATCTGTTGGCCATTTGTGTACCTTATAGAGGAGGTCTAGACAAATTGTTTCACTGGCTTTAAATTGGTTAAGCTTTTGTTGGTGTTTGTTCCTTTCTATTTCTTGGATGTGAGTTCTTCTTCAGGCACATGAACATGCTAGTATTTTCTTCTTCTAACCATCTTGCCTTACTCTGCTTGGTGGTGTCTCTGAAGCATGCTGGCTCATGGTGATAGAGCTGTGAGTCTTTATTATCCTAACAAAATGTTTTGCCTGATTCAGTCCCAACAACCTGGGCCCTGGCTGTATGTCTGCACTTGGCCTCATCAAACTCAGCAGGCATGCTCTTAAACACCAAGACATCTCTCCTGCCTCTTCCTTTTGCTTCCAGTAGAGGGCACCCAACCTCATTTTGAAGCAATCATGTGATGTCCAAGGATCGAACTTCTGAACTTCGGAAGAGCAGGCAATGCTCTTAACCACTGAGCCATCTCTCCGACTAGTTTTTCAACTTCTTTAACTAAACCAGGTTTACTCAATGTGGTGTGTTTATCACATCTGCATTCCCCTAACATGTGGAGTACAGGGGTCTCCATGGACCTATAGGCTGTTCATGTACCTCATAGAGGAGGTCAGGATAAATTGTTTCTCTGGCTTTAAATTGGTTAACCTTTTGCTGGTGTATGTAGTCCTTTGATTGTCTTGGTTGTGAGTTCAATTTATGGCACATGGACAAGCCAGTGTTTTCTTCTTCTAGCCATTTGCCTTACTCTCCTTAGTGTTCTCTTTGAAGCACGATGTCTCATGGTGATAAAGTTGTGAGTCTTTAACATCCTAAAATAACATTTGCCTAATTCAATCACAATAACTTGGGCCCTGGCCTTTGCCTTGACCCTATGTCTGCACTTGGCCTCATCAAACTCAGCAGCCAATGCTCTTAAGAGCAGAGCCATCTCTCCTAACTCTTCCTTCGGTTGCCAGTAGATGGCACCAACTCTCATTTTGAGAGCAAAACTGTGGTTGCCAGGAATCGAACATCTGACCTTTAGAAGGGCAGCCTGGATTCTTAAACACAGAGCTATCTCTCAAGCGCTTCGTTCTGAATCCAAGAGGGCACAAGACCTCAGTGCAGATGGTTGTGAGCCATTATGTGTTTGCTTGAAATTTGATACAGGAGGATGAAAGACCAAGAAATGCTCTTAAACACCGAGCCATCTCTCCAACGCGTTTTTCTACTTCTTTACCTAAACCAGATGTACTCAATGATTTGTGGATCACATCTGCATTTTCCTAACATTTGAAGTACAGGGGTCTCCATGGATCTGTTGGCCATTCGTGTACCTCATAGAGGAGGTCTAGACAAATTTTTTTTACTGGCTTTAAATTGGTTAAGCTTTTGTTGGTGTTTGTTCCTTTGTATGTCTTGGATGTGAGTTCTTCTTCAGGCACATGAACATGCTAGTATTTTCTTCTTCTAACCATCCTGCCTTACTCTGCTTGGTGGTGTCTCTGAAGCATGTTGGCTCATGGTGATAGAGCTGTGAGACTTTATTATCCTAACAAAATATTTTGCTGATTCAGTCCCAACAACCTGGGCCCTGGCTGTATGTCTGCACTTGGCCTCATCAAACTCAGCAGGCATGCTCTTAACCACCAAGACATCTCTCCTGCCTCTTCCTGCTGCTTCCAGTAGAGGGCACCAAACCTCATTTTGAAGCAATTATGTGATGACCAGGAATCGAACTTCTGATCTTTGGAAGAGCAGGCAATGCTCTTAACCACTGAGCCATCTCTCCGACCCGTTTTTCAACTTCATTAAATAAACCAGGTTTACTCAATGTGGTCTGAGGATCACATCTGCATTCCCCTAACATGTGGAGTACAGGGGTCTCCATGGACCTATTGGCTGTTCATGTACCTCATAGAGGAGGTCAGGATAAATTGTTTCTCTGGCTTTAAATTGGTTAACATTTTGCTGGTGTTTGTAGTTTTTTGATTGTCTTGCATGTTAGTTCTCTTTAAGGTACATGAACATGCCAGTGTTTTCTTCTTCTAGCCATCTAGCCTTACTATCCTAAGTGTTGTCTCTGAAGCACGCTGTCTCATGGTGATAGAGCTGTGAGTCTTTAAGAGCCTAAAAAAACATTTGCCTAATTCAGTCACAATAACGTGGGCCCTGTCCTTTTCCCTGACTCTCTGTCTGCACTTGGCCTCATCAAACTCAGCAGGCAATGCTCTTAAGCACTGAGCCATCTCGCCTGCCTCTTTCTTCTTTGCCAGTAGATGGCACCAAATCTCATTTTGAGAGAAAAACTGTGGTTGCCAGGAATCGAACTTCTGACCTTTAGAAGGGCAGCCGGGATTCTTAACCACTGAACTATCTCTCGAGCACTTCTTTCTGCATCCAAAAGAGGCCAAAAAACCTCAGTGCAGATGGTTGTGAGCCATTATGTGGTTGCTTGAAATTGGATATAGGAGTTTGAAAGAGCACGAAATGCTCTTAAACACTTAGCCATCTCTCCAAACCGTTTTTCTACTTCTTTACCTAAACCAGATGTACTCAAAGATGTGTGGATCACATCTGCATTTTCCTAACATTTGAAGTACAGGGGTCTCCATGGATCTCCGGGCCATTTGTGTACCTCATAGAGGAGGTCTAGACAAATTGTTTCACTGGCTTTAAATTGGTTAAGCTTTTGTGGATCACATCTGCATTCACCTAACATTTGAAGTACAGTGGTCTCCACGGACCTATTTGCCGTTCGAGTACCTCATAGAGGAGGTCTAGATAAATTGTTTCTCTGACTTTAAATTGGTTAAGCTTGTTGTTGTTTGTTCCCTTGTATGTCTTGGATGTGAGGTCTTCTTCAGGCACATGAAGTATTTTCTTCTTCTAACCATCTTGCCTTTCTCTGCTTGGTGGTGTCTCTGAAGCATGCTGGCTCATGGTGATAGAGCTGCGAGTCTTTATTATCCTAACAAAATGATTTGCCTGATTCAGTCCCAACAACCGGGGCCCTGGCCTCATCAAACTCAGCAGGCATGCTCTTAACCACCAAGACATATCACCTGCCTCTTCCTTCTGCTTCCAATAGAGGGCACCAAACCTCATTTTGAAGCAATTATGTGATGTCCAGGAAAAGAAATTCTGAACTTTGGAAGAACAGGAAACGCTCTTAACCACTGAGCCATCTCTCCGACCCGTTTTTCAACTTCTTTAACTAAACCAGGTTTACTCAATGTGGTGTGTGGATCACATCTGCATTCCCCTAACATGTGGAGTACAGGGGTCTCCATGGACCTATTGGCTGTTCATGTACCTCATAGAGGAGGTCAGGATAAATTGTTTCCCTGGCTTTAAATTGGTTAACATTTTGCTGGTGTTTGTAGTCCTTTGATTGTCTTGGATGTGAGTTCTCTTTAAGGCACATGAACATGCCAGTGTTTTCTTCTTCTAGCCATCTTGCCTTACTCTCCTTAGTGTTGTCTCTGAAACACGATGGCTCATGGTGATAGAGCTGTGAGTCTTTAACATCCTAAAAAAACGTTTGCCTAATTCAGTCACAATAACGTGGGCCCTGGCCTTTGCCCTGACTCTATGTCTGCACTTGGCCTCATCAAACTCAGCAGGCAATGCTCTTTGAACGCACTGAGCCATCTCTCCTGCCTCTTCCTTCTGTTGCCAGTAGATGGCACCAAATCTCATTTTGAGAGCAAAACTGGGGTTGCCAGGAATCGAACTTCTGACCTTATAAGGGCAGCCAGTATTCTTAACCACTGAGCTATCTCTCGAGCGCTTCTTTCTGCATCCAAAAGAGGGCACAAGACATCATTGCAGATGGTTGTGAGCCATTATGTAGTTGCTTGAAATTGAATATAGGAGGATGAAAGAGCAGGAAATGCTCTTAAACACCGAGCCATCTCTCCAACCCTTTTTTCTACTTCTTTACCTAAACCAGATGTAATCAGTGATGTGTGGATCACATCTGCATTTCCCTAACATTTGAAGTACAGGGGACTCCATGGATCCTTTGGCCATTCGTGTACCTCATAGAGGATGTCTAGACAAATTGTTTCACTGGCTTTAAATTGGTTAAGCTTTTGTGGATCACATCTGCATTCACCTAACATTTGAAGTACAGGGGTCTCCATGGACCTATTGGCTGTTCATGTACCTCATAGAAGAGGTCAGGATAAATTGTTTCTCTGGCTTTATATTGGTTAACATTTTGCTGGTGTTTGTAGTCCTTTGATTGTCTTGGATGTGAGTTCTCTTTATGGCACATGAACATGCCAGTGTTTTCTTCTTCTAGCCATCTGGCCTTACTCTCCTTAGTGTTGTCTCTGAAGCCCGATGGCTCATGGTGATAGAGCTGTGAGTCTTTAACCTCCTAAGAAAACGTTTGGCTAATTCAGTCACAATAACGTGGGCCCTGGCCTTTGCCCTGACTCTATGTCTGCACTTGGCCTCATCAAACTCAGCAGGCAATGCTCTTTGAATGCACTGAGCCATCTCTCCTGCCTCTTTTTTCTGTTGCCCGTAGATGGCATCAAATCTCATTTTGAGAGCAAAACTGTGGTTGCCAAGAATCACTCTTCTGTCCTTCAGAAAGACAGCCGGGATTGTTAACCACTTAGCTATCTCTCGAGTGCTTCTTTCTGCATCCAAAAGAGGGCACAAGACATCAGTGCAGATGGTTGTGAGCCATTAAGTAGTTGCTTGAAATTGAATACAGGAGGATGAAAGAGCACGAAATGCTCTTAAACACTGAACCATCCCTCCAACCCGTTTTACTACTTCTTTACCTAAACCAGATGTACTCAGTGATGTGTGCATCACATCTGCATTTTCCTAACATTTGAAGTACAGGGGTCTCCATGTATCCTTTGGCCATTCGTGTACCTCATAGAGGAGGTCTAGACAAATTGTTTCACTGGCTTTATATTGGTTAAGCTTTTGTTGGTGTTTGTTCCTTTGTATGTCTTGGATGTGAGTTCTTCTACAGGCACATGAACATGCTAGTATTTTCTTCTTCTAACCATCTTGCATTACTCTGCTTGGTGGTGTTTCTGAAGCATGCTGGCTCATGGTGATAGAGCTGTGAGTCTTTATTATCCTAACAAACTGTTTTGCCTGATTCAGTCCCAACAACCTGGGCCCTGGCTGTATGTCTGCACTTGGCCTCATCAAACTCAGCAGGCATGCTCTTAACCACCAAGACATTTCTCCTGCCTCTTCCTTCTGCTTCCAGTAGAGGGCACAAAACCTCGTTTTGAAGCAATTATGTGATGTCCATGATTCGAACTTCTGATCTTTGGAAGAGCAGGCAATGCTCTTAACCACTGAGCCAACTCTCCGACCCATTTTTCAACTTCTTTAACTAAACCAGGTTTACTCAATGTGGTGTGTGGATCACATCTGCATTCCCCTAACATGTGGAGTACAGGGGTCTCCATGGACTTATTGGCTGTTCATGTACCGCATAGAGGGTGTCAGGATAAATTGTTTCTCTGGCTTTAAATTGGTTAACATTTTGTTAGTGTATGTAGTCCTTTGATTGTCTTGGATGTGAGTTCTCTTTAAGGCACATGAACATACCAGTGTTTTCTTCTTCTAGCCATCTTGCCTTACTCTCCTTAGTGTTTTCTCTGAAGCACGATGGCTCTTGGTGATAGAGCTGTGAGTCTTTAACATCCTAAAAAAACATTTGACTAATTCAGTCACAATAACGTGGGCCCTGGCCTTTGCCCTGACTCTATGTCTGCACTTGGCCTCATCAAACTCAGCAGCCAATGCTCTTAAGCACTGAGCCATCTCTCCTGCCTCTTCCTTCTGTTGCCAGTAGATGGCACCAAATCCTATTTTGAGTGCAAAACTGTGGTTGCCAGGAATCGAACTTCTGACCTTTAGAAGGGCAGCCAGGATTCTTAACCACTGAGCTATCTCTCGAGCGCTTCTTTCTGCATTCAAAAGAGGGCACAAGACCTCAGTGCAGATGGTTGTGATCCATTATGTGGTTGCTTGAAATTGAATACAGGAGGATGAAAGAGCACGAAATGCTCTTAAACACTCAGCCATCTCTCCAACCCATTTTTCTACTTCTTTACCTAAACCAGATGTACTCAAAGATGTGTGGATCACATCTGCATTTTCCTAACATTTGAAGTACAGGGGTCTCCATGGATCTGTTGGCCACTGCTGTACCTCATAGAGGAGGTCTAGACAAATTGTTTCACTGGCTTTAAATTGGTTAAGCTTTTGTTGGTGTTTGTTCCTTTGTATGTCTTGGATGTCAGTTCTTCTTCAGGCACATGAACATGCTAGTATTTTCTTCTTCTAACCATCTCGCCTTACTCTGCTTGGTGGTGTCTCTGAAGCATGCTGGCTCATGGTGATAGAGCTGTGAGTCTTTATTATCCTAACAAAGTGTTTTGCCTGATTCAGTCCAAAGAACCTGGGCCCTGGCTCTATGTCTGCACTTGGCCTCATCAAACTCAGCAGGCATGCTCTTAACCAGCAAGACATCTCTCCTGCCTCTTCCTTCTGCTTCCAGTAGAGGGCACCAAACCTCATTTTGAAGCAATTATGTGATGTCCAGGAATCGAACTTCTGATCTTTGGAAGAGCAGGCAATGCTCTTAACCTCTGAGAAATGTCTCCGACCCGTTTTTCAACTTCTTTAACTAAACCAGGATTACTCAATGTGGTGTGTGGATCACATCTGCATTCCCCTAACATGTGGAGTACAGGGGTCTCCATGGACCTATTGGCTGTTCATGTACCTCATAGAGGGGGTCAGGATAAATTGTTTCTCTGGCTTTAAATTGGTTAACATTTTGCTGGTGTTTGTAGTCCTTTGATTGTCTTGGATGTGAGTTCTCTTTAAGGCACATGAACATGCCAGTGTTTTCTTCTTCTAGTCATCTTGCTTTACTCTCCTTAGGGTTTTCTCTGAAGCATAATGGCTCTTAGTGATAGAGTTGTGTGTCTTTAACATCCTAAAAAAACGTTTGTCTAATTCAGTCACAACAAGGTGGCCCTGGCCTTTGCCCTGACTCTATGTCTGCACTTGGCCTCATCAATTTAGCAGGCAATGCTCTTAAGCACTGAGCCATCTCTCCTGCCTCTTCCTTCTGTTGCCAGTAGATGGCACCAAATCTCATTTTGATAGCAAAACTGTGGTTGCCAGGTATCGAACTTCTGACCTTTAGAAGGGCAGCAAGGATTCTTAACCACTGAGCTATCTCTCGAGCGCTTCTTTCTGCATCCAAAACAGGCCAAAGACCTCAGTACATATGGTTGTGAGCCATTATGTGGTTGCTTGAAATTGAATACAGGAGGATGAAAAAGCACGAAATGCTCTTAAACACTGAGCCATTTCTCCAACCCGTTTTTCTACTTCTTTACCTAAACCAGATGTACTCAATGATGTGTGGATCACATCTGTATTTTCTTAACGTTTGAAGTACAGGGGTCTCCATGGATCTGTTGGCCATTCGTGTAGATCATAGAGGAGGTCTAGACAAATGGTTTCACTGGCTTTAAATTTGTTAAGCTTTTGTTGGTGTTTGTTCCTTTGTATGTCTTGGATGTCAGTTCTTCTTCAGGCACATGAACATGCTAGTATTTTCTTCTTCTAACCATCTTGCCTTACTCTGCTTGGTGGTGTTTCTGAAGCATGCTGGCTCATGGTGATAGAGCTGTGAGTCTTTATTATCCTAACAAAATGTTTTGCCTGGACCCGCACCCACCCCCACCCCCAAGCCTGCCTTGTCTGCAAGGGCCTTAGCTGTGGAACAGTTTCCTACCAGTTCACTAAGGCTACCAACCCAGAGCAGTGAGTCCCTGACTAGAGGGCAGGCCTCAAGGTCCCCGCCAGGGAAAGCAGCCCCCCGCTGCTGGGGCTGCAGTCTCTGCTGTGATCTGCTGGACCTGCTCTGCCTGTGCCTTACTTCCCTTAGTCCCTGGCTCATTGGGGCATCCAGGAGTTCCTGTGTAGGTGCCGAGAAGTTTCATCGGGACGGGTGAGTGTGTGCTATCCTGGGGCGGACTGTCCCGGTAGAGAGCACAAACGCCCCTCCCCCAGCACCTGCTGTAGGGCTTTCTCTCCTACACACCCGCCCCCACCCCCACCCCCAAGCCTGCCTTATCTGCAAGGGCCTTAGCTGTGGAACAGTTTCCTGCCATTTCACTAAGGCTACCAACCCAGAGCAGCGAGTCCCTGACTAGAGGGCAGGCCTCAAGGTCCCCGCCAGGGAAAGCGGGCCCCTGCTGCTTGGTCTGCAGTCTCTGCTGTGATCTGCTGGACCTGCTCTGCCTGCGCCCTACTTCCCTTAGTCCCTGGCTCATTGGGGCATCCAGGAGTTCCTGTGTAGGTGCCGAGAAGTTTCATCGGGACGGGTGAGTGTGTGCTATCCTGGGGCGGACTGTCCCGGTAGAGAGCACAAACGCCCCTCCCCCAGCACCTGCTGTAGGGCTTTCTCTCCTACACACCCGCACCCACCCCCACCCCCAAGCCTGCCTTGTCTGCAAGGTCCTTAGCTGTGGAACAGTTTCCTACCAGTTCACTAAGGCTACCAACCCAGAGCAGTGAGTCCCTGACTAGAGGGCAGGCCTCAAGGTCCCCGCCAGGGAAAGCGGGCCCCTGCTGCTTGGTCTGCAGTCTCTGCTGTGATCTGCTGGACCTGCTCTCCCTGCGCCCTACTTCCCTTAGTCCCTGGCTCATTGGGGCATCCAGGAGTTCCTGTGTAGGTGCCGAGAAGTTTCATCGGGACGGGTGAGTGTGTGCTATCCTGGGGCGGACTGTCCCGGTAGAGAGCACAAACGCCCCTCCCCCAGCACCTGCTGTAGGGCTTTCTCTCCTACACACCCGCACCCACCCCCACCCCCAAGCCTGCCTTGTCTGCAAGGTCCTTAGCTGTGGAACAGTTTCCTACCAGTTCACTAAGGCTACCAACCCAGAGCAGTGAGTCCCTGACTAGAGGGCTGCAAGGTCCCCGCCAGGGAAATCGGCCCCCCGCTGCTGGGTCTGCAGTCTCTGCTGTGATCTGCTGGACCTGCTCTGCCTGCGCCCTACTTCCCTTAGTCCCTGGCTCATTGGGGCATCCAGGAGTTCCTGTGTAGGTGCCGAGAAGTTTCATCGGGACGGGTGAGTGTGTGCTATCCTGGGGCGGACTGTCCCGGTAGAGAGCACAAACGCCCCTACACTAAGGCTACCCAACCAGAGCAGTGAGTGCCTGCCTAGCGGACAGGCCTCAGCAACCCCCGAAAGGGAGCACAGGCACCTCCAGCTTGTACTGCAGTGTCGCCTGTGTTCTACTGGACCCCGCCCGACCCCTTGCATCCGGCCTTCTTTACGCGGGTCATTGGAATACCACGCATCCATGTTTTGGTGTTGAGGAGTTCATCTGGAAGGGAACGGTTCCTGCCACTACACTGAGGAGATACACCTAGAGAGTTAGTCACTGCAAAGACTGGTCCAAGACATCAGGCCTCTCCTGGCTCCATTTGAAGGAAAAGATGGGCAGGCGCCAATGCAAGAATTCCCCCAACAACTTGAAAGGCAACGTGACACCACCAGGATCCAGGAATCCCGAAATGAGAAGTCTACACCCTAATTCAGAAGAATTAGAAGAATTCGACTCAAAAGTGAATTTTATGAAAATAATAGAGGACCTTAAACAGGAGGTGAAAAACTGCCACAACCAATTAGAGATTACAAACGAAAAGGTAGAGGAAATGAATAAATATCTCAAAGATACCCAAGAAAACCAAGAGAAACAAGAAAAAGTAATCAAACAGGTAAGGGAAACGGTTCAAGACTTGAAGAATGAAGTGGAAGTAATAAAGAAAACACAAACCGAGGGAAGGATGGAGATGGAAAATTTGGATAAACGAACAGGAACTACAGAGACAAGTACCACCAACAGATTAGAAGAGATAGAAGAAAGAATCTCAGACACTGAAGATACCATAGAGAAAATAAACACTCTCATCAAAGAAAACAGCATAACCAACAAATTCTCATCACAAAACATTCAGGAAATCTGGGACACAATAAAAAGACCAAACCTAAGAATAATAGGGATAGAAGAAGGAGAAGAAGTACAACTCAATGGTCCAGAAAATATATTTAATAAAATTATAGAAGAAAACTTTCCCAACCTTAAGAAAGATGTTCCTTTGAAGGTCCAAGAAGCATACAGAACACCAAATCGACTGGATCAAAAAAAAACATCTCCTCGTCATATAATAATCAAAACACAAAACATACAGAATAAAGAAAGAATATAAAGAGCCGCAAAGGAAAAAGGTCAAGTTACCTATAAAGGTAAACCTATCAGACTTACACCTGATTTCTCTATGGAAACCATGAAAGCCAGAAGGTCCTGGATAGATATACTGCAGAAACTACGAGACCATGGATGCAAGCCCAGACTACTATACCCAGCCAAGCTTTCGTTCACTATAAATGGAGAAAACAAAGTTTTCCAGGATAAAAACAAATTTAAACAATACGTAGCTACAAATCCAGCCCTTCAGAAAGTAATTGAAGGAAAATCACAAACCAAGGAGTCCAACAATGCCCACAATAACTCAGACATCTAATGACCCTTCACCAGCACAACTTGAAGAAGGGAAACACACAAACTCTACTACCAAAGGAAAGAAAGAAAGAAAGGAAAAATGACCGGAGTTAACAACCACTGGTCATTAATATCACTTAACATCAATGGACTCAACTCACCTATAAAGAGGCACAGGCTAAGAGATTGGATACGAAAACAGGATCCAACATTCTGCTGCTTACAAGAAACACACCTCAACCACAAAGACAGACATCTACTCAGAGTAAAGGGCTGGGAAAAGGTTTATCAAGCAAACGGACCTAAGAAACAAGCAGGTGTGGCCATACTAATTTCTAAGAAAGTTGACTTCAAACTAAAATCAATCAAAAGAGATGGAGATGGACATTTTTTACTCATAACAGGAACAATTCACCAGGATGAAATCTCAATCCTGAATATATATGCCCCTAATATAAAAGCACCCACTTATGTAAAAGAAACGTTACTAAAACTCAAGGCAGTCATCAAACCACAGACACTAATAGTAGGAGATTTCAACACTCCTCTCTCGCCAATGGACAGGTCAATCAGACAGAAACCTAACAGAGAAATAAGAGGATTAAGGGAGGCAATGAATCAAATGGACTTAACAGACATCTATAGAACATTCCACCCAAATAGGAAAGAATATACCTTCTTCTCTGCAGCTCATGGAACCTTCTCGAAAATAGACCACATACTCGGTAACAAAGCAAACTTACACAGTTACAAAAAAATATCGGTAACCACCTGTGTCTTATCAGATCACCATGGATTAAAGTTAGAATTCAACAACAATGCTATCCCCAGAAAGCCTATGAACTCATGGAAACTGGACAGTCAACTACTGAACCACACCTGGATCAAGGAAGAAATAAAGAAAGAAATTAAAGTCTTTCTTGAATTCAATGAAAACGAAGACTCAACATACTCAAACCTATGGGACACTATGAAAGCAGTGCTAAGAGGAAAATTCATAGCATTAAGTGCCCACTTAAAGAAAACGGAGAAAGCACACATTGGAGACTTAATAGCCCACCTGAAAGCTTTAGAAAAAAAAGAAGCAGACTCACCTAGGAGAAGTAGAAGACTGGAAATAATCAAATTGAGGGCTGAAATCAACAAAATAGAAACACAGAAAACAATCCAAAGTATCAATGAAACAAAAAGCTGGTTCATGGAGAAAATCAATAAGATTGATAAACCCCTATCCAAACTAATCAAACGGCGGAGAGAGAATACGCAAATTAACAAAATTAGAAATGAAAAGGGAGACATAACCACAGACTCAGAGGAAATTCAGAGAATCATTAGATCTTACTACAAAAACCTGTATGCCACAAAATTGGAAAATGTTATAGAAATGGACACTTTTTTAGATAAGTACCATTTACCAAAGTTAAACCAGGACCAGGTGAACAATCTAAATAGACCTGTTAGTCGCGAAGAATTAGAAGTTGTTATAAAAAACCTCCCCACCAAAAAAAGCCCAGGTCCAGACGGCTTCAATGCAGAATTCTACCAGAACTTCCAAGAAGACCTAATACCTATACTCCTTAATGTATTTCACAATATTGAAACAGAGAAGTCATTGCCAAATTCCTTTTATGAAGCTGAAGTTACTCTGATACCAAAACCACACAAAGACTCAACCAAGAAAGAGAACTACAGGCCAATCTCACTCATGAACATCGACGCAAAAATACTCAATAAAATACTGGCAAACCGAATCCAAGAACACATTAGAAAAATTATCCATTATGATCAAGTAGGCTTCATCCCAGAGATGCAGGGCTGGTTCAACATACGAAAATCTATCAATGTAATCCATCATATAAATAAACTGAAAGTAAAAAACCATATGATCATTTCATTAGATGCTGAAAAAGCATTTGACAAAATTCAACATCCCTTTATGATAAAGGTCTTAGAGAGATTAGGAATACAAGGGTCGTTCCTGACTATAATAAAAGCTATTTATAGCAAGCCGTCAGCTAACATCAAATTAAATGGAGAGAAACTCAAAGCTATTCCACTAAAATCAGGAACACGCAAGGTTGTCCACTCTCTCCATACCTCTTTAATATAGTGCTTGAAATTCTAGCAATAGCAATAAGACAACATAAGGGGATCAAAGGGATTCAAATCGGAAAGGAAGAAGTTAAACTTTCATTATTTGCAGACGATATGATAGTGTACATAAGTGACCCCAAAAACTCCAGCAAAGAACTCCTTCAGCTGATAAACACCTTTAGTAGCGTTGCAGGATACAAGATCAATTCCAAAAAATCAGTTGCCCTCCTATACACAAAGGATAAGGAAGCAGAGATGGAAATCAGAGAAGCATCACCATTCACGATAGCCACAAATAGCATAAAATATCTTGGGGTAACCCTAACCAAGGAAGTAAAGGATCTATTTGACAAGAACTTTAAGTCAATGAAGAAAGAAATTGAGGAGGATACCAGAAAATGGAAGGATCTCCCTTGCTCTTGGATAGGGAGGATCAACATAGTAAAAATGGCAATTCTACCAAGGGCAATTTATAGATTCAATGCAATCCCCATTAAAATCCCATCAAAATTCTTCACAGATCTTGAGAGGACAATAATCAACTTTATATGGAGAAACAAAAAACCCAGGATAGCCAAAACAATCTTATATAATAAAGGATCGTCTGGAGGCATTACCATCCCTGACCTCAAACTCTATTACAGAGCCTCAGTATTGAAAACAGCTTGGTATTGGCATAAAAACAGAGAAGTCGATCAATGGAACCGAGTAGAAGACCCTGATTTTAACCCACAAACTTATGAACACCTAATTTTTGATAAAGGAGCTAAAAGTATTCAATGGAAAAAAGAGAGCATCTTCAACAAATGGTGCTGGCAGAACTGGTTGTCAACGTGTAGAAGAATGAAAATAGATCCATATCTATCACCATGCACAAAACTCAAGTCCAAATGGATTAAAGACCTCAATATTAGTCTGAACACACTGAACCTGATAGAAGAAAAAGTTGGAAGTACTCTACAACATATGGGCACAGGAGATCACTTCCTACGTTTATCCCCAGCAGCACAGACATTAAGGACAACATTGAATAAATGGGACCTCCTGAAACTGAGTAGCTTCTGTAAAGCAAAGGACACTGTCACTAAGACAAAAAGGCAACCCACTGACTGGGAGAAGATCTTCACCAACCCTGCAACAGACAAAGGTCTGATCACCAAAATATATAAAGAACTCAAGAAACTAAACTTTAAAATGCTAATGAACCCAATAAAAAAATGGGGCACTGATCTGAACAGAGAATTCTCAACAGAAGAAATTCTAATGGCCAAAAGACACTTAAGGTCATGCTCAACCTCCTTAGCGATAAGGGAAATGCCAATTAAAATAACTTTGAGATACCATCTTACACCTGTCAGAATGGCTAAAATCAAAAACACCAATGATAGCCTTTGCTGGCGAGGTTGTGGAGAAAGAGGCACACTCATTCATTGCTGGTGGGAATGCAAACTTGTGCAACCACTCTGGAAATCAGTGTGGCGATTTCTCAGGAAATTTGGGATCAATCTACCCCAAGATCCAGTAATACCACTATTGGGAATATACCCAAGAAATGCCCCATCAAATGATAAAAGTATCTGTTCAACTATGTTCATAGCAGCATTGTTTGTAATAGCCAAAACCTGGAAACAACCTAGATGCCCTTCAATGGAGGAATGGATGAAGAAAGTGTGGAATATATACATATTAGAGTACTACTCAGCAGTAAAAAACAATGACTTCTCGAATTTTGTGTGCAAATGGATGGAAATAGAAAACACTATCCTGAGTGAGGTATCCCAGACCCAAAAAGAGGAACATGGGATGTACTCACTCATAATCGGTTTCTAGCCATAAATAAAAGACATTAAGCATATAATTTGTGATCCTATAGAAGTTAAATAAGAAAGTGAACCCAAAGAAAATCATATAGTCATCTGCTTGGAGAGGGGGAAGTAGACAAGATTGCAGGGCAAAAACTGGGAACTTGCGGGTGAGGTGGCATGGGGCAAAGGGGAAATGGGATGAGAAACATGAGAAGGGGAGGATGGGAGGAGCTCGGGGGATTGGGATGGTTGGGATATAGGAAGGGAGGATACGGGAGCAGCGAAGTGTATATCCTATCTAAGGGAACCATCTTAGGGTTGGCAAGAGACTTGACTCTAGAGGGGTTCACAGGTGTCCAGGGAGATGTCCCCAGCTGGTACCTTGGGCAACTGAGGAGAGGGAACCTGAAATGACCCTGTCCTATACTGATGAATGTCTTACCTATCACCTTAGAACCTTCATCTGGCGATGGATCGAGGTAGAGACAGAGACTCAATTTGGAGCAACGGTCTGAGCTCTTAAGGTCCAAATGAGGAGCAGAAGGAGGGAGAACATGAGCAAAAAATCAGGACCACGAGGGATGCACCCACCCACTGTGACAGTGGAACTGATTTATTGGGAGCCCACCAAGGCCAGCTGGTCTGGGACTGAATAAGCATGGGTTGATTCCGGACTCTCTGAGCATGGCGGACAATGAAGGCAGATGAGAAGCCAAGGACAATGGCACTAGGTTTCGATCCTAATACATGAACCGGCTTTGTGGGAGCTTAGCCTGTTTAGACGCTCACCTTCCTGGAAGTAGATAGAAGACCTTCGTCTTCCGCAGGGCAGAGAATTTGGACTGCTCTTAAGTATCAAGAGGGAGGGGGGATGGTGTGGGGGGAGGAGAAGAGGAGTGGGGATAGGGGGAGGGAAGTGGGGGGAGGGGGCAATATTTGGGAGGAGGGGAGGGAAATGGGAAACGGGGAGCAGGTGGAAATTTTAATTAAAAAAGAATAAAAAAAAATGTTTTGCCTGATTCAGTCACAACAACCTGTGCCCTGGCTTTATGTCTGCACTTGGCCTCATCAAACTCAGCAGGCATGCTCTTAACCACCAAGACATTTCTCCTGCCTCTTCCTTCTGCTTCCAGTAGAGGGCACCAAACCTCGTTTTGAAGCAATTATGTGTTGTCCAGGAATCGAACTTCTGATCTTTGGAAGAGCAGGCAATGCTCTTAACCACTGAGCCAACTCTCCGACCCGTTTTTCAACTTCTTTAACTAAACCAGGATTACTCAATGTGGTGTGTGGATCACATCTGCATTCCCCTAACATGTGGAGTACAGGGGTCTCCATGGACCTATTGGCTGTTCATGTACCTCATAGAGGGGGTCAGGATGAATTGTTTCTCTGGCTTTAAATTGGTTAACATTTTGCTAGTGTATGTAGTCCTTTGATTGTCTTGGATGTGAGTTCTCTTTAAGGCACATGAACATGCCAGTGTTTTCTTCTTCTAGCCATCTTGCCTTACTCTCCTTAGTGTTTTCTCTGAAGCACGATGGCTCTTGGTGATAGAGCTCTGAGTCTTTAACATCCTAAAAAAACGTTTGCCTAATTCAGTCACAATAACGTGGGCCCTGGACTTTGCCCTGACTCTATGTCTGCACTTGGCCTCATCAAACTCAGCAGCCAATGCTCTTAAGAACTGAGCCATCTCTCCTGCCTCTTCCTTCTGTTGCCAGTAGATGGCACCAAATCTCATTTTGAGAGGAAAACTGTGGTTGCCAGGAATCGAACTTCTGACCTTTAGAAGGGCAGCCAGGATTCTTAACCCCTGAGCTTTCTCTCGAGCGCTTCTTTCTGCATCCAAAAGAGGGCACAAGACCTCAGTGCAGATGGTTGTGAGCCATTATGTGGTTGCTTGAAATTGAATACAGGAGGATGAAAGAGCACGAAATGCTCTTAAACACTCAGCCATCTCTCCAACCCATTTTTCTACTTTACCTAAACCAGATGTACTCAAAGATGTGTGGATCACATCTGCATTTTCCTAACATTTGAAGTACAGGGGTCTCCAGGGATCTGTTGGCCACTCCTGTACCTCATAGAGGAGGTCTAGACAAATTGTTTCACTGGCTTTAAATTGGTTAAGCTTTTGTTGGTGTTTGTTCCTTTGTATGTCTTGGATGTGACTTCTTCTTCAGGCACATAAAAATGCTAGTATTTTCTTCTCCTAACCATCTTGCCTTACTCTGCTTGGTGGTGTTTCTGAAGCATGCTGGCTTTTGGTGATAGAGCTGTGAGTCTTTATTATCCTAACAAAATGTTTTGCCTGATTCAGTCCCAACAACCTGGGCCCTGGCTGTATGTCTGCACTTTGCCTCATCAAACTCAGCAGGCATGCTCTTAACCACCAAGACATTTCTCCTCCCACTTCCTTCTGCTTCAAGTAGAGGGCACCAAACCTCGTTTTGAAGCAATTATGTGATGTCCAGGAATCGAACTTCTGATCTTTGGAAGAGCAGGCAATGCTCTTAACCACTGAGCCAACTCTCCGACCCGTTTTTCAACTTCTTTAACTAAACCAGGATTACTCAATGTGGTGTGTGGATCACATCTGCATTCCCCTAACATGTGGAGTACAGGGGTCTCCATGGACCTATTGGCTGTTCATGTACCTCATAGAGGGGGTCAGGATGAATTGTTTCTCTGGCTTTAAATTGGTTAACATTTTGCTAGTGTATGTAGTCCTTTGATTGTCTTGGATGTGAGTTCTCTTTAAGGCACATGAACATGCCAGTGTTTTCTTCTTCTAGCCATCTTGCCTTACTCTTCTTAGTGTTTTCTCTGAAGCACGATGGCTCTTGGTGATAGAGCTGTGAGTCTTTAACATCCTAAAAAAACGTTTGTCTAATTCAGTCACAATAACGTGGGCCCTGGCCTTTGCCCTTACTCTATGTCTGCACTTGGCCTCATCAAAACTCAGCAGCCAATGCTCTTAAGCACTGAGCCATCTCTCCTGCCTCTTCCTTCTGTTGCCAGTAGATGGCACCAATTCTCATTTTGAGAGCAAAACTGTGGTTGCCAGGAATCGAACTCCTGACCTTTAGAAGGGCAGCCAGTACTCTTAACCACTGAGCTATCTCTCGAGCGCTTCTTTCTGCATCCAAAAGAGGGCACAAGACCTCAGTGCAGATGGGTTGTGAGCCATTATGTGGTTGCTTGAAATTGAATACAGGAGGATGAAAGAGCAGGAAATGCTCTTAAACACTCAGCCATATCTCCAACCCGTTTTTCTACTTCTTTTTTTTCCTTGCTGATTTTTTTATTAATTAATTAATTTAATTATTAAAGATTTCTGCCTCTTCCCTGCCACCACCTCCCATTCCCTCCCCCTCCCCCAATCAAGTCTTCCTTCCTCCTCAGCCCAAAGAGCAAGCAGGTTTCTCTGCCCTGTGGGAGGTCCAAGGACCACCCACCTCCATCCAGGTCTATTAAGGTGAGCATCCAAACTACCTGGGCTCCCACAAAGCCATTACGTGCAATAGGATCAAGAACCCATTGCCATTGTTCTTCAGTTCTCAGTAGTCCTCATTGTCCATTATGTTCAGCGAGACCGGTTTTGTCCCATGCTTTTTCAGTCCCCGGCCAGCTGGCCTTGGTGAGTTCCCGATAGATCATCCCCATTGCCTCAGTGTGTGGGTGCACCCCTCGCCGTCCTGAGTTCCTTGCTCGTGCTCACTCTCCTTCTGCTCCTCCTTTGGATCGTGAGACTTCAGTCCAGTGCTCCAATGTTGGTCTCTGTCTCTGTCTTCTTTCATCCCTTGATGAAGGTTAATATTCAGGGGCATGCTTATATGTTTTTCTTTGGGTTCACCTTCTTATTTAGCTTCTCTAGAGTCACGAATTATAGTCTCAATGTCCTTTATTTATGGCTAGAACCCAAATATGAGTGAGTACATCCCATGTTCCTCTTTTTGGGTCTGGCTTACCTCACTCAGGATAGTGTTTTCAATTTCCGTCCATTTGTATGCAAAATTCAAGAAGTCATTGTTTTTTACTGCTGAGTAGTACTCTAATATGTATATATTCCATACTTTCTTCATCCATTCTTCCATTGAAGGACATCTAGGTTGTTTCCAGGTTCTGGCTATTACAAACAATGCTGCTATGAACATAGTTGAGCATATACTTTTGTTGTATGTTTGGCTATCTCTTGGGTATATTCCCAATAGTGGTATTGCTGGGTCGAGAGGTAGGTTGAGCCCGACTTTCCTGAGAAACCGCCACACTGCTTTCCAAAGTGGTTGCACAAGTTTGCATTCCCACCAGCAATGGATGAGAGTGCCCCTTTCTCCACAACCTCTCCAGCAGAGGCTATCATTGGTGTTTTTGATTTTAGCCATTCTGACCGGTGTAAGATGGTATCTTAATGTTGTCATGATTTGCATTTCCCTGATTGCTAAGGAAGTTGAGCATGATCTTAAGTGTCTTTTGGCCATTTGAACTTCTTCTGTTGAAAAGTCTTTGTTCAGCTCAGTGCCCCATTTTATAATTGGATTGATTAACCTTTTAGGGTCTAATTTCTTGTGTTCTTTGTATATTTTGGATATCAGACCTTTGTCCGTTGCGGGGTTGGTGAAGATCTTCTCCCAGTCAGTGGGTTGCCTTTCTGTCTTAGTGACAGTGTTCTTTGCTTTACAGAAGCTTCTCAGTCTCAGGAGGTCCCATTTATTCAATGATGTCTTTAGTGTTTGTGCTGCTGGGGTTATACGTAGGAAGTGTTCTCCTGTGCCCGTTTTTCTACTTCTTTACCTAAACAAGATGTACTCAATGATGTGTGGATCACATCTGCATTTTCCTAACATTTGAAGTACAGGGGTCTCCATGGATCTGTTGGCCACTCGTGTACCTCATAGAGGAGGTCTAGACAAATTGTTTTACTGGCTTTAAATTGGTTAAGCTTTTCTTGGTGTTTGTTCCTTTGTATGTCTTGGATGTCAGTTCTTCTTCAGGCACATGAACATGCTAGTATTTTCTTCTTCTAACCATCTCGCCTTACTCTGCTTGGTGGTGTCTCTGAAGCATGCTGGCTCATGGTGATAGAGCTGTGAGTCTTTATTATCCTAACAAAATGTTTTGCCTGATTCAGTCCAAAGAACCTGGGCCCTGGCTCTATGTCTGCACTTGGCCTCATCAAACTCAGCAGGCATGCTCTTAACCACCAAGACATCTCTCCTGCCTCTTCATTCTGCTTCCAGTAGAGGGCACCAAACCTCATTTTGAAGCAATTATGTGTTGTCCAGGAATCGAACTTCTGATCTTTGGAAGAGCAGGCAATGCCCTTAACCACTGTGCCATCTCTCCGAACCGTTTTTCAACTTCTTTAACTAAACCAGGTTTACTCAATGTGGTGTGTGGATCACATCTGCATTCCCCTAACATGTGGATTACAGGGGTCTCCATGGACCTATTGGCTGTTCATGTACCTCATAGAGGGGGTCAGGATAAATTGTTTCTCTGGCTTTAAATTGGTTAACATTTTGCTGGTGTTTGTAGTCCTTTGATTGTCTTGGATGTGAGTTCACTTTAAGGCACATGAACATGCCAGTGTTTTCTTCTTCTAGCCATCTTGCCTTACTCTCCTTAGTGTTGTCTCTGAAGCACAATGTCTCATGGTGATAGAGCTGTGAGTCTTTAACATCCTAAAAAAAACGTTTGCCTAATTCAGTCACAATAACGTGGGCCCTGGCCTTTGCCCTGACTCTATGTCAGCACTTGGCCTCATCAAACTCAGGAGCCAATGCTCTTAAGCATTGAGCCATCTCTCACGCCTCTTCCTTCTGTTGCCAGTAGATGGCACCAAATCTCATTTTGAGAGCAAAACTGTGGTTGCCAGGAATCGAACTTCTGACCTTTAGAAGGACAGCCAGGATTCTTAACCACTGAGCTATCTCTCGAGCGCTTCTTTCTGCATCCAAAATAGGGCACAAGACCTCAGTGCAGATGGTTGTGAGCCATTATGTGGCTGCTTGAAATGAATACAGGAGGATGAAAGAGCAGGAAATGCTCTTAAACACTCAGCCATCTCTGCAAACCGTTTTTCTACTTCTTTACCTAAACCAGATGTACTCAATGATGTGTGGATCACATCTGCATTGTGAAGTACGGCTGTCTCTATGGATCTGTTGGCTATTCGTGTACAACTGTTTAGACAAATTGTTTCACTGACTTTAAATTGGTTAAACTTTTGTTGGTGATTGTTCCTTTGTATGTCTTGGATGTGAGTTCCCCTTCAGGCACATGAACATGCTAGTATTTTCTTCTTCTAACCATCTTGCCTTACTCTGCTTGGTGGTGTCTCTGAAGCATGCTGGCTCATGGTGATAGAGCTGTGAGTCTTTATTATCCTAACAAAATGTTTTGCCTGATTCAGTCCTAACAACCTGGGCCATGGCCTCATCAAACTCAGCAGGCATGCTCTTAACCACCAAGACATCTCTCCTGCCTCTTCCTTCTGCTTCCAGTAGAGGGCACCAAACCTCATTTTGAAGCAATTATGTGATGTCCAGGAATCGAACTTCTGATTTTGGAAGAGCAGGCAATGCTCTTAACCACTGAGCCATCTCTCCGACCCGTTTTTCAACTTCTTTAACTAAACCAGGTTTACTCAATGTGGTGTGTGGATCACATCTGCATTCCCCTAACATGTGGAGTACAGGGGTCTCCATGGACCTATTGGCTGTTCATGTAACTCATAGAGGAGGTCAGGATAAATTGTTCCTCTGGCTTTAAATTTGTTAACATTTTGCTGGTGTTTGGAGTCCTTTGATTGTTTTGGATGTGAGTTCTCATTAAGGCACATGAACATGCCAGTGTTTTCTTCTTCTAGCCATCTTGCCTTACTCTCCTTAGTGTTGTCTCTGAAGCACGATGTTTCATGGTGATAGAGCTGTGAGTCTTTAACATCATACAAAAACGTTTGCCTAATTTAGTCACAATAACGTGGGCCCTTGACTTGCCCTGACTCTATATCTGCACTTGGCCTCATCAAACTCAGCAGGCAATGCTCTTAAGCACTGAGCCATCTCTCCTGCCTCTTCCTTCTGTTGCCGTACATGGCACCAAATCTCATTTTGAGAGCAAAACTGGGGTTGCCAGGAATCGAACTTCTGACCTTTAGAACGGCAGCCAGTATTCTTAACTACTGAGCTATCTCTCAAGCGCTTCTATTGGATCCAAAAGACGGCACAAGACCTCAGTGCAGATGTTTTTGAGCCATTATGTGGTTGCTTGAAATTGAATACCGGAGGATGAAAGAGCAGGAAATGCTCTTAAACACTGAGCCATCTCTCCAACCCGTTTTTCTACTTCTTTACCTAAACCAGATATACTCAATGATGTGTGGATCACATCTGCATTTTCCTAATATTTGAAGTACAGGGGTCTCCATGGATCTGTTGGCCATTCATGTACCTCATAGAGGAGGTCTAGACAAATTGTTTCACTGGCTTTAAATTGGTTAAGCTTTTGTTGGTGTTTGTTCCTTTGTATGTCTTGGATGTGAGTTTTTCTTCAGGCACATGAACATGCTAGTATTTTCTTCTTCTAACCATCCTGCCTTACTCTGCTTGGTGGTATCTTTGAAGCATGCCGGCTCAAGGTGATAGAGCTGTGAGTCTTTATTATCCAACAAAATGTTTTGCCTGATTCAGTCCCAACAACCTGGGCCCTGGCTGTATGTCTGCACTTGGCCTCATCAAACTCAGCAGGCATGCTCTTAACCACCAAGACATCTCTCCTGCCTATTCCTTCTGCTTCCAGTAGAGGGCACCAAACCTCATTTTGAAGCAATTATGTGATGTCCAGGAATCGAACTCCTGATCTTTGGAAGAGCAGGCAATGCCATTAACCACTGTGCCATCTCTCCAACCCGTTTTTCAACTTCTTTAACTAAACCAGGTTTACTAAATGTGGTGTGTGGATCACATCTGCATTCCCCTATCATGTGGAGTACAGGGGTCTCCATGGACCTATTGGCTGTTCATGTACCTCATAGAGGGTGTCAGGATAAATTGTTTCTCTGGCTTTAAATTTGTTAACAATTTGCTGGTGTTTGTAGTCCTTTGATTGTCTTGGATGTGAGTTCTCTTTAAGGCACATGAACATGCCAGTGTTTTCTTCTTCTAGCCATCTTGCCTTACTCTCCTTAGTGTTGTCTCTGAAGCACGATGTCTCATGGTGATAGAGCTGTGAGTCTTTAACATCCTAAAAAAAACGTTTGCCTAATTCAGTCACAATAACGTGGGCCCTGGCCTTTGCCCTGACTCTATGTCTGCACTTGGCCTCATCAAACACAGCAGGCAATGCTCTTAAGCATTGAGCCATCTCTCCCGCCTCTTCCTTCTGTTGCCAGTAGATGGCACCAAATCTCATTTTGAGAGCAAAACTGGGGTTGCCAGGAATCGAACTTCTGACCTTTAGAAGGGCAGCCAGTACTCTTAACCACTGAGCTATCTCTCGAGCGCTTCTTTCTGCATCCAAAATAGGGCACAAGACCTCAGTGCAGATGGTTGTGAGCCATTATGTGGCTGCTTGAAATGAATACAGGAGGATGAAAGAGCAGGAAATGCTCTTAAACACTCAGCCATCTCTGCAAACCGTTTTTCTACTTCTTTACCTAAACCAGATGTACTAAATGATGTGTGGATCACATCTGCATTTTGAAGTACTGCAGTCTCTATGGATCTGTTGGCTATTCGTGTACAAATGTTTAGACAAATTGTTTCACTGACTTTAAATTGGTTAAGCTTTTGTTGGTGATTATTCCTTTGTATGTCTTGGATGTGAGTTCCCCTTCAGGCACATGAACATGCTAGTATTATCTTCTTCTAACCATCTTGCCTTACTCTGCTTGGTGGTGTTTCTGAAGCATGCTGGCTCATGGTGATAGAGCTGTGAGTCTTTATTATCCTAACAAAATGTTTTGCCTGATTCAGTCCCAACAACCTGGGCCCTGGCTGTATGTCTGCACTTGGCCTCATCAAACTCAGCAGGCATGCTCTTAACCACCAAGACATCTCTCCTGCCTCTTCCATCTGCTTCCAGTAGAGGGCACCAAACCTCATTTTGAAGCAATTATGTGATGTCCAGGAATCGAACTTCTGATCTTTGGAAGAGCAGGCAATGCTCTTAACCTCTGAGCCATCTCTCCGACCCGTTTTTCAACTTCTTTAACTAAACCAGGGTTACTCAATGTGGTGTGTGGATCACATCTGCATTCCCCTAACATGTGGAGTACAAGGGTCTCCATGGACCTATTGGCTGTTCATGTACCTCATAGAGGGGGTCAGGATAAATTGTTTCTCTGGCTTTAAATTGGTTATTATTTTGGTGGTGTTTGTAGTCCTTGATTGTCTTGGATGTGAGTTCTCTTTAAGGCACATGAACATGCCAGTGTTTTCTTCTTCTAGTCACCTTGCTTTACTCTCCTTAGGGTTTTCTCTGAAGCATGATGGCTCTTGGTGATAGAGTTGTGTGTCTTTAACATCCTAAAAAAACATTTGTCTAATTCAGTCACAATAAGGTGGCCCTGGCCTTTGCCCTGACTCTATGTCAGCACTTGGCCTCATCAATTTATCAGGCAATGCTCTTAAGCACTGAGCCATCTCTCCTGTCTCTTCCTTCTGTTGCCAGTAGATTGCACCAAATCTCATTTTGAGAGCAAAACTGTGGTTGCCAGGAATCGATCTTCTGACCTTTAGAAGAGCAGCCAGGATTCTTAACCACTGAGCTCTCTCTCGAGCGCTTCTTTCTGCATCCAAAACAGGGCACAAGACCTCAGTACAGATGGTTGTGAGCCATTATGTGGTTGCTTTAAATTGAATACAGGAGGATGAAAGAGCACGAAATGCTCTTAAACACTGAGCCATCTCTCCAACCCGTTTTTCTACTTCTTTACCTAAACCAGATGTACTCAATGATGTGTGGATCACATCTGTATTTTCTTAACGTTTGAAGTACAGGGGTCTCCAAGGATCTGTTGGCCATTCGTGTACCTCATAGAGGAGGTCTAGACAAATTGTTTCACTGGCTTTAAATTTGTTAAGCTTTTGTTGGTGTTTGTTCCTTTGTATGTCTTGGATGTCAGTTATTCTTCAGGCACATGAAAATGCTAGTATTTTCTACTTCTAACCATCTTGCCTTACTCTGTTGGTGGTGTCTCTGAAGCATGCTGGCTCATGGTGATAGAGCTGTGAGTCTTTATTATCCTAACAAAATGTTTTGCCTGATTCAGTCCCAACAACCTGGGCCCTGGCTGTATGTCTGCACTTGGCCTCATCAAACTCAGCAGGCATGCTCTTAACCACCAAGACATCTCTCCTGCCTCTTCCTTCTGCTTCCAGTAGAGCTCACCAAACCTCATTTTGAAGCAATTATGTGATGTCCAGGAATCGAACTTCTGATCTTTGGAAGAGCAGGCAATGCCCTTAACCACTGTGCCATCTCTCCGACCCGTTTTTCAACTTCTTTAACTAAACCAGGGTTACTCAATGTGGTGTGTGGATCACATCTGCATTCCCCTAACATGTGGAGTACAGGGGTCTCCATGGACCTATTGGCTGTTCATGTACCTCATAGAGGGGGTCAGGATAAATTGTTTCTCTGGCTTTAAATTGGTTAACAATTTGCTGGTGTTTGGAGTCCTTTGATTGTCTTGGATGTGAGTTCCCTTTAAGGCACATGAACATGCCAGTGTTTTCTTCTTCTAGCCATCTTGCCTTACTCTCCTTAGTGTTGTCTCTGAAGCACGATGTCTCATGGTGATAGATCTGTGAGTCTTTAACATCCTAAAAAACGTTTGCCTAATTCAGTCTCAATAACGTGGGCCCTGGCCTTTGCCCTGACTCTATGTCTGCACTTGGCCTCATCAAACACAGCAGGCAATGCTCTTAAGCATTGAGCCATCTCTCCCGCCTCTTCCTTCTGTTGCCAGTAGATGGCACCAAATCTCATTTTGAGAGCAAAAATGTGGTTGCCAGGAATCGAACTTCTGAACTTTAGAAGGACAGCCAGGATTCTTAACCACTGGGCTATCTCTCGAGCGCTTCTTTCTGCATCCAAAAGAGTGCACAAGACCTCAGTGCAGATGGTTGTGAGCCATTATGTGGCTGCTTGAAATGAATACAGGAGGATGAAAGAGCAGGAAATGCTCTTAAACACTCAGCCATCTCTGCAAACCGTTTTTCTACTTCTTTACCTAAACCAGATGTACTCAATGATGTGTGGATCACATCTGCATTGTGAAGTACGGCAGTCTCTATGGATCTGTTGGCTATTCGTGTACAAATGTTTAGACAAATTGTTTCACTGACTTTAAATTGGTTAAACTTTTGTTGGTGATTGTTCCTTTGTATGTCTTGGATGTGAGTTCTCCTTCAGGCACATGAACATGCTAGTATTTTCTTCTTCTAACCATCTTGCCTTACTGTGCTTGTTGGTGTCTCTGAAGCATGCTGGCTCATGGTGATAGAGCTGTGAGTCTTTATTATCCTAACAAAATGTTTTGCCTGATTCAGTCCTAACAACCTGGGCCATGGCCTCATCAAACTCAGCAGGCATGCTCTTAACCACCAAGACATCTCTCCTGCCTCTTCCTTCTGCTTCCAGTAGAGGGCACCAAACCTCATTTTGAAGCCATTATGTGATGTCCAGGAATCGAACTTCTGATCTTTGGAAGAGCAGGCAATGCTCTTAACCACTGAGCCATCTCTCCGACCCGTTTTTCAACTTCTTTAACTAAACCAGGTTTACTCAATGTGGTGTGTGGATCACATCTGCATTCCCCTAACATGTGGAGTACAGGGGTCTCCATGGACCTATTGGCTGTTCATGTAACTCATAGAGGAGGTCAGGATAAATTGTTCCTCTGGCTTTAAATTTGTTAACATTTTCCTGGTGTTTGTAGTCTTTGATTGTTTTGGATGTGAGTTCTCATTAAGGCACATGAACATGCCAGTGTTTTCTTCATCTAGCCATCTTGCCTTACTCTCCTTAGTGTTGTCTCTGAAGCACGATGTTTCATGGTGATAGAGCTGTGAGTCTTTAACATCATACAAAAACGTTTGCCTAATTTAGTCACAATAACGTGGGCCCTTGACTTGCCCTGACTCTATATCTGCACTTGGCCTCATCAAACTCAGCAGGCAATGCTCTTAAGCACTGAGCCATCTCTCCTGCCTCTTCCTTCTGTTGCCAGTAGATGGCACCAAATCTCATTTTGAGAGCAAAACTGTGGTTGCCAGGGATCGAACTTCTGACCTTTAGAACGGCAGCCAGTATTCTTAACCACTGAGCTATCTCTCAAGCGCTTCTTTCTGGATCCAAAAGACGGCACAAGACCTCAGTGCAGATGTTTCTGAGCCATTATGTGGTTGCTTGAAATTGAATACTGGAGGATGAAAGAGCAGGAAATGCTCTTAAACACTGAGCCATCTCTCCAACCCGTTTTTCTACTTCTTTACCTAAACCAGATATACTCAATGATGTGTGGATCACATCTGCATTTTGCTAATATTTGAAGTCCAGGGGTCTCCATGGATCTGTTGGCCATTCATGTACCTCATAGAGGAAGTTTAGACAAATTGTTTCACTGGCTTTAAATTGGTTAAGCTTTTGTTGGTGTTTGTTCCTTTGTATGTCTTGTATGTGAGTTCTTCTTCACATGAACATGCTAGTATTTTATTCTTCTAACCATCCTGCCTTACTCTGCTGGTGGTGTTTCTGAAGCATGCTCGCTCAAGGTGATAGAGCTGTGAGTCTTTATTATCCAACAAAATGTTTTGCTTGATTCAGTCCCAACAACCTGGGCCCTGTCTGTATGTCTGCACTTGGCCTCATCAAACTCAGCAGGCATGCTCTTAACCACCAAGACATCTCTCCTGCCTCTTCCTTCTGCTTCCAGTAGAGGGCACCAAACCTCGTTTTGAAGCAATTATGTGATGTCCAGGAATCGAACTTCTGATCTTTGGAAGAGCAGGCAATGTTCTTAACCACTGTGCCATCTCTCCGACCCGTTTTTCAACTTCTTTAAATGAACCAGGGTTACTCAATGTGGTTTGTGGATCAAATTTGCATTCCCCTAACATGCGGAGTACAGGGGTCTCCATGGACCTATTGGCTGTTCATGTACCTCATAGATGATGTCAGCATAAATTGTTTCTCTGGCTTTAAATTGGTTAACATTTTGCTGGTGTTTGTAGTCCTTTGATTGTTTTGGATATGAGTTCTCTTTAAGGCACATGAACATGCCAGTTTTTTCTTCTTCTAGCCATCTTGCCTTACTCTCCTTAGTGTTTTCTCTGAAGCACGATGGCTCTTGGTGATAGAGTTGTGAGATTTAAACATCCGAAAAAAACGTTTGCCTAATTCAGTCAAAATAACGTGGGCCCTAGCCTTTGCCCTGACTCTATGTCTGCACTTGGCCTCATCACTCAGCAGGCAATGCTCTTAAGCACTGAGCCATCTCTCCTGCCTCTTCCTTCTGTTGCCAGTAGATGGCACCAAATCTCATTTTGAGATCAAACTGTGGTTGCCAGGAATCGAACTTCTGACCTTTAGGAGGGCAGCCAGGAATCTTAACCTCTGAGCTATCTCTCGAGCGCTTCTTTCTGCATCGAAAAGGGTTCACAAGACCTCAGTGCAGATGGTTGTGAGCCATTATGTGGTTGCTTGAAATTGAATACAGGAGGATGAAAGAGCACGAAATGCTCTTAAACACTGAGCCATCTCTCCAACCCGTTTTTCTACTTCTTTACCTAAACCAAATGTACTCAATGATGTGTGGATCACATCTGCATTTTGAAGTACAGGAGTCTCCATGGATCTGTTGGCCATTCATGTACAAATGTTTAGAGAAATTGTTTCACTGACTTTAAATTGGTTAATCTTTTGTTGGTGTTTGTTCCTTTGTATGTCTTGGATGTGAGTTCTTCTTCAGGCACATGAACATGCTAGTATTTTCTTCTTCTAACCAACTTGCCTTACTTTGCTTGTTGGTGTCTCTGAAGCATGCTGGCTCATGGTGATAGAGCTGTGAGTCTTTATTATCCTAACAAATGTTTTGCCAGATTCAGTCCCAACAACCTGGGCCCTGGCTGTATGTCTGCACTTGGCCTCATCAAACTCAGCAGGCATGCTCTTAACCACAAAGACATCTCTCCTACCTCTTCCTTCTGATTCCAGTAGAGGGCACCTAACCTCATTTTGAAGCAATTATGTGATGTCCAGGAATTGAACTTCTGATCTTTAAAAGAGCAGGCAATGCTCTTAAGCACTGAGCCATCTCTCCTGCCTCTTCCTTCTGTTGCCAGTAGATGGCACCAAATCTCATTTTGAAGCAATTATGTGATGTCCAGGAATCGAACTTCTGAACTTTGCAAGAGGATGCAATGTTCTTATCCAGTGAGCCATCTCTCCGACCCGTTTTTCAACTTCTTTAACTAAACCAGGTTTTCTCAATGTGGTGTGTGGCTCACATCTGCATTCCCCTAACATGTTGAGTACAGGGGTCTCCAGGGACCTATTGGTTGTTCATGTACCTTATAGAGGGCTTCAGCATAAATTGTTTCTCTGGCTTTAAATTGGTTAAGAGTTTGCTGGTGTTTGTAGTCCTTTGATTGTCTTGGATGTGAGTTCTCTTTAAGGCACATGAACATGCCAGTGTTTTCTTCTTCTATCCCTCTTGCCTTATTCTCCTTTGTGTTGTCTCTTAAGCACGATGTCTCATGGTGATAGAGCTGTGAGTCTTTAACATCCTAAAAAAACGTTTGCCTAATTCAGTCACAATAACGTGGGCCCTGGCCTTTGCCCTGACTCTATGTCTGCACTTGGCCTCATCAAACTCAGCAGGCAATGCTCTTAAGAACTGAGCCATCTCTCCTGCCTCTTCCTTCTGTTGCCAGTAGATGGCACCAAATCTCATTTTGACAGCAAACCTGTGGTTGCCAGCAATCGAACTTCTGATCTTTAGAAGGGCAGCCAGTATTCTTAACCACTGAGCTATCTCTCGAGCGCTGTTTTCTGCATCCAAAAGAGGGTACAAGACCTCAGTGCAGATGCTTGTGAGCCATTATGTGGTTGCTTGAAATTGAAAACAGGAGGATGAAAGAGCACGAAATGCTCTTAAACACTGAGCCATCTCTCCAACCCGTTTTTCTACTTCTTTACCTAAACCGGATGTACTCAATCATGTGTGGATCACATCTGCATTTTCCTAACATTTGAAGTACAGGGGTCTCCATGGATCTGTTGACCATTCGTGTACATCATAAAGGAGGTCTAGACCAATTGTTTCACTGGCTTTAAATTTGTTAAGCTTTTGTTGGCGTTTGTTCCTTTGTATGTCTTGGTTGTGAGTTTTTCTTCAGGCACAGGAACATGCTAGTAGTTTCTTCTTCTAACCATCCTTCCTTCTCTGCTTGGAGGTGTCTCTGACGCATGCTGGCTCATGGTGATAGAGCTGTGAGTCTTTATTATCCTAACAAAATGTTTTGCCTGATTCAGTCCCAACAACCTGGGCCCTGGCTGTATGTCTGCACTTGGCCTCATCAAACTCAGCAGGCAATGCTCTTAAGCACTGAGCCATCTCTCCTGCCTCTTCCTTCTGTTGCCAGTAGATGGCACCAATTCTCATTGTGAGAGCAAAACTGTGGTTGCCAGGAATCTAACTTCTGACCTTTAGAAGGGCAGGTAGGATTCTTAACCACTGAACTATCTCTCGAGCGCTTCTTTCTGCATCCAATAGAGGGCACAATACCTCAGTGCAGATGGTTGCGAGCCATTATGTGGTTGCTTTTAATTGAATACAGGAGGATGAAAGAGCACGAAATGCTCTCAAACACTCAGCCATCTCTGCAACCCGTTTTTCTACTTCTTTACCTAAATCAGATGTACTCAATGATGTGTGTATCACATCTGCATTTTCCTAACATTTGAAGTACAGGGGTCTCCATGGATCTGTTGGCCATTCATGTACCTCATAGAGGAGGTCTAGACAAATTGTTTCACTGGCTTTAAATTGGTTAAGCTTTTGTTGGTGTTTGTTCCTTTGTATGTCTTGAATGTGAGTTCTTCTTCAGGCACATGAACATACTAGTATTTTCTTCTTCTAACCATCTTGCCTTACTCTGCATGGTGGTGTCTCTGAAGCATGATGGCTCATGGTGATAGAGCTGTGAGTCTTTATTATCCTAACAAAATGTTTTGCCTGATTCAGTCCCAACAACCTGGGCCCTGGCTGTATGTCTGCACTTGGCCTCATCAAACTCAGCAGGCATGCTCTTAACCACCAAGACAACTCTCCTGCCTCTTCCTTCTGCTTCCAGTAGAGGGCACCAAAACTTGTTTTGAAGCAATTATGTGATGTCCAGGAATCGAACTTCTGATCTTTGGAAGAGCAGGTAATGCTCTTAACCACTGTGCCATCTCTCCGACCCGTTTTTCAACTTCTTTAAATGAACCAGGGTTACTCAATGTGGTGTGTGGATCAAATTTGCATTCCCCTAACATGCGGAGTACAGGGGTCTCCATGGACCTATTGGCTGTTCATGTACCTCATAGATGATGTCAGCATAAATTGTTTCTCTGGCTTTAAATTGGTTAACATTTTGCTGGTGTTTGTAGTCCTTTGATTGTTTTGGATATGAGTTCTCTTTAAGGCACATGAACATGCCAGTTTTTTCTTCTTCTAGCCATCTTGCCTTACTCTCCTTAGTGTTTTCTCTGAAGCACGATGGCTCTTGGTGATAGAGTTGTGAGATTTAAACATCCGAAAAAAACGTTTGCCTAATTCAGTCAAAATAACGTGGGCCCTGGCCTTTGCCCTGACTCTATGTCTGCACTTGGCCTCATATCTCAGCAGGCAATGCTCTTAAGCACTGAGCCATCTCTCCTGCCTCTTCCTTCTGTTGCCAGTAGATGGCACCAAATCTCATTTTGAGATCAAACTGTGGTTGCCAGGAATCGAACTTCTGACCTTTAGGAGGGCAGCCAGGAATCTTAACCTCTGAGCTATCTCTTGAGCGCTTCTTTCTGCATCGAAAAGGGGGCACAAGACCTCAGTGCAGATGGTTGTGAGCCATTATGTGGTTGCTTGAAATTGAATACAGGAGGATGAAAGAGCACGAAATGCTCTTAAACACTGAGCCATCTCTCCAACCCGTTTTTCTACTTCTTTACCTAAACCAAATGTACTCAATGATGTGTGGATCACATCTGCATTTTGAAGTACAGGAGTCTCCATGGATCTGTTGGCCATTCATGTACAAATGTTTAGAGAAATTGTTTCACTGACTTTAAATTGGTTAATCTTTTGTTGGTGTTTGTTCCTTTGTATGTCTTGGATGTGAGTTCTTCTTCAGGCATATGAACATGCTAGTATTTTCTTCTTCTAACCAACTTGCCTTACTTTGCTTGTTGGTGTCTCTGAAGCATGCTGGCTCATGGTGATAGAGCTGTGAGTCTTTATTATCCTAACAAATGTTTTGCCAGATTCAGTCCCAACAACCTGGGCCCTGGCTGTATGTCTGCACTTGGCCTCATCAAACTCAGCAGGCATGCTCTTAACCACAAAGACATCTCTCCTACCTCTTCCTTCTGATTCCAGTAGAGGGCACCTAACCTCATTTTGAAGCAATTATGTGATGTCCAGGAATTGAACTTCTGATCTTTAAAAGAGCAGGCAATGCTCTTAAGCACTGAGCCATCTCTCCTGCCTCTTCCTTCTGTTGCCAGTAGATGGCACCAAATCTCATTTTGAAGCAATTATGTGATGTCCAGGAATCGAAATTCTGAACTTTGCAAGAGGATGCAATGTTCTTATCCAGTGAGCCATCTCTCCGACCCGTTTTTCAACTTCTTTAACTAAACCAGGTTTTCTCAATGTGGTGTGTGGCTCACATCTGCATTCCCCTAACATGTTGAGTACAGGGGTCTCCAGGGACCTATTGGTTGTTCATGTACCTTATAGAGGGCTTCAGCATAAATTGTTTCTCTGGCTTTAAATTGGTTAAGAGTTTGCTGGTGTTTGTAGTCCTTTGATTGTCTTGGATGTGAGTTCTCTTTAAGGCACATGAACATGCCAGTGTTTTCTTCTTCTAGCCATCTTGCCTTATTCTCCTTTGTGTTGTCTCTTAAGCACGATGTCTCATGGTGATAGAGCTGTGAGTCTTTAACATCCTAAAAAAACGTTTGCCTAATTCAGTCACAATAACGTGGGCCCTGGCCTTTGCCCTGACTCTATGTCTGCACTTGGCCTCATCAAACTCAGCAGGCAATGCTCTTAAGAACTGAGCCATCTCTCCTGCCTCTTCCTTCTGTTGCCAGTAGATGGCACCAAATCTCATTTTGACAGCAAACCTGTGGTTGCCAGCAATCGAACTTCTGATCTTTAGAAGGGCAGCCAGTATTCTTAACCACTGAGCTATCTCTCGAGCGCTGTTTTCTGCATCCAAAAGAGGGTACAAGACCTCAGTGCAGATGCTTGTGAGCCATTATGTGGTTGCTTGAAATTGAAAACAGGAGGATGAAAGAGCACGAAATGCTCTTAAACACTGAGCCATCTCTCCAACCCGTTTTTCTACTTCTTTACCTAAACCGGATGTACTCAATCATGTGTGGATCACATCTGCATTTTCCTAACATTTGAAGTACAGGGGTCTCCATGGATCTGTTGACCATTCGTGTACATCATAAAGGAGGTCTAGACCAATTGTTTCACTGGCTTTAAATTTGTTAAGCTTTTGTTGGCGTTTGTTCCTTTGTATGTCTTGGTTGTGAGTTTTTCTTCAGGCACAGGAACATGCTAGTAGTTTCTTCTTCTAACCATCCTTCCTTCTCTGCTTGGAGGTGTCTCTGATGCATGCTGGCTCATGGTGATAGAGCTGTGAGTCTTTATTATCCTAACAAAATGTTTTGCCTGATTCAGTCCCAACAACCTGGGCCCTGGCTGTATGTCTGCACTTGGCCTCATCAAACTCAGCAGGCAATGCTCTTAAGCACTGAGCCATCTCTCCTGCCTCTTCCTTCTGTTGCCAGTAGATGGCACCAATTCTCATTGTGAGAGCAAAACTGTGGTTGCCAGGAATCTAACTTCTGACCTTTAGAAGGGCAGGTAGGATTCTTAACCACTGAACTATCTCTCGAGCGCTTCTTTCTGCATCCAATAGAGGGCACAATACCTCAGTGCAGATGGTTGCGAGCCATTATGTGGTTGCTTTTAATTGAATACAGGAGGATGAAAGAGCACGAAATGCTCTCAAACACTCAGCCATCTCTGCAACCCGTTTTTCTACTTCTTTACCTAAATCAGATGTACTCAGTGATGTGTGTATCACATCTGCATTTTCCTAACATTTGAAGTACAGGGGTCTCCATGGATCTGTTGGCCATTCGTGTACCTCATAGAGGAGGTCTAGACAAATTGTTTCACTGGCTTTAAATTGGTTAAGCTTTTGTTGGTGTTTGTTCCTTTGTATGTCTTGGATGTGAGTTCTTCTTCAGGCACATGAACATACTAGTATTTTCTTCTTCTAACCATCTTGCCTTACTCTGCTTGGTGGTGTCTCTGAAGCATGATGGCTCATGGTGATAGAGCTGTGAGTCTTTATTATCCTAACAAAATGTTTTGCCTGATTCAGTCCCAACAACCTGGGCCCTGGCTGTATGTCTGCACTTGGCCTCATCAAACTCAGCAGGCATGCTCTTAACCACCAAGACAACTCTCCTGCCTCTTCCTTCTGCTTCCAGTAGAGGGCACCAAAACTTGTTTTGAAGCAATTATGTGATGTCCAGGAATCGAACTTCTGATCTTTGGAAGAGCAGGCAATGCTCTTAACCACTGTGCCATCTCTCCGACCCGTTTTTCAACTTCTTTAAATGAACCAGGGTTACTCAATGTGGTGTGTGGATCAAATTTGCATTCCCCTAACATGCGGAGTACAGGGGTCTCCATGGACCTATTGGCTGTTCATGTACCTCATAGATGATGTCAGCATAAATTGTTTCTCTGGCTTTAAATTGGTTAACATTTTGCTGGTGTTTGTAGTCCTTTGATTGTTTTGGATATGAGTTCTCTTTAAGGCACATGAACATGCCAGTTTTTTCTTCTTCTAGCCATCTTGCCTTACTCTCCTTAGTGTTTTCTCTGAAGCACGGTGGCTCTTGGTGATAGAGTTGTGAGATTTAAACATCCGAAAAAAACGTTTGCCTAATTCAGTCAAAATAACGTGGGCCCTGGCCTTTGCCCTGACTCTATGTCTGCACTTGGCCTCATATCTCAGCAGGCAATGCTCTTAAGCACTGAGCCATCTCTCCTGCCTCTTCCTTCTGTTGCCAGTAGATGGCACCAAATCTCATTTTGAGATCAAACTGTGGTTGCCAGGAATCGAACTTCTGACCTTTAGGAGGGCAGCCAGGAATCTTAACCTCTGAGCTATCTCTTGAGCGCTTCTTTCTGCATCGAAAAGGGGGCACAAGACCTCAGTGCAGATGGTTGTGAGCCATTATGTGGTTGCTTGAAATTGAATACAGGAGGATGAAAGAGCACGAAATGCTCTTAAACACTGAGCCATCTCTCCAACCCGTTTTTCTACTTCTTTACCTAAACCAAATGTACTCAATGATGTGTGGATCACATCTGCATTTTGAAGTACAGGAGTCTCCATGGATCTGTTGGCCATTCATGTACAAATGTTTAGAGAAATTGTTTCACTGACTTTAAATTGGTTAATCTTTTGTTGGTGTTTGTTCCTTTGTATGTCTTGGATGTGAGTTCTTCTTCAGGCACATGAACATGCTAGTATTTTCTTCTTCTAACCAACTTGCCTTACTTTGCTTGTTGGTGTCTCTGAAGCATGCTGGCTCATGGTGATAGAGCTGTGAGTCTTTATTATCCTAACAAATGTTTTGCCAGATTCAGTCCCAACAACCTGGGCCCTGGCTGTATGTCTGCACTTGGCCTCATCAAACTCAGCAGGCATGCTCTTAACCACAAAGACATCTCTCCTACCTCTTCCTTCTGATTCCAGTAGAGGGAACCTAACCTCATTTTGAAGCAATTATGTGATGTCCAGGAATTGAACTTCTGATCTTTAAAAGAGCAGGCAATGCTCTTAAGCACTGAGCCATCTCTCCTGCCTCTTCCTTCTGTTGCGAGTAGATGGCACCAAATCTCATTTTGAAGCAATTATGTGATGTCCAGGAATCGAACTTCTGAACTTTGCAAGAGGATGCAATGTTCTTATCCAGTGAGCCATCTCTCCGACCCGTTTTTCAACTTCTTTAACTAAACCAGGTTTTCTCAATGTGGTGTGTGGCTCACATCTGCATTCCCCTAACATGTTGAGTACAGGGGTCTCCAGGGACCTATTGGTTGTTCATGTACCTTATAGAGGGCTTCAGCATAAATTGTTACTCTGGCTTTAAATTGGTTAAGAGTTTGCTGGTGTTTGTAGTCCTTTGATTGTCTTGGATGTGAGTTCTCTTTAAGGCACATGAACATGCCAGTGTTTTCTTCTTCTATCCCTCTTGCCTTATTCTCCTTTGTGTTGTCTCTTAAGCACGATGTCTCATGGTGATAGAGCTGTGAGTCTTTAACATCCTAAAAAAACGTTTGCCTAATTCAGTCACAATAACGTGGGCCCTGGCCTTTGCCCTGACTCTATGTCTGCACTTGGCCTCATCAAACTCAGCAGGCAATGCTCTTAAGAACTGAGCCATCTCTCCTGCCTCTTCCTTCTGTTGCCAGTAGATGGCACCAAATCTCATTTTGACAGCAAACCTGTGGTTGCCAGCAATCGAACTTCTGATCTTTAGAAGGGCAGCCAGTATTCTTAACCACTGAGCTATCTCTCGAGCGCTGTTTTCTGCATCCAAAAGAGGGTACAAGACCTCAGTGCAGATGCTTGTGAGCCATTATGTGGTTGCTTGAAATTGAAAACAGGAGGATGAAAGAGCACGAAATGCTCTTAAACACTGAGCCATCTCTCCAACCCGTTTTTCTACTTCTTTACCTAAACCGGATGTACTCAATCATGTGTGGATCACATCTGCATTTTCCTAACATTTGAAGTACAGGGGTCTCCATGGATCTGTTGACCATTCGTGTACATCATAAAGGAGGTCTAGACCAATTGTTTCACTGGCTTTAAATTTGTTAAGCTTTTGTTGGCGTTTGTTCCTTTGTATGTCTTGGTTGTGAGTTTTTCTTCAGGCACAGGAACATGCTAGTAGTTTCTTCTTCTAACCATCCTTCCTTCTCTGCTTGGAGGTGTCTCTGACGCATGCTGGCTCATGGTGATAGAGCTGTGAGTCTTTATTATCCTAACAAAATGTTTTTTCTGATTCAGTCCCAACAACCTGGGCCTTGGCTGTATGTCTGCACTTGGCCTCATCAAACTCAGCAGGCAATGCTCTTAAGCACTGAGCCATCTCTCCTGCCTCTTCCTTCTGTTGCCAGTAGATGGCACCAATTCTCATTGTGAGAGCAAAACTGTGGTTGCCAGGAATCGAACTTCTGACCTTTAGAAGGGCAGGTAGGATTCTTAACCACTGAACTATCTCTCGAGCGCTTCTTTCTGCATCCAATAGAGGGCACAATACCTCAGTGCAGATGGTTGCGAGCCATTATGTGGTTGCTTTTAATTGAATACAGGAGGATGAAAAAGCACGAAATGCTCTCAAACACTCAGCCATCTCTGCAACCCGTTTTTCTACTTCTTTACCTAAATCAGATGTACTCAATGATGTGTGTATCACATCTGCATTTTCCTAACATTTGAAGTACAGGGGTCTCCATGGATCTGTTGGCCATTCGTGTACCTCATAGAGGAGGTCTAGACAAATTGTTTCACTGGCTTTAAATTGGTTAAGCTTTTGTTGGTGTTTGTTCCTTTGTATGTCTTGGATGTGAGTTCTTCTTCAGGCACATGAACATACTAGTATTTTCTTCTTCTAACCATCTTGCCTTACTCTGCTTGGTGGTGTCTCTGAAGCATGATGGCTCATGGTGATAGAGCTGTGAGTCTTTATTATCCTAACAAAATGTTTTGCCTGATTCAGTCCCAACAACCTGGGCCCTGGCTGTATGTCTGCACTTGGCCTCATCAAACTCAGCAGGCATGCTCTTAACCACCAAGACAACTCTCCTGCCTCTTCCTTCTGCTTCCAGTAGAGGGCACCAAAACTTGTTTTGAAGCAATTATGTGATGTCCAGGAATCGAACTTCTGATCTTTGGAAGAGCCGGGAATGCTCTTAACCACTGAGCCATCTCTCCGACCCGTTTTTCTACTTCTTTAAATAAACCAGGTTTACTCAATGTGTTGTGTGGATCACATCTGCTTTCCCCTAACATGTGGCTTACAGGGGTCTCCATGGACATATTGGCTGTTCATGTACCTCATAGAGGAGGTCAGGATAAATTGTTTCTCTGGCTTTAAATTGGTTATCATTTTGCTGGTGTTTGTAGTCCTTTGATTGTCTTGGATGTGAGTTCCCTTTAAGGCACATGAACATGCCAGTGTTTTCTTCTTCTAGCCATCTTGCCTTACTCTCCTTAGTGTTGTCTCTGAAGCACGCTGTCTCATGGTGATATAGCTGTGAGTCTTTAACATCATAAAAAAATGTTTGCCTAATTCAGTCACAATAACGTGGGCCCTTGACTTGCCCTGACTCTCTGTCTGCACTTGGCCTCATCAAACTCAGCAGGCAATGCTCTTAAGCGCTGAGCCATCTCTCCTGCCTCTTCCTTCTGTTGCCAGTAGATGGCACAAAATCTCATTTTGAGAGCAAAACTGGGGTTGCCAGGAATCGAACTTCTGCCCTTTTGAAGGGCAGCCAGTATTCTTAACCACTGAGCTATCTCTCGAGCGCTTCTTTCTCCATCCAAAAGAGGGCACAATACCTCAGTGCAGATGGTTGTGAGCCATTATGTGGTTGCTTGAAATTGAATACAGGAAGATGAAAGAGCACGAAATGCTCTTAAACACTGAGCCATCTCAAACCCGTTTTTCTACTTCTTTACCTAAACCAGATGTACTCAATGATGTGTGGATCTCATCTGCATTTTGAAGTACAGGGGTCTCCATGGATCTGTTGGCCATTCGTGTACCTCATAGAGGAGGTCTAGACAAATTGTTTCATTGGCTTTAAATTGGTTAAGCTTTTGTTGGTGTTTGTTCCTTTGTATGTCTTGGATGTGAGTTCTTCTTCAGGCACATGAACATGCTAGTATTTTCTTCTTCTAACCATCTTGCCTGACTCTGCTTGGTGGTGTATCTGAAGCATGCTGGCTCATGGTGATAGAGCTGTGAGTCTTTATTATCCTAACAAAATGTTTTGCCTGATTCAGTCTCAACCACCTGGCCCTGCCTGTATGTCTGCACTTGGCCTCATCAAACTCAGCAGGCATGCTCTTAACCACCAAAACATCTCTCCTGCCTCTTCCTTCTGCTTCCAGTAGAGGGCACCAATCCTCATTTTGAAGCAATTATTTGATGTCCAGGAATCGAAATTCTGATCTTTGGAAGAGCAGGCAATGCTCTTAACCACTGAGCCATCTCTCCGACCCGTATTTCAACTTCTTTAACTAAACCAGGGTTACTCAATGTGGTGTGTGGATCACATCTGCATTCTCCTAACATGTGGAGGACAGGGGTCTCAATGGACCTATTGGCTGTTCATGTACCTCATAGAGGAGGTCAGGATAAATTGTTTCTCTGGCTTTAAATTGGTTAACATTTTGGTGCTGTTTGTAATCCTTTGATTACTTTGGATATGAGTTCTCTTTAAGGCACATGAATATGCCAGCGTTTTCTTCTTCAAGCCATCTTGCCTTACTCTCCTTAGTGTTGTCTCTGAAGCAGGATGTTTCATGGTGATAGAGCTGTGAGTCTTTAACATCCTAAAAAAACTTTTGCCTAATTCACTCACAATAACGTGGGCCCTGGCCTTTGGCCTGACTCTATGTCTGCACTTGGCCTCATCAAACTCAGCAGGCAATGCTCTTAAGCACTGAGCCATCTCTCCTGCCTCTTCCTTCTGTTGCCAGTAGATGGCACCAAATCCCATTTTGAGAGCAAAACTCGGGTTGCCAGGAATCGATCTTCTGACCTTTAGAAGGGCAGCCAGGATTCTTAACCACTGAGCTATCTCTCGAGCGCTTCTTTCTGCATCCAAAGAGGGCACGAGATATCAGTGCAGATGCTTGTGAGCAATTATTTGGTTACTTGAAATTGAATACAGGAGGATGAAAGAGCATGAAATGCTCTTAAACACTTAGCCATCTCTCCAACCCATTTTTCTACTTCTTTACCTAAACCAGATGTACTCAATGATGTGTGGATCACATCTGCATTTTCCTAACATTTGAAGTACAGGGGTCTCCATGGATCTGTTGGCCATTCGTGTAGATCATAGAGGAGGTCTAGAACAATTGTTTCACTGGCTTTAAATTGGTTAAGCTTTTGTTGGTGTTTGTTCCTTTGTATGTCTTGGTTGTGAGTTCTTCTTCAGGCACATGAACATGCTAGTAGTTTCTTCTTCTAACCATCCTGCCTTACTCTGCTTGGAGGTGTCTCTGAAGCATGCTGGCTCATGGTGATAGAGCTGTGAGTCTTTATTATCCTAACAAAATGTTTTGCCTGATTCAGTCCCAACAACCTGGGCCATGGCCTCATCAAACTCAGCAGGCATGCTCTTAACCACCAAGACATCTCTCCTGCCTATTCCTTCTGCTTCCAGTAGAGGGCACCAAACCTCATTTTGAAGCAATTATGTGATGTCCAGGAATCGAACTTGTGATCTTTGGAATAGCAGGCAATGCTCTTAACCACTGAGCCATCTCTCCGACACGTTTTTCAACTTCTTTAACTAAACCAGGTTTACTCAATGTGGTGAGTGGATCACATCTGCATCCCCTAACATGTGGAGTACAGGGGTCTCCATGGACCTATGGGCTGTTCATGTACCTCATAGAGGAGGTCAGGATAAATTGTTTCTCTGGCTTTAAATTGGTTATTATTTTGCTGGTGTTTGTAGTCCTTGATTGTCTTGGATGTGAGTTCCCTTTAAGGCACATGAACATGCCAGTGTTTTCTTCTTCTAGCCATCTTGCCTTACTCTCCTTAGTGTTGTCTTGAAGCACGCTGTCTCATGGTGATATAGCTGTGAGTCTTTAACATCCTAAAAAAAGTTTGCCTAATTCAGTCACAATAACGTGGGCCCTGGCCTTTGCCCTGACTCTCTGTCTGCACTTGGCCTCATCAAACTCAGCAGGCAATGCTCTTAAGCACTGAGCCATCTCTCCTCCCTCTTCCTTCTGTTGCCTGTAGATGGCACCAAATCTCATTTTGAGAGCAAAACTGTGGTTGCCAGGAATCGAACTTCTGATCTTTAGAAGGGCAGCCAGTATTCTTAACCACTGAGCTATCTCTCGAGCGCTTCTTTCTGCATCCAAAAGAGGGCACAAGACCTCAGTGCAGATGGTTGTGAGCCATTATGTGGTTGCTTGAAATGAATACAGGAGGATGAAAGAGCACGAAATGCTCTTAAACACTCAGCCATCTCTGCAAACCGTTTTTCTACTTCTTTACCTAAACCAGATGTACTAAATGATGTGTGGATCACATTTGCATTTTGAAGTACAGCAGTCTCTATGGATCTGTTGGCTATTCGTGTACAAATGTTTAGACAAATTGTTTCACTGACTTTAAATTGGTTAAGCTTTTGTTGGTGATTATTCCTTTGTATGTCTTGGATGTGAGTTCCCCTTCAGGCACATGAACATGCTAGTGTTTTCTTCTTCTAACCATCTTGCCTTACTCTGCTTGGTGGTGTTTCTGAAGCATGCTGGCTCATGGTGATAGAGCTGTGAGTCTTTATTATCCTAACAAAATGTTTTGCCTGATTCAGTCCCAACAACCTGGGCCCTGGCTGTATGTCTGCACTTGGCCTCATCAAACTCAGCAGGCATGCTCTTAACCACCAAGACATCTCTCCTGTCTCTTCCATCTGCTTCCAGTAGAGGGCACCAAACCTCATTTTGAAGCTATTATGTGATGTCCAGGAATCGAACTTCTGATCTTTGGAAGAGCAGGCAATGCTCTTAACCTCTGAGCCATCTCTCCGACCCGTTTTTCAACTTCTTTAACTAAACCAGGTTTACTCAATGTGGTGTGTGGATCACATCTGCATTCCCCTAACATGTGGAGTACAGGGGTCTCCATGGACCTATTGGCTGTTCATGTACCTCATAGAGGGGGTCAGGATAAATGGTTTCTCTGGCTTTAAATTGGTTAACAATTTGCTGGTGTTAGTAGTCCTTTGATTGTCTTGGATGTGAGTTCTCTTTAAGGCACATGAACATGCCAGTGTTTTCTTCTTCTAGTCATCTTGCTTTACTCTCCTTAGGGTTTTCTCTGAAGCATGATGGCTCTTGGTGATAGAGTTGTGTGTCTTTAACATCCTAAAAAAACATTTGTCTAATTCAGTCACAATAAGGTGGCCCTGGCCTTTGCCCTGACTCTATGTCTGCACTTGGCCTCATCAATTTAGCAGGCAATGCTCTTAAGCACTGAGCCATCTCTCCTGCCTCTTCCTTCTGTTGCCAGTAGATTGCACCAAATCTCATTTTGAGAGCAAAACTGTGGTTGTCAGGAATCGAACTTCTGACCTTTCGAAGGGCAGCCAGGATTGTTAACCACTGAGCTCTCTCTCGAGCGCTTCTTTCTGCATCCAAAACAGGACACAAGACCACAGTACAGATGGTTGTGAGCCATTATGTGGTTGCTTTAAATTGAATACAGGAGGATGAAAGAGCACGAAATGCTCTTAAACACTGAGCCATCTCTCCAACCCGTTTTTCTACTTCTTTACCTAAACCAGATGTACTCAATGATGTGTGGATCACATCTGTATTTTCTTAACGTTTGAAGTACAGGGGTCTCCAAGGATCTGTTGGCCATTCGTGTACCTCATAGAGGAGGTCTAGACAAATTGTTTCACTGGCTTTAAATTTGTTAAGCTTTTGTTGGTGTTTGTTCCTTTGTATGTCTTGGATGTCAGTTATTCTTCAGGCACATGAACATGCTAGTATTTTCTTCTTCTAACCATCTTGCCTTACTCTGCTTGGTGGTGTCTCTGAAGCATGCTGGCTCATGGTGATAGAGCTGTGAGTCTTTATTATCCTAACAAAATGTTTTGCCTGATTCAGTCCCAACAACCTGGGCCCTGGCTGAATGTCTGCACTTGGCCTCATCAAACTCAGCAGGCATGCTCTTAACCACCAAGACATCTCTCCTGCCTCTTCATTCTGATTCCAGTAGAGGGCACCAAACCTCATTTTGAAGCAATTATGTGTTGTCCAGGAATCGAACTTCTGATCTTTGGAAGAGCAGGCAATGCCCTTAACCACTGTGCCATCTCTCCGACCCGTTTTTCAACTTCTTTAACTAAACCAGGTTTACTCAATGTGGTGTGTGGATCACATCTGCATTCCCCTAACATGTGGAGTACAGGGGTCTCCATGGACCTATTGGCTGTTCATGTACCTCATAGAGGGGGTCAGGATAAATTGTTTCTCTGGCTTTAAATTGGTTAACAATTTGCTGGTGTTTGTAGTCCTTTGATTGTCTTGGATGTGAGTTCTCTTTAAGGCACATGAACATCCCAGTGTTTTCTTCTTCTAGCCATCTTGCCTTACTCTCCTTAGTGTTGTCTCTGAAGCATGATGTCTCATGGTGATAGAGCTGTGAGTCTTTAACATCCTAAAAAAAAACGTTTGCCTAATTCAGTCACAATAACGTGGGCCCTGGCCTTTGCTTGACTCTATGTCTGCACTTGGCCTCATCAAACACAGCAGGCAATGCTCTTAAGCATTGAGCCATCTCTCCCGCCTCTTCCTTCTGTTGCCAGTAGATGGCACCAAATCTCATTTTGAGAGCAAAACTGTGGTTGCCAGGAATCGAACTTCTGAACTTTAGAAGGACAGCCAGGATTCTTAACCACTGGGCTATCTCTCGAGCGCTTCTTTCTGCATCCAAAAGAGGGCACAAGACCTCAGTGCAGATGGTTGTGAGCCATTATGTGGTTGCTTGAAATGAATACAGGAGGATGAAAGAGCACGAAATGCTCTTAAACACTCAGCCATCTCTGCAAACCGTTTTTCTACTTCTTTACCTAAACCAGATGTACTCAATGATGTGTGGATCACATCTGCATTGTGAAGTACGGCAGTCTCTATGGATCTGTTGGCTATTCGTGTACAAATGTTTAGACAAATTGTTTCACTGACTTTAAATTGGTTAAACTTTTGTTGGTGATTGTTCCTTTGTATGTCTTGGATGTGAGTTCTCCTTCAGGCACATGAACATGCTAGTATTTTGTTCTTCTAACCATCTTGCCTTACTCTGCTTGGTGGTGTCTCTGAAGCATGCTGGCTCATGGTGATAGAGCTGTGGGTCTTTATTATCCTAACAAAATGTTTTGCCTGATTCAGTCCTAACAACCTGGGCCATGGCCTCATCAAACTCAGCAGGCATGCTCTTAACCACCAAGACATCTCTCCTGCCTCTTCCTTCTGCTTCCAGTAGAGGGCACCAAACCTCATTTTGAAGCCATTATGTGATGTCCAGGAATTGAACTTCTGATCTTTGGAAGAGCAGGCAATGCTCTTAACCACTGAGCCATCTCTCCGACCCGTTTTTCAACTTCTTTATCTAAACCAGGTTTACTCAATGTGGTGTGTGGATCACATCTGCATTCCCCTAACATGTGGAGTACAGGGGTCTCCATGGACCTATTGGCTGTTCATGTAACTCATAGAGGAGGTCAGGATAAATTGTTCCTCTGACTTTTAATTTGTTAACATTTTCCTGGTGTTTGCAGTCCTTTGATTGTTTTGGATGTGAGTTCTCATTAAGGCACATGAACATGCCAGTGTTTTCTTCTTCTAGCCATCTTGCCTTACTCTCCTTAGTGTTGTCTCTGAAGCACGATGTTTCATGGTGATAGAGCTGTGAGTCTTTAACATCATACAAAAACGTTTGCCTAATTTAGTCACAATAACGTGGGCCCTTGACTTGCCCTGACTCTATATCTGCACTTGGCCTCATCAAACTCAGCAGGCAATGCTCTTAAGCACTGAGCCATCTCTCCTGCCTCTTCCTTCTGTTGCCAGTAGATGGCACCAAATCTCATTTTGAGAGCAAAACTGTGGTTGCCAGGAATCGAACTTCTGACCTTTCGAAGGGCAGCCAGGATTGTTAACCACTGAGCTCTCTCTCGAGCGCTTCTTTCTGCATCCAAAACAGGACACAAGACCATAGTACAGATGGTTGTGAGCCATTATGTGGTTGCTTTAAATTGAATACAGGAGGATGAAAGAGCACGAAATGCTCTTAAACACTGAGCCATCTCTCCAACCCGTTTTTCTACTTCTTTACCTAAACCAGATGTACTCAATGATGTGTGGATCACATCTGTATTTTCTTAACGTTTGAAGTACAGGGGTCTCCAAGGATCTGTTGGCCATTCGTGTACCTCATAGAGGAGGTCTAGACAAATTGTTTCACTGGCTTTAAATTTGTTAAGCTTTTGTTGGTGTTTGTTCCTTTGTATGTCTTGGATGTCAGTTATTCTTCAGGCACATGAACATGCTAGTATTTTCTTCTTCTAACCATCTTGCCTTACTCTGCTTGGTGGTGTCTCTGAAGCATGCTGGCTCATGGTGATAGAGCTGTGAGTCTTTATTATCCTAACAAAATGTTTTGCCTGATTCAGTCCCAACAACCTGGGCCCTGGCTGAATGTCTGCACTTGGCCTCATCAAACTCAGCAGGCATGCTCTTAACCACCAAGACATCTCTCCTGCCTCTTCATTCTGCTTCCAGTAGAGGGCACCAAACCTCATTTTGAAGCAATTATGTGTTGTCCAGGAATCGAACTTCTGATCTTTGGAAGAGCAGGCAATGCCCTTAACCACTGTGCCATCTCTCCGACCCGTTTTTCAACTTCTTTAACTAAACCAGGTTTACTCAATGTGGTGTGTGGATCACATCTGCATTCCCCTAACATGTGGAGTACAGGGGTCTCCATGGACCTATTGGCTGTTCATGTACCTCATAGAGGGGGTCAGGATAAATTGTTTCTCTGGCTTTAAATTGGTTAACAATTTGCTGGTGTTTGTAGTCCTTTGATTGTCTTGGATGTGAGTTCTCTTTAAGGCACATGAACATCCCAGTGTTTTCTTCTTCTAGCCATCTTGCCTTACTCTCCTTAGTGTTGTCTCTGAAGCATGATGTCTCATGGTGATAGAGCTGTGAGTCTTTAACATCCTAAAAAAAAACGTTTTCCTAATTCAGTCACAATAACGTGGGCCCTGGCCTTTGCTTGACTCTATGTCTGCACTTGGCCTCATCAAACACAGCAGGCAATGCTCTTAAGCATTGAGCCATCTCTCCCGCCTCTTCCTTCTGTTGCCAGTAGATGGCACCAAATCTCATTTTGAGAGCAAAACTGTGGTTGCCAGGAATCGAACTTCTGAACTTTAGAAGGACAGCCAGGATTCTTAACCACTGGGCTATCTCTCGAGCGCTTCTTTCTGCATCCAAAAGAGGGCACAAGACCTCAGTGCAGATGGTTGTGAGCCATTATGTGGTTGCTTGAAATGAATACAGGAGGATGAAAGCGCACGAAATGCTCTTAAACACTCAGCCATCTCTGCAAACCGTTTTTCTACTTCTTTACCTAAACCAGATGTACTCAATGATGTGTGGATCACATCTGCATTGTGAAGTACGGCAGTCTCTATGGATCTGTTGGCTATTCGTGTACAAATGTTTAGACAAATTGTTTCACTGACTTTAAATTGGTTAAACTTTTGTTGGTGATTGTTCCTTTGTATGTCTTGGATGTGAGTTCTCCTTCAGGCACATGAACATGCTAGTATTTTGTTCTTCTAACCATCTTGCCTTACTCTGCTTGGTGGTGTCTCTGAAGCATGCTGGCTCATGGTGATAGAGCTGTGGGTCTTTATTATCCTAACAAAATGTTTTGCCTGATTCAGTCCTAACAACCTGGGCCATGGCCTCATCAAACTCAGCAGGCATGCTCTTAACCACCAAGACATCTCTCCTGCCTCTTCCTTCTGCTTCCAGTAGAGGGCACCAAACCTCATTTTGAAGCCATTATGTGATGTCCAGGAATTGAACTTCTGATCTTTGGAAGAGCAGGCAATGCTCTTAACCACTGAGCCATCTCTCCGACCCGTTTTTCAACTTCTTTATCTAAACCAGGTTTACTCAATGTGGTGTGTGGATCACATCTGCATTCCCCTAACATGTGGAGTACAGGGGTCTCCATGGACCTATTGGCTGTTCATGTAACTCATAGAGGAGGTCAGGATAAATTGTTCCTCTGACTTTTAATTTGTTAACATTTTCCTGGTGTTTGCAGTCCTTTGATTGTTTTGGATGTGAGTTCTCATTAAGGCACATGAACATGCCAGTGTTTTCTTCTTCTAGCCATCTTGCCTTACTCTCCTTAGTGTTGTCTCTGAAGCACGATGTTTCATGGTGATAGAGCTGTGAGTCTTTAACATCATACAAAAACGTTTGCCTAATTTAGTCACAATAACGTGGGCCCTTGACTTGCCCTGACTCTATATCTGCACTTGGCCTCATCAAACTCAGCAGGCAATGCTCTTAAGCACTGAGCCATCTCTCCTGCCTCTTCCTTCTGTTGCCAGTAGATGGCACCAAATCTCATTTTGAGAGCAAAACTGTGGTTGCCAGGAATCGAACTTCTGACCTTTAGAACGGCAGCCAGTATTCTTAACCACTGAGCTATCTCTCAAGCGCTTCTTTCTAGATCCAAAAGACGGCACAAGACCTCAGTGCAGATGTTTCTGAGCCATTATGTGGTTGCTTGAAATTGAATACCGGAGGATGAAAGAGCAGGAAATGCTCTTAAACACTGAGCCATCTCTCCAACCCGTTTTTCTACTTCTTTACCTAAACCAGATATACTCAATGATGTGTGGATCACATCCGCATTTTGCTAATATTTGAAGTCCAGGGGTCTCCATGGATCTGTTGGCCATTCATGTACCTCATAGAGGAAGTTTAGACAAATTGTTTCACTGGCTTTAAATTGGTTAAGCTTTTGTTGGTGTTTGTTCCTTTGTATGTCTTGTATGTGAGTTCTTCTTCAGGCACATGAACATGCTAGTATTTTATTCTTCTAACCATCCTGCCTTACTCTGCTTGGCGGTGTCTCTGAAGCATGCTGGCTCAAGGTGATAGAGCTGTGAGTCTTTATTATCCAACAAAATGTTTTGCCTGATTCAGTCCCAACAACCTGGGCCCTGGCTGTATGTCTGCACTTGGCCTCTTCAAACTCAGCAGGCATGCTCTTAACCACCAAGACATCTCTCCTGCCTCTTCCTTCTCCTTCCAGTAGAGGGCACCAAACCTCATTTTGAAGCAATTATGTGATGTCCTGGAATCGAACTTCTGATCTTTGGAAGAGCAGGCCATGCCCTTATCACTGTGCCATCTCTCCTACCCATTTTTCAACTTCTTTAACTAAACCAGGTTTACTCAATGTGGTGTGTGGATCACATCTGCATTCCCCTAACATGTGGATTACAGGGGTCTCCATGGACCTATTGGCTGTTCATGTACCTCATAGAGGGTGTCAGGATAAATTGTTTCTCTGGCTTTAAATTGGTTAACAATTTGCTGGTGTTTGTAGTCCTTTGATTGTCTTGGATGTGAGTTCTCTTTAAGGCACATGAACATGCCAGTGTTTTCTTCTTCTAGCCATCTTGCCTTACTCTCTTAGTGTTGTCTCTGAAGCACGATGTCTCATGGTGATAGAGCTGTGAGTCTTTAACATCCTAAAAAAAAACGTTTGCCTAATTCAGTCACAATAACGTGGGCCCTGGCCTTTGCCCTGACTCTATGTCTGCACTTGGCCTCATCAAACACAGCAGGCAATGCTCTTAAGCATTGAGCCATCTCTCCCACCTCTTCCTTCTGTTGCCAGTAGATGGCACCAAATCTCAATTTGAGAGCAAAACTGTGGTTGCCAGGAATCGAACTTCTGACCTTTAAAAGGACAGCCAGGATTCTTAACCACTGAGCTATCTCTCGAGCGCTTCTTTCTGCATCCAAAAGAGGGCACAAGACCTCAGTGCAGATGGTTGTGAGCCATTATGTGGTTGCTTGAAATGAATACAGGAGGATGAAAGAGCACGAAATGCTCTTAAACACTCAGCCATCTCTGCAAACCGTTTTTCTACTTCTTTACCTAAACCAGATGTACTCAATGATGTGTGGATCACATCTGCATTTTGAAGTACAGCAGTCTCTATGGATCAGTTGGCTATTCGTGTACAAAAATTTAGACAAATTGTTTCACTGACTTTAAATTGGTTAAGCTTTTGTTGGTGATTGTTCCTTTGTATGTCTTGGATGTGAGTTCCCCTTCAGGCACATGAACATGCTAGTATTTTGTTCTTCTAACCATCTTGCCTTACTCTGCTTGGTGGTGTCTCTGAAGCATGCTGGCTCATGGTGATAGAGCTGTGAGTCTTTATTATCCTAACAAAATGTTTTGCCTGATTCAGTCCCAACAACCTGGGCCCTGGCTGTATGTCTGCACTTGGCCTCATCAAACTCAGCAGGCATGCTCTTAACCACCAAGACATCTCTCCTGCCTCTTCCTTCTGCTTCCAGTAGAGGGCACCAAACCTCATTTTGAAGCCATTATGTGATGTCCAGGAATTGAACTTCTGATCTTTGGAAGAGCAGGCAATGCTCTTAACCACTGAGCCATCTCTCCGACCCGTTTTTCAACTTCTTTATCTAAACCAGGTTTACTCAATGTGGTGTGTGGATCACATCTGCATTCCCCTAACATGTGGAGTACAGGGGTCTCCATGGACCTATTGGCTGTTCATGTAACTCATAGAGGAGGTCAGGATAAATTGTTCCTCTGACTTTTAATTTGTTAACATTTTCCTGGTGTTTGCAGTCCTTTGATTGTTTTGGATGTGAGTTCTCATTAAGGCACATGAACATGCCAGTGTTTTCTTCTTCTAGCCATCTTGCCTTACTCTCCTTAGTGTTGTCTCTGAAGCACGATGTTTCATGGTGATAGAGCTGTGAGTCTTTAACATCATACAAAAACGTTTGCCTAATTTAGTCACAATAACGTGGGCCCTTGACTTGCCCTGACTCTATATCTGCACTTGGCCTCATCAAACTCAGCAGGCAATGCTCTTAAGCACTGAGCCATCTCTCCTGCCTCTTCCTTCTGTTGCCAGTAGATGGCACCAAATCTCATTTTGAGAGCAAAACTGTGGTTGCCAGGAATCGAACTTCTGACCTTTAGAACGGCAGCCAGTATTCTTAACCACTGAGCTATCTCTCAAGCGCTTCTTTCTAGATCCAAAAGACGGCACAAGACCTCAGTGCAGATGTTTCTGAGCCATTATGTGGTTGCTTGAAATTGAATACCGGAGGATGAAAGAGCAGGAAATGCTCTTAAACACTGAGCCATCTCTCCAACCCGTTTTTCTACTTCTTTACCTAAACCAGATATACTCAATGATGTGTGGATCACATCCGCATTTTGCTAATATTTGAAGTCCAGGGGTCTCCATGGATCTGTTGGCCATTCATGTACCTCATAGAGGAAGTTTAGACAAATTGTTTCACTGGCTTTAAATTGGTTAAGCTTTTGTTGGTGTTTGTTCCTTTGTATGTCTTGTATGTGAGTTCTTCTTCAGGCACATGAACATGCTAGTATTTTATTCTTCTAACCATCCTGCCTTACTCTGCTTGGCGGTGTCTCTGAAGCATGCTGGCTCAAGGTGATAGAGCTGTGAGTCTTTATTATCCAACAAAATGTTTTGCCTGATTCAGTCCCAACAACCTGGGCCCTGGCTGTATGTCTGCACTTGGCCTCTTCAAACTCAGCAGGCATGCTCTTAACCACCAAGACATCTCTCCTGCCTCTTCCTTCTCCTTCCAGTAGAGGGCACCAAACCTCATTTTGAAGCAATTATGTGATGTCCTGGAATCGAACTTCTGATCTTTGGAAGAGCAGGCCATGCCCTTATCACTGTGCCATCTCTCCTACCCATTTTTCAACTTCTTTAACTAAACCAGGTTTACTCAATGTGGTGTGTGGATCACATCTGCATTCCCCTAACATGTGGATTACAGGGGTCTCCATGGACCTATTGGCTGTTCATGTACCTCATAGAGGGTGTCAGGATAAATTGTTTCTCTGGCTTTAAATTGGTTAACAATTTGCTGGTGTTTGTAGTCCTTTGATTGTCTTGGATGTGAGTTCTCTTTAAGGCACATGAACATGCCAGTGTTTTCTTCTTCTAGCCATCTTGCCTTACTCTCTTAGTGTTGTCTCTGAAGCACGATGTCTCATGGTGATAGAGCTGTGAGTCTTTAACATCCTAAAAAAAAACGTTTGCCTAATTCAGTCACAATAACGTGGGCCCTGGCCTTTGCCCTGACTCTATGTCTGCACTTGGCCTCATCAAACACAGCAGGCAATGCTCTTAAGCATTGAGCCATCTCTCCCACCTCTTCCTTCTGTTGCCAGTAGATGGCACCAAATCTCAATTTGAGAGCAAAACTGTGGTTGCCAGGAATCGAACTTCTGACCTTTAAAAGGACAGCCAGGATTCTTAACCACTGAGCTATCTCTCGAGCGCTTCTTTCTGCATCCAAAAGAGGGCACAAGACCTCAGTGCAGATGGTTGTGAGCCATTATGTGGTTGCTTGAAATGAATACAGGAGGATGAAAGAGCACGAAATGCTCTTAAACACTCAGCCATCTCTGCAAACCGTTTTTCTACTTCTTTACCTAAACCAGATGTACTCAATGATGTGTGGATCACATCTGCATTTTGAAGTACAGCAGTCTCTATGGATCAGTTGGCTATTCGTGTACAAAAATTTAGACAAATTGTTTCACTGACTTTAAATTGGTTAAGCTTTTGTTGGTGATTGTTCCTTTGTATGTCTTGGATGTGAGTTCCCCTTCAGGCACATGAACATGCTAGTATTTTGTTCTTCTAACCATCTTGCCTTACTCTGCTTGGTGGTGTCTCTGAAGCATGCTGGCTCATGGTGATAGAGCTGTGAGTCTTTATTATCCTAACAAAATGTTTTGCCTGATTCAGTCCCAACAACCTGGGCCCTGGCTGTATGTCTGCACTTGGCCTCATCAAACTCAGCAGGCATGCTCTTAACCACCAAGACATCTCTCCTGCCTCTTCCTTCTGCTTCCAGTAGAGGGCACCAAACCTCATTTTGAAGCCATTATGTGATGTCCAGGAATTGAACTTCTGATCTTTGGAAGAGCAGGCAATGCTCTTAACCACTGAGCCATCTCTCCGACCCGTTTTTCAACTTCTTTATCTAAACCAGGTTTACTCAATGTGGTGTGTGGATCACATCTGCATTCCCCTAACATGTGGAGTACAGGGGTCTCCATGGACCTATTGGCTGTTCATGTAACTCATAGAGGAGGTCAGGATAAATTGTTCCTCTGACTTTTAATTTGTTAACATTTTCCTGGTGTTTGCAGTCCTTTGATTGTTTTGGATGTGAGTTCTCATTAAGGCACATGAACATGCCAGTGTTTTCTTCTTCTAGCCATCTTGCCTTACTCTCCTTAGTGTTGTCTCTGAAGCACGATGTTTCATGGTGATAGAGCTGTGAGTCTTTAACATCATACAAAAACGTTTGCCTAATTTAGTCACAATAACGTGGGCCCTTGACTTGCCCTGACTCTATATCTGCACTTGGCCTCATCAAACTCAGCAGGCAATGCTCTTAAGCACTGAGCCATCTCTCCTGCCTCTTCCTTCTGTTGCCAGTAGATGGCACCAAATCTCATTTTGAGAGCAAAACTGTGGTTGCCAGGAATCGAACTTCTGACCTTTAGAACGGCAGCCAGTATTCTTAACCACTGAGCTATCTCTCAAGCGCTTCTTTCTAGATCCAAAAGACGGCACAAGACCTCAGTGCAGATGTTTCTGAGCCATTATGTGGTTGCTTGAAATTGAATACCGGAGGATGAAAGAGCAGGAAATGCTCTTAAACACTGAGCCATCTCTCCAACCCGTTTTTCTACTTCTTTACCTAAACCAGATATACTCAATGATGTGTGGATCACATCCGCATTTTGCTAATATTTGAAGTCCAGGGGTCTCCATGGATCTGTTGGCCATTCATGTACCTCATAGAGGAAGTTTAGACAAATTGTTTCACTGGCTTTAAATTGGTTAAGCTTTTGTTGGTGTTTGTTCCTTTGTATGTCTTGTATGTGAGTTCTTCTTCAGGCACATGAACATGCTAGTATTTTATTCTTCTAACCATCCTGCCTTACTCTGCTTGGCGGTGTCTCTGAAGCATGCTGGCTCAAGGTGATAGAGCTGTGAGTCTTTATTATCCAACAAAATGTTTTGCCTGATTCAGTCCCAACAACCTGGGCCCTGGCTGTATGTCTGCACTTGGCCTCTTCAAACTCAGCAGGCATGCTCTTAACCACCAAGACATCTCTCCTGCCTCTTCCTTCTCCTTCCAGTAGAGGGCACCAAACCTCATTTTGAAGCAATTATGTGATGTCCTGGAATCGAACTTCTGATCTTTGGAAGAGCAGGCCATGCCCTTATCACTGTGCCATCTCTCCTACCCATTTTTCAACTTCTTTAACTAAACCAGGTTTACTCAATGTGGTGTGTGGATCACATCTGCATTCCCCTAACATGTGGATTACAGGGGTCTCCATGGACCTATTGGCTGTTCATGTACCTCATAGAGGGTGTCAGGATAAATTGTTTCTCTGGCTTTAAATTGGTTAACAATTTGCTGGTGTTTGTAGTCCTTTGATTGTCTTGGATGTGAGTTCTCTTTAAGGCACATGAACATGCCAGTGTTTTCTTCTTCTAGCCATCTTGCCTTACTCTCTTAGTGTTGTCTCTGAAGCACGATGTCTCATGGTGATAGAGCTGTGAGTCTTTAACATCCTAAAAAAAAACGTTTGCCTAATTCAGTCACAATAACGTGGGCCCTGGCCTTTGCCCTGACTCTATGTCTGCACTTGGCCTCATCAAACACAGCAGGCAATGCTCTTAAGCATTGAGCCATCTCTCCCACCTCTTCCTTCTGTTGCCAGTAGATGGCACCAAATCTCAATTTGAGAGCAAAACTGTGGTTGCCAGGAATCGAACTTCTGACCTTTAAAAGGACAGCCAGGATTCTTAACCACTGAGCTATCTCTCGAGCGCTTCTTTCTGCATCCAAAAGAGGGCACAAGACCTCAGTGCAGATGGTTGTGAGCCATTATGTGGTTGCTTGAAATGAATACAGGAGGATGAAAGAGCACGAAATGCTCTTAAACACTCAGCCATCTCTGCAAACCGTTTTTCTACTTCTTTACCTAAACCAGATGTACTCAATGATGTGTGGATCACATCTGCATTTTGAAGTACAGCAGTCTCTATGGATCAGTTGGCTATTCGTGTACAAAAATTTAGACAAATTGTTTCACTGACTTTAAATTGGTTAAGCTTTTGTTGGTGATTGTTCCTTTGTATGTCTTGGATGTGAGTTCCCCTTCAGGCACATGAACATGCTAGTATTTTGTTCTTCTAACCATCTTGCCTTACTCTGCTTGGTGGTGTCTCTGAAGCATGCTGGCTCATGGTGATAGAGCTGTGAGTCTTTATTATCCTAACAAAATGTTTTGCCTGATTCAGTCCCAACAACCTGGGCCCTGGCTGTATGTCTGCACTTGGCCTCATCAAACTCAGCAGGCATGCTCTTAACCACCAAGACATCTCTCCTGCCTCTTCCTTCTGCTTCCAGTAGAGGGCACCAAACCTCATTTTGAAGCAATTATGTGATGTCCAGGAATCGAACTTCTGATCTTTGGAAGATCAGGCAATGCTCTTAACCACTGAGCCATCTCTCCGACCCGTTTTTCAACTTCTTTAACTAAACCAGGTTTACTCAATGTGGTGTGTGGATCACATCTGCATTCCCCTAACATGTGGATTACAGGGGTCTCCATGGACCTATTGGCTGTTCATGTACCTCATAGAGGGTGTCAGGATAAATTGTTTCTCTGGCTTTAAATTGGTTAACAATTTGCTGGTGTTTGTAGTCCTTTGATTGTCTTGGATGTGAGTTCTCTTTAAGGCACATGAACATGCCAGTGTTTTCTTCTTCTAGCCATCTTGCCTTACTCTCTTAGTGTTGTCTCTGAAGCACGATGTCTCATGGTGATAGAGCTGTGAGTCTTTAACATCCTAAAAAAAAACGTTTGCCTAATTCAGTCACAATAACGTGGGCCCTGGCCTTTGCCCTGACTCTATGTCTGCACTTGGCCTCATCAAACACAGCAGGCAATGCTCTTAAGCATTGAGCCATCTCTCCCACCTCTTCCTTCTGTTGCCAGTAGATGGCACCAAATCTCAATTTGAGAGCAAAACTGTGGTTGCCAGGAATCGAACTTCTGACCTTTAAAAGGACAGCCAGGATTCTTAACCACTGAGCTATCTCTCGAGCGCTTCTTTCTGCATCCAAAAGAGGGCACAAGACCTCAGTGCAGATGGTTGTGAGCCATTATGTGGTTGCTTGAAATGAATACAGGAGGATGAAAGAGCACGAAATGCTCTTAAACACTCAGCCATCTCTGCAAACCGTTTTTCTACTTCTTTACCTAAACCAGATGTACTCAATGATGTGTGGATCACATCTGCATTTTGAAGTACAGCAGTCTCTATGGATCTGTTGGCTATTCGTGTACAAAAATTTAGACAAATTGTTTCACTGACTTTAAATTGGTTAAGCTTTTGTTGGTGATTGTTCCTTTGTATGTCTTGGATGTGAGTTCCCCTTCAGGCACATGAACATGCTAGTATTTTGTTCTTCTAACCATCTTGCCTTACTCTGCTTGGTGGTGTCTCTGAAGCATGCTGGCTCATGGTGATAGAGCTGTGAGTCTTTATTATCCTAACAAAATGTTTTGCCTGATTCAGTCCCAACAACCTGGGCCCTGGCTGTATGTCTGCACTTGGCCTCATCAAACTCAGCAGGCATGCTCTTAACCACCAAGACATCTCTCCTGCCTCTTCCTTCTGCTTCCAGTAGAGGGCACCAAACCTCATTTTGAAGCAATTATGTGATGTCCAGGAATCGAACTTCTGATCTTTGGAAGATCAGGCAATGCTCTTAACCACTGAGCCATCTCTCCGACCCGTTTTTCAACTTCTTTAACTAAACCAGGTTTACTCAATGTGGTGTGTGGATCACATCTGCATTCCCCTAACAGGTGGAGTACAGGGGTCTCCATGGACCTATTGGCTGTTCATGTAACTCATAGAGGAGGTCAGGATAAATTGTTCCTCTGGCTTTAAATTTGTTAACATTTTCCTGGTGTTTGTAGTCCTTTGATTGTTTTGGATGTGAGTTCTCTTTAAGGCACATGAACATGCCAGTGTTTTCTTCTTCTAGCCATCTTGCCTTACTCTGCTTAGTGTTGTCTCTGAAGCACGATGTTTCATGGTGATAGAGCTGTGAGTCTTTAACATAATACAAAAACGTTTGCCTAATTTAGTCACAATAACGTGGGCCCTTGACTTGCCCTGACTCTGTCTGCACTTGGCCTCATCAAACTCAGCAGGCAATGCTCTTAAGCACTGAGCCATCTCTCCTGCCTCTTCCTTCTGTTGCCAGTAGATGGCACCAAATCTCATTTTGAGAGCAAAACTGTGGTTGCCAGGAATCGAACTTCTGACCTTTAGAACGGCAGCCAGTATTCTTAACCACTGAGCTATCTCTCAAGCGCTTCTTTCTAGATCCAAAAGACGGCACAAGACCTCAGTGCAGATGTTTCTGAGCCATTATGTGGTTGCTTGAAATTGAATACCGGAGGATGAAAGAGCAGGAAATGCTCTTAAACACTGAGCCATCTCTCCAACCCGTTTTTCTACTTCTTTACCTAAACCAGATATACTCAATGATGTGTGGATCACATCCGCATTTTGCTAATATTTGAAGTCCAGGGGTCTCCATGGATCTGTTGGCCATTCATGTACCTCATAGAGGAAGTTTAGACAAATTGTTTCACTGGCTTTAAATTGGTTAAGCTTTTGTTGGTGTTTGTTCCTTTGTATGTCTTGTATGTGAGTTCTTCTTCAGGCACATGAACATGCTAGTATTTTATTCTTCTAACCATCCTGCCTTACTCTGCTTGGTGGTGTCTCTGAAGCATGCTGGCTCAAGGTGATAGAGCTGTGAGTCTTTATTATCCAACAAAATGTTTTGCCTGATTCAGTCCCAACAACCTGGGCCCTGGCTGTATGTCTGCACTTGGCCTCATCAAACTCAGCAGGCATGCTCTTAACCACCAAGACATCTCTCCTGCCTCTTCCTTCTCCTTCCAGTAGAGGGCACCAAATCTCATTTTGAAGCAATTATGTGATGTCCTGGAATCGAACTTCTGATCTTTGGAAGAGCAGGCCATGCCCTTATCACTGTGCCATCTCTCCTACCCATTTTTCAACTTCTTTAACTAAACCAGGTTTACTCAATGTGGTGTGTGGATCACATCTGCATTCCCCTAACATGTGGATTACAGGGGTCTCCATGGACCTATTGGCTGTTCATGTACCTCATAGAGGGTGTCAGGATAAATTGTTTCTCTGGCTTTAAATTTGTTAACAATTTGCTGGTGTTTGTAGTCCTTTGATTGTCTTGGATGTGAGTTCTCTTTAAGGCACATGAACATCCCAGTGTTTTCTTCTTCTAGCCATCTTGCCTTACTCTCCTTAGTGTTGTCTCTGAAGCACGATGTCTCATGGTGATAGAGCTGTGAGTCTTTAACATCCTAAAAAAAAACGTTTGCCTAATTCAGTCACAATAACGTGGGCCCTGGCCTTTGCCCTGACTCTATGTCTGCACTTGGCCTCATCAAACACAGCAGGCAATGCTCTTAAGCATTGAGCCATCTCTCCCGCCTCTTCCTTCTGTTGCCAGTAGATGGCACCAAATCTCAATTTGAGAGCAAAACTGTGGTTGCCAAGAATCGAACTTCTGACCTTTAATAGGACAGCCAGGATTCGTAACCACTGAGCTATCTCTCGAGCGCTTCTTTCTGCATCCAAAAGAGGGCACAAGACCTCAGTGCAGATGGTTGTGAGCCATTATGTGGTTGCTTGAAATGAATACAGGAGGATGAAAGAGCACGAAATGCTCTTAAACACTCAGCCATCTCTGCAAACCGTTTTTCTACTTCTTTACCTAAACCAGATGTACTCAATGATGTGTGGATCACATCTGCATTGTGAAGTACGGCAGTCTCTATGGATCTGTTGGCTATTCGTGTACAAATGTTTAGACAAATTGTTTCACTGACTTTAAATTGGTTAAACTTTTGTTGGTGATTGTTCCTTTGTATGTCTTGGATGTGAGTTCTCCTTCAGGCACATGAACATGCTAGTATTTTGTTCTTCTAACCATCTTGCCTTACTCTGCTTGGTGGTGTCTCTGAAGCATGCTGGCTCATGGTGATAGAGCTGTGGGTCTTTATTATCCTAACAAAATGTTTTGCCTGATTTAGTCCTAACAACCTGGGCCATGGCCTCATCAAACTCAGCAGGCATGCTCTTAACCACCAAGACATCTCTCCTGCCTCTTCCTTCTGCTTCCAGTAGAGGGCACCAAACCTCATTTTGAAGCCATTATGTGATGTCCAGGAATTGAACTTCTGATCTTTGGAAGAGCAGGCAATGCTCTTAACCACTGAGCCATCTCTCCGACCCGTTTTTCAACTTCTTTATCTAAACCAGGTTTACTCAATGTGGTGTGTGGATCACATCTGCATTCCCCTAACATGTGGAGTACAGGGGTCTCCATGGACCTATTGGCTGTTCATGTAACTCATAGAGGAGGTCAGGATAAATTGTTCCTCTGACTTTAAATTTGTTAACATTTTCCTGGTGTTTGCAGTCCTTTGATTGTTTTGGATGTGAGTTCTCATTAAGGCACATGAACATGCCAGTGTTTTCTTCTTCTAGCCATCTTGCCTTACTCTCCTTAGTGTTGTCTCTGAAGCACGATGTTTCATGGTGATAGAGCTGTGAGTCTTTAACATCATACAAAAACGTTTGCCTAATTTAGTCACAATAACGTGGGCCCTTGACTTGCCCTGACTCTATATCTGCACTTGGCCTCATCAAACTCAGCAGGCATGCTCTTAACCACAAAGACATCTCTCCTACCTCTTCCTTCTGATTCCAGTAGAGGGCACCTAACCTCATTTTGAAGCAATTATGTGATGTCCAGGAATTGAACTTCTATTCTTTAAAAGAGCAGGCAATGCTCTTAAGCACTGAGCCATCTCTCCTGCCTCTTCCTTCTGTTGCCAGTAGATGGCACCAAATCTCATTTTGAAGCAATTATGTGATGTCCAGGAATCGAACTTCTGAACTTTGCAAGAGGATGCAATGTTCTTATCCAGTGAGCCATCTCTCCGACCCGTTTTTCAACTTTTTTAACTAAACCAGGTTCACTCAATGTGGTGTGTGGCTCACATCTGCATTCCACTAACATGTTGAGTACAGGGGTCTCCAGGGACCTATTGGTTGTTCATGTACCTTATAGAGGGCTTCAGCATAAATTGTTTCTCTGGCTTTAAATTGGTTAAGAGTTTGCTGGTGTTTGTAGTCCTTTGAGTGTCTTGGATGTGAGTTCTCTTAAAGGCACATGAACATGCCAGTGTTTTCTTCTTCTATCCATCTTGCCTTACTCTCCTTAGTGTTGTCTCTGAAGCACGATGTCTCATGGTGATAGAGCTGTGAGTCTTTAACATCCTAAAAAAACGTTTGCCTAATTCAGTCACAATAACGTGGGCCCTGGCCTTTGCACTGACTCTATGTCTGCACTTGGCCTCATCAAACTCAGCAGGCAATGCTCTTAAGAACTGAGCCATCTCTCCTGCCTCTTCCTTCTGTTGCCAGTAGATGGCACCAAATCTCATTTTGACAGCAAACCTGTGGTTGCCAGCAATCGAACTTCTGACCTTTAGAAGGGCAGCCAGTATTCTTAACCACTGAGCTCTCTCGAGCGCTGTTTTCTGCATCCAAAAGAGGGTAGAAGACCTCAGTGCAGATGCTTGTGAGCCATTATGTGGTTGCTTGAAATTGAAAACAGGAGGATGAAAGAGCACGAAATGCTCTTAAACACTGAGCCATCTCTCCAACCCGTTTTTCTACTTCTTTACCTAAACCGGATGTACTCAATCATGTGTGGATCACATCTGCATTTTCCTAACATTTGAAGTACAGGGGTCTCCATGGATCTGTTGACCATTCGTGTACATCATAAAAGAGGTCTAGACCAATTGTTTCACTGGCTTTAAATTGGTTAAGCTTTTGTTGGTGTTTGTTCCTTTGTATGTCTTGGTTGTGAGTTCTTCTTCAGGCACAGGAACATGCTAGTAGTTTCTTCTTCTAACCATCCTTCCTCTCTGCTTGGAGGTGTCTCTGACGCATGCTGGCTCATGGTGATAGAGCTGTGAGTCTTTATTATCCTAACAAAATGTTTTGCCTGATTCAGTCCCAACAACCTGGGCCCTGGCTGTATGTCTGCACTTGGCCTCATCAAACTCAGCAGGCAATGCTCTTAAGCACTGAGCCATCTCTCCTGCCTCTTCCTTCTGTTGCCAGTAGATGGCACCAATTCTCATTGTGAGAGCAAAACAGTGGTTGCCAGGAATCGAACTTCTGACCTTTAGAAGGGCAGGTAGGATTCTTAACCACTGAACTATCTCTCGAGCGCTTCTTTCTGCATCCAATAGAGGGCACAATACCTCAGTGCAGATGGTTGCGAGCCATTATGTGGTTGCTTTTAATTGAATACAGGAGGATGAAAGAGCACGAAATGCTCTCAAACAATCAGCCATCTCTGCAACCCGTTTTCTACTTCTTTACCTAAATCAGATGTACTCAATGATGTGTGTATCACATCTGCATTTTCCTAACATTTGAAGTACAGGGGTCTCCATGGATCTGTTGGCCATTCGTGTACCTCATAGAGGAGGTCTAGACAAATTGTTTCACTCGCTTTAAATTGGTTAAGCTTTTGTTGGTGTTTGTTCCTTTGTATGTCTTGGATGTGAGTTCTTCTTCAGGCACATGAACATACTAGTATTTTCTTCTTCTAACCATCTTGCCTTACTCTGCTTGGTGGTGTCTCTGAAGCATGATGGCTCATGGTGATAGAGCTGTAAGTCTTTATTATCCTAACAAAATGTTTTGCCTGATTCAGTCCCAACAACCTGGGCCCTGGCTGTATGTCTGCACTTGGCCTCATCAAACTCAGCAGGCATGCTCTTAACCACCAAGACATCTCTCCTGCCTCTTCATTCTGCTTCCAGTAAAGGGCACCAAAACTCGTTTTGAAGCAATTATGTGATGTCCAGGAATCGAACTTCTGATCTTTGGAAGAGCCGGGAATGCTCTTAACCACTGAGCCATCTCTACGACCCGTTTTTCTACTTCTTTAAATAAACCAGGTTTACTCAATGTGTTGTGTGGATCACATCTGGTTTCCCCTAACATGTGGCTTACAGGGGTCTCCATGGACCTATTGGCTGTTCAAGTACCTCATAGAGGAGGTCAGGATAAATTTTTTCTCTGGCTTTATTTTGGTTATCATTTTGCTGGTGTTTGTAGTCCTTTGAATGTCTTGGATGTGAGTTCCCTTTAAGGCACATGAACATGCCAGTGTTTTCTTCTTCTAGCCATCTTGCCTTACTCTCCTTAGTGTTGTCTCTGAAGCCCGCTGTCTCATGGTGATATAGCTGTGAGTCTTTAACATCATAAAAAAATGTTTGCCTAATTCAGTCACAATAACGTGGGCCCTGGCCTTTGCCCTGACTCTCTGTCTGCACTTGGCCTCATCAAACTCAGCAGGCAATGCTCTTAAGCACTGAGCCATCTCTCCTGCCTCTTCCTTCTGTTGCCAGTAGATGGCACAAAATCTCATTTTGAGAGCAAAACTGGGGTTGTCAGGAATCGAAATTCTGCCCTTTTGAAGGGCAGCCAGTATTCTTAACCACTGAGCTATCTCTCGAGCGCTTCTTTCTCCATCCAAAAGAGGGCACAATACCTCAGTGCAGATGGTTGTGAGCCATTATGTGGTTGCTTGAAATTGAATACAGGAGGATGAAAGAGCACGCAATTATCTTTCAAAGTAAAGCTTGTACTGAGAAAAGGAACACTGATCTCAGTTCTAAAAGAGCTTTCACACGTAGCAAACAACTGCTTGTCTTGACAAAGAAACACATGTGTGTTTCTTACTAAAGCTTTCGTGAAATTAATAAACTTCCGAAAGAACACGATTATCTATCAAAGTAAAGCTTGTCCTGAGAAATCAACACTGATCTCAGTTCTAACCGTGCTTTTACACTTAGCAAACAAGTGCTTGTCTTGACAAAGAATCATATGAGCGTTTCTAACTAAAGCTTTGGTGAAATTAATAAACTTCCTAAAGAACGCGATTATCTTTCAAAGTAAAGCTTGTACTGAGAAAAGCAACACTGATCTCAGTTCTAACAGTGCTTTCACACGTAGCAAACAACTGCATCTCTTGACAAAGAAACGTATGTGCGTTTCTTACTAAAGCTTTCGTGAAATTAATAAACTTCCGAAAGAACGCGATTATCTTTCAAAGTAAAGCTTGTACTGAGAAAAGCAACACTGATCTCAGTTCTAACAGTGCTTTCACACGTAGCAAACAACTGCTTGTCTTGACGAAGAAACGCATGTGCGTTTCTTACTAAAGCTTTCGTGAAATTAATAAACTTCCAAAGAACGCGATTATCTTTCAAAGTAAAGCTTGTACTGAGAAAAGCAACACTGATCTCAGTTCTAACAGTGCTTTCACACGTAGCAAACAACTACTTTTCTTGACAAAGAAACGCATGTGCGTTTCTTAATAAAGCTTTCATGAAATTAATAAACTTCCGAAAGAACGCGATTATCTTTCAAAGTAAAGCTTGTACTGAGAAAAGCAACACTGATCTCAGTTCTAACAGTGCTTTCACACGTAGCAAACAACTACTTGTCTTGACAAAGAAAGGCATGTGCGTTTCTTACTAAAGCTTTCATGAAATTAATAAACTTTCGAAAGAACGCGATTATCTATCAAAGTAAAGCTTGTACTGAGAAATCAACACTGATCTCAGTTCTAACAGACCTTTTAGACTTAGCAAACAACTGCTTGTCTTGACAAAGAAACGCATGTGCGTATCTTACTAAAGCTTTCGTGAAATTAATAAACTTTCGAAAGAACGCAATTATCTATCAAACTAAAGCTTGTACTGAGAAAAGCAACACTGATCTCAGTTCTAACAGTGCTTTTACACTTAGCAAAAAAGTTCTTGTCTTTACAAAAAACGCATGTGCGTTTCTTACTAAAGCTTTCGTGAAATTAATAAACTTCCGAAAGTACGCGGGTATCTTTCAAAGTAAAGCTTGTACTGAGAAAAGCATCACTGATCTCAGTTCTAACAGTGCTTACACATGTAGCAAAGATCTGCTTGTCTTTACAAAGAAACGCATGTGCGTTTCTTACTAAAGCTTTCGTGAAATTAATAAACTTCCGAAAGAACGCGATTATCTTTCAAAGTAAAGCTTGTACTGAGAAAAGCAACACTGATCTCAGTTCTAACAGTGCTTTCACACGTAGCAAACTACTGCTTGTCTTGACAAAGAAACGCATGTGCGTTTCTTACTAAAGCTTTCGTGAAATTATAAACTTCCGAAAGAACGCGATTATCTTTCAAAGTAAAGCTTGTACTGAGAAAAGCAACACTGATCTCAGTTCTACCAGTGCTTTTACACTTAACAAACATCTGCTTGTCTTGACAAAGAAAGGCATGTGCGTTTTTTACTAAAGCTTTCATGAAATTAATAAACTTCCGAAAGAACGCGATTATCTTTCAAAGTAAAGCTTGTACTGAGAAAAGCAACACTCATCTCAGTTCTAACAGTGCTTTCACACGTAGCAAAAACTGCTTGTCTTGACAAAGAAACGCATGTGCGTTTCTTACTAAAGCTTGCTTGAAATTAATTAACTTCCGAAAGAACGCAATTATCTTTCAAAGTAAAGCTTTTACTGAGAAAAGCAACACTGATCTCAGTTCTTACAGTGCTTTTACACTTAGCAAACTAGTGCTTGTCTTTACAAAAAACGCATGTGCGTTTCTTACTAAAGCTTTCGTGAAATTAATAAACTTTCGAAACAACGCGATTATCTATCAAAGTAAAGCTTGTACTGAGAAATCAACACTGATCTCAGTTCTAACAGTGCTTTTACACTTAGCAAACAAGTGCTTGTCTTGACAAAGAAACGCATGTGCGTTTCTAACTAAAGCTTTCGTGAAATTAATAAACTTCCTAGAGAACGCGATTATCTTTCAAGGTAAAGCTTGTACTGAGAAAAGCAACACTGATCTCAGTTCTAACAGTGCTTTCACACATAGCAAACAACTGTGTCTCTTGACAAAGAAACGCATGTGCGTATCTTACTAAAGCTTTCGTGAAATTAATAAACTTCCGAAAGAACGCGATTATCTATCAAAGTAAAGCTTGTACTGAGAAAGCAACACTGATCTCAGTTCTAACAGTGCTTTCACATGTAGCAAACAACTGCTTGTCTTGACAAAGAAATGCATGTGCGTTTCTTACTAAAGCTTTCGTGAAATTAATAAACTTCCGAAAGAACGCGATTATCTTTCAAAGTAAAGCTTGTACTGAAAAATGCAACACTGTTCTGAGTTCTAACAGTGCTTTCACACGTAGCAAACAACTGCTTGTCTCGACAATGAAACGCATGTGCGTTTCTTACTAAAGCTTGCTTGAAATTAATAAACTTCCAAAAGAACGCGATTATCTTTCAAAGTAAAGCTTGTACTGAGAAAAGCAACACTGATCTCAGTTCTAACAGTGCTTTCACACGTATCAAACAACTGCTTGTCTTGACAAAGAAACGCATGAGCGTTTCTTTCTAAAGCTTTCGTGAAATTAATAAACTTTCGAAAGAACGCGATTATCTATCAAAGTAAAGCTTGTACTGAGAAAAGCAACACTGATCTCAGTTCTAACAGTGCTTTTACACTTAGCAAACAAGTGCTTGTCTTTACAAAAAACGCATGTGCGTTTCTTACTAAAGCTTTCGTTAAATTAATAAATTTCGGAAAGAACGTGATTATCTTTCAAAGTAAAGGTTGTACTGAGAAAAGCAACACTGATCTCAGTTCTAACAGTGCTTTCACACGTAGCAAACAACTGCTTGTCTTGACAAGAAACGCATGTGCGTTTCTTACTAAAGCTTTCGTGAAATTATAAACTTCCGAAAGAACGCGATTATCTTTCAAAGTAAAGCTTGTACTGAAAAAAAGCAACACTGATCTCAGTTCTAACAGTGCTTTCACACGTAGCAAACAACTGCTTGTCTTGACAAAGAAACGCATGTGCGTATCTTACTAAAGCTTTCGTGAAATTAATAAACTTTCGAAAGAACGCAATTATCTATCAAACTAAAGCTTGTACTGAGAAAAGCAACACTGATCTCAGTTCTAACAGTGCTTTTACACTTAGCAAACAAGTGCATGTCTTTACAAAAAATGCATGTGCGTTTCTTACTAAAGCTTTCGTGAAATTAATAAACTTCCGAAAGAACGCGAGTATCTTTCAAAGTAAAGCTTGTACTGAGAAAAGCAACACTGATGTCAGTTCTAACAGTGCTTTCACACGTAGCAAACTACCTCTTGTCTTGAAAAAGAAACACATGTGCGTTTCTTACTAAAGCTTTCGTGAAATTATAAACTTCTGAAAGAACGCGATTATCTTTCAAAGTAAAGCTTGTACTGAGAAAAGCATCACTGGTCTCAGTTCTACCTGTGCTTTTACACTTAAGAAACAACTGCTTGTCTTGACAAAGAAACGCATGTGCGTTTCTCACTAAAGCTTTCGTGAAATTAATAAACTTCCGAAAGAACGCGATTATCTTTCAAAGTAAAGCTTGTACTGACAAAAGCAACACTGATCTCAGTTCTAACAGTGCTTTCACACGTAGCAAACTACTGCTTCTCTTGACAAAGAAACGCAAGTGCGTTTCTTACTAAAGCTTTCGTGAAATTAATGAACTTCAGAAAGAACGCGATTATCTTTCAAAGTAAAGCTTGTACTGAGAAAAGCAACACTGATCTCCGTTCTAACAGTGCTTTCCAACGTAGGAAACAACTACTTGTCTTGACAAAGAAACGCATGTGCGTTTCTTACTAAAGCTTTCGTGAAATTAATAAACTTCCGAAAGAACGCGATTAATTATCAAAGTAAAGCTTGTACTGAGAAATCAACACTGATCTCAGTTCTAACAGTGCTTTCACACGTAGCAAACAACTGCTTGTCTTGACAAAGAAATGCATGTGCGTTTCTTATTAAAGCTTTCGTGAAATTAATAAACTTCTGAAAGAACGCGATTATTTTTCAAAGTAAAGCTTGTACTGAGAAAAGCAACACTGATCTCAGTTCTAACAGTGCTTTTACACTTAGCAAACAAGTGCTTGCCTTTACAAAAAACACATGTGCATTTCTTACTAAACCTTTCGTGAAATTAATAAACTTCCGAAAGAACGCGATTATCTATCAAAGTAAAGCTTGTACTGAGAAATCAACACTGATCTCAGTTCTAACAGTGCTTTCACACGTAGCAAACAACTGCTTGTCTTGACAAAGAAACGCATGTGCGTTTCTTACTAAAGCTTTCGTGAAATTAATAAACTTCCGAAAGAACGCGATTATCTTTCAAAGTAAAGCTTGTACTGAGAAAAGCAACACTGATCTCAGTTCTAACAGTGCTTTTACACGTAGCAAACAACTGCTTGTCTTGACAAAGAAACGCATGTGCGTTTCTTACTAAAGCTTTCGTGACGTTAATAAACTTTCGAAAGAACGTGATTATCTTTCAAAGTCAAGCTTGTACTGAGAAAAGCAACACTGATCTCAGTTCTTACAGTGCTTTTACACTTAGCAAACAAGTGCTTGTCTTTACAAAGAAACACATGTGCGTTTCTTACTAAAGCTTTCGTGAAATTAATAAACTTTCGAAAGAACGCGATTATCTTTCAAAGTAAAGCTTGTACTGAGAAAAGCAACACTAATCTCAGTTCTAACAGTGATTTTACACTTAGCAAACATGTGCTTGTCTTTACAAAGAAACGCATCTGCGTTTCTTACTAAAGCTTTCGTGAAATTAATAAACTTCCGAAAGAACGCGATTATCTTTCAAATTAAAGCTTGTACTGACAAAAGCAACACTGATCTCAGTTCTAGCAGTGCTTTCACACGTAGCAAACAACTGCTTGTCTTGACAAAGAAACGCATGTGCGTTTCTTACTAAAGCTTTCGTGAAATTAATAAACTTCCGAAAGAACGCGATTATCTTTCAAAGTAAAGCTTGTACTGAGAAAAGCAACACTGATCTCAGTTCTAACAGTGCTTTCACACGTAGCAAACAACTGCTTGTCTTGACAAAGAAACGCATGTGCGTTTCTTACTAAAGCTTTCGTGAAATTAATAAACTTCCGAAAGAACGCGATTATCTTTCAAAGTAAAGCTTGTACTGAGAAAAGCAACACTGATCTCAGTTCTAACAGTGCTTTCACACGTAGCAAACAACTGCTTGTCTTGACAAAGAAACGCATGTGCGTTTCTTACTAAAGCTTTCGTGACGTCAATAAACTTTCGAAAGAACGTGATTATCTTTCAAAGTCAAGCTTGTACTGAGAAAAGCAACACTGATCTCAGTTCTTACAGTGCTTTTACACTTAGCAAACAAGTGCTTGTCTTTACAAAGAAACGCATGTGCGTTTCTTACTAAAGCTTTCGTGAAATTAATAAATTTTCGAAAGTACGCGATTATCTTTAAAAGTAAAGCTTGTACTGAGAAAAGCAACACTGATCTCAGTTCTAACAGTGCTTTCACACGTAGCAAACAACTGCTTGTCTTGACAAGAAACGCATGTGCGTTTCTTACTAAAGTTTGCTTGAAATTAATAAACTTCCGAAAGAACGCGATTATCTTTCAAAGTAAAGCTTGTACTGAGAAAAGCAACACGGATCTCAGTTCTAACAGTGCTTTCACACGTAGCGAACAACTGCTTGTCTTGGCAATGAAACGCATGTGCGTTTCTTTCTAAAGCTTTCGTGAAATTAATAAACTTTCGAAAGAACGCGATTTTCTTTCAAAGTAAAGCTTGTACTGAGAAAAGCTGTGGCCCGCCAAGACTCGACCAGCGATGAATTGAAGACCACCGACACAGGATCCTTCTCTATCGCGCTTTATTGAAGTACACTCGGTTACAGTTGACTGGTGGAAGTAGGGGGCCCCGAATGGCGGAAAGCGGCTGAATATATTCAGGGAGAATGGGCGTGTTCAGAACGAAAGAGACGTGGCCGCATGGGATTGGAAGCAGCTGTTGCTGGGCAGATCAGGAGCAAGATCAGGCGGTAGAGACGTTGGTCTAACACGCCAAAACACACTTGTTCATCAGGCTCTCGGCGCCATCTTGTAATGGCGGCGATAGTTCGCCACATCTCCCCCTTTTTTGTTTGATTAGAGAAAGAGACCTCCAGTCATGGCTGAAATTAGAGGGTTCCCCCCTGGGCAAAAATGATAATCTCTGTTTTTCCAGGGACGGGAAAATTAGTCAGAGGAAACCCGTCTGCACGGAACCATGATTTCCAGGGTGGCTCACCCTGTGCACTCTATGGTGCAAGCCACCCGGGTAAGGCAAGCCGTTCTTCTGAGTGCAATGGGCAACAGGACCTGTCGGGTGCAAAGACACGGCTTAAGTCTCTTTAAACATAGTGAGCCAAGCTTGGGGGGATGTTCCAGCCTCAAGTGCAGTGAGTGCTCGGACAATTGCTATCTTCTCCCTTTTGCGTGCTCTCATCATCTTTATAATCAAGAACAGTGCCACCATCAACCCTGCACACATCAGCACACCAATCACACCAACCCCAGCCCACTCTTTAATATAAGAGAAGGTAGTAACCAGCCAGTCCATAAACTCTCCAAGTGTAATCACTTCTGCTTTGGTAGCATTTAAACTTAAAATTTTCAAGCTTAAATTGGATTGTAATTGCTCAAACTCCAAGCTCCAATTACCTTTCAAGTAATTGGATAATCGTTTTGATTCATTAAATGATGCAAAATAAGGAGTAACACATAAATATTCTTTGCGTAAAACACAACTCATAGCCATAACATCAAACATCTTATATAAATTTTCTTCCACTAAATCTATCCTCTTATTAAGTAATAAAATTCCTGAAGCCAAATGCTTATTTATAGCTTCTTGTTGTATCAGGGCTTCTGAGGTTTTCTGCACTACTTCATTAATGGTATTTGCTACATGTACCTGGTTGGCCATAGCTACCCCAGCTGTAACAGCCGCAGCTGCGGAAACAGCAATAGCTGCTACGATAGCTGCTGTGATACCGAAATCTCGCTTTTGCCGAATCAGGGACAAAACAGAAAATTCATTTGGGTCTGCCTTCACTGGTACCCACACAAAGGTAGGCACCTTCGCTAGCAGGCCGGTTGTGTGCCGAAAGGACCAGCATTGAGATAATACACAAGAAGTCTTTGAGCAGTTAAGCTGCTTGTCGGTAGAGTGATTGCTTAAAATCCATAAAAACGGGGCATCCACACAAACTGGATTTTTTGATTTGGAAATATTAGCCACCCCTTCACTCTCTTGGATTAACAACTTGGACCCATTTAACACTCCTGAACTATTTGTTAATATCCACTTGGAAGTGTTAAATAAAATAAAAGGTGACAGATCCACAAAACCTCCATAATTATTGGAATAAATCCAAGGTGAGGTAAGCAGACCCCTTTTTAATCCTTGTTTCGTTGACTTTGGTAGCTCTTTCCAAAGCCACCAGCCCGGAGAAGCTGGTTTGGGCTTGTCAAAGCGAGGGACACAATTTAAAAATGTAGGTGGCCATTGAAAATTTACCCTACGCTCACAGCGAGGTAAGGATAGGCTGTAATTATGGGTATTGTCTTTTGTCCCGTCGGAATTACCTGTCTGAACAACAAATGGAAGGGCAGCGGTAACATTTAACGTATAGGTGGTAACATTAAAAACAGTCTGGTTGCTTATATCACCTGAGCCACTTGACTTGCCCCCATTCGCCTGCTTAAGAGTCTGAAATATGGCATCAAGCATCCACGATTCGTGAATGCCATTTAAAGGATCTAAATAACTAGCAAACATCTTAAAGTCTAACATCAAACAAGAGGGAAGGGAGGCGCTACTATTACTAGTCAGGCAAAGGGTTCCCTGTAAATCATAGCTGGTTGCATTATAAGCTTCTTCTCTATAATCTACTTGTTGGCAGGACAAATCAAAAAGGCAATCTTTTATATACAAATGGGGCAAGATTCTAGAAACATTAGTAACCGGCATGGGAATGGGCCAGGTGCGGGTAACTGCCCAAAAATAATTGTCTTGGCTATTAACAGTCATCAGAAGGGGAGCAAGGGCGAGTATGATGTTCAGGGTCAGACGGTGCTTCCTCGAGAATTGGCTCGTCATCCTGGGGCTGTCCGGCGTCTTCTTTGTCTTCCACTGTTCTGGTTAACCTCGAAGGCACCCACACCGGATCGGGCCGCTCCTGAGGAAAAACACAAACAGCTCCCCTGGATCTCTGTATTACAGGATCCGGTCCATGCCATTTGTTATCTAACACGTCTTTCCATTTTACATATTCTGTGGATGTTATAATGTGGCCAGCATGTCTATCTGCCGGTGAACGGCCATGATTATCCAAGATTAAAAAATTCAAGGTAAAGAGGGCTAGTGATAAACGATCCTTGGGAGAGGCAGAGCCCTCAATACCCCCCTTTTGTTTTTGTAGCATCTCTTTGAGGGTTCGATTCGCACATTCAACAATCCCTTGCCCTTGAGGGTTGTAGGGCAGCCCAGTGAGATGAGCTACTTGCATTTGAGCGCAAAAGGATCTGAAGCCCTGGGCCACATAGGCAGGACCATTATCTGTTTTTAAGGTCATAGGCTTTCCCCAAGCTGCCCAGGCCTCTAGACAGTGGGTTTTTACATTTCTCACTTTCTCACCCGTTAAGGCGGAAGCATGAATGACACCTGAATAGGTGTCCACAGAAACATGCACCCATTTCTGTTTGCCAAACTCAGGAACGTGGGTTACGTCCATTTGCCACAAGGTTAGGGGTTTCAATCCCCGAGGGTTAACCCCGGTGTGAGGCGGGTGATGAAACATCACACATGTCCGGCAGGATTTGATTATGTCTCTGGCTTGGTTCCTAGTGATATTAAAGGGGAGGCGTAACGTCTCGGCAGGTACATGAAAATTGTGATGGAAGGATTGGGCTTGGAGTACTGGGTCGTATAATAGCAGTCCAAGCTGTTCTCTTGTAAGAGCATCCACCGTGGCATTAGCGCCAGCGAGTGGTCCAGGCAAGCCTGAATGTGCCCTTATGTGACCAATATAGAACGGCGTGTCTCTTTTATAAATACATTGTTGTATTTGATAAAGGACTGCCGCAATCATACTTTGTTCTTTAATATGTGATGTAGCCTCCAAGTGTCGAACTGCATTAACAACATAGGAGGAATCTGATAACAAATTAAATGAGCATGAATGAAAAGCCTTGAAAACTTCCAAAACGACCAAACATTCAGTCACCTGGGGGGCTCCAGGGCGAAATTGTAACTGCACTGGCTCGCTCCCCATAACTTGATAAACTCCTAATCCTGTTTTTGATCCATCTGTAAAAATATGCAGTGCACCTGAAATCGGTGTTTGAGAGGTAATAATAGGAAAATATATAATATTATGGCACAAAAATTGTAACAATTTGTCTTGGGGATAATGATTATCTATCAAATTTGAATAAGCTGTAACAAGAATGGCCCAACTATCTATTGTACCAACAAGGACCTCTACCTGCTCTTTTGTATAGGGTATGATCAATTTATCTGGCGCATACCCAAAGGTAGAAATTGAAAACTTCAGCCCCAATAAGGCCAGAGAGGCAACAGCTTCAGGGTAATAAGTTAAAGTTTTTTGGCCTTGAGAATGGCTATGTATCCACCATACCGGAGCATCTTGCCAAAACACCCCTGTGGGGCTACCAGAAGTGTGAAGTATACAAAACGTTAATGGGCGCAAAGGATCAATGCGCATCACTTGTACTTTCTGAATTGCGGCCTCAACCAATTTGAGGGCTTTGCGTCCTTCTGCCGTTAAACTCCTTGGTGAATTAAGATCAGGATTACCTTCCAAAATCCTAAATAATGGTTTTAATTCTTCCCTCGTCATAGGGAGATATCCGCGCAACCAATTAATATCTCCTAAAAGCTTTTGAAAATCATTAAGGGTCTTTAGGTGTTGTGTGCCTATCTTAATTTTTTGTGACCTGATTGTCTGTAATTCAATCTTAGATCCTAAAAATTCCACTGTTTCAGTCTTTTGTACCTTTTCTGGAGCTATATAAAGTCCTTTTTCTCCCAGGGCTGCCTCCAAGGCAATTAAGGCCTGATCTAACTTAACCTTCTCTGGGCTCGCTAGTAAGATATCATCCATGTAATGAATTATTCTTACATCAGGAAAACTCCTCCTAACAGGGGTAAGGGCCGCATCCACAAAGAGCTGGCACATAGTAGGACTATTTGCCATGCCCTGAGGCAGGACCCGCCATTGGTATCGTTTGTCGGGTTCCTCATGATTTAGTGAAGGAATAGTAAAGGCAAAGCGCTCTTTATCAGCTGGATGCAAGGGGATGGAGAAAAAACAATCAACAATATCGATGGCATATACGTGCCATCCTTTAGGTAAAGCTGAAAGCACAGGAAGGCCTCTTTGAATCGGGCCCATTAAGGACATTTGTGCATTAATGGCTCTCAAATCATGCAATAAGCGCCATTTTCCTGATTTCTTCTTTATAACAAATATGGGAGCATTCCATGGCGACGTGGATGGCTCTATATGTCCTAGTTGTAATTGTTCTCTCACCAACTGCCATGCCGCATGGAGTTTTTCCTGAGAGAGGGGCCACTGGGGTATCCATACGGGCTTATCAGTCTTCCATGGAATTTTTATATAATTTTCAGTGGCCCCTAAGAAAAACCCAAACCCTTTCTATCATGTTTTCCCTCTGGGATAACAGGCTCAGGCCTACCTTGTAAATTACAGCCTAAACCTGCTCCGGGCATATATCCCTGCTTACTCATAAGTTCTTGGCTAGTACTTGAGTAACTTCCCTCATTGGTTAACATAAGTTTTAGTTGCTTTTGTACATCTCTTCCCCACAAGTTTAATGGCAGATCTAGTACGAAAGGTTGAAAAAATCCTTCTTGGCCATCCACATTCCATTTTAAGCTCTTCGCACTCATGTCAGGTGTGTTCTGATATCCTAGCCCTTGGAGTGTTTGTGAAGCCTTTTGCAACGGCCAGCTCTTAGGCCAAAACTGACGGCTCATAACGCTCCTATCTGCCCCTGTATCTATCAGCCCTGTAAAGGACTTCCCTTCTATTTTTAATGTACACATCGGCCGATCGTTCAACTCCAAGGAAAGGCAGGCCATATCTACTCCGGAAGACCCGAACCCTCTGTCTCCTCTCTCTGCGGTATGGGCCGGAAAGCGCTCATGCATGGATGGCACGACTATCATCTGAGCTATTCGATCTCCCGGAGCTATAGAGACAATTCCAAAAGGAGAGTGACACATGATCTTAATGGTCCCTTGATAATCTGGGTCAATAACTCCTGGGAGTACCAGCAGCCCTCTCATTGTACTAGAGGATCTACCGATAACAATTCCCACTGAATCTTTTGGAAGCGGTCCCTTCATGTCAGTGGGGATCGCTTGTACTCCCATACTTTGAGTTAAAACCAACCCGGAGGTGGCACGGAGGTCCATCCCTGCGGAGCCTGATGTGGCTCGTCGGGCGATTTGGGAGGATCCATGTTCCCCTCCTGTATTGCCCCATAGATTTTGGGGCCCTGGGGTCGAGGGCCCCTCTGCATGTTTTTTGACCTGGGAACATATGGGTTGTTTATGGGTTGACCATTAATATCTTTCGTTGACCTGCATTCATTGGCCCAGTGTTTCCCTTTCTTACACCTAGGACAGGTGCCTGGTTGTCTGCCCGCCGGTGGGCCATTGCTTGAGCTCCCTTTGTTTGGACAATCACGTTTCAAATGTCCCTGCCTACCACAGGCAAAACAGCCATTCTGGCGGCTCTTTTGTTTTGTGGCGGCTATCATGGCACGGGCTAGCCCTTCGTTTGTCAATGGGCCTCCAATCTCACGACAGGCCTTTAGCCAGGCATCTAGCCCTTTTCCCTTCCAGGGAGTAATGGCCCTTTGGCAATCTTTTGTACATTGTTCATACACTAACTGCTGCACCAGCGGCATGGCTTCCTGGGCGTCACCAAAAATTTTTCCCGCTGCTTCCACCATTCTAGCTACAAAATCTGAGAATGGCTCATTTGGGCCTTGTATTATCTTAGTCAGATTTCCTGACACTTCTCCTCTTTTGGGGATCATTTTCCATGCCCTTTTATAAATATCATGGTTTTGTTGATAAACCTGAACTGGATAAGCTGTCTGGTTCACGGCCCATTGGCCTTGACCCAGAAGCATGTCAGCATTCCATGGCGCTGTATTTTGTGCTTGAGCGTTGACTCTAGCCTGCGCATGGGCTGCCTCTGTCACCACAGATCTATAATCTAGGTATTGCCCGGTGGTCAAGCAAGCTCGCGCTATCTCCCACCAATCATTGGGTGTTAATGCTGAATTCAATATCCTGTCCAATAAGGTTATGGTATACTGTGCGTTGGGTCCCCAAGTCCGGGAGGCCTCGACTAAGTCTTTCAGCTGTTTATATGGAATTGGTTCATGATACCTCCGCTGGTCCTGATCCTCAAAAACAGGAAACGCCATAGACGGGATTGGGGTAAGTTCAGCTAGATATCGAAGAGTATTTCGAGAGAGTCTATGAGCTCCCCCTGCCGTACCACGCTTGTTCCGACCTGGGTATGGTGGTGGAGCATAGCTAGGCTGTGGTTCATATCGGCCCTCCTCATATCTAGCTGCCTCTTCCTCCAGCTCCTCCTCCTCCCACTCAGTTAGTTCCTCATCTCCCTCTAGTCCTTCATCCTCATGTAAGTTCATGGTGGCAAATTCATCTAAAAATTCATCGAGGGGTGGGTAGAGGGGTGCACTTGGCACAGGTCTCTCACCCTCCTCCCCTTTTGCTCCCTGATCGGGATTTCCTTTTTTCTCTATCCCATGATCGGGGTCCCTTTTTTTCTTACTGGGTTTCTCCTTCTCTCCCAGTTTGGATCCATTTCTTTTGCTATCCTCATCTCCCTTCATTGAGCTTAACTCTGAGAGGCTATCCTGATGCTCTGTCAACGCGCGTCGCCCTCTTTTCACATGCTCCATATGCTTGCCTTCTTTTAAACAAGCACGAATTAATTTCCAGAGCGGGATCGTACCTGCTCTAAGTTGATGTCTTTCCTCTGCCTTGTCGAGGTCCTTCCCCAGTTTCTCCCAACAAGGGATATTTAAGTCCCCTGACACTACGAACCACGGCGCCTGTTGGTCAATGTCTTTTAATATGGTTTTTATAGTGCCATCAGAGACCTTCAATCCCCGTTCTTTCAATAAAGCTTGTATTGGGCTGACAAAGTCAGGCGCCCGACCCTTGCTGCTGTCCGAGCCCATCACCTTCCTTCTTTACGAGAGTCTTACTATGGGACTGAAATACCGAGTTGTCTACCCCGGATTTTACTTTCAGTTTGACACGCAGCAGAGGCACTCCTCTCCGGGACGATCACACCGCAAGCACAGGCAGCAGAAAAAAATTACCAACCCAAAGACTACCGCAGCGATGCCAAACCACACAGGCTCAACCCCCCCCCACTAGCAAGCTCGACATACCTGAGGATACTTTACCGATGTCGACCACTTCGCGTGTGGAGTTCTGAATCCTCTTCGGCCCCCTACGGTGTCCGCCGAAGTTCCCGGGTTTCGGCACCTGCTGTGGCCCGGCAAGACTCGACCAGCAATGAATTGAAGACCACCGACACAGGATCCTTCTCTATCGCGCTTTATTGAAGTACACTCGGTTACAGTTGACTGGTGGAAGTAGGGGGCCCCGAATGGCGGAAAGCAGCTGAATATATACAGGGAGAATGGGCGTGTTCAGAACGAAAGAGACGTGGCAGCATGGGATTGGAAGCAGCTGTTGCTGGGCAGATCAGGAGCAAGATCAGGCGGTAGAGACGTTGGTCTAACACGCCAAAACACACTTGTTCATCAGGCTCTCGGCGCCATCTTGTAATGGCGGCGATAGTTCGCCACAAAAAGCAACACTGATCTCAGTACTAACAGTGCTTTCACACGTAGGAAACAATTACTTGTCTTGACAAAGAAACGCATGTGCGTTTATTACTAAAGCTTTCGTGAAATTAATAAACTTTCGAAAGAACGCGATTATCTAAGTAAAGCTTGTACTGAGAAATCAACACTGATCTCAGTTCTACCAGTTCTTTTACACTTAGCAAACAACTGCTTGTCTTGACAAAGAAACGCATGTGCGTTTCTTACTAAAGCTTTTGTGAAATTAATATACTTCCAAAAGAACGCGATTAACTTTCAAAGTAAAGCTTGTACTGAGAAAAGAAACACTGATCTCAGTTCTAACAGGGCTTTCACATGTAGCAAACAACTGCTTGTCTTGACAAAGAAACGCATGTGCATTTCTTACTAAAGATTTCGTGAAATTAATAAACTTTCGAAAGAACGCGATTATCTATCAAAGTAAAGCTTGTACTGAGAAAAGCAACACTGATCTCAGTTCTAACAGTGCTTTTACACGTAGCAAACAAGTGCTTGTCATTACAAAGAAACGCAGGTGCGTTTCTTACTAAAGCTTTCGTGAAATTAATAAACTTCCGAAAGAACGCGATTATCTTTCAAAGTAAAGCTTGTACTGAGAAATGCAACACGGATCTCATTTCTAACAGTGCTATTACACTTAGCAAACAAGTGCTTGTCTTTACAAAGAAACGCCTGTGCGTTTCTTACTAAAGCTTTCGTGAAATTAATAAACTTCCGAAAGAATGCCATTATCTTTCAAAATAAAGCTTGTACTGAGAAAAGCAACACTGATCTGAGCTCTAACAGTGCTTTCAGACATAGCAAACAACTGCTTGTCTTGACAAAGAAACGCATGTGCGTTTCTTACTAAAGCTTTCGTGAAATTAATAAACTTCGGAAAGAATGCGATTAACTTTCAAAGTAAAGCTTGTACTGAGAAAAGCAACACTGATCTCAGTTCTAACAGTGCTTTCACACGTAGCAAACAACTGCTTGTCTAGACAAAGAAACGCATGTGCGTTTCTTACTAAAGCTTTCGTGAAGTCAATAAACTTTCGAAAGAACGTGATTATCTTTCAAAGTCAAGCTTGTACTGAGAAAAGCAACACGGATCTCAGTTCTAACAGTGCTTTCACACGTAGCAAACAACTGCTTGTCTTGACAAGAAACGCATGTGCATTTCTTACTAAAGCTTTCGTGAAATTAATAAACTTCCAAAAGAACGCGATTATCTTTCAAAGTAAAGCTTGTACTGAGAAAAGCAACACTGATCTCAGTTCTAACAGTGCTTTCACATGTAGCAAACAACTGCCTGTCTTGACAAAGAAACGCCTGTGCGTTTCTTACTAAAGCTATCGTGAAATTAATAAACTTTCGAAAGAACGCGATTATCTTTTAAAGTAAAGCTTTTACTGAGAAAAGCAACATTAATCTCAGTTCTAACAGTGCTTTTACACTTAGCAAACAAGTGCTTGTCTTTACAAAGAAACGCATCTGCGTTTCTTACTAAAGCTTTCGAGAAATTAATAAACTTCCGAAAGAACGCGATTATCTTTCAAAGTAAAGCTTGTACTGAGAAAAGCAACACTGATCTCAGTTATAACAGTGCTTTCACAGGTAGCAAACAACTGCTTGTCTTGACAAAGAAACGCATGTGTGTTTCGTACTAAAGCTTTCGTGAAATTAATAAACTTTCGAAAGAACGCGATTATCTATCAAAGTAAAGCTTGTACTGAGAAATCAACACTGATCTCAGTTCTAACAGTGCTTTCACACGTAGCAAACAACTGCTTGTCTTGACAAAGAAACGCATGTGCGTTTCTTACTAAAGCTTTCGTGAAGTCAATAAACTTTCGAAAGAACGTGATTATCTTTCAAAGTCAAGCTTGTACTGAGAAAAGCAACACTAATCTCAGTTCTTACAGTGCTTTTACACTTAGCAAACAAGTGCTTCTCTTTACAAAGAAACGCATGTGCGTTTCTTACTAAAGCTTTCGTGAAATTAATAAATTTTCGAAAGTACGCGATTATCTTTAAAAGTAAAGCTTGTACTGAGAAAAGCAACACTGATCTCAGTTCTAACAGTGCTTTCACACGTAGCAAACAACTGCTTGTCTTGACAAGAAACGCATGTGCGTTTCTTACTAAAGCTTTCGTGAAATTAATAAACTTCCAAAAGAACGCGATTATCTTTCAAAGTAAAGCTTGTACTGAGAAAAGCAACACGGATCTCAGTTCTAACAGTGCTTTCACACGTAGCAAACAACTGCTTGTCTTGACAAAGAAACGCATGTGCGTTTCTTACTAAAGATTTCGTGAAATTAATAAACTTTCGAAAGAACGCGATTTTCTTTCAAAATAAAGCTTGTACTAAGAAAAGCAACACTGATCTCAGTACTAACAGTGCTTTCACACGTAGGAAACAACTACTTGTCTTGACAAAGAAACGCATGTACGTATCTTACTAAGGCTTTCGTGAAATTAATAAACTTTCGAAAGAACGCGATTATCTATCAAAGTAAAGCTTGTACTGAGAAGTCAACACTGATCTCAGTTCTACCAGTTCTTTTACACTTAGCAAACAACTGCTTGTCTTGACAAAGAAACGCCTGTGCGTTTCTTACTAAAGCTTTTGTGAAATTAATATACTTCCAAAAGAACGCGATTAACTTTCAAAGTAAAGCTTGTACTGAGAAAAGCAACACTGATCTCAGTTCTAACAGTGCTTTCACATGTAGCAAACAACTGCTTGTCTTGACAAAGAAACGCATGTGCATTTCTTACTAAAGCTTTCGTGAAATTAATAAACTTCGGAAAGAATGCGATTAACTTTCAAAGTAAAGCTTGTACTGAGAAAAGCAACACTGATCTCAGTTCTAACAGTGCTTTCACACGTAGAAAACAACTGCTTGTCTTTACAATGAAACGCATGTGCGTTTCTTACTAAAGCTTTCGTGAAATTAATAAACTTTCGAAAGAACGCGATTATCTAAGTAAAGCTTGTACTGAGAAATCAACACTGATCTCAGTTCTACCAGTTCTTTTACACTTAGCAAACAACTGCTTGTCTTGACAAAGAAACGCATGTGCGTATCTTACTAAAGCTTTCGTGAAATTAATATACTTTCGAAAGAACGCGATTATCTATCAAACTAAAGCTTGTACTGAGAAAAGAAACACTGATCTCAGTTCTAACAGTGCTTTTACACTTAGCAAACAAGTGCTTGTCTTTACAAAAAACGCATGTGCCTTTCTTACTAAAGCTTTCGTGAAATTAATAAACTTCCGAAAGAACGCGATTATCTTTCAAAGTAAAGCTTGTACTGATAAAAGCAACACTGATCTGAGTTCTAACAGTGCTTTCACACGTAGCAAACAACTGCTTGTCTTGACAAAGAAACGCATGTGCGTTTCTTACTAAAGCTTTCGTGAAATTAATAAACTTTCGAAAGAACGCGATTATCTTTTAAAGTAAAGCTTTTACTGAGAAAAGCAACATTAATCTCAGTTCTAACAGTGCTTTTACACTTAGCAAACAAGTGCTTGTCTTTACAAAGAAACGCATCTGCGTTTCTTACTAAAGCTTTCGAGAAATTAATAAACTTCCGAAAGAACGCGATTATCTTTCAAAGTAAAGCTTGTACTGAGAAAAGCAACACTGATCTCAGTTATAACAGTGCTTTCACAGGTAGCAAACAACTGCTTGTCTTGACAAAGAAACGCATGTGTGTTTCGTACTAAAGCTTTCGTGAAATTAATAAACTTTCGAAAGAACGCGATTATCTATCAAAGTAAAGCTTGTACTGAGAAATCAACACTGATCTCAGTTCTAACAGTGCTTTCACACGTAGCAAACAACTGCTTGTCTTGACAAAGAAACGCATGTGCGTTTCTTACTAAAGCTTTCGTGAAGTCAATAAACTTTCGAAAGAACGTGATTATCTTTCAAAGTCAAGCTTGTACTGAGAAAAGCAACACTAATCTCAGTTCTTACAGTGCTTTTACACTTAGCAAACAAGTGCTTCTCTTTACAAAGAAACGCATGTGCGTTTCTTACTAAAGCTTTCGTGAAATTAATAAATTTTCGAAAGTACGCGATTATCTTTAAAAGTAAAGCTTGTACTGAGAAAAGCAACACTGATCTCAGTTCTAACAGTGCTTTCACACGTAGCAAACAACTGCTTGTCTTGACAAGAAACGCATGTGCGTTTCTTACTAAAGCTTTCGTGAAATTAATAAACTTCCAAAAGAACGCGATTATCTTTCAAAGTAAAGCTTGTACTGAGAAAAGCAACACGGATCTCAGTTCTAACAGTGCTTTCACACGTAGCAAACAACTGCTTGTCTTGACAAAGAAACGCATGTGCGTTTCTTACTAAAGATTTCGTGAAATTAATAAACTTTCGAAAGAACGCGATTTTCTTTCAAAATAAAGCTTGTACTAAGAAAAGCAACACTGATCTCAGTACTAACAGTGCTTTCACACGTAGGAAACAACTACTTGTCTTGACAAAGAAACGCATGTACGTATCTTACTAAGGCTTTCGTGAAATTAATAAACTTTCGAAAGAACGCGATTATCTATCAAAGTAAAGCTTGTACTGAGAAGTCAACACTGATCTCAGTTCTACCAGTTCTTTTACACTTAGCAAACAACTGCTTGTCTTGACAAAGAAACGCCTGTGCGTTTCTTACTAAAGCTTTTGTGAAATTAATATACTTCCAAAAGAACGCGATTAACTTTCAAAGTAAAGCTTGTACTGAGAAAAGCAACACTGATCTCAGTTCTAACAGTGCTTTCACATGTAGCAAACAACTGCTTGTCTTGACAAAGAAACGCATGTGCATTTCTTACTAAAGCTTTCGTGAAATTAATAAACTTCGGAAAGAATGCGATTAACTTTCAAAGTAAAGCTTGTACTGAGAAAAGCAACACTGATCTCAGTTCTAACAGTGCTTTCACACGTAGAAAACAACTGCTTGTCTTTACAATGAAACGCATGTGCGTTTCTTACTAAAGCTTTCGTGAAATTAATAAACTTTCGAAAGAACGCGATTATCTAAGTAAAGCTTGTACTGAGAAATCAACACTGATCTCAGTTCTACCAGTTCTTTTACACTTAGCAAACAACTGCTTGTCTTGACAAAGAAACGCATGTGCGTATCTTACTAAAGCTTTCGTGAAATTAATATACTTTCGAAAGAACGCGATTATCTATCAAACTAAAGCTTGTACTGAGAAAAGAAACACTGATCTCAGTTCTAACAGTGCTTTTACACTTAGCAAACAAGTGCTTGTCTTTACAAAAAACGCATGTGCCTTTCTTACTAAAGCTTTCGTGAAATTAATAAACTTCCGAAAGAACGCGATTATCTTTCAAAGTAAAGCTTGTACTGATAAAAGCAACACTGATCTGAGTTCTAACAGTGCTTTCACACGTAGCAAACAACTGCTTGTCTTGACAAAGAAACGCATGTGCGTTTCTTACTAAAGCTTTCGTGAAATTATAAACTTCCGAAAGAACGCGATTATCTTTCAAAGTAAAGCTTGTACTGAGAAAAGCAACACTGATCTCAGTTCTACCAGTGCTTTTACACTTAGGAAACAACTGCTTGTTTTGACAAAGAAACGCATGTGCGTTTCTTACTAAAGCTTTCGTGAAATTAATAAACTTCTGAAAGAACGCGATTATCTTTCAAAGTAAAGCTTGTACTGACAAAAGCAACACTGATCTCAGTTCTAACAGTGCTTTCACACGTAGCAAACAACTGCTTGTCTTGACAAAGAAACGCATGTGTGTTTCGTACTAAAGCTTTCGTGAAATTAATAAACTTTCGAAAGAACGCGATTATTTATCAAAGTAAAGCTTGTACTGAGAAATCAACACTGATCTCAGTTCTAACAGTGCTTTCACACGTAGCAAACAACTGCTTGTCTTGACAAAGAAACGCATGTGCGTTTCTTAATAAAGCTTTCGTGAAATTAATAAACTTCCGAAAGAACGCGATTATCTTTCAAAGTAAAGCTTGTACTGAGAAAAGCAACACTGATCTCAGTTCTAACAGTGCTTTCACACGTAGCAAACAACTGCTTTTCTTGACAAAGAAACGCAAGTGCGTTTCTTACTAAAGCTTTCGTGAAGTCAATAAACTTTCGAAAGAACGTGATTATCTTTCAAAGTCAAGCTTGTACTGAGAGAAGCAACACTAATCTCAGTTCTTACAGTGCTTTTACACTTAGCAAACAAGTGCTTCTCTTTACAAAGAAACGCATGTGCGTTTCTTACTAAAGCTTTCGTGAAATTAATAAATTTTCGAAAGTACGCGATTATCTTTCAAAGTAAAGCTTGTACTGAGAAAAGCAACACTGATCTCAGTTCTAACAGTGCTTTCACACGTAGCAAACAACTGCTTGTCTTGACAAGAAACGCATGTGCGTTTCTTACTAAAGCTTTCGTGAAATTAATAAACTTCCAAAAGAACACGATTATCTTTCAAAGTAAAGCTTGTACTGAGAAAAGCAACACGGATCTCAGTTCTAACAGTGCTTTCACACGTAGCAAACAACTGCTTGTCTTGACAAGAAACGCATGTGCATTTCTTACTAAAGCTTTCGTGAAATTAATAAACTTCCGATAGAACGCGATTATCTTTCAAAGTAAAGCTTGTACTGAGAAAAGCAACACTGATCTCAGTTCTAACAGTGCTTTCACACTTAGCAAACAAGTGCTTGTCTTTACAAAAAAACGCATGTGCGTTTCTTACTAAAGCTTTCGTGAAATTAATAAACTTCGGAAAGAACGTGATTATCTTTCAAAGTAAAGCTTGTACTGATAAAAGCAACACTGATCTGAGTTCTAACAGTGCTTTCACACGTAGCAAACAACTGCTTGTCTTGACAAAGAAACGCATGTGCGTTTCTTACTAAAGCTTTCGTGAAACTATAAACTTCCGAAAGAACGCGATTATCTTTCAAAGTAAAGCTTGTACTGAGAAAAGCAACACTGATCTCAGTTCTACCAGTGCTTTTACACTTAGGAAACAACTGCTTGTTTTGACAAAGAAACGCATGTGCGTTTCTTACTAAAGCTTTCGTGAAATTAATAAACTTCCGAAAGAACGCGATTATCTTTCACAGTAAAGCTTGTACTGAGAAAAGCAACACTGATCTCAGTTCTAACAGTGCTTTCACACGTAGCAAACAACTGCTTGTCTTGACAAAGAAACGCATGTGCGTTTCTTACTAAAGCTTTTGTGAAATTAATAAACTTCCGAAAGAACGCGATTATCTTTCAAAGTAAATCTTGTACTGAGAAAAGCAACACTGATCTCAGTTCTAACAGTGCTTTCACACTTAGCAAACAACTGGTTGTCTTGACAAAGAAACGCCTGTGCGTTTCTTACTAATGCTTACGTGAAATTAATAAACTTCCGAAAGAACGCGATTATCTTTCAAAGTAAAGCTTGTACTGAGAAAAGCAACACTGATCTCAGTCCTAACAGTGCTTTCACACGTAGCAAACAACTGCTTGTCTTGACAAAGAAACGCATGTGCATTTCTTACTAAAGATTTCGTGAAATTAATAAACTTTCGAAAGAACGCGATTATCTATCAAAGTAAAGCTTGTACTGAGAAAAGCAACACTGATCTCAGTTCTAACAGTGCTTTTACACGTAGCAAACAAGTGCTTGTCATTACAAAGAAACGCAGGTGCGTTTCTTACTAAAGCTTTCGTGAAATTAATAAACTTCCGAAAGAACGTGATTATCTTTCAAAGTAAAGCTTGTACTGAGAAATGCAACACGGATCTCATTTCTAACAGTGCTATTACACTTAGCAAACAAGTGCTTGTCTTTACAAAGAAACGCCTGTGCGTTTCTTACTAAAGCTTTCGTGAAATTAATAAACTTCCGAAAGAACGCCATTATCTTTCAAAATAAAGCTTGTACTGAGAAAAGCAACACTGATCTGAGCTCTAACAGTGCTTTCAGACATAGCAAACAACTGCTTGTCTTGACAAAGAAACGCATGTGCGTTTCTTACTAAAGCTTTCGTGAAATTAATAAACTTCGGAAAGAATGCGATTAACTTTCAAAGTAAAGCTTGTACTGAGAAAAGCAACACTGATCTCAGTTCTAACAGTGCTTTCACACGTAGCAAACAACTGCTTGTCTAGACAAAGAAACGCATGTGCGTTTCTTACTAAAGCTTTCGTGAAGTCAATAAACTTTCGAAAGAACGTGATTATCTTTCAAAGTCAAGCTTGTACTGAGAAAAGCAACACGGATCTCAGTTCTAACAGTGCTTTCACACGTAGCAAACAACTGCTTGTCTTGACAAGAAACGCATGTGCATTTCTTACTAAAGCTTTCGTGAAATTAATAAACTTCCAAAAGAACGCGATTATCTTTCAAAGTAAAGCTTGTACTGAGAAAAGCAACACTGATCTCAGTTCTAACAGTGCTTTCACACGTAGCAAACAACTGCCTGTCTTGACAAAGAAACGCCTGTGCGTTTCTTACTAAAGCTATCGTGAAATTAATAAACTTTCGAAAGAACGCGATTATCTTTTAAAGTAAAGCTTTTACTGAGAAAAGCAACATTAATCTCAGTTCTAACAGTGCTTTTACACTTAGCAAACAAGTGCTTGTCTTTACAAAGAAAGGCATCTGCGTTTCTTACTAAAGCTTTCGAGAAATTAATAAACTTCCGAAAGAACGCGATTATCTTTCAAAGTAAAGCTTGTACTGAGAAAAGCAACACTGATCTCAGTTCTAACAGTGCTTTCACAGGTAGCAAACAACTGCTTGTCTTGACAAAGAAACGCATGTGTGTTTCGTACTAAAGCTTTCGTGAAATTAATAAACTTTCGAAAGAACGCGATTATCTATCAAAGTAAAGCTTGTACTGAGAAATCAACACTGATCTCAGTTCTAACAGTGCTTTCACACGTAGCAAACAACTGCTTGTCTTGACAAAGAAACGCATGTGCGTTTCTTACTAAAGCTTTCGTGAAGTCAATAAACTTTCGAAAGAACGTGATTATCTTTCAAAGTCAAGCTTGTACTGAGAAAAGCAACACTAATCTCAGTTCTTACAGTGCTTTTACACTTAGCAAACAAGTGCTTCTCTTTACAAAGAAACGCATGTGCGTTTCTTACTAAAGCTTTCGTGAAATTAATAAATTTTCGAAAGTACGCGATTATCTTTCAAAGTAAAGCTTGTACTGAGAAAAGCAACACTGATCTCAGTTCTAACAGTGCTTTCACACGTAGCAAACAACTGCTTGTCTTGACAAGAAACGCATGTGCGTTTCTTACTAAAGCTTTCGTGAAATTAATAAACTTCCAAAAGAACGCGATTATCTTTCAAAGTAAAGCTTGTACTGAGAAAAGCAACACGGATCTCAGTTCTAACAGTGCTTTCACACGTAGCAAACAACTGCTTGTCTTGACAAAGAAACGCATGTGCGTTTCTTACTAAAGATTTCGTGAAATTAATAAACTTTCGAAAGAACGCGATTTTCTTTCAAAATAAAGCTTGTACTAAGAAAAGCAACACTGATCTCAGTACTAACAGTGCTTTCACACGTAGGAAACAACTACTTGTCTTGACAAAGAAACGCATGTGCGTTTCTTACTAAAGCTTTCGTGAAATTAATAAACTTTCGAAAGAACGCGATTATCTATCAAAGTAAAGCTTGTACTGAGAAGTCAACACTGATCTCAGTTCTACCAGTTCTTTTACACTTAGCAAACAACTGCTTGTCTTGACAAAGAAATGCCTGTGCGTTTCTTACTAAAGCTTTTGTGAAATTAATATACTTCCAAAAGAACGCGATTAACTTTCAAAGTAAAGCTTGTACTGAGAAAAGCAACACTGATCTCAGTTCTAACAGTGCTTTCACATGTAGCAAACAACTGCTTGTCTTGACAAAGAAACGCATGTGCATTTCTTACTAAAGCTTTCGTGAAATTAATAAACTTCGGAAAGAATGCGATTAACTTTCAAAGTAAAGCTTGTACTGAGAAAAGCAACACTGATCTCAGTTCTAACAGTGCTTTCACACGTAGAAAACAACTGCTTGTCTTTACAATGAAACGCATGTGCGTTTCTTACTAAAGCTTTCGTGAAATTAATAAACTTTCGAAAGAACGCGATTATCTAAGTAAAGCTTGTACTGAGAAATCAACACTGATCTCAGTTCTACCAGTTCTTTTACACTTAGCAAACAACTGCTTGTCTTGTCAAAGAAACGCATGTGCGTATCTTACTAAAGCTTTCGTGAAATTAATATACTTTCGAAAGAACGCGATTATCTATCAAACTAAAGCTTGTACTGAGAAAAGCAACACTGATCTCAGTTCTAACAGTGCTTTTACACTTAGCAAACAAGTGCTTGTCTTTACAAAAAACGCATGTGCCTTTCTTACTAAAGCTTTCGTGAAATTAATAAACTTCCGAAAGAACGCGATTATCTTTCAAAGTAAAGCTTGTACTGATAAAAGCAACACTGATCTGAGTTCTAACAGTGCTTTCACACGTAGCAAACAACTGCTTGTCTTGACAAAGAAACGCATGTGCGTTTCTTACTAAAGCTTTCGTGAAATTATAAACTTCCGAAAGAACGCGATTATCTTTCAAAGTAAAGCTTGTACTGAGAAAAGCAACACTGATCTCAGTTCTACCAGTGCTTTTACACTTAGGAAACAACTGCTTGTTTTGACAAAGAAACGCATGTGCGTTTCTTACTAAAGCTTTCGTGAAATTAATAAACTTCTGAAAGAACGCGATTATCTTTCAAAGTAAAGCTTGTACTGACAAAAGCAACACTGATCTCAGTTCTAACAGTGCTTTCACACGTAGCAAACAACTGCTTGTCTTGACAAAGAAACGCATGTGTGTTTCGTACTAAAGCTTTCGTGAAATTAATAAACTTTCGAAAGAACGCGATTATTTATCAAAGTAAAGCTTGTACTGAGAAATCAACACTGATCTCAGTTCTAACAGTGCTTTCACACGTAGCAAACAACTGCTTGTCTTGACAAAGAAACGCATGTGCGTTTCTTAATAAAGCTTTCGTGAAATTAATAAACTTCCGAAAGAACGCGATTATCTTTCAAAGTAAAGCTTGTACTGAGAAAAGCAACACTGATCTCAGTTCTAACAGTGCTTTCACACGTAGCAAACAACTGCTTTTCTTGACAAAGAAACGCATGTGCGTTTCTTACTAAAGCTTTCGTGAAGTCAATAAACTTTCGAAAGAACGTGATTATCTTTCAAAGTCAAGCTTGTACTGAGAGAAGCCACACTAATCTCAGTTCTTACAGTGCTTTTACACTTAGCAAACAAGTGCTTCTCTTTACAAAGAAACGCATGTGCGTTTCTTACTAAAGCTTTCGTGAAATTAATAAATTTTCGAAAGTACGCGATTATCTTTCAAAGTAAAGCTTGTACTGAAAAAAGCAACACTGATCTCAGTTCTAACAGTGCTTTCACACGTAGCAAACAACTGCTTGTCTTGACAAGAAACGCATGTGCGTTTCTTACTAAAGCTTTCGTGAAATTAATAAACTTCCAAAAGAACACGATTATCTTTCAAAGTAAAGCTTGTACTGAGAAAAGCAACACGGATCTCAGTTCTAACAGTGCTTTCACACGTAGCAAACAACTGCTTGTCTTGACAAGAAACGCATGTGCATTTCTTACTAAAGCTTTCGTGAAATTAATAAACTTCCAATAGAACGCGATTATCTTTCAAAGTAAAGCTTGTACTGAGAAAAGCAACACTGATCTCAGTTCTAACAGTGCTTTCACACTTAGCAAACAAGTGCTTGTCTTTACAAAAAAACGCATGTGCGTTTCTTACTAAAGCTTTCGTGAAATTAATAAACTTCGGAAAGAACGTGATTATCTTTCAAAGTAAAGCTTGTACTGATAAAAGCAACACTGATCTGAGTTCTAACAGTGCTTTCACACGTAGCAAACAACTGCTTGTCTTGACAAAGAAACGCATGTGCGTTTCTTACTAAAGCTTTCGTGAAACTATAAACTTCCGAAAGAACGCGATTATCTTTCAAAGTAAAGCTTGTACTGAGAAAAGCAACACTGATCTCAGTTCTACCAGTGCTTTTACACTTAGGAAACAACTGCTTGTTTTGACAAAGAAACGCATGTGCGTTTCTTACTAAAGCTTTCGTGAAATTAATAAACTTCCGAAAGAACGCGATTATCTTTCACAGTAAAGCTTGTACTGAGAAAAGCAACACTGATCTCAGTTCTAACAGTGCTTTCACACGTAGCAAACAACTGCTTGTCTTGACAAAGAAACGCATGTTCGTTTCTTACTAAAGCTTTTGTGAAATTAATAAACTTCCGAAAGAACGCGATTATCTTTCAAAGTAAAGCTTGTACTGAGAAAAGCAACACTGATCTCAGTTCTAACAGTGCTTTCACACTTAGCAAACAACTGGTTGTCTTGACAAAGAAACGCCTGTGCGTTTCTTACTAATGCTTACGTGAAATTAATAAACTTCCGAAAGAACGCGATTATCTTTCAAAGTAAAGCTTGTACTGAGAAAAGCAACACTGATCTCAGTCCTAACAGTGCTTTCACACGTAGCAAACAACTGCTTGTCTTTACAAAGAAACGCATGTGCATTTCTTACTAAAGTGAAATTAATAAACTTTCAAAAGAACGCGATTTTCTTTCAAAGTAAAGCTTGTACTGAGAAAAGCAACACTGATCTCAGTTCTAACAGTGCTTTCACACGTAGCAAAGAACTGCTTGTCTTGACAAAGAAACGCATGTGCGTTTCTTACTAAAGCTTTCGTGAAATTATTAAACTTTCAAAAGAACGCGATTATCTTTCAAAGTAAAGCTTGTACTGAGAAAAGCAACACTGATCTCAGTTCTAACAGTGCTTTCACACGTAGCAAACAACTGCTTGTCTTGACAAGAAATGCATGTGCGTTTCTTACTAAAGCTTTCGTGAAATTAATAAACTTCCAAAAGAAGGCGATTATCGTTCAAAGTAAAGCTTGTACTGAGAAAAGCACACGGATCTCAGTTCTAACAGTGCTTTCACACGTAGCAAACAACTGCTTGTCTTGACAAAGAAACGCATGTGCGTTTCTTACTAAAGCTTTCGTGAAATTAATAAACTTTCGAAAGAACGCGATTTTCTTTCAAAGTAAAGCTTGTACTGAGAAAAGCAACACTGATCTCAGTACTAACAGTGCTTTCACACGTAGGAAACAACTACTTGTCTTGACAAAGAAACGCATGTGCGTTTCTTACTAAAGCTTTCGTGAAATTAATAAACTTTCGAAAGAATGCGATTATCTATCAAAGTAAAGCTTGTACTGAGAAATCAACACTGATCTCAGTTCTACCAGTTCTTTTACACTTAGCAAACAACTGCTTGTCTTGACAAAGAAACGCATATGCGTTTCTTACTAAAGCTTTTGTGAAATTAATATACTTCCAAAAGAACGCGATTAACTTTCAAAGTAAAGCTTGTACTGAGAAAAGCAACACTGATCTCAGTTCTAACAGTGCTTTCACACGTAGCAAACAACTGCTTGTCTTGACAAAGAAACGCATGTGGGTTTCTTACTAAAGCTTTCGTGAAATTAATAAACTTTCGAAAGAACGCGATTATCTATCAAAGTAAAGCATGTACTGAGAAAAGCAACACTGATCTCAGTTCTAACAGTTCTTTCACACGTAACAAACAAGTGCTTGTCATTACAAAGATACGCATGTGCGTTTCTTATTAAAGCTTTCGTGAAATTAATAAACTTCCGAAAGAATGCGATTATCTTTCAAAGTAAAGCTTGTACTGAGAAATGCAACACGGATCGCATTTCTAACAGTGCTTTTACACTTAGCAAACAACTGCTTGTCTTGACAAAGAAACCCATGTGCGTTTCTTACTAAAGCTTTCGTGAAATTAATAAACTTTCAAAAGAACGCGATTTTCTTTCAAACTAAAGCTTGTACTGAGAAAAGCAACACTGATCTCAGTCCTAACAGTGCTTTCCCACGTAGCAAACAACGTCTTGACAAAGAAACGCATGTGCATTTCTTACTAAAGCTTCCGTGAAATTAATAAACTTTAAAAAGAACGCGATTTTCTTTCAAAGTAAAGCTTGTACTGAGAAAAGCAACACTGATCTCAGTTCTAACAGTGCTTTCACACGTAGCAAACAACTGCTTGTCTTTACAAAGAAACGCATGTGTGTTTCTTACTAAAGTGAAATTAATAAACTTTCAAAAGAACGCGATTTTCTTTCAAAGTAAAGCTTGTACTGAGAAAAGCAACACTGATCTCAGTTCTAACAGTGCTTTCACACATAGCAAAGAACTGCTTGTCTTGACAAAGAAACGCATGTGCGTTTCTTACTAAAGCTTTCGTGAAATTATTAAACTTTCAAAAGAACGCGATTATCTTTCAAAGTAAAGCTTGTACTGAGAAAAGCAACACTGATCTCAGTTCTAACAGTGCTTTCACACGTAGCAAACAACTGCTTGTCTTTACAAAGAAACGCATGTGCGTTTCTTACTAAAGTGAAATTAATAAACTTTCAAAAGAACGCGATTATCTTTCAAAGTAAAGCTTGTACTGAGAAAAGCAACACTGAACTCAGTTCTAACAGTGCTTTCACACGTAGCAAACAACTGCTTGTCTTTATAAAAAAACCCATGAGCGTTTCTTACTAAAGCTTTCATGAAATTAATAAACTTTCAAAAGAACACGATTTTCTTTCAAAGTAAAGCTTGTACTGAGAAAAGCAACACTGATCTCAGTTCTAACAGTGCTTTCACACGTAGCAAATACCTGCCTGTCTTGACAAAGAAACGCATGTGCGTTTCTTACCTTAGCTTTCGTGAAATTAATAAACTTTCAAAAGAACGCGATTATCTTTCAAAGTAAAGCTTGTACTGAGAAAAGCAACACTGATCTCAGTTCTAACAGTGCTTTTACACGTAGCAAAGAACTGCTTGTCTTTATAAAAAAACCCATGAGCGTTTCTTACTAAAGCTTTCGTGAAATTAATAAACTTTCAAAAGAACACGATTTTCTTTCAAAGTAAAGCTTGTACTGAGAAAAGCAACACTGATCTCAGTTCTAAAAGTGCTTTCACACGTAGCAAGCAACTGCTTGTCTTTACAAAAGAAACACATGTGCGTTTCTTACTAAAGCTTTCGTGAAATCAATAAACTTTCAAAAGAACGCGATTTTCTTTCAAAGCTTGTACTGAGAAAAGCAACACTGAGCTCAGTTCTAACAGTGCTTTCACACGTAGCAAACAACTGCTTGTCTTGACAAAGAAACGCATGTGCGTTTCTTAATAAAGCTTTCGTGAAATTAATAAACTTCCGAAAGAACGCGATTATCTTTCAAAGTAAAGCTTGTACTGAGAAAAGCAACACTGATCTCAGTTCTAACAGTGCTTTCACACTTAGCAAACAACTGGTTGTCTTGACAAAGAAACGCCTGTGCGTTTCTTACTAAAGCTTACGTGAAATTAATAAACTTCCGAAAGAACGCGATTATCTTTCAAAGTAAAGCTTGTACTGACAAAAGCAACACTGATCTCAGTTCTAACAGTGCTTTCACACGTAGCAAACAACTGCTTGTCTTGACAAAGAAACGCATGTGTGTTTCGTACTAAAGCTTTCGTGAAATTAATAAACTTTCGAAAGAACGCGATTATTTATCAAAGTAAAGCTTGTACTGAGAAATCAACACTGATCTCAGTTCTAACAGTGCTTTCACACGTAGCAAACAACTGCTTGTCTTGACAAAGAAACGCATGTGCGTTTCTTAATAAAGCTTTTGTGAAATTAATAAACTTCCGAAAGAACGCGATTATCTTTCAAAGTAAAGCTTGTACTGAGAAAAGCAACACTGATCTCAGTTCTAACAGTGCTTTCACACGTAGCAAACAACTGCTTGTCTTGACAAAGAAACGCATGTGCGTTTCTTACTAAAGCTTTCGTGAAGTCAATAAACTTTCGAAAGAACGTGATTATCTTTCAAAGTCAAGCTTGTACTGAGAAAAGCAACACTAATCTCAGTTCTTACAGTGCTTTTACACTTAGCAAACAAGTGCTTCTCTTTACAAAGAAACGCATGTGCGTTTCTTACTAAAGCTTTCGTGAAATTAATAAATTTTCGAAAGTACGCGATTATCTTTCAAAGTAAAGCTTGTACTGAGAAAAGCAACACTGATCTCAGTTCTAACATTGCTTTCACACGTAGCAAACAACTGCTTGTCTTGACAAGAAACGCATGTGCGTTTCTTACTAAAGCTTTTGTGAAATTAATAAACTTCCAAAAGAACACGATTATCTTTCAAAGTAAAGCTTGTACTGAGAAAAGCAACACGGATCTCAGTTCTAACAGTGCTTTCACACGTAGCAAACAACTGCTTGTCTTGACAAGAAACGCATGTGCATTTCTTACTAAAGCTTTCGTGAAATTAATAAACTTCCAATAGAACGCGATTATCTTTCAAAGTAAAGCTTGTACTGAGAAAAGCAACACTGATCTCAGTTCTAACAGTGCTTTCACACTTAGCAAACAACTGGTTGTCTTGACAAAGAAACCCCTGTGCGTTTCTTACTAAAGCTTTTGTGAAATTAATAAACTTTCGAAAGAACGCGATTATCTTTCAAAGTAAAGCTTTTACTGAGAAAAGCAACACTAATCTCAGTTCTAACAGTGCTTTTACACTTTGCAAACAAGTGCTTGTCTTTACAAAGAAAGGCATATGCGTTTCTTACTAAAGCTTTCGAGAAATTAATAAACTTCCGAAAGAACTCGATTATCTTTCAAAGTAAAGCTTGTATTGAGAAAAGCAACACTGATCTCAGTTCTAACAGTTCTTTCACACGTAGCAAACAAGTGCTTGTCATTACAAAGATACGCATGTGCGTTTCTTACTAAAGCTTTCGTGAAATTAATAAACTTCCGAAAGAATGCGATTATCTTTCAAAGTAAAGCTTGTTCTGAGAAATGCAACACAGATCGCATTTCTAACAGTGCTTTTACACTTAGCAAACAACTGCTTGTCTTTACAAAGAAACGCATGTGCATTTCTTACTAAAGTGAAATTAATAAACTTTCCAAAGAACGCGATTTTCTTTCAAAGTAAAGCTTGTACTGAGAAAAGCAACACTGATCTCAGTTCTAACAGTGCTTTCACACGTAGCAAAGAACTGCTTGTCTTGACAAAGAAACGCATGTGCGTTTCTTACTAAAGCTTTCGTGAAATTATTAAACTTTCAAAAGAACGCGATTATCTTTCAAAGTAAAGCTTGTACTGAGAAAAGCAACACTGATCTCAGTTCTAACAGTGCTTTCACACGTAGCAAACAACTGCTTGTCTTTACAAAGAAACGCATGTGCGTTTCTTACTAAAGCTTTCGTGAAATTAATAAACTTTCAAAAGAACGCGATTTTCTTTCAAAGTAAAGCTTGTACTGAGAAAAGCAACACTGATCTCAGTTCTAACAGTGCTTTCACACGTAGAAAACAACTGCTTGTCTTTACAAAGAAACGCATGAGCGTTTCTTACTAAAGCTTTCGTGAAATTAATAAACTTCCGAAATAACACGATTATCTTTCAAAGTAAAGCTTGTACTGAGAAAAGGAACACTGAACTCAGTTCTAACAGTGCTTTCACACGTAGCAAACATCTGCTTGTCTTTATAAAAAAACCCATGAGCGTTTCTTACTAAAGCTTTCATGAAATTAATAAACTTTCAAAAGAACACGATTTTCTTTCAAAGTAAAGCTTGTACTGAGAAAAGCAACACTGATCTCAGTTCTAACAGTGCTTTCACACGTAGCAAACACCTGCCTGTCTTGACAAAGAAACGCATGTGCGTTTCTTACCTTAGCTTTCGTGAAATTAATAAACTTTCAAAAGAACGCGATTATCTTTCAAAGTAAAGCTTGTACTGAGAAAAGCAACACTGAACTCAGTTCTAACAGTGCTTTCACATGTAGCAAACAACTGCTTGTCTTTATAAAAAAACCCATGAGCGTTTCTTACTAAAGCTTTCGTGAAATTAATAAACTTTCAAAAGAACACGATTTTCTTTCAAAGTAAAGCTTGTACTGAGAAAAGCAACACTGATCTCAGTTCTAACAGTGCTTTCACACGTAGCAAACACCTGCCTGTCTTGACAAAGAAACGCATGTGCGTTTCTTACCTTAGCTTTCGTGAAATTAATAAACTTTCAAAAGAACGCGATTATCTTTCAAAGTAAAGCTTGTACTGAGAAAAGCAACACTGAACTCAGTTCTAACAGTGCTTTCACACGTAGCAAACAACTGCTTGTCTTTATAAAAAAACCCATGAGCGTTTCTTACTAAAGCTTTCGTGAAATTAATAAACTTTCAAAAGAACACGATTTTCTTTCAAAGTAAAGCTTGTACTGAGAAAAGCAACACTGATCTCAGTTCTAACAGTGCTTTCACACGTAGCAAACAACTGCTTGTCTTTACAAAGAAACGCATGTGCGTTTCTTACTAAAGCTTTCGTGAAATTAATAAACTTTCCAAAGAACCTGATCATCTTTCAAAGTAAAGCTTGGACTGAGAAAAGCAACACTGATCTCAGTTCTAACAGTGCTTTCTCACGTAGCAAACAACTGCTTGTCTTGACAAAGAAACGCATGTGCGTTTCTTACTAAAGTGAAATTAATAAACTTTCAAAAGAACGCGATTTTCTTTCAAAGTAAAGCTTGTACTGAGAAAATCAACAATGATCTCAGTTCTAACAGTGCTTTCACACATAGCAAACAACTGCTTGTCTTTACAAAGAAACGCATGTGCGTTTCTTACTAAAGTGAAATTAATAAACTTTCAAAAGAACGCGATTTTCTTTCAAAGTAAAGCTTGTACTGAGAAAAGCAACACTGATCTCAGTTCTAAAAGTGCTTTCACACGTAGCAAACAACTGCTTGTCTTTACAAAAGAAACGCATGTGCGTTTCTTACTAAAGCTTTCGTGAAATCAATAAACTTTCAAAAGAACGCGATTTTCTTTCAAAGCTTGTACTGAGAAAAGCAACACTGAGCTCAGTTCTAACAGTGCTTTCACACGTAGCAAACAACTGCTTGTCTTGACAAAGAAACGCATGTGCGTTTCTTACTAAAGCTTTCGTGAAATTAATAAACTTTCGAAAGAACGCGATTATCTTTCAAAGTAAATCTTGTACTGAGAAAAGCAACACTGATCTCAGTTCTAACAGTGCTTTCACACGTAGCAAACAACTGCTTGTCTTGACAAAGAAATGCATGTGGCTTTCTTACTAAAGCTTTCGTGAAATCAATAAACTTTCGAAAGAACGTGATTATCTTTCAAAGTAAAGCTTGTACTGAGAAAAGCAACACTGATCTCAGTTCTAACAGTGCTTTCACATGTAGCAAACAGCTGCTTTCCTCTAGAAAGAAACGCATGTGCGTTTCTCACTAAAGCTTTCGTGAAATTAATAAACTTTCAAAAGAACGCGATTATCTTTCCAAGTAAAGCTTGTACTGAGAAAAGCAACACTGATCTCAGTTCTAACAGTGCTTTCACACGTAGCAAACAACTGCTTGTCTTGACAAACAAACGCATGTACATTTCTTACTAAAGCTTTTGTGAAATTAATAAACTTTCAAAAGAACGCGATTATCTTTCCAAGTAAAGCTTGTACTGAGAAAACAACACTGATCTCAGTTCTAACAGTGCTTTCACACGTAGCAAAGAACTGCTTGTCTTGACAAAGAAACGCATGTGCGTTTCTTACTAAAGCTTTCGTGAAATTAATAAACTTTCAAAAGAACGCGATTATCTTTCAAAGTAAAGCTTGTACTGAGAAAAGCAACACTCATCTCAGTTCTACCAGTGCTTTCACACGTAGCAAACAACTGCTTGTCTTGACAAAGAAACGCATGTGCGTTTCTTACTAAAGCTTTCGTGAAATTAATAAACTTTCAAAAGAACGCGATTATCTTTCAAAGTAAAGCTTGTACTGAGAAAAGCAACACTCATCTCAGTTCTACCAGTGCTTTCACACGTAGCAAACAACTGCTTGTCTTGACAAAGAAACGCATGTGCGTTTCTTACTAAAGCTTTCGTGAAATTAATAAACTTTCAAAAGAACGCAATTATCTTTCAAATAAAGCTTGTACTGAGAAAAGCAACACTGATCTCAGTTCTAACAATGATTTCACACGTAGCAAACAACTACTTGTCTTTACAAAGAAACACATGTGCGTTTCTTACTAAAGCTTTCGTGAAATTAATAAACTTTCAAATGATCGTGATTATTTTTCAAAGTTAAGCTTGTACTGAAAAGAGGAACACTGATCTCAGTTCTAACATGCTTTTGTGCAATTAATAAACTTTCAAAAGAACGTGATTACCTTCAAAGTAAAGCTTGTACTGAGAAAAGGAACACTTATCTCAGTTCTAACAATGCTTTCACAGGTAGCAAACAACTGTTTGTCTTTATAAAGAAACACATGTGCGTTTCTTACTAAAGCTTTCGTGAAATTTATAAACTTTCAAAAGTACACGATTATCTTTCAAATTAAAGCTTGTACTAAGAAAAGGAACACTGATATCAGTTCTAACAATGCTTTTCCATGTAGCAAACATCTGCTTTTCTTTACAAAGAAACGCATGTGCGTTTCTTACTAAAGCTTTCGTGAAATAAACTTTCAAAAGAACCTGATTATCTTTCAAAGTAAAGCTTGTGCTGAGAAGAGGAACACTGATCTCAGTTCTAACAAAGCTTTAGTGCAATTAATAAACTTTCAAAGAACGTGATTATCTTTCAAAGTAAAGCTTGTACTGAGAAGAGGAACACTGATCCCAGTTCTAACAAAAATTTCGTGAAATAAATAAACTTTCAAATAAACGCGATTATCTTTGTAAATAAAGCTTGTGCTGAGAAAAGGACCACAGATCTCAGTTCTAACAATGCTTTCACAAGTAGCAAACAACTGCTCCTCTTTCCCAAGAAACCCATGTGCGTTTCTTACTAAAGCTTTTGATGAAATGAATATACTTTCAAAAAAACTTGATTGTCTTTCAAAATACAGCTTCTACAGGGAAAAGGAACAGTGACCTCACTTCTAACAATACTCTGACATGTCGCAAACAACGTCTTCCCTTTAGAGTGAAACACTTGTGCATTTCTTACTAAAGCTTTTAATGAAATGAATTCACTTTCAAAAGTTCCTGATTTTCTTTCAAAGTAAAGCTGGTAGCGAGAAAGGAACACTGATCTCACTTCTAAGAAGACTTTAAAATGTCGGAAACAACTGCTTCTCTTTACAGTGAAACACATGTGCATTTTTTTCTATAGCTTTTCTTGAAATGAATACAGTTTCTAAAGAATGTAATTATCTTTCAAAGTAAAGCTTATACAGAGAAAGGAACTCTTATCTCAATTCTAACAATAACTTGACATGTCGCAAACAAGTTCTTCTCTTTACAGAGAAAAAATTGTGTGTTTCTTATTATAGCTTTTCATAAATGAATGCACTTTCAAAAGAACGTGATTATCTTTCAAAGTAAAGCTTTTACAGAGAAATGGTACACTGATCTCTCTTCTAACAATACTTTGACATATCGCAAACTACTTCTTCTCTTTACTAAGAAACACATGTTTGTTTCTAACTAAAGCTTTTCAAGAAATGAATTCACTTTCCAAAGAACATGATTATCTTTCAAAGTAAAGCTTCTACAGAGAAAAGGAATACTGATTTCACTTCAAAAATACTTTGACAAGTTACAAACAACTGCTTCTCCTTACCAAGAAACACATGTGTGTTTCTTACTAAAACATTTCAAGAAATGAATATACTTTCAAAAGAATGTGATTATCTTTCAAAGTAAAGCTTGTACAGAGAAAAGGAATACTGATTTCACTTCTAATAGTAATTTGACATGGCGCAAAAACTGCTTCTCTTTACAGAGAAACACGTGCGTTTCTTACTAAAGCTTTTAAAGAAATGAAAACACTTTCCAAAGAACGTGCTTATCTTTCAAGGTAAAGCTTGTACAGTGACAAGTAACACTGATCTCCCTTCTAACAATACTTTGACATGTAGCAAACATCGGCTTCTCTTTACCAAGAAACACATGTGCATTTCCAACCAGGGCTTTTCAAGAAATGATTACATTTTCAAAGGAACATGATTATCTTTCAAAATAAAGCTTCTACAGAGAAAAGGAACACTGATCTTACTTCTAACAGTACTTTGACATGTTGCAAACAACTGCTTCTCCTTACCAAGGAACACATGTGCGTTTTTAACTAAAGCTTTTCAAGAAATGAATATACTTTCAAAAGAAGGTGATTATCTTTCAAAGTAAAGTTTGTACAGAGAAAAGGAACAATGTACTCACATCTAACAGTAATTTGACATGTTGCAAACAACTGCTTCTCTTACAGATAAACACTTGTGAGATTCTCACTAAAGCTATTTATGAAATGAATACACTTTCAAAACAATGTGATTATCTTTCAAATTAAAGCTTCTACAGAGAAAAGGAATACTGATCTCAGTTCTAAGAATACTTTGACATGTCGCAAACTACTGCTTCTCTTTACCAAGGAACACATGTGCGTTTCCAACAAAAGCTTTTGAAGAAATGAATACATTTTCAAAAGAACGTGATTATCTTTCAAAGCAAAGATTCTACAGAGTAAAGGAACACTGATCTAACTTCTAACAATACTTTGACATGTCACAAACAATGGCTTCTCTTTACAAAAAACACTTGTGTGTTTCTTACTTAAGCTATTTATGAAATGAATATACTTTCAAAGAATGTGATTATCTTTCAAAGTAAAGCTTCTACCAAGAAATGAATACTGATCACACTTCTAACAAGACTTTGACATGTCAGAAACAACTGCTACTCCTTACCAAGACACGCATGAGCATTATTACTAAAGCATTTCTAGAAATGAATACACTTTCAAAAGAACGTGACTATATTTCAAAATAAAGCTTTCACAGAGAAAATGAACACTGATCTCACTTCTAACAGTAATTTGACATGTCGAAAAGAAGTGCTTTTCTTTACAGAGAAACACATGTACGTTTCTTACTAAAGCTTATCATGAAATGAATACACTTTCAAAAGAATATGATTATACTTCAAAGCAAAGCTTCTACAGAGAAAAGGAACACTGATCTCACTTCTAAAAATACTTGACATGTCGGAAACAACTGCTTCTCTTTACAGAGAAACACATGTGCGTTTCTTCCTAATGCTTTTCATGAAATGAATACAGTTTGAAAAGAATGTGATTATCTTTCAAAGTAAAGCTTTTACACAGAAAGGAACACTGATCTCTCTTCTAAAAATACTTTGACATGATGCATAATACGGCCTTTCTTTACAGAGAAACAATTGTGCGTTTCTTACTAAAGCTATATATGAAACTAATACACTTTCAAAAGAACGTGATTATCTTTCAAAATAAAACTTCTGCAGAGAAAAGGAAAACTAACCTCACTTCTAACAGTAATTTGACAATTGCAAACATCTGCTTCTCTTTACAGAGAACCACATGTGCGTTTCATACTAAAACTTTTCAAGAAATGAATACACATTCAAAAGAACGTGATTATCATTCAAAGCAAAGCTTCTACAGATGATGGAACACTGATCTCACTTCTAACAAGACTTTGACATTTAGGAAACAATTGAATCTCTTTACCAAGTAACACGTGTGCTTCTTACTAAAGCTAATCCTGAAATGAATACACTTTCAAAAGAATGTGATTATCTTTCAAAGTAAAGCTTCTGCACAGAAAGGAACACTGATCTCTCTTCTAACAATACTTTGACATGTCACAAAAAATGGCCTCTCTTTAGAGAAACACATGTGCGTTTCTTACTAAAGCTATTTATGAAATGAACACACTTTCAAAAGAATGTGATTTTCTTTCAAAGTAAACCTTCTACAGAGAAAAGGAATACTGATTTCACTTCAAACAATACTTTGAATGTCGTAAACAACTGCTTCTCCTTAACAAGATACACATGTGTGTTTCATGCTAAAGCTTTTCAAGAAATGAATACACTTTCAAAAGAATGTGAATATCTTTCAAAGTAAAGCTTGTACAGAGAAAAGGAATACGGATCTCACTTCTACCAATACTTTAACATGTTCCAAAGAACTGCTTCTCTTTACAGAAAAACACATGTGCTTTTCTTACAAAAGCATTTCATGAAATAAATACACATTCAAAAGAACGTTATTATCTTTCAAAGTAAAACTTCTGCAGAGAAAAGGAAAACTAATCTCACTTCTAACAGTAATTTGACATGTCGCAAACAACTGCTTTTCTTTAAAAAGAAACACTTTTGCATTTCTTACTAAAGCTATTTTTCAAATGAACACTTTCAAAACAATGCGATTATCTTCCAAAGTAAAGCTTCTACAGAGAAAAGGAAAACTGATCTCACTTCAAACAGTAATAGATATGTCGAAAAAATCTGCTTCTCTATAAGGAGAAGCACATGTGCATTTCTTAATAAATCTTTTCCTAAAATGAATACACTTTAAAAAGAACGTGATTATATTTCAAAGCAAAGATTCTACAGAGAAAAGGAACATGGATCTCACTTCTAACAAGCCTTTGACATGTCACAAACAACTGCTTTGCTTTACAGAAAAAGACATGTGCGTTTCTTACTAAAGCATTTCAAGAAATGAATACACTTTCAAAAGAATGTGATTATCTTTCAAATAAAGCTTCTACAGAGAAAAGGAATACTGATCTCACTTCAAACAATACTTTCACATGTCGCAAACAATTGCTTCTCTATAACAAGATACACGTGGGTTTCTTAATAAAGCTTTTCAAGAAATGAATACACTTTCAAAAGAACGTCATTATATTTCAAAGCATAGCTTCTACAGAGAAAAGGAACACTGATCTCACTTCTAACAATACTTTGACATGTCGCAAACAACTGCTTCTCTTTACAGAGAAACACTTGTGCGTTTCTTACTAAAGCTATTTATAAAATGAATACACTTTCCAAAGAATGTGACTATCTTTCAAAGAAAAGCTTCTACAGAGAAAAGGAACATTGATATCACTTCCAACAATAATTTGACACGTCACAAACAACTGCTTCTCTTTACAGAGAAACACATGTGTGTTTCTTCCTAAAGCTTTTCATGAAATGAATACACTTTGAAATAGATGTGATTATCTTTCAAAGTAAAGCTTCTACAGAGAAAGGAACACTGATCTCTCTTCCAAAAGTACTTTGACATGTCGCAAAAAATGGCTTTTCTTTACAGAGAAACAGTTGTGCGTTTCTTACTAAAGCTATTTTTGAAATGAATACACTTTCAAAACAACGAGATTATCTTTCAAAGTAAAGCTTGTAGAGATAAAAGGAAAACTTCTCATTTTTAACAGTAATTTGACATGTCACAAAAACTGCTTTTCTTTAGAGAGAAATACATGTATGTTTCTTACTAAAGATTTTCAAGAAATGTATACACTTTCAAAAGAACGTCTTTATCTTTCAAATTAAAGCTTGTACAGAGAAAAGGAATACTGATCTCACTTCAAACAATATTTTGACATGTCCCAAACAACTGCTTCTCCTAACCAAGTAACACATGTGCTTTTCTTACTAAAGTTTTAAAGAAATGAATACACTTTTAAAAGAACGTGATTATATTTCAAAGCAAAGTTTCTACAGAGAATGGAACACTGATCTCACTTCTAACAATACTTCGACATGTCGCAAACAACTGCTTCTCTTTACAAAGAAACACTTGTGCGTTTCTTACTAAAGCTATTAATGAAATGAATACACTTTCAAAAGAATATGATTATCTTTCAAAGTAAAGTTGTACAGAGAAAGGTAAACAGATCTCACTTCTAACAATACTTTGACATGTCCCAAACAACTGCTTCTCTTTACCAAGAAACACATGTGTTTTTCTAACTAAAGCTGTTCAAGAAATGTATACACTTTCAAAAGAATGTGATTATCCTTCAAAGTAAAGCTTGTACAGAGAAAAGGAACACTGATATCACTTCTAACAAGTCGTTGACATGTCGCAAACAACTGCTTCTCTTTATCAAGAAACACATGTGTGTTAGTTACTAAAGCTTTTCAGGAAATGAATATACTTTCAAAAGAATGTGATTATCTTTCAAAGTAAATCTTGTACCTAGAAAAGGAATATTGACCTCACTTCAAACAACACTTTGACATGTTGCAAACAACTGCTTCTCCTTACCAAGTAACACAAGTGCGTTTCTAACTAAAGCTTTTCAGGAAAGAATACAATTTCAAAATAGCATGATTATCTTTCAGTGTAAAGCTTTTACAGAGAAAAGGAACACTGATCTCACTAATAACAATACTTTGACATGTCGCAAAAAATGGCCTCTCTTTACAGAGAAACACATGTGCATTTCTTACTAAAGCTATTTATGAAATGAATACACTTTCAAAGAATGTGGTTATCTTTCAAATTAAAGCTTCTACAGAGAAAAGCAACACTGATCTCAGGTCTAATAGGACGTTGACATGTCGCAACCAACTGCTTCTCATTACCAAGTAACACATGTGCGTTTCTTACTAAAGCTTTTAAAGAAATGAATACACTTTTAAAAGAATGTGATTGTATTTCAAAGCAAAGCTTCTACAGAGAATGGAACACTGATCTCACTTCTAACAATACTTTGACATGTCGCAAACAACTGCTTCTCTTTACAGAGAAACACTTGTGCGTTTCTTACTAAAGCTATTAATGAAATGAATACACTTTCAAAAGAATGTGATTATCTTTCAAAGTAAAGCTTGTACAGAGAAAGGTACACTGATCTCACTTCTAAAAATACTTTGACATGTCGCAAACAACGGCTTCTCTTTACCAAGAAACACATGTGTGTTTCTAACTAATGCTTTTCAAAAAATGTATACACTTTCAAAAGAACTTGATTATCCTTCAAATTAAAGCTTGTACAGAGAAAGGGAACACTGATATCACTTCTAACCAGATGTTGACATGACGCAAACAACTGCTACTCTTTACCAAGAAACACATGTGTGTTAGTTACTAAAGCTTTTCTGGAAATGAATATACTTTCAAAAGAATGTGATTATCTTTAAATGAAAGCTTCTACAGAGATAAGGAATATTGAACTCACTTCAAACAATACCTTGACATGTCCTAAACAACAGCTTCTCCTTACCAAGTAACACAAGTGCGTTTCTAACTAAAGCTTTTCAGGAAAGAATACACTTTCAAAAGAACGAGATTATATTTCAAAATGAAGCTTGTACAGAGAAAAGGAACACTGATCCCACTTCTAACAAACATTTGACATGTCACAAACAACTGCTTTTCTTTACAGAGAAAGACATGTGCTTTTCTTACTAAAGCTTTTAATAAAATGAATACACTTTCAAAAGAATGTGGTTATCTTTCAATGTAAAGCTTCTACAGAGAAAGGTACACTGATCTCACTTGTAAAAATACTTTGATATGTCCCAAAGAAATGCTTCTCTTTACAGAGAAAGACATGTGCATTTCTTACTAAAGCTATTTATAAAATGAATACACTTTCAAAAGAATGTGATTATCTTTCAAAGTAAACTTGTACAGAGAAAGGTACACTGATCTCACTTCTAACGATACTTTGATGTGCTGCAAACAACTGCTTCTCTTTACCAAGAAACACAAGTGCGTTTCTAACTTAAGCTTTTCAAGGAAAACTACACTTTCAATATAATGTGATTATCTTTCAAAATAAAGCTTGTACAGAGAAAAGGAACACTAATCTCACTTCTAACAATACTTTGACATGTCACAAACAACTGCTTCTCTTTACTAAGAAACACATGTGCGTTTCTAAATAAGCTTTTCAGGAAATGAACACACTTTCAAAGCAATGTGATTATCTTTCAAAGTAAAGCTTGTACAGAGAAAAGGAATACTTATCTCAGTTCTAACAATACTTTGACAGGTTGCAAACAACTGCTTCTCTTTGCAGAGAAACACTTGTGTGTTTCTTAAAAGAATTTCATGCAATAAATACACTTTCAAAAGAACATGATTATCTTTCAAAGCAAAGTTTTACAGAGAAAAGGAACACTGTTCTCACTTCTAACTATACCTTTACATATCCCAGACATCTGCTCCTTTTTTCAGAGAAACACATGTGCATTTTACACTAAAACATTTTATGAATTTATTACACTTTCCAAAGAATGTGATTATCTTTCAGAGTAAAGTTTGTACAGAGAAAAGGAACACTGTTCTCACTTCTTAACAATACTTTGACATTTTCCAAACAGCTGCTTCTCTTTTCATAGATAAAAATGTGCGTTTCTCAATAAATCATTTCATGAAATTATACACTTTCAAAAGAATGTGATTATCTTTTAAAGTAAAGATTGTACAGAGAAATGGAACACTGTTCACACTTCTAACAATACTTAGTCTTGTCGGAAAGAACTGCATCTCTTTTTAGAAAAACACATGTGTGTTTCTCACTAAAGCATTTCATGAATTTATACACTTTCAAGAGAACGTGATTATCTCTCTAAGTAAGGTTTGTACAGAGAAAAGTAACACTCTTCTCAATTCTTAACAATACTTTGACATGTTCCAAAGAACTGCTTCTCTTTTCAGAGATACACATGTGCGTTTCTCACTAAACCATTTAATGAAATATTTTTTTAAAATATTTATTTATTTATTATGTATACAATATTCTGTCTGTGTGTATGTCTGAAGGCCAGAAGAGGGCACCAGACCTCATTACAGATGGTTGTGAGCCACCATGTGGTTGCTGGGAATTGAACTCAGGACCTTTGGAAGAACAGGCAATGCTCTTAACCTCTGAGCCATCTCTCCAGCCCCCCATTTAATGAAATTATACACATTCAAAAGAACGTGATTTGCTATCAAAGTAATGATAGTACAGAGAAAAGGAACACTGTTCTCACTTCGAACAATACTTTTTCCGGTCGCATAGAACTGCACCTCTTTTCAGAGTAACACATGTCCGTTTCTCAATAAAGCATTTCATGATATTATATACTTTCAAAAGAACGTGATTATCTTTCAAAATAAAGTTTGTACAGAGAAAAGAAACACTGTTGTCACTTCAAGCAATACTTTTACATGTCCCAAAAAACTGCTACACATTTCAGAGAAACACATGTGCTTTTCTCACTAAAGCATTTAATGAAATTATACACTTTCAAAATAAGGTGATTTTCTTTCAAAGTAAATATTGTACAGACAAATGGAACAATGTTCTCACTTCTAACAATACTTTGTCATGTTGAAAACAACTGCTTCTCTTTTCAGAGATACACATGTGTGTATCTTACTAAACCATTTCATGAAATTATTCACTTTGAAAAGAATGCAATTTTCTTTTAGTAAAGATTGTAAAGAGAAAAGCAATACTGTACTAACTTCTAACAATACTTTGTCGAGTCTCAAACAACTACCCCTCTTTTCAGAGAAACACGTACATTTCTCACTAAAGCATTTCATGAAAATATACACTTTCAACGAACATGATTTTCTTTCAAATTAAAGCTTGCACAAAGAAAAGCAAAACAGAACTCACTTCTAAGTCTTCTTTGACATGTTCCAAACTTGGTATCTTCCAAACAACTGCTTCTCTTTTTAGACAAACACATGTCTTTTTCTCAATAAAGCATTTCATAAAATTATACACTTTCAAAAGAACGTTATTATCTTTTAATGTAAAGTTTGTACAGAGAAAAGAAACAGTCTTCTCACTTCTAACAATACTTTTATATGTCCCACACAACTGCTTCTCTTTTCAGAGAAACACATGTGCGTTTCTCACTAAACCATTTCATGAAATTATACACTTTCAAAAGAATGTGATTTTCTTTTAAAGTTTGTACAGATAAATTGAACACTGTTAATACTTGTAACAGTACTTTGTCATGTTGCAAACAACTGTCCCTCTTTTCAGAGAAACACATGTGCATTTCTCACTAAAACATTTCACGAAAGTGTACACTTTCAAAACAATGTGATTTTCTTTCAAATAAAGTTTGTACAAGAAATGGAACACTGTTCTCACTTCTAACAATACTTTTTCATGTTGCAAACCACTCCTTCTCTTTACAAAAATCACATGTGCATTTCTTACTAAAGCATTTCAAGAAATTATACACTTTCAAAAGAACGTGATTATCTTTCAAAGTAAAGTTTGTACAGAGAAAAGGAACACTGTTCTCACTTTTAACAATACTTTTATATGTTCCAAGCAACTGCTCCTCTTTTAAGAGAAACACATGTGCATTTCTCATTAAAGCATTTTATGAAATTATACATTTTTAAAATATTGTGATTTTCTTTCAAAGTAAAGCTTGCACAAAGAAAAGTAAACAGAACTCACTTCTAAGTCTTCTTTGACATGTTCCAAATATGATATCTTCCAAACAACTGCTTCTCTTTTCAGAGAAACACATGTCTGTTTCTCAATAAAGAATTTCATGAAATTATACACTTTCAAAAGAACGTGATTATCTTTCAATGTAAAGGTTTTACAGAGAAAAGAAACAGTCTTCTCACTTCTAACAATACTTTTCCATGTCCCACACAAATGCTCCTCTTTTCAGAGAAACACATGTGCGTTTCTCCCTAAATCATTTCATGAAATTATACACTTTCAAAAGAATGTGATTTTCTTTTAAAGTAAAGATTGTACAGATAAATTGAACACTGTTAATACTTGTAACAATACTTTGTCATGTTGCAAACAACTGCACATCTTTTCAGAGAAATACATGTGCGTTTCTCACTAAAACATTTCATGAAATTATCCACTTTCAAAAGAACGTGATTATCTTTCAAAGTAAAGTTTGTACAGAGAAAAGGAACACTGTTCTCACTTCTAACAATACTTTGACATGTTTCAAACAACTGCTTCTCTATTTAGAGATACACATGTGCATTTCTCACTAAACCATTTCATGAAATTATTCACTTTCAAAAAAATGTGATTTTTATTCAAAGTAAAGATTGTACAGAGAAAAGGAACACTGTACTCACTTCTAACAGTACTTTGTCATGTCGAAAACAACTGCGCTTCTTTTCAGAGGAAAACATTTACTTTTCTCACCAAAGAATTTCATGAAATTATACACTTTCAAAAGAATGTGATTATCTTTCAAAGTAAAGTTTGAACAAAAAAAAAGAAACACTCTTCTCACTTCTAAAAATACTTATAAATGTCCTAAACAACTGCTCCCCTTTTCAGAGAAACACATGTGCGGTTCTCACTAAATCATTTCATGAAAATATACACTTTCAATGAATGTGATTTTCTTTCAAAGTAAAGCTTGCACAAAGAAAAGCAAAACAGAACTCTCCTCTAACTCTTCTTTGCCATGTTCCAAACAACTGCTTCTCTTTTCAGAGAAACACATGTGTGTTTCTCACTAAAACATTTCATGAAATTATATGCTTTGAAAGAATATCATAATCTTTCAAAGTAAAGTTAGTACAGAGCAAAGGAACACTGTTCTCACTCCTAACAATACTTTGACATGTTCCAAACAACTGCTTCTCTTTTCAGAGATATACATGTGCGTTTCTCACTAAATCATTTTATGTAATTATTCACTTTCAACAGAATGTGATTTTCTTTCAAAGTAAAAATTGTACAGAGAAAAGGAACACTGTACTCACTTCTAACAATACTTTGTCATGTTGCAAACAACTGCCCATCTTTTCAGAGAAAAACATTTACTTTTCCCACCAAAAGACTTCATGAAATTATACACTTTCAAAAGAACGTGATTTTCTTTTAAATAATCTTGCAGAAAGAACAGAAAAACAGAACTCACTTATTACTCTTCTTTGAAATGCTCTAAACTAGACATGTTCCAAACATTTGCTTCTGTTTGAAGAGAAACACATGTGCATTTCACACTAAAGCATTTCATGAAATTATACACTTTCAGAAGGTAAAGATAGTACAGAGAAATGAAACACTGTTCGTACTTCAAAAAATACATTGTCATGTCACACACAACTGCCCCTCTTTTCAGAGAAACACAGGGAGTTTGTCACTAAAGCATTTCATGAAATTATACACTTTCAAAATAACGTGATTATCTTTCAAAGTAAAGATTGAACAGAGAAAAGATACCCTGTTCTAAATTCTAAAACTACTTTTAAATGTCCTAAACAACTGCTCCTCTTTTCAGAAAAACACATGTCAATTTCTCACTAAAGCATTTCATGAAATTATACACTTTCCAAAGAACATGATTTTATTTCAAAGAAAAGCTTGAACAAAGAAAAGCAAAACGGAACTCACTTCTAACTCTTTTTTGAGATGTTCCAGACTTGTCATCTTCCAAATGTTGTCATTCGAAAACTACACTGTTCTTACTCTAACAACTTTGTCATGTTGAAAACTACTTCTTCTCTTTTCAAAGAACAACATGTGCATTTCATGAGATTATACACTTTCAAAAGAACGTGATTATCTTTCAAATAATGTTTGTATAGAGAAATGGAACACAGTTCTCCCTTCTAATACACTTTCAAAAAACGTGATTATACTTCAAATTTAAGCTTATACAGAGAAAATGAACAGTGCTCTCACTTCTAACAATCCTTTGACATATCCCAAACAACTGCTTCTCTTTTCAGAGAAATGCGTGTGCGTTTCTCACTAAAGATTCTTATGAAATTAGCACACTTTCAAAGAATGTGATTATCTTTCAAAGAAAACTTCTACAGAGAAAAGTAACAATGCTCTCATTTCTAACAAACCTTTGACATGTCCCAAACAACTGGTTCTTTTTTCAGAGAAATGCATGTGGGTTTCTCACTAAAGCATTTTGTGAAATTAATACACTTTATAAAAAAACGTCATTATCTTTCTAAGAAAAGCTTCTAAAAAGAAAAGTAACAACACTCTCACTTCTATCATTCCTTTGACATGTCCCAAACAATTGCTTCTCTGTTCACAGAAACACTTTCAAAAGAATGTGATTATCTTTCAATGTAAAGCTTGTACAGAGAAAAGCCCACCGCTCTCACTTCTAACAATGCTTTGCCATTTCCCAAACAACTGCTTCGCTTTTCAGAGAAATACATGTGCATTCCTCACTAACAGTTTTCATGAAAGATATACAATGTCAAAAGAATGTGATGATGTTTCAAAGGATAGCTTGTACAGAGACAAGCCCAATGCTGTCATTTCTAACAATGCTTTCACATGGCCGAAACACCTGCTTTTTTTTTTGTCAGAGAAACACATGTGCCTTTCTCACTAGAGCTTTTTATGAAATTAATACACTTTCAAAAGAACGTGATTATCTTTCAAAGTAAAGCTTGTACAGAGAAAAGCAACTCTACACTCAGTTATATCTATACTTTTACATGTCCCAAACAACTGATTCTCATTTCAGAGAAACACATGTGCGTTTCTGACTAGAGATGTTTATGAAATTAATACACTTTCAAAAGAACATGATTATGCTTCAAATTCAAGCTTGTATAGAGAAAAGAAACACTGCTCTCACTTCTAACAATCCTTTGACATGGCACAAACAACTGCTTCTCTTTTCAGAGAAACACATGTGCATTTCTCATTAAAGCTTCTCATGAAATTAGTGCACTTTCAAAAGAATGAGATTATCTTTCAAATTAAAGCTTCTACAGAGAAAACTAACAACGTTCTTACATCTAACAATGTTTTGACATATCACAAACAACTGCTTCTATTTCAGAGAAACACATGTACGTTTCTCACTAAAGCATTTCGTGAAATTAATACACTTTTAAATGAAAGTCATTATCTTTCCAAGTAAAGTTTGAACTGAGAAAAGGAACTCTACACTCAATTCTAACAATCCTTTGACATGTCCCATACAACTGCTTCATTTTTCAGAAAAACACATGTGCGTTTCTGACTAGAGCGTCTCATTAAATTAAAACACTTTCAAAGAACGTGATTATCTTTCAAAGTAAATCTTGCACAGAGAAAAAGAATAAGGCTCTCACTTCTAACAACCCTTTGACATGTCCCAAAAATTGATTCTCATTTCAGAGAACCACATGCACGTTTCTCACTAAAGCTACTCATAGAATTAGTACACTTTTTAAAAGAACAAGATTATCTTTCAACGTAAAGCTTGTTCAGAGAAAAGGATCTCTGCTTTTACTTCTAACTATCCTTTGACATGCCCCAAAAAACTGCTGCTCTTTTCAGAAAAACACTTGTGATTCTCAATAAAGCATTTCATAAAACTTATACACTTTCAAAAGAACATGATATCTTTCAAAGTAAAGCTTGTACAGAGAAAAGCCCACTGTTCTCACTTCTAACAATGTTTTGCCATTTCTCAAACAATTGCTTCTCTTTTCAGAGAATCACATATGCGTTTCTAACTTAAGCTGTTCATGAAATTCATGCACTATCTAAGAAACTGATTATCTTTCAAAGTTAAGCTTGTACAGAGAAAAAGAACACTGATCTCACATCTAACAATCCTTTGACATAGCCTAAACAACTGCTTCTTTTTTCAAAGAAACACATGTGCGTTTCTCAGAAGAGATTTTCAGGAAATTAATACATATCCAAAAAACGTGATTATCCTTAAATTCAAGCTTGTACACAGAAAAGGTATTGGCTCTCACTTCTCACAATGATTTGAAATTTCCCGAAACAACTACTTCTCTTTTCAGGGACAAACATGTGCGTTCCTCATTAAAACTTCTCATGAAATTCATACACTTTCAAAGAAAGTGATTATCCTTCAAATTCAATCTTGTACACAAAAAAACGAATGGCTCTTACTTCTAAAAATCCTTTGATATTTCCCAAACAAGTGCTTCTCTTTCAGAGAAATACATGTGTGTTTCTTACTAGAGCTTTTCATGAAATTAATACACTTTCAAAAGAGCATGTGTATCTTTCAAATCATAGGTTATACAGAGAAAAGCAACTCTATACTCAATTCTATCAATATTTTAAATGTCCCAAACAACCGATTCTCTTTTCAGAGAAACACTTGTGTGTTTCTCACTAGAGATTTTCATGAAATTAATACACTTTCAAAAGTACCTGATTATCCTTCAAATTCAAACATGTACACAGAAAAGGTAAAACTCTCACTTCTCAAAATGCTTTGACATTTCACAATACAACTGCTGCCGTTTTCAGAGAAACACATGTGCGTTTCTCACTAAAGCTTCTCATGAAATTCATACAATTTCCAAGAAACTGATTATGCTTCAAATTCAAGCTTGTACACAGAAATGCTAATGGCTCTCTCTTCTAACAATCCTTTTACATGACCCAAAGAAATGCTTCTCTTTTCTGAAAAACACATGTGCGTTTCTCACTAACGATTTTCATGAAATTAATACACTTTCAAAAGAATGTATTATCTTTCAAAGTAAAGCTTGTACAGAAAAAAGCACACTGCTCTCACTTCAAACAATGTTTTGACATGTCCCAAACAACTGCTTCTCTTTTCAGAGAAACACATATGCATTTCTCACTAAAGCTTCTCATGAAATTAGTACACTTCCAAAGAGCATGATTATCTTTCAAAGTAAAGCTTCTACAGAGAAAAGAAACAACGCTCTCAATTCTAACAGTCCCAAACAATTGCTTCTCTTTTCAAAGAAACACGTGCATTTCTCACTAAAGCTTCTCATGAAATTAATACACTATCAAAAGAATGAGATTATCTTTCAAAGTAAAGCTGTACAGAGAATAGCCCACTGTTCTCACTTTTAACAATGCTTTAACATGACTCAAACAATTGCTTCTCTTTCCAGAGAAACACATGTGCGTTTCTCACTAAAGCATTTCATTAAATTAATGCACTTTAAACAGATCGTCATTATCTTTCAAAGTAAAGCTTGTACAGAGAAAAGGATCTCGGCTCTCACTTTGAACTCTCCTTAGACATGTCTCAAACAACTGCTTCTCTTCTCAGAAAAACTCTTGTGTTTTTCTCACTAAAGCTTTTCATGAAATTAATACACTTTCAAATGAACGTGATTATCTTTCAAAATAAAGCTTGTACAGAGAAAAGCTCACTGCTCTCACCTCTAACAATGCTTTGCCATGTCCCAAACAACGGCTTCTCTTTTCAGAGAAATACATGTGCGTTCCTCACTAAAGCTTTTCATGAAATATATGCAATTTCAAAACAATGTGATGATGTTTCAAAGGAAAGCTTGTACAGAGTAAAGCCCACTTCTATCATTTCTAACAATGCTTTCACGTGGCCGAAACAACTGCTTTTCTTGTCAGAAAAACACATGTGCATTATTCACTAGAGCTTTTCATGAAATTAATACACTTTGAAAAGAACATGGTTATCTTTCAAAGTAAAGCTTGTACAGAGAAAAGAAACTCTAGACTCGATTCTAACAATACTTTTACATGTCCCAAACAACTGATTCTCATTTCAGAGAAACACGTGTGCGTTTCTGACTAGAGATGTTTATGAAATTAATACACTTTCAAAAGAACATGATTATGCTTCAAATTCAAGCTTGTAAAGAGAAAAGGAACACTGCTCGTGCTTCTAACAATCTTTTGAAATGTCCCAAACAACTACTTCTCTTTTCAGAGAAACACATGTGCATTTCTCAATAAAGCTTCTCATGAAATTAGTACACTTACAAAAGAACGTGATTATCTATCAAAATAAAGCTTTTACAGAGAAAACCAAAACTTCTCTCACTTCTAACAATCCTTTGACATGTCCCAAACAAATGTTTCTCTTTCCAGAGAAACACATGTGCGTTTCTCACTAAATGATACAGAGAAAAGGAACACTGCTCTAACTTCAGCGTGATTATGTTTCATAGTAAAGCTTTTACAGAGAAAAAGAACAATTCTCTCACTTATAATCCTAGTACTTGAGACCCTGAGATAAGTGTACCATCAAACGGGTTTGCTCAGTTAGACTGTTCAAAACTAAAAATGTCATGTACTGAGAACACTGGAAGTACAGTGGGCTGGGAAGGTCTCCACATCTCTTGAATTTGTAAAAATTGCCTAATCTGGAAAATGGTCCTCATGCAAGTGATTGGGAATGCTGACATGAGAGAACCCTCAATTATGCAGGTGTGCCTTAAACATCACCATAGGTACCACTGTAAGATAGAGGTAAACGGAGAATTCATGCAGATAGGAAGATGATGACTTAGGGACCAGAGAGATGCACAACATTTGAAGAACATAGTGCTCTTCCATAGGGCCCAGGTTTAGTTCCCAGAGCCTACATGGGTAGCTTACAACCATCTCTAACTCCAGTTCCAGCAGATCTGACACCCTCTTCTGACCTGAGGATATCAGGTACACATGTGGTACACATAAACTTAACATACACATAAAACTTAAAAAAAAAGCTGGGCAGTGATGGCACACACCTTCAATCCCAGCACTCGGGAGGCATATCTCTGTGAGTTCAAGGCCAGCCTAGTCTACAAAGAGAGTTCCAGGGTAGCCAACACTACAAAGGGAAACCCTATCTTGGAAGAAAAAACACAAACCAACAAACAAAAAGGAAAAAAAGAAAAAAGAAAAGACAGAGAGAGGGGAGAAAAGAGAAGGATGTGGTGGCAATTTATAATTCTAATTTTTGGAGGCAATATTTTGAGTTTGAGGTGAGCTTAGGTTATGTATTATTATGAGCCCTGGATGCTGGGGCCAGAGTATCTTCAATTCAAAACCAGCATGGGATACAAATATAGCCTTAAAAAGGAAGAAAAAAGAGGATGCAGAAAAAAGACAGTAAGAAGATGGAGGTAGAGATTAGAGTGATGTGGACATAAACCCACATAAGCTATCACCCATAAAAGCTGGGAAAAAAAACAGATTCTTCCTGAGTCCTTTGGCAAGCACATACTTATTGACTCTTAGATTACATTTGGAGGTATGAGAGAAAAAAATAATTATTATTTGTTGCGGGACAATTGTATATATTCGGTCAATCATGTTTTATTTTTTCATGTTGTCATTTGTTTATTATATTCATAATCATCTCTGGATACACAAAACAGGTAAGGGGTTAGAGGTGGGAAGATTCATGGTCTTTGGGGGGTTTTGTAGGAGTGTTCATAGATGAATAGGACTCCATTGCATCTGCCTGCAGAAGCAAGCTACGGAATTTCATCATCCCACAAGGCCATCTTCCCTTTTCATCCTAACAATTTAGTACTTGTTTTTATGGAAGCATTGACTATGTCTTCCTCTAATTATAAGAGACTATTGAATCACAGATAATTTAAAATTAGCACATAAAGAAAAGCTACCTGACCCCTATGTGCTTAAATCAAGGTATATATTTACAAAGACAAACATAACCTCTGGAGACAACTCTTGCACGGGTTTTGATCCTACTTCATGTTCTGGCTTTGTGGGAGCATAGACAGTTTGGATGTTCACCTTCCTAGACCTGGATGGAGGGGGGAGGACCTTGGACTTTCCACAGGGCAGGGAACCCTGACTGCTCTTGGGACTGGAGAGGGAGGAGAAGAGGAGTGGGGGGAGGGGGGAGGGCTGGGAGGAGGGGGAGGGAAATGGGAGGCAGGGAGGAGGCAGAAAATTTTTTTCAATAAAAAAAAGAAATGACAAATAGATACAAATATATGAACACACACACATTTGCACACACGCACATGCACACTCACACATGCACACATACACACACACACGGCAGGGGGCACACTGGAGCAACTTAGAAGATAAAGAATTCTCAGAGGGTTGCTTAGAATTTCAACTGATACAACATCTTCAGCAAAGAACATAAGTGGCTTAGGGAAATGGCAAGACAAAAGAAAATGTATTTGAATGGATGGAAAATAGTCTGTGGGGAGGCAGATGAAGATTCCTTAGTAAGGCTGTAGAGTTCTTCAATCATGTTTTAAATAAACGTTGATTGGCCAGTATCCAGTCAGGAAGTAGAGGTGGGTAAAACAGAAAAGAAGAATTCATTCCTCCCCAGTCCTGTCCCAACCACAGAAGAAGGAAGATGTGATTGCTCAGCTGAACTGAGCCATGTGGCCAACATAGATAAAAATAATGTGTTAATATAAGTTATAAGAGTTAATAAGAAGCCTGAGTTGATGGGCCAATCAGTTTGTCATTACTATAGACCTCTGTGTGATTTCTTTGGGGATAAATGTCTGTGGGACCTGGTGGGAGGACAGAAACCAGGCAGGATGAAAATGCAGACAATTATTAGTTTGGTTTTTTTTTTGAGACAGGGTCTCACGATACAACTCTGAAACTCATTTTGTAGACCAGGCTGGCTTCAGCCTCACAGAGATCAACCTGCCTCTGCTTCCCACATGCTAGGATTAAAGGTGTGTGCTCCTATGCCTGGTTGAAAGAACTAATACTGAAAACTTCATAACTACTACAGAAAGTTATCAAAGAAGGAAAAGATCACATAGCTATTTACAGAGGCCCATAGGACAATCTAAATGATCCCTTAGCTTTGCTTACCTAATCTACTAATTTCCTCATCGAGGCCACTCAGTTTCTTATTTGGGATGAACAAATGTGACTCCAAACTGCTCATGTATGCTTTACACTTTTCAACATCTGACTACAAGGAAGTGTTCAATTTCTTTAATGATAGTAGATGATTCTTGAAGAAAATAAGTACTAAATTAGTTATTTTTACCAAGAAGCATTCTGTATTTTTAAGAAAGCAATATTATTTACACTTACCTTAGAACCAGTCAAAAGAACTAAAAAAAAAAAAAAAAAACTTTGGTATTACTACTGTAACGTAATAATTTAATGAAAGACTTCAGTTCCAGATAGGGAAAAACCAAGTATAAAGTAGTAACACAAATACTTAATATCTGATTACTTTTCAGAAGAATCTAGGTGCTCCACTAATAAAACCAAGATAAAGTTAGATTCTGTTATCAGGGTTACAAGCAATGCCCGCTTTCAGAGGACCTGAATTTAATTTAACAACTCTCTGTATCTTGAGTTCAGATTTGACATCTTCTTCTCTTCTCCACTGGCACAGTGTGAATGTGGTACACAGATATACATGTAGGCAAAATACCCTTACATATTTAAATAAACACCCACATTATCATCTTGCTTTTATAAAATCATGCATATTACAGTATACTCTATAGGTATACACTATACCACTGTGTTTTCACTACCTAAACTCAGAACCTCTTGAAAACAATGCTCCTTGCAAGTAAATACCCCAGGGACCCTGTCCAAAGGGTAGTTTGGGCCTTATATAAACAGGCAGGAGTCTTTCATCATATTCTGAGCACCATTAGTCCACGACTGATAGACCACAAGGGAAAACAAAGTACCGCAGATACCACACATGGCTTCACTGAAAGTCTATACTATTTTACCTCTAAGAAGCTTATTTGTTAACCCATTTAAAAACACCTTTCATAAGAAGGTCTTCTCAAACAGGCTCAAAAGTCTAAAGAGTTGTCAAGTAAGTTCAAAAACACGGTTACTAACTTGTTCTTTTTCTCTTTCTTTCTCCAATCTTGCAATCTCTTCATGGAGTGCTTTGTTTTCTGCCTCTAATGACTCCAGCTTGGAGTCATTATATAAATCCTCTGGAAAAGAGCCCAAACACTTCATCAGAATCAACCTACAGCATCCTTCAGGTTTTCAGTACCTAATCCTTTCCCTTCCCCCAATTCAGTAGATACTACCTTCTAAAATAGCAAGTGTTATTTTTACTCCATGGAATAGCTTATGGCCCTCAACCTGCTTCAGCTTTCTTTCATAGCACCTGTTGTTATTTGCCTAATGGTTCCTCATTTAATTATCATTACTTTCTTTCTAATAGAATAAAGTCAAAATTTTCTGTTCTTTATTACTGCATTTTTGGTAATATCTGAGTAGATTAATTTACATATTTAATTATATAGAGAAATATTAAATAACTCACTAAATGTTTTCCATATTAGATCACAATGAATTTTCCCTTGTGTGTGTTATGCGTGTTTATGTGGTCATGAGTATATGCATGTGTGCATACAGAAGTCAGAGGTTACATTGTGAGCCTTACTCAGCTGCTTTCATCTAATGTCTTAGATAAGATCTCTCCCTGGTTTGATCAGTTTGGCTGGCTGACACGCTCTAGGGATCTCAAGTCTCGACCTTTCCAGCTGCTACACTTGACATTTTTATGTTCATGTGCTCCCTGGACAGATGGAGGATAGTTACAACAGCTGAACTGTTCTCTACTCTTACATCCCTAGTGCATCTTGAGGAATGTTGGTTTTCCCCACTGATCTTTTGTGCCATAGGTGTCAAAGTGATATTCCCCCATCACTACATAACACTGAGAGAAAAATAATTTACATGAAAATATAATGACTTGTTAACTTCCTCTAGCCTCCCCCCTCTTTCTTTTTTTCCCCTGAAACAGGGTTTCTCTGTGAAGCCTTGACTCTCCTGGAACTTAGAAAAGAACACCTTTTAGTGAAGAATATAAAAGTATCCTCTTTATATATTGTTTATAGTAATATATAGTACCTTATCATGCTTAATTCCATCTTCTGTTTCTTCTCCACAAGGTGTGCTTCCTTTCTTGGCACGATAAATCTAAATAGTAAACAAACAGCACACTAGATTAGTGGTTTAATAGTTTGTAAAATTCATTCTTTTGTAAAGATTTGTTTATTATATATACAGTGTTCTACAAGGTCAGAAGAGGGCACTGGACTCACTGTAGCTGGAGTTATAGGTAATTAAGAGCTACCTGGTGTGGGTGCGGGGACTCTGGTTCTCGGAAGGGTAGGAAGTTCTCTTAATCAAGTCATCTCGCAAGCCCTTTGCTAACATTGTTTTGAGATAGAGTCTTCACCTAATGCTATAGAATGGAGCTCCCACCAGGTGAAGGTGGTATTCTCTAACAAAATACTATTTATGAGCATTGTTCAGGGCACAGGAAATCCAAGCCAGACCCTAACCAAAATTGATTTTGGAGCTCATGCAACCTTGTTATTTAGTCTCTAAAAGAGATGGGGCCATGGTCAAATTGCTGCTATGCAGACAGACTGTGTGCCAAGTGAGCAAAGAGGCACAGTGAAGAATGAGAGAAACTATCAAGCCACTTATAAAATATTATGAAGCAATTTGGGATCAGAAAAAATAACAAATAATGGACAGAGGCCATCAGTCAATATATTATATATGGAGGTGAAGAGAATAATAATATATTCAGAATTGGAGAGAGGGCTCAAATTGTTAAGAGTGCTTGGTGCTTTTCTTGAGGACTCAAGTTCGTATATCTCACAAATGCCTGTGACATTGGTTCTAGTGGACCCAGTGCTCTCTTCTGGCCTCACACAGATTTTCACAAGCACAGATAAGTAAAAATAATATTTTAAAGGAACATTTTCAATTGTTCCTACAACCATTATGTCAGGATCTAATACTTGCTTAGACAAGCTCCCTATACTCTCTTCCATCACCAGCCAGCAGTAACTTCATTGGGGTTGGGCGTGCTGAATTAACAGTCATATGTATGCTAGACCAGCAAACTATCACTGAGCTATTCTTAAGTTCTCTTTTCCTTTTTATCTTGCGACAGGATCTAAGTTGCACAGGCTGGCCTAAACCTCTCTTTGTAGAAGCACTTGTAAGGACAGATACCTGTGATTCTTCTGCCTTAGCTTCCTAATTAGATGAGATTACAGGCCAGAATTACTAAGCCTGGCTTAAAAAGCCATTTTTGAGATAACAGCACATCCACTTCTGTAGGGAAAACACTACCTTTTATCTGAATATATCATAATTATGTAACAAAAAAAAACCTTTCTTTTTAAACAGTGGTAGTAATAGAAAATGATTTAGAATGGGGTAAGATAGTTTATTAAGACTAGTGAGACAAGAAAGTCTTGAAATATCACTACAAGTCTCAGCATAGAAATATAGTTAAGAAAACATCAAAACAAATGGAACTTAAAAACATGATACTTGATATTAAGAAAGCTATATCTTACTGAAGAAATAGAGATGAATAAATGAGAAAATCAATACTTCCCCAAATGTTAATGTTAAATATTGTCAAGATGGGAATGTTTCCCTAATGTTTATGAATGCACTTTGAAGCCAATGGGGGAGGGGGAAGCAAAACACAGAATTTTAAATAATATCGATAGGCTGGGAAAATGTTCTGTGGATAAAATGCTTACCATACAAGCATGACGAATTGAGTTTGGAGGCCCAATAACTATTGTGATGGGTTTTTTATGTTTTAAAAAAAGAAAGCTTGCCTGAAGTTCAGAGTGCAGAGTAAACCACTAGAAGGCACACACCTTTAATCCCAGGACTAAGGAGAAAGAGACAGAGGGATCTGTTAGTTCAAGACCACTCTGGGTTACACATGACTGAATATCTAAAAGAGAAACAGAGCTCCTGCAGAGGTGATCCCACACCTTCAATCCCACCACTAGAGGGGTGGAGACAGGAGTGATAGGGCTAGATGGAGAGAGGAATATAAGAGGGGAGGAGACAAGAGCTCAGAGTATTCTGAGGATTGTTCCTTTAGTCTGAGGAGAAAGCCTGAGGAGGGAGCCCAAGGAGAGGATTGCCCCTTAGGTTTAAGCATTGGTAGAAGTTAAAGTTCTCTCTAGTGCCTGGCCACTCTGCTCTTGGATTGCTCAGCTTACCCTCATAGCTGACTGCAGGTATTTATTTGAATTTGTGCTAAGGGAACCATGTAAAAGCTGAATGTGGAGATGAGCATTTCCAGTTCCAGTAGTAGGAAGTGGAGATAAGTTTTTGTAAATTGGTAAGATAAAAGGAAAAAAGTGCTAGCGAGAAGGAGGTAAAAGCATGATATACAGTTTTGGCAACCTGGGCTTGATTCCACATATGTGTTGTAGCATGCGTACATGTGCCCATGCACATGCAAATACACAGTAATATCATTTTTTTTGCATCATTGCAAAAGGAAAAAAGGCAATTACTTTTTTTTCCTGCCACGCTTGTAGCTGGCTCCCAGCGCGCGGGAGAAGCAGAAAAAGAAGAAAAAAAGAACGACAACAACAAAAACAACGCTGTTTTTCCCCTTGCTGCTGCTCTGCAGCCTCTGCCTCCACTTGTGCAACCAGAGGAGGAGCTGCAATCACTGCAGGGGATCCAAGGTCCAGGTCACACAGGTACTTCACACAGAGGCTTCACACAGGTATAAGCTGATGGTGCTCTGGGTGGCAGAGCTCAGGTGAGCTGCAGTGGTGTCAAGGCCCCTCCCCCTCACCCCTCCACCCCCCATCCCACCCCCACCCCTCCACCACCCATCCCCCCAACCCCCTCATCCCCCCACCCCGGTGGACACAGAACACTCAGGAGGCCTCCGGACTCTGAGCAGATATGGACCAGGACTCCAGCGCCTGGGCCATGCCCAGAGAGGCTTCAAGCTCGGGACCTGAAACAGGACATCCCTGGACCCCGAGATCCCTTGCAGGAGGCTGCAGGAAGATGCCTGGAGCACCCCAGAGTGCACCAGTTTCCTTCCCTCTCCTTCCCTCCCCTTGCCTCTCATTAAAGACTGGGCCCTTGTGACTTCAACAGCCAAAAAAAAAAGATTTATTTGCTATGTATACAGTGTTCTGTCTGCATGTCAGAAGAGGGCATCAGATCTTATAATGGTTATGAGCCACCATAGGGTTGCTGGAATTGAACTCAGGACCTCTGAAAAAGCAGTCAATGCTCTTATCCTCTGTGCCATCTCTCCAGCCCAGGCAATTACTCTTGTGTGAAACTTTGAAGTTCAACTTTAAAAAAAAATATATAAAAAATAGCAATATTCTTTTTGTCATGTTGTCAGTTATTAAAAATATGAACAACAGATCAGACTCAGTAACCAACTCCAAAATATTATGCTATGACTTTCACATGTGTGCCACAGCATAAGCATGTTTACACATCGCTCACACACACAGAAATAACAAGTTAAAGCCTTCAAAGGCATCATCAGGACTGGGAAGTGCAGTTCAGCTGAAGAGTACCTACACAGAATAAAAGAGGCTCTAACACTAACATGGGGGACCATAAATCTAGGGAATGCAAAGTCAACTCCAAAAACCAACAACAACAACAACAACAAAAAAAAACAACAACAAAAACCAAACCTGGATATAATGCTAAGGACTGGTGATCCCAGTTAAGACTACCAGTGAAATACAGTTTCTATTCCAAAATGATGAACCAAAACGCCCACTCACCATATCCCAGCCATTCCTTTCTCAAAGGCACAGCAACCTGACAACAAAACCAAACCAAACCCAACAATATGCCTTCCCAAATCATTGGCTCAGTTTGAGACAGAAAGAATTTCATACAAAAAGGTTCAAATAAGCCGGGCGGTGGTGGCGCACGCCTTTAATCCCAACACTCAGGAGGCAGAGGCAGGCGGATCTCTGTGAGTTCGAGACCAGCCTGGTCTACAAGAGCTAGTTCCAGGACAGGCTCCAAAACCACAGAGAAACCTTGTCTCGAAAAACCAAAAAAAAAAAAGGTTCAAATAAAATGCTGGATTAAAAGCTGGATGCAGTGGCACATATCTGTAGTTCCAGCTATTTGCCAGATTGCAGTGGGAAGATTATTTGACCTTTGACCCTAGAGTACAGACTAGGCAACTTGGTTAGATTCACTCACAGAAAAAACCAACCAACCAATCAAAAAAGAAAAGTTTCAAATTAATAGCGAAATCACGTAGCGGGATATAAAACTGAGAAAACAAACAGCTTTAAAATTTCCACATAGGTAGAGTTTGAAACAGTAATGCCTCTCCATAGGCACACAATGCTCACCCATGGCTGTGTAGAGAAGGGCTGTCTCTGCATAGACCAGGCTGTCCCTGTACTCAGAGATCTGCCTACCTCTGCCCCAAGTGCTAGGACTCAAAAAAGTATGCTATCACATCTGGAGGCTGAGTACTTTTAATTGCTATAAGTTTCCTTGGAGGAAAACTTGTTAAGATGTAGAAAAAAGAGGCTGCTACAGATTTACATGGCACTGTTTTACAATAAAAAAAAACATTTGTTTAAAAAAATGTCATACACTCTAAAATAAGTAGGGTAAACATGTCAGGCAACATTAACTTATGTGTTATACTCTTATATGGCTGCAGCACAGGTTTATAACAGCATCACCAGAGATGAGCAATTTTGCAATGGCTCCATCACTAAGTGACAGAAATTAGTTCATATCTGTAATAATCTTATGGAACCACGATGCCATCCATCAGTGACAGAACATCAGCAAGTAAATCATGACTGTACACAGTTTTAGAGTAAACAGGACTTTGAAACCAATATCCAGGGCTGAAGTGCACCTCAATGGTAGAGCGACCCATGGTTCAACACCTAATACCAAAGAAAGAAAGAAGGAAAGAAAGAAAGAAAGAAAGAAAGAAAGAAAGAAAGAAAGAAAGAAAGCTATATCCAAAGAAAATGACTTAAAAGTTATCCGTAAGTTGGGAAAATATTCATTCTATATTTCCCTATTTTTTGTGATTAACACTGATTCTATTTTTAAAAAATGACAAAATGAATTTCTCAAAGAAAAACGATGGGTTCATTTTTGTCTAAACTCTAACACCCCAGGAAAACAATTTGTCAAGTAGAGCTTCTCCCTGCTCACCGTTCTTACACTAACAGTTTGAAGAACTTCAAATCAGACGGTGCTTTGAAAGCAGAAGCAGGTTTGGAGACGAGTTGCAAAAGTCAGATAGGGAGAGAATAGAAATTCATTGTGAGGAAAAACAAAACAAAACAAAAACTAAACGTTTAAAGGTAAGATTTAAACTATCAATCAAATACCTTGATGCAGTCTATCAGCCATACCAAGGCTGCCAGGATGTTAGGCCAGGTATGAGGGGCTTCCACTGCATAGAGGGAGCTCTTGGACAGTGCAAAGAGATACCTATGAGAAACAGGAAGATAACGAGCAACCGTGTTAGCAAGCATAAAGGCTACAGTAAAAGTGTATTTTAAAGCTACACTGCATGCATACCTGTTTGAAGATATTTGAGTCTACTCTGAAGATCTTATTCATCATTGATTTTTGTGTATTTGTTCACATTACACAGATTACTTTGCACAGTGTTTAACAGCTGAGTATAGGATTCTCCTCAAAAACCTTTTCATTTTCCTACATTCAATGTACTTCTATTAGTACATTAGTCATTATCTGTCACTAAATCTCCTTCCATCCCTGTGTCTCCAAACAAACAGCTTTCCTTCCTCAGTTTCCTGAAGTGTTGGGATCACACATGTGCAGCACCACATCTGATCTGTGCTTGTCTTTCTTTATAATACTTTTAAACTTCATCTCTCTGCTGGTTAGCTTTGTCAACCAGATACAAACTAGAGTCATCTGGAAAGATGGAACCTCAATAAAGGAAAAGTCTCCATTAGGCTGGCCCATGGGCATATCTATGAAGCACTCCTTTAACTCATGACTGATGGGAGAGCGCTAGTCCTCTGTGGGCAGTGCCACCCAAGTAGGTAATACTGGACTGTAGTAGAAAGCAAGCTGAGCAAGCTATGGAGAACGAGTCAGTAAACAGCTTGGCTTCATAGTTCCCACCTCTGCTCCTGCTTGAGTTTCTGCCCTTAATTCCCTTGATGATTAATGTAATAAACTCTTCCCTCTGTTAGTGTCTTTTTTTTGAAAGATTTATTTATCTCCTATGCATACAATGTGCTGGTTGTGAGCCACCATGTAGTTGCTGGTAGTTGAACTGGGGTCCTCTGGAAGAGCAGACAGTGCTCTTAGCCATCTCTTCAGCCCCCTTCATTAGTTTTATTCTGTGTTTTATTCAAGTATCAGGAAATCAAAATAAGACAATCTCATCGTTTTCATCAGACCTTAATGCTATGGTTTTGCCACTATAAACAATGGTACCCAGGCTGCACTTTATGTTTTCTTGAGACCAGGACTGAGTAGCTTTGGCTGGCCTGGTATTCATCATGTAGATCAGGGTAGCCTTGAATTCAGAGGATCTATTTGCCTTGGCCTTTGGAATTCTGGGATTAAAGGCCATACCAGGCTGTACATTATGTTCCTCATGGTTTGTGCTTTACGTTCTATCACCTAAACTTCTGTTATAATGGACTACTACAGTTTGAATGTTTATTCTGCAGAATTCATGTTGGTAACTTAGTCCCCAGAGTCAGATACTAATGATACAAAGACATGAGACTTCAGGCAGGTGAGAGCCCTATGAATGAATCTATTCCAAAAAAATGGGAGCTTGAAGGCATGGTCTTGTTATAAAGGTAATCCTTTTCTGACACACATGTTCATCTTTTCGGCTTTCCATCCTTTATAACCATGAATTAGTCAGTCACACGTGTGTGCGTGTGCATGCATGAGTGTATGTCTGTGTGAGAGTGTGTGTATAAATATATGTGTGAAGTCCATAGATCCTCTGTACCAAGTAGTCTACTATATATATATGTGTGTGTGTGTGTGTGTATACATATATCATAAATATAAATGTATTGTATATTTAAAATTTATGTATATGGATATTTTGCCTATATATATGCATAACATGTGTATGCCTGGTAGCTGTGGAGGTCAAAAGAGGAATCATTGTATATGACTGTGAGGCACCATATGGGTCCTGAGAGCCTATCCTGAGTCCTCTGGAAGAGCAGACAGTACTCTTAACCACTGTGCCATCTCTTTACCTCAATAACTCCTATATTTAACAATTACCAAGCATTGGCGTCTGTTACGGGAACCAAAATGTTGAATATGCTACAATCTATCAATTTTCCTTCTTTTTCAGTACATCATACACATGCTGTTAACAGTGATCGTCCTAAAATTGAACCTACTAATTCAGAGGATTCACAAATTTATAATATGTGTTTCTTCTGTGTTCTGATAAGATCTTAGACTAATAAAAATATTACATACCCAAGGTCTTTAAAATCTTGGAATCTCTTCAAATTTCCTGAGAGGAAATTTATACAATGGACATAAGACACTGTAAAGAAATGCAAAAGTCTTAAGAAAATCTTTTGTTGACGGGGCTTGAAGAGACATTCTGGAAAAACAATATGAATAACCATTTTCTGTAAGAAACTACAATCATTTTTATTAGGCATTGAAAGTTTGGATTAGAAAAAGTATTGGGAGAAAAATCCCTCAAATTAGACAATTTAATACCTTATATAAATGTTGGATATTTTTCTGAATGCTTTACCATGGATAGGTCTTGTAACATTTATTGTTTTAGAGCTGGAAAACATAAAAAGTTGCATATTAAGAATATTTTAAGAAGCCAATCAAAAACATTTCCTCTGTATTCAAGTCCTGCCTATACCTCTTCCTTGCTATTGGCCATTTAGCTTTTTGTTAGACTAATCAGGTGCCTTAGGCAGACAAGGTAAAACAGCAACACATTTTTACATATAATTCAACAAATGCAACACATCTTTACATAGTTATACAAATATTTTGTAACAATGAAACATCATTTCTCCTTTTACTTCTTTTCTTCAAACCCGCTCTTATATGCCTCCTTGTTCCCTTTCAAATTCATGGATTTTTCATTAATTTTGTTACATGCATATGTGTATGTAACCTGCCCAATCTGTATGTTACTTGTCTGTATGCTGTCAGGGTTATAATTAGGTTGAAGGGAGATAAATACACAGGGAGAAAGGAGAGCAAAATAATAGTATGGATATGTGAAAAAAATCACAAGGATTCATACTGTTAAGTACCTAAGAAACTATAACACACACATACTTTAATTTAGTATAATGTTATTTGTACGTATGGTTTCGGGGCTCACCATTTGGTATTGGATAAGCAATTCGTGTACTCTTCCAGCAGTAGGACTAAAACTGTTTCTCCACTCCCGGCATTTGTGAGTTCCCTATAGTTCTTTGTGTAGGGCTGGTTGGCCCCTTGTCCCTTATAGATTGCCTCTTGTCCTTATTCAGCTCATATTTAAGCAGCCATGTTAATAAGATTTTATTGGTGTAGATTCTGACATTCCTAGGAGATACAATGTCACAGCAAACTCCATGATGTTCTGGCTCTTATAATCTGTATGTCCCCTCCTTTACAATGTTTCATGAGCCTTACGTGTAGTGATATTTCATTTGTATTTTAATAAAGAAAGTTTAGCTGAAGATCAGAGAGTAAGTGGTAGCACAAACCTTTAATCACAGTAGCCACACTAGTTTGCCATAGAAACCTGGTGGTGCATGCCTTTAATCCCAGTGGTGCACATCTTCAATCCCAACCTAAAGAAAGGAATGCAAGACAGAAGGAGAAAGCTCTCAGACACAGTCTCATCACCCTGTTATTTGATTTCTCTGTTAGATTGCCTTCACATATGCATTTATTTCAGGAAGCATCTACTGTATCAATACCCATGCCACTGCTCACTACTTCAGTGGCCTCAGTTTTAGCTGTTTCTCTCTATATACACTCCCCCGTCCCTCTATTTCTCTCCTTGCACATCCCCTTACCAGCCTGTACATTTCTATTCTATTTCTTCTTTCCTGATGAGATGCTTCTCTCCTCCTTAGTCTGTTACTCTATGCTTAATCTCTGTGATTCTGTATATCCACATGTAAGCTAATACATGCGACACTTGGCTTTCTGTGTCTGGGTACCTCACTCAGGGTGATTTCTCCCGCTAGTTCTACCCATTTACTGTGAATTTAATTATTTTTAATGGCTGAATAATATTCATTTGTGTAAAGGTTCCAATTTTTATTATCCATTCATATTCATGTCTTGATTATGTTATCCAATTTCTGGGCATTATTAATAGAGATGCAATGGACATGGTTGAGTAAGCGTCTCTGTGGTAGGATGAAGTGTCCTTTGGGTAAATGCCCAAGAGTGATAGAGCTGGATCACGAGGTAGATCAGTTCCCATCTGTCTAAGGTACATCCACACTCATTTCCATAGTGACTGTATGAGTCTGCACTCTACCAGCAGTGGATGAGTGTACCCCTTATTCTACGTCCTTGCCAGCAGGAACTGTCACTCGTATTATTGATCCTAGGGATTCTGACAGGTGTAAAATGGACTCTCAAAGCAGACTTTGTTTGCATTTCACTAATGACTTAGAATGTTGAACATTTAAGTCTTTCTCAGCCATTTACGATTCCCTATTGAGAATTCTCTGTTTAGATCTATACCCCAGTTTTAATTGAGTCATTTGTTTTCTTGATATCTAGCCTTTTGAGTTCTTTATACATTTTGTTTGAGTTTTTTTTTAAATATTTATTTATTTGTTATGTATACAATAGTCTATGTGTGTATGCCTGCAGGCCAGAAGAGGGCATCAGACCTTATTACAGATGGTTGTGAGCCACCATGTGGTTGCTGGGAATTGAACTCAGGACCTTTGGAAGAGCAGGCAATGCTCTTAACCACTGAGCCATCTCTCCAGCCCCCCTTGTTTGAGTTTTTTTGTATAATTTTGGATATTTGCCCTCTATTGGGTGTGTAGTTGATAAAAAATATTTTACCATTCTGTAAGCTGGCACTTTGTCTGAATGATGGGATCTTTTGTCATGCAAAACCTTTTCAGTTTGAGATCCCATTTATTAATTGTTGAAATTAGTGTCTGTGTTAATAGTGTTCTGCTCAGAAAGTCTTTTCCTATGTCATTGATTTCAGGGATCTTCCCTTCTTTTTCTTCTGTTAGGTTCAAGATATCTGGTTTTATGTTGAGGTCTGTGTGGGAATTCCTTTCCATTAAATATTTTTGGGGGATGTGGGGGTGTGTCAGCAATAGGGTGGCTTCTGTGTGCTGACATGATCTCTTATAAGGGAGAGAATGGTTTCCCATGTATTTTTGGTTTCTTCATCAATGATCAGGTGTCCGTGGGCACTTGAATTACACCTGACTTCTCAGTGGAAACCATGAAAGCCAGAATGTCTTAGATAGATGTGCTGCCAACACTAAGAGACCATGAAGGCAATCCCAGAGTACTATTCACAGCAAAGCTTGCCTTCACCATCAATGGAGAAAAAGATATTCCAGGACAAAAACAGATTTAAATAATAGGTAGCCACAAACCCAGCCTTACAGAAAATACTAGAAGGCAAAGCACAAACCAAGGAAGCTAAGAACACCCATAATAACACAGACATCTGACAACTCTCCACCACCACAACTCAAAGAAGGGAAACACACAAACTAGAACTCAAAGCATACATCAAACACCACACTCTAATAGTAGGTTTCAACACTCCTCTCTCACCAATGGACAGGCTAAACAGACAGAAACTTAATGGAGCAATAAGAGATATCACAGATGTAGTGAAACAAATGAAATTAATAGACACCTATAGAACATTCCACCCAACAGAAAAGAAAATACCTTCTTCTCAGCATCTCATGTAACCTTCTCAAAAATTGATCACATAATCAGTAACAAAGCAAACATTCACAGATACAAAAGAAAATGTAGTAACCAGCTGTGTACTATTGGATTACCATGGAATAATGCTAGAATTCAACAACAATTCTACCCCCAGAATGCCTACAAACTCATGAAAACTGAACAGTCAACTACTCTCCAGAAGATGACATCAGATATCTTAGAATTAGAGATATAAGGGATTGTGAGCTGCCATATGGGTGCTGTTAACTGAACCTTTCTCCTCTGCAAGAGCAGCAAGTGCTCTTAATCATGGATTCATCATCCCAGCCCTAGCAGGTACTTCAATTTTTCCCTTAAACCCAGATATCATTAGGAAATATCCTTTTACAGATGGTGCTGAGAAAACTGGGTATGTACCTGTAGAAGAATGAAATCAGGTCGAGTCTCAAACTACATGAAACATTGAAAATAGATCACAGACTTCATGTGAAGACAGGACATGCTGAAACTGCAGGGAAGACACATCAACTATGTCCCGTGTCAACAATCATCCTATGCAGAGGTAGGAACTTCTGAATGGACTGTGACAGCAGAGAACACAACCCAAGGACTGACACATGGATTATAGCAAACTAAAAACCTGCCTAACAATGGAAGGAACCTCACAACTGAAGAGACAGCTTACAGATTTGAGAAATCATTGCCAACTCTGTATCGCATAGGGTTCTATTATGTAAAAACAGCCAAGATTAAACCAAATCCAATCCATACATGAGGTAATGAGGTGAGCAGACAGTCCTCAAAGGAAGAAATAGAAATGGCAAATAATATTTGATGATGGGTTCAACATCCTAAGCCATCAGGGAAAGGTGAAATTAAAATGATTTATACTGTCACCTTACTAGCTCAGAATGACTTTCATCAAGAAAACAGAACAACAGATGCTGGCAGGAATTTGAGGAAAGAGGAAACTTTACTCACTGCTAGTGAGCATAAATTGCAGCTACTGAGGAAATCAGTAAGTAGGTTTGTCAAAAATGAGAAAGTGGTGGGACAGATGTCTCAGGGAAAAGCACTGGCTGCTCTTACAGAGGAACTGGGTTTGGTTCCCAGCACCCACTTGGTGGCTCAGAACCATCTATAACTCCAGTTCCAGGGAATCCCTTTCTGGCCTCCACAGTCACCACGGATGTAGACATATATTGCAGGAAAAATATTCACACACTTAAAAATAAAAGATAAACAAATCTTTGAGGACGACAACCAAAACTATCACATGATCTGCCTATATGCCTCAGTGATAAAGAGCACTTCTTGTTCTTCCAGAGGACCAGCATTTGATTCCCAACACTCAAACCAGGCAGTTCACAACCACCTGTAACACAAGCCCCAGGAGGGTCTGACATCTCTCATCTCTGTGGTCACACACACACACACACACACACACACACACACACACACACACACAGATTTAAAAGTAAAAAAATGACATTTGTAGGAAAATGGGTGAAATTTCAATTCAGAATGTTAGCTGAAATAAACTGCGTTCAGATAAGCACTATGTTTTCTCTCATGTGTGTAGCCTTGATTGAAGTTTCTATGTGTGAGTGGGTCGGTGTCCATGTGTGGATGACTCATGAAACTAGAGAACTGTGAGAGGGTAAAAGAGACCTGAAGGATTAGGGTACAGGAACACTGACAGAAGTTAATGCAATATTGTACTGGGAGAACAGAAATTAGGTTGTTGTGGGCAATGGAAAAACAGCAAGAATGGGACAGAGGGGAGGGCAAGGCAAAGGCCAGAGGGCAGGGTGTGGAAGAAGAAAACATGTGTAAAAATGCCATTATGAAATCTACTACTTTGTAGCTAACTTAATAATCTTGTAATGGGAAATACTTGTTCCTGTAGCCATCGTCCCACTTGAAATGGAGTCCATGGGGCAGGTGTTGTGCTATATTAGTTCAGACATCTATTACAGTACCAGGCATATGGTCATGCGTAAAGCATTTGCTGAGCCAGTTGTTGCCATGCATGCATCTAATTCCAGCATTTATAGGACTAAGGAAGGCCCAAAGATTCTGGCTAGAGACTCACCTAATCTGAGCAAGACCTTATCTTAAATAATAATTGCCTATTTGCCAAATACATTTTGATAGCAATTATTGAGCTTTGTATATTATGTCTGTCGGTGATTGGTTTGATTTTATTATGATGCCTATAAGTTGTTGTACACGCATATAGTAGCCTCTTGATAATTGTGTTTATGTTCTATGACAACTCTCATGTTTAAAAACCATCTGACCTTTAATTATTTGAAAGCATTCATCTGTAAAATAATTTGTTAATAAATCATTTTGTGAGAGTTAATATTTGATTTTTTTCTGGTTATTTTGACTTTTCCATTTTGATATTTTATTGTTTATGCTGTAATCCCTCTTAATATCTATTTTCTAAAATTTAGAAAGGTTTTTGCTATACATACCAGGGTAACCTTGGACTTGTTATGTAGCTCAGGCTAACCTTGAACTCAAGATTCTCCTCTCAGCTTCCAGAGTGCTGGGATTACTGGCATGCACCACCATGTCTTGCTCAATTATTTTTAAAATAAATTATGTGTCTAGGTGTTTTGTAAACTTTGTACATCATGTGCACACAATGTTCAGGTAGGCCAGAAGAGGGCATCAGATCCAGGGGACTGGAGTTACTGAGGGTTGTGATTGACCAAGCAGGTGCTGGCAATGAACACAGGCCCTTTGGAAGAACAAGTGCTCTTAACTGCTGAGCTACCTCTTCAGCCTCTCGTCAATTATTATGTACATGTATATTTATGCATATAAACATCTTCACTGCATGTAAGCATGTGTGTTGTGTGCTCCTAGATGAGAAGAACTGCAGTTACAGATGGTTTGAGTTTCTGTGTGAGTGCCAGAAATTGAATTCAGGTCCTCTGCAAGAGCAAACAGTTTTCTTAATCACAGAAAAAACGCCGGGCGGTGGTGGCGCACGCCTTTAATCCCAGCACTTGGGAGGCAGAGGCGGCCGGATCTCTGTGAGTTCGAGACCAGCCTGGTCTACAAGAGCTAGTTCCAGGACAGGCTCCAAAACCACATAGAAACCCTGTCTCGAAAAACCAAAAAAAAAAAAAAAAAAAAAAGAAAGAAATCACAGAAAAAACCCTCCAGTCCTACATACATATAGTTTTTCTTTTCTTTTATTCTTCTTTTTTTTTTTTGAGTCATGAGTTTACATAGCCCAGAACAATGGATTCTCCTGCTTTCCAAATCTGGGATTATAGGTATGTCCTACTGCACAAATATTTAGATCATCAACTCTTTTGGTTTTATGGGACAGGGTTTCTTTGTGTAGGCTTGGCTGTCTTGGAGCTCACTCTGTAGCCCAGGCTGGCCTCTAACGCATAGAGCTCTTCCTGCCTCTGGCTCCTGAGTGCTGGGATTAAAGGCATGTGCTCCCACCACTACCACCACCGGGCTTCATCAACTTTTTCTTCCTTCATTTCTTTTCCTTCCTTCCTTCCTTCCTTCCTTCCTTCCTTCCTTCCTTCCTTCCTTTCTTCCTTCCTTTTTCTTATTAAAAACTTATTTTTATTTATATGAGTACTCTACCTGCACGTCCAACTTTATGTCAGACGAGGACATGGGATCACACTATAGACAGTTGTGAGCCAGTATGTGGTTACTGGGAACTGAACTCAGCACCTCTGGAAGAGTAAGCAGTGTTCTTAGACGCTGAGCCACCTCTTCAGACCCTCATCAACATTTTCTTATAGACTGATTTTTGTTTAAATTTTTCATGACTCAAACTAACTTGCACTATTACTAAACATAGACCAATTTTCATTTTAAGATTTCCTGGCTGTTATGTATTTTAGATAGGGTCTTACTATGTGACCCTGCCTGACCTGGAACTTGGAATCCCCCCAGCATCTGATAACAAAGTGCTGGAATTGCTGATACAAGACACACTCCTGACCTCTCTTTTATTGAGGAAGGGAAAAGGGTCTTCCTAGTAAAAAGTAGTTGTTTTGTTTTGTTTTGTTCTTTTTGGTGGTACTGGGAATTGAGCCCAGGTCTGAAGCCACATGCTAAGAAATTACTTTACCACAAGGCCGTGTTTGTAGCCCATGTCAGATGCCATAGAAATTGTTAACGGTGAAAACAACTTTGTGTGGATTACTTGAATAGCTATTTTTGTAAAACTGTGGGTGTTACTTATACATTGCTTTAAAAAAAACAATAAAACTGGGTGGTAGTGGCTCATACCTTTAATCCCAGCAAATCCCAGCACTCCTGAGCCAGAGGCAGGCAGATGTCTGTGAGTTCAGGGCCAGCCTGGTCTACAGAGTGAGTTCCACTGACAGCCAGAGCTAGACAGAGAAACCCTGTCTCAGACAAACCAGAATTAAAACCACGCTGCAAAATCACTAAAATCAGACAATTTAATACCTTATATAGATGTTGGATATTTTTCTGAATAAATACTTTATCATGGATAGGTCTTGTATCCTTTACTGTTTTACAGCTGGAAATCATACCAAGTTGCATATTAAGAAGGCAATCAAAAACATTTCCTTCTGTGTTCAAGTCTGCATTATTTCAAGGCTATCCATCACACACACAAACACACACACACACACACATTGTAACAACAGCATCAAACATTAGTCTTTAAGCTTTAAATAACTAAAGACAATGCATTCCTTAAAGCAGGAGAGCATACCATGAAGTTACAGCAGTTTAGGTATAAAATATGGGGGGAATGAAATGTACTTCTGTGACAGGGATGTATCTCAGTGTTTTGTTCAGCTTGTGCTCAATCCTCAGCACCACAAATAACAAACCAAATTTCCTTGTGCATGACATTATCAACACATATATTATCCTTAAAGGTGTGTTTCAGGCCCATAGATCTTCTGTACCAAGTAGTCTAAAGGCCTGTTCAATAACCTAAACACTTTCGTCTCTATTTATGCCCCTATAACTGCTCCCTTTTTTGTACTCCCTTGTTTGCCATTGTGCCTTAAGGGAAAGTTGTCACCGAGTATCAAGAGTTAATATGCATGAAGAACTTAAGAGCAGTTGACCTATATAAACACTCAATAAATATTCAGAACAACTTGTAAAGGAGAGTCTGCCATTATCTCCATTAAAAAAGTGAAAAGTTCTATTTTATATTCTATGTATATTTTGTTTGTATAGGCATAACCACACATGCACGAGAGTGCCTATGGAGGTCACAAAAGGGGCAGCAGATCTCCTTGAGCTGGAGTCACTAGTGGTTGTGACCTGCCCAATGTGGGTACTGGGAACTGAATTTGGGTCCTGTGGTAGAATAGGAACTACTCTAAACCACTGAGCAATCTCCCAGTATCTCCACTCTTTTTCTTTCTTTTTTTTGAAGACAGGTTTTTCTGTGTAGCTCTGGTTGTCTTGGAATTTGTCTGTAGACCAGGCTGGCCTCAAACCCAGAGATTAGACTGCCTCCGTTTAATTAAATACGTGCACCACCGCTCAACCTATCCCCATTCTTATACACAAGGGATTCAAAGTACAAAAAGGTGAGGTCATACCCCAGGTCATACAAATAACAGACTGTTTCCTGTCAATCTGTATCAAACTTCCCCACCTCCAATCCAGACAACTGCTGATCTAGACTAGACATGTTCTCCAAGGTATGTATATCTAGGTATCACTACATCAAAACTAAGATGTTGTTTGTTCTTCTCATGCTCATCCTTTCATGCATACATTGCTACCTAGAGACTGGCTGCTAGGACAGTCTGAATGCAGCAGCAGAATAGATTCTAACTGTCTTTCATTAGTCAGATATTAAAGGGATCTGACGTTTAAAGGGGAGACCATGTTTTGCTGCCCAATGAAATTGTTTTGCATTGGAAATATTTTAACTTTATTACATTTATTATTGTGTGTGTGTGTGTGTGTGTGTGTGAGAGAGAGAGAGAGAGAGAGACAGAAAGAGAGCGAGCAGCTGGTGGTCAGTAGCTGCTGATGCAGCAGGGTCTCTTCTACCATGTGGGTCTGGGGATTGAAAGCAGGTGTTTGGGTTTGTTGATAAGTGCCTTTACCTGCTGAGTCATCTTGCTTACCCAGATTTTTTTTTAAATTAAAAGCATTGTAGGTGGTGGTGGCACGCACCTTTAATCTGAGCACTTTGGAAGCAGACAAAAGTATATCCCAAAGTTCGATGCTAACCTGGTCTACAGAGTGAATGCCAGGAAAACAGGGCTGCATCGAGAAATCTTGTCTCCAAAACAAACCAAAGCAAACAAAGAAGCAAATAAATAAATAAAACCATTTTAGTTTTGAAACCTTATAATAAGATTGTTATTTTAAATTGAGTTTATATTGACATTTTCTTAGTTTAATTGCTAATATAATTAATACTGCCAGACTTAGACAGTAAAACCAAAGCTCTCTGAAGGAATTACTAACCTTTGGAGAGTGAGCGACTCAAGTGTGGAACTAGAGAAGACCCACTTTCACCATCTGATTCTACAGTTTCTGAGAACTAGGTACAGAACATGGCAGCATGCAGCTGAGATCCATAGTTGGAGGCACTTACGCTTGACGGGTATAAAGGTCTGGTTCGTCGAGGTCCTGAGATCTTAATTCCTGTGTGGAGAGGCAGCCAGCACCACCGGTGGAAATGGAACTGCGCTTCATGCTCAGAACCTAATTCATGATTTCAATATCAGAAAAATGTTCCAGATGCAAGTGGATCATTAAGCAATAATTGTCACTTTTATTCTGAAGTAGAAGAGTAACTAAGTTTATTCCTTTACGATAGTATTTTCCCTGTGTGCTGTATTTGTTTGTCATGTATACTTAAGTCCTCACTAAAGATAACACCTATGCAACTTCAAGTATTCAATACACTCGAGCAAGACAATGCAAAAATGAACATATATGATTCCTGCATCACACGGCAATCCATGATCGCAAAATTTCAATGTGTTATCCCAAATACATCACTGGTATCTCTTATGTCTATTTCAATGGTAACTCACAGACTGCTTGACAAGAAATCTCAGGCTCCTTAACTCTCCTCAAAATGTTTCCTTTGGCTTCAAAATCAGGATTCATTCTCTTTTCCTAATATCTACTTTTCTTGCTTTATGTTTAACCCCATAGTTTAATACCCACTATTGTCTTTCTGGTTCTAATCTCCCTTTCAGTAAAGACAAGCAATCCGTTCCATAACATAATGTAGAGGCTGCTTCCATTCTCAAAATATTTTAGTATCATAAGCATACCTAGGTCAGACCCTGTCTTCGTCTCTGCAGCACTAGACGCTAGCCACTCAGCTTTTTCTGGTCCTGCCCTGGCTTCTTTCTAGGATAAGACAGAACTCACTGTTGATAAAATTATATATATATATATATATATATATATATATATATATATATATATATGTAGTGAAGAGAAGTCACGCTATGCGATAAGGCTTATATAGGAGGCTTATTGGAAGATGAGAGAGAAGGGACAGAGGAGGCAGAGAGGGGAGCAGACTAGTCCCATGGGGTAAAGAGTGCGGGAGAGAGAGGGAGGTAGACACAGGAGAAGGGGGAGGTTAGGGGGTAGGTCCACCTGTTACAAGGAACCATAGCAAATGTGCCCAGAAGTGGCTACAGGTGAAGTGCTCTTAGTGGCTACAGGTGAGGAGGTTTCCTGTGAGGACCCTAAAGACAGGCAGGACAATGCAGATTCCCTAATACTAACACCAAATAATAACACCCACTTTATTGTTTGTTTGAGCTGGGGACTTTAGCACAATAGGCTGTGCACTGAGTCACATCACTCCTTGTTCGACTACTTACATTCCACTTAGGTCTTATTCTCAAGCCTTCAGTTTCCCAGACTTTTTCTTCTTACATGGCTTTTCAGATGCTGCATTACCACAGGAACGCAGTGCTTTAACCTGTCCCTCCCAGGCAGTCCTCCCCTTCTCCCCCTCCCTGCGGAACACCTTGGTCAGCAATCAGCATCCTCTTTTCCCTCTCCAGGCGCTGCCCACACAAACTTACTGATCCCTGAACCCAGAACCTGGCAGATGCCGCCCCAGGTCTCTGATGCCACAGATTTTCTTAGCAGGAACAGAGTTAACCCCATGCCAGCAGTTACCTTTCTCTCTGGTTCTTGACCCCCAGCACCCACTTCCAGTAAAATGCACAACTGCTTAGGAAGACACCCACCAATGCCAACCAGGAGCCATTTGGATTTTAAAGTCTCCGCCTGCGTGACGTCAGAAAGCCTCTTGCGAGTACTCTTAAGCAAGAAGACTATGCCAGTTCCCAGACAGTGGTGGGAAGTCCTAGGGCAAAAGCTTAGATTTCTAAATCTTGCAGCTGTTGTGCCTCTGGCTAGAATTGTAGTTTTGTCCCAAGCAACCCTTTTGAGTTTCAGTCTTTCCTAGCCATCAGTGTGTCTCCTCATCTGTATTTGAGACAATCAAGTACTTTTGCAGCAGTGCCCAGTTGTTTTCCATAGTATCTTTTATTGTTGTTTTGTTTTGTAAAATATCCCTGGGCCTGGTGAAATGGCTCCATGGGTAAGAGCACTGCCTGCTCTTCCAAAGAAATGGGTTAAATCCCCAGGACCCATAACTATAACTCTAATTTCAGGAGGTCTGATGCCCTCTTCTGGCCTTGGTGGGCACCAGACACACGTGTGGTATACAGACATACATGTAGGCAAAACACTTTATACATAAAATAAAAATAATAAAGATCTTTTTTAAAAAAATAAAGGCAAATCAAAAGTATTCTTGTACAGTTTTATCAGGACCTAAGTTCTCAAAATTCATTTCAACACTCATCTTAGTTTCAAGATGCCTTAAGAAGTACAAAATTTGCTGGTCAGTGGTGGTACATTCCTTTACTCCCAGTACTCAAGAGGCAGAGGCAGGGGGATCTCTGTGAGTTTGAGAAGAGTCTACAGAAGAAATACAAAATCACTTTAGCTAAGACATTTGAATTGGAAGTATTATCTCTGTTTGACCAAGATCTCCCATATTTTGTCATTACAAGGTCAATTAGCAAGACTATTGTAATAGCTATTGCTTATGCATTAACTACTCCTGGATTCTTTTTATAGAAGACTGAAGTGAGAAAGGATTAATGTTCTACGGGTGCTTAAATAAAGCAAGTTTTCACATACTAGTCCTTCTGAAATCATTCCTCATCAAAGAACTCATTGAAACATTTTTTTTGTACAAATTTTAAAATGTTGAAGTCTACAGTCATCAGGCTGGTAGTCATAGACACACAAAAACCTGACAAGCTTGCTTTCTATGTCTACTTCTGAATGCCACTCAGGATCAAGTGAGATAATTGTATCAGGATTTTAGCTTAGTGATACATGGCGTTAATAAATTAAAATTCATCCTAAGGAATGTAGTGGGAAGAAATGATAATGTAATCAAGTTGAATTTAATTTGCTAGATATTTTATAATGACATTTTAAGTCATAAGCAACTGTAATATACTTTACTATTAGAAACTCTTTTAATTAATGCAGGCCACCTTATTCCCATGTGGTTATGCCGTGGCAGTATCTGTGAAAAATTCTTCAGAGCAGGTAATAGGGATATGTTACATCTCTTTTTATCTTCTTTTTTTTTCTGAGACAAGCTTGTCTATTTAACAGTCTTGGCTGTGTCCCTTTTTTACCTTTTATGTTAATTCTTTAAAAACACCTACTTCTTTATTTTATTTATTGTATTATGTGTAGTTGGAATTTTCCTTTGGGCCACCAAGAAACTCCCAAATAATTTATTATGAATGCTTCTTATTAATTATAAGTGCTTAGTCTTAGCTTAGGCTCATCCTGCTAGCTTTTTGAACTTAATTTAACCTGTTTCTATTCATCTACATTTTTTCTTGGGGCTTTTTACCTTTCTTTTATTCTGTATGTCTTGGTTTCCTGCTTCCTCCATGTGTGTCTGATTGGCCACTGGTTTCTCCCTGGTATCTCTTTTTCTTTCTTCCTTTCTAAGCCTAAATTCCTCCTGCTACTCAGTTTCCCTGCCTGCAAGTCCTGCCTATACCTCTTTCTTGCTATTGGCCATTTAGCTTTTTGTTAGACTAATCAGGTGCCTTAGGCAGACAAGGTAAAACAGCAACACATTTTTACATATAATTCAACAAATGCAACACGTCTTTACATAGTTATACAAATATTTTGTAACAATGAAACATCATTTCTCCTTTTACTTTTTTTCTTCAAACCCGCTCTTATATGCCTCCTTGTTCCCTTTCAAATTCATGGATTTTTCATTAATTTTGTTACATGCATATGTGTATGTAACCTGCCCAATCTGTATGTTACTTGTCTGTATGCTGTCAGGGTTATAATTAGGTTGAAGGGAGATAAATACACAGGGAGAAAGGAGAGCAAAATAATAGTATGGATATGTGAAAAAAATCACAAGGATTCATACTGTTAAGTACCTAAGAAACTATAACACACACATACTTTAATTTAGTATAATGTTATTTGTATGTATGATTCAGGGCTCACCATTTGGTATTGGATAAGCATTTCGTGTACTCTTCCCACAGTAGGACTAAAACTGTTTCTCCACTCCCGGCATTTGTGAGTTCCCTATAGTTCTTTGTGTAGGGCTGGTTGGCCCCTTGTCCCTTATAGATTGCCTCTTGTCCTTATTCAGCTCATACTTAAGCAGCCATGTTAATAAGATTTTATTGGTGTAGATTCTGACATTCCTAGGAGATACAATGTCACAGCAAACTCCATGATGCTCTGGCTCTTATAATCTATGTGTCCCCTCCTTTACAATGTTTCGTGATACTTACGTGTAGTGATATTTCATTTGTATTTTAATAAAGAAAGTTTAGCTGAAGATCAGAGAGTAAGTGGTAGCACAAACCTTTAATCTCAGTAGCCACACTAGTTTGCCATAGAAACCTGGCGGTGCACGCCTTTAATCCCAGTGGTGCACATCTTTAATCCCAACCTAAAGACTGGAATGCAAGACAGGAGGAGAAAGCTCTCAGACACAGTCTCATCACCCTGTTATTTGATTTCTCTGTTAGATTGCCTTCACATATGCATTTATTTCAGGAAGCATCGACTGTATCAATACCCATGCCACTGCACACTACTTCCGTGGCCTTAGTTTTAGCTGTTTCTCCCTGTATACACTCCCTCGTCCCTCTATTTCTCTCCTTGCACCTCCCCTCACCAGCCTGTACCTTTCTATTCTATTTCTTCTTTTCTGATGAGATGCTTCTCTCCTCCTTAGTCTGTTACTCTATGCTTAATCTCTGTGATTCTGTATATCCACATGTAAGCTAATACATGCCACATTTGGCTTTCTGTGTCTGGGTACCTCACTCAGGGTGATTTCTCCCCCTAGTTCTACCCATTTACTGTGAATTTAATTCTTTATAATGGCTGAGTAATATTCATTTGTGTAAAGGTTCCAATTTTTATTATCCATTCATATTCATGTCTTGATTATGTTATCCAATTTCTGGGCATTATTAATAGAGATGCAATGGACATGGTTGAGTAAGCGTCTCTGTGGTAGGATGAAGTGTCCTTTGGGTAAATGCCCAAGAGTGATAGAGCTGGATCACGAGGTAGGTCAGTTCCCATCTCTCTAAGGTAAATCCACACTCATTTCCATAGTGACTGTATGAGTCTGCACTCCTACCAGCAGTGGATGAGTGTTCCCCTTATTCTATGTCCTTGCCAGCAGGAACTGTCACTTGTATTATTGATCCTAGGGATTCTGACAGGTGTAAAATGGACTCTCAAAGCAGACTTGGTTTGCATTTCACTAATGACTGAGAATGTTGAACATTTAAGTCTTTCTCAGCCACTTAAGATTCCCTATTGAGAATTCTCTGTTTAAAAACTCCCAGTTTTAATTGAGTCATTTGTTTTCTTGATATCTAGCCTTTTGAGTTCTTTATACATTTTGTTTGAGTTTTTTTGTATAATTTTGGATATTAGCCCTCTATTGGGTGTGTAGTTGATAAAAAAAATATTTTACCGTTCTGTAAGCTGCCACTTTGTCTGAATGATGGGATCTTTTGTCATGCAGAAGATTTTCAGTTTCATGAGATCCCATTTATTAATTGTTGAAATTAGTGTCTGTGTTAATAGTGTTCTGTTCAGAAAGTCTTTTCCTATGTCATTGATTTCATGGATCTTCCCTTCTTTTTCTTCTGTTAGGTTCAAGATATCTGGTTTTAGGTTGAGGTCTGTGTGGGAATTCCTTTCCATTAAATATTTTTTGGGATGTGGGGGTGTGTCAGCAATAGGGTGGCTTCTGTGTGCTGACATGATCTCTTATAAGGGAGAGAATGGTCTCCCATGTATTTCTGGTTTCTTCTTCAAAGATCAGCAGTCCGTAGGCACTTGAATTACACCTGACTTCTCAGTGGAAACCATGAAAGCCAGAATGTCTTAGATAGATGTGCTGCCAACACTAAGAGGCCATGAAGGCAATCCCAGAGTACTATTCGCAGCAAAGCTTGCATTCACCATCAATGGAGAAAAAAGATATTCCAGGACAAAAACAGATTTAAATAATAGGTAGCCACAAACCCAGCCTTACAGAAACTACTAGAAGGCAAAGCACAAACCAAGGAAGCTAAGAACACCCATAATAACACAGACATCTGACAACTCTCCACCACCACAACTCAAAGAAGGGAAACACACACTCTAATAGTAGGTTTCAACACTCCTCTCTCACCAATGGACAGGCTAAACAGACAGAAACTTAATGGAGCAATAAGAGATATCACAGATGTAGTGAAACAAATGAAATTAATAGACATCTATAGAACATTCCACCCAACAGAAAAGAAAATACCTTCTTCTCAGCATCTCATGGAACCTTCTCAAAAATTGATCACATAATCAGTAACAAAGCAAACATTCACAGATACAAAAGAAAATGTAGTAACCAGCTGTGTACTATTGGATTACCATGGAATAATGCTAGAATTCAACAACAATTCTACCCCCAGAATGCCTACAAACTCATGAAAACTGAACAGTCAACTACTCTCCAGAAGATGACATCAGATACCTTAGAATTAGAGATATAAGGGATTGTGAGCTGCCATATGGGTGCTGTTAACTGAACCTTTGTCCTCTGCAAGAGCGGCAAGTGCTCTTAATCATGGATTCATCAACCCAGCCCTAGAAGGTACTTCATTTTTTCCCTTAAACCCAGATGTCATTAGGAAAGATCCTTTTACAGATGGTGCTGAGAAAACTGGGTATGTACCTGTAGAAGAATGAAATCAGGTCGAGTCTCAAACTACATGAAACATTGAAAATAGATCACAGACTTCATGTGAAGACAGGACATGCTGAAACTGCAGGGAAGACACATCAACTATGTCCCGTGTCAACAATCATCCTATGCAGAGGTAGGAACTTCTGAATGGACTTTGACAGCAGAGAACACAACCCAAGGACTGACACATGGATTATAGCAAACTAAAAACCTGCCTAACAATGGAAGGAACCTCACAACTGAAGAGACAGCTTACAGATTTGAGAAATCATTGCCAACTCTGTATCGCATAGGGTTCTATTATGTAAAAACAGCCAAGATTAAACCAAATCCAATCCATACATGAGGTAATGAGGTGAGCAGACAGTCCTCAAAGGAAGAAATAGAAATGGCAAATAATATTTGATGATGGGTTCAACATCCTAAGCCATCAGGGAAAGGTGAAATTAAAATGATTTATACTCTCACCTTACTAGCTCAGAATGACTTTCATCAAGAAAACAGAACAACAGATGCTGGCAGGAATTTGAGGAAAGAGGAAACTTTACTCACTGCTAGTGAGCATAAATTGCAGCTACTGAGGAAATCAGTAAGTAGGTTTGTCAAAAATGAGAAAGTGGTGGGACAGATGTCTCAGGGAAAAGCACTGGCTGCTCTTACAGAGGAACTTGGTTTGGTTCCCAGCACCCACTTGGTGGCTCAGAACCATCTATAACTCCAGTTCCAGGGAATCCCTTTCTGGCCTCCACAGTCACCACGGATGTACACATATATTGCAGGAAAAATATTCACACACATAAAAATAAAAGATAAACAAATCTTTGAGGACGACAACCAAAACTATCACATAATCTGCCTATATGCCTCGGTGATAAAGAGCACTTCTTGTTCTTCCAGAGGACCAGCATTTGATTCCCAACACTCAAACCAGGCAGTTCACAACCACCTGTAACACAAGCCCCAGGAGGGTCTGACATCTCTCATCTCTGTGGTCACACACACACACACACACACACACACAGAGATTTAAAAGTAAAAAAATGACATTTGTAGGAAAATGGGTGAAATTTCAATTCAGAATGTTAGCTGAAATAAACTGCGTTCAGATAAGCACTATGTTTTCTCTCATATGTGTAGCCTTGATTGAAGTTTCTATGTGTGAGTGGGTCGGTGTCCATGTGTGGATGACTCATGAAACTAGAGAACTGTGAGAGGGAAAAAGAGACCTGAAGGATTAGGGTACAGGAACACTGACAGAAGATAATGCAATATTGTACTGGGAGAGCAGAAATTAGGTTGTTGTGGGCAATGGAAAAACAGCAAGAATGGGACAGAAGGGAGGGCAAGGCAAAGCCAGAGGGCAGGGTGTGGAAGAAGAAAACATGTGTAAAAATGCCATTATGAAATCTACTACTTTGTAGCTAACTTAATAATCTTGTAATGGGAAATACTTGTTCCTGTAGCCATCGTCCCACTTGAAATGGAGTCCATGGGGCAGGTGTTGTGCTATATTAGTTCAGACATCTATTACAGTACCAGGCATATGGTCATGCGTAAAGCATTTGCTGAGCCAGTTGTTGCCATGCATGCATCTAATTCCAGCATTTAGAGGACCTAGGAAGGCCCAAAGATTCTGGCTAGAGACTCACCTAATCTGAGCAAGACCTTATCTTAAATAATAATTGCCTATTTGCCAAATACATTTTGATAGCAATTATTGAGCTTGTATATTATGTCTGTCGGTGATTGGTTTGATTTTATTATGATGCCTATAAGTTGTTGTACACGCATATAGTAGCCTCTTGATAATTGTGTTTATGTTCTATGACAACTCTCATGTTTAAAAACCATCTGACCTTTAATTATTTGAAAGCATTCATCTGTAAAATAATTTGTTAATAAATCATTTTGTGAGAGTTAATATTTGATTTTTTTCTGGTTATTTTGACTTTTCCATTTTGATATTTTATTGTTTATGCTGTAATCCCTCTTAATATCTATTTTCTAAAATTTAGAAAGGTTTTTGCTATACATACCAGGGTAACCTTGGACTTGTTATGTAGCTCAGGCTAACCTTGAACTCAAGATTCTCCTCTCAGCTTCCAGAGTGCTGGGATTACTGGCATGCACCACCATGTCTTGCTCAATTATTTTTAAAATAAATTATGTGTCTAGGTGTTTTGTAAACTTTGTACATCATGTGCACACAATGTTCAAGTAGGCCAGAAGAGGGCATCAGATCCAGGGGACTGGAGTTACTGAGGGTTGTGATTGACCAAGCAGGTGCTGGCAATGAACACAGGCCCTTTGGAAGAACAAGTGCTCTTAACTGCTGAGCTACCTCTTCAGCCTCTCGTCAATTATTATGTACATGTATATTTATGCATATAAACATCTTCACTGCATGTAAGCATGTGTGTTGTGTGCTCCTAGATGAGAAGAACTGCAGTTACAGATGGTTTGAGTTTCTGTGTGAGTGCCAGAAATTGAATTCAGGTCCTCTGCAAGAGCAAACAGTTTTCTTAATCACAGAAAAAACCCTCCAGTCCTACATACATATAGTTTTTCTTTTCTTTTATTCTTCTTTTTTTTTTGAGTCATGAGTTTACATAGCCCAGAACAATGGATTCTCCTGCTTTCCAAATCTGGGATTATAGGTATGTCCTACTGCACAAATATTTAGATCATCAACTCTTTTGGTTTTATGGGACAGGGTTTCTTTGTGTAGGCTTGGCTGTCTTGGAGCTCACTCTGTAGCCCAGGCTGGCCTCTAACGCATAGAGCTCTTCCTGCCTCTGGCTCCTGAGTGCTGGGATTAAAGGCATGTGCTCCCACCACTACCACCACCGGGCTTCATCAATTTTTCTTCCTTCATTTCTTTTCCTTCCTTCCTTCCTTCCTTCCTTCCTTTTTTTCTTTAAAAACTTATTTTTACTTATATGAGTACTCTACCTGCACGTCCAACTTTATGTCAGACGAGGACATGGGATCACACTATAGACAGTTGTGAGCCAGTATGTGGTTACTGGGAACTGAACTCAGCACCTCTGGAAGAGTAAGCAGTGTTCTTAGATGCTGAGCCACCTCTTCAGACCCTCATCAACATTTTCTTATAGACTGATTTTTGTTTAAATTTTTCATGACTCAAACTAACTTGCACTATTACTAAACATAGACCATTTTTCATTTTAAGATTTCCTGGCTGTTATGTATTTTAGATAGGGTCTTACTATGTGACCCTGCCGGACCTGGAACTTGCAATCCCCCCAGTGTCTGATAAGAAAGTGCTGGAATTGATGATACAAGGCACACTCCTGACCTCTCTTTTATTGAGGAAGGGAAAAGGGTCTTCCTAGTAAAAATTAGTTGTTTTGTTTTGTTTTGTTCTTTTTGGTGGTACTGGGAATTGAGCCCAGGTCTGAAGCCACATGCTAAGAAAGTACTTTACCACAGGGCCATGTTTGTAGCCCATGTCAAATGCCATAGAAATTGTTAACGGTGAAAACAACTTTGTGTGGATTACTTGAATAGCTATTTTTGTAAAACTGTGGGTTTTACTTATACATTGCTTTTTAAAAAAACAATAAAACTGGGTGGCTCACACCTTTAATCCCAGCAAATCCCAGCACTCCTGAGCCAGAGGCAGGCAGATGTCTGTGAGTTCAAGGCCAGCCTGGTCTACAGAGTGAGTTCCACTGACAGCCAGAGCTAGACAGAGAAACCCTGTCTCAGACAAACCAGAATTTAAACCACACTTCAAAATCACTCAAATCAGACAATTTAATACCTCATATAGATGTTGGATATTTTTCTGAATAAATACTTTATCATGGATAGGTCTTGTATCCTTTATTTTTTTAGAACTTGAAAACATACCAAGTTGCATATTAAGAAGGCAATCAAAAACATTTCCTCCTCTGTTCAAGTCTGCATTATTTCAAGGCTATCCATCACACACACACACACACACACACATCATAAGAACAGCATCAAACATTAGTCTTTAAGCTTTAAATAACTAAAGACAATGCATTCCTAAAAGCAGGAGAGCATACCATGAAGTTACAGCAGTTTTAGGTATAAAATATGGGGGGAATGAAATGTACTTCTGTGACAGGGATATATCTCAGTGTTTTGTTCAGCTTGTGCTCAATCCTCAGCACCACAAATAACAAACCAAATTTCCTTGTGCATGACATTATCAACACATATATTCCTTAAAGGTGTGTTTCAGGCCCATAGATCTTCTGTACCAAGTAGTCTAAAGGCCTGTTCAATAACCTAAACACTTTTGTCTCTATTTATGCCCCTATAACTGCTCCCTTTTTTGTACTCCCTTGTTTGCCATTGTGCCTTAAGGGAAAGTTGTCACCGAGTATCAAGAGTTAATATGCATGAAGAACTTAAGAGCAGTTGACCTATATAAACACTCAATAAATATTCAGAACAACTTGTAAAGGAGAGTCTGCCATTATCTCCATTAAAAAAGTGAAAAGTTCTATTTTATATTCTATGTATATTTTGTTTGTATAGGCATAACCACACATGCACGAGAGTGCCTATGGAGGTCACAAAAGGGGCACCAGATCTCCTTGAGCTGGAGTCACAGGCGGTTGTGACCTGCCCAATGTGGGTACTGGGAACTGAATTTGGGTCCTGTGGTAGAATAGGAACGACTCTAAACCACTGAGCAATCTCACAGTATCTCCACTCTTTTTCTTTCTTTTTTTGGAAGACAGGTTTTTCTGTGTAGCTCTGGTTGTCTTGGAATTTGTCTGTAGACCAGGCTGGCCTCAAACCCAGAGATTAGACTGCCTCCGTTTAATTAAATACGTGCACCACCGCTCAACCTATCCCCATTCTTATACACAAGGGATTCAAAGTACAAAAAGGTGAGGTCATACCCCAGGTCATACAAATAACAGACTGTTTCCTGTCAATCTGTATCAAACTTCCACACCTCCAATCCAGACAACTGCTGATCTAGACTAGACATGTTCTCCAAGGTATGTATATCCAGGTATCACTACATCAAAACTAAGATGTTGTTTGTTCTTCTCATGCTCATCCTTTCATGCATACATTGCTACCTAGAGACTGGCTGCTAGGACAGTCTGAATGCAGCAGCAGAATAGATTCTAACTGTCTTTCATTAGTCAGATATTAAAGGGATCTGACGTTAAAAGGGGAGACCATGTTTTGCTGCCCAATGAAATTGTTTTGCATTGGAAATATTTTAACTTTATTACATTTATTATTGTGTGTGTGTGTGTGTGTGTGAGAGAGAGAGAGAGAGAGAGAGAGAGAGAGAGAGAGAGACAGAAAGAGAGCGAGCAGCTGGTGGTCAGTAGCTGCTGATGCAGCAGGTTCTCTTCTACCATGTGGGTCTGGGGATTGAAAGCAGGTGTTTGGGTTTGTTGATAAGTGCCTTTACCTGCTGAGTCATCTTGCTTACCATGATTTTTTTTTTTAAATTAAAAGCATTGTAGGTGGTGGTGGCACGCACCTTTAATCTGAGCACTTTGGAAGCAGAGAAAGGTATATCCCAAAGTTCGATGCTAACCTGGTCTACAGAGTGAATGCCAGGAAAACTAGGGCTGCATCGAGAAATCTTGTCTCCAAAACAAACCAAAACAAACAAAGAAGCAAATAAATAAATAAAACCATTTTAGTTTTGAAACCTTATAATAAGATTGTTATTTTAAATTGAGTTTATATTGACATTTTCTTAGTTTAATTGCTAATATAATTAATACTGCCAGACTTAGACAGTAAAACCAAAGCTCTCTGAAGGAATTACTAACCTTTGGAGAGTGAGCGACTCAAGTGTGGAACTAGAGAAGACCCGCTTTCACCATCTGATTCTACAGTTTCTGAGAACTAGGTACAGAACATGGCAGCATGCAGCTGAGATCCATAGTTGGAGGCACTTACGCTTGACGGGTATAAAGGTCTGGTTCGTCGAGGTCCTGAGATCTTAATTCCTGTGTGGAGAGGCAGCCAGCACCACCGGTGGAAATGGAACTGCGCTTCATGCTCAGAACCTAATTTATGATTTCAATATCAGAAAAATGTTCCAGATGCAAGTGGATCATTAAGCAATAATTGTCACTTTTATTCTGAAGTAGAAGAGTAACTAAGTTTATTCCTTTACGATAGTATTTTCCCTGTGTGCTGTATTTGTTTGTCATGTATACTTAAGTCCTCACTAAAGATAACACCTATGCAACTTCAAGTATTCAATACACTCGAGCAAGACAATGCAAAAATGAACATATATGATTCCTGCATCACACGGCAATCCATGATCGCAAAATTTCAATGTGTTATCCCGAATACATCACTGGTATCTCTTATGTCTATTTCAATGGTAACTCACAGACTGCTTGACAAGAAATCTCAGGCTCCTTAACTCTCCTCAAAATGTTTCCTTTGGCTTCAAAATCAGGATTCATTCTCTTTTCCTAATATCTACTTTTCTTGCTTTATGTTTAACCCCATAGTTTAATACCCACTATTGTCTTTCTGGTTCTAATCTCCCTTTCAGTAAAGACAAGCAATCCGTTCCATAACATAATGTAGAGGCTGCTTCCATTCTCAAAATATTTTAGTATCATAAGCATACCTATGTCAGACCCTGTCTTCGTCTCTGCAGCACTAGACGCTAGCCACTCAGCTTTTTCTGGTCCTGCCCTGGCTTCTTTCTAGGATAAGACAGAACTCACTGTTGATAAAATTATATATATATATATATATATATATATATATATATATATATATATATATATATGTAGTGAAGAGAAGTCACGCTATGCGATAAGGCTTATACAGGAGGCTTATTGGAAGATGAGAGAGAAGGGACAGAGAAGGCAGAGAGGGGAGCAGACTAGTCCCATGGGGTAAAAAGTGCGGGAGAGAGAGGGAGGTAGACACAGGAGAAGGGGGAGGTTAGGGGTAGGTCCACCTGTTACAAGGAACCATAGCAAATGTGCCCAGAAGTGGCTACAGGTGAAGTGCTCTTAGTGGCTACAGGTGAGGAGGTTTCCTGTCAGGACCCTAAGGACAGGCAGGCCAATGCAGATTCCCAAATACTAACACCAAATAATAACACCCACTTTATTGTTTGTTTGAGCTGGGGACTTTAGCACAATAGGCTGTGCACTGAGTCACATCACTCCTTGTTCGACTGCTTACATTCCACTTAGGTCTTATTCTCAAGCCTTCAGTTTCCCAGACTTTTTCTTCTTACATGGCTTTTCAGATGCTGCATTACCACAAGAACGCAGTGTTTTAACCTGTCCCTCCCAGGCAGTCCTCCCCTTCTCCCCCTCCCTGCGGAACACCTTGGTCAGCAATCAGCATCCTCTTTTCCCTCTCCAGGCGCTGCCCACACAAACTTACTGATCCCTGAACCCAGAACCTGGCAGATGCCGCCCCAGGTCTCTGATGCCACAGAGTTTCTTAGCAGGAACAGAGTTAACCCCATACCAGCAGTTACCTTTCTCTCTGGTTCTTGACCCCCAGCGCCCACTTCCAGTAAAATGCACAACTGCTTAGGAAGACACCCACCAATGCCAACCAGGAGCCATTTGGATTTTAAAGTCTCCGCCTGCGTGACATCAGAAAGCCTCTTGCGAGTACTCTTAAGCAAGAAGGCTATGCCAGTTCCCAGACAGTGGTGGGAAGTCCTAGGGCAAAAGCTTAGATTTCTAAATCTTGCAGCTGTTGTGCCTCTGGCTAGAATTGTAGTTTTGTCCCTAGCAGCCCTTTTGAGTTTCAGTCTTTCCTAGCCATCAGTGTGTCTCCTCATCTGTATTTGAGACAATCAAGTACTTTTGCAGCAGTGCCCAGTTGTTTTCCATAGTATCTTTTATTGTTGTTTTGTTTTGTAAAATATCCCTGGGCCTGGTGAAATGGCTCCATGGGTAAGAGCACTGCCTGCTCTTCCAAAGAAATGGGTTAAATCCCCAGGACCCATAACTATAACTCTAATTTCAGGAGGTCTGATGCCCTCTTCTGGCCTTGGTGGGCACCAGACACACGTGTGGTATACAGACATACATGTAGGCAAAACACTTTATACATAAAATAAAAATAATAAAGATCTTTTTTAAAAAAATAAAGGCAAATCAAAAGTATTCTTGTACAGTTTTATCAGGACCTAAGTTCTCAAAATTCATTTCAACACTCATCTTAGTTTCAAGATGCCTTAAGAAGTACAAAATTTGCTGGTCAGTGGTGGTACATTCCTTTACTCCCAGTACTCAAGAGGCAGAGGCAGGGGGATCTCTGTGAGTTTGAGAAGAGTCTACAGAAGAAATACAAAATCACTTTAGCTAAGACATTTGAATTGGAAGTATTATCTCTGTTTGACCAAGATCTCCCATATTTTGTCATTACAAGGTCAATTAGCAAGACTATTGTAATAGCTATTGCTTATGCATTAACTACTCCTGGATTCTTTTTATAGAAGACTGAAGTGAGAAAGGATTAATGTTCTACGGGTGCTTAAATAAAGCAAGTTTTCACATACTAGTCCTTCTGAAATCATTCCTCATCAAAGAACTCATTGAAACATTTTTTTTGTACAAATTTTAAAAAGTTGAAGTCTACAGTCATCAGGCTGGTAGTCATAGACACACAAAAACCTGACAAGCTTGCTTTCTATGTCTACTTCTGAATGCCACTCAGGATCAAGTGAGATAATTGTATCAGGATTTTAGCTTAGTGATACATGGCGTTAATAAATTAAAATTCATCCTAAGGAATGTAGTGGGAAGAAATGATAATGTAATCAAGTTGAATTTAATTTGCTAGATATTTTATAATGACATTTTAAGTCATAAGCAACTGTAATATACTTTACTATTAGAAACTCTTTTAATTAATGCAGGCCACCTTATTCCCATGTGGTTATGCCGTGGCAGTATCTGTGAAAAATTCTTCAGAGCAGGTAATAGGGATATGTTACATCTCTTTTTATCTTCTTTTTTTTTTCTGAGACAAGCTTGTCTATTTAACAGTCTTGGCTGTGTCCCTTTTTTACCTTTTATGTTAATTCTTTAAAAACAACTACTTCTTTATTTTATTTATTGTATTATGTGTAGTTGGAATTTTCCTTTGGGCCACCAAGAAACTCCCAAATAATTTATTATGAATGCTTCTTATTAATTATAAGTGCTTAGTCTTAGCTTAGGCTCGTCCTGCTAGCTTTTTGAACTTAATTTAACCTGTTTCTATTCATCTACATTTTTCCTTGGGCTTTTTACCTTTCTTTTATTCTGTATGTCTTGGTTTCCTGCTTCCTCCATGTGTGTCTGATTGGCCACTGGTTTCTCCCTGGTATCTCTTTTTCTTTCTTCCTTTCTAAGCCTAAATTCCTCCTGCTACTCAGTTTCCCTGCCTGCAAGTCCTGCCTATACCTCTTTCTTGCTATTGGCCATTTAGCTTTTTGTTAGACTAATCAGGTGCCTTAGGCAGACAAGGTAAAACAGCAACACATTTTTACATATAATTCAACAAATGCAACACGTCTTTACATAGTTATACAAATATTTTGTAACAATGAAACATCATTTCTCCTTTTACTTTTTTTCTTCAAACCCGCTCTTATATGCCTCCTTGTTCCCTTTCAAATTCATGGATTTTTCATTAATTTTGTTACATGCATATGTGTATGTAACATGCCCAATCTGTATGTTACTTGTCTGTATGCTGTCAGGGTTATAATTAGGTTGAAGGGAGATAAATACACAGGGAGAAAGGAGAGCAAAATAATAGTATGGATATGTGAAAAAAATCACAAGGATTCATACTGTTAAGTACCTAAGAAACTATAACACACGCATACTTTAATTTAGTATAATGTTATTTGTATGTATGATTCAGGGCTCACCATTTGGTATTGGATAAGCATTAGGTGTACTCTTCCCACAGTAGGACTAAAACTGTTTCTCCACTCCCGGCATTTGTGAGTTCCCTATAGTTCTTTGTGTAGGGCTGGTTGGCCCCTTGTCCCTTATAGATTGCCTCTTGTCCTTATTCAGCTCATACTTAAGCAGCCATGTTAATAAGATTTTATTGGTGTAGATTCTGACATTCCTAGGAGATACAATGTCACAGCAAACTCCATGATGCTCTGGCTCTTATAATCTATGTGTCCCCTCCTTTAAAATGTTTCGTGATACTTACGTGTAGTGATATTTCATTTGTATTTTAATAAAGAAAGTTTAGCTGAAGATCAGAGAGTAAGTGGTAGCACACACCTTTAATCTCAGTAGCCACACTAGTTTGCCATAGAAACCTGGCGGTGCACGCCTTTAATCCCAGTGGTGCACATCTTTAATCCCAACCTAAAGAATGGAATGCAAGACAGAAGGAGAAAGCTCTCAGACACAGTCTCATCACCCTGTTATTTGATTTCTCTGTTAGATTGCCTTCACATATGCATTTATTTCAGGAAGCATCGACTGTATCAATACCCATGCCACTGCACACTACTTCCGTGGCCTTAGTTTTAGCTGTTTCTCCCTGTATACACTCCCTCGTCCCTCTATTTCTCTCCGTGCACCTCCCCTCACCAGCCTGTACCTTTCTATTCTATTTCTTCTTTCCTGATGAGATGCTTCTCTCCTCCTTAGTCTGTTACTCTATGCTTAATCTCTGTGATTCTGTATATCCACATGTAAGCTAATACATGCCACATTTGGCTTTCTGTGTCTGGGTACCTCACTCAGGGTGATTTCTCCCCCTAGTTCTACCCATTTACTGTGAATTTAATTCTTTATAATGGCTGAGTAATATTCATTTGTATAAAGGTTCCAATTTTTATTATCCATTCATATTCATGTCTTGAATATGTTATCCAATTTCTGGGCATTATTAATAGAGCAGCAATGGACATGGTTGAGTAAGCGTCTCTGTGGTAGGATGAAGTTTCCTTTGGGTAAATGCCCAAGAGTGATAGAGCTGGATCACGAGGTAGATCAGTTCCCATCTCTCTAAGGTAAATCCACACTCATTTCCATAGTGACTGTATGAGTCTGCACTCCTACCAGCAGTGGATGAGTGTACCCCTTATTCTATGTCCTTGCCAGCAGGAACTGTCACTCGTATTATTGATCCTAGGTATTCTGACAGGTGTAAAATGGACTCTCAAAGCAGACTTGGTTTGCATTTCACGAATGACTGAGAATGTTGAACATTTAAGTCTTTCTCAGCCACTTAAGATTCCCTATTGAGAATTCTCTGTTTAAAAATTCCCAGTTTTAATTGAGTCATTTGTTTTCATGATATCTAGCCTTTTGAGTTCTTTATACATTTTGCTTGAGTTTTTTTGTATAATTTTGGATATTAGCCCTCTATTGGGTGTGTAGTTGATAAAAAATATTTTACCATTCTGTAAGCTGCCACTTTGTCTGAATGATGGGATCTTTTGTCATGCAGAAGCTTTTCAGTTTCATGAGATCCCATTTATTAATTGTTGAAATTAGTGTCTGTGTTAATAGTGTTCTGCTCAGAAAGTCTTTTCCTATGTCATTGATTTCAGGGATCTTCCCTTCTTTTTCTTCTGTTAGGTTCAAGATATCTGGTTTTAGGTTGAGGTCTGTGTGGGAATTCCTTTCCATTAAATATTTTTTGGGATGTGGGGGTGTGTCAGCAATAGGGTGGCTTCTGTGTGCTGACATGATCTCTTATAAGGGAGAGAATGGTCTCCCATGTATTTCTGGTTTCTTCATCAAAGTTCAGGAGTCCGTAGGCACTTGAATTACACCTGACTTCTCAGTGGAAACCATGAAAGCCAGAATGTCTTAGATAGATGTGCTGCCAACACTAAGAGACCATGAAGGCAATCCCAGAGTACTATTCACAGCAAAGCTTGCATTCACCATCAATGGAGAAAAAAGATATTCCAGGACAAAAACAGATTTAAATAATAGGTAGCCACAAACCCAGCCTTACAGAAAATACTAGAAGGCAAAGCACAAACCAAGGAAGCTAAGAACACCCATAATAACACAGACATCTGACAACTCTCCACCACCACAACTCAAAGAAGGGAAACACACACTCTAATAGTAGGTTTCAACACTCCTCTCTCACCAATGGACAGGCTAAACAGACAGAAACTTAATGGAGCAATAAGAGATATCACAGATGTAGTGAAACAAATGAAATTAATAGACATCTATAGAACATTCCACCCAACAGAAAAGAAAATACCTTCTTCTCAGCATCTCATGGAACCTTCTCAAAAATTGATCACATAATCAGTAACAAAGCAAACATTCACAGATACAAAAGAAAATGTAGTAACCAGCTGTGTACTATTGGATTACCATGGAATAATGCTAGAATTCAACAACAATTCTACCCCCAGAATGCCTACAAACTCATGAAAACTGAACAGTCAACTACTCTCCAGAAGATGACATCAGATACCTTAGAATTAGAGATATAAGGGATTGTGAGCTGCCATATGGGTGCTGTTAACTGAACCTTTGTCCTCTGCAAGAGCGGCAAGTGCTCTTAATCATGGATTCATCAACCCAGCCCTAGAAGGTACTTCATTTTTTCCCTTAAACCCAGATGTCATTAGGAAAGATCCTTTTACAGATGGTGCTGAGAAAACTGGGTATGTACCTGTAGAAGAATGAAATCAGGTCGAGTCTCAAAGTACATGAAACATTGAAAATAGATCACAGACTTCATGTGAAGACAGGACATGCTGAAACTGCAGGGAAGACACATCAACTATGTCCCGTGTCAACAATCATCCTATGCAGAGGTAGGAACTTCTGAATGGACTGTGACAGCAGAGAACACAACCCAAGGACTGACACATGGATTATAGCAAACTAAAAACCTGCCTAACAATGGAAGGAACCTCACAACTGAAGAGACAGCTTACAGATTTGAGAAATCATTGCCAACTCTGTATCGCATAGGGTTCTATTATGTAAAAACAGCCAAGATTAAACCAAATCCAATCCATACATGAGGTAATGAGGTGAGCAGACAGTCCTCAAAGGAAGAAATAGAAATGGCAAATAATATTTGATGATGGGTTCAACATCCTAAGCCATCAGGGAAAGGTGAAATTAAAATGATTTATACTCTCACCTTACTAGCTCAGAATGACTTTCATCAAGAAAACAGAACAACAGATGCTGGCAGGAATTTGAGGAAAGAGGAAACTTTACTCACTGCTAGTGAGCATAAATTGCAGCTACTGAGGAAATCAGTAAGTAGGTTTGTCAAAAATGAGAAAGTGGTGGGACAGATGTCTCAGGGAAAAGCACTGGCTGCTCTTACAGAGGAACTTGGTTTGGTTCCCAGCACCCACTTGGTGGCTCAGAACCATCTATAACTCCAGTTCCAGGGAATCCCTTTCTGGCCTCCACAGTCACCACGGATGTACACATATATTGCAGGAAAAATATTCACACACATAAAAATAAAAGATAAACAAATCTTTGAGGACGACAACCAAAACTATCACATGATCTGCCTATATGCTTCAGTGATAAAGAGCACTTCTTGTTCTTCCAGAGGACCAGCATTTGATTCCCAACACTCAAACCAGGCAGTTCACAACCACCTGTAACACAAGCCCCAGGAGGGTCTGACATCTCTCATCTCTGTGGTCACACACACACACACACACACACACACACACAGATTTAAAAGTAAAAAAAATGACATTTGTAGGAAAATGGGTGAAATTTCAATTCAGAATGTTAGCTGAAATAAACTGCGTTCAGATAAGCACTATGTTTTCTCTCATGTGTGTAGCCTTGATTGAAGTTTCTATGTGTGAGTGGGTCGGTGTCCATGTGTGGATGACTCATGAAACTAGAGAACTGTGAGAGGGAAAAAGAGACCTGAAGGATTAGGGTACAGGAACACTGACAGAAGATAATGCAATATTGTACTGGGAGAGCAGAAATTAGGTTGTTGTGGGCAATGGAAAAACAGCAAGAATGGGACAGAGGGGAGGGCAAGGCAAAGCCAGAGGGCAGGGTGTGGAAGAAGAAAACATGTGTAAAAATGCCATTATGAGCTTGTCCCATCCAGCTTGCATCCAGAACCCTTCTTCCTTCTGTCCCCTTTCCTCTTTGGGCACATAAGGCCATCCAGCTCAGTCTGTCTGGCGCTGGGGCCAAATCCTCAGGGCAAGTAGGCAGGCGAGACCTCCTTTGTCTCACTGGCCCGCCTACACCAACCAAGGTAGGCGCTTTGTTTACGAACTACCCAACCTGCACGGAGATCTGATCTCGGCACCAGGAGAGACAGCAGTGCGGTGAGTTTGTGACCAGCAGCGGCGGAAGCAGCCCTGGACAGGGAACTCTGAAGTTCCTCATCCCCCTCCCTATACTCCCTGGGCTCCCTGCACGGGCTCTACCCCCCCCCCCCCATACTGCCTCTCTCTTCTTGCCCCACCCAGCTTGCATCCAGAACCCTTCTTCCCTCTGTCCCCTTTCCTCTTTGGGCACATATCACCATCCAGCTCAGTCTGTCTGGCGCTGGGGGCAAATCCTCAGGGCAAGTAGGCAGGCCAGACCTCCTTTGTTTCACTGGCCCGCCTGCACCAACCAAGGTAGGCGCTTTGTTTACGAACTACCCAACCTGCACGGAGATCTGATCTCGGCACCAGGAGAGACAGCAGTGCGGTGAGTTTCTGACCAGCGGCTGCGGAAGCAGCCCTGGACAGGGAACTCTGAAGTTCCTCATCCCCCTCCCTATACTCCCCGGGCTCCCTGCAGGGGCTCTACCCCCCCATACTGCCTCTCTCTTTTGTCCCACCCAGCTTGCATCCAGAACCCTTCTTCCTTCTGTCCCCTTTCCTCTTTGGGCACATAACACCATCCAGCTCAGTCTGTCTGGCGCTGGGGGCATATCCTCAGGGCAAGTAGGCAGGCGAGACTTCCTTTGTTTCACTGGCCTGCCTGCAACAAGCAAGGAGAGACATCACTAGAACACCAGGAGAGCTAGCACTGCAGAGAGCCATCACTGGGAAGGTACATCAGTAGGCAAGGAGACCTGATCCGGTAAAAGAAGATCCAGAGGGGAGCATTCGGAGAAAGAGATGGGCAGGCGCCAATGCAAGAATTCACCTAACAATCTGAAAAACTATATGAAACCACCAGAACCCAGCGACATCCCAACTGGTGGACATGAACACCTTAATCATGAAGAAGTAGATAAAATTGACTTTATGAAAGTGATTGACGCCCTTAAACAACATGTAAAAAATGCCCTTATAGAAATGGATGAGAAGTATAACAGAAAGTTTGAAGAATTGAGTAAATCAGTGAATGATACCCTAGGAAACCAAGGAAAAACAATCAAACAGATAATGGAAACAGTTCAAGACTTAAAAACTGAAATGGAGGCAAAGAAGAAAACACAAACAGAAGGCCAGCTGGACAGGGAAAATCTAGGTAAACGAATAGAGACTACAGAAGCAAGCATAACCAACAGAATACAAGAGATAGAAGAAAGAATCTCAGATTCTGAAGATACCATAGAGAAAATAAACACGCTGATCAAAGAAAACAGCAAGGCCAACAAATTCTCATCACAAAACATTCAGGAAATATGGGACACAATAAAAAGACCAAACCTAAGAATAATAGGAATAGAAGAAGGAGAAGAAGCGCAGCTCAACGGTCCAGAAAATATATTTAATAAAATTATAGAAGAAAACTTTCCCAACCTAAAGAAAGATATACCTATGAAGGTTCAAGAAGCATACAGAACACCGAATAGGCTGGATCAAAAAAAAACATCCTCTCGCCATATAATAATCAAAACACAAAGCATACAGAATAAAGAAAGAATACTAAGAGCAGCGAAGGAAAAAGGCCAAGTTACTTATAAAGGTAAACCTATCAGACTTACACCTGACTTCTCTATGGAAACCATGAAAGCCAGAAGGTCCTGGATAGATGTACTGCAGAAACTAAGAGACCATGGATGCAAGCCCAGACTACTATACCCAGCCAAGCTTTCGTTCACTATAAATGGAGAAAACAAAATTTTCCAGGATAAAAACCAATTTAAACAATACGTAGCCACAAATCCAGCCTTACAGAAAGTAATAGAAGGAAAATCACTAACCAAGGAGTCCAACAATGACCACAATATCTCAGACAACTAGAGACCCTTCACCAGCGCAACACAAAGAAGGGGAACACACAAAATTTACAACTTAAAAAATGACCGGAGTTAACAACCACTGGTCATTAATATCACTTAATGTCAATGGACTCAACTCTCCTATAAAAAGGCACAGACTAAGAGATTGGATACGAAAACAGGATCCAACATTCTGCTGTTTACAAGAAACACACCTCAACCACAAAGACAGGCACCTACTCAGAGTAAAGGGTTGGGATAAGGCTTATCAAGTAAATGGACCTAAGAAACAAGCAGGGGTGGCCATACTAATTTCTAACAAAGTTGACTTCAAACTTAAATCATTCAGGAGAGATGGAGAGGGACATTTTCTACTCATAACAGGAACAATTCATCAGGATGAAGTCTCAATCCTGAATATCTATGCCCCTAATATAAAAGCACCCACGTACGTAAAAGAAACATTGTTAAAACTCAAGGCAGCCATCAAACCGCACACATTAATAGTAGGAGACTTTAATACTCCTCTCTCACCAATGGACAGGTCAAGTAGACAGAAACCTAACAGAGAAATAAGAGAATTAATGGAGGTAATGAATCAAATGGACTTAACAGACATCTATAGAATATTCCACCCAAATAGGAAAGAATATACCTTCTTCTCTGCAGCTCATGGAACCTTCTCAAAAATCGACCACATACTCGGTAACAAAGCAAACATCCACAGTTACAAAAAAATATTAAGAACCACCTGTATCTTATCAGATCACCATGGATTAAAGCTAGAATTCAGCAACAATGCTACCCCCAGAAAGCCTACAAACTCATGGAAACTGAATAGTCAACTACTGAACCATACCTGGATTAAGGAAGAAATAAAGAAAGAAATTAAAGTCTTCCTTGAAGACAATGAAAATAAAGAAACAACATACTCAAACCTATGGGACACTATGAAAGCAGTTCCGAGAGGAAAGTTCATAGCACTAACTGCCCACTTAAAGAAAACAGAGAAAGCACACATTGGAGACTTAACAGCCCACCTGAAAGCTCTAGAAAAAAAAAGAAGCAGACTCACCTAGAAGGGGTAGAAGACTGGAAATAATCAAACTGAGGGCTGAAATCAACAAAATAGAAACACAGAAAACAATTGAAAGAATCAATGAATCAAAAAGCTGGTTCCTGGAGAAAATCAACAAGATTGATAAACCCCTATCCAAACTAATCAAACGGCAGAGAGAGAATTTGCAAATTAATAAGATCAGAAATAAAAAGGGAGACATAACCACAGACACAGAGGAAATTCAGAGAATCATTAGATCTTACTACAAAAGCCTGTATGCCACAAAACTGGAAAATGCAAAAGAAATGGACGCTTTTTTAGATAAATACCATTTACCAAAGTTAAACCAGGACCAGGTGAACAACCTAAATAGACCTGTTAGTCGTGAAGAATTAGAAGCGGTTATCAAAAACTTCCCTTCCAAAAAAAGTCCAGGACCAGATGGTTTCAATGCGGAATTCTACCAGAACTTCCAAGAAGACCTAATACCTATTCTCCTTAATGTATTTCACAATATAGAAACAGAAGAGTCATTGCCAAATTCCTTTTATGAAGCTACAGTAACTCTGATACCAAAACCACACAAAGACCCAACCAAGAAAGAGAATTACAGGCCAATCTCACTCATGAACATCGACGCAAAAATCCTCAACAAGGGGCTCCCTGCAGGGGCTCTACACCCTGCATACTGCCTCTCTCTTCTTGTCCCACCCAGCTTGCATCCAGACCCTTCTTCCTTCCGCTCCCTTTCCTCTTTGGGCACATAACACCATCCAGCTCAGTCTGTCTGGCGCTGGGGGCAAATCCTCAGGGCAAGTAGGCAGGCGAGACTTCCTTTGGTTCACTGGCCTGCCTGCACCAAACAAGGTAAGGCCTTTGTTTACGAACTACCCAACCTGCACGGAGACCTGCTCTTGGCACCAGGAGAGCCATCAGTGGTAGAGCTAATCGGGGTACCAGGATTGCCGTCTTTGGGCACGGAGATCTGATATTGGTAACAGGAGAGACATCACTGGAGCACCAGGAGAGCTATCACTTCAGGGTGCCATCACTGGGAAAGTACATCAGTAGGCAAGGAGACCTGATCCGGTAAAAGAAGATCCATAGGGGAGCATTCAGAGAAAGAGATGGGCAGGCGCCAATGCAAGAATTCACCCAACAATCTGAAAAGCTATATGAAACCACCAGAACCCAGCGACCTCACAACAGGAGGACATGAACACCTTAATCATGAAGAAGTAGATAAAATTGACTTTATGAAAGTGATTGATGCCCTTAAACAGCATGTAAAAAATGCCCTTATAGAAATGGATGAGAAGTATAACAGAAAGTTTGAAGAATTGAGTAAATCAGTGAATGATACCCTAGGAAACCAAGGAAAAACAATCAAACAGATAATGGAAACAGTTCAAGACTTAAAAACTGAAATGGAGGCAAAGAAGAAAACACAAACAGAAGGCCAGCTGGACAGGGAAAATCTAGGTAAACGAATAGAGACTACAGAAGCAAGCATAACCAACAGAATACAAGAGATAGAAGAAAGAATCTCAGATTCTGAAGATACCATAGAGAAAATAAACACGCTGATCAAAGAAAACAGCAAGGCCAACAAATTCTCATCACAAAACATTCAGGAAATATGGGACACAATAAAAAGACCAAACCTAAGAATAATAGGAATAGAAGAAGGAGAAGAAGCGCAGCTCAACGGTCCAGAAAATATATTTAATAAAATTATAGAAGAAAACTTTCCCAACCTAAAGAAAGATATACCTATGAAGGTTCAAGAAGCATACAGAACACCGAATAGGCTGGATCAAAAAAAAACATCCTCTCGCCATATAATAATCAAAACACAAAGCATACAGAATAAAGAAAGAATACTAAGAGCAGCGAAGGAAAAAGGCCAAGTTACTTATAAAGGTAAACCTATCAGACTTACACCTGACTTCTCTATGGAAACCATGAAAGCCAGAAGGTCCTGGATAGATGTACTGCAGAAACTAAGAGACCATGGATGCAAGCCCAGACTACTATACCCAGCCAAGCTTTCGTTCACTATAAATGGAGAAAACAAAATTTTCCAGGATAAAAACAAATTTAAACAATACGTAGCCACAAATCCAGCCTTACAGAAAATAATAGAAGGAAAATCACTAATCAAGGAGTCCAACAATGACCACAGTAACTCAGACATCTAGAAACCCTTTACCAGCACATCTCAATAAAGGGAAACACACAAAATCTACTACTAAAAAAAAATGACCGGAGTTAACAACCACTGGTCATTAATATCACTTAATGTCAATGGACTCAACTCACCTATAAAAAGGCACAGACTAAGAGATTGGATACGAAAACAGGATCCAACATTCTGCTGTTTACAAGAAACACACCTCAACCACAAAGACAGGCACCTACTCAGAGTAAAGGGCTGGGATAAGGCTTATCAAGTAAATGGACCTAGGAAACAAGCAGGTGTGGCCATACTAATTTCTAACAAACTTGACTTCAAACTTAAATCAATCAGAAGAGATGGAGAGGGACATTTTCTACTCATAACAGGAACAATTCATCAGGATGAAATCTCAATCCTGAATATCTATGCCCCTAATATAAAAGCACCCACGTACGTAAAAGAAACATTGTTAAAACTCAAGGCAGCCATCAAACCGCACACATTAATAGTAGGAGACTTTAATACTCCTCTCTCACCAATGGACAGGTCAAGTAGACAGAAACCTAACAGAGAAATAAGAGAATTAATGGAGGTAATGAATCAAATGGACTTAACAGACATCTATAGAATATTCCACCCAAATAGGAAAGAATATACCTTCTTCTCTGCAGCTCATGGAACCTTCTCAAAAATCGACCACATACTCGGTAACAAAGCAAACATTCATAGTTACAAAAAATATTCATAACCACCTGTATCTTATCAGATCACCATGGATTAAAGCTAGAATTCAGCAACAATGCTACCCCCAGAAAGCCTACAAACTCATGGAAACTGAATAGTCAACTACTGAACCATACCTGGATTAAGGAAGAAATAAAGAAAGAAATTAAAGTCTTCCTTGAAGACAATGAAAATAAAGAAACAACATACTCAAACCTATGGGACACTATGAAAGCAGTTCCGAGAGGAAAGTTCATAGCACTAACTGCCCACTTAAAGAAAACAGAGAAAGCACACATTGGAGACTTAACAGCCCACCTGAAAGCTCTAGAAAAAAAAGAAGCAGACTCACCTAGAAGGGGTAGAAGACTGGAAATAATCAAACTGAGGGCTGAAATCAACAAAATAGAGACACAGAAAACAATTGAAAGAATCAAGGAATCAAAAAGCTGGTTCCTGGAGAAAATCAACAAGATTGATAAACCCCTATCCAAACTAATCAAACGGCAGAGAGAGAATTTGCAAATTAATAAGATCAGAAATGAAAAGGGAGACATAACCACAGACACAGAGGAAATTCAGAGAATCATTAGATCTTACTACAAAAGCCTGTATGCCACAAAACTGGAAAATGCAAAAGAAATGGACGCTTTTTTAGATAAATACCATTTACCAAAGTTAAACCAGGACCAGGTGAACAACCTAAATAGACCTGTTAGTCGTGAAGAATTAGAAGCGGTTATCAAAAACCTCCCTTCCAAAAAAAGTCCAGGACCAGATGGTTTCAATGCGGAATTCTACCAGAACTTCCAAGAAGACCTAATACCTATTCTCCTTAATGTATTTCACAATATAGAAACAGAAGAGTCATTGCCAAATTCCTTTTATGAAGCTACAGTAACTCTGATACCAAAACCACACAAAGACCCAACCAAGAAAGAGAATTACAGGCCAATCTCACTCATGAACATCGACGCAAAAATCCTCAACAAAATTCTGGCAAACCGAATCCAAGAACACATTAGAAAAATTATCAATTATGATCAAGTAGGCTTCATACCAGAGATGCAGGGCTGGTTTAACATACGCAAATCTATCAATGTAATCCATCATATAAATAAACTGAAAGAAAAAAAACCATATGATCGTTTCATTAGATGCTGAAAAAGCATTTGACAAAATTCAACATCCCTTTATGATAAAAGTCTTGGAGAGATTAGGGATACAAGGGTCATACCTAAATATAATTAAAGCTATATACAGCAAGCCGACAGCTAATATCAAACTAAATGGAGAGAAACTTAAAGCCATCCCACTAAAATCAGGAACACGCCAAGGCTGTCCACTCTCTCCATACCTCTTCAATATAGTTCTCGAAGTTTTAGCAATAGCAATAAGACAACATAAGGGGATAAAGGGGATTCAAATTGGAAAGGAAGAAGTTAAACTTGCATTATTTGCAGATGATATGATAGTGTACATGAGCGACCCCAAAAACTCCTCCAAAGAACTCCTACAGCTGATAAACGCCTTTAGTAACGTGGCAGGATACAAGATCAACTCCAAAAAATCAGTCGCCCTCTTATACACAAAGGATCTGGAAGCAGAGAGAGAAATAAGAGAATCATCACCTTTCACGATAGCCACAAACAGCATAAAATATCTTGGGGTAACTCTAACCAAGGAAGTGAAAGATCTATTTGACAAAAACTTTAAGGCATTGAAGAAAGAAATTGAAAAGGATACCAGAAAATGGAAGGATCTCCCTTGCTCTTGGATTGGGAGAATCAACATAGTAAAAATGGCAATTCTACCAAGGGCAATTTATAGATTCAATGCAATCCCCATTAAAATCCCATCAAAATTCTTCACAGATCTTGAAAGGACAATAATCAACTTTATATGGAGAAACAAAAAACCCAGGATAGCCAAAACAATCTTATACAATAAAGGAACTTCTGGAGGCATTACCATCCCTGACTTCAAACTCTATTACAGAGCTACAGTAATGAAAACAGCGTGGTACTGGCATAAAAACAGAGAAGTCGACCAATGGAATCGTATAGAAGACCCGGATTTTAACCCACAAACCTATGAAGAACTGATTTTCGATAAAGGAGCTAAAAGTATACAATGGAAGAAAGAAAGCATCTTCAACAAATGGTGCTGGCACAATTGGATGTCAACCTGTAGAAGAATGAAAATAGACCCATATCTATCACCATGCACAAAACTCAAGTCCAAATGGATCAAAGACCTCAATATCAATCTGAACACACTGAACCTGATAGAAGAGAAAATGGGAAGTACCCTACAACATATGGGCACTGGAGATCGCTTCCTATGTATAACCCCAGCAGCACAGACATTAAGGGCAACATTGAATAAATGGGACCTCCTGAAACTGAGAAGCTTCTGTAAAGCAAAGGACACTGTCATTAAGACAAAAAGGCAGCCTACTGACTGGGAGAAGATCTTCACCAACCCCGCAACAGACAAAGGTCTGATCTCCAAAATATATAAAGAACTCAAGAAACTAGACTTTAAAAGGATAATTAACCCAATTAAAAAATGGGGCACTGAACTGAACAGAGAATTCTCAATAGAAGAAGTTAAAATGGCCAAAAGATACTTAAGGTCATGCTCAACCTCCTTAGCGATCAGAGAAATGCAAATCAAAACAACTTTGAGATATCATCTTACACCTGTCAGAATGGCTAAAATCAAAAACACCCAGGATAGCCTTTGCTGGAGAGGTTGTGGAGAAAGGGGTACCCTCATCCATTGCTGGTGGGACTGCAAACTTGTGCAACCACTTTGGAAATCAGTGTGGCGGTTTCTCAGAAAAATTGGGATCAACCTACCCCTGGACCCAGCAATACCACTCTTGGGAATATACCCAAGAGATGCCCTATCATATGACAAAAGCATTTGTCCAACTATGTTCATAGCAGCATTATTTGTAATAGCCAGAACCTGGAAGCAACCTAGATGCCCTTCAATGGAAGAATGGATGAAGAAAGTGTGGAATATATACACATTAGAGTACTACTCTGCGGTAAAAAACAATGACTTCTTGAATTTTGCATGCAAATGGATGGAAATAGAAAATACGATCCTTAGTGAGGTAACCCAGACCCAAAAAGAAGAACATGGGATGTACTCACTCATAATTGGTTTCTAGCCATGGATAGGGGCCACTGAGTCTATAATTTGTGATCCTAAAGAAGCTAAACAAGAGGGTAAACCCAAGGAAAAACATATAGATATCCTCCCAGCTATGGGAAATAGACATGACTGATGGGCAAAAAATTGGAATCTTGGGGGTGGGGTGGGATGGGGATGAGGGGTGATGGGGAGAGAAAACTGTGAAGGAGAGGATGAGGGGAACTGGGGGAATCGGGGTGATTGGGGATAAAGGAAGTTTGGATAGAAGAGCAGGGAAACTCATACCTTAGGTAAGGGAGCCACCTAAGGGGTGGCAAGAGACTTGAACTTGGAATGGCTACCAGATGCCCAGGGCAATGTCCCCAGTTAGTTCATTGGGGCACCTGAGGATAGGGAACCTGAAATGAACCTATCCTATAATCATACTGATGAATATCTTGCATATCGCCATAGAACCTTCATCTAGCGATGGATGGAGATAGAGCCAGAGACCCACACTGGAGCACCGGACTGAGCTCCCAAGGTTATAATGAGGAGCAGAAGGAGAGAGAACATGAACAAGGAAGTCAGGACCATGAGGGGTGCACCCAACCACTGAGACAGTGGGGCCGATCTATTGGGAGCTCACCAAGGTCAGCTGGACTGCTACTGAAAAAACATGGGATAAAACCGGACTCTCGGAATGTGGCGGACAATGAGAGCTGATGAGAGGCCAAGGAGAATGGCACAGGAACTTTCAACTGGCGATAGATCGAGAGAGAGACAGAGACCCAAATTGGAGCAACGGTCTGAGCTCTTAAGGTCCAAATGAGGAGCAGAAGGAGGGAGAACATGAGCAAGGAAATCAGGACCACGAGGTGTGCACCCACCCACTGTGACAGTGGAACTGATCTATTGGGAGCTCTTCAAGGCCAGCTGGACTGGGACTGAATAAGCATGGGTTGAAACTGGACTCTCTGAACATGGCGGACAATGAAGGCTGATGAGAAGCCAAGGACAATGGCACTAGGTTTCGATCCTAATACATGAACTGGCTTTGTGGGAGCTTAGCCTGTTTGGATGTTCACCTTCCTGGGCCTGGATGGAAGTGGGAGGACCTTGGCCTTCCTGTAGGGCAGGGAATTTGGACTGCTCTTCAGTATCGAGAGGGAGGGGGAATGGACTGGGGGGAGGAGAAGAGGAGTGGGGATGGGGGAGGGGAGGGGGGGAGGGGGCAATGTGTGGGAGGAGGGGAGGGAAATGGGAAACAGGGAGCAGTTGGAAATTTTAATTAAAAAAGAATAAAAAAAAAAGAAAAAAAAAGAAAAAAAATGCCATTATGAAATCTACTACTTTGTAGCTAACTTAATAATCTTGTAATGGGAAATACTTGTTCCTGTAGCCATCGTCCCACTTGAAATGGAGTCCATGGGGCAGGTGTTGTGCTATATTAGTTCAGACATCTATTACAGTACCAGGCATATGGTCATGCGTAAAGCATTTGCTGAGCCAGTTGTTGCCATGCATGCATCTAATTCCAGCATTTAGAGGACTAAGGAAGGCCCAAAGATTCTGGCTAGAGAATCACCTAATCTGAGCAAGACCTTATCTTAAATAATAATTGCCTATTTGCCAAATACATTTTGATAGCAATTATTGAGCTTTGTATATTATGTCTGTCGGTGATTGGTTTGATTTTATTATGATGCCTATAAGTTGTTGTACACGCATATAGTAGCCTCTTGATAATTGTGTTTATGTTCTATGACAACTGTTTAAAAACCATCTGACCTTTAATTATTTGAAAGCATTCATCTGTAAAATAATTTGTTAATAAATCATTTTGTGAGAGTTAATATTTGATTTTTTTCTGGTTATTTTGACTTTTCCATTTTGATATTTTATTGTTTATGCTGTAATCCCTCTTAATATCTATTTTCTAAAATTTAGAAAGGTTTTTGCTATACATACCAGGGTAACCTTGGACTTGTTATGTAGCTCAGGCTAACCTTGAACTCAAGATTCTCCTCTCAGCTTCCAGAGTGCTGGGATTACTGGCATGCACCACCATGTCTTGCTCAATTATTTTTAAAATAAATTATGTGTCTAGGTGTTTTGTAAACTTTGTACATCATGTGCACACAATGTTCAGGTAGGCCAGAAGAGGGCATCAGATCCAGGGGACTGGAGTTACTGAGGGTTGTGATTGACCAAGCAGGTGCTGGCAATGAACACAGGCCCTTTGGAAGAACAAGTGCTCTTAACTGCTGAGCTACCTCTTCAGCCTCTCGTCAATTATTATGTACATGTATATTTATGCATATAAACATCTTCACTGCATGTAAGCATGTGTGTTGTGTGCTCCTAGATGAGAAGAACTGCAGTTACAGATGGTTTGAGTTTCTGTGTGAGTGCCAGAAATTGAATTCAGGTCCTCTGCAAGAGCAAACAGTTTTCTTAATCACAGAAAAAACCCTCCAGTCCTACATACATATAGTTTTTCTTTTCTTTTATTCTTCTTTTTTTTTGAGTCATGAGTTTACATAGCCCAGAACAATGGATTCTCCTGCTTTCCAAATCTGGGATTATAGGTATGTCCTACTGCACAAATATTTAGATCATCAACTCTTTTGGTTTTATGGGACAGGGTTTCTTTGTGTAGGCTTGGCTGTCTTGGAGCTCACTCTGAAGCCCAGGCTGGCCTCTAACGCATAGAGCTCTTCCTGCCTCTGGCTCCTGAGTGCTGGGATTAAAGGCATGTGCTCCCACCACTACCACCACCGGGCTTCATCAACTTTTTCTTCCTTCATTTCTTTTCCTTCCTTCCTTCCTTCCTTCCTTCCTTCCTTTTTTTCTTTAAAAACTTATTTTTATTTATATGAGTACTCTACCTGCACGTCCAACTTTATGTCAGACGAGGACATGGGATCACACTATAGACAGTTGTGAGCCAGTATGTGGTTACTGGGAACTGAACTCAGCACCTCTGGAAGAGTAAGCAGTGTTCTTAGATGCTGAGCCACCTCTTCAGACCCTCATCAACATTTTCTTATAGACTGATTTTTGTTTAAATTTTTCATGACTCAAACTAACTTGCACTATTACTAAACATAGACCATTTTTCATTTTAAGATTTCCTGGCTGTTATGTATTTTAGATAGGGTCTTACTATGTGACCCTGCCTGACCTGGAACTTGCAATCCCCCCAGTGTCTGATAAGAAAGTGCTGGAATTGATGATACAAGGCACACTCCTGACCTCTCTTTTATTGAGGAAGGGAAAAGGGTCTTCCTAGTAAAAAGTAGTTGTTTTGTTTTGTTTTGTTCTTTTTGGTGGTACTGGGAATTGAGCCCAGGTCTGAAGCCACATGCTAAGAAAGTACTTTACCACAGGGCCATGTTTGTAGCCCATGTCAAATGCCATAGAAATTGTTAACGGTGAAAACAACTTTGTGTGGATTACTTGAATAGCTATTTTTGTAAAACTGTGGGTTTTACTTATACATTGCCTTTAAAAAAACAATAAAACTGGGTGCTAGTGGCTCACACCTTTAATCCCAGCAAATCCCAGCACTCCTGAGCCAGAGGCAGGCAGATGTCTGTGAGTTCAAGGCCAGCCTGGTCTACAGAGTGAGTTCCACTGACAGCCAGAGCTAGACAGAGAAACCCTGTCTCAGACAAACCAGAATTTAAACCACACTTCAAAATCACTCAAATCAGACAATTTAATACCTTATATAGATGTTGGATATTTTTCTGAATAAATACTTTATCATGGATAGGTCTTGTATCCTTTATTTTTTTAGAACTTGAAAACATACCAAGTTGCATATTAAGAAGGCAATCAAAAACATTTCCTCCTCTGTTCAAGTCTGCATTATTTCAAGGCTATCCATCACACACACACACACACACACACACACACACACACACACACACATCATAAGAACAGCATCAAACATTAGTCTTTAAGCTTTAAATAACTAAAGACAATGCATTCCTAAAAGCAGGAGAGCATACCATGAAGTTACAGCAGTTTTAGGTATAAAATATGGGGGGAATGAAATGTACTTCTGTGACAGGGATATATCTCAGTGTTTTGTTCAGCTTGTGCTCAATCCTCAGCACCACAAATAACAAACCAAATTTCCTTGTGCATGACATTATCAACACATATATTATCCTTAAAGGTGTGTTTCAGGCCCATAGATCTTCTGTACCAAGTAGTCTAAAGGCCTGTTCAATAACCTAAACACTTTCGTCTCTATTTATGCCCCTATAACTGCTCCCTTTTTTGTACTCCCTTGTTTGCCATTGTGCCTTAAGGGAAAGTTGTCACCGAGTATCAAGAGTTAATATGCATGAAGAACTTAAGAGCAGTTGACCTATATAAACACTCAATAAATATTCAGAACAACTTGTAAAGGAGAGTCTGCCATTATCTCCATTAAAAAAGTGAAAAGTTCTATTTTATATTCTATGTATATTTTGTTTGTATAGGCATAACCACACATGCACGAGAGTGCCTATGGAGGTCACAAAAGGGGCACCAGATCTCCTTGAGCTGGAGTCACAGGCGCTTGTGACCTGCCCAATGTGGGTACTGGGAACTGAATTTGGGTCCTGTGGTAGAATAGGAACGACTCTAAACCACTGAGCAATCTCCCAGTATCTCCACTCTTTTTCTTTCTTTTTTTGGAAGACAGGTTTTTCTGTGTAGCTCTGGTTGTCTTGGAATTTGTCTGTAGACCAGGCTGGCCTCAAACCCAGAGATTAGACTGCATCCGTTTAATTAAATACGTGCACCACCGCTCAACCTATCCCCATTCTTATACACAAGGGATTCAAAGTACAAAAAGGTGAGGTCATACCCCAGGTCATACAAATAACAGACTGTTTCCTGTCAATCTGTATCAAACTTCCACACCTCCAATCCAGACAACTGCTGATCTAGACTAGACATGTTCTCCAAGGTATGTATATCCAGGTATCACTACATCAAAACTAAGATGTTGTTTGTTCTTCTCATGCTCATCCTTTCATGCATACATTGCTACCTAGAGACTGGCTGCTAGGACAGTCTGAATGCAGCAGCAGAATAGATTCTAACTGTCTTTCATTAGTCAGATATTAAAGGGATCTGACGTTAAAAGGGGAGACCATGTTTTGCTGCCCAATGAAATTGTTTTGCATTGGAAATATTTTAACTTTATTACATTTATTATTGTGTGTGTGTGTGTGTGTGTGAGAGAGAGAGAGAGAGAGACAGAGAGAGACAGAGACAGAAAGAGAGCGAGCAGCTGGTGGTCAGTAGCTGCTGATGCAGCAGGTTCTCTTCTACCATGTGGGTCTGGGGATTGAAAGCAGGTGTTTGGGTTTGTTGATAAGTGCCTTTACCTGCTGAGTCATCTTGCTTACCCAGATTTTTTTTTAAATTAAAAGCATTGTAGGTGGTGGTGGCACGCACCTTTAATCTGAGCACTTTGGAAGCAGAGAAAGGTATATCCCAAAGTTCGATGCTAACCTGGTCTACAGAGTGAATGCCAGGAAAACTAGGGCTGCATCGAGAAATCTTGTCTCCAAAACAAACCAAAACAAACAAAGAAGCAAATAAATAAATAAAACCATTTTAGTTTTGAAACCTTATAATAAGATTGTTATTTTAAATTGAGTTTATATTGACATTTTCTTAGTTTAATTGCTAATATAATTAATACTGCCAGACTTAGACAGTAAAACCAAAGCTCTCTGAAGGAATTACTAACCTTTGGAGAGTGAGCGACTCAAGTGTGGAACTAGAGAAGACCCACTTTCACCATCTGATTCTACAGTTTCTGAGAACTAGGTACAGAACATGGCAGCATGCAGCTGAGATCCATAGTTGGAGGCACTTACGCTTGACGGGTATAAAGGTCTGGTTTGTCAAGGTCCTGAGATCTTAATTCCTGTGTGGAGAGGCAGCCAGCACCACCGGTGGAAATGGAACTGCGCTTCATGCTCAGAACCTAATTCATGATTTCAATATCAGAAAAATGTTCCAGATGCAAGTGGATCATTAAGCAATAATTGTCACTTTTATTCTGAAGTAGAAGAGTAACTAAGTTTATTCCTTTACGATAGTATTTTCCCTGTGTGCTGTATTTGTTTGTCATGTATACTTAAGTCCTCACTAAAGATAACACCTATGCAACTTCAAGTATTCAATACACTCGAGCAAGACAATGCAAAAATGAACATATATGATTCCTGCATCACACGGCAATCCATGATCGCAAAATTTCAATGTGTTATCCCGAATACATCACTGGTATCTCTTATGTCTATTTCAATGGTAACTCACAGACTGCTTGACAAGAAATCTCAGGCTCCTTAACTCTCCTCAAAATGTTTCCTTTGGCTTCAAAATCAGGATTCATTCTCTTTTCCTAATATCTACTTTTCTTGCTTTATGTTTAACCCCATAGTTTAATACCCACTATTGTCTTTCTGGTTCTAATCTCCCTTTCAGTAAAGACAAGCAATCCGTTCCATAACATAATGTAGAGGCTGCTTCCATTCTCAAAATATTTTAGTATCATAAGCATACCTATGTCAGACCCTGTCTTCGTCTCTGCAGCACTAGACGCTAGCCACTCAGCTTTTTCTGGTCCTGCCCTGGCTTCTTTCTAGGATAAGACAGAACTCACTGTTGATAAAATTATATATTTTTATATATATATATATATATATATATATATGTAGTGAAGAGAAGTCACGCTATGCGATAAGGCTTATACAGGAGGCTTATTGGAAGATGAGAGAGAAGGGACAGAGAAGGCAGAGAGGGGAGCAGACTAGTCCCATGGGGTAAAGAGTGCGGGAGAGAGAGGGAGGTAGACACAGGAGAAGGGGGAGGTTAGGGGTAGGTCCACCTGTTACAAGGAACCATAGCAAATGTGCCCAGAAGTGGCTACAGGTGAAGTGCTCTTAGTGGCTAGAGGTGAGGAGGTTTCCTGTCAGGACCCTAAGGACAGGCAGGCCAATGCAGATTCCCAAATACTAACACCAAATTATAACACCCACTTTATTGTTTGTTTGAGCTGGGGACTTTAGCACAATAGGCTGTGCACTGAGTCACATCACTCCTTGTTCGACTGCTTACATTCCACTTAGGTCTTATTCTCAAGCCTTCAGTTTCCCAGACTTTTTCTTCTTACATGGCTTTTCAGATGCTGCATTACCACAAGAACGCAGTGTTTTAACCTGTCCCTCCCAGGCAGTCCTCCCCTTCTCCCCCTCCCTGCGGAACACCTTGGTCAGCAATCAGCATCCTCTTTTCCCTCTCCAGGCGCTGCCCACACAAACTTACTGATCCCTGAACCCAGAACCTGGCAGATGCCGCCCCAGGTCTCTGATGCCACAGAGTTTCTTAGCAGGAACAGAGTTAACCCCATACCAGCAGTTACCTTTCTCTCTGGTTCTTGACCCCCAGCGCCCACTTCCAGTAAAATGCACAACTGCTTAGGAAGACACCCACCAATGCCAACCAGGAGCCATTTGGATTTTAAAGTCTCCGCCTGCGTGACGTCAGAAAGCCTCTTGCGAGTACTCTTAAGCAAGAAGGCTATGCCAGTTCCCAGACAGTGGTGGGAAGTCCTAGGGCAAAAGCTTAGATTTCTAAATCTTGCAGCTGTTGTGCCTCTGGCTAGAATTGTAGTTTTGTCCCTAGCAGCCCTTTTGAGTTTCAGTCTTTCCTAGCCATCAGTGTGTCTCCTCATCTGTATTTGAGACAATCAAGTACTTTTGCAGCAGTGCCCAGTTGTTTTCCATAGTATCTTTTATTGTTGTTTTGTTTTGTAAAATATCCCTGGGCCTGGTGAAATGGCTCCATGGGTAAGAGCACTGCCTGCTCTTCCAAAGAAATGGGTTAAATCCCCAGGACCCATAACTATAACTCTAATTTCAGGAGGTCTGATGCCCTCTTCTGGCCTTGGTGGGCACCAGACACACGTGTGGTATACAGACATACATGTAGGCAAAACACTTTATACATAAAATAAAAATAATAAAGATCTTTTTTAAAAAAATAAAGGCAAATCAAAAGTATTCTTGTACAGTTTTATCAGGACCTAAGTTCTCAAAATTCATTTCAACACTCATCTTAGTTTCAAGATGCCTTAAGAAGTACAAAATTTGCTGGTCAGTGGTGGTACATTCCTTTACTCCCAGTACTCAAGAGGCAGAGGCAGGGGGATCTCTGTGAGTTTGAGAAGAGTCTACAGAAGAAATACAAAATCACTTTAGCTAAGACATTTGAATTGGAAGTATTATCTCTGTTTGACCAAGATCTCCCATATTTTGTCATTACAAGGTCAATTAGCAAGACTATTGTAATAGCTATTGCTTATGCATTAACTACTCCTGGATTCTTTTTATAGAAGACTGAAGTGAGAAAGGATTAATGTTCTACGGGTGCTTAAATAAAGCAAGTTTTCACATACTAGTCCTTCTGAAATCATTCCTCATCAAAGAACTCATTGAAACATTTTTTTTGTACAAATTTTTAAAAGTTGAAGTCTACAGTCATCAGGCTGGTAGTCATAGACACACAAAAACCTGACAAGCTTGCTTTCTATGTCTACTTCTGAATGCCACTCAGGATCAAGTGAGATAATTGTATCAGGATTTTAGCTTAGTGATACATGGCGTTAATAAATTAAAATTCATCCTAAGGAATGTAGTGGGAAGAAATGATAATGTAATCAAGTTGAATTTAATTTGCTAGATATTTTATAATGACATTTTAAGTCATAAGCAACTGTAATATACTTTACTATTAGAAACTCTTTTAATTAATGCAGGCCACCTTATTCCCATGTGGTTATGCCGTGGCAGTATCTGTGAAAAATTCTTCAGAGCAGGTAATAGGGATATGTTACATCTCTTTTTATCTTCTTTTTTTTTTCTGAGACAAGCTTGTCTATTTAACAGTCTTGGCTGTGTCCCTTTTTTACCTTTTATGTTAATTCTTTAAAAACAACTACTTCTTTATTTTATTTATTGTATTATGTGTAGTTGGAATTTTCCTTTGGGCCACCAAGAAACTCCCAAATAATTTATTATGAATGCTTCTTATTAATTATAAGTGCTTAGTCTTAGCTTAGGCTCGTCCTGCTAGCTTTTTGAACTTAATTTAACCTGTTTCTATTCATCTACATTTTTCCTTGGGGCTTTTTACCTTTCTTTTATTCTGTATGTCTTGGTTTCCTGCTTCCTCCATGTGTGTCTGATTGGCCACTGGTTTCTCCCTGGTATCTCTTTTTCTTTCTTCCTTTCTAAGCCTAAATTCCTCCTGCTACTGAGTTTCCCTGCCTGCAAGTCCTGCCTATACCTCTTTCTTGCTATTGGCCATTTAGCTTTTTGTTAGACTAATCAGGTGCCTTAGGCAGACAAGGTAAAACAGCAACACATTTTTACATATAATTCAACAAATGCAACACGTCTTTACATAGTTATACAAATATTTTGTAACAATGAAACATCATTTCTCCTTTTACTTTTTTTCTTCAAACACGCTCTTATATGCCTCCTTGTTCCCTTTCAAATTCATGGATTTTTCATTAATTTTGTTACATGCATATGTGTATGTAACCTGCCCAATCTGTATGTTACTTGTCTGTATGCTGTCAGGGTTATAATTAGGTTGAAGGGAGATAAATACACAGGGAGAAAGGAGAGCAAAATAATAGTATGGATATGTGAAAAAAATCACAAGGATTCATACTGTTAAGTACCTAAGAAACTATAACACACGCATACTTTAATTTAGTATAATGTTATTTGTATGTATGATTCAGGGCTCACCATTTGGTATTGGATAAGCATTTCGTGTACTCTTCCCACAGTAGGACTAAAACTGTTTCTCCACTCCCGGCATTTGTGAGTTCCCTATAGTTCTTTGTGTAGGGCTGGTTGGCCCCTTGTCCCTTATAGATTGCCTCTTGTCCTTATTCAGCTCATACTTAAGCAGCCATGTTAATAAGATTTTATTGGTGTAGATTCTGACATTCCTAGGAGATACAATGTCACAGCAAACTCCATGATGCTCTGGCTCTTATAATCTATGTGTCCCCTCCTTTACAATGTTTCGTGATACTTACGTGTAGTGATATTTCATTTGTATTTTAATAAAGAAAGTTTAGCTGAAGATCAGAGAGTAAGTGGTAGCACACACCTTTAATCTCAGTAGCCACACTAGTTTGCCATAGAAACCTGGCGGTGCACGCCTTTAATCCCAGTGGTGCACATCTTTAATCCCAACCTAAAGAATGGAATGCAAGACAGAAGGAGAAAGCTCTCAGACACAGTCTCATCACCCTGTTATTTGATTTCTCTGTTAGATTGCCTTCACATATGCATTTATTTCAGGAAGCATCGACTGTATCAATACCCATGCCACTGCACACTACTTCCGTGGCCTTAGTTTTAGCTGTTTCTCCCTGTATACACTCCCTCGTCCCTCTATTTCTCTCCTTGCACCTCCCCTCACCAGCCTGTACCTTTCTATTCTGTTTCTTCTTTCCTGATGAGATGCTTCTCTCCTCCTTAGTCTGTTACTCTATGCTTAATCTCTGTGATTCTGTATATCCACATGTAAGCTAATACATGCCACATTTGGCTTTCTGTGTCTGGGTACCTCACTCATTGTGATTTCTCCCCCTAGTTCTACCCATTTACTGTGAATTTAATTCTTTATAATGGCTGAGTAATATTCATTTGTATAAAGGTTCCAATTTTTATTATCCATTCATATTCATGTCTTGAATATGTTATCCAATCTCTGGGCATTATTAATAGAGCAGCAATGGACATGGTTGAGTAAGCGTCTCTGTGGTAGGATGAAGTTTCCTTTGGGTAAATGCCCAAGAGTGATAGAGCTGGATCACGAGGTAGATCAGTTCCCATCTCTCTAAGGTAAATCCACACTCATTTCCATAGTGACTGTATGAGTCTGCACTGCTACCAGCAGTGGATGAGTGTACCCCTTATTCTATGTCCTTGCCAGCAGGAACTGTCACTCATATTATTGATCCTAAGAATTCTGACAGGTGTAAAATGGACTCTCAAAGCAGACTTGGTTTGCATTTCACTAATGATTGAGAATGTTGAACATTTAAGTCTTTCTCAGCCACTTAAGATTCCCTATTGAGAATTCTCTGTTTAAAAATTCCCAGTTTTAATTGAGTCATTTGTTTTCTTGATATCTAGCCTTTTGAGTTCTTTATACATTTTGTTTGAGTTTTTTTGTATAATTTTGGATATTAGCCCTCTATTGGGTGTGTAGTTGATAAAAAAATATTTTACCATTCTGTAAGCTGCCACTTTGTCTGAATGATGGGATCTTTTGTCATGCAGAAGCTTTTCAGTTTCATGAGATCCCATTTATTAATTGTTGAAATTAGTGTCTGTGTTAATAGTGTTCTGCTCAGAAAGTCTTTTCCTATGTCATTGATTTCAGGGATCTTCCCTTCTTTTTCTTCTGTTAGGTTCAAGATATCTGGTTTTAGGTTGAGGTCTGTGTGGGAATTCCTTTCCATTAAATATTTTTTGGGATGTGGGGGTGTGTCAGCAATAGGGTGGCTTCTGTGTGCTGACATGATCTCTTATAAGGGAGAGAATGGTCTCCCATGTATTTCTGGTTTCTTCATCAAAGATCAGGAGTCCGTAGGCACTTGAATTACACCTGACTTCTCAGTGGAAACCATGAAAGCCAGAATGTCTTAGATAGATGTGCTGCCAACACTAAGAGACCATGAAGGCAATCCCAGAGTACTATTCACAGCAAAGCTTGCATTCACCATCAATGGAGAAAAAAGATATTCCAGGACAAAAACAGATTTAAATAATAGGTAGCCACAAACCCAGCCTTACAGAAACTACTAGAAGGCAAAGCACAAACCAAGGAAGCTAAGAACACCCATAATAACACAGACATCTGACAACTCTCCACCACCACAACTCAAAGAAGGGAAACACACACTCTAATAGTAGGTTTCAACACTCCTCTCTCACCAATGGACAGGCTAAACAGACAGAAACTTAATGGAGCAATAAGAGATATCACAGATGTAGTGAAACAAATGAAATTAATAGACATCTATAGAACATTCCACCCAACAGAAAAGAAAATACCTTCTTCTCAGCATCTCATGGAACCTTCTCAAAAATTGATCACATAATCAGTAACAAAGCAAACATTCACAGATACAAAAGAAATTGTAGTAACCAGCTGTGTACTATTGGATTACCATGGAATAATGCTAGAATTCAACAACAATTCTACCCCCAGAATGCCTACAAACTCATGAAAACTGAACAGTCAACTACTCTCCAGAAGATGACATCAGATACCTTAGAATTAGAGATATAAGGGATTGTGAGCTGCCATATGGGTGCTGTTATCTGAACCTTTGTCCTCTGCAAGAGCGGCAAGTGCTCTTAATCATGGATTCATCAACCCAGCCCTAGAAGGTACTTCATTTTTTCCCTTAAACCCAGATGTCATTAGGAAAGATCCTTTTACAGATGGTGCTGAGAAAACTGGGTATGTACCTGTAGAAGAATGAAATCAGGTCGAGTCTCAAAGTACATGAAACATTGAAAATAGATCACAGACTTCATGTGAAGACAGGACATGCTGAAACTGCAGGGAAGACACATCAACTATGTCCCATGTCAACAATCATCCTATGCAGAGGTAGGAACTTCTGAATGGACTGTGACAGCAGAGAACACAACCCAAGGACTGACACATGGATTATAGCAAACTAAAAACCTGCCTAACAATGGAAGGAACCTGACAACTGAAGAGACAGCTTACAGATTTGAGAAATCATTGCCAACTCTGTATCGCATAGGGTTCTATTATGTAAAAACAGCCAAGATTAAACCAAATCCAATCCATACATGAGGTAATGAGGTGAGCAGACAGTCCTCAAAGGAAGAAATAGAAATGGCAAATAATATTTGATGATGGGTTCAACATCCTAAGCCATCAGGGAAAGGTGAAATTAAAATGATTTATACTGTCACCTTACTAGCTCAGAATGACTTTCATCAAGAAAACAGAACAACAGATGCTGGCAGGAATTTGAGGAAAGAGGAAACTTTACTCACTGCTAGTGAGCATAAATTGCAGCTACTGAGGAAATCAGTAAGTAGGTTTGTCAAAAATGAGAAAGTGGTGGGACAGATGTCTCAGGGAAAAGCACTGGCTGCTCTTACAGAGGAACTGGGTTTGGTTCCCAGCACCCACTTGGTGGCTCAGAACCATCTATAACTCCAGTTCCCGGGAATCCCTTTCTGGCCTCCACAGTCACCACGGATGTACACATATATTGCAGGAAAAATATTCACACACATAAAAATAAAAGATAAACAAATCTTTGAGGACGACAACCAAAACTATCACATGATCTGCCTATATGCCTCAGTGATAAAGAGCACTTCTTGTTCTTCCAGAGGACCAGCATTTGATTCCCAACACTCAAACCAGGCAGTTCACAACCACCTGTAACACAAGCCCCAGGAGGGTCTGACATCTCTCATCTCTGTGGTCACACACACACACACACACACACACAGAGAGAGATTTAAAAGTAAAAAAATGACATTTGTAGGAAAATGGGTGAAATTTCAATTCAGAATGTTAGCTGAAATAAACTGCGTTCAGATAAGCACTATGTTTTCTCTCATATGTGTAGCCTTGATTGAAGTTTCTATGTGTGAGTGGGTCGGTGTCCATGTGTGGATGACTCATGAAACTAGAGAACTGTGAGAGGGAAAAAGAGACCTGAAGGATTAGGGTACAGGAACACTGACAGAAGATAATGCAATATTGTACTGGGAGAGCAGAAATTAGGTTGTTGTGGGCAATGGAAAAACAGCAAGAATGGGACAGAAGGGAGGGCAAGGCAAAGGTCAGAGGGCAGGGTGTGGAAGAAGAAAACATGTGTAAAAATGCCATTATGAAATCTACTACTTTGTAGCTAACTTAATAATCTTGTAATGGGAAATACTTGTTCCTGTAGCCATCGTCCCACTTGAAATGGAGTCCATGGGGCAGGTGTTGTGCTATATTAGTTCAGACATCTATTACAGTACCAGGCATATGGTCATGTGTAAAGCATTTGCTGAGCCAGTTGTTGCCATGCATGCATCTAATTCCAGCATTTAGAGGACCTAGGAAGGCCCAAAGATTCTGGCTAGAGACTCACCTAATCTGAGCAAGACCTTATCTTAAATAATAATTGCCTATTTGCCAAATACATTTTGATAGCAATTACTGAGCTTTGTATATTATGTCTGTCGGTGATTGGTTTGATTTTATTATGATGCCTATAAGTTGTTGTACACGCATATAGTAGCCTCTTGATAATTGTGTTTATGTTCTATGACAACTCTCATGTTTAAAAACCATCTGAGCTTTAATTATTTGAAAGCATTCATCTGTAAAATAATTTGTTAATAAATCATTTTGTGAGAGTTAATATTTGATTTTTTTCTGGTTATTTTGACTTTTCCATTTTGATATTTTATTGTTTATGCTGTAATCCCTCTTAATATCTATTTTCTAAAATTTAGAAAGGTTTTTGCTATACATACCAGGGTAACCTTGGACTTGTTATGTAGCTCAGGCTAACCTTGAACTCAAGATTCTCCTCTCAGCTTCCAGAGTGCTGGGATTACTGGCATGCACCACCATGTCTTGCTCAATTATTTTTAAAATAAATTATGTGTCTAGGTGTTTTGTAAACTTTGTACATCATGTGCACACAATGTTCAAGTAGGCCAGAAGAGGGCATCAGATCCAGGGGACTGGAGTTACTGAGGGTTGTGATTGACCAAGCAGGTGCTGGCAATGAACACAGGCCCTTTGGAAGAACAAGTGCTCTTAACTGCTGAGCTACCTCTTCAGCCTCTCGTCAATTATTATGTACATGTATATTTATGCATATAAACATCTTCACTGCATGTAAGCATGTGTGTTGTGTGCTCCTAGATGAGAAGAACTGCAGTTACAGATGGTTTGAGTTTCTGTGTGAGTGCCAGAAATTGAATTCAGGTCCTCTGCAAGAGCAAACAGTTTTCTTAATCACAGAAAAAACCCTCCAGTCCTACATACATATAGTTTTTCTTTTCTTTTATTCTTCTTTTTTTTTTTTTTGAGTCATGAGTTTACATAGCCCAGAACAATGGATTCTCCTGCTTTCCAAATCTGGGATTATAGGTATGTCCTACTGCACAAATATTTAGATCATCAACTCTTTTGGTTTTATGGGACAGGGTTTCTTTGTGTAGGCTTGGCTGTCTTGGAGCTCACTCTGTAGCCCAGGCTGGCCTCTAACGCATAGAGCTCTTCCTGCCTCTGGCTCCTGAGTGCTGGGATTAAAGGCATGTGCTCCCACCACTACCACCACCGGGCTTCATCAATTTTTCTTCCTTCATTTCTTTTCCTTCCTTCCTTCCTTTTTTTCTTTAAAAACTTATTTTTATTTATATGAGTACTCTACCTGCACGTCCAACTTTATGTCAGACGAGGACATGGGATCACACTATAGACAGTTGTGAGCCAGTATGTGGTTACTGGGAACTGAACTCAGCACCTCTGGAAGAGTAAGCAGTGTTCTTAGATGCTGAGCCACCTCTTCAGACCCTCATCAACATTTTCTTATAGACTGATTTTTGTTTAAATTTTTCATGACTCAAACTAACTTGCACTATTACTAAACATAGACCATTTTTCATTTTAAGATTTCCTGGCTGTTATGTATTTTAGATAGGGTCTTACTATGTGACCCTGCCTGACCTGGAACTTGCAATCCCCCCAGTGTCTGATAAGAAAGTGCTGGAATTGATGATACAAGGCACACTCCTGACCTCTCTTTTATTGAGGAAGGGAAAAGGGTCTTCCTAGTAAAAATTAGTTGTTTTGTTTTGTTTTGTTCTTTTTGGTGGTACTGGGAATTGAGCCCAGGTCTGAAGCCACATGCTAAGAAAGTACTTTACCACAGGGCCATGTTTGTAGCCCATGTCAAATGCCATAGAAATTGTTAACGGTGAAAACAACTTTGTGTGGATTACTTGAATAGCTATTTTTGTAAAACTGTGGGTTTTACTTATACATTGCTTTTAAAAAAACCAATAAAACTGGGTGGCTCACACCTTTAATCCCAGCAAATCCCAGCACTCCTGAGCCAGAGGCAGGCAGATGTCTGTGAGTTCAAGGCCAGCCTGGTCTACAGAGTGAGTTCCACTGACAGCCAGAGCTAGACAGAGAAACCCTGTCTCAGACAAACCAGAATTTAAACCACACTTCAAAATCACTCAAATCAGACAATTTAATACCTCATATAGATGTTGGATATTTTTCTGAATAAATACTTTATCATGGATAGGTCTTGTATCCTTTATTTTTTTAGAACTTGAAAACATACCAAGTTGCATATTAAGAAGGCAATCAAAAACATTTCCTCCTCTGTTCAAGTCTGCATTATTTCAAGGCTATCCATCACACACACACACACACACACACACACACACACACACATCGTAAGAACAGCATCAAACATTAGTCTTTAAGCTTTAAATAACTAAAGACAATGCATTCCTAAAAGCAGGAGAGCATACCATGAAGTTAGAGCAGTTTTAGGTATAAAATATGGGGGGAATGAAATGTACTTCTGTGACAGGGATATATCTCAGTGTTTTGTTCAGCTTGTGCTCAATCCTCAGCACCACAAATAACAAACCAAATTTCCTTGTGCATGACATTATCAACACATATATTCCTTAAAGGTGTGTTTCAGGCCCATAGATCTTCTGTACCAAGTAGTCTAAAGGCCTGTTCAATAACCTAAACACTTTCGTCTCTATTTATGCCCCTATAACTGCTCCCTTTTTTGTACTCCCTTGTTTGCCATTGTGCCTTAAGGGAAAGTTGTCACCGAGTATCAAGAGTTAATATGCATGAAGAACTTAAGAGCAGTTGACCTATATAAACACTCAATAAATATTCAGAACAACTTGTAAAGGAGAGTCTGCCATTATCTCCATTAAAAAAGTGAAAAGTTCTATTTTATATTCTATGTATATTTTGTTTGTATAGGCATAACCACACATGCACGAGAGTGCCTATGGAGGTCACAAAAGGGGCACCAGATCTCCTTGAGCTGGAGTCACAGGCGGTTGTGATCTGCCCAATGTGGGTACTGGGAACTGAATTTGGGTCCTGTGGTAGAATAGGAACGACTCTAAACCACTGAGCAATCTCCCAGTATCTCCACTCTTTTTCTTTCTTTTTTTGGAAGACAGGTTTTTCTGTGTAGCTCTGGTTGTCTTGGAATTTGTCTGTAGACCAGGCTGGCCTCAAACCCAGAGATTAGACTGCCTCCGTTTAATTAAATACGTGCACCACCGTTCAACCTATCCCCATTCTTATACACAAGGGATTCAAAGTACAAAAAGGTGAGGTCATACCCCAGGTCATACAAATAACAGACTGTTTCCTGTCAATCTTTATCAAACTTCCCCACCTACAATCCAGACAACTGCTGATCTAGACTAGACATGTTCTCCAAGGTATGTATATCTAGGTATCACTACATCAAAACTAAGATGTTGTTTGTTCTTCTCATGCTCATCCTTTCATGCATACATTGCTACCTAGAGACTGGCTGCTAGGACAGTCTGAATGCAGCAGCAGAATAGATTCTAACTGTCTTTCATTAGTCAGATATTAAAGGGATCTGACGTTAAAAGGGGAGACCATGTTTTGCTGCCCAATGAAATTGTTTTGCATTGGAAATATTTTAACTTTATTACATTTATTATTGTGTGTGTGTGTGTGTGTGTGTGTGTGTGAGAGAGAGAGAGAGAGAGAGAGAGAGAGAGAGAGAGAGAGAGAGACAGAAAGAGAGCGAGCAGCTGGTGGTCAGTAGCTGCTGATGCAGCAGGTTCTCTTCTACCATGTGGGTCTGGGGATTGAAAGCAGGTGTTTGGGTTTGTTGATAAGTGCCTTTACCTGCTGAGTCATCTTGCTTACCCAGATTTTTTTTTAAATTAAAAGCATTGTAGGTGGTGGTGGCACGCACCTTTAATCTGAGCACTTTGGAAGCAGAGAAAGGTATATCCCAAAGTTCGATGCTAACCTGGTCTACAGAGTGAATGCCAGGAAAACTAGGGCTGCATCGAGAAATCTTGTCTCCAAAACAAACCAAAACAAACAAAGAAGCAAATAAATAAATAAAACCATTTTAGTTTTGAAACCTTATAATAAGATTGTTATTTTAAATTGAGTTTATATTGACATTTTCTTAGTTTAATTGCTAATATAATTAATACTGCCAGACTTAGACAGTAAAACCAAAGCTCTCTGAAGGAATTACTAACCTTTGGAGAGTGAGCGACTCAAGTGTGGAACTAGAGAAGACCCGCTTTCACCATCTGATTCTACAGTTTCTGAGAACTAGGTACAGAACATGGCAGCATGCAGCTGAGATCCATAGTTGGAGGCACTTACGCTTGACGGGTATAAAGGTCTGGTTCGTCGAGGTCCTGAGATCTTAATTCCTGTGTGGAGAGGCAGCCAGCACCACCGGTGGAAATGGAACTGCGCTTCATGCTCAGAACCTAATTCATGATTTCAATATCAGAAAAATGTTCCAGATGCAAGTGGATCATTAAGCAATAATTGTCACTTTTATTCTGAAGTAGAAGAGTAACTAAGTTTATTCCTTTACGATAGTATTTTCCCTGTGTGCTGTATTTGTTTGTCATGTATACTTAAGTCCTCACTAAAGATAACACCTATGCAACATCAGGTATTCAATACACTCGAGCAAGACAATGCAAAAATGAACATATATGATTCCTGCATCACACGGCAATCCATGATCGCAAAATTTCAATGTGTTATCCCGAATACATCACTGGTATCTCTTATGTCTATTTCAATGGTAACTCACAGACTGCTTGACAAGAAATCTCAGGCTCCTTAACTCTCCTCAAAATGTTTCCTTTGGCTTCAAAATCAGGATTCATTCTCTTTTCCTAATATCTACTTTTCTTGCTTTATGTTTAACCCCATAGTTTAATACCCACTATTGTCTTTCTGGTTCTAATCTCCCTTTCAGTAAAGACAAGCAATCCGTTCCATAACATAATGTAGAGGCTGCTTCCATTCTCAAAATATTTTAGTATCATAAGCATACCTATGTCAGACCCTGTCTTCGTCTCTGCAGCACTAGACGCTAGCCACTCAGCTTTTTCTGGTCCTGCCCTGGCTTCTTTCTAGGATAAGACAGAACTCACTGTTGATAAAATTATATATATATATATATATATATATATATATATATATATATATATATGTAGTGAAGAGAAGTCACGCTATGCGATAAGGCTTATACAGGAGGCTTATTGGAAGATGAGAGAGAAGGGACAGAGAAGGCAGAGAGGGGAGCAGACTAGTCCCATGGGGTAAAAAGTGCGGGAGAGAGAGGGAGGTAGACACAGGAGAAGGGGGAGGTTAGGGGTAGGTCCACCTGTTACAAGGAACCATAGCAAATGTGCCCAGAAGTGGCTACAGGTGAAGTGCTCTTAGTGGCTACAGGTGAGGAGGTTTCCTGTCAGGACCCTAAGGACAGGCAGGCCAATGCAGATTCCCAAATACTAACACCAAATAATAACACCCACTTTATTGTTTGTTTGAGCTGGGGACTTTAGCACAATAGGCTGTGCACTGAGTCACATCACTCCTTGTTCGACTGCTTACATTCCACTTAGGTCTTATTCTCAAGCCTTCAGTTTCCCAGACTTTTTCTTCTTACATGGCTTTTCAGATGCTGCATTACCACAAGAACGCAGTGTTTTAACCTGTCCCTCCCAGGCAGTCCTCCCCTTCTCCCCCTCCCTGCGGAACACCTTGGTCAGCAATCAGCATCCTCTTTTCCCTCTCCAGGCGCTGCCCACACAAACTTACTGATCCCTGAACCCAGAACCTGGCAGATGCCGCCCCAGGTCTCTGATGCCACAGAGTTTCTTAGCAGGAACAGAGTTAACCCCATACCAGCAGTTACCTTTCTCTCTGGTTCTTGACCCCCAGCGCCCACTTCCAGTAAAATGCACAACTGCTTAGGAAGACACCCACCAATGCCAACCAGGAGCCATTTGGATTTTAAAGTCTCCGCCTGCGTGACGTCAGAAAGCCTCTTGCGAGTACTCTTAAGCAAGAAGGCTATGCCAGTTCCCAGACAGTGGTGGGAAGTCCTAGGGCAAAAGCTTAGATTTCTAAATCTTGCAGCTGTTGTGCCTCTGGCTAGAATTGTAGTTTTGTCCCTAGCAGCCCTTTTGAGTTTCAGTCTTTCCTAGCCATCAGTGTGTCTCCTCATCTGTATTTGAGACAATCAAGTACTTTTGCAGCAGTGCCCAGTTGTTTTCCATAGTATCTTTTATTGTTGTTTTGTTTTGTAAAATATCCCTGGGCCTGGTGAAATGGCTCCATGGGTAAGAGCACTGCCTGCTCTTCCAAAGAAATGGGTTAAATCCCCAGGACCCATAACTATAACTCTAATTTCAGGAGGTCTGATGCCCTCTTCTGGCCTTGGTGGGCACCAGACACACGTGTGGTATACAGACATACATGTAGGCAAAACACTTTATACATAAAATAAAAATAATAAAGATCTTTTTTAAAAAAATAAAGGCAAATCAAAAGTATTCTTGTACAGTTTTATCAGGACCTAAGTTCTCAAAATTCATTTCAACACTCATCTTAGTTTCAAGATGCCTTAAGAAGTACAAAATTTGCTGGTCAGTGGTGGTACATTCCTTTACTCCCAGTACTCAAGAGGCAGAGGCAGGGGGATCTCTGTGAGTTTGAGAAGAGTCTACAGAAGAAATACAAAATCACTTTAGCTAAGACATTTGAATTGGAAGTATTATCTCTGTTTGACCAAGATCTCCCATATTTTGTCATTACAAGGTCAATTAGCAAGACTATTGTAATAGCTATTGCTTATGCATTAACTACTCCTGGATTCTTTTTATAGAAGACTGAAGTGAGAAAGGATTAATGTTCTACGGGTGCTTAAATAAAGCAAGTTTTCACATACTAGTCCTTCTGAAATCATTCCTCATCAAAGAACTCATTGAAACATTTTTTTTGTACAAATTTTAAAAAGTTGAAGTCTACAGTCATCAGGCTGGTAGTCATAGACACACAAAAACCTGACAAGCTTGCTTTCTATGTCTACTTCTGAATGCCACTCAGGATCAAGTGAGATAATTGTATCAGGATTTTAGCTTAGTGATACATGGCGTTAATAAATTAAAATTCATCCTAAGGAATGTAGTGGGAAGAAATGATAATGTAATCAAGTTGAATTTAATTTGCTAGATATTTTATAATGACATTTTAAGTCATAAGCAACTGTAATATACTTTACTATTAGAAACTCTTTTAATTAATGCAGGCCACCTTATTCCCATGTGGTTATGCCGTGGCAGTATCTGTGGAAAATTCTTCAGAGCAGGTAATAGGGATATGTTACATCTCTTTTTATCTTCTTTTTTTTTTCTGAGACAAGCTTGTCTATTTAACAGTCTTGGCTGTGTCCCTTTTTTACCTTTTATGTTAATTCTTTAAAAACAACTACTTCTTTATTTTATTTATTGTATTATGTGTAGTTGGAATTTTCCTTTGGGCCACCAAGAAACTCCCAAATAATTTATTATGAATGCTTCTTATTAATTATAAGTGCTTAGTCTTAGCTTAGGCTCGTCCTGCTAGCTTTTTGAACTTAATTTAACCTGTTTCTATTCATCTACATTTTTCCTTGGGGCTTTTTACCTTTCTTTTATTCTGTATGTCTTGGTTTCCTGCTTCCTCCATGTGTGTCTGATTGGCCACTGGTTTCTCCCTGGTATCTCTTTTTCTTTCTTCCTTTCTAAGCCTAAATTCCTCCTGCTACTCAGTTTCCCTGCCTGCAAGTCCTGCCTATACCTCTTTCTTGCTATTGGCCATTTAGCTTTTTGTTAGACTAATCAGGTGCCTTAGGCAGACAAGGTAAAACAGCAACACATTTTTACATATAATTCAACAAATGCAACACGTCTTTACATAGTTATACAAATATTTTGTAACAATGAAACATCATTTCTCCTTTTACTTTTTTTCTTCAAACACGCTCTTATATGCCTCATTGTTCCCTTTCAAATTCATGGATTTTTCATTAATTTTGTTACATGCATATGTGTATGTAACCTGCCCGATCTGTATGTTACTTGTCTGTATGCTGTCAGGGTTATAATTAGGTTGAAGGGAGATAAATACACAGGGAGAAAGGAGAGCAAAATAATAGTATGGATATGTGAAAAAAATCACAAGGATTCATACTGTTAAGTACCTAAGAAACTATAACACACGCATACTTTAATTTAGTATAATGTTATTTGTATGTATGATTCAGGGCTCACCATTTGGTATTGGATAAGCATTTCGTGTACTCTTCCCACAGTAGGACTAAAACTGTTTCTCCACTCCCGGCATTTGTGAGTTCCCTATAGTTCTTTGTGTAGGGCTGGTTGGCCCCTTGTCCCTTATAGATTGCCTCTTGTCCTTATTCAGCTCATACTTAAGCAGCCATGTTAATAAGATTTTATTGGTGTAGATTCTGACATTCCTAGGAGATACAATGTCACAGCAAACTCCATGATGCTCTGGCTCTTATAATCTATGTGTCCCCTCCTTTACAATGTTTCGTGATACTTACGTGTAGTGATATTTCATTAGTATTTTAATAAAGAAAGTATAGCTGAAGATCAGAGAGTAAGTGGTAGCACACACCTTTAATCTCAGTAGCCACACTAGTTTGCCATAGAAACCTGGCGGTGCACGCCTTTAATCCCAGTGGTGCACATCTTTAATCCCAACCTAAAGAATGGAATGCAAGACAGAAGGAGAAAGCTCTCAGACACAGTCTCATCACCCTGTTATTTGATTTCTCTGTTAGATTGCCTTCACATATGCATTTATTTCAGGAAGCATCGACTGTATCAATACCCATGCCACTGCACACTACTTCCGTGGCCTTAGTTTTAGCTGTTTCTCCCTGTATACTCTCCCTCGTCCCTCTATTTCTCTCCTTGCACCTCCCCTCACTAGCCTGTACCTTTCTATTCTGTTTCTTCTTTCCTGATGAGATGCTTCTCTCCTCCTTAGTCTGTTACTCTATGCTTAATCTCTGTGATTCTGTATATCCACATGTAAGCTAATACATGCCACATTTGGCTTTCTGTGTCTGGGTACCTCACTCAGGGTGATTTCTCCCCCTAGTTCTACCCATTTACTGTGAATTTAATTCTTTATAATGGCTGAGTAATATTCATTTGTATAAAGGTTCCAATTTTTATTATCCATTCATATTCATGTCTTGAATATGTTATCCAATCTCTGGGCATTATTAATAGAGCAGCAATGGACATGGTTGAGTAAGCGTCTCTGTGGTAGGATGAAGTTTCCTTTGGGTAAATGCCCAAGAGTGATAGAGCTGGATCACGAGGTAGATCAGTTCCCATCTCTCTAAGGTAAATCCACACTCATTTCCATAGTGACTGTATGAGTCTGCACTCCTACCAGCAGTGGATGAGTGTACCCCTTATTCTATGTCCTTGCCAGCAGGAACTGTCACTCGTATTATTGATCCTAGGGATTCTGACAGGTGTAAAATGGACTCTCAAAGCAGACTTGGTTTGCATTTCACGAATGACTGAGAATGTTGAACATTTAAGTCTTTCTCAGCCACTTAAGATTCCCTATTGAGAATTCTCTGTTTAAAAATTCCCAGTTTTAATTGAGTCATTTGTTTTCTTGATATCTAGCCTTTTGAGTTCTTTATACATTTTGTTTGAGTTTTTTTGTATAATTTTGGATATTAGCCCTCTATTGGGTGTGTAGTTGATAAAAAAATATTTTACCATTCTGTAAGCTGCCACTTTGTCTGAATGATGGGATCTTTTGTCATGCAGAAGCTTTTCAGTTTCATGAGATCCCATTTATTAATTGTTGAAATTAGTGTCTGTGTTAATAGTGTTCTGCTCAGAAAGTCTTTTCCTATGTCATTGATTTCAGGGATCTTCCCTTCTTTTTCTTCTGTTAGGTTCAAGATATCTGGTTTTAGGTTGAGGTCTGTGTGGGAATTCCTTTCCATTAAATATTTTTTGGGATGTGGGGGTGTGTCAGCAATAGGGTGGCTTCTGTGTGCTGACATGATCTCTTATAAGGGAGAGAATGGTCTCCCATGTATTTCTGGTTTCTTCATCAAAGATCAGGAGTCCGTAGGCACTTGAATTACACCTGACTTCTCAGTGGAAACCATGAAAGCCAGAATGTCTTAGATAGATGTGCTGCCAACACTAAGAGACCATGAAGGCAATCCCAGAGTACTATTCACAGCAAAGCTTGCATTCACCATCAATGGAGAAAAAAGATATTCCAGGACAAAAACAGATTTAAATAATAGGTAGCCACAAACCCAGCCTTACAGAAACTACTAGAAGGCAAAGCACAAACCAAGGAAGCTAAGAACACCCATAATAACACAGACATCTGACAACTCTCCACCACCACAACTCAAAGAAGGGAAACACACACTCTAATAGTAGGTTTCAACACTCCTCTCTCACCAATGGACAGGCTAAACAGACAGAAACTTAATGGAGCAATAAGAGATATCACAGATGTAGTGAAACAAATGAAATTAATAGACATCTATAGAACATTCCACCCAACAGAAAAGAAAATACCTTCTTCTCAGCATCTCATGGAACCTTCTCAAAAATTGATCACATAATCAGTAACAAAGCAAACATTCACAGATACAAAAGAAAATGTAGTAACCAGCTGTGTACTATTGGATTACCGTGGAATAATGCTAGAATTCAACAACAATTCTACCCCCAGAATGCCTACAAACTCATGAAAACTGAACAGTCAACTACTCTCCAGAAGATGACATCAGATACCTTAGAATTAGAGATATAAGGGATTGTGAGCTGCCATATGGGTGCTGTTATCTGAACCTTTGTCCTCTGCAAGAGCGGCAAGTGCTCTTAATCATGGATTCATCAACCCAGCCCTAGAAGGTACTTCATTTTTTCCCTTAAACCCAGATGTCATTAGGAAAGATCCTTTTACAGATGGTGCTGAGAAAACTGGGTATGTACCTGTAGAAGAATGAAATCAGGTCGAGTCTCAAAGTACATGAAACATTGAAAATAGATCACAGACTTCATGTGAAGACAGGACATGCTGAAACTGCAGGGAAGACACATCAACTATGTCCCGTGTCAACAATCATCCTATGCAGAGGTAGGAACTTCTGAATGGACTGTGACAGCAGAGAACACAACCCAAGGACTGACACATGGATTATAGCAAACTAAAAACCTGCCTAACAATGGAAGGAACCTGACAACTGAAGAGACAGCTTACAGATTTGAGAAATCATTGCCAACTCTGTATCGCATAGGGTTCTATTATGTAAAAACAGCCAAGATTAAACCAAATCCAATCCATACATGAGGTAATGAGGTGAGCAGACAGTCCTCAAAGGAAGAAATAGAAATGGCAAATAATATTTGATGATGGGTTCAACATCCTAAGCCATCAGGGAAAGGTGAAATTAAAATGATTTATACTGTCACCTTACTAGCTCAGAATGACTTTCATCAAGAAAACAGAACAACAGATGCTGGCAGGAATTTGAGGAAAGAGGAAACTTTACTCACTGCTAGTGAGCATAAATTGCAGCTACTGAGGAAATCAGTAAGTAGGTTTGTCAAAAATGAGAAAGTGGTGGGACAGATGTCTCAGGGAAAAGCACTGGCTGCTCTTACAGAGGAACTGGGTTTGGTTCCCAGCACCCACTTGGTGGCTCAGAACCATCTATAACTCCAGTTCCCGGGAATCCCTTTCTGGCCTCCACAGTCACCACGGATGTACACATATATTGCAGGAAAAATATTCACACACATAAAAATAAAAGATAAACAAATCTTTGAGGACGACAACCAAAACTATCACATGATCTACCTATATGCCTCAGAGATAAAGAGCACTTCTTGTTCTTCCAGAGGACCAGCATTTGATTCCCAACACTCAAACCAGGCAGTTCACAACCACCTGTAACACAAGCCCCAGGAGGGTCTGACATCTCTCATCTCTGTGGTCACACACACACACACACACACACACACAGAGATTTAAAAGTAAAAAAATGACATTTGTAGGAAAATGGGTGAAATTTCAATTCAGAATGTTAGCTGAAATAAACTGCGTTCAGATAAGCACTATGTTTTCTCTCATATGTGTAGCCTTGATTGAAGTTTCTATGTGTGAGTGGGTCGGTGTCCATGTGTGGATGACTCATGAAACTAGAGAACTGTGAGAGGGAAAAAGAGACCTGAAGGATTAGGGTACAGGAACACTGACAGAAGATAATGCAATATTGTACTGGGAGAGCAGAAATTAGGTTGTTGTGGGCAATGGAAAAACAGCAAGAATGGGACAGAAGGGAGGGCAAGGCAAAGGCCAGAGGGCAGGGTGTGGAAGAAGAAAACATGTGTAAAAATGCCATTATGAAATCTACTACTTTGTAGCTAACTTAATAATCTTGTAATGGGAAATACTTGTTCCTGTAGCCATCGTCCCACTTGAAATGGAGTCCATGGGGCAGGTGTTGTGCTATATTAGTTCAGACATCTATTACAGTACCAGGCATATGGTCATGTGTAAAGCATTTGCTGAGCCAGTTGTTGCCATGCATGCATCTAATTCCAGCATTTAGAGGACCTAGGAAGGCCCAAAGATTCTGGCTAGAGACTCACCTAATCTGAGCAAGACCTTATCTTAAATAATAATTGCCTATTTGCCAAATACATTTTGATAGCAATTACTGAGCTTTGTATATTATGTCTGTCGGTGATTGGTTTGATTTTATTATGATGCCTATAAGTTGTTGTACACGCATATAGTAGCCTCTTGATAATTGTGTTTATGTTCTATGACAACTCTCATGTTTAAAAACCATCTGACCTTTAATTATTTGAAAGCATTCATCTGTAAAATAATTTGTTAATAAATCATTTTGTGAGAGTTAATATTTGATTTTTTTCTGGTTATTTTGACTTTTCCATTTTGATATTTTATTGTTTATGCTGTAATCCCTCTTAATATCTATTTTCTAAAATTTAGAAAGGTTTTTGCTATACATACCAGGGTAACCTTGGACTTGTTATGTAGCTCAGGCTAACCTTGAACTCAAGATTCTCCTCTCAGCTTCCAGAGTGCTGGGATTACTGGCATGCACCACCATGTCTTGCTCAATTATTTTTAAAATAAATTATGTGTCTAGGTGTTTTGTAAACTTTGTACATCATGTGCACACAATGTTCAAGTAGGCCAGAAGAGGGCATCAGATCCAGGGGACTGGAGTTACTGAGGGTTGTGATTGACCAAGCAGGTGCTGGCAATGAACACAGGCCCTTTGGAAGAACAAGTGCTCTTAACTGCTGAGCTACCTCTTCAGCCTCTCGTCAATTATTATGTACATGTATATTTATGCATATAAACATCTTCACTGCATGTAAGCATGTGTGTTGTGTGCTCCTAGATGAGAAGAACTGCAGTTACAGATGGTTTGAGTTTCTGTGTGAGTGCCAGAAATTGAATTCAGGTCCTCTGCAAGAGCAAACAGTTTTCTTAATCACAGAAAAAACCCTCCAGTCCTACATACATATAGTTTTTCTTTTCTTTTATTCTTCTTTTTTTTTTTTTTGAGTCATGAGTTTACATAGCCCAGAACAATGGATTCTCCTGCTTTCCAAATCTGGGATTATAGGTATGTCCTACTGCACAAATATTTAGATCATCAACTCTTTTGGTTTTATGGGACAGGGTTTCTTTGTGTAGGCTTGGCTGTCTTGGAGCTCACTCTGTAGCCCAGGCTGGCCTCTAACGCATAGAGCTCTTCCTGCCTCTGGCTCCTGAGTGCTGGGATTAAAGGCATGTGCTCCCACCACTACCACCACCGGGCTTCATCAATTTTTCTTCCTTCATTTCTTTTCCTTCCTTCCTTCCTTTTTTTCTTTAAAAACTTATTTTTATTTATATGAGTACTCTACCTGCACGTCCAACTTTATGTCAGACGAGGACATGGGATCACACTATAGACAGTTGTGAGCCAGTATGTGGTTACTGGGAACTGAACTCAGCACCTCTGGAAGAGTAAGCAGTGTTCTTAGATGCTGAGCCACCTCTTCAGACCCTCATCAACATTTTCTTATAGACTGATTTTTGTTTAAATTTTTCATGACTCAAACTAACTTGCACTATTACTAAACATAGACCATTTTTCATTTTAAGATTTCCTGGCTGTTATGTATTTTAGATAGGGTCTTACTATGTGACCCTGCCTGACCTGGAACTTGCAATCCCCCCAGTGTCTGATAAGAAAGTGCTGGAATTGATGATACAAGGCACACTCCTGACCTCTCTTTTATTGAGGAAGGGAAAAGGGTCTTCCTAGTAAAAATTAGTTGTTTTGTTTTGTTTTGTTCTTTTTGGTGGTACTGGGAATTGAGCCCAGGTCTGAAGCCACATGCTAAGAAAGTACTTTACCACAGGGCCATGTTTGTAGCCCATGTCAAATGCCATAGAAATTGTTAACGGTGAAAACAACTTTGTGTGGATTACTTGAATAGCTATTTTTGTAAAACTGTGGGTTTTACTTATACATTGCTTTTAAAAAAAACAATAAAACTGGGTGGCTCACACCTTTAATCCCAGCAAATCCCAGCACTCCTGAGCCAGAGGCAGGCAGATGTCTGTGAGTTCAAGGCCAGCCTGGTCTACAGAGTGAGTTCCACTGACAGCCAGAGCTAGACAGAGAAACCCTGTCTCAGACAAACCAGAATTTAAACCACACTTCAAAATCACTCAAATCAGACAATTTAATACCTCATATAGATGTTGGATATTTTTCTGAATAAATACTTTATCATGGATAGGTCTTGTATCCTTTATTTTTTTAGAACTTGAAAACATACCAAGTTGCATATTAAGAAGGCAATCAAAAACATTTCCTCCTCTGTTCAAGTCTGCATTATTTCAAGGCTATCCATCACACACACACACACACACACACACACACACACACACACATCGTAAGAACAGCATCAAACATTAGTCTTTAAGCTTTAAATAACTAAAGACAATGCATTCCTAAAAGCAGGAGAGCATACCATGAAGTTAGAGCAGTTTTAGGTATAAAATATGGGGGGAATGAAATGTACTTCTGTGACAGGGATATATCTCAGTGTTTTGTTCAGCTTGTGCTCAATCCTCAGCACCACAAATAACAAACCAAATTTCCTTGTGCATGACATTATCAACACATATATTCCTTAAAGGTGTGTTTCAGGCCCATAGATCTTCTGTACCAAGTAGTCTAAAGGCCTGTTCAATAACCTAAACACTTTCGTCTCTATTTATGCCCCTATAACTGCTCCCTTTTTTGTACTCCCTTGTTTGCCATTGTGCCTTAAGGGAAAGTTGTCACCGAGTATCAAGAGTTAATATGCATGAAGAACTTAAGAGCAGTTGACCTATATAAACACTCAATAAATATTCAGAACAACTTGTAAAGGAGAGTCTGCCATTATCTCCATTAAAAAAGTGAAAAGTTCTATTTTATATTCTATGTATATTTTGTTTGTATAGGCATAACCACACATGCACGAGAGTGCCTATGGAGGTCACAAAAGGGGCACCAGATCTCCTTGAGCTGGAGTCACAGGCGGTTGTGACCTGCCCAATGTGGGTACTGGGAACTGAATTTGGGTCCTGTGGTAGAATAGGAACGACTCTAAACCACTGAGCAATCTCCCAGTATCTCCACTCTTTTTCTTTCTTTTTTTGGAAGACAGGTTTTTCTGTGTAGCTCTGGTTGTCTTGGAATTTGTCTGTAGACCAGGCTGGCCTCAAACCCAGAGATTAGACTGCCTCCGTTTAATTAAATACGTGCACCACCGCTCAACCTATCCCCATTCTTATACACAAGGGATTCAAAGTACAAAAAGGTGAGGTCATACCCCAGGTCATACAAATAACAGACTGTTTCCTGTCAATCTGTATCAAACTTCCACACCTCCAATCCAGACAACTGCTGATCTAGACTAGACATGTTCTCCAAGGTATGTATATCTAGGTATCACTACATCAAAACTAAGATGTTGTTTGTTCTTCTCATGCTCATCCTTTCATGCATACATTGCTACCTAGAGACTGGCTGCTAGGACAGTCTGAATGCAGCAGCAGAATAGATTCTAACTGTCTTTCATTAGTCAGATATTAAAGGGATCTGACGTTAAAAGGGGAGACCATGTTTTGCTGCCCAATGAAATTGTTTTGCATTGGAAATATTTTAACTTTATTACATTTATTATTGTGTGTGTGTGTGTGAGAGAGAGAGAGAGAGAGAGAGAGAGAGAGAGAGAGAGACAGAAAGAGAGCGAGCAGCTGGTGGTCAGTAGCTGCTGATGCAGCAGGTTCTCTTCTACCATGTGGGTCTGGGGATTGAAAGCAGGTGTTTGGGTTTGTTGATAAGTGCCTTTACCTGCTGAGTCATCTTGCTTACCCAGATTTTTTTTTAAATTAAAAGCATTGTAGGTGGTGGTGGCACGCACCTTTAATCTGAGCACTTTGGAAGCAGAGAAAGGTATATCCCAAAGTTCGATGCTAACCTGGTCTACAGAGTGAATGCCAGGAAAACTAGGGCTGCATCGAGAAATCTTGTCTCCAAAACAAACCAAAACAAACAAAGAAGCAAATAAATAAATAAAACCATTTTAGTTTTGAAACCTTATAATAAGATTGTTATTTTAAATTGAGTTTATATTGACATTTTCTTAGTTTAATTGCTAATATAATTAATACTGCCAGACTTAGACAGTAAAACCAAAGCTCTCTGAAGGAATTACTAACCTTTGGAGAGTGAGCGACTCAAGTGTGGAACTAGAGAAGACCCGCTTTCACCATCTGATTCTACAGTTTCTGAGAACTAGGTACAGAACATGGCAGCATGCAGCTGAGATCCATAGTTGGAGGCACTTACGCTTGACGGGTATAAAGGTCTGGTTCGTCGAGGTCCTGAGATCTTAATTCCTGTGTGGAGAGGCAGCCAGCACCACCGGTGGAAATGGAACTGCGCTTCATGCTCAGAACCTAATTCATGATTTCAATATCAGAAAAATGTTCCAGATGCAAGTGGATCATTAAGCAATAATTGTCACTTTTATTCTGAAGTAGAAGAGTAACTAAGTTTATTCCTTTACGATAGTATTTTCCCTGTGTGCTGTATTTGTTTGTCATGTATACTTAAGTCCTCACTAAAGATAACACCTATGCAACATCAGGTATTCAATACACTCGAGCAAGACAATGCAAAAATGAACATATATGATTCCTGCATCACACGGCAATCCATGATCGCAAAATTTCAATGTGTTATCCCGAATACATCACTGGTATCTCTTATGTCTATTTCAATGGTAACTCACAGACTGCTTGACAAGAAATCTCAGGCTCCTTAACTCTCCTCAAAATGTTTCCTTTGGCTTCAAAATCAGGATTCATTCTCTTTTCCTAATATCTACTTTTCTTGCTTTATGTTTAACCCCATAGTTTAATACCCACTATTGTCTTTCTGGTTCTAATCTCCCTTTCAGTAAAGACAAGCAATCCGTTCCATAACATAATGTAGAGGCTGCTTCCATTCTCAAAATATTTTAGTATCATAAGCATACCTATGTCAGACCCTGTCTTCGTCTCTGCAGCACTAGACGCTAGCCACTCAGCTTTTTCTGGTCCTGCCCTGGCTTCTTTCTAGGATAAGACAGAACTCACTGTTGATAAAATTATATATATATATATATATATATATATATATATATATATATATATATATGTAGTGAAGAGAAGTCACGCTATGCGATAAGGCTTATACAGGAGGCTTATTGGAAGATGAGAGAGAAGGGACAGAGAAGGCAGAGAGGGGAGCAGACTAGTCCCATGGGGTAAAAAGTGCGGGAGAGAGAGGGAGGTAGACACAGGAGAAGGGGGAGGTTAGGGGTAGGTCCACCTGTTACAAGGAACCATAGCAAATGTGCCCAGAAGTGGCTACAGGTGAAGTGCTCTTAGTGGCTACAGGTGAGGAGGTTTCCTGTCAGGACCCTAAGGACAGGCAGGCCAATGCAGATTCCCAAATACTAACACCAAATAATAACACCCACTTTATTGTTTGTTTGAGCTGGGGACTTTAGCACAATAGGCTGTGCACTGAGTCACATCACTCCTTGTTCGACTGCTTACATTCCACTTAGGTCTTATTCTCAAGCCTTCAGTTTCCCAGACTTTTTCTTCTTACATGGCTTTTCAGATGCTGCATTACCACAAGAACGCAGTGTTTTAACCTGTCCCTCCCAGGCAGTCCTCCCCTTCTCCCCCTCCCTGCGGAACACCTTGGTCAGCAATCAGCATCCTCTTTTCCCTCTCCAGGCGCTGCCCACACAAACTTACTGATCCCTGAACCCAGAACCTGGCAGATGCCGCCCCAGGTCTCTGATGCCACAGAGTTTCTTAGCAGGAACAGAGTTAACCCCATACCAGCAGTTACCTTTCTCTCTGGTTCTTGACCCCCAGCGCCCACTTCCAGTAAAATGCACAACTGCTTAGGAAGACACCCACCAATGCCAACCAGGAGCCATTTGGATTTTAAAGTCTCCGCCTGCGTGACGTCAGAAAGCCTCTTGCGAGTACTCTTAAGCAAGAAGGCTATGCCAGTTCCCAGACAGTGGTGGGAAGTCCTAGGGCAAAAGCTTAGATTTCTAAATCTTGCAGCTGTTGTGCCTCTGGCTAGAATTGTAGTTTTGTCCCTAGCAGCCCTTTTGAGTTTCAGTCTTTCCTAGCCATCAGTGTGTCTCCTCATCTGTATTTGAGACAATCAAGTACTTTTGCAGCAGTGCCCAGTTGTTTTCCATAGTATCTTTTATTGTTGTTTTGTTTTGTAAAATATCCCTGGGCCTGGTGAAATGGCTCCATGGGTAAGAGCACTGCCTGCTCTTCCAAAGAAATGGGTTAAATCCCCAGGACCCATAACTATAACTCTAATTTCAGGAGGTCTGATGCCCTCTTCTGGCCTTGGTGGGCACCAGACACACGTGTGCTATACAGACATACATGTAGGCAAAACACTTTATACATAAAATAAAAATAATAAAGATCTTTTTTAAAAAAATAAAGGCAAATCAAAAGTATTCTTGTACAGTTTTATCAGGACCTAAGTTCTCAAAATTCATTTCAACACTCATCTTAGTTTCAAGATGCCTTAAGAAGTACAAAATTTGCTGGTCAGTGGTGGTACATTCCTTTACTCCCAGTACTCAAGAGGCAGAGGCAGGGGGATCTCTGTGAGTTTGAGAAGAGTCTACAGAAGAAATACAAAATCACTTTAGCTAAGACATTTGAATTGGAAGTATTATCTCTGTTTGACCAAGATCTCCCATATTTTGTCATTACAAGGTCAATTAGCAAGACTATTGTAATAGCTATTGCTTATGCATTAACTACTCCTGGATTCTTTTTATAGAAGACTGAAGTGAGAAAGGATTAATGTTCTACGGGTGCTTAAATAAAGCAAGTTTTCACATACTAGTCCTTCTGAAATCATTCCTCATCAAAGAACTCATTGAAACATTTTTTTTGTACAAATTTTAAAAAGTTGAAGTCTACAGTCATCAGGCTGGTAGTCATAGACACACAAAAACCTGACAAGCTTGCTTTCTATGTCTACTTCTGAATGCCACTCAGGATCAAGTGAGATAATTGTATCAGGATTTTAGCTTAGTGATACATGGCGTTAATAAATTAAAATTCATCCTAAGGAATGTAGTGGGAAGAAATGATAATGTAATCAAGTTGAATTTAATTTGCTAGATATTTTATAATGACATTTTAAGTCATAAGCAACTGTAATATACTTTACTATTAGAAACTCTTTTAATTAATGCAGGCCACCTTATTCCCATGTGGTTATGCCGTGGCAGTATCTGTGGAAAATTCTTCAGAGCAGGTAATAGGGATATGTTACATCTCTTTTTATCTTCTTTTTTTTTTCTGAGACAAGCTTGTCTATTTAACAGTCTTGGCTGTGTCCCTTTTTTACCTTTTATGTTAATTCTTTAAAAACAACTACTTCTTTATTTTATTTATTGTATTATGTGTAGTTGGAATTTTCCTTTGGGCCACCAAGAAACTCCCAAATAATTTATTATGAATGCTTCTTATTAATTATAAGTGCTTAGTCTTAGCTTAGGCTCGTCCTGCTAGCTTTTTGAACTTAATTTAACCTGTTTCTATTCATCTACATTTTTCCTTGGGGCTTTTTACCTTTCTTTTATTCTGTATGTCTTGGTTTCCTGCTTCCTCCATGTGTGTCTGATTGGCCACTGGTTTCTCCCTGGTATCTCTTTTTCTTTCTTCCTTTCTAAGCCTAAATTCCTCCTGCTACTCAGTTTCCCTGCCTGCAAGTCCTGCCTATACCTCTTTCTTGCTATTGGCCATTTAGCTTTTTGTTAGACTAATCAGGTGCCTTAGGCAGACAAGGTAAAACAGCAACACATTTTTACATATAATTCAACAAATGCAACACGTCTTTACATAGTTATACAAATATTTTGTAACAATGAAACATCATTTCTCCTTTTACTTTTTTTCTTCAAACACGCTCTTATATGCCTCCTTGTTCCCTTTCAAATTCATGGATTTTTCATTAATTTTGTTACATGCATATGTGTATGTAACCTGCCCGATCTGTATGTTACTTGTCTGAATGCTGTAAGGGTTATAATTAGGTTGAAGGGAGATAAATACACAGGGAGAAAGGAGAGCAAAATAATAGTATGGATATGTGAAAAAAATCACAAGGATTCATACTGTTAAGTACCTAAGAAACTATAACACACGCATACTTTAATTTAGTATAATGTTATTTGTATGTATGATTCAGGGCTCACCATTTGGTATTGGATAAGCATTTCGTGTACTCTTCCCACAGTAGGACTAAAACTGTTTCTCCACTCCCGGCATTTGTGAGTTCCCTATAGTTCTTTGTGTAGGGCTGGTTGGCCCCTTGTCCCTTATAGATTGCCTCTTGTCCTTATTCAGCTCATACTTAAGCAGCCATGTTAATAAGATTTTATTGGTGTAGATTCTGACATTCCTAGGAGATACAATGTCACAGCAAACTCCATGATGCTCTGGCTCTTATAATCTATGTGTCCCCTCCTTTACAATGTTTTGTGATACTTACGTGTATTGATATTTCATTTGTATTTTAATAAAGAAAGTTTAGCTGAAGATCAGAGAGTAAGTGGTAGCACACACCTTTAATCTCAGTAGCCACACTAGTTTGCCATAGAAACCTGGCGGTGCACGCCTTTAATCCCAGTGGTGCACATCTTTAATCCCAACCTAAAGAATGGAATGCAAGACAGAAGGAGAAAGCTCTCAGACACAGTCTCATCACCCTGTTATTTGATTTCTCTGTTAGATTGCCTTCACATATGCACTTATTTCAGGAAGCATCGACTGTATCAATACCCATGCCACTGCACACTACTTCCGTGGCCTTAGTTTTAGCTGTTTCTCCCTGTATACACTCCCTCGTCCCTCTATTTCTCTCCTTGCACCTCCCCTCACCAGCCTGTACCTTTCTATTCTATTTCTTCTTTCCTGATGAGATGCTTCTCTCCTCCTTAGTCTGTTACTCTATGCTTAATCTCTGTGATTCTGTATATCCACATGTAAGCTAATACATGCCACATTTGGCTTTCTGTGTCTGGGTACCTCACTCAGGGTGATTTCTCCCCCTAGTTCTACCCATTTACTGTGAATTTAATTCTTTATAATGGCTGAGTAATATTCATTTGTATAAAGGTTCCAATTTTTATTATCCATTCATATTCATGTCTTGAATATGTTATCCAATTTCTGGGCATTATTAATAGAGCAGCAATGGACATGGTTGAGTAAGCGTCTCTGTGGTAGGATGAAGTTTCCTTTGGGTAAATGCCCAAGAGTGATAGAGCTGGATCACGAGGTAGATCAGTTCCCATCTCTCTAAGGTAAATCCACACTCATTTCCATAGTGACTGTATGAGTCTGCACTCCTACCAGCAGTGGATGAGTGTACCCCTTATTCTATGTCCTTGCCAGCAGGAACTGTCACTCGTATTATTGATCCTAGGGATTCTGACAGGTGTAAAATGGACTCTCAAAGCAGACTTGGTTTGCATTTAACTAATGACTGAGAATGTTGAACATTTAAGTCTTTCTCAGCCACTTAAGATTCCCTATTGAGAATTCTCTGTTTAAAAATTCCCAGTTTTAATTGAGTCATTTGTTTTCTTGATATCTAGCCTTTTGAGTTCTTTATACATTTTGTTTGAGTTTTTTTGTATAATTTTGGATATTAGCCCTCTATTGGGTGTGTAGTTGATAAAAAAATATTTTACCATTCTGTAAGCTGCCACTTTGTCTGAATGATGGGATCTTTTGTCATGCAGAAGCTTTTCAGTTTCATGAGATCCCATTTATTAATTGTTGAAATTAGTGTCTGTGTTAATAGTGTTCTGCTCAGAAAGTCTTTTCCTATGTCATTGATTTCAGGGATCTTCCCTTCTTTTTCTTCTGTTAGGTTCAAGATATCTGGTTTTAGGTTGAGGTCTGTGTGGGAATTCCTTTCCATTAAATATTTTTTGGGATGTGGGGGTGTGTCAGCAATAGGGTGGCTTCTGTGTGCTGACATGATCTCTTATAAGGGAGAGAATGGTCTCCCATGTATTTCTGGTTTCTTCATCAAAGATCAGGAGTCCGTAGGCACTTGAATTACACCTGACTTCTCAGTGGAAACCATGAAAGCCAGAATGTCTTAGATAGATGTGCTGCCAACACTAAGAGACCATGAAGGCAATCCCAGAGTACTATTCACAGCAAAGCTTGCATTCACCATCAATGGAGAAAAAAGATATTCCAGGACAAAAACAGATTTAAATAATAGGTAGCCACAAACCCAGCCTTACAGAAACTACTAGAAGGCAAAGCACAAACCAAGGAAGCTAAGAACACCCATAATAACACAGACATCTGACAACTCTCCACCACCACAACTCAAAGAAGGGAAACACACACTCTAATAGTAGGTTTCAACACTCCTCTCTCACCAATGGACAGGCTAAACAGACAGAAACTTAATGGAGCAATAAGAGATATCACAGATGTAGTGAAACAAATGAAATTAATAGACATCTATAGAACATTCCACCCAACAGAAAAGAAAATACCTTCTTCTCAGCATCTCATGGAACCTTCTCAAAAATTGATCACATAATCAGTAACAAAGCAAACATTCACAGATACAAAAGAAAATGTAGTAACCAGCTGTGTACTATTGGATTACCGTGGAATAATGCTAGAATTCAACAACAATTCTACCCCCAGAATGCCTACAAACTCATGAAAACTGAACAGTCAACTACTCTCCAGAAGATGACATCAGATACCTTAGAATTAGAGATATAAGGGATTGTGAGCTGCCATATGGGTGCTGTTATCTGAACCTTTGTCCTCTGCAAGAGCGGCAAGTGCTCTTAATCATGGATTCATCAACCCAGCCCTAGAAGGTACTTCATTTTTTCCCTTAAACCCAGATGTCATTAGGAAAGATCCTTTTACAGATGGTGCTGAGAAAACTGGGTATGTACCTGTAGAAGAATGAAATCAGGTCGAGTCTCAAACTACATGAAACATTGAAAATAGATCACAGACTTCATGTGAAGACAGGACATGCTGAAACTGCAGGGAAGACACATCAACTATGTCCCGTGTCAACAATCATCCTATGCAGAGGTAGGAACTTCTGAATGGACTGTGACAGCAGAGAACACAACCCAAGGACTGACACATGGATTATAGCAAACAAAAAACCTGCCTAACAATGGAAGGAACCTCACAACTGAAGAGACAGCTTACAGATTTGAGAAATCATTGCCAACTCTGTATCGCATAGGGTTCTATTATGTAAAAACAGCCAAGATTAAACCAAATCCAATCCATACATGAGGTAATGAGGTGAGCAGACAGTCCTCAAAGGAAGAAATAGAAATGGCAAATAATATTTGATGATGGGTTCAACATCCTAAGCCATCAGGGAAAGGTGAAATTAAAATGATTTATACTGTCACCTTACTAGCTCAGAATGACTTTCATCAAGAAATCAGAACAACAGATGCTGGCAGAAATTTGAGGAAAGAGGAAACTTTACTCACTGCTAGTGAGCATAAATTGCAGCTACTGAGGAAATCAGTAAGTAGGTTTGTCAAAAATGAGAAAGTGGTGGAACAGATGTCTCAGGGAAAAGCACTGGCTGCTCTTACAGAGGAACTGGGTTTGGTTCCCAGCACCCACTTGGTGGCTCAGAACCATCTATAACTCCAGTTCCAGGGAATCCCTTTCTGGCCTCCACAGTCACCACGGATGTACACATATATTGCAGGAAAAATATTCACACACATAAAAATAAAAGATAAACAAATCTTTGAGGACGACAACCAAAACTATCACATGATCTACCTATATGCCTCAGTGATAAAGAGCACTTCTTGTTCTTCCAGAGGACCAGCATTTGATTCCCAACACTCAAACCAGGCAGTTCACAACCACCTGTAACACAAGCCCCAGGAGGGTCTGACATCTCTCATCTCTGTGGTCACACACACACACACACACACACACACAGAGATTTAAAAGTAAAAAAATGACATTTGTAGGAAAATGGGTGAAATTTCAATTCAGAATGTTAGCTGAAATAAACTGCGTTCAGATAAACACTATGTTTTCTCTCATGTGTGTATTCTTGATTGAAGTTTCTATGTGTGAGTGGGTCGGTGTCCATGTGTGGATGACTCATGAAACTAGAGAACTGTGAGAGGGAAAAAGAGACCTGAAGGATTAGGGTACAGGAACAGTGACAGAAGATAATGCAATATTGTACTGGGAGAGCAGAAATTAGGTTGCTGTGGGCAATGGAAAAACAGCAAGAATGGGACAGAGGGGAGGGCAAGGCAAAGGCCAGAGGGCAGGGTGTGGAAGAAGAAAACATTTGTAAAAATGCCATTATGAGCTTGTTCCATCCAGCTTGCATCCAGAACCCTTCTTCCTTCTGTCCCCTTTCCTCTTTGGGCACATAAGGCCATCCAGCTCAGTCTGTCTGGCGCTGGGGCCAAATCCTCAGGGCAAGTAGGCAGGCGAGACCTCCTTTGTCTCACTGGCCCGCCTGCACCAACCAAGGTAGGTGCTTTGTTTACGAACTACCCAACCTGCACGGAGATCCGATCTCGGCACCAGGAGAGACAGCAGTGTGGTGAGTTTGTGACCAGCAGCGGCGGAAGCAGCTCTGGATAGGGAACTCTGAAGTTCCTCATCCCCCACCCTATACTCCCCGGGCTCCCTGCAGGGGCTCTACCCCCCCATACTGCCTCTCTCTTCTTGCCCCACCCAGCTTGCATCCAGAACCCTTCTTCCCTCTGTCCCCTTTCCTCTTTGGGCACATATCACCATCCAGCTCAGTCTGTCTGGCGCTGGGGGCAAATCCTCAGGGCAAGTAGGCAGGCGAGACCTCCTTTGTTTCCCTGGCCCGCCTGCACCAACCAAGGTAGGCGCTTTGTTTATGAACTACCCAACCTGCACGGAGATCTGATCTCTGCACCAGGAGAGACAGCAGTGCGGTGAGTTTGTGACCAGCGGCGGCGGAAGCAGCCCTGGACAGGGAACTCTGAAGTTCCTCATCCCCCTCCCTATACTCCCCGGGCTCCCTGCAGGGGCTCTACCCCCCCATACTGCCTCTCTCTTCTTGCCCCACCCAGCTTGCATCCAGAACCCTTCTTCCCTCTGTCCCCTTTCCTCTTTGGGCACATATCACCATCCAGCTCAGTCTGTCTGGCGCTAGGGGCAAATCCTCAGGGCAAGTAGGCAGGCGAGACCTCCTTTGTTTCACTGGCCCGCCTGCACCAACCAAGGTAGGCGCTTTGTTTACGAACTACCCAACCTGCACGGAGATCTGATCTCGGCACCAGGAGAGACAGCAGTGCGGTGAGTTTGTGACCAGCGGCGGCGGAAGCAACCCTGGACAGGGAACTCTGAAGTTCCTCATCCCCCTCCCTATACTCCCCGGGCTCCCTGCAGGGGCTCTACCCTCCCCCACTGCCTCTCTCTTCTTGTCCCACCCAGCTTGCATCCAGAACCCTTTTTCCTTCTGTCCCCTTTCCTCTTTGGGCACATAACACCATCCAGCTCAGTCTGTCTGGCGCTGGGGGCAAATCCTCTGGGCAAGTAGGCAGGCGAGACTTCCTTTGGTTCACTGGCCTGCCTGCACCAAACAAGGTAAGGCCTTTGTTTACGAACTACCCAACCTGCACGGAGACCTGCTCCTGGCACCAGGAGAGCCATCAGTGGTAGAGCTAATCGGGGTACCAGGATTGCCGTCTTTGGGCACGGAGATCTGATATTGGTAACAGGAGAGACATCACTGGAGCACCAGGAGAGCTATCACTTCAGGGTGCCATCACTGGGAAAGTACATCAGTAGGCAAGGAGACCTGATCCGGTAAAAGAAGATCCATAGGGGAGCATTCAGAGAAAGAGATGGGCAGGCGCCAATGCAAGAATTCACCCAACAATCTGAAAAGCTATATGAAACCACCAGAACCCAGCGACCTCACAACAGGAGGACATGAACACCTTAATCATGAAGAAGTAGATAAAATTGACTTTATGAAAGTGATTGATGCCCTTAAACAGCATGTAAAAAATGCCCTTATAGAAATGGATGAGAAGTATAACAGAAAGTTTGAAGAATTGAGTAAATCAGTGAATGATACCCTAGGAAACCAAGGAAAAACAATCAAACAGATAATGGAAACAGTTCAAGACTTAAAAACTGAAATGGAGGCAAAGAAGAAAACACAAACAGAAGGCCAGCTGGACAGGGAAAATCTAGGTAAACGAATAGAGACTACAGAAGCAAGCATAACCAACAGAATACAAGAGATAGAAGAAAGAATCTCAGATTCTGAAGATACCATAGAGAAAATAAACACGCTGATCAAAGAAAACAGCAAGGCCAACAAATTCTCATCACAAAACATTCAGGAAATATGGGACACAATAAAAAGACCAAACCTAAGAATAATAGGAATAGAAGAAGGAGAAGAAGCGCAGCTCAACGGTCCAGAAAATATATTTAATAAAATTATAGAAGAAAACTTTCCCAACCTAAAGAAAGATATACCTATGAAGGTTCAAGAAGCATACAGAACACCGAATAGGCTGGATCAAAAAAAAACGTCCTCTCGCCATATAATAATCAAAACACAAAGCATACAGAATAAAGAAAGAATACTAAGAGCAGCGAAGGAAAAAGGCCAAGTTACTTATAAAGGTAAACCTATCAGACTTACACCTGACTTCTCTATGGAAACCATGAAAGCCAGAAGGTCCTGGATAGATGTACTGCAGAAACTAAGAGACCATGGATGCAAGCCCAGACTACTATACAAAGCCAAGCTTTCGTTCACTATAAATGGAGAAAACAAAATTTTCAAGGATAAAAACCAATTTAAACAATACGTAGCCACAAATCCAGCCTTACAGAAAGTAATAGAAGGAAAATCACTAACCAAGGAGTCCAACAATGACCACAGTAACTCAGATATCTAGAAACCCTTTACCAGCATATCTCAATAAAGGGAAACACACAAAATCTACTACTAAAAAAAAATGACCGGAGTTAACAACCACTGGTCATTAATATCACTTAATGTCAATGGACTCAACTCACCTATAAAAAGGCACAGACTAAGAGATTGGATACGAAAACAGGATCCAACATTCTGCTGTTTACAAGAAACACACCTCAACCACAAAGACAGGCACCTACTCAGAGTAAAGGGCTGGGATAAGGCTTATCAAGTAAATGGACCTAGAAAACAAGCAGGTGTGGCCATACTAATTTCTAACAAACTTGACTTCAAACTTAAATCATTCAGGAGAGATGGAGAGGGACATTTTCTACTCATAACAGGAACAATTCATCAGGATGAAGTCTCAATCCTGAATATCTATGCCCCTAATATAAAAGCACCCACGTACGTAAAAGAAACATTGTTAAAACTCAAGGCAGCCATCAAACCGCACACATTAATAGTAGGAGACTTTAATACTCCTCTCTCACCAATGGACAGGTCAAGTAGACAGAAACCTAACAGAGAAATAAGAGAATTAACGGAGGTAATGAATCAAATGGACTTAACAGACATCTATAGAATATTCCACCCAAATAGGAAAGAATATACCTTCTTCTCTGCAGCTCATGGAACCTTCTCAAAAATCGACCACATACTCGGTAACAAAGCAAACATTCACAGTTACAAAAAAATATTCATAACCACCTGTATCTTATCAGATCACCATGGATTAAAGCTAGAATTCAGCAACAATGCTACCCCCAGAAAGCCTACAAACTCATGGAAACTGAATAGTCAACTACTGAACCATACCTGGATTAAGGAAGAAATAAAGAAAGAAATTAAAGTCTTCCTTGAAGACAATGAAAATAAAGAAACAACATACTCAAACCTATGGGACACTATGAAAGCAGTTCCGAGAGGAAAGTTCATAGCACTAACTGCCCACTTAAAGAAAACAGAGAAAGCACACATTGGAGACTTAACAGCCCACCTGAAAGCTCTAGAAAAAAAAGAAGCAGACTCACCTAGAAGGGGTAGAAGACTGGAAATAATCAAACTGAGGGCTGAAATCAACAAAATAGAGACACAGAAAACAATTGAAAGAATCAATGAATCAAAAAGCTGGTTCCTGGAGAAAATCAACAAGATTGATAAACCCCTATCCAAACTAATCAAACGGCAGAGAGAGAATTTGCAAATTAATAAGATCAGAAATGAAAAGGGAGACATAACCACAGACACAGAGGAAATTCAGAGAATCATTAGATCTTACTACAAAAGCCTGTATGCCACAAAACTGGAAAATGCAAAAGAAATGGACGCTTTTTTAGATAAATACCATTTACCAAAGTTAAACCAGGACCAGGTGAACAACCTAAATAGACCTGTTAGTCGTGAAGAATTAGAAGCGGTTATCAAAAACCTCCCTTCCAAAAAAAGTCCAGGACCAGATGGTTTCAATGCGGAATTCTACCAGAACTTCCAAGAAGACCTAATACCTATTCTCCTTAATGTATTTCACAATATAGAAACAGAAGAGTCATTGCCAAATTCCTTTTATGAAGCTACAGTAACTCTGATACCAAAACCACACAAAGACCCAACCAAGAAAGAGAATTACAGGCCAATCTCACTCATGAACATCGACGCAAAAATCCTCAACAAAATTCTGGCAAACCGAATCCAAGAACACATTAGAAAAATTATCAATTATGATCAAGTAGGCTTCATACCAGAGATGCAGGGCTGGTTTAACATACGCAAATCTATCAATGTAATCCATCATATAAATAAACTGAAAGAAAAAAAACCATATGATCGTTTCATTAGATGCTGAAAAAGCATTTGACAAAATTCAACATCCCTTTATGATAAAAGTCTTGGAGAGATTAGGGATACAAGGGTCATACCTAAATATAATTAAAGCTATATACAGCAAGCCGACAGCTAATATCAAACTAAATGGAGAGAAACTTAAAGCCATCCCACTAAAATCAGGAACACGCCAAGGCTGTCCACTCTCTCCATACCTCTTCAATATAGTTCTCGAAGTTTTAGCAATAGCAATAAGACAACATAAGGGGATAAAGGGGATTCAAATTGGAAAGGAAGAAGTTAAACTTGCATTATTTGCAGATGATATGATAGTGTACATGAGCGACCCCAAAAACTCCTCCAAAGAACTCCTACAGCTGATAAACGCCTTTAGTAACGTGGCAGGATACAAGATCAACTCCAAAAAATCAGTCGCCCTCTTATACACAAAGGATCTGGAAGCAGAGAGAGAAATAAGAGAATCATCACCTTTCACGATAGCCACAAACAGCATAAAATATCTTGGGGTAACTCTAACCAAGGAAGTGAAAGATCTATTTGACAAAAACTTTAAGGCATTGAAGAAAGAAATTGAAAAGGATACCAGAAAATGGAAGGATCTCCCTTGCTCTTGGATTGGGAGAATCAACATAGTAAAAATGGCAATTCTACCAAGGGCAATTTATAGATTCAATGCAATCCCCATTAAAATCCCATCAAAATTCTTCACAGATCTTGAAAGGACAATAATCAACTTTATATGGAGAAACAAAAAACCCAGGATAGCCAAAACAATCTTATACAATAAAGGAACTTCTGGAGACATTACCATCCCTGACTTCAAACTCTATTACAGAGCTACAGTAATGAAAACAGCGTGGTACTGGCATAAAAACAGAGAAGTCGACGAATGGAATCGTATAGAAGACCCGGATTTTAACCCACAAACCTATGAACAACTGATTTTCGATAAAGGAGCTAAAAGTATGCAATGGAAGAAAGAAAGCATCTTCAACAAATGGTGCTGGCACAATTGGATGTCAACCTGTAGAAGAATGAAAATAGACCCATATCTATCACCATGCACAAAACTCAAGTCCAAATGGATCAAAGACCTCAATATCAATCTGAACACACTGAACCTGATAGAAGAGAAATTGGGAAGTACCCTACAACATATGGGCACTGGAGATCGCTTCCTATGTATAACCCCAGCAGCACAGACATTAAGGGCAACATTGAATAAATGGGACCTCCTGAAACTGAGAAGCTTCTGTAAAGCAAAGGACACTGTCATTAAGACAAAAAGGCAGCCTACTGACTGGGAGAAGATCTTCACCAACCCCGCAACAGACAAAGGTCTGATCTCCAAAATATATAAAGAACTCAAGAAACTAGACTTTAAAAGGATAATTAACCCAATTAAAAAATGGGGCACTGAACTGAACAGAGAATTCTCAACAGAAGAAGTTAAAATGGCCAAAAGATACTTAAGGTCATGCTCAACCTCCTTAGCGATCAGAGAAATGCAAATCAAAACAACTTTGAGATATCATCTTACACCTGTCAGAATGGCTAAAATCAAAAACACCCAGGATAGCCTTTGCTGGAGAGGTTGTGGAGAAAGGGGTACCCTCATCCATTGCTGGTGGGACTGCAAACTTGTGCAACCACTTTGGAAATCAGTGTGGCGGTTTCTCAGAAAAATTGGGATCAACCTACCCCTGGACCCAGCAATACCACTCTTGGGAATATACCCAAGAGATGCCCTATCATATGACAAAAGCATTTGTCCAACTATGTTCATAGCAGCATTATTTGTAATAGCCAGAACCTGGAAGCAACCTAGATGCCCTTCAATGGAAGAATGGATGAAGAAAGTGTGGAATATATACACATTAGAGTACTACTCTGCGGTAAAAAACAATGACTTCTCGAATTTTGCATGCAAATGGATGGAAATAGAAAATACGATCCTTAGTGAGGTAACCCAGACCCAAAAAGAAGAACATGGGATGTACTCACTCATAATTGGTTTCTAGCCATGGATAGGGGCCACTGAGTCTATAATTTGTGATCCTAAAGAAGCTAAACAAGAGGGTAAACCCAAGGAAAAACATATAGATATCCTCCCAGCTATGGGAAATAGACATGACTGATGGGCAAAAAATTGGAATCTTGGGGGTGGGGTGGGATGGGGATGAGGGGTGATGGGGAGAGAAAACTGTGAAGGAGAGGATGAGGGGAACTGGGGGAATCGGGGTGATTGGGGATAAAGGAAGGTTGGATAGGGGAGCAGGGAAACTCATACCTTAGGTAAGGGAGCCACCTAAGGGGTGGCAAGAGACTTGAACTTGGAATGGCTACCAGATGCCCAGGGCAATGTCCCCAGTTAGTTCATTGGGGCACCTGAGGATAGGGAACCTGAAATGAACCTATCCTATAATCATACTGATGAATATCTTGCATATCGCCATAGAACCTTCATCTAGCGATGGATGGAGATAGAGCCAGAGACCCACACTGGAGCACCGGACTGAGCTCCCAAGGTTATAATGAGGAGCAGAAGGAGAGAGAACATGAACAAGGAAGTCAGGACCATGAGGGGTGCACCCAACCACTGAGACAGTGGGGCTGATCTATTGGGAGCTCACCAAGGTCAGCTGGACTGCTACTGAAAAAACATGGGATAAAACCGGACTCTCGGAATGTGGCGGACAATGAGAGCTGACGAGAGGCCAAGGAGAATGGCACAGGAACTTTCAACTGGCGATAGATCGAGAGAGAGACAGAGACCCAAATTGGAGCAACGGTCTGAGCTCTTAAGGTCCAAATGAGGAGCAGAAGGAGGGAGAACATGAGCAAGGAAATCAGAACCACGAGGCGTGCACCCACCCACTGTGACAGTGGAACTGATCTACTGGGAGCTCTTCAAGGCCAGCTGGACTGGGACTGAATAAGCATGGGTTGAAACTGGACTCTCTGAACATGGCGGACAATGAAGGCTGATGAGAAGCCAAGGACAATGGCACTAGGTTTCGATCCTAATACATGAACTGGCTTTGTGGGAGCTTAGCCTGTTTGGATGCTCACCTTCCTGGGCCTGGATGGAAGTGGGAGGACCTTGGTCTTCCGGTAGGGCAGGGAATTTGGACTGCTCTTCAGTATCGAGAGGGAGGGGGAATGGACTGGGGGGAGGAGAAGAGGAGTGGGGATGGGGGAGGGGAGTGGGGGGAGGGGGCAATGTGTGGGATGAGAGGGAGGGAAATGGGAAACGGGGAGCAGTTGGAAATTTTAATTAAAAAAGAATAAAAAAAAAAGAAAAAAAAGAAAAAAAAATGCCATTATGAAATCTACTACTTTGTAGCTAACTTAATAATCTTGTAATGGGAAATACTTGTTCCTGTAGCCATCGTCCCACTTGAAATGGAGTCCATGGGGCAGGTGTTGTGCTATATTAGTTCAGACATCTATTACAGTACCAGGCATATGGTCATGCATAAAGCATTTGCTGAGCCAGTTGTTGCCATGCATGCATCTAATTCCAGCATTTAGAGGACTAAGGAAGGCCCAAAGATTCTGGCTAGAGACTCACCTAATCTGAGCAAGACCTTATCTTAAATAATAATTGCCTATTTGCCAAATACATTTTGATAGCAATTATTGAGCTTTGTATATTATGTCTGTCGGTGATTGGTTTGATTTTATTATGATGCCTATAAGTTGTTGTACACGCATATAGTAGCCTCTTGATAATTGTGTTTATGTTCTATGACAACTCTCATGTTTAAAAACCATCTGACCTTTAAACTGATAGAGTTTCCTATTATGCATTGGATCAACCACATTGTATCTATGGTGCATATGGGTCATATAATAATGATGAAACAAAATAAGAAATCTTGAATGTACATATGTATTCTTTTCTTTTCATTTTTTTTGGGGGGGGGGGGTCGAGACAGGGTTTCTCTGTGGCTTTGGTGCCCGTCCTGGAACTAGCTTTTGTAGACCGGGCTGGCCTCGAACTCCCAGAGGTCCGCCTGCGTCTGCCTCCCGAGTGCTGGGATTGAAGGCCTGCGCCACCACCGCCCGGCTACATATGTATTCTTATAATTAGATCTTTTTCCTTTGCTCGTTCTTCCTCCAAGTGAAGATGGCATCTATGATTGGATCATTCTGCTGCTGAGAGCATGCTCTAACTAGGGTATGACAAGTGAATACAGAACTTTAAGTCAGTGACAAAGCTTCTGATTCAGTGAGTACTGCATATTATATAGCAGGAATAATTGAAGGAAAACAATTAGGGTATGCTAGTCATACTATGTTCCAATTTCAGACAGACATTCCCAAACTCCCATTGTTCATCGACATCTCACAACTACTCTGTGAAATGGAAATTATCTTTAATGTGAAGACAAATTAATGTTTTCCTTACTTAAAATCCATTGAATCAGTGCAAAAAAATGTATCTGTTATTTTTCCATTGAACATTTTCGCAGATTTTTTTCACATTGATTGTGTCTGTAAACTGTGATGCTTCTTTTTCACTATTAGAAAATATGACACCACTGTGCAGATGCAGTGCTTAGCTGGGCATGTTTGCAAGCCGTTCTAGTCTCATAAATTCCTTGAGTGTGCATGAATCACAAGATACAAATAGATAGCCATATTTTTCTTAATTACTTTTCTGTGATGGGAAACCATATTTCTACTTTGGCAAATTGGGGCTTTTTCTTTTCTCCCTATTTGTTTTGTTCCAGTTTGGTTTTGCTTGTTCACTGAATAAGATTTTTTTTTATTGTTTTGTTTTCTGTTTTTTTCTTTGAGTGCCAAACATGCTTTGAAATACTTAGGTCTTGGTATCTGGGTGATAAAGGAAATCACTACTTTTGTTAACTGCAGATAGCTTACATTCTATTAAGGAGAGGCAGAAATAAGCACAAAAACTAAAAGGACTTTGGTTTGTTTTGAAAACTGTTCACGGAAATTTCATGGAAGGACGGGAGATTGAGGTAGCTAATTCTTATTTTCAGATACGCCTTTCTAAGGAAGTCAAAATAGAATTGATACTTGACAGTTAATAGAACCAACGATGCAAAGATCTAAGGAAGATCATTCCAGACTTACAGAACAAGAACAAAAGGCTCATGGAGAGCATGAAAAGCTCTGAAAGCCAGTGCGACTGGAGTTCACTTACTAAGGAGACAGTTGATAAAAGTGGAGAGGAAGAATTTAGAAAGGCATATACATCATTGGGGGTTTTGAATTGTGTGGGCAACACCGTCTGAGTCAATCACTGAAAACCTCCCCTCCAGCTGTAGAAATGCATGAGTAATCTCGGTTGGAGGCTGTTGACAGAAAATGTGTCATGGAAGATGATAATGGCTAATATCTTGGATGTACAAAATAGAGAGAACCCTGTCACAAACTGACAGTGCTGGCTGGCGCCTGGAACACCAGACTGCAAATTTTCTGAACCATGAGCTAAACTAATACAGTTTGGATTAAGAAATTGTGAGATTTCCAGTTTACATGCCATTTTCTTGCTAAAATAGAATAGATTGACCTTGACCTAAAGTAGATTTCTAGATTTTACTTCAGACTTGCTAAAGTGCAATAGTGAGTCTGGGAATCTGTGTTCTTGGTAGCTTGAGGGCAACTGGCAAGCTCAGTATGTATCTTATTTTCTCATTGTGGAGGCAGAAATAGGAAATAGAGCTGGAGAGTCCCATTGAGATTGCTCCTACAGGGGTGAACTGAGTCTCGGGGCCTTCCCAATCTAAAGACAGCACTTAATTGAAGACAAGACATTAAATGAAACAAAATGAGTTTTGTTTTCATAACATGAGAAGGAACTACTCATACAGAGAAGACAAATACTGGAAAGTCAAGAAGTCATAAATATGTGGAGTGAAAATAGCATGTCCCAAGCCTAATGATCAAGAAAAATAATATAAAGAGGTGAGGCAAAGTGCCAAGAGGAACAGTAGAGAATGAATGTGAGCAGTTGGGGAAATATTTTGGTAACTGAGAATATAAACATTGCTGTAATTACTAACTAAAAATTTATTCAACATGATGCCATGATGATTTAATTAGTCATCATTAAGCTGAGGACTTTTTCATTAAGTTTCATTTCATTTTTAATATATTGATTTACTTTTGTTTTAATTTTAAATTATTTATTTTTTTGATATACCATACTTATATAATGTACCCCTTCGTTTTATTCTGGTATGGGAGATCCTTCTGTCTATGTGTTGCTTTGATTGGTTAATGAATCAAGGAACTGCTTTGGGCCTATAGCAGAGCTATAGGGGAACAGAGATAGGCAGGGAAAACTAAACAGAATTCTGGAGAAAGAGGGCGGAGTCAGAGATCCCAAGGTGGCCAGAGGCAGACATGCTGAATTTTACCCAGTAAGCCACTGCCACGTGGCGATACACAGATTAATAGAAATGGGTTAAATTAATATAAAAGTTAGCCAAAAAGAAGCTAGAGCTAATGGGCCAAGCAGTGATTTAATTAATACAGTTTCTTTGTGGTTATTTCAGGCCTAAGCTAGCCAGGTGGCCAGGATGAACAAGTGGCCCCTCCTTGTAACATTATTTTATCCCTCCAATCCCTCCTTCATTCCCTCCAAACTATGACAAATACCCCCTTTTGTTGGATTTCAAAATCATGGCCTCTTTCTGCACTAATTCTTATTACATAAATGTATGCTTTTGTGTAAATAAATATATTCCTGTATTCCTAAATGAAAAAAAAAAACCATCTGACCTTTAATTATTTGAAAGCATTCATCTGTAAAATAATTTGTTAATAAATCATTTTGTGAGAGTTAATATTTGATTTTTTTCTGGTTATTTTGACTTTTCCATTTTGATATTTTATTGTTTATGCTGTAATCCCTCTTAATATCTATTTTCTAAAATTTAGAAAGGTTTTTGCTATACATACCAGGGTAACCTTGGACTTGTTATGTAGCTCAGGCTAACCTTGAACTCAAGATTCTCCTCTCAGCTTCCAGAGTGCTGGGATTACTGGCATGCACCACCATGTCTTGCTCAATTATTTTTAAAATAAATTATGTGTCTAGGTGTTTTGTAAACTTTGTACATCATGTGCACACAATGTTCAAGTAGGCCAGAAGAGGGCATCAGATCCAGGGGACTGGAGTTACTGAGGGTTGTGATTGACCAAGCAGGTGCTGGCAATGAACACAGGCCCTTTGGAAGAACAAGTGCTCTTAACTGCTGAGCTACCTCTTCAGCCTCTCGTCAATTATTATGTACATGTATATTTATGCATATAAACATCTTCACTGCATGTAAGCATGTGTGTTGTGTGCTCCTAGATGAGAAGAACTGCAGTTACAGATGGTTTGAGTTTCTGTGTGAGTGCCAGAAATTGAATTCAGGTCCTCTGCAAGAGCAAACAGTTTTCTTAATCACAGAAAAAACCCTCCAGTCCTACATACATATAGTTTTTCTTTTCTTTTATTCTTCTTTTTTTTTGAGTCATGAGTTTACATAGCCCAGAACAATGGATTCTCCTGCTTTCCAAATCTGGGATTATAGGTATGTCCTACTGCACAAATATTTAGATCATCAACTCTTTTGGTTTTATGGGACAGGGTTTCTTTGTGTAGGCTTGGCTGTCTTGGAGCTCACTCTGTAGCCCAGGCTGGCCTCTAACGCATAGAGCTCTTCCTGCCTCTGGCTCCTGAGTGCTGGGATTAAAGGCATGTGCTCCCACCACTACCACCACCGGGCTTCATCAACTTTTTCTTCCTTCATTTCTTTTTCCTTCCTTCCTTCCTTCCTTTTTTTCTTTAAAAACTTATTTTTATTTATATGAGTACTCTACCTGCACGTCCAACTTTATGTCAGACGAGGACATGGGATCACACTATAGACAGTTGTGAGCCAGTATGTGGTTACTGGGAACTGAACTCAGCACCTCTGGAAGAGTAAGCAGTGTTCTTAGATGCTGAGCCACCTCTTCAGACCCTCATCAACATTTTCTTATAGACTGATTTTTGTTTAAATTTTTCATGACTCAAACTAACTTGCACTATTACTAAACATAGACCATTTTTCATTTTAAGATTTCCTGGCTGTTATGTATTTTAGATAGGGTCTTACTATGTGACCCTGCCTGACCTGGAACTTGCAATCCCCCCAGTGTCTGATAAGAAAGTGCTGGAATTGATGATACAAGGCACACTCCTGACCTCTCTTTTATTGAGGAAGGGAAAAGGGTCTTCCTAGTAAAAAGTAGTTGTTTTGTTTTGTTTTGTTCTTTTTGGTGGTACTGGGAATTGAGCCCAGGTCTGAAGCCACATGCTAAGAAAGTACTTTACCACAGGGCCATGTTTGTAGCCCATGTCAAATGCCATAGAAATTGTTAACACGGTGAAAACAACTTTGTGTGGATTACTTGAATAGCTATTTTTGTAAAACTGTGGGTTTTACTTATACATTGCTTTTAAAAAAACAATAAAACTGGGTGCTAGTGGCTCACACCTTTAATCCCAGCAAATCCCAGCACTCCTGAGCCAGAGGCAGGCAGATGTCTGTGAGTTCAAGGCCAGCCTGCTCTACAGAGTGAGTTCCACTGACAGCCAGAGCTAGACAGAGAAACCCTGTCTCAGACAAACCAGAATTTAAACCACACTGCAAAATCACTCAAATCAGACAATTTAATACCTTATATAGATGTTGGATATTTTTCTGAATAAATACTTTATCATGGATAGGTCTTGTATCCTTTATTTTTTTAGAACTTGAAAACATACCAAGTTGCATATTAAGAAAGCAATCAAAAACATTTCCTCCTCTGTTCAAGTCTGCATTATTTCAAGGCTATCCATCCACACACACACCACACACACACACACACACACACACATCGTAAGAACAGCATCAAACATTAGTCTTTAAGCTTTAAATAACTAAAGACAATGCATTCCTAAAAGCAGGAGAGCATACCATGAAGTTACAGCAGTTTTAGGTATAAAATATGGGGGGAATGAAATGTACTTCTGTGACAGGGATATATCTCAGTGTTTTGTTCAGCTTGTGCTCAATCCTCAGCCACCACAAATAACAAACCAATTTCCTTGTGCATGACATTATCACACATATATTATCCTTAAAGTTGTGTTTCAGGCCCCATAGATTCTCTGTACCAAGTAGTCTAAAGGCCTGTTCAATAACCTAAACACATTCGTCTCTATTTATGCCCCTATAACTGCCTCCCTTTTTTGTACTCCCTTGTTTGCCATTGTGCCTTAAGGGAAAGTTGTCACCGAGTATCAAGAGTTAATATGCTGAAGAACTTAGAGCAGTTGACCTATATAAACACTCAATAAATATTCAGAACAACTTGTAAAGGAGAGTCTGCCATTATCTCCATTAAAAAAGTGAAAAGTTCTATTTTATATTCTATGTATATTTTGTTTGTATAGGCATAACCACACATGCACGAGAGTGCCTATGGAGGTCACAAAAGGGGCACCAGATCTCCTTGAGCTGGAGTCACAGGCGGTTGTGACCTGCCCAATGTGGGTACTGGGAACTGAATTTGGGTCCTGTGGTAGAATAGGAACGACTCTAAACCACTGAGCAATCTCCCAGTATCTCCACTCTTTTTCTTTCTTTTTTTGGAAGACAGGTTTTTCTGTTAGCTCTGGTTGTCTTGGAATTTGTCTGTAGACCAGGCTGGCCTCAAACCCAGAGATTAGACTGCCTCCGTTTAATTAAATACGTGCACCACCGCTCAACATATCCCCATTCTTATACACAAGGGATTCAAAGTACAAAAAGGTGAGGTCATACCCCAGGTCATACAAATAACAGACTGTTTCCTGTCAATCTGTATCAAACTTCCACACCTCCAATCCAGACAACTGCTGATCTAGACTAGACATGTTCTCCAAGGTATGTATATTTAGGTATCACTACATCAAAACTAAGATGTTGTTTGTTCTTCTCATGCTCATCCTTTCATGCATACATTGCTACCTAGAGACTGGCTGCTAGGACAGTCTGAATGCAGCAGCAGAATAGATTCTAACTGTCTTTCATTAGTCAGATATTAAAGGGATCTGACGTTAAAAGGGGAGACCATGTTTTGCTGCCCAATGAAATTGTTTTGCATTGGAAATATTTTAACTTTATTACATTTATTATTGTGTGTGTGTGTGTGTGTGTGTGGAGAGAGAGAGAGAGAGAGAGAGAGAGAGAGACAGAAAGAGAGCGAGCAGCTGGTGGTCAGTAGCTGCTGATGCAGCAGGTTCTCTTCTACCATGTGGGTCTGGGGATTGAAAGCAGGTGTTTGGGTTTGTTGATAAGTGCCTTTACCTGCTGAGTCATCTTGCTTACCCAGATTTTTTTTTAAATTAAAAGCATTGTAGGTGGTGGTGGCACGCACCTTTAATCTGAGCACTTTGGAAGCAGAGAAAGGTATATCCCAAAGTTCGATGCTAACCTGGTCTACAGAGTGAATGCCAGGAAAACTAGGGCTGCATCGAGAAATCTTGTCTCCAAAACAAACCAAAACAAACAAAGAAGCAAATAAATAAATAAAACCATTTTAGTTTTGAAACCTTATAATAAGATTGTTATTTTAAATTGAGTTTATATTGACATTTTCTTAGTTTAATTGCTAATATAATTAATACTTCCAGACTTAGACAGTAAAACCAAAGCTCTCTGAAGGAATTACTAACCTTTGGAGAGTGAGCGACTCAAGTGTGGAACTAGAGAAGACCCGCTTTCACCATCTGATTCTACAGTTTCTGAGAACTAGGTACAGAACATGGCAGCATGCAGCTGAGATCCATAGTTGGAGGCACTTACGCTTGACGGGTATAAAGGTCTGGTTCGTCGAGGTCCTGAGATCTTAATTCCTGTGTGGAGAGGCAGCCAGCACCACCCCACCGGTGGAAATGGAACTGCGCTTCATTCTCAGAACCTAATTCATGATTTCAATATCAGAAAAATGTTCCAGATGCAAGTGGATCATTAAGCAATAATTGTCACTTTTATTCTGAAGTAGAAGAGTAACTAAGTTTATTCCTTTACGATAGTATTTTCCCTGTGTGCTGTATTTGTTTGTCATGTATACTTAAGTCCTCACTAAAGATAACACCTATGCAACTTCAAGTATTCAATACACTCGAGCAAGACAATGCAAAAATGAACGTATATGATTCCTGCATCACACGGCAATCCATGATCGCAAAATTTCAATGTGTTATCCCGAATACATCACTGGTATCTCTTATGTCTATTTCAATGGTAACTCACAGACTGCTTGACAAAAAATCTCAGGCTCCTTAACTCTCCTCAAAATGTTTCCTTTGGCTTCAAAATCAGGATTCATTCTCTTTTCCTAATATCTACTTTTCTTGCGTTATGTTTAACCCCATAGTTTAATACCCACTATTGTCTTTCTGGTTCTAATCTCCCTTTCAGTAAAGACAAGCAATCCGTTCCATAACATAATGTAGAGGCTGCTTCCATTCTCAAAATATTTTAGTATCATAAGCATACCTATGTCAGACCCTGTCTTCGTCTCTGCAGCACTAGACGCTAGCCACTCAGCTTTTTCTGGTCCTGCCCTGGCTTCTTTCTAGGATAAGACAGAACTCACTGTTGATAAAATTATATATATATATATATATATATATATATATATATATATATGTAGTGAAGAGAAGTCACGCTATGTGATAAGGCTTATACAGGAGGCTTATTGGAAGATGAGAGAGAAGGGACAGAGAAGGCAGAGAGGGGAGCAGACTAGTCCCATGGGGTAAAGAGTGCGGGAGAGAGAGGGAGGTAGACACAGGAGAAGGGGGAGGTTAGGGGTAGGTCCACCTCTTACAAGGAACCATAGCAAATGTGCCCAGAAGTGGCTACAGGTGAAGTGCTCTTAGTGGCTACAGGTGAGGAGGTTTCCTGTCAGGACCCTAAGGACAGGCAGGCCAATGCAGATTCCCAAATACTAACACCAAATAATAACACCCACTTTATTGTTTGTTTGAGCTGGGGACTTTAGCACAATAGGCTGTGCACTGAGTCATATCACTCCTTGTTCGACTGCTTACATTCCACTTAGGTCTTATTCTCAAGCCTTCAGTTTCCCAGACTTTTTCTTCTTACATGGCTTTTCAGATGCTGCATTACCACAAGAACGCAGTGTTTTAACCTGTCCCTCCCAGGCAGTCCTCCCCTTCTCCCCCTCCCTGCGGAACACCTTGGTCAGCAATCAGCATCCTCTTTTCCCTCTCCAGGCGCTGCCCACACAAACTTACTGATCCCTGAACCCAGAACCTGGCAGATGCCGCCCCAGGTCTCTGATGCCACAGAGTTTCTTAGCAGGAACAGAGTTAACCCCATACCAGCAGTTACCTTTCTCTCTGGTTCTTGACCCCCAGCGCCCACTTCCAGTAAAATGCACAACTGCTTAGGAAGACACCCACCAATGCCAACCAGGAGCCATTTGGATTTTAAAGTCTCCACCTGCGTGACATCAGAAAGCCTCTTGCGAGTACTCTTAAGCAAGAAGGCTATGCCAGTTCCCAGACAGTGGTGGGAAGTCCTAGGGCAAAAGCTTAGATTTCTAAATCTTGCAGCTGTTGTGCCTCTGGCTAGAATTGTAGTTTTGTCCCTAGCAGCCCTTTTGAGTTTCAGTCTTTCCTAGCCATCAGTGTGTCTCCTCATCTGTATTTGAGACAATCAAGTACTTTTGCAGCAGTGCCCAGTTGTTTTCCATAGTATCTTTTATTGTTGTTTTGTTTTGTAAAATATCCCTGGGGCTGGTGAAATGGCTCCATGGGTAAGAGCACTGCCTGCTCTTCCAAAGAAATGGGTTAAATCCCCAGGACCCATAACTATAACTCTAATTTCAGGAGGTCTGATGCCCTCTTCTGGCCTTGGTGGGCACCAGACACACGTGTGCTATACAGACATACATGTAGGCAAAACACTTTATACATAAAATAAAAATAATAAAGATCTTTTTTAAAAAAATAAAGGCAAATCAAAAGTATTCTTGTAC